>NW_020884885.1:12919922-14155147 GCF_003945725.1 Corapipo altera | reverse complement strand
GTGGCTGCTGCTGGGCTCGGCGGGTGAGTGCGGGCGGGGGCGGCGCCCCGGGGCGCTGCCCGGGAGCGAGGGGGCGGCTCCGCTCGGCGGGGGAGGGCGCCGGGGCCTCCCCACCGCCCCCCGCCTCCGCTGGGCGGCTCGTGGCGGGCCGGGGGCGCCGCTGGCCGCCCCTCCCCGGGCCGCTCTCGCCGCCCTCCCCTCCCCTTCTCTCCCCTCCCCGGGCGGGCCGGCCCGGGATGCCCGCGGCGGGGGCGCGGCGTGTGCGGCTCGTCCCCTCCCGCCCCTCGGGGCGTGCTCGGGGTGGTCCCGGCCCCGCCGGGCTGTGCGGGACCGGCCTGGGGCGAGGCGCCCGGAGCGGGCGGCGGGGCTGGGGTGGACCTGGGGCCGGGCGACCTTGGGCCGAACCGGGCGTCGAAGCCGCCAAAGGGGCCGCGGCTCCGCCGGTACATCCCGGGCCGGGCCCCCTTCCCGAGGCCGCTCGGGGCGGGGAGGAGGCGGCGCAGCCAACCCCGCCGGTGGGACCGCGGCAGGATGTGCCCAAGGGTTCTGCCCGGCTTCACTTGGGGTGCGGAATGGGGATTTCCTACTTTTTATTCATATTCGTCTGTATAGAAACTGTTCCCCACCCCCACCCCCCGCCACGGTCGGCATATGCCTGTCAAAGTCGGCGAGTTGATGATGTTTTGTGCAGCTTTGCTGCAGGTGTGAATTATTTCTGCAACGTGATCTTTGCGGGCGCTTTTCCAGACGGTGTAAGTAGCCTGGCTGCGTGCTGCTGTGTCTTGTTCCGAATCACGCCTTGGCGATGAGGTGATGACACACAGTACGTAAAACTCAAGATTATCAAGCTCAATTTATTTTATTTTGTTTTCCTTTTTAAGACTATTTGTTGTCATGAAGAACTGGTAAGTTTCACGGCTTCCCTGCTAAAAGTTTTTTTTGAGTTTGGTATAGATGGGTAAGAAGGAGGAGAAGCATTATAGGACTTGCTGCTGTTTTGAAATTACAAAACTGCAAACTTCGACTGTGACTTTCATAAGTCTTGTGTAGGTTTAGGTGTCTTTGCAAAACTATTTTAGCAGTTCCTTTTTTGGAAAGCTTCAGGCAAAGCACAGCTTTGTTTATCCATGTTGTGTTGCCTTCTTCCTTATTAATTTCCATTTTACTACTGCCAAAGTTTCACCTTATTATTCATAGCAAGTTATATGTTTCCATGTGTTGAATGTATTTGCTTGTAATACCACCCTTAGATTAGCATGGAGGGTTCCCATCTACAAGATGCTCATCTTTACACATGAAGGTTTCCCAGCCACCCCACACCCTATGTTCCTGTTCCACCTTGGCTTGGGGGCAGTGACCAAGAAGACCTGTTTCTTGTATGGAAGTTGGTACCTCAGCTTCTCAACTGCTAAACTGCCGTTCTTGCAGTTACTTAACCAGAGGCTCTGGCTTACTTTGGGGCAGATTCAAAGAACTTTCTGAAACCTTTTTTTTCATGTGTTCTGTTTGTCTTTTGAAAAATAAAATATGGGGTCTTTGGGGATTTGTTTTTTAAATGTTGCTTCCTCTGTCTATTTTGGCACCCCTGCAAACTTCCCACCGGGAGCATTGGTTTGTCTCTGCCTGGCCTTCACTCTGTTTTGAATTTCACTTCTGGTAACTCCTGAAAATATTTCTTTTCCTATTGAGTCTTTTTTGAGTACAGAAACCTTGAAACCCTGGGGATGCATTTCAGTTAACAGAAGATAAACACTGTATAGTGTCCCTGTCTAAACAGTTTTCTGTTAGCATGCAGAAGTAACTGCAAGGAGTTGCAGAAGTAACATTTGCAAGGGAAAGTTTGATCTTTTATTTGCATCTTTATTCGTGTTATTCTAGTTGGATCAAATAGTGCTTTTCATCTTGGAGGACCCTATCTGCATGGGAAAGGTTTTTTTTCTTGTTATGATATATATGATGTGAACTTATACTAGGCTGTCTTAATTTCAGTTTATAATTGTAGCTGATAACTGATCAGAAAGAGACTATGGATCAGGAGTTTTAGCCTCTGTTCCCTGCACAGGAGCTCCCTGATTACCTTGCTTTCCTCTTCTAGTCCCCACCTCATTTCAAGTCTCATCAAGCTCTTGGGTAGTGCACACACCATGCACACCCAGTTTCTTTCATCTCTCCGTACTTTTGCCAGTATAAGCAGGTCAGGCTGAGCTCTGATTCCCTTCTGCTGCCCTGTACAAGTCATAGTGTGCCCCTGTTTCCAGCAATTTACTTTGGCTCAGTGTCCGCCCAGGGGTTCCTGGATGTAGGTTAGGTCCTGCAAGAATTCCCATTACCAGTTCAGACTGTAACAACTTTTTCTGGTTAAATTAATGTAGAAGAAGGTCTGTTAGTTAGAATAGAGACATCTATGTTTATCTTTTTCTACTGTTTGTATGAGGTAATACAAGCTGATGTGCACACAGTTATACTGAGTTTTGGAAAGGATTGTTTCAGAGAATGGAAAGTACATTTTAGCTGAAAAAATTATAAAATGTAAGTGGTCCCTAAAAAATGAACTCTGTTTTGAACATAAATTTAGGGGTTTTTTTTCTTCAACCTGTATGTTGTCCATTAAGGACAGAAGTGATGGCAGGAATCATAAGCACTTAGGTAAATTAGCGACTTTTGTAGTATGATTACAAAATGAGTGGAAAAGGGACATTATGGTTTTTTTCTGACAATTACAAACCTTCATCTTTTAACTGTGAAATAGGTTTTAAAGTGTCAGTCTTCAACTGACTGGAGAATCAAAATGCAGTGCATAACTGGAATTCCTGAGTCTCATCTCAAGTTGTCACAGTTCAGTGTAAGGACCTTTCTGATACATAAGTCATATAAATAATGTGTATATATAATACCTGTTAAAGTATACTCAGCTTGCTCTGTATTAGGAGGAGGCTTCAGTGTCTTGTTCCCTCCAGTCTTTTGGTTTAATAGTGTTAGAATCAGGACGCTGTTCCACAGACAGCATAAACATGCAGGACCACACAAGTGCTTTCGTCACATTTTGCAACTACATCTCAAAAGTCTAGAAAAAACGGAACACCCCTGAAATCAAGCAAGGGGAGGAGCTACTTGAAGTGTCATGTTACCACATCAATCTGCATTGTGTAATATCTGCTACCTTAAAACTTCCACATGGTAGTGGAGAAATAGCCATTATTTCCTTGCGTGAGTCTTCATTTGTGCTGACATTCAGAGGTATTGCTATGAGTAGAATTTCTTTGCTGAAAAGAAATGTACTCATGGGAGGAGTATTCAGTACCACTGAGTACTGTACTCTGCTGCTGTATAAGCAAGGAGCAAGAAAACCACTCTCTATTTGGATAGTTGGGTCTGTACTGTGTATTTGATAGATCTGTTTTGTATTTTTGCGGCAATCCTCTTAAAAACTCTTAAACTGAGTGTAGTCTTCATAACTAGTGTTTGTCTCTCTCGGCACACAAACCAGCTGTGGATGTGTGCAGCCCATCAGTGTGTGAGAGACGGAAAAGGATTCGTGTAGTTGGCAAGTTACGAGAATTCCAACTTGGAAAAGTAATAGGATAAATAGATGGTAAACTACAAACAATGGATATTTGCTGAAGGTATAAGTCTGCCAGTGGTCATGATGAGAGAAACCAGGAAGTACTAACTTCAATGCAAAGCTCCACATCCGTGCTGAGGAAAAGGTGGGATTTCTCGCAGGAGCCAGCACCCACGGACAAGGTCTCTTGAATCAGTTCCTGGTTATCGGAAGTTTGATGTTTGAGGCTGTTGTCAGACTTTGCTCTTGCAAGTACAGCTTTCATACAGGGTCTGAAGTAAGCAGAGGATGATTTTGGGGGGATTTTGGATAATGTCAGGGAAAGTGATGTGTCCTTGGCTAGACTTAAGTAGATTCCTGTTCTCCTTGGATGTGGGGAGTTGCAGGGCTCAGGAGCTTCTAGCCATCCCATCACTTGGAATCATTCTGCCACAACAGGAGTCTGCAGTTGCCAAGTTGTCAGGGTGGAAGCATATTTGCATTGTTGCAGTCACATGTTGTGATAGGAGGTGGATATCGTTAACTAGAAAACACATAGTAAAAATGCACCTTTCATACGAATGTGATATGAATTGTTGCAAGGGTGCAAGTCAGTCTGCCATACCAGTAACATTTTGAGACCAGCAAGCTCCATACCTATGATGCAGAAATTACCTGGTGATACTGTAATATTTTTATTGTGGCAACAGGAACCTGCATCCTACTTTGTATGCCAGTTATCTACCAGGTGAGGAATAAAATGGCTCTCTTTGCTTAAATCTGGTAGAATTGTAACAAGGTGATGATGGTTTGTTAGGCAGCAGTGGTGAAATGAGCTGTGGTTCAAGCATCTCTGTTTCAGGGCAGTAGTGTAGGAAGGCCTAATACAAAATTAATTTATCACCCGGAGACATAATTTATTTCGAGGTTGTTGTTTGTATTTTTTAATTTTAATTTATTTTTCCAAGCTGATAAATTTTACCCGAATATAGTTTCTGTGATATATCCTGTTCTGTGGTTACTCTCTCTGTCTGTGTAAGCAGAAATGCACTAATGGAGTAGACCTGAAAAATCTGTAGCATGAGATCTGTTGTGATGGTGGCAGTGCTCTCCATTTCAGTATCTTGTGCATTGTGGAAGTTGATGAGTTTTATGAATTGGTAGGAAGCCTTGGAGGCTGTTCAGTTGTCTTGCCTGCTGCAGACTGAAGCTAGGGGTGCCTTTGTAGAAGGCACTCTGTTATAAGTATTTCAGCTGGTATTTTCAGGGTCTGTATTTGAAAACAGTTTCGTTATCAGCTGGGTTTTGAAAATGAGGAAGGAGAAAGATCTTTGGTCTCAGTAGTTGGGTTTTGGTGGTTTTGAATTTTCAAGTATTAAAGCATAACTCTTCTGCTCTGGCAGGATCTCATAATGGGCTATGTTAAGATGCAGAACGGAATATTTCAAGTAAAACCAGTTTTAATGATGTATTTTAAGGTATCTCAAGTGGAACATTGAGTAGAATGCCCTTTGCCTGAAATGTAAATAGATCATAGCTGGAGATAATTGTATAGTCAGCTATTAGTATAGTTAGTTTGTCATAGATTTACTGACTGCTGTAGAATTTTTGAAGGAGAGCACATATATATTAAAAAAAAAAACCCAAACCAAACCAACAACAAAGATTAAAATTTACCAAATAGCTTAAGAAAAAGCAAACAAAAAAAGACGTTGACAGACACCCCTGCAGAAGTCATTTAACTAAATTAATTATCTCTGATAATGAAATGAAACTTCTAACTTGTATGATCAGTGGGGGTTTGCATTTGCATGGACTGAGTACATGTCCAGATACTTGCTTTTTGACATGCAGAAACTTGCAAACTGCAGTAATTTGATCACGTGTTTAGTTTTTTTCGTGCAGCCTCTTGAGCTAGTGAAACTGTCAGACTAAAAGGCATTTTAGACCAACTTTACATTGCGTGCAGTGTTGTATATCAGGACAGTGAAGTCCTTTTAAGGGAGAAGATGGTGTAATGCTAGTTGGTTTTGTTGTGTGTGTTCGTGTTTTAATTTGCACGGGGGAAATGCTGAGGCAGTGACATTTCTAAGTGGAGCCATTGGTCTCTCTGCTTTCTGTTGTTCTCAGCTGCTTGTGCAGATACCTGCTTACTCGTTTCTTGGTTGCAAAGGAACTTATGGAATCAGATACTTAATTTAGTTACAGCTTATAGAAATATGTCCTCTTTGAAAGTTTGAGAGAGATAATAGGTAGGTTCTGTTAGTGTGAAAAATGTGTTGAAAGACTGGGGAACCATGTGGGTGGACAATCAAAAGGGCCCAGATGAAAATGAAAATGGAAGCAAGTTGTGGGAGGTTATCTGGTGATAACTTTTCTCTCTGTGATCCTTAAGCCTTCTTCCTGCGATGGGCTGGACAGCTGTGAACTTGTCAGAATTAAAACATATCAAGCAAAGCTGCTCTTTGTGTATGTGTAAATGGTTGAGTAAGTTCCTCTGTCACAGTATGTGACCTGTCACAGTGAACAAAGAGCTGAGGTAATGAATGGAAGGTGGTGATGTGGCTGGGAAACTCTGCTAAAATGTGGGATGGTTTAGGATTGGACACTGATGAGCTCACAGCAGATCTGGGGAGGTCTTGGTACTGTGTCCTCTTAGCCAGGAGGTTTCAATTTTAAAATAGGTTTAGTATCTCTGGGGGAGTCTGTGAGGCTTAATGTGTTAAAGATTGGGAAGTGTATAAGTTGAACATGGTTGAAGCATGCTGTTGTGTTATGAAATAGTTTGTTTCAATAGGGACAAAAATTTTTCGGGTTTTAGTGCTATTTTTTTTCCTTTAGTAGGGATCCTGATTAGTTTTTTTCTTTTACATTAAAGAAAATCCCTAAGTGTCACACCTTGCAACAGACCCTTGGTGTTGTGTTGTTACCTTTCATCTGCTTAGACAGATTCCAGTTGGCTCCCAGGGAATGTAATGGGGGAGACTCCTGATTCGGGGTTCTCTTATCGAAGATTTCAGATGGATTTTAGATGGAAACCAGTACATCAGATGAGGTGGCATATGTTGGTCTATTTTGAAACAGCTGGGTTTGTTGGATGAAAAGTTCGATTTTAAGTAACGTTTTCCTATGAGGATTTATCTCTGTTTTTGATAAAATGCAGTAATGTTACTGCAGCAAGTAGGTTGAGGTTCCATTAAAAATTAAGATGTGAATTCTGGCTACTAAGTATCACTTCGTACTCAGATTCCTTAATTCCTTGGAGTCCTTTCTCTTGCTTTATATATTTTGGATGAATTTATTACTTCAATTGTTAATGAGTCAGATGATGCTTATGGCTCCAGACAGAACACAGTTGCCAGCCATATATATGTGTCAGCTGAAGACTTGTATTCTTCTGGGCAGAGCTGTTCAGAGTCTTAGTGCTGCAGGACCTACTCCAGGTTGTATTACTGAACAACAGTATGACTTTGGGCAAGATTTCTTTCTTTCCTCACTGTACTCACTTCCCTTTTACTTGTTTAAGCAATTTTTTGGACACAAACTCTATTTCCATCTTGCTTTGCTGCTATTAGTGCTACCCTAGTTTTAATCTAGAGCTATATGCTACAAATACCAGGCATATCTTTTTACATTTTAAAACATTGCTCTTAGCCTTTATAGACTCCTTGCCTTACCTGGTATGGATGTGATGTGAGATAAGTAGATTTTTCTTGATATGATGAATTTTACTCAAGTATTCCTAGTTTTCCTTTCTTTTTGTTGTTGTTAGTGTAAAGTCATTAAGATTCCTCATAGGAGTTTTAGGTTTACAAAGATGTGAAGCACGATCAAGACACACAAATTGATATTATTGTGAAAATTCATGTATTTGTCAGTTTGCACTTTCTCCCTTTTTTAAGGCAGGGCAAGAGTTAGCAACTTGTAGTGCTGCTGCTTGTGCTGAAGTGCATGTATTTTGTCTTGAGGAGAACAGCTGAGGAGAACCAAGGGAATTTGGGGCTCTGATGCTGATCTTGGATGGGTGATCTTTGGGATGCCGAACGAAATCTTCCATGATCTGATCAACAGTAAGAAACACGTGTTTTCAAGGCCTTGGCATCATGGAAAACCTGAACATCTTGGTTTGTTCAGGTAACTGGAAAGGCATAGTGCAGATCCTGAGATCAAGGTGCACTCAGGCTGGCAGAAAGCAGACTGCACTTGGGAAATGCTGAAGTCTGGAGAAACTGTGCTTACTGCTCAATTACTTTTAAAACACCAAGTCATTAAATTAATTAGGCATAATTAAGAATTGGCTAGTGAGGAACAACAGTGTGTTTGTGGTGATTGCTGTCTTTCAAACTCAAAAAAGGCTTCTTTTAGCTTTCTGCAAGTTTTTGAAAGGTGGAAAGAAGGTGGAGAGGGAGGAAAACAATCCATATGGCTCATGTTAGTCACATGTCTTAATAAAGTACTAGCTGAATTTTGATACCTGATTGTGAGTGAAATGAAAGCATGAATGGAGTTACAGGTAGAATTGTAAAAAAAAAAAAAAACCAACACATTGTGAACTTGTAAAGGATCAGATTATTCACTTTACAAGGTAACCAGGGTTCTGCACGTTAAACTTACTCTTCATTAAATCGAGTCCTGTTGGAATTCTGATTTACATTCTCTAAGAAATGTTTGCTTGGTAGTCCTTTCTTTAAAAGATGTGATCTACCTCCACTCGCTAGGCATTTTCAATCTTGTGGATATGCTGGCTTTGAATATCAGCAAGGGTGAAGGTAAGAGAAGAGTGAATCCTTGTAATATTTCAGCTTATGCATTCTCAGTCAAACCACAAACATCTGTCCTTTTGCAGTCAGATGGAGGACCTCCCTCTGTTATCTGCAAGCAGTAAGTTTCAGGAACCAATTCTTTTTTTCTCCTCTGAAAAAAGAGCTATGATGTGTGATGAGCAAATCAGGAGTGTACTTCTGACCAAAGTTCTGAGTGGTCTGTCTAGAAAATGAACAGAGTACAGAGAAGGTAAAAAGGACGATGATTTATAAACAATACAAATTGGCAGTACCAGTTGTACTCTGAAAGTCTTCTGTGAGGAGTGTTGTCTTCTAAGTTGCAAGCTTGAGGTAGGGTGTGTTAAGGGGTTTTTTTACCTTTAAAGATTGGTTACAGCATCACATTTTTTTGAAAATTTTTTTTCATGGCAACATTTCTTTTTCAAAAAAGAGCCGAAACAGCTTCAGTGACCTTATTTCATATTGAATTATATGTCCATTAAGGCTGAGAGCACAATAGCCATTTTTCTTCCTCCTTCAAGTTTTCATAAAATGGGAAACAAAATATTTTACGGTGTAATTTCCTATTTGCACTGCAATTTCAAGTGATTGAAATGCCTGTCCTTTTCAACAGTTTAGGTATTAGCAGACATTTCATGAAGTCATTTCCAGAGGTCCTGGATGTAGGCTCTTTTGAGGTAGCATATAAAAGTGTGTCTTAGTTACATGAACAGAGTTCACCCAAAAGTAGTGGGTACTCGATGACACTGACACTGGTTTGCACAGCTATACCTTGTCATTAGTGTCACTTCTTGTCAATGTGCTATAGAAAGCTTTTGTCATTCTTAGGCAAAACTGTAAGTGGTCAATAAAACTACACGATCCCAGGTCGGGGGTAGAAACTAGAATATTTATTGAACACGTGAAACGCAATGTAAGGGTCTTGGGGGGCAGGACATGTTAATGAGGAGGACGGGTTTTGCTAACTAGGGGATGGATCATGCTAACTAGAGGATTACACAATTTTCTGCTGCAGTTACAAAAGTGGTTAATATTTTCCCTTAGCTAGGACCACATGGAGGGAAGAGAACAAAGGGGTTTCTACATGGTCTGATAACATCATCACAAAGTCTTTCCATATCTTGCTGGAAGAGACAGGACAGTCAAACCTAGTCGAATGTTAACCAGTCTTGCAATGAGGCTCCTCAGAGTAAGGAGTTTCTCCCAGCTCCTGCTGTCTATGGCCTGCTGCATAATCTCATCAGCTCCTTCTCTGCTGATAGCAAAGTTTCAGATTCCAACACAAAACTGTGCATATTAGTTATAGGGTAAATGCCCAGTGTCTCTTCCTGCTGCAGCATGTGGTAACTTTCAGGCTTTCAAAGTTAAAGGCTCTTTACTTATTTATGACTTCTGCATGAGTTAGGTTTCGGTGTCTAATCAGATTGAACATCCTTAAAATTTCTAATGGGATCCTTGAAAATCTGCCAATGGACTATATAGGTTTTCTGATTAATTGTTTTAATTGAGCTCTGCCTCGCTATTTGGTTAACAGTCTTCAGAGTAGCCTCAGGCTGCTTACTTTCCAATTTCCTTGTGTTATCTGTAGATAAATGTCCACTGTATTGAAGCTTAATGGCCAATTAGCTGAGTCAAATAAAACTAGAAAACACAAAAAGCAGTTCTGATCATTGGCAGGATATTCTTGTCCTAACTGAGGTTGAATCCAGAGTTTCTGACCTGCTGACTGCCACTGCTCCTTGTGAGTAGTCTCATGGGCAAACTGTTCAGCCTGTAAAGCATGATTTAGCTAATTTTTCCCTGCAGCGTTGGCACCTCATTTGTTTGCTCATCGGTAGTTACAGAATTAGGCAGACCTCTGTTGTGAACAAACTTTCCAGTTGAAGAAGCGATCAACATAACTTCCTTTGGGCCTGTGTCCCAGTGACCTGTGTAAGGCCCGTCACATCCTGTTAAAATTGAACCAACCTGGAATCATCAAATCATCAAAGTTGGGAAAGGCCTCCAGGATCTAGTCCAACCTTTGACTGAACAGCACCATGTCAATTAAACCATAGCACTGTCACGTGCAGTTGTTTCTTGAGTACTTCCAGGGATGGTGACTCCACCACCTTGCTGGACAGCCTGTTCCAATGCTCAGCCACCCTTTCCCTTAAAAAATTCTTCCTGACATCCAACCTGAACCTCTTCTGGCACAGCTTGAGGCTGTGTCCTCTCCTGTCACCAGTTACATTGGAGAAGAGAATGGCCCCCACCTTGCTACAATCTCTTTTCAAGTAGTTGTGAAGAACAGTAAGGTTCCCCCCGTCAGCCTCCTTTTCTCCAGGCTAAACAACCCCAGCTTCCTCAGGACCCTCACATAATTGGCTTTGGCCCATGGATCCAGCCTCTCCAGATCTCTCTGCAGAGCCCTTCTACCTTCCAGCAGATCAACACTCCTGCCCAACTCAGTGTTGTCTGCAAACTGAATAAGGGGACATTTGATCACCTCATCTAGATCATTAATAAAGATGGCCTCAGAACTGAGCCATGGGGAACACCACTTGGGACCATCTGCCAGCTGGATGTATCTCCATTCCCCACTGGGCCAGCCGTCCAGCCACTTTTTTTTACCCAGTGAAGAATCCATGATTTAGACTTCTAAATGATCTTGACTTCTAAAGAAATGTCTGGTGTTTATCTCTGTTTTGGATGGGAAGCATGTCTGATATGGGATATCTCAAAGGAGCAGTGACCTTGAGGAAACAGAGCAGTCTTTGTACCTTTGCCAATCTGGCCCTTGAAAGCAGGTGTTTGCAAACACAAACCTTCCAAGCTACTGCACATCCCTACAAGAAAATGAACTCGGCATAGATTTAGTAACTGTTCCAGTGTTGTTTACTTCAGTTTGGAAGGACTGTGTTGGCCTCTTGTGTTGGAAAAAATGTGTTATTGAAATGTTGTAGTAAATGTTTTGGTTAGAGAACAGTTTGAGTGAGCATCAAAATTAAACCCTAGGTGTAGGCAGGTGTACCAAGAGCTAGTCATTGCATGTTTCCAGGGCATGGTAATTTTTGGATACTTTGTAGTGTACAGATTCAAAACCTGTTTTTAAACAAGCTTCCCAAGTTGTTTCCTTCTCCTCCCACAAATCACACCCCAGCATTAAACAAAAGGATAGGTGCAAAAGGAAAACAGAAATGAACACCGTACCAGGTGTTCTTATTCAGACTCTCTGAGTGTAAATAAGAGGGCAGTTAATTCTGTATGTAAAATGACTTTCTAGGTCCTGGGGATCAGAGAGTCACTGTGAGTGAACTGAGTCTAGCTGGTAGTTGAGCAGACAGGAGTTTGGTAAACTGGAGTTTCATCTGTTACAGGGTGGGTGTACCTATATTGTAATTGGAATCCCTGAACTGTATTAGCTGCATACCTGCTCAAAGATTTTTGGTTATAACTTTGCCTTTATACTGTTGAGGAATAATTTGAGTTTGCAGATGACACCAGGTCAGGTGGGAGTGTTGATCTGCTGGAGGGTAGGAGGGCTCTACAGAGGGATCTGGACAGACTGGATCAATGGGCCAAGGCCCATTTTTTTAAGTTAACAAGGTGAAGTGCTGGGTCCTGCCCTTGGGTGAGAACAACCCCTTGCAACAGTGCACGCTTGGGGAAAAGTGGCTACCCACTGGTAAAGGACCTGGGGGTGCTGTTTGACAGCTGTCTGGACATGAGCCAGCAGTGTGCCCAGGTGGCCAAGAAGGCCAATGGTATCCTGGCTTGTATCAGCAATGGTGTGACCAGCAGGACCAGGGCAGTGATTGTCCCCTGTACTCAGCCCTGGTGAGCCCACACCTCAAATCCTCTGTTCTGTTTTGGGCCCCTCATCACAAGAAAGACACTAAGGTGCTGGAACATGTTCAGAGAAGGGCAATGGAGCTGGTGAAGGGTCTGGAGCACAAGTCCTGTGAGGAGTGGCTGAGGGAGCTGGGGTTGTTTAGCCTGGAGAAAAGGAGGCTCCTGGGGAAATCTTACTGCTCTCTACCTGAAAAAAGGTTGTAGCAAGGGTGGGTAGACAGGTAACAAGTAGTAGGACAAGAGGAAATGACCCCAAGTTGTGCCAGGGAAGGTTTTGATTGGAAATTAAGAAAAATTTCTTCACTGAAAGAGTTGTCAAGCGTTGGAACAGGTTGCCCAGGTAAGAAGTGGAATTGCCATTCCTGGAAATGTTCAGAAAATGTGTAGATATGGTGCTTAGAGACATGATTTAGTAGTGGACTTGTCAGTGCTGGGTTAATGTTTGGACTCAATGATCATAGAGGTGTTTCCCCACCTTAATGATCGGATGATTCAAGATCCATGGATGGGCTTTAATATTAATATTTTGCATTTTTTATGATGCTTCTTAAAAAACAGTTTATATATTTGGCAAAGTACTGATCAGTATATATCTTCAGGTACCCATCTCCCCAGCATCTGAATAGCATGGAAACATAAATTATGGATGCTTGCAGTTTTCCCATGGGATAGGAGTGCATTAGTAGTCATTAACAGATAAGGAACACTGAAGCCAAGGAAAGCAGAGTAATATGATCGTATAAGATGTCTGTGGTAGGGCTGAGCCCTGTCTCCAGTCTTCTCAAATTCCACACAGAAAGCTGCCCTTTCCTGAAAGGCATCCTGTCTGCAAGGCTGGACTATGTCACAGGTACTGACATCAATCTTCTCCTCCTGGAGCTTATGTCACCAATATTCCTGACTAGGAGGCAGCACACTGGCATTTAACCATTGTGGTGTTTGAAGTGGCTTCATGGTGTTTAATGCCAGTTGGGTGACATATGGCTGGCTGCTAATTTGTAAAGCTGAATCTGTGTCTGCCTCAACTCTGGCAACAGCTGTTGAGGGTGAAAGCTCTAGAAGCGTGAGACTTACCTTTCAGTGCACGTAGACAATATGTAGGGCTTTCTGCTTGATGAAAAATTGGGAAGGGGCAGGATAGAGAATAATGTGCAGTAAACGCTCATGTCCTCTTGTATCTGTTTGGTTTTTAATGGTACAAATGGATAATGGCATCAGTTGGAAAACTCAGGTGTGAAGTGTAGTAGGAGTAGAGTTCTCTTTCCTAGATTAGTTTTGTATGTTAGTGATAGGGAATGTTCCTGTGTGGTATTACTGACAGCCTTGAGTGGCTGGCGAGAGTCTTTGAAATCCAAGACTGAATTCTTTGGCTTTCTGCTGAGTTTCTAGTTGAATATATTTGCATTAGCAAAAAAGTTGGCTGACTCAAAGACATGCTATGCACAGACTTAAAGTATCTTGAAATAGTAGGGCTTGAATACCTTCTTTGCTTTCTCAAGGGCAAATTCTGCCACTGAACATATGTTGTAGATCACATTTTAAAGTGGTTTTTCTCTGGCTCCAATTTTACTGTCCTTTACTTTGAGCAGATTTTTTTTCCTCCCTTTGAAAAGGTAGTAGGATGTGGTTACTGAAATTACTGAATTTTGTGCCTCTCTGAAATAGAGTGGGTAGAGTGGAACAGAAATCAGGATGATACATGATCATGTACAAACAGAACTAAGATAACATCCTAGAGATAATGGTGATCCTTGGCAATGTATAAGGTCAGGGAAATTGTTTGCTGTCTGTCTGTGCCCTACGCAGAATGGCCTTTTATCCACCCCAGTTTCTTTAGTTTCATAAATGCTGGTAAGTGCTCAGTTCCCCAAAGTGAGTGTCATCAATAATTCATTACCACTTAATTGCTGGAGCTGATTTCTGATTGATTTGGTAAGTAGGACACGAGGAAATGGTATTTTCCCCTGTCAGCTCCACTTCACTACTTTTGCCAATGTTTCATGGGGGTGTTGTCCATGTGCCTTTTCCCTGTTCCTCCATGGATGCTTTGCCTTCGGGCCACAATAAAATTGGAGTAGCTTGCGAAAAGAATGGGGTTTCCTTTTGCATCAGCAGTGTGTCCGGGAAAGGCTGAACTGCAGGCAGGCTGAAGTTGGAGGGCTCAACCCTGCACGTATGACACACTGGCACTGTCACTTCTGCTTATCTTATTTGTTCAAATAGAGAGGCTACTCCTACACTGCTGTCTTTTCTTCTTGCTGGTGCTTAAAGATCTGCTGCTTTTCTCTGATGCTGTTGTTTATAAGCTTGTCTGAGAAGGCTGTTTCTGTTGTCCCTTTTATATCCCTACTTTGAATTACAGGTGAATTATTTCTGATAGTTTTCCATCATAGTGGGAATACATAGTTTTGGAGTGGATGACAGTTGTATATGTTTTGCTTTTTAATGTGAGGAATGATACCAACAGACTTTCAATCGTATCAGCAGAGGTAAGGATTTGGAATTATTAGGTTGTTCTTCCAGTGTTTCCTGATTGCAAAAAAGTAAGTGCTGCCAGTCTCCCAGGGTGGAGTAGGACATATTTCTTTTCTGGACATTAGAGAGGGGAACTTTAAAATAGATGTCCTGGAAAATATGTGATGCTTATTTTTATTAGCACAGGGTAATCTCTGTTCTGTGTTAGATACAAACTAAAATAGAAATTAGAAAGCAGTGCATTATTACAGTCTCATATATCTAGAAATGAAAGGTGGGTAAAGGCTAATCATTTGTCTATATAGCCTATCCCCTAGGGCTGCTGCAAGCATCTTTCATCCACTTTCTTAGGTTAAGGTCCAAAGGTAATTAGCTACAACAGAACTTTAATCATAGTATCTTCTGAACAGGGAAATGGGAAAAGGGAAATGTATAGTTTGTTTTTTTAGGGTGGTGTGGATGTGGATGGTTTTTGGGTTTTTTTTGGTCTGAACCTACATAACTTCCAAATGGATTCAGTTCTATCTTAAACACATATCAAGAATTACTTGGTTACTGTTTTTGTACATTTTTGGGGCTTTGTGTCCCAATTCTTTAAAGAACTTATATGGGTATGTTTCAGTGCGTTAACTTTTTGTTTTAAACCGCTATGAGTATAAAAATGAATTGACAACTTGGTTCTCAGAGATAACAGAATATACTGAGTTGAAAGGCCCCCACAAGCATCAAGTCCAACTCCTGGCTCTGCACAGGACAACCCCAAGAATTACACCATGTGCCTGAGAGTGTTGTCCAAATGCTTCTTGAACTATGTCAGGCTTGGTGCTGTGACCACTTCCCTGGGGAACCCGCTCCAGTGCTCAGCCACCCTTTGTTGATTTTGTTTTAAGGTGTTCTGATGTCTTTAAACTTCCTTAAAGGGACTGGACTAGAAGGAATGTTAGTGTCCATCAGCTGCTTTCTGGGATTCCCTAAAAACTACTGCATTGTTCTTTCAGTTAGCAAACTTCCTTTAAAAAGTGTTGGTTTCAAAATGAAATTTCAAATTATGAAATTTCATTAAAACTGAAAGAAGTTAATCTTTTCAGCATGCTGCACTTTGTTCTATCCATAGTCACTCTACCTCTTTTGGGGGGAAGAGGAGGATACAAAAGATGCTATTACTCTGAGTGAATGGTTTTCCATGGAGGAGTTGTTAAACTGAGAGTTTTGACTTGATGGAGTTACAGCTAGGATGCTTTGCACAGTAATGTACCTGCACACTGTGTTCTTAAATCGTATCTTTAATGTCTCAAGGAAATACTTATTGTAGACCTTTCTAGGCAGCAAATTGAGAAAGTGAAAACAGTGTTTTTAAGGTCTGAGTGCCGTGGCTTAAACCTTCCTTTCCACAAAATAAAAATGCTCGATTCTATGCTTTTCTCTGGGGAGATTCTAAGAGCTTCAGTGGAGCAGCTCTGATATAAAACTGGTGCAAGAGAAGGAAGAATTAAGACTTGGACAGACCTATGGAGAAGGAATAATTGGGTTTCATTTTGCACTGTCACAATGAGTTTTGTGTTCTGATTGGGGGATACTTGGGGTAAGGAAGCTTATTCTGTCTCTACATTTGAAGTTTTATTGTGGTTTTCATCTTGCCGTACAAATTTTTTTTGTGCTAAATAAGTGTTTGATCTCAAAGCATCTCTGTTAGCATGTGCTTCTTGCTGCCAGGGTGCTTCTGAAGGTACGTTGACATGCTGGAAAAGTTGTGGTGTCACCCGTCTCTGGCAGTCGCTGTGATCAATGTGACAATCTGCTGTGTCTGAGTGTGATGAAGAATGTCATCCAGGGACAGAGTTATCTGCAACACACTGAACAATTCTTAATGGCTCCTCAAATTATGACAGTAATGAAGCTGCAAAATTACCTTGCTGGTAGGAGTCTCTGTGGAAAGTCTTCCTGCCTTTGGGATGGAGCTTCCAGGCTGCTGAAGGATACTCTGTACCATTGCTGATCATATGAGTAATCTTGGAGATCGTGTAAGGCAAAAGGAAGCAAGAACTTTCATCATCAGCTTGAGGATGTCTGCGTTTGGGATATTGCATCAAAGACATTTTCACATGACCTTTAGAGTTCACGCATGGAATGAGCGAGTGTTATTTGATGGTGGTAACACTTCAGTTAAGTTTGTTTGTGCAGTCACCTGTAATGCTGTCAGTACTTAAGGGTATTCCTTTTAAATTTATTTACTGGAAAATCTGGAGAAAACACAGCCATAGTGCAAAGAGCTAATGGATAATTAAGTGCTTCCGGCTGAGCCACATTATCTGCTTTGAGTATGAAACAGGAATATGGTCTAGGACACTTAACAGCTTGTGTTTGCAAAGAACAAAGTTTCTTGGTGCTAGGCTCCTGGGCAAGTTTTAGCATTACATTGTGTTTTCTGTGTCTTAATTTTCCCTTTCAGCTAATTCACAAAATATGACTCAGTGTACATGGTCAAAAGTAATACTATTTTTGTGTTAACTGCCTGAATCAGAAATACCCGTATGCAAAACTTGCAGTGAAGCAACAAGGGCATAAATATGTCTTTGCTATGTTATAAACTGTATTGTGATGGAATATGTGAAAATGAATTGCATAGGAGCTGACCAAAGTGGAAAAGACATATAGTAATCATGTTCAGCCTTTTCTGAGTGATTAAAAAGGAAGTTAAAGCAAGTGTATTTATTAGTTGAGCTTCATACCTTTTTTCTTTTCCAAAGGGACTAACCCTTGAAGAAAAGAAAAGCCCTGTTGCTTAAGTAGAAAGCAAACACAATTAAAGATAAGCGCTTTCACTATAACAGTTAATTTTTCCTGCAGCCACTCCAGTTACATGGTTGTTAACAGCTAAATTATGGATGAAATATTCTGAAGTCTCTCCTGACTGTCAGCTATCCTCTGTCGTCTAGGCTAGTCCGTAGGGTCACAGGAGTCTTGTTCCACATGAAGCAGTATGAGGTTTTCTTCCAGACTTGAAGAGGAGAATGTGACTGAGTTGTCGATATCTTTCACAAAACTCAGTTCTTCTAGTTCTTGAATGCAAGGAGTTTACTTTTATGTTTCAATGAATGATGAGCATCCTCTTACATACTGATGAACAAAGGTCTGGCTGCAATGATTCGGTCTGGGAGGCACTTGCATGAGGGTCTCTGAAAACAGAACAGCTTGATATATTGTATAATATATGAGGTCACAGGTTATCCAGTGACATCTCCAGTCTCATGATGGTGCTTATCCTGGGTCCCAGACAGTATGGCTTATTGTTTTCTGCTAATGTGTAATGTCTCCTGCTAACAGGACAGTATAGCTATCCTGTTAAATTGCTGTGACAGGGTGGCACTAAGCATTAGTGCTAATAAAGACGAAAGCACCTCTTTTTTTTGGAAACATCTTGAAGCATAGTGACATTTCTTTTTGTTTGTAATAAAAAGATTAAAAGTGGTTCCAAGTTCGTGGTCTGTATGATGTAAGCACAGGATTTGTCTTGACCAAATATTTTTTGCTTTTGTGAGAGTGATTTTTGTGCATAAGTACAGATCTCCACATACTGCAGTAACTTGCCAGTATTGGGAAATAAAACTGAAGGGAAAATTTACGGGAGATAATTGTTAAATACAAGCCCCCTCCTACTTGTTTTGTAGAAGGAAAGTCTTTACTCTCTTTTAATTTATTTTTTTTCCCATTTACTTTGCATCTTTTCTGATGCAAAGTACATAAGATCTTTCTGAAGTGTTTAATTAATTTTCCAAAGTTATAGCTCTCTTACCTCAGAACTTTGTACCTTACCTGTGAGGCCTGTTTCTCTGATCCTACTGAAGTAGGTTCAGAGAATAGGCAAAACCTCAGTGTATGGATGATTGCAGTTTACTGGGCTTTCCAACTGGAAAGGTGGGAGCTGTGACTGCAGCTCTTTGACAGAAGATCTAAACAAAATGTGTCAGCTTGACTTTTAAGAAAGGTAGAAATCATTGCAGTAACTGGGAATAAAAATTAGAGAAATGAGTCTGTTAAGAATCTTGGGTGCCTTTTTAAGATCTTCATTGTTCCCAAGTGTTTTCAATTCAGATTTCTCCAGGAGAAAAACGAGTTTTGAATGTTCAGCAAGATTCCTGTTCTTTTAAATATGGGCCTTTTTATTTAAAGAGAGGGCATATGCGGCAGCAGCTCTGGTGCTGAAAGATTGGACATCTTAGTAAGTCTGGAGTAAGTCTGCTTAGGTATTTGGTTACAAAATCTAAACCCAAATGAGCAGGAGCCAGTATGGACTGCGAGTGGGTTGAGACATTGTTCTGCCAAGGAATATTAGAGTTGTCATAACATCAGATGCACTGACACACTGGCTCATGGAAATGTGAAGGCTGGAGGCTGCTTTGCGTTGTTGCTGCTCATTGCACACTTCAGTGAAGTAGGAGAAACCTTGACTAGTGCCTGTCTGCCTTATACTACTAGTCTCTTTTGATGGCAGTGACTGTCAGTCTAGCACTCTGTTTTACCTACTAAAGTGTCCTTAAAAATATCTGTTACATAGAGTTTTCACTGTCTTATGAACTTCTTGGAACGTGTGGGAAGGACAGAAAGGAAGGTGCAAATGTGTATGTGAGTAGTAGTGGAGAGTCAGTTAGAGCCAGCCAGTTGAACATGGTTGTTACAGAGAAAATATGTTCAAGTTGTCCTTGTATTCTAAAGATGTCCCTTCCTGCTTTTTTGTCTTACCTAGATTTGATAGCTGCTTGGCAGAAGTCTTGGCATTGCTTGGCACTAGCAATTCTCTACTCATCAACTTGAAAAAAATTACTGTTGAAGCACAGAAATGCATAGTTTTGAGCTGCACTGGTTTTGTCATTATCAAGTCAATACAGTTTGATTTTTCTTGTTTCTTTCCAGTGATTTGGGGAAAAAAATAGACAAGCTTTCATAAAGTGTGATATCTTTCTTTTAATTCTGATTAATCAAATACAGTCTCCACCAGTAAAAACATAATGTGTGAGACCCACTATGCTAAATTTACACCCTGCAATTTTCAAATGTTAGTTGCTGCTAAATTGGAAGAGTGACTGGAGCCAAATATACCTGCTTTGCAATTATATCTGCTGGGTTAGTATTTATGGGAATAGCCAACTAGGCCAACAAGACTCAAAATTAACCCTTAATGGCAGCATGCTGGAACTGCTGTTTCATTACTGCTTATGAAGGCACTGAAGAACCTTGTGGCCAGTCTCAGGTGCCGCTGCAGTAGTAATATTTGCTTTTCAAGAAGCTTGGGAAAAAGATTGGCAAATTTATGAACTTAGTGCATCCTAAGGTTTGGGTTGGATTTTGTGTGAAAACAAATGTGTCCTGCCTTGGAACCAAGTAATAGGAACTTTGAGAATCAAAAAATTATTACTGAATAGGTAAAATCCATGTCTTTTGCCTGGGCATCTTGAGTTCTCTGGTTTACTGAGATATTATGATTTTTGTTTTGTTGTGAAAGTTTTCATGCATTTCCTGAGATGATCTCTGTTTCTTCTGATCCCCATCTGTGCGATTCTGTAGGTGATTGCCCAGCCCTTGTTTGCTCTGCAGCCCTCCCAGCATTTGTCAGTTTGGGGCTCTCTGTCTGGATGCATCTTTGCCCCATCTTCTTCAGAAAGTACACTTTGTAGCATACATGAATATGATGGATACCAGGAGGAATGGGGAGTTTTCCATTTGTTTTACCACAAAAATGATGCATAGGGTTACAGCAAGGTTTTAGAGATCTCCTGAGTTTTGATTTGGCTCAGTGGAAGAACACCTGATGCAAAAAATGTTGAATGAAGCTTTAAAAGGCAAGAGTGGTTTTGTACTTAACCAGAAACTTACTAATTTTTGTTAGCTCAGAGTTAGTTCCTGGGATTGACTCATCTGAGTAAAACACATCCAGGTTTGGAAGCTGCAGGAGGCTTAAGTAAAACACCCAAAATATTTGGATTAGGGGCTGAAGTATATTAATGCTTATTCTTTCTTAACTGGAGTGTACTGGGAAGCTTCCTGTTGAGACTTACTGTCTCTCGGGCACTTTGAGTAGGGTGGCATAACTTACTTTTTTCTTTTGAGACAGGATAGATTTCTAAAAAAGTAGGTGCTCCTTTTTTTTTTTTTAGAAACTGTTCAGAGGATTTTAAGAAATAAAGGAAACAATATCAGAAATTGAAGGAGAAGCAAAAATTGGGAAAAGGAAGAAAGCTGGTACACCACTTAGACTAAATTCTGGACTATTCCTTGTGTGGCCCTTTCAGACACACTGACCAGAGGTGCCTCCACAGCTCCTGAGGAAACTTCATTTTTCTCATGCACACATGAAAAGTTTTTCTGCCTTTTGCTAAATCTTCCTCTGTCTATCTTCATTCCAGTATTCTTCACTCTTCACTGTGCTGTTAAATGAAGCAACTGTTGAAAAAACCAAAACCCAAGATTACCTATATTGCAATCAAACCCCTGATTTTACCACTGGCTTGAAAGCAGTTTGGAATATGTGGTATGTGGATGGTATCTTGCTGTGGTAGTATTTGCTGCAAAGAATCTGTCACCAGTACCTTGCAGTAAGATTGCACACCCACACTGTGCACCCCGCATTAATGTCCTCTCTGTGTGGAGGCACTGTATTCATTCTGTGCAATGGAACAACATCATTGCTCTTGGCTATGCCTTCTGGTACAATGAGTAAGTGCAGATAAGGTGAAACTAAACTCCTGTGAAAAGAATGAACCCCTCACTTCAGTATAATCCCTGCCATATATCTTCCTAACAGCATGTTTCCTATTGACAAAATGCAAATGCCACTTATTTTTCCGGTTTTGCTTTGCTTACAGAAAGCAGCAGCAATCTAATCCGTGCAGCAAACACTGAGTCACTTTATCTTCTGTATAAATTTTATTATAACTGTATGAAGCACATCAAAGAGCTCAGTTTGAATGGGAGAAAATCACACTTTAAGTAAGTGGTTATAAAAGCTGTTATTTTTCACTTGAAGTGATTATTTTCTAGGTCTCTGGTAGTGATTATGGGAAATTTCCAACTTCAAATAAATAACCATTACTTGTATACATCTGTCATTTCTGAGCCCCATCCTCTGCCCCCACATAACTCTCTTTGGGGCTTGCCTAGTGGAGTACGTGTGACCAGAGCTTCAGGAAAAGGGCAAATATACAGTCTTCTATAAAAAGAAAATTCTCAACTCCAAAGTAATGGCAAAATCTCTTCAAATAGACCTAGGGCATTACTTTTGAAGAGGTGTGTGTGCTGGTCACTGTTGAATTGGACCGGTATGTTAGCAGTGATCTACAAAATACTGGGAGAGTGGTGTGAGGTCCTGAACAGTTTAAAGGGTGTCCGTGGCTGCCCCATGGCTTGTCATGTTTTCATATATAAAGGGTGGATGAAAATTGGCTGACTGTAACCCAACCTGGTGATCTTTTGAAATCAACACTCTGTTTTAGCTTGTTATGTTGAAATTGTTTTTCCTAGCAGTGTCCAGTTCTGCATTAAGATTGCAGCTGGTGAGGAATGAGTTGCCTTTCCTCTTAAAAGTTCTATAAGTTTTCTTTGGATCATGTTTTATCACTCAACTCACATGGTCTTCATGTATGCCCTCTTTTCAGTCTTATCTCTTTGTTGGATTTGCATTCCAATTTGAAGAGGTTATCATCTATTGGCAGGTAATGTTTCTGTTTAAGAATAGTAATCCCATCTTCATTGGCTGTGTGCTGCCACTATCACCTAGTACAGTCACTTTCCTTTTCTTGAGCTGTTGCCTTTCCTTGACTCTGATTGTCTTCTGGTAATTCTTCTCCTAATTTTAACTGTTGCTGCAGTGTATTGTTTGGAAAAACATTCTTGTTCCTCTTCCAGATTTTTTTAGGAGCCTCATGAGGGAGGTTTCTGGTCTCCTTGTTTTCTGTTCTTAGGGCAGGACTTCAAAGCAGGAACTGAGTTGCCTTCCTATGGTAGGGAAGTCTTCAGATCTGTGTCTTGTCTAGATTAAAATCATGGTTATCTGTCATCAATCTCCTCATGCTTGGAAATTAGCTCAGTGTTGTTGAGTGAGAGGTTATGAGTTTTTTTCTTTTTTGTTAAGGACATTGTTGATGTTTTGTTTTGTTACTCTGTCTTGTATCCTGGCCTTTCTTGGACTTGATTCCTCTGTGGAGCCTCACATCACAGCTGTGTCTTGCATGCTTTTTTCAAGGTGTGACCTTTTCATGTAGTCACAGTCCAAGTTCTACCCTTGTTACCAGTACCACAGCTTACTTTCCCCTGCTGATGTGCTGTGCTGACATGCAGTCAGATCCTAAATGCAAACTCTCCAGATGGGAAGATATCTCTACCATCTCTGTCATTGGGAAGATATCATTACCATAACTTCATCTTGGTTTGCTTTCTCCACCATGCCTACACAGTGAGTTTGCTTTCAGAGCCCTGCACATTCTGTCTTTAGCACACCTGTGAAATGGTCATTTGCCAGTGTTGGGGAATACATTTAGAGCAGGTAGCTGAGTGTGCAGATGCAGTGGGAGCTGCAGGTTGTTCCCTGGGTAGGGGGAGATGGTGGGAGCCCCAGGCAAGGGACTGTGACCTGGCACTGAACCCTTTGCACATCAAAGGGCACAAGGACCTGACTGGACACTGGGAGACATAGCAGGAGATGAGGACTCAGCAGGAAGACCCCAGACTATTGGGGAGTACAGACTGTGAGGGAATAAAAGCCCAGGGATTCCTCTGCTCGGGGTACCTCCTCGGAGGCACCAGCTCAAGCTAGTTTTGCGTTATGCACCATTATTAAATTACTTAAAGGAACCAGGGGTTTAGGACTCTGCTGTGGGAAATCCTGGGTCAGTCCAGTACAGAAACCTTGTCTGACTGTGTGAGTGGGGACGTGTAGAGAGACAAGTGGGTTACTGGAGCCACCTGTGTCCCAACAGTAAAAGTGTCTGGTGATGGGAGTGTGACTCCCAGAGTGATTCCTGGGTGATCAGGCAGGAACATTTCTTTAACAGCAGTAAGATGTTGGAATGTGATACCAGCCTTCACTATTTACATGTTTGCTGGGACACAGCATGGCATGTCTGGTTCTGACATGCAGCTTTCCTTACTGGAAAGGGGGAAAACTTTGATATACAGTTATCAAGACAAATTAGTGCTCTTAAAAACTTTGCTTTGCTGCTTAAAGAAGCAATTGTGGCATAGTTGTTAAGGACAAGCAACTTTATGAGACTAAGTGATGTCTGCTGGAGTTGGAAATGGCAGGAGTGTTTTAGGTTATCTGGTTTAGCCTGAGAAAAGACTACAGTCCTTGTCTTGTTCTTAATCTTGGGGGGGGCATGTATGTTCCTTTCTCTCTCTTCTGTGATGGCAGATGCTCTTGAAACTTTGTGATGGGTTGATTCAGACAGCACTGAGAACTACAGGCTCTTAGGTTAACTTTTTTTAAAGCTTGCTGCTTACCTGAGGTGGAGTTTATGCAATAAGACAAAAGTGAGGGAAGACAGGAATTTATAGCCAGGGTTGAAGAAAGATGGGGCTGATTTGTATCAGCTTCAGCTGCTGCGGACATGCACCTTTAGCTAATCAAAGCTATGTACAAAAAGCAGCAGGTAGTTTGACGTAGTGCTTCTGTCCCTGATCTGTCATCATTATATGGATTTGGACTCTAAGGTCTCTGGAGGAGCAGAGGTTGTCTCTTTATTTGGTTGGGCTTTTTTTTCGTCACTGGCGGAAACATTCTTTTGCCTATCAGTTAATAATTTCTGTTTATAGTTTGTTTGGGGGATTTTTGTTTTTCTGTAACCTGTAGCTCTTGCTTAAACTGCATTTGCTTGCAGAGGTTGATTCTAGGTGTGTGGTGGGACATAAGACTACAGAAATACTAAATATTCCTGTAAGTGCTGAGTGACTACTTACTGGAGAAGGGGCAAAACGATAACTCCTTAACATCCTGCTGAGGGATGAGATTATCATTCTTCCTTTTTGAGGTGCTCCCCTTCCATGCTTTTGTACGGCTGCATATTTGGGCATTGTTGTTTCTGTATGCTGGGATGTAAAGAGGGGTAATGTGTCCAGTATCAGCTACCAACTCCAAAGGACTTCTGTGTTTTTTATGCCTGGCCCTGCACAGGACATCCCAAGCATCCCACCATGTGCCTGAGAGCGTTGTCCAAACACGTCTTGAACTCTGTCAGGCTTGGTGCTGTGACCACTTCCCTGAGGAGCCTGTTCCAGTGCTCAGCCACCTTTTGAGTGAAAAACCTTTTCCTGATATCTGACCTAAACTTCCTCTGACTCAGCTTCATGAAGTTTCCTTGAGTCCTGTCACTGGTCACGACAGCGAAGAGGTTGGTGTCTGTCCCTCTGCTTCTTCTTGTGAGGAAGTTGTAACTGCAATGAGGTCTCCCCTCAGTCTCCTTCTCCAGGCTGAACAGACCAAGTGACCTCAGCTGCTCCTCATACAGCTTCCCCTCCAGGCCCTTCACCATCTTAATTGCCCTCCTTTGGACACTCTCCACTCTTTCTTATACTGAGGTGCCTAAAACTGCACACAGTGAGGCCACACCAATGCAGAGCAGAGCGGGACAATCACCTCCCTCTCCTGGCTGGAGATGCTTTGCCTGATGCCCCCCAGGACGTGGTTGGCCCTCCTGGCTGTCAGGGCACTGCTGACTCATATTCACCTTGCCATCGACCAGGACCCCCAGGTCCCTTTCAGCAGTGTTGCCCTCCAGTATCTTGTTCCCAGGTCTGTCTGTCTGTCTGTCTGGTTCTGACATGCAGCTTTCCTTACTGGAAAGGGGGAAAACTTTGATATACAGTTATCAAGACAAATTAGTGCTCTTAAAAACTTTGCTTTGCTGCTTAAAGAAGCAATTGTGGCATAGTTGTTAAGGACAAGCAACTTTATGAGACTAAGTGATGTCTGCTGGAGTTGGAAATGGCAGGAGTGAAAAACCTGGGGGTTGCCCTGTCCCAGGTGCAGAATTCAGCATTTGCCCTTGTTAAACTTCGTATGGTTGGTATCCTTCAAAGGTATTAAAAATAAGATGTTTTTGTCTTTCCCACTTCTTTAAGGAAGCAATCTGAGTAGCTTTAGCTTGGATAAGAACAGCATATAATCTCCATTTGATGTTCTTGCTGAGGAATGCTTCTCTTTTAAGATGCACCCACTTCAGTAATCTAAACTATTCCTTCCTCCTCCCCTCTGCCTCCTTTTTCTGTTTAAACCTGTAGTTTGGAGCTGTGTTCACTCTGCAGTGTTAATGGCCCATAGCCTGTTTCTCTTCCACCACACTAACTGTGCTGAGCCCACAGACCTAGGGGGGATGTATTTTTGGTGTGTACTCAAGCAGCTGCACTGCTGCTGAGACAAGCAAATGTGGAAGCTTTAGTGAAATGCCCAGTTCCCCAAATATAGAATCCAGCCATGGAGGCTGCAGGATTAAAGTAAGCCTGTTCACCTCGGCTCACTTCTGCACATGTTGTTGCAAGGAAAAAGCAAATGGTTGTTTATTAGGGAATGGTTTAGAAGATTATGTTTAATTAAGGCACTTGCATGGCTAAGTGCTGTAATGCAGCCATCTACTATAGGGAATGTGCCAATTACTTCAATTAAGGCTGTAAGATAGTGAGCAAAAGATATTTATTCGGTGCATATTGTGTTATTTATAGTGGGGACCATGATGTATTAATTGATCTCCAGTTCAATAAAGGCAGCTTTTGCTGTGAGGAATTAATGGGTGGAATGATGGGCATGAGACAGTAGTCAGTGTCCCCCACCACAATAGTTTTTCTGTCTTAATTGAAAGAAGCTATACTTTTTAGTGCTTTAAAAAAAGGGTTTTCCCATTGGCTTTGACTTGCCTCAGTAATATTTAGTATTTAATTTGAAGTAAGCACAGGAGTTTCTGATCTTTTGGCTAGGACTGATCCATTTTAAATCTTGAAAATGCTGGATACTGAATATATTGCATCGCATGGATAGTGGTTGAAAAACTGAGGGAGGGGAAGTCGAACCTAAGCAGTGAGCAGTTCCGTGAATAATCACTAATTTATCTGCTGCTTCAGTGAAGAAACGTTTTTGAGCCGTTATATTGCAGTGGGACTATCAGTCTGCCTTTACAAATAGCCCTCATAACTTCTGATATAGCATAAGCAATGTAATCATGAGGCAGTTTAAATGAGGATGGGGAGGATAGGGATTAAAACTGTTCAAGAGGATTTAAGTTGTCAGATAATCACTGGCAGGTGTCCTTCACTTGTGGTAGATGGCTTAGGTGTTCTCAGAGGCTTCACAGCAGAGCAAGAGGGAGCTTGTCTTATTCTTTGCTTCCCAAAGCCAGCCTGAATGTGCACTGGCATGCTTCTCTTCTGTTCTGGCAAGATACCTTTGCAGCAGTGCATAGGAAAGCAAAGCAAACTGAAGACAAACATTTATGGGAACTGACATGATACGCTTAGGAACATGCAGCTGCAAACAACTTTTTGGGTAATGTGAAAGATGTTTATTTAAGATATGGAAAGTACACTTCATCCTCATTGGTGTAGTTTCCTTACCTTTTTGGTGCTGTTAATGAGTGGTCTTCGTATGCCCTACATGCTTGAATTCAGTATGGACACCTTCCTCTTTCCTGAAAACTAGTGGGTGTGTATTAGTGTAGAAAAGAGGTTGAGCAAGTTTGTTGCCAGTCTCTTTGGGTGGCTGCACAAGAACTGACTTTGATGTTTCCTATAAGCACAAATCGTCTCTGCCTTCTGTTTCAGTGTAGTGAGTGTTAAGCCAAGTCTACCTTAATTCCACTGGTGTTATCTTGCTGACAATGTGCTTCTTTTGCCAGTGAAGTTTGTGCATGCACATGTTAAACTGAAGTTTATAGGCAAGGCATAATGTTTCGAGTTTCTTCATGCTCAGCTTTTGAATTCCTCTTCTGGGTGCATCACCTGCATTAGTAGATCTCTACAGAGTAGATGTGGAGTGAGTCAGATGCTTCACGTCAACATAAAGAAGTATGATAAGAAACATCTGTCTTTAGTGGCTAAATTTACAGAAGCAACTGGACCTGAATGTAAGCATTTGGAAATAGTTTTGCATTCTCTGAGGAATCAAATCCTGAAATAGCCTACCAGTCACTTAGTGCCATTTATTTCCAGTCTTTTAAGATGATGGAGGAAGATCAAAAAGTGTTTGTTCAAGTCTGCTGATATTGCTCGCTTTTCTTTAGTTATGTGTATTGAAAATATATCGTTTTCATGCCATCTTACTACAAATTCCAGCTACTGACTTACTCTAGTCTCTCTCCTTTTGTTTTCACAACATGTTGCAGATTTCAGTAGACGTAGAACAGATTTCTGATATGCTTAAGTCAAACCTGGCAAGGGTTTAAGCAGAAAGAAAAAATGAATTCAAGTATGAAGTGTAATGCATACATCATGTGACAGGAAGGTATCATGAGTAACCCTTCAGCCTGACAGCTACGTACCAGCCTGGATCAAAATAATTCTCTTCACATGTGAAAAACTTTAAGCAGTGATCCATTGAAAGTATCCAGTGAAGATCCCATGATTCCTGCAAAATACATGCCAAAAGTTTGGCAGTGAAGAGCTCGTGGTTCATCCTTAGTGGTAGATCCTTTTTGCCAAGAGGCTGAAGCTACTGGCGTTGTTCATGAGGGTGTTGAACACATAAGTGTCTTGTATTTCTTCCTCAAAACCTTCTTGGCCAGGGTGACTGCCTGTTCTTACTGATTATAGTTTCTGATGTAGAGGCAGCTGTGTTATCAATAGTGATCTGTTCTGTAATGTGCACAATTCCCTGGAGTGCTTTCAGGTAAAATATGGTTTTATGAAAGATATCCTTGACTTGCTTTCTTAATACAGTGTAAAGTGCTTGCTCAGTATGACTTGTCCTTTTATTTATTTTTCTCTGATTCTTTTTCAGGGAATATTAAATATTTAAATGGTAACATTTTTGAAAGTGGCTGCTAAAACAGATTGATTTTCCTTACTCGGTCCCCTTCACGGTGAAACATGAGTTCTTTTTTTTTTAATTCACCCAGATGGTCTGCTGCTTAAAGTGAGCAATGTGTTGCAGTGAAAATGGACTACTTTCCTCTTCTTTCCTTCCTCCTTTACTTAACTGAACACATCCGTGTATCTCATATTTGGGTTGAATTCAAAATTAGTCAAAGAGGCTGCAGGGTAAATATGTCAGCTATTGGAAAGCCAACTCTGCCAGATTGAAGGAATTTCTGCCCCTGCCAACAGGCAGTGCAGCAAGTTGGCTACACAAAACCTGACATCTTTATGGACCTTGTTATAAAACCGAACAAGATGATCTGGTTTGGTCCTTTTCATGTCTGTCTTGTGTGTGTCTGTAACAGCGCTCCTCCTCGTGTGTGCACAAATCCCAGAGTCATGCAATGGGCTGTGTGCTGAGTGGGCAGGGTTGGGAGATGATGATTGCACAGAGGATTTCTTTGACGATCATTTTAAATCCATTAGAAGAGACCTGCAAAGTGAGGGAAGCGAAAGGAGCAATGCAATTTAAAACAGTTCCACATGTGCCATTGTTTTGACAGTTCTTTATCCACCAGTGGATTTTTTGGGCATGGAGTAATGCATGAAACAAGCTTCTAGATGTGTTGACTGTGACTCTCAAATTGCTGTCTGTAACATGCAACTCTCCTAGCAGCTGATGAAGGTCATGTTTTAAGAGAAATATCTGTTGCTTTAAAACTGGATTGAGTCAGAGTTCCTGTGTTCCTATTCTGCAGCAAAGCTTGTGTAGGGCTGTCTGCAAGTAACTTGATCTGCCTCTATCTTTTGTTTCCTGTTTGGTGAAACAGTTAGTAATACATCCTTGCTTTAAAAGAACATTGAGGATAAATTTATTTGTATGACAAAGGAAATCCTATAAACAAACAACTTACTGGGTAAGAAATAAAATTTTTACGTGCTCCTGGATTGTTGCTTCAAGTTAATAGGATAGAAGTATGGCATTTATTTAAAGAAGTTGTTAAAAGTAACAGAGACTTGATAGCGCTTTTTAGGGGGGATAGTTTCTTGTTTGTGGTTTTTTTGCTTTTTGAAACTCTAGACATTTCCAAAATTACATAGCTTGGTCTAAATTTTTTCATTAAAGGAGTGTAGACATCACGGCTAAAGCTTCTAAGGCAAGATAACATCAGTAGATCTGACAAGGAAGTGTTAAAGTGCTTGAGATGCATCCAGTTGTTTTCTCTCAGGAACATCATGATACTTGGTGTGAGAAGACAGTTCTGTGCTTGGAGCAGGTAGCTGTGGGATGTGGTGTTGGTTCTTATCTAGCAACTTGCCCAAGTCATGAAGAAGTCACACTTAAGTGTTCACAGCAGGATTTCTCATTTTGGGTAACTGCTGCTTCTGTGTGGAAGTGGAGCGGGTTGGTTGAGAGGCATAAGTATCAGGTTAGACAAGAAGGTAGTGCAAAGCAACAGAGAGAGATGCCATGAGATTGGCATCTTTTTGATGTTGCTGCCAAAATGTACTGCCTGGTTGCTTAGATTCTGAGAGGGCAAAAGCCTTGGTAATTTCCAATTCTCTTGTCAAGCTTGGAAAAGCTCTGTTTTATATCAGAAATTTATTCTTAGGACATTTCAGTTTTGTAGTATCTCAAAACTTGTAAATTCTAATAAAAGTTATGACTTATCAGGAAGGTCTTGCAGTGGTACCATACTGACCTGAAAGCTATTTATCGCGGGGACGATAGAGAAGGGAGTTATATTCTGCTTTTGAAGCTCTTAGAGGCTTTATAACTAATTTGATATATGCTGTATTGACCGAACCTTTACACTGCAAAGAATACCCAGATATCTCCCCTCTGTCATATCTTGCTATATTTCACCCTGTAGCTGTTTGAGTGTGGTGATTTTTGTTTGGTCGTTACTTACCAGATACACATCAATGGTACAAAGGCTGATCTGAATGTGTTCCATTACTGGTGAAAGGGGAAAAACACCATAAACAACAAAAAAGCCCTTGCTGATTGAACACAGAACTGCGGGACTTAGTTAACAGTGGTGGCTGTAAGGCAGCAGTAGCCTGGCAGTGGTTATTGATAGTGCAGTATCTGTTCAGTGTTTCATGGTAGGAGTATTCAAGGACAAACTGTTACCATTGCTGATTTAAATTTAGGGTCTAGGGCATGAGGCAGAGTTGGATATAGCGTTTCTCCAGGAGCTGCTGGGAGCAGTGAAGGCCCTGCCTGACTGGGCTGGAGCTGAGCTTGTTCCAGAGTGCTGTAGGTTGTAACAGTGTGGAGAGGAAAGCTGTTGCTTTTCGAGTGATGCAGGGAATGAAACTGAGGTTTGAGTGAAGCTGCTAAAAGACATCTAATTTCCAGCTGCATGCCTGGGCATACTTTTTGGTGGCTTTCACTCTTTCTTTAAGCAGGAGACTTATGAGTGGCTCTGGATGTGTGGCCTCTGGCTCGGATTGCCCACCTGCCTCAAAAGACCTTATTTCCACCTTTTTGTTTTTTCCAAGCTACCTTGTCTTTTAACAGCTTAGGGCAGATTTCCACTGGGGCATCTGCACTGTTCTGGCAGATTCTTGAAACATCCCCAGGAGAATCAGCCATTTGCAAGAAATAACATTTGGGAGGAAATACATTGTTTGGGGAAGACATAGGCTTAAAGAAACTACCTCCCTGAAGCATTCCTATCGTGTCTTTTGAAATAGTGATGTGAAACTTAGCAGTTTTGCCTGTGTCAGGGATGGAGCATTTTGAAACGCTCTGGGGAAGGAAGGGAATCATTTGGCTGATTCAAGAGTTTATAGAAAGCCTCATGCTCTAATCATACTATAAAGCTTGTTATTTTGGCAGATGAGTTCTCCAAAGATGCCCGTACAAAGCAAATTCCTCCCTGGGAGTGCAGGAATGAGCTAGGAAGGGGTCTTCCCTAAACTGCTGATCCTGGTAGTTGTGATCTGCTCTGTGCCCTGTGCAGGACTGAAGAGTGGGGCACTCACCATGCTGCGTTAGTGGTGTTTTCCTTGCCTTTGGTGTTCAGGCTTTCCTGGGGAGAGGAAGGAGTTGGACTCCAAGAGCAATAGGAAGCAAGCTGGTGTAGGGTGGGCAGTGGAGGGAACTGCAGCTCTGCCACTCCCCTTGAGTTCCAAAAGTAATGTGGTTATCCTCAAAATAGTTAAATGAGAAGTAAATGGTTAAGCTTTGTGTCAGCTTAATTTGTTCTTTCTGGTTTTAAACAATGAAGGTAGGTAGGCTGGCTGGGGGGGAGGGGGACATATTTTTGTGACAACCCTACCTTACCTGGGAAAGGTTTGTATTTCTGATTTTTTGCTTGATCAAGTTCTCCCATTCTCTGCCTTGTCTTGTAGCTTTCCCTCCTCTTAGCAACAGGTGATGCCATTTTGGTGCTTATTAAAACCACTGTCATTGTCTTCCTTCATTGAAGTTTGTGTTTCTGTGATATCTGCATTCCAGAAAAAATGCACGTAGTGAGAAAAACAGTAGATTAAAATGACTGATCAGAACTGTGTTTAACCTTGAAGGCAAATCTCTAGATTTCTCTCTTTCACTGTTCTGTTATCTCCAGTATCCTGCTACTGACTCCCCACCAGTTGGCCAAATGCCTTACTTGCCTGTGGACAGATGTATGTCAGGGGACTGTATTAACACTAAGAAGCTCAATTCTAACTTTGATCAGCAGCGCTATGTTTAAAACTTAATTGAAAACCTATCATGAATTACACAGTGTATTACCTAGTGCATAGCCCTTGGGTAGCAACAGCTACAACAAAGTATTCTGCCATTTAAGTACTAATCTGACAAAAGCAAGGGACTATAGGGCTGAGTTCGTGTGGCCTCATCTGTTTTATTTTTCTTTAGACTGACCATATGTAGAAGAGCTTTTTATTTTTTTTAAACAAATTTTGCTTTGACTTGAGTATACATAGAAGGCTGCATGTACGTTCCTAGAAAGAAAATAGCAGGAGGGAAATCTGCAAAATGGAGTGTGAGAATGAAGAACAAGTAAAATGTAATTTAGGAAAAAGAAAGTGCTACCAAAGTACCATGCTCAGGATGCTGATAGGATAATGACAAAATAACCAGGATCAAGATCCATGTTTCATCTCCATTCAAACACTGAAACAGCTTGCTCAGTGACTGCTTTTGTTGCCTTTGTTAAAATCCTCCGTAAACTTACCTCTCTTTCATTTGTCGCAGACAGCCAACTGTTGCCTGGGAATAACTTCACAAATGAATGCAACATTCCTGGAAACTTCATGTGCAGTAATGGACGCTGTATCCCAGGGTCCTGGCAGTGTGATGGGCTGCCAGACTGCTTTGATGACAGTGATGAGAAGGAATGCCGTAAGTGACCATTGCTGTGACCTTAACATGCTTTATATCACAAGGCTTGGCTAAGTAGTGTTACTGGTGTGTTCCGTAGTGTGTGTTAGGGAAGTAACAACTGATGCCAGTTTAATTTAGATCTTGTTAGAAAAAAATGCACAGGCTTTATTATTTCAGGTCTTTAAGGTTCTTTGGTATCCAACATAGTTTCTTTACGTGTATGCTTTACAGAGGTTTTCATTACACTTAAACTGAATTTATAGGAAGCTTACCTTTCCCAGGATGCTTCCAAGATATCATTAACTTTCCTTATGGAGCAAAAGGAAAAAAGAAAAGTTTCTTTCAAATTACCTGAATAGAAATACCATGTGTTGTTAAATGCTCTTGCTTTTTTAACTTGATTGCCTCTACTTTAACCCCAATTACCCATCCGTTTTAAGTAAGGGGGCTTTAATAACTGTGCTGTGGAAATCTCCATATATAGTTCTGCTTTAAGCCAGTGAGCTTTGCTCACTTTCTAAAGCATTAAAAGTATCTCTGTGAAATATCTAATGTTTTACAGTCCTTATAAGGCATCAAGCTCGTGTAACAACATTGAAGACAGGTTAATTTAACTGGTTTTTTTTTTTACTTAAATGTTAACATCTTAGGAAAGAATGGGTCTGTTATTAGGATTGATCTTTGTCATGCATATCTGTTTTAACCCTAGCAGAATTTATATCGGTGGGAGCTTTGGCAAGAATAAAAATATCCAAAGCTCAACCTGTACCTTTCAGTGAGATGTTCCTGATGACAACAGCTGTGTGACTCAAGTTCCTTATTACTTGGCTCCTGAATAGACTGCTGGCATGACTTTGGGTGTGCTGTTTCTACTTCTTAAAACAAGCTGAATGATGGCACTTCTTGGTATTTACAGGATGCAAACCAGGAGCTTTTCTGTCTCTAAGAGTGTTGTTATCATCTGCCTTGCAGAAATTGTGTTTCACCTGATACAATTAGATGATTTTTGTGAAGATTTCCATTAACCTTAATGAAGATTTTATTAATGAAGGCTGTAGTGGGTATTTATCCAAGAATCAGTGACAGGAAAATATGCTTTGTGACTCTGTTCAAAAATTTCCTTACCAAAATCAGTTGAATTACAGTCAGTAATAAACATAGTAACTGACAATAAAATATAAATAGCTGTAAAATGACAGTTCATAAGAGCTGTTCTTGTCACGACAGACTGAAATAAACCTCACTGATCTAGGCTATGCTGCAACCATGAATTTTAAGTTTCTGCAGAATTGTCCTTTGTCGGGTTTTATATTTAAATACTTTTAGCCAGCTTTCTGGATGAGCATCCTTTTGTTCCTACACAGGTCGATGGAGATAATTAGACTCTTCTTTCCTCTTGCTATACATCTATCTGCTATCTGATGACCCTCACAAATGGAAAATTAGCACAGAAAAGAGACTTGGAGGGAGAGCAGTGCTATCCTATGCTAGCCTGCTGTTGACAGGTCAGATAAGCCAAAACAGAATGCAGATAGTGCTCATTTGAGTCTCCAAATCTATAGTGTTACCAACCAGTCTTTTCCATCATAAAGTAATCAGAAGTTGGATGGGCTTATACAGCCCAAATCTGTTAGATTTGTTCCTAGCTCAGAGATAAGGCATTGAAAAGCAGCCGTATAGGTATAAAACTTTTTTTTTAATCATTTTAGGCTAGGCTTTGTTACCTTTCTTCTATCTAAAGGCTCTACTTTCTAAAACTTACCTTGCAGCAAAATTAGTCCTTTGTTTTTTGCTGTGATTTTGCTTTGCAGTAGCTGAGCAAAGTGGAGACAAAGCCATAGGAGTTGCATTAGCAGCATGAGATGGCTGAGTTCCCAGTGTGTTCTACTCTCAGCTGTACTCTTAAGTTGCTTTGCCTGTGATTCCTCATCGAGTAACTATTTCACACTGAAAGGTGTTAGACTTGCTAAGAAGTGTTTGTGTGTGAACAGGAGCTTGGTTACAGGATTCATTTGGTAGTGTAGATTGGTATTGTTGCAAAGACGAGTATGCTGTATTTTGGCATGCTCACTGAGGCAGTTTCGTGCACGTGTGTGTGGTTATGTGGAAAGTCTTTCTCTTTTGGTTTGTCTTATAGTTGAATGTGGATGTACAGCAATATTTTATCAATTCCATTGCTGTAGGATCTCATCCTGTCTGTCCCCCTTCAAACAGGAGAACTTTAAACTTGTGGTCTGGTTCTCATTTTTTTCTGGCCTGTGAGTGGCAAAGTGATAGTCTGGGTGTGAGGAAGAAATAAGATGCAAAACAGAATTACCTGCAAGTTGTCCATTCATGTCTTGTCTCTTCCCTCTCTTCCTTTTGTCCCTTTTTTGTCTCCTGCTTTGCAGGAGCATTGTTTTTAACCATGTCCCTTTGCCTGTGGGCTTTCTCTCCATCTCCCCTCCGTCTCCCACACTTGCCAGAATCCATACTGTCTGTCATCTTCTGTGCTTTCTCTATGCTCTGACCTGTGATCAGTTTAACATTTCCCACACTGGTTGGCTGTATGCTGTTATTGCACAGAACATTTCTCATACTCTTGCCTTCTGTCATGGTGATGTGAAGACTGAAAAATTTTATCTGGTTTTATCTGGGGAGGAGGGGTAAGGAAAGGCATAGGAGGGAGAGAATAAGCTGAGACGGTGACTCCACATTGTTGTAAAGAAGGACTACTACTTGAAGCAGAATCTTTCTTTTGTTTTTCCTCTAAGCCACTTATTGAGCTTGAAAAAGAATTAATTGACCATAGCAATGTGAATGTTTTGTGAGTACTTCCAGTTGTCTATAGTTTGAGTAATCTGCCATCATCAGTGTATCTACCAGCGGAGAACTCTTTTATAGTTCATCGCCCCCCTTCTCTTCTGGTTCTCATCTGTTGGGTTGCTCATCAGCTTGTGTAGTCCAGTATCTGTCATGCACGTTTTTTTCAAGTGTTACTACTACTACTGCTTTTTAGCCGTGTAGATGATTTATAATGGAAGCAAACTCTTCTTGACAAATGCAGAATCTTTACCAGCAGGACTTTCATAGGGAGCTTATAGATATTGATTGCATAAATCCTAAATCCTGCACTGGTTGCTTACCACCAGGCATTATATATACCTGGGGTTAGTGCTTGCGCTGGTCAGGTTGGGAGCTGCATGCTGTGAGCCACTCAGTTCTTACTGTTGTCTGATATGGAAGAGCCAAAATGTAACAAAATAGAGAACCTAAATGGAAGGAGCCTAGAAATGGGTGCTTGCATGTTTCAAAACATTTTGAGGGAAATGCATTATCTTTAGTGCTGACCTTTATACCTACCTGTTGACCTATTCCTTTGGGACCAAGAACCGCATCTTGCTGTTGGAAGGATTCACTTCTTGAGATTTAAGAGTGCGCTAATGTTCTTAGTTAAGCTTATAATCTACTCTGTCATCTCTGTTTCCTTTTTCCTTTGCTCTTTGTACATCTTCGTATTAGATTATTACAGAGAGAACATTGTGAACACAGAATGGCTGTTGTCAGTAATGAGCAGCAGCTAGTGGGGAGGTGGCATGTGCTGCCTTTGTCAGCTAACGAGCAGCAGATGGTGGGGATTCAGAGCATGGCACATCATCCGCGCTAAGTGCCTGGCATGACAGCGGCCAGAATTAGAGACATACCAAATACCCAGGAGCCTGGATTTTCCTTCATTGCTCTTCTGAGAGCCATCTCTTATGTGCCAGATTTGTATGTTCAGCTATGAGCAGATAGTGGCACGCAGCGAATGCAGTGACTAACTGTGTTAATTGAAGGGCTAAAGGGTGTAGACTCTGGCTAGAAAAAAATGTTATGCAAGGATAGCCTTGGGGCAGTGTGTTCTCATGTTAGAAACTTCTCTTTCGCATATGTTTCTGTTTCCAGTTGTCATGGTTGCTCATTCAACACAAACATAAAGGTAAACCAGGTTTTTGAATCAACGTTAAAAGCCGTGATTGGCGTATATAGATGTCTGAGCAAGAGGGCATCATCCGTGCTTGTAGGAATGTGCTGCCAACACACTTCTGCACTGGCTAGCAAGAGATGGTCTGTAGGAACATCTGGAACTGTGGTAATAAAAAGCTTGTTTCATCACCAGCAATGCATCGTCATCAGACCTTTCCCTGATTGTCCTTCAGACAGAGTCTTTATGAGCAAGTCTCCTCCATGGGGTAGAATGTCTTCATTAAATGAAGTGCTGCATGAAAACGGTCCATTTTAATAAGGATTCCCCAGGCAGGTATTGAAGCCGCCTGCCAAACAGGCTTCCACTAAAGGTCAGCTTTGTCTCTTTTCCTGAGATGAGACACGTGTGCTTGCAGGGAACCCAGTGCAATCAGAACTGAAGATTTTATAACATCTGCGTTATACACATGTATGATGCTGGGTTGCACTCAGCATGGTGGGGTGAGCCAAGATTTTCTGCAGTCTCACACCAACACACTCTCATGGTCCTGAGCACTGTGACTCATATTTGGGCAGTCTGAGAAACCAATTTAATCCAGGTGTCTAGCAGATCTGGTAAGACCATTTCTGTTTCTGTAACAGGGAACTGGAGCCCCTGAGGCCCTATCCTGGTGACAAATACCCTAGCAACTCCTATGTCTGGTAGGCTGCATGCTGTAGTGCAAGGATGAAGGTGTGTGGTGGGAGCGCTTTCTGATAGGTGTTGTTATGGTTGTAACCATGCTGGTTTTGCAAGTATTTTTAACTGTCTTTGCCAGGTTAGTAGAATAATATTTGAGATAGTATTGCAATTACTTGTTCATTGCTGATATGTTTGCATATTAATCTTTGATTTCATCTTCTCTTATGTGTCTCTTAACTTTGTTCTTGGTTTTACCCTGTAGAGTTTGAACTGTGTGTTTATATATAATAAACATGATCTGTTTTTTCAGATTCCATTCCGTGTCTTATCTTTTCTACGTTTGGGTATGTTTGCCTTTCCATTTAATCCATCTAAATGCACACGGCATTTTGTATAAATGCTTTATAGTCTCAAAAGACTTTTTAAGTCTTCTGGTGTCGTCAGGATGTGAAGTGACGGGGTGGGAGACGTGGCACAACTAAGTTTCCCTCATTCAAAGTGTTTGTATCTGCAGACTTTCTCTAACTCTTTGTTGACCGTACACTGGTGAGGAGTTAGGCTGGATTAGCAGTATATTGTAGTTTGAAATTACAGCCCATAGTAATCATTTTTACGTTTCTCCAGGGTTTGCTGTGCCTCGCTTTCCTTATTTTTTCCATCTCCAGTATAAAAATTTCCTACCAGACAAATGTTTACTGCTCCCTCTGGTGTTCACTTGCAACAGGTGTCACAGCTTGACACGTTCGGTAATGGAGAGTTCACATGAAAGGGTTCATAATGATCAGTTACACACAGACAGGGATGAAATATAAAGAGCCTTTTCACATGAATGCTAAATGAAACCCACGCTCTGCAATTAGTAGCCTGGGTTTCCTAGATTATGTGAAGAATATTTTCCTGTGCTCTAAAACCTTTCATTTGGGAAACTGAAACTCTTGGAGAACAAAGGTGGATTAGCTAGGTTTTCTTCTTCAGGTGCATTTTGACTGACAATGGCATCCAGTTTCTACAAAAGAAGTAGTTTTTAAGAACTGCATGTGTTAAAAGCTTCACAGCGTCAGAGGGCTGTAAATTATTTAAAAAAGAAAAAAATCCCACTGAAACTGAAGCTATATCTGGGGAAGTTAGGCTGTCATTGGAGAAGCTCCTGAGTGCAAAAACTCCTACACTGCCTGGTGTGGGCTTCAGTAGGAAGGAGGTGGATTGAGTGGGGACCGCACCAACTTCAAAGCCGTGTCATAAGTCTGGAAGCCTCAGATAAGGACTGTCAGACTACCTTGTCCTTCCCTCTTTGATGCAGGGTAGATTTTAGAAGAAGGTCTTTAGATTTGTTGCTGTGCGTTGCTTTAAAAAAATAATCATGGGGTTTGCCCTGAATCAAGAGCGCACTTTGAGTCTGCTCTACACAAAGCTCACAATCTGATATTATATTAAAGGCACATTATGTACCCATGCTTTTCTCTTTGTAAGTGCCAAAATTACAATGGAGACAAAGACAAAATTTATTCATAAATGGTCATTACTGATAATCCCAATTGTTCTGGTGACAGTCTGAATTTAGATATGTCCTCACCTTGCATTACATTTTGCTGCAAGAGTAGTCAAATTCATGACTTCCACACTGCTAAGAATAGGTAACCAGATCTAGAAGCCACTTTAAAAGACAGAGAGAAAAGGTCTTGTAGAGACAATGAGTTCTGCAATCTCTATAAGCTATTTAATGACTGCTTATTATGATAGTACAGTTATTACAGCTGAAGATATTTTGCTTGGGTTTAACCTCTCAGCAGGGTCAGTCTAATGAATGGCTTTCATGTACAGGAACAAAGGGCACAGGAACTCTGGCTCTTATCCTTTTAAATACTAGGCTTTCTGTTCAACAAGCAGAGCTCAGTGCAATGAAGAATGAGATGCAGTGTTTTTTTAAAAAGAAATGTCTGCTTAATTCAGAAGAGATTGTCTAAACCAGCTGAGATCTAGAAATACAGCAGTGGGCCAAGACCTGGGCAGGATTAATCCTACCCATCAGTAAAGATTACTGACTTTCAATTGTTTAGTATATCGTGGCCCCAGAAAATTATTCTTAAAGCATCGATCAAAGCACGGTGTTGACTAAGGCTAATGTTACAGAAGATGAGGGGCAGGGTGATATTTTCAAGAGATGCTTTCAGATTCCTGGGATTAAGATCCTGCAACAAGTGTAAAGGTGGAGGCATCTCACCTGCTGCAATCTGTTGCTGCTAGCCAGGTGCACTTTTAGCTTTGAGAAATTTCCATTGCTGGTGTCTGGTAAGTTGTATTCTCTCTTGCTAGCTAAAAGCTGATAGTAGTGCAAACTAAATAGCTGTGAAGTGGTGGTGTATCAAAGCTCACCACATTTTGGAGAAGATAAATAAGCAAGTAAGGAATACTTGCAAATAAGTGATTTAGCAACCTGCTGCTTAAAAAAATATTTAAAAAACCTCCAAAAAATCACATCAAAATAACTTTTTCACATTTGAGGATTTTACCTTATGATTGTAACACGATTTGAAAGTACTAGAGCTGCATCTCTAGTCTTTAGTTCATCAAATCTGTGTCTGCTGCTTCGGAATTGTAGAGTGGCTGTGATAAGGCTCACAGTACTCACAAGAGGCTTGGGTGGCTGTGAACTTTGGTCATTGTCTGCATGTAGTTTTGGAGATGATGACAAACCTCTGCTGCAAATGGATGTATCCAAAGACAGGTGAATGGATGATGGAAATAACCGAGCTAACCCCCATGAGCATGAAGGAGAGTGATGCAGGCATAACAAACAAGATAAAGGCATAGAGATAAATATAAAAGCAGTATGTTAAAATAGTATAATTACAGCAACTTGAATGCTTCATGACTCTTGAGTCCCTGCTAAAATCTATGTGAAATGGTGGAAGTGTGAGGCTTGTGGCATTTTTTTGAGAGTATGATCTGGGAATTTGACTCTGCTTGTAAATAGGACTAACAGCCTACCTTTGTGGTGTCCTGCCTTACACTACCTCTCTATCTAGTGCATTTTAAATGCCTGCAGAGAAAGTACAGGACTGTAAGAAATCACAGAATCTCGGTATCACAGTTGGATGTGATGTAGTGAGCACTGCCACTTTGGACCTCACACCCTGAGTCCTTCAATTTAAAGCCTGCTCACTGAGTTGGACAGCCTCTGCCAAAGATTCCCTTGCCTCTTCTAGACAGGTGGATTCCTTACAAGAAACCTATAAATAGGGATTATTTTTTATGTTGACTACTTGGGGGTGTGTGTGTTAATATATGGAATGAGAAAATCTGACAGCAGGGCCAGAATTTAGGAAGAGAGAAGCATTGTACAGAGCTCAGATCCCGGAAGGATCATGGCTATGAAAAGCTGCAGTCAAAATAGACTTTGTGTATTAATATTAATGGAGTAAACATCGTCATGTGCTAGGATTCCAGGCTGTCAGGTGTTGTGTAAGGAACAATCTTACACTCCACAAAATCAGTCTTTAATTGTCTCATTTATAATCCACTATAATTTGTATAAAAAACTAATGAAATTAACACGTCTTTTCTTTTCCTAAATAACTAGAGTATACAGCAGAAAGCTAGGAATTTCTCAATAAAAGTAGTTGTATGTTTTGTAGTAGCTGTACATATACACATGGAATACCTCTGGACTTCTGTTCTTCTATTCACATCTTAAAATCACTGAGTGCTTTTAAGTCTCCTTTTGTGTTTCTTGCTGCCTCCTGTCATTTCCTGGTTGACCTGGAATATTTCTTGCAGGTAGGTAACAAACATCAGAATTTTTAAGCTAAGCTGAATATTAAACAACACCTGAAACGAGCGTCTGCTTAATTGGGAAGATGCTGTAAGCCAGCTGCTGATCTTTTTGTCACTTACTCAGATGACTCCCTAACTTGGAATATCAGACTGGAATTAGCTCTTGTTTTCACTCATGATTAAGCAACCAAATACTTAGTAGTTAAAATAAGTAATTTGTAATTAAGTGACCGTGGTGAATGTTTCATTTGAAGCTCAATTACACATGAGTAAGGGCAAGAGTAATAACTGCTTATGTTTGATAGCTTTTTATGCAAGGAGATCAAGAGGGTTTGTGGTGCTAATTATTTAATCCTCTTGATGGGGGTCAGAAAACACCCCAGTTGGAGAGCTTGGAATCAGACAGGTTTAACAGTTGGATGGAATCAGTGGCAGAACTGAAAGAAAAAGATCAGGTAGGTAGTATCCCAGGATGGAGTAAGGGACTGTAGCCCATGAGGCATGCAGATGTCCTCTGAGGAGGGCTGCCTCTGCTACTGAAATCCCTTAAGAGTGGTGTTCTGTCCTACCTGTATTCATCCTGAGTAACTTAACAACTCTGAAGTTGTGCTTAATTTGTGTGGTGCAACAGCTGATTTCGAATTTGTCCTTTTGTATGATATTATTGTTTGGGTTGTTTAGGGAGTAGTAACTTCTAAAACACTTCTTTTAGTGAGAAATTGCTTTACTGAATGTCTGAAAAACAAGATTTTTGTCTGTGCTCTCTTCTGACATCTCATCTGCTTTGTGATGATTTTGAAGGACTGAAACATAGACTCCTAGATCATGGAAGATTACTTTAAGGCCTTACTGTCTGTCCAGAGGTAAAGGCCACTGACTTGTAATTCAGCTCCAAAGTGAAGTAATTCAGTTTTCCCCTTTTCTTTTGAAGAAAGCAGTTTTCTCTTCAAGGCAGTAGAATCCATTGACTTTTTTACTTTAGCGTTGTCCTTTCTCTCTTACTGTTAACTGTAGTGTAAATACTACCCACGTAAGTGGGTGATAGTTTTCTGTATTGGAGGCAACCTCTGATGTTTCCTAGAGGGCTAATTTCACTAATTTAAAAAAAATAAAATTAGTCCCGTTAAAATAAATCAAATTTTAAGATGATTTTCTCTGAGTTTACATTAAACAGTTTATGACTAGCAACTGTTTCACCTGCCTGGTTAAACAGGGAGTAAAGGAAAGAGCGACCCAAGGGCTTTCTGTAGGTGCAGCGAATGCCCTGCAGTTGTCTCTGTTTTGTATCAAAACTCATTACATTAAATAACTGTCTTGTTTTGAATTGGAGAAGTTCTGGCATAGTAAACCGTTGGGTGGATTTTATACTGGGAATGCAACTCGAAGTGCTAAGCTTTTTTCGAGATAGGAAAAAGCAAGCAGAGGATGAGAGGGCGATCTGACTGCAACATCTGTCACCCCACTGATCGCCAGGGTTGATTCGGCTGATCTGGCTGGCTAGGCAGGTGTCCCATTCCTCCCTCAACGCTCCATGTGTGTCCCTCCTGAAACTGTGTGCTCGGTTGAAGAGGACAGCCTTTTTTTTTTTTTTTTTACCCCCCTGTAGAGGGACCTGGACAGGCTGGAGAGTTGGGCTGATTCCAACAAGATGAGGTTCAACAAGGCCAAGTGCCAGGTCCTGCACTTTGGTCACAACAACCCTCTGCAGCGCTACAGGCTGGGGACAGCGTGGCTGGAGAACAGCCAGGCAGAAAGGGACCTGGGAGTTTGGATTGACAGGAAGCTGAACATGAGCCAGCAGTGTGCCCAGGTGGCCGAGAAGGCCAATGGCATCCTGACCTGTATCAGGAACAGTGTGGCCAACAGGACCAGGAAAGTGATTCTTGCCCTGGACTCAGCGCTGGTTAGGCCGGACCTGGAGTACTGTGTCCAGTTCTGGGCCCCTCAGTTCGGGAGGGATATTGAGGTGCTGGAGCAGGTCCAGAGAAGAGCAACGAGCCTGGTGAAGGAACTTGAGCACAAGTCCTATGAGGAGAGGCTGAGGGAGCTGGGGCTGTTTAGCCTGGAGAAGAGGAGGCTCAGGGGAGACCTCATCACTCTCTACAACTCCCTGAAAGGAGGTTGTAGCCAGGTGGGGGTCGATCTCTTCTCCCAGGGAACCAGCAGTAAGACAAGAGGGTATGGTCTTAAGCTCTGCCAGGGGAGGTTTAGATTAGATATTAGGAAGAAATTCTTTACAGAGAGGGTAATCAACCGTTGGAATGGGCTACCCAGGAAGGTGGTGGATTCTCCGTCCCTGGAGATTTTTCAGATGTGACTGAATGTGGCACTTAGTGCCATGGTCTAGTAACCACGGCGGTAGTGGGGCTGGACTTGATGATCTTGGAGGTCCCTTCCAACCCGGCTGATTCTATGATTCTGTGATTCTCTGTGTCGTTCTGCAAGACAGCCCTGTTCCAGAGCTCTGTGAGCCAGCAAGTGGTGCATTTGCCATCTGTGCTGAGGCAGTTGAGTGACTGTAGGTAGCAGTGGCTTCCCCACTGGGAACTAAACTGAAAATACTGTAGGGTCCAAACAGCAATTAACTAACCCAAAATAACTAAGTGTTAACAGTTAGGGTTTATAGCAGTTCTTGGGGTGAAAGGCATCATATCCTGGTGCCATCCTGCTTGTGTTATAAAGTGTTGTAAAATCATTCCTTCTTTTGTAAAATAAAGTTAAAACCTTTAACTCTTTCATGTAAAGCCATAACTGAAATGCTGCACCTTGCCACGCATGCATCAAAAGAGTCTGTCTGATGCGGCTGTGGCATCTCTCAAACTAAATTAACAACTGCAGAGAACTTTAGGGTGGTTCATTATCAAAGTCAGGAAAATGCTTGTGGCTCTGCAGTAATGCAGCATCTGCACACAACAGTTTCTGTCAGGAGAACTGCTCTTGTCACATGCAAGTAATCAAGTTTTGATTACTTGAATAAATCATCATCAGTTCGGTTGAGATGTTTTGCTGTGAAGCAGCTTAAAGTTGTTTTGCTTGATTGCTACTTGGAGAGGTTCGAAGGCAACAATTTGAGTTCAAAGATGCTAAAGTTCTGTGCAGTTTACTCCTAGCCGTAGGCTGTCTAAAAATGAGAGCTCTTGTATTTGATGCATCCTGTCTACTCAGTCCAGATTGCAAAATAATTGAGAAATATTTCAAAATAGAAATGTTTGTAAAGTTAAAAGAAGGAAATAGGCTTGTCCTACTGGCCACATCATGTTGAGTGCTTGTTGTGTGCTGTCTTTGCATGTTGCATGCAGTAAAAAGTGCCTAGTTCACTATAACTAGGTGTGAAATGCTGGGGTTGTGGACTAGCTGGTTCAACAGTAACACAGTCATAGAATCATAGAATGGTTTGGGTTGGAAGGAACATTAAAGAGCATCTAGTTCCAACTCCCCTGATATGGGCAGGGACACCTTTCAGTAGACCAGGTTGCTCAGAGCCCCATCCAGCCTGGCTTTGAACACCTCCAGGGATGGGGCATCCGCAAGTTCTGCAGACAACCTATTCCAGTGCCTCACTACCCTCACAGTAAAGAATTTCTTCCTTATATCCAATCTAAATCTACTCTCAGCTTAAAGCTGGTTTTTGATTGCCTTGTCACTATATCCCCTTGTAAATAGTTCCTCTCCGGCTTTCTGGTAGGTCCCCTTCAGCTACTGAAGGGCCACAATAAGGTCAGTCCAGAGCCTTCTCTTCCTCAGGTTGAACAACCCCAACTCTTTCAATCTTTCCTCATGGGAGAAGTGCTCCAGCCCTCTGATTATTCTGGTACACCTCCTCTGTACTCACTCTAACAGGTCAATTCCCTCCTGTGCTGAGAACCCCAGACTCAGACACAGCACTCCAGGTGGGATCTCACCAGAGTAAAGGGCAGAATCACCTCCCTCAACCTGCCAGCCACTCTGCTTTTGATGCAGCCCAGGATGTGTTTGGCTTTCTAGGCTGCAAGTGCACATTGCTGGCTCATGTCCAGCCTCTCGTTCACCAGCAATCCCACGTCCTTCTTGGCAGGACTGCTTTTGGTCCATTCATCCCCCAGGCAATATTGATACTGGGTGTTGTCTTGACCCAGGTCAAGTGCAGCACCTTACACTTGGCCTTGTTGAACCTTATGAGGTTCCCATGGGCCCACTTCGCGAGCTTGTCCAGGTCCCTTGGATGGCATCCCGTCCCTCAGGTGTGTCAGCTGTACCACTCAGCTTGGTGTCATCGGCAAACTTGCTGAGAGTGCACTCAATCTCTTTGTCTGTGTCATTGATGAAGACATTTAATAGCACTGGTCCCATAAGGACCCCTGCAGGACACCATTTGTCACAGTTGTCCGTCAGAGCATTGAGCTGTTGACCACTACCCTCTGAATCTGACCGTCTGACTAATTCCTTATCCACAAAATAATTCACCCATCAAATCTGTCTCTCTCCGGTTTAGAGAGAAGGATCCTGTGGGGGGACTGTGTCAAAGGCCTTACAGAAGTCCAGAGAGATGTTATCAATAGCCCTTCCCTTGTCCACTGATGCAGTCACTCCATCACAGAAGGCCACTGGGTTGGTCAGGCAGGACTTGCCCCTGGTGAAGCCGTGTTGTTTGGCTATCCCAGATCACCTCCCTGTATACCAGGTGCCTTAGCACAGCTTCTCAGAGGATCTGTTCCATGGTCTTCCCAGCACAGAGGTGAGGTTGAAGGGTCAGTAACAGTTCAGTCAGAAATTTTTTTCCCTAAAGATTCATTAACAACACTGTGTCTTGGCTTCTGTAAGAAAAAACTTAACCTGTTCTTAATGTATAATGCTTCTGTTTAAGCATTGTGGCACTACAGTGGGTCACAGTAAAATTGTACTGTGATATCTAAACTGTTGGTTAGTATCTACTTAGAGTTACATATGACAAATTTTTTTCCAAGAAGTTGGGCCACAGCATCTGTCCTGGCTATATTCCTCAAATATATAGGCCACAACTGCAATTTACTTGTAATTGTTACTGATAATTATAGAACACGTGTGATGTCTTTGCTGCTCCATCTAGGGAAAGTAAATCACCTGCCAATCGCAGAAGATCAGTTGTAACCTGTTATTCAGATACAGAGTTGTTGTAGCCAAGAGTGTCAAAGATGCTTTTATTTAGGGGGGTATCTGTATACAATATAAAGTTATACACAGTATATGCCAAATCTGGTTTCTTTTCCCTTACTATTGTGCATCTCTGCTGAGAAATAATGTGTTATAATTTTCTAAAAATAGTACTGGATCACAGTACCCTAAAGATAGCAAAATGTTTTTCTGTTAGTGCCATAGAGCTGTGCCTGCAAACTGTCACATCTTCAGTGGAGTGTACTACTGGTCCTGATGGAAAGTTGCTATTTTTTTAGACACTTGAAGGAAGAGGTTTGAGAGGATCGGTTTCTGTGTAGCATGAGTGACTTCATGCACTCACACCTACAACTGCCAAAATAGTTTCCTTGAACTTAAGCAAAGCAACCTGGAGGAAACATTTGGCAAGCTTGTACTGTGGCCAGCAGTTCTCTGCCGCCATCTTCACCATTTGCTTCCTGCTTGAATTTTAGGAGATGAGAAGAATATTTTATTGAAGAGCAATTTCTTCCCATGGGTAATGGAGTCTAGAGGAGGTTTCTCAAGTGCATGGTAGTTCACTGACACTTATACTTTAAATACCATAATTTTAAATACCATGGCAGTTCCCTTTTGTGAAATGTCAATACAGATTCATCTTAATTTCCCAGTCTTGGATTGCCTCTGCCATGACTAGGTAACAAATGAAGAGCGAAACTGGATGGAATTGATCCTTTCTACCATAGGTTCAGAAATGCCTTGGATGGCAGTTTTTTGGGGTGTTTTTTGTACTTGCTGTATTGAATCCAGGCTGGATCTGCTATTTGTGTAGCCTTTCTTTAGACACATTTTTTAAGTTGCTGTGTGATTTCTTGATGTATTTCAAATATGTCCATCAGCCCTTACTCCTGCCCCTCCAGTGTGTGGTCTCTTAGTTTCTGGAAACCTGGGTTCAGGAGGACTTACCAGTTCCTTTAAAAACAGCCAAATTCTCCCTTCTCTTTGCTTTAGCTGGTTATAATACTGTAAGGTCAGATGACCCACATGTGCCTGTGTCCTTTTTTCACTTCTCTTCTGTCATTTCCTGATATCCCAGTAATTTTTATTATCCTGAGCCCATTTCAACCAAGCGTAACAGAGAAGAACATAGATTGCAGAGGTAATGCTGTCCTTGAAAGCTTCTCAAGGCTGACATCACTGAAGGAGCCGAATAGATGGCTGCTTTTGGGTAAACGTAAATCTTGCCACATGCAGATTTGCCTGAAAACTTGAAACTTGTGCGGTAGGAGACACAGTGATGATCAAAGGAGAAGAAAACTCTTTTCGTAACAGTCATGCAATGGGAGGAGGAATTGCACAGGAGTGCTGGAATAGTGCAGCACATGCCTTGAAATGTCCTATAGGCAGTCATGATCCTGGTATCTATATCTGTTACCTATGAGGTGCTGAAGACCTGAAGAAGATGGATAGCCCCTTCATGTTCAGGGTATCTCCAGAGATCACTGCAGAATGGAAAGGTACGTTTCTGCTCTGGAAGAAACGATTGTGCTTTCCATAGGAACCTTATAAGCAACGACCAAACAATGCTTGAAAACCTCAGGAAAACTCTCAGAGAACAAAAAGAATGTAAAATGGAAAATCAGGAATTCCTCAGTGGAGTTCTCCAGAGTCAAACGATGTGACTTGGACTAAGCTGTTACTGTTTTCTCATTTTTCCTGCATTTATGGGCAGCGTATGAGAAATGCATTTTGTGTGTGGAATTGGAACTTGGAAAACTAAGTTCTGTTTGGGAGCAAGACTTGTGTCTGGTAAATGGCTAGCTGTGTGACTAGTGAATCACTACGGTGTTTGAAATGCTCTTTTATATTTGCAGGGTCTCCTAGGTAAGTATAGGTTTGAATTTGGGTTGGATTGTGTATATATCAGGCCTATTGCAAATAGGAAGAATTGCATTTGGGTTTTGGTTGTTATTTTTTCCTTCCCTTGTTAAGAAAAAGTAAGATCAGTGGACTATATAAAAAGGAAACAGACATGATTTGAAGGTGTTTAGTTTCTTGTTTGTTTTTGGTCTCTTGTTACTAGTATGTGTTCTTTTGATAAACAGTTATTTGAAAACAGAATTTGCTTCTTCTCTGGCTGCTCACTCAGAAGGAGGAGATAGGAAAAGGTCTGGGGAAAAAATATTGAACTAAAAATTATATAGCTCTCTAATAAATACTTACAATAAATAATTGTCCTGAATAGATTCTCCCTCTTCTTGATGGGGTATCAGTATGCTTTGGACAGAAGAAAGAGTTCATTTTCCAGAAACTTGACTTTGTTCCAGATCATTCCAGCATCTTTTTCTTCCAGGTGTGGTCAAACATTAAATATTGCTTATGGCTTTACTGTGGTAGCTCAGTGTAATGCACAATATGTGCTTTGGGCCTTCTCACCTTTTGGGGCCAGAATAGCTGAGAGTGTGAAACGGAGCTCTTGCAGCATTCACCGCCACTAGCTCTGATCAGGAAAGTGCAGGCACATGACTTCTGCTCTTCCAGAGCCAGAGGCTCAGGTTTTGACAATTCACAGTCTGAAGTCTGCCAGGAGGAGTAAGGCTGCAAGAGTAAGAGGTGGTCCTTGTTAGAAATTTTAGAAATAAATAATTTTGAAGCCTTAATTTGGCAGGGTTTTCAGAGCAGATAAAGGGTAGCCTCTGAATTCAGACCTCAAATGACTGAAGTAAGCCTGCTTGAAGAAATGGGATCCAGTAAATCTTAGAGAGGCAAAAGCACAGTTGCTTTCCACTTTCTTAGTTCTTCTTCCTCTTGAAACTCTTGGAACTTCTCCTTTTTCTCCCTTCCTGGAATTGTTCTGGCTCAAAATACACCTGTAAAATAAGATGATGTCCAGAAGCAGTCATTGAGTCTGGAAAATGTAAATTCACTATATGGTTTCAAGAAGATGTTAGCTTTCATAGAAAGAAAAACAACAGCAAATGAAAAAAATCCAACACATGAAGCATTGGGCAACTCTTCACATACATGCTACTACCACACGCTCCCAGCAGCAGTTGTCTGGCTTCTTAGTGTGTTAGTACAGACTGCTTGCTCTGATGACACTGTATCTGTTGCTGAGGTTGTTTTGCTGCTTTTTGTTTAAAGACTGGGAGTATGATGATGCCTCAGTCCTTGTGGTTACTGAATTATTTAGCTAAGACCAGTCTACCTCAGAACTCTTAACACAGAAGTTGCTCTTTGAAGTTGTGTGGAGAATTGCCGGGGCTCAGATGTCTTGGCTGAGGGATTTCTGTTGCTAGCAGTGTGAAGCACAGCAGCTACTTCAGGGTAATTTATCACCTGTTTTCCTACAAAGTAATGGCTCACTTTCTTTTCCCCAAGTGGACTTTGGATGCTCTTCAGAAAAAGTGCTAGTTGAATATGTGAAATTCAGTGATACATCCTATTTTACACTTCATAATTCTAACTAAAAACTACCGGTATAATAACAAAAAAACATATAAGAGAGGAACTACAGGAACTTGCTTTTGGAGGACACTAAATCAAGTGAGAATTACCGTAGTTGTGGTTTAAAACAGTTTATATGCACTCTGTTGAGTGATGGAAGAAGGCTTTACTACAGCTGCACTTAGTGTTTAACCTTGGAAGAGAGGATTCCTTACAAAGGAATGCTAAAACTCTTTATCCCTATTGGATACACTTCCTTTCTTAATGTACTCTGGTTTCCTCTGACCTTGTACTGGCCTTATAAAACAGCACAGGTTGGTGTGTTGATGTGCCAAAGAGCCACATAAAATACTTGCATGTTGCTGTTATCCCCGGATACGTCACATTTCAAAACCTGTGAGTTGTAAACACATCTTGTAGAAATGAATAGGAAACATTTACTCAAAGGCCTGTAAGCTATGGATCTGGCTTCTTTTCTGGTGTTCTGTCATCATTGCTCCGTGCATGTATACCACATGATACCATACGCACCTTCCTGCAGTTACCAGCATACTCTTTCTTCAGAGACTACCTTTGCTTTAGAGTGTACTTTCTGAAGAGTTCAGTGTCTTGTGGTGTGGTCCATTGTGTCGTGGGATAATTTGAAAAAGAAAAAGGGAGAAAAAAATGTAACCACATCTCTTGTTGTAAAATTGTTTTTTTTACTTTAGTTGTTTTCTTCTAGGCTGGTGGTACCACAAGACTTGGCTGGTGCTTGCCCTGGGCATCATGGTGGAAGCATCTGCATCACTGTAGCTAAGGGCAGTGTTCTCTTCTTGCTGTAAAGAGTTGCTGTGCAGTGAAGTAAAAAATGCGTAGTACTTGAGACCATAATGAGATTCTGCAATCATTTGTTAAACACATTTTGATGCTATTGTTAGTATTTGGTGTTTCATGAACAACTGTGCTGGTGCTGTGAAATAGATGTAGTTTCTGTCCTGAAGAACTGCAGCAAGAGATGTGATTTATATAACTCATGTTCTTTTTGCACTCAGTTTTATATAAATGATACTGAATAAAGGCAGTATTAATTATAGCATTGTCTTTTTTGAGTTTGGCTTTTGCAGCCTGAAACATACTTCTATGAGTGTCTCTTGTCTTTCTTACTCTCTCAAAGACACTAATTTGCTTGATATCTCTGTATTCCTCATTTTCTTCTTCAGATATTTCCTTACTCTTTCTATAACTGTCATTGTCCAAATTTGCCTACAGATCCCAAATTCTTAGAACTTTTTGCGATGTTCATTATCTCTGTCTTTCTTGGGCACTTCAGTGCTTGGCTTCTCTCAGCAAGCAAGAGAAGCTTGATGATGTACAAGATCTAGACTTCTGGTGCTGTTTAGTGGTTGTGGACTCAGCATGACATAGAGCTATAGGTTGTGGTGGGGGTTTACAACTAGTCCAGATAGACCTTTGTCTCTGAGGGTTGTTGTCTTCCACCTGAGGATCGGCTTACCTGTCTGTCTCCTGGACTTGTGCCTGGGCCAGTGACATTTACCACAGACGTTCATGCAAAGAGGTCAAGTTGGTCTTGTTTTCTGGGAATTGTGACCCTCTGTGTTAATAGTTTTACTCCAATGTAGAATGTTGGTTAAATTCACATGGGTCTTCGGGGGACTGTTAGGAGTACCTGCTTGGCAAATTTACAAATTGGTACTCCAAAGCATTGAGCAATTTAAATTTGTTTTGAGAGGCCATTTGACTAGTTTTAAGTTTGAATGTTTCAATCATTGTGGAAATTACACAAATTGGAAAAAATTCAACCCAAGCAGGTGAAATCTCACAAATAAAGTACCTGAAAGCAGGCCATAGGGAACTTGGAAGGCACCTAACGTGTGCCAGCAGTGCTACATAGAGCACCGTAAATTGTACTGCTGCAAAAGCATCTCTGACCTTTGTAAATTGTTACCCTCACCTTTGCCCACTTCTGTCTCTTATCTTCTCCCAGCAAAAGCCAAATCCAAATGTGGCGCCACATTCTTCCCCTGTGCCAGTGGGATCCACTGCATCATTGGCCGCTTCCGCTGCAACGGCTTCGAGGACTGTCCCGATGGCAGCGATGAGGAGAACTGCAGTAAGTGTGGGTCTGTGTGTGTGAGGGCACTGCTGCTTCTTTCAACTAATTAATACCACTTAGAAGAATTCGATAGCCTTTAGTTTCTGAGTCAAATATTCTCCCTGTCATTTACAACCTACATAATCCTTGTATTTTCACTTTATAAATCAGTCTGTGTTGTGGGGGTTTTTTAAGGTCCAGCTCACTCTTGCTTTACATATAATGCCTGTATGATATTTCAAGCCTCTTTGTGACTTTGAAATGAGTTTGTGACTTTTGAATGAGTTTTAAGCTTCATATTTGCTTTGAACATGTTCCCTGTACTCAAATGTAGCTCAAATTGGGCAAATATTAAGTATCACTTTGAATTGTTCCGTTTTTGTTTGCCTGTTTCTTGTCACTGAAGAATATGATGTATTTGTTAATCAGTACGTTTAGGTGTCTCTGTTTATACATGTTCTCAAACAACAAAAAAGCAAATAATGGCATATTTTGAGAAACAGGTTCTTGGAAAAAGGAGGTTTTTGGAGGCAGGCATGCCTGCCAATGTGCTAACTTCACAGAATATTCTGAGTTGGAAGGGACTCACAAGGATCATCAAGTCCAGCTCTTAAGTGAATGCCCCGTATGGGGATCAAACCCACAACCTTGGTGTTATTAACACCATGCTCCAACCAACTGAGCTAATCTCAGACTGAGCTGCTGTTCAGCAACTTGCAGGGAAGTTGCAGCACAGAGTTCATCTGAAGTACTGCTTGACTTGGGCTAAACTCTGTGCATGTGGCTGTGTAGATCCTTTTGTATCTGTAAGTCTAGCAGGGATATATCATAGCAGTAAGGACAAGTTATGTTCAAGCCAGCAGCTCTGTTGTTATTATCAAGAGCTGATAAAAGCATGGGTCTGTAGGTAAAAGCTTGCAGGAAAGTACTTGCTTGCTATCTTGTTGGAGCTTGCTGAGTATTCCTTTTTAATAACATTTAAAGGTCAGGAGGAGGACAACAGACACCAGCTTTCAAAGATAACAAAAGGGGCGATCTTTACAGTAATCTATCACTGTCTGCTTCTTGGAGGACTTGCCTTTCTTGTTCATGTGCTTTCCCCCACAGCATGAATATCTCTTAAGGTGCCGTCTGTTGTTGGCCTAGAGAGTCTGGTTTGAGCCCTGGGAAGACTGTGGCAGTGATGTAGCACTTCTGGAGAGCAAGTGAAGCTAGAGGAAGATTGAAGGCTAAGGAAATTCCTCTGGGTTATGCTTAAACAAATGGACTAGAAAAAAGTTTTGACAAAAGTGCTTTGAGTACCCTTGAGGTAGTGGACTGATAAGCAGCAGGTCTCAGCTGGAAGTGCACCAGCTCCTGAAGTTTGTTATGAATGAAACAATTTCCCGTGAGCTTGTAGTGTGTAGTTCCAACGAGACTTTACAGCTGACGATAATATGCTGCTGATCTCCCTGTTTCTTTATGCCATTTAAGCATACTCTTGGTATTTTCTAGCATTCTGAATGTCAGTCGCTACTTATGAAGAGGAACAACAATGTAGGCCCTAAGGTGACCTCGAAAATCAATGGTGTACAAGCATGCAGTAGTTTTAAAGCAAAGGATCTTTAGCATGTTCATGATAAACATGCTTTTGGGAAGCTGGAGAAATTGGGAGTGTTTGTTACATATACTGCAGGTTATATGCAGGGCAGACTTTAAAGTTTTATATTTTTTTTTAAAGACTCTTTAAATCCAGCTCTTACTTTAAAGAATAAAAAATAGGAAGCCGGTTAGTATTTGGAAACTGAAATGCCCTTTGTTATTGTGGCAGAGAAGAAGTTTGAAGCAGACAGGGCATCTAAACAGCTTTTTTAAGGTTTTCAATTAGAAAGTTTCATTCAGTTTGTCACCTCATTACCAAAAACTGTTGGGAGTCAGAGAAGAGTGCCAACAATGATTAAGGGAGAGAGGTTGGTTTATGAGTAGATATTAAAAACAGCTAAGTTACGCATATCTTGGCTAAGCAATGACAGTTGGAGGTTAAGGCTATATATGGTGTATATGAAGGGTGCAAACGCTGTTCAAGGAGGGAACGTGTAGTTATATGTGCTGGGCTATAGCTAAGAGTAGAGGGCTGAAATGAGAAAAGAGAAATATGTATCAAGAAAACCTCCTTGACAGTGAGATGCATTGAAGCTGTGATGTAATCTGCTAGAAGTGTTGAAAACTACACTGCTTGAAGCTTTAAATGAAAATAGGCATGGCATCTTAGAACATCTTACTGCTGGGTTTGGCATGAGTGAGAAGACTACTCTACCTAAATGAGTCTGCTTAAATACTATTCTGTTTTTGCTGTCTGTGCAACAGTGGGCCTTATGTGAAAGGATTTTCTGGACGCTACTGTAATGTGCATATTACCCTTAAAAAGGAGTTGAAATTCAAACAATGAGAAGTTGAGAGATCTCAGCAGTGCCATTGTATCAATTCAAAATAGTGAGGAGAATGGGGAAGGAGGAAAAAAACAGAAGCAAGGTAAATAAACCACTGCCTGGCAGTTCTCAGCCAGGATCATTGTCCGATAATATGAAACTTAAACTAAACTGAGTTTGTTGAAGAAGGAATCGACAGGAGGTGTTTATGGTAGGCAGTTCAAGTCCATATGTCTTCAGTGTTAGCAAATGTGGAACAGTGATCATGATTGGGGCTCTCATGAAAATGAACAGAAGGCTTATCACAGCTGTGGGTGGAGTAAATCTCTGCTAATTGTAATGAATCTTGCAACGAATTAGAAGTTTCAACTTTCCTTGTTTAGAGGGAAGGTTGTTTGACTGCCAAGTTACTCTCACATATTCAGCAGACTGACCAACTGTTGAGTTGTGACCTGTTGTCATTGCTTGCTTGTGAGCTATTTAACCGCCTGGGTAAGAGAATTTCTAATGAAAGATCTCACTTTCTCTTTTTGCAGCAGCAAATCCCTTGCTTTGCTCTACTGCCCGATTCCACTGTAAAAATGGTCTTTGCATTGATAAAAGCTTTGTGTGTGACAGTCAAAATAACTGCCAAGACAACAGTGATGAAGAAAGCTGCGAAAGCCCTCAAGGTAGGCACAGAGTTTTTATTCTATTCTGCAATGATATTCCAACTCAAATTAACGCGGAACAGGCTCAGCAGAAAATAAGATTCTGTTGGCTTGCTCTAAGTTGGCTAGAGCTGCGGTTTCCTCATTCTGCAAATAATGAAGTGTGTAGAGTGTGTGTGTGTGCATGCATACATTTCATTTTCAGTGCTCAGAAGACTGGTATCTTTTTCAGATTATTAAAAACACATTTTTGCAGGAAGTGCTTATAATCTGTGATCCAGCGCTCACTGAAGTTGCTGGGAATCCATTTAGTAACTTCTGCGAGATGGATTGGACCCAGGGGGATTGATAGTAAAAGTACAGTTGAAAGTGAATCTGTCTATTTACCAGATGAGTAAATCTTGTGTAGCCTTAAAACTTTAGATCCTCACTGCTCAGTTACTTTCTGAAAGGCATGTTTCACTGCAGGACAAGTCTACAGTGAAAGCATTTATTCCTACCCTTCCTTGTTTCTGTATTTAGAGTAAAGGATGAAGGCGGAAGAAAATTTTTGCTTGGAACTTGTTGGTATTGAATCTTGTGAGAATCTCAAAACACAGTCTTTGATTTAATTTTTTTTCTTTTTTAACCTATGCTAAAGTCTACATCTAGTGCTGGATATCTTCAGGGGAGGTGTGATATGCTTCTACCTAAAGAAAGCAGGGCATGTGAAGAGAGAGAGAGCAGGGTATGAAGGAATAAGTAATTAGTGAAATTGAAGGAGAATGACTTTAATATATAGCTGCACTGATCATTTAGTCTTTTGTGGAAAACAATCCTGAGCTTAACACGGTGATAAATATTCTTGACAACTCACAGAGGAAGAGGGAAGACATGCAACAGCAATGCCAACAAAACAAGGTTTGTAGCAATGGTGTGTGACAATCTCTTCTGTGTCATTCCTCCACCTAACCTGTGAGCTCTTTCCTGTGGCTCCACATGAAAGGGCTGAAGGGGTCATCCTGGTAAGGCATCTGTGTGCTGAGCTACATCACACCCTGGGAACTGGCCTTGGATCAGGGCCTCGGAGAATGGGTCTGGCCTGCCCCTACTCTCTGTCTGGAGGGGGGAGGAAAGGGCTGGTGAGGGACTAGCGCGTGCCGAGGGACAAATTGTTCTTCACTACAGGTCTAAGGCAGCATAATAAGATTAATGTGATTGGTAAGGTTTTGTGTTGGGTTTCTTTTTCTTTCTCTTTTTTAGCTTCTGAAGCTTAAAGCAGCAGTGCTGTTTTCCAAGGTTGGGATGACTTCTTCCTTTGCAGATTAATTGGCTGGATTGCCTCCAGGTTGTTTGTTGTCATGACAATCTGCTTTTGAAAGTGACTGTGAGGCGCAGGAGAAGAAATGAGCTGTATTTCATGAAGCACTTACTCTTGTCTCTATATTTGGTCCTCCGGGAAATGTCAGAATAGAAAGAGGGTTAAGCAAAGTAATTCTGATTATATATGAAAGAGAGCCAAACAAGGAAAAAAGAACTCTTTCTCATTAAGACAAGAGTATCCATGGTTTGTGGGCTCTTTTATTTAAAGAAAAAAAATCTGAGTATGAGGTTGGGAATGAGGAGTTCCCAAAGTATAATGCTGGTTGTGGGATGTGATTGGTTTTGCCCTTTGGCAGCTCAGAGCCTCCCTGAATTGCCATTTCACCATCTGGAAGTGGATGATGCTTGCGTACCTGTCTTTCAAAGCAATGATTAAACAGTGTTCAACTGTTCAACTTCCCATCTCAATGTAAATGACAGTTCCTTCTGGAGTTTTCAGCTGTGGGTATGTCTGTCCTGGCTTCTAAACACACCAACTACTTTGTGTTAATTGGGAGTTAGAGGCTACTGTGGACAGTCTTTAATTTCTCACAATTCTTTCTACAGCAGATCTAATTACTGTAATTACAATGTTAACATAGTACCCAAGAATCCTGGTCATTAACTAGAACTCAAGTGCTCTGGGTACTTGGGGACAGAGCAAAGCAAATCTGTAATGTGTTATAAAATGAAGATAGAGGGTTTTCTTCCCACTGGCTATGTTATCACATCAAATGTGGTAGCTTTAGTTCAGTGTAATTGAGTGTAGTCTGACATGTGAGATTGCCCTTGTGTGCTATTTTTCTATCTATAAATGTGTTGATTTACAAGTCACCAAGGTTCTGAACCACTGTATGATAGTGTCATTATCACCATTTAACAGATGGGGAAAAGAGGGCATAGATCAGCTAAACAAAATGATCCTGGAGTGCCATCCTGGCTGGTGGGAGCAGAGCTTCATCCATGCTTGTCTGCTTCAGGGGCATGTCATTAAACTTAATCAATGTTTGCAAACTGGTTTGAGATACTGTGATAACATGGGAAATAGAAGTGTTAATTATTAATTGATGCTTGGCTCTCCTTCTGCTCTTGGGTATACTGACAAGCTTTTTAAATTACCACCTCTTCCTACTCTTCCATGAACTTCAAAGGTCTCCTTTATCCTGCTGTCATTACTGGAAAGCTCCAGTAGCATATCAGTTTGGTTTGTGTCAGATACTCCTCCATGCGTAAAGATCCTTTCAGTCAAGAAGGGTCACTCTGCAGGCTAGGAAAACAGGAATGTGACCTCCTATTGAAAAATATGCTGACCCAGCTTTGACATGGAACACTTCAAAATGTGCCATCCTTGATGAATAATAGCTTTACTAGCATGCTGCAATTTGGGATGAGCCTGAAGAAGTGCATTTATAAGCATTAATTTCAGTCATAAGTGCTAGCAGACTCATTTGAGAGGAGGGAGACAGAGTCCCCAGGATTTAGTTGTGAAAATGAGAGGAAGATCAAATTTTGCAGGATGTGTTCCTGCCCTCCTTTCTCCTTGCCACTTGTGACTGAGTATTGCATGTCTTACAAGGGTTTGTATGTCATGGGGAAAGTGCCAGATTAAACAGTGACAATTTAGCAGCAAGTCAAAGAATTCTACTGTAATTCCTGACAGAAATTATTTGTAGCTCTTGTTACTGCCATGATAAACTTCAGGGCTGTTCCTTTAATCCCACTCCAGCTAAACTTTGGTCATCTCAGTTTTCCAGCATTGAAGTAGTACGGCCAAATACTTCCCTTTGTCTGGAATGTGGTGTATTCATCAAAGCATGTGCTTCAGTTTTTGGGATTGGATGGAGGATATAATTGCTTGGATTATCCACAAGTCGAATATATGAATTACTCTTTCTAGGGCGTTATTCTGGTTTTAACACCAGCAGTGATTGGAAATTTCTGCTCCTGTTCTGTACTTAATGGATCTTAATTTAGTAAAGTTCCTCTCCCCCACACACTTCTTTCTCTTACCACTCTAAGATCTCTCCCTATGCCTCGAATTAGCTGACAGTGCTAATCATTCATAGCATCTGCTCTGGGTGTACTCCGTGGGCCTGCCTGTTGTTGGGTGGATTTCCTGTTCTGTGACAGGCATCCACTCAATTGGAAAGGAATTTCTCCTTCTTAATATTTTCCAACAACTGTGTAAATTTGTTCAACTCTAGGACTGTATTTAATTTATTCTCTCAGTTGTGGGGTTTTATCTAGAAGTGTCCTCATAGTGCTTCTTTCCTTAGTTTCTCCTCCATTTTGTACTTAGAATTTAGAAGGCTTTAACACCAACAAAAGCACACTGGATATTTTGATTCAAACGTGTTTTCCTTTTGTGGCCCTTCTTTTCTTTCCATCTAAGTTTGCTAAATAGCTCCACTAGCTTTAACCCCGTTGCCTAGGAAAGGGAGTTTTATTGCTGCTAGTCTGTATTCATTCTGACTGCTGCTGTAGAGAGGGGCTCTTGACTTCAGTAATGTTTCTGAAATTCTAGCTCTGCAGTTGTTTGTAAACAGTACCGTTGCAGTCGGGTTATAAACCAAACTCTTTGGAAGTGTTCAGAAGTTAATTCTTGCCATATGTTTCTACAGTGTATTTGGTAATGTCCACTGTTGCACATGTGGGTACCTCCTTCTTTTATTTTTTGCATATCTTTTCATTGAATTTGCATTAGGATTTTTATATACCCCAGTATTCTAAAACAGGTTTAGAAGCATACAGAGTTTAAAAGTGCCCTTTTCTCTGTGGCATATATAAATTGCTGGTATAAAAATTGTCAACATATGAAAAAAAATTCTGACCCTGTGTCAAATGAGTGGAAAACCCTTCAAAATGTTGACTTAATAAAATTAATCTTTAGGTGATAGTATGAATGCTGTAATGGTAATTTCTGTGGATTAAGGTATAGAAAAAGCAGCAGACTGGCTGTAGAGGTAAGCACTATGGCCATTGCTGCCGTTTGCATGATAGTGTTGCAATGCATATTGGATTTTAGAATTGATAGCTAAGTGGAACAGACGTACTCTAAATTTCAATGAAATACCACAAAACCTAAATTTTGAAACACAAATAGCTCCCAGAACATCTGACTCCATGAGGAGCTTCTAACTAGCCCTTTGGACATGGTAAATTAAAATTCTGAAATTCCCAAATGCTGTGGTATCACTTAAACATCCCAAAGCTTTGTAGTGTGATCCTGGCAGCGTACGTTTCCTTTTATTGAGTCTCTTTTTGGCTCATTATTGACTCAGCTTGTACACTGAAGCTCAACTCACAATTATTGTGCATAATCTTAGCCCAGATTCAGCCTGCAGCAGGAATTTAATACTCAGAGGCAGACTGAATAGAAGCAGAAACTTAAGGAAGGATGCAAATAGAATGTCACTGAATGTTTTGTTAAATGAAGGTTTTGCCTGAGCATATTTAGCTCTCTAATATCCCTTTTTATAACACTAGCTAGATGGAAATGGTTTTTTTCTTTCATTCCTGTGTTCTTCTAGTCCCTAAATCCAGGCTTCCTCTTCTTTCCTTTTTTCTCTCCTCATAAGATTATTTATTTGAGAGAGTACTTGTCAAGAAAAAAATGGATCCATCTGCATGGAGACTAATAGGCAAGGTGAGCTACAGGAGGCAGATGTTTGTGTCGTTGGTAGTGGTAATTTGAGTGACTGGTAAGTCAGCCTGTGCATTGATTTCGACAGCATGTGGGCTCTGCTGTCTGTGCTGCCCCCCCGGCCAGTCCATCGTTTGTAAAATGGGTTGTTCATCACTGGATAGGAACAGCAGATGATAACCCAGGCATTATTGGACACGGGCCCAGACTCATTCAGAAGCATGGTAAGTTCTGAGTGAGACTGAGAGAGGAACTCTTACTTCACTCTGCATGGAGGCTTTGGAATTAAAGCAGTTTAAAATAGATATCAGGGAATATCAGGGAGAGTTCCAGCCAGCTGGTACAAGTGGATTTGAGTTGCGACATCTCTCAGCTCCCTGAGCTTGTGAATATGACAAGGTTTTGTTGCAGAACTGGCATATATACCTGAGGAATAGTCTTCTTTTAGACCAGCATGTTGCTCCTGCAGACACTTTGGCGGAATAATAAAAGACATGCTGCCAAAATGTTATGCTATCCCTGTTTGGAGAGCAGCTGTTCTGTTTAGAACAGTATAATGTGGCAATAGACAAGCAATGACTTCAGGTCTTCAGTGGACAACAAACGTACTTAAAAGGGTGTTTGTAGATCTGGGAGGTGTCCATACTCTTCACCTAATCTCCTACTCAGCCCATCTTTGATGGCTTGAAGCTCCAAATTACCAGCAGGTGATGACTTGGCTACTGTAAAAATCAGTTTTAAGACCTATATCAAATCTTAGATGAGGTTTTGTCACTGGGAGTCACTATGTTTGCCAACAGCTTTATCAGGGATAAAAAGGAAGAAATATAGGATCTAGCAACAATTGCCTTGACCTGAAAGCAGTTCTTTGGAGATAGTAAGGACAGGGCACTTACGTCTTGCCTGCACCTTCTGTTAAGCCTGTTCTGTACACAGACATACTTCAGGATGCTGATGATAGCCTTCCCTGAAGGCATAGCTCACTCCATGATGGAAGTGCTGGTCTGACTACAGGACCTCATTGGATTCTTGCTGTAATACCATAATTTTTGAATTTTGTTGTTGTTGCTGGGAATGAAATTGCAATTCTCAGGCTAATTACAAAAACAGGGAGTAGCTATGTATCAAATACTTTTCTTTCAGCCAGTGGCTGATGAGAAGAGCTGGGAATTGAGCCTGCAAAGGCATGGGATTTTCTCACCTGTGCAGAGATGAAATATGAGCTCTTAGCAATTGTGTCCAGATATTTTTACCTTCACTTTGTGACATTTATGCCTAATTAACAGTTCCAGAAAGGGGTGATGACTTGTATATCTAGTTTCATTGCCTGTGCTTCAAAACTTCAAAAACAGGTGATAAAATGTCATACTAGAGAAAGACAAGTGTAAGATAAAGGACATTCTTTTTCCCCATTGATCTTGAGGCTCATTAAGTTATCTCCTGACTTGTCATTAGTGAAAATTGGTTACTTTCAAATACATATTCCAAAAGTTTATGGCGTCATGTAGGTGTTTGAAGTACACTGTATGTATTGACATGTCATGACACATCCTGGCTGCTGAATTGCATTAACTTTTCATGGATGTCAGTGTGATTTAATTGTGCAGAAGGCTTCTGTTGCTGGACTATAGGTGCCAGCCCTCAGTCTTTCTGGTTTCAATGGAGAGAATCCAAATAAAAGGCCCAGATGTTAATCTTTGACTTGCTGTGAAACAAAATCAGCTCCAAGTAAGGTGACCAAGTGCATTTTCTATAGTTATTGTAGAAAATTATTAAAGCATTTATATTTAAAATGAAACTTTAACTTCTGTTAGTATAGTTTTAGTACTGGAAAATGGTAGTTGTCATAACAAACACGTCAGGGAAGAGCCATATTATTTCCTTCATTAAGTACTGAAGAGCCGCTCTCACTAGCAGAGTGGGAGTTAGCTTGGCTGTCTCTTCTGTTTCGAGTTCTAGCCCTCATTTATCAGACTAGCCTGCTGCAACCTGTAATTCTACTTTCAAGCCTGGCTGGGAGCTGGTCTGTACGACTCTCCCACCAGGTCTGGCCCCATCAGCCCTGCAGTTTCAGTCAAATGGCAAACCTTGTTGTTTAGCCTGATTATTGACATTAATCTTAGGTAAGTGATACTGCTTTAGCCTAGATCTAACTTTAAGACTTGTGTGCATTAACTGGAGCAGCAAAAAGTCTGAGGTTAATTTATGCTTCAGTGCCTTTGCAAATCTTGGTCTGACATTGTTGTATCTGTAACCACTAGTTAGAAATGATTCCCCAAGATGGACTATTGAGGAAGGTGGCTGTGTTCAGCAGCTTGCACTGGGACTTGGGCAGAGAGCACCAGTGTCCCTTTCTTTCTCTTTAGGAGTCAGTCTGGGTCTTTTGTGCAGCAGTGGAATTTACTAGAAGACCAATTTTACTGCTCACACCCGTGTGCATGGGAAAAACAGATCCCAGCAACGCATGTGTCAGACTTTGGAGTAGGTTTTTTATTTGTTTTCTTGTGGTTTTTTCCTCCTGCAGCTGCCAACAATAGAGTTGGAAGATGTGGCTCCTAAAATGTCAGGCTGCAACTCTGTCCCCAGCTGAAACTAGTTTTGCACATGGTTAAAATTTGTATCTTTTCACAACTTCAGTTATATCTGGGAATAATTTGTTATATATGAGCTCTGTCAAAGCTTGTATGTGTGTTCTTACCCAAATGTAAAGCCACAAGCAAAGCCAACACGACTAGGTGTAAAAGTGTCTCTATTCAGATGTAGCAGTTTAGTAAACGTGACTGACCTAAAGTGGCATGTTTTCAGTGTAGACAGTCCCCTAGAGCAGGGCTACTGTGCTCAGCTGAAAAGTTTTACTGACATTTGCTCAACAAGAATAAATGCAGCAACTCCAGGTCAGCCAGATGTCCCTGTGGCTAGAATCTGTGCTGGTGTGATGCACTTGGTTTGTAGGAAGGAGAGCAGCTAGAAATGTAGAATTGCCTTCAGAAATGTAAGTGATCCCAGGAGTACAGGACCTCAATAGGCCTCAGCAGTTTGTGTCTGTTATTTTGAGAAATCCTTACTTAGAGTAATTCTGTTTTTTCTCTAAGTGGTTTTACTTCACTGTGCTAGCATAGCTACAATTTCACTCTGCCTTATGGAAAATAGGATTCTATATCATCCTATAGGACAAATATGGGTATGGAAAAGTGAATTGTGGGGGATACCTCACAACTGAGGTGGTATTAATATAAAGTGTATCTACCAGACCTTACTATATCTTCCTGCCCACTCCTTCCAAATGCTTGTCCCAGCCAGGTCAACTTTCTGCAGCTGAAGCTAAAGGTAGTTATTTCTTTATTGTAGATCACACGTTGCTATACCATATATGTGCTGTATTCACTGTGGAGCATAAATTGCTTCAGGGTGATTTTTAAAACCCAAGCAAGTTGCCAGCCAAAGTTCCAGAGAATGGTATTTCATAGTGCCTGATCTAAAACTAGCAAATGAAACTTGATAAGAAAGTGGATTATTACAAAAAAGAAAGTTTCTTGCCAGGTTTTAGATTAAGCCGAGATTCATCCTCAGCCAAGCATTTCAGTACCTGTAGATGTGTGAAGGATGAGGCTGTTGAATTCTAGCTTTTCCTTCTTTGCTGCTCTTGCATGAAAACTTGTGTCATAGAGTCTGATCAGACTTTCTGGAAAAGATGGGTACTGCAGTGGATTTTCTTCTGCCTGCTGAAAATTGTGAAGTGAGCAGAGACATCACACCAGTCTTTAGTCTGTGTGCTCTTACCTGAGCTTGCCAAATTAACTCATGCTCCCAGCTCACATTACCAGATTTTTGGTGCTAATTTGCTGTAAAGGATTGTGTTAAAAATCCATATTTATGAGGGATGCTAAAAACATAAAGCAATTATATGGTTTTCAATTACATAAACATCAACATGCAATGGGAATTAAAAGATGAATAATTAATTTTATGTTTATTTGTAATATAGAGTCTATGCAAACAGTAAAACCCGGAAAACAAGCAGGGGGAGGAGTGTGGAGGGTACGTGCCATAAAGTGTGTTTAGCATCTCTATTCCATTTCAGTTCAGACCTCCAGGTAGGTCTGGGCTGTTAAGGGAAGTCACAACCTGCTGAGTGGGAAGCATTGGGTGCAGAAGTCCTGTTTGTACCTATGCCCTGCTGGGTAAGTACTGTTTCCACTAACATGGCTGAAGGTGGGGACAGGGACACTGGGAGTGCCTGTTGACATGCCCTGAGCACAGAGGTGGAGCTGCCTGATGCTCACTGCTACTGGCCTAGTAAATGACCTTGGGCATTTGGGGTTGTATGCCTGATCTCTATTTTACATATGAAAAATACCAAACTTTTAACTTTTGAAAGCTTTATGAAAGATTATAAAGTCATTTGAAGAAAATAAATGTAATGAATCATTTCTGAATATTACCTGTCACCTGAAGTGCACCAGCTAGTCACTGTGGGATCCGGTCATTGGTGCTGAATTACATCCTCTGAAGTTTCAAAGCAGCAGCTTTCAAGGCTTCATTTATTTTAATAGTGTTATTGCACTACAGTAAATGCAGAGATTACCATCTAGTTCTTAAGTGGAAGTAATTTTGAGGATCTGGTGTTTTTGTTAAGAGGTTAGGAAATGTGTTACGCTGCACTAAAACCTATGGGAATTAAAACCTAACTTGTTCCATTTGTTCAACTGTTTTTTCTTAGATCATCATTTCCCTCTGCCTCCTGCTTGCTGAATAGCAAGCAAACACCAGCCTTGATTTTGATGCCTGTGGGGAAAATGCTTTTAGACTTTTTGAGGCAGATTTTTCCATGCCAAATGGTGCTCATGATTTACCCTTGTAGGAAAAGACTTAGGACTGCCCTTCTGCAGCACAAATTCTAGAGCTCAGAGGTTTTCTGAACCAAAACTTGAACTGTTGTGTCAGTTCACACTTTGAAGTCCATGGTGGCTGGAGCCTTGCTGGCTGTTTTGCAAGGAGGTGACTTGGTCTTGGTTTGACAGGAAGGGAACATTATGTGCAATTAAATGGAAACTCTGCAAAGTGGTTTGCACTGATACTTTTGAGAACCCATAGTTGTAGGAATATTGTATGGGAAAGAGAGTGTCCTCACAGTAAGTGACTGTCAAATTTAATTTTCTTTTTTCACACTCTAGAATTAAAAAACAAAAGGCATGTGACTTCAGGAAAACAGTGCTGTGAAGGAAGTTATATCCTTGTTTGGTAACTGGGTGACTGTGATCAACCAGGAAAAGGGGGATGAGAAGACCATATGTTCCATTCAAAAGTGAACAGATTTCAGGCTGATTTTTTTTTATCTTGTTTTTACTTGCTATTATAGACAAATTTGTCTGACCAGACTGGAATAAGTGTGTTGGTGATAGGTTAGATAAGGAGGTTCTTCAGAGATGGGCTCAGACAGCAGGGTGGCTACATGGCTGCAGCGTGTATGAGAGGAGGAAAGCAACTGTTGTGATAAAAAATGAGACCTGGTGGCAGTGAGCAGAGCTTGGCATGCAAATAGGGGATGGAGGTCGTAAGTAGAGGCATAACCCATGCTCCTCCTTTTTTTTTTTTTTTTAATTTTCAATTTCATTTTATGAAAGGGTCACTTGGCCATAGTCTTGTCAATTGCTATTGTGTGGGAGCCAGCTCATATAATTAAGACTGAGATGGTGGTAACTGGCTGTTTATCTCCACACATGATCAGTTTTGTGATTAATTATCTGCCAAGGTTTACATTCCTAAGCCCAAATTCTTGCTTTTTTCATTGATCACACAGCACAAGTGTGATTGAATCACTCAGTGTTTGCAGAAACTACTTCTGGTCTCTCCCTTGTTTTCCAGACTACCTTTTCCACCCCTTGATATGTAAATCCCAGAGAGCCGATGATTAGTTGGCAGCCATATGAGATTAAATTCTAGGCATGACTGATAATTGCAAGAAAATATTCAGAGAGTACCTTCCTGGCCAAGGTGGATGTAATTCAAGACTCTGTATGTGAAGGAGTGCTGGCTGGAGGTGCCTGAGGAAACGTGCAGACATGATATTGTGAGCCTGTATTTTGGAGAGATGTCACAACAGATGCCTTTGCAAGCTATATGGCCCATCTGAGGTGGAAACCAAGCAACATGGAAAAACACTGTGCAATGAGTTAACCTTCAAATAATGAATTTCCCAGGAAGGTACAGGAATGCTTTTGGTCTGAGTCTTTCTTATCTGTACATCAGTAATATGGTCAATCTTTCCAGAAAGTCTGGTGTAAATACAGGGTAGAGGAAACATACTGAACCTGTTTCTCCTGTTTCTGTGCTCTTTCAATCATCATTTCACCCTCACCATATTCTCTACTTTACCTTGTTGTAAAAACTTTTCAAGTAAAGAAATTTGTACTTCCCCCTCTTTTTTTATTCTTTCCCCTTTTTCTTTTTTTTAAATTGCCTTCTTTCCTGTAAGCCACTGGGGGCTTTTCCTCATTTGTTTCTGTTGTTTGTTCTTTCTGGCTTCTTTCTGTCTTCAGTGTTTGTATCATGCTCTTTCTTTATGTGTTGGTTTTTGGCTTTTCTGGAGGTATCAAATAAGAGGAATTGTGCATTAAGCCATACCAAGATTTCACTATTCTACCTACAGTTAAAACACTACAAAGCTTTATTGCCCTATTCTGGTAAATCTCTGCTACTCAAACATTGTTCTAGTGTCACTCTGGAGGGGTAGAAGATCATCTAGGCTTGAAACACAAATACAAAAGAACCCTCGAAACCCATATGCAGGAGAAATCATACATCTCCCTGAGAAGACTGGGTATACAATCCTTTGTGTTCCATCTATGGAGCACATCTCTCATATACGATTGCCAGACAGAGGCCCTCTACAACAACATTGCCAGCTGTTAGTATTCATAGCAACTGTGTGTTTCTTGATGGTAATTTCAACAGAGATTTAATACAAGTTTAGAGGTGTCTGCAATTCACAGTCAGGTGAGAAAAGGAGTCAGTTTCTACTCCGGTTGTGCTAAAACTGTTAGAGCAGGAATTTCCTTTCTGCCTATTTTACCATATGATTTGTACTACCTATATTTTATGGCCTTGATTTACAGTGTGTGTCACGAGTTTCTCTGATGCTGCTAGCAGTTCCCTGCCTGTGGTTTGCTAGGTGGGAGCAGTGTCCTGATGCTTTTGACATAAGGTGCGTGTGTTGGCTGCAGGACATTCCCCTTGGACACCGGAACCAAGCCCTTGCAGTCGGAGGTGGGGGGATTGGTCTTGAAAGAAGTTACTGCATTAAACATCTGCTAGAGGAGGAAGTTTCCACAAGAACCGGGTGAATAGTCCATTTCTGGAGTGCAGACTGGGGGCAACCCTTTGGCCAGCCCCCTGCCAAGCACAGCACATAGCAGCAAACACGGCATTGCAGAGGTTGCCGTGCAGAGCAGGAACTGTTGTCCACTCACATGATAAAGGGGAGGAGGGAGAGGAGGCCTTTGCAGCTGGGTTGATTGCAGGCTGCTGACAGCAGTTGTCTGGAAGTATTCCTCACTGTTGTGAGATCTGTGAGTAGTGCTTTAGAGAAAAATCTCCCCTGTGCCTTAGATGCTTTTCAGCCACAAGTCTTTGTCACGTGCGACAGGGTGGAGTTCTCTGCTGCGCTCTTTGTTGCAATTTTTGGTTCTGGGAGTTGATTGAAGAGAGGAAAGGGAAAAAAATTAATCAGACTTTTTCAATTCCTTCGTTTCCAGGGGCTGCAGGACTGCCTCTCCAAAACCATTATATTACTCTTATGGTAGTTGCCTCTGGAATTGCAATTACAACATATTCTGTCTTCTCTTGGTAGTTAGGAGGGGCTTCTTTAGCTTTTTCCTTTTTCTTTCTTTTCTTTGCTATACCCTTTTCTCTTCCACTTTTACTATGCAGTGAAAGAGCCAGGGAAATGAAGAGGGTGCTGTGCACCTCTGCCCTTTTCACAGTGAGAAAGGAATGTGTTTCTCTTAAGTATGCTATGGCTATGTCCCAACAAGAAAGCCAAAAGCTATGAAGTGGATTTTTTTCCCAAAACATCTGTTCAGATAGATGCACAAGTAAGGTCGACTTTTAGTAGGTTCTGTGCTCTTAGGCAAATTTGAAAAGATCACTCTTTTTATGTAAAGTCAATGTGGGTTTTTTTTAAAGAGGGAAATAATGAAGTGCCACAGATAACTTTATGCAAGCAAAACTTCTCCCAGCTGGAAAGAACTCTGACTTTAGAAGATATCACACAGTCTTTATTTATTTTCATTTATTTCCTTGTTAGAGGCTTCAAAGAGGATCTCTATGGCTTGACAATTCAGTTTGCCCTATCCTGCACCACTCTACCATGTTTTCTTCAGTCTAAGTTTCAAGGCCTTGGGCTGTGAGGATTTAATTACTGTTTCTGGGCAATTATTGTACCTGCAGCTCTCACAAAAGGTTTTCCTGTTCTAACTTCACCTCTACTTTAAAACCAAGTAAAACTCTTCGGGTATTATGTAGCCTATGTGGTTTCTGGGCCTCTACACAAGTCTGTAAGGTGGGTCGTTTATTACAGGTACAGAGTGATTCTAACCTTTACCTTTCCTTTCTCTTTTGCAAGCAGAACAAACTCTCTAGGTCTTTGATTTCTTTTGATAGGGTATTGACATTGTCTGAGCTGTTGTGGGTTGTCTCACTTTGAGACAATTTGGAAGGGGCAGAGATGTTGGACATAAATCTCCTCCCTCAGATTCAATACCCCTGGTTTCTCCAATACAGAGAGAGACCAAATACGCCCTGATGTAAGTGAAAAATAACTCTTTATCAGGAAGAATGCTAAGAACAATACTGATAAAACTGGGTTAAACCAACTGATGAGGAGAAACTTCCCAAGCCCTGCCCACTGGACCAAATTGAGATAGCAGCCGGCCTTCCCCACCCGGAAAAACACACGTGGCCACAGCACAGAGACCAGATGTCCACCCTTCCACGTGGTTCACATCCCCCATGCACAGAAAAATTTGGCAGGAACATTTGAAGAGTCAGCACTGGCAGGAAACAACAGATAGCTGGGATTCAGTACCGGCTGGTGCTTGTGGGGTGCTGGAGTGAGGCTGCGGTGCTGGAACAAGCAGTTCAAGCAGGGCTGCAGACCCTCCAGGTGACTGGAAGGACCCACAAGACACAGGTTGGATCCAGAGACAAGACTTGGTTGTTGCAATTTCGGTGTTCGTTGGTCAAAGTGGTGGTTGTAGTCCTTTATGGATCATCAAGAAGAGATGAATTCCTTCAGGACAAGTGTGAGTTATCACAGCTGAGTCATCTAGAAAAAGAAGGAAAAAGAAACATTACCCCACCTCGCAGGGTTTGCTTCCTTTCTTATCTTGTTTAATACTCAACCTACAGGCTGAGCACAAAGCTGATTGAGCCATCAGCACCAGTAGTCCAGTCTGTTACAGCACCTGGGTGGTCACTGCAGGTGGTCAAATGTTTGAATCATTAATCATTAGCAGTTCAGTCTCTTTAAAGAAGGCAAAACACCAAAAAGCCATATTTGGAGAAAAGGTGGATACCAAAATTTTTGTGTAACCCAGGACGTGGGTGAACACCGATGCTGAGATAAGAGAACTCTACCCTACACTGGGCTGCTTCCACTCTTTCTGTGATGTGTGGTAAAACTGCTGTTTGGCTGATGTGGTACAGTAAATGTGCTCCCAGCTTTTAATGAACACTCCATCCCATCTGCATTTTTTTAATGAAGATCTCATGGACCAGTTCTTGCTGAGTCTTGTTAAATAACTCTTGAAAGAAGAGTCTCATTGTCCAGAGGTAGGATCATGTAGCTCTGAGCTTGTCTTTTGGTTTGTTACTTTTCCAGTGGTTAGATCAAGCTACATTCAGGCCCATTTTGTCATTAGGAAGTTATTAAACTACTACTCTCTGGCTTCATCTTCAAACATCAACCTTTTTTTATTGACATTTTGTGTGTGGTTCAACCTGTCCTAATCTCATTCTGTCCTCTGCATTCTATCTGTTGCGAGTTTCCCCCCTGCCACAAGTCTCATGTGTTTGCATAGGTGCTTCATTTCAGAGGAGTACAGGAGGTATGCAGATGTTATGACTTCGTTTTTTATTAATTATTATACTGTTTGGGCGTTTTTGATCTCTGGAACTCCAAACAATGATTAAATAAGGGTTCTCTTTCATTTTTCTTGGCATTAGTTTCTCTCTCCATGGATGGAAGTGACTGAGATTGATTTTTGCAGTCAGTGACTGGTAAATCATATGAATCCGTCCTCAATCCAGCTGGATTGATTTCCTGTTTCTGGTTTTGCTGGATTTCAATTTATAAACCATTCTTTTGCCCTTTATAGTTTACCTTTAGTTTCAGGCTGAAAGTGTATTTTGTGGTCCTGGGTGTAAATGTTTGGGGGTTTCCCCCTTCCTATTTTGCTTGTTCCTTGGGTAAGATCCAGTTACTAGTGGTCAGCATGGAGATGCCCTGATGAGCAGGGCGGGGAGGGGGGTTCCTGGCACAGGGAATGGCCCAGGCCCGCTGCAGGAGGGGAGCTATGCCTGGTGTCCAGCTGCTTGCAGCTCTGCTGCACCCTCAGCAAATGCTCAGCAGTATTTGTTTTCTGAGGCACTTTCAAGCTGCATGAAGATGATTTCAGGCAGCAGCAAAGCATTTTATTTGCCAAGTACTGTGTGAAACATCCAGAAAACAGATCTGGTTAGGAGTCCTTACATGGGAGGGTAGAAGAAGAAGAAGAGGAAGAAGACAGGTGTACTTTGAAACAGCATCTCTCGCAGCTTACTATGTACTTAAATCTCTCTGCTTACTGACTTGTTTCCATTTAATACCTGGATATAATTAATACAGTTTTATAAACATGTGTAGAAAAATGGTAATATAACTTGAGGGATCTTGTTCTTCAGAGCATTATGTATACTGCTTTCTCTGGCAGTTCCTTCTGCAGAGAAGTTTATATGCAGCTTCAAAGTACTTACCCTACTTAAGAACATTGTTAAGTATCTTAATTAGCTTAGAAAGTGTTCTGGGCTCTTTTGTGCTTAATTATATTTTAAAGATATTTTCTGTGGTGAGGCTTCAAAGTGACATTTCTAGAATTCTTTTGACTGTGCAAGTGGGCTGTTACATTCTCCAGAACTGTGCGAGCTACTGTTCATGTTTTTTTGTTTTCAGAACATCCCATCAGATGAGATGAGGTTTTTGCAGACTGCCACATGGCCAAGCCTATTATAGGAAGAGGGAGGGAGAAGGCTTGAGGGAAGATGTATCTTTTGTGCTGGTGTGGAACATCTTGCCATGCTGCATATGTCCCCATTGTACATGGCCATAAGAAAAAACATAACCTGCCCAAATGCTGGGCACAGGGAATATAAGCCCCATCCAGAGCCAGGATCCCAGCCAGGGATGCTGTGCAGGCCCGAGTCAGTCCTCAGTTCTCTGCACCACTTTGTTTTATTTCTATGCAGCTGGCATGTTCCTCTTCATTAAAATCCATTACTGGAAGAATCTGCTGGAGCATCACACAGAAACTTCTACATCTATAAGTGTGTAGACATCAGAAGCTGTCTGAGGGACTTCAGCAATGTAGAAAGTGGGATCTCTTTGGCCACAGTATTGAAGTCCATAAGAGTCCCCCTTTTTCTTTCTTCCACTCCACCAGTATCTCTTAAAACTCCCAGTTGTTGCTGCTGCTTGTTAAAAAGTGTTTTCATTCTATCATTTGTTGCTCCAACTCACATTAATTCTCTGGTAGTGGTGCACCAGTCCTGTCTCACTTCTGATGAAAAGCCTTTCCTTTGCCCTTCAAGCAGAGGACCTGGACGTGCAGGCAGTTGTTCAGGGGTCTTCATTTGCTGAGGCAGGGGTGCTCTGCTGAAATGTGGGAGTACATTAGCTATTGTACAACATGAAAAGGAGAGGTTTTTGCTTGCAGTGGTTCTTCTGAAGGCTTTTCTCTCTCTGACGAAAGTGCTGTGCTGTCCCCACACCAGCTTATTTGGCAGTTTCTGGTCAATCTGAAAGGGATGCAGCCTGTTAAACAGTGTCTCTTAGTGGCATGAGAAGTTCATTTTTTTGCTGGACCCTGTGAGCTTGGCAGTTTGGTGTCACCCTTCCCCTGGTCAGTTTCCCCACCTCTGGTGGTAAATAGTGTGTGGTAAAACTGCTGTTTGGCTGATGTGGTTTTAGTTCTGTTGGTGGAGAAGTGGTAGTGGGAAAAGTGGAAAAGAGGTATATGTGGGAGACGAGGTCCTTTACCACTGTACAGTCTAAGAAAGGAGAGGAAGAGGTCTGTTCTGTGACAGTAAAGTGTGAACAGGAATGTCTGCAATCTTCAAGGGAATGCATTTTTAGAAGAGTGTCAACCTGTCTTTTCCCTCTTGATTTCATGCTGCACCTTAGCCATATGTTCTGTCAGCCCTGGAGAAAGCTGCTGCTTTTTCTTGTTTCACTTGCTTAGCTAAGGTTGTGAGCGTTCATTCCTTGCAAGGACAAAACTCCTGTCTGTTGTCATTTAAAAGCATTTACTGTTATGAATTATGATGCCACCTCTGCTCTGCCCAAGTGGGCTTTAAATGAAGCAGGGGTTTGGTTCATCGAGGGAGAACTGTCACCACAGCAGGAGACCTTAGTGTTAATGTAGTGCTTGCTCCTACACGACAGAGTGAATTTCCCACTCTGCAGACTCACTATCATTTCGTACAACCTACCACTGCATCTTGTGCTGTGTTGCTTAAAATATACATTCTTAAAATGCTTCATACAGGCTTCCAAAGTTCAGGTTGTTCAGTCTGTCTTCTGTTTGGTACATCCTACTTTCAGTTTTTCCTTGCAAACTAGCAAAAGCTTAATTCAGTACAATGGCTTGCTCAGGAAAGTCCAGAAGGCAAAATGGGAGTCCTAAGAGCTCGCACAGAGAAACTGCTTTGCTCTCCGTGAATGCTTAGTGCTGTGGTATTGGCACTTCTTCTGGTTCCAGAGGAATTGCATTGAGGACAATAGGGCACAGACTAAGATAAATTGCAATCTGAGTGCCATGAAAAATGCCAACAAACTGCAAATCAAATATTGACATTTAAAATACAGGACTGTATTTCAGTGAGAACCTTGTGATTTCATATTAGATAAAGCCTTGAATATTGTGAATCTTCTAGCATGGTGGTGTGGCAGTGTTCCTATTAAAAGTGAGCACTTGGCTGCATTCATATTTCTGCTGTTGGCAGTAGCATTGTTCTTCCCCTTCTTCCTCTCTTGCACTGTCACAAGCATCTTGGGAAACTCATTTTCCCTAATCCTGTGTTTGACTCATGAGACCCGATGAGCTAATAGCTTGAGAATAAATTGCTGTAGCAATTGTGTTCATAAATATCATAAACAGCCTCCTTAAAGTGATGTTTGATTACTTAAGACAAAGCTTTCAAAACATTGAAACAGTTCAAAATAACCATTTGGCTAAAGCAATAAAGTTTTGTGGATACATTTCATTTTCTATAACCATGTATTTATTTCCCTTTTCAGACAAGAAGCCTGTATTAAAAAGTAATTAAATCTGCAACCCAAGCAAGACACGGAAAAAATTTAATGCTAATGCAGTTTTTTCATTTTGCAGATGATTGTTGCCCACTCACATGCACACAAGTATGCACATCATTAATGCTGACAAAGAGCTGACTGTTAACTTTGAAATTCTTGAATTCCGGGAGTTTATTTCACAATCTTGTTATGTAAATGTGGTTTTGTTAACTTGCACAGTTGCCATGAGGATCTGTGTCTGTCTATTGAACTGCATGAGATGCATCCACAAAAGCTAGGTATAACTGTCTGTTCTGTTGAAAAAGAGTCATGTTGCTTTGATTTATAATTAATCTTTAAGACTTTAAAGCAACTTGACAATATAAAACAAACAAATCTTAACAATCTGATGGTGGTGTCTGCCAAATGAGACAAAGTGTACTGCATGGCATTGTTTGCATGACTTGATGGATTACTGCTGTGTAATTGCTGGCTTTCCTAAAGAATAGGTGAGTGTCATGAGGCCATTTAAAAATACATGGAACAAAAATTTCTATTTGGTTAAAAAAAATAAATATTAGTATTGGTTCCCTAATTTTTTCTAGCACAACACTGGAAATGTTTGTTGGGAGAGTGATATTTTACAGAGCCTTGTTCCTGTTACATCTGGAGGCCTCATGTAGTTGTTGATTGCATGTCTGACCCAACATCAGGGGAAAGAGAACATCCCATGAAACACCCCATTGCCTGGAACTCTCCTGGCTGGGGGACAGCTGTGGGGGTTCCCATGTCAGGTAGTTCACCTACCAAAAAAGGCTCATTAAAGTCTACTTGTAGTCTTGTACTGGGAGGAGCTTGTAGGAACAGGGGATGGACATGGGAGAATTTGTTTGCACTGGGAGAACAGTGTACTTCTCTGAAGCTGCAATGTGTAGTACAAGATGTTGTGAGTGCTATCAAATGCTATTGGAAACAGAGTACACAAACTTGTCCCATGCTTCCGTGAAAATACATTCCTTCTAGCTTTTAGTGGTGGGGAGGGGGATTGAATAGGCAAATGGTTCAAGATCATACTTCAAGGCACATTAGTTAACGTGTCATTAACCTTAAAAGGTTGCCAGTCCACAAATTCTAAGTTGGAAGCTTGCAATGAAGTGTGGTTTTACCAATATTGTCCCTTAGTTGGGGTTGCTACTCAGGATGGGAAGTGAATTTTGCCTGCTAAATAAAGAATTTTACATTTGGCAAAGAACTTTCCTCTGCAGATCTGTGTTACACTGAGGACATGGAGAACAAACACGTTCGCACTACTAGACTTGTAGTTTGATTGTTGCACAGTATTGAATAAATTATGTATGTAGCTAGAGGTGAGTGTCAGTGTTTTAAAATATGGAAATCTGTTCACTTTTATGTGACTTTAAGCTTAGGGTGAAATGAAGTAACTTGATTATTACTCAATCTCTGCAACATCTTTACAGCACAGTCTGGTTTGAACACTTCTCTTCATCCTCACACCAGCAATGTAAATGAGTTGCATTTTGTTGTCCTGGCCTTTGCAGCCAGATAGTGATAAGAATAAGGCTTCATTCTGAAGAAGTGAACCATCACAGGCATCTCTCCAGCTGCCATCTCACTGTCAGGAGAGTGGTAAAGTCTCCTGTCAATAGTAAAGTCTTCTGTCATCTGCAACTGAGCATGATCATGCATTCCAAGGATCAGCAGATCCAGAGCATCTCTTCTGCTGGTGGTTTCATTTTCCATAATGTGGTTCATTTATATTCAACTCAACACTTTTGAGTTTTAACATGCAAAACATTTTTTTGCTTCTTGTCCACTACAGAAGTTACTTTGGAAGCTGAAATAATGTTTGGAATAGTTCCCATATTTTGCCCCAGATATTTTACTGTCAATATTCCTGTTTCATCATATTTTTATGACTTGAAAATAGGCCACTTCAGACACTTTGCTGTATAAAAATTGAGCTAGACCTTTCTCAAGATAAACCTTTAAAATTAGAAACTTCCTACTTGAATGTCGGAGTTGTGTATAATTTTCTATGTTGACAACTACATGGCCTCTGTCACAGAAGAGTGAAGTGTCTTCAGCTGTTGCTAAGTAAGTTTGTGCCTGTTACAACAGCTTCTGTGTTTCTGTAGTACAGATAAAGAAGTCAGCTCTGGGTTGTGTTGTGGCTGAGCTTTTCTGGTGTGTTACAGTGACTGCGGGAATTATCAGCCTTCCATATAATTGTCCCATGCCACACTTATGCTAGTTATACTTCTGTTTCTGTTTTGCTACTAATGATATCATGTAAGTGCTGAGTTTGGGGTTTTTTTTAAATTATTAGAGCAAAGGGAAGATAATTCTTCTGTGGGCAACACAGAAAACTCTGGAATAATATGTTTGATTTTTTTATTAGAATAACTTACCATTGCCTCTGTCACTCCAGTGGATAATGTTTTCCCTTCTGGTTCCCATTACTAATAGATGCATTCAGATCATTCTGTTTCTGTCTATTAACATGTAATCATGTGATTGATTCTTGTATGCCAAGTAGATTTTTTTCCAACGGAAATAGTTATTTACATGATTTTTCAGGCCAGCTGTGTAAATGAAGTTCTTTTGAAAAGCACTTTGGCATGCAGCTTGAACACAAGTATTTCAGACTTCTGCACGCTGCATTTCCCCCTCATGTACCTCCATAGCTTTCTGCCACTTTAATTGTTAGTTTGCCTACTACGATGCTTAGTGAGATGTTCAAAGCACTGACTATTTAAAGTGCCAAGAGATCATGTTACTTATCATGTGGATTTTTTTATTGATTGGAATTTAGTGGGAGGCTGACTTGCCTTACAGAATGGATCACTTATGTCAAGGAAAGCTGCTGACGAGGGATAGTTTTAGACATTGTTAATGATCAGAGAATGTACTGTCAAATACGTTCTTTTCAGTCAATTTTATTTCTTTGGCATCACATCAGGTTAGCATTCACCTTTTTGTGTCTGCATCCTTGTGTACTATAAATTCTTTGCATTCTCTGTGATAACTGTCTGTGCAAATCCTGTGACTCTGATTGTTTCTGTACCCTCCATTTCTTTTGTTCCCTGATCCATGGGAATAATATTGCCCTGAACTATAGTAGAATTTTTAAAAGTAGCCAGTAGCTGTAAAAACAAACAAGCCTAAACCACCCATACAAACAAACCCCCTATTTCTCAACCCCAAAGAATTAAAATGCCCGTGGATAGGGCAGTGATGATCAATACTGTCTTCTTTCAAGCAGCCTTGTGCCTGTGGATAGGATCAGTCTGAGACCATGATTCTGGAATAGTAATCCTGGGGTTGTGTGTTGCTCTGTCAGTCAGAGGTACAGATTTGACGAGTATTTTTGTTGTTAGCTGCAACACTGAGTTTAGATTAGCTGAAGAAAGACTGATGATACCTATCCAGCATAAAGTCTTCAGACATAGGCACTTGTTTTTAATAAACTTCTTATTCCAAAGAAGCACTTTGCATTATGTGGCCCAGATATTTTTTATTTCAGGCTGCAGTGGCTCAACGGAATGTCACTAATCTGGGAAGGATATTGAAGCCCCATATGTGAGCAGATACTCACTACATGCTTCATTTACTACTATCCTGAGTGAAATAGGCCTCACCTGAAAGCAGGAGCTATCCTTATCTTCAGAGATGTCAAGAAGGATGTTTAATGTCATTCCCTAATCTTGAATCTTCCGGTCCATTATGTCTTCAGAATTTATTGTTGTTTGTGGTATAGACCAATTGCAAAAGTAAAAGAGGACATCCCAGCTGCTTGTGGTAGTGTAGCCCTTTGCTGCATCAACAGACTCAGAAGTGCCATGTCTTGTGATCTTAATCTGCTGTTTATTGATATTGTAATGATTCCAATGATTCCTCTGTGGTAGAGCATCTTCCTAGGGAATAAGCATTTTCTAGGAGTATTTGTGGAGCTTGGCTTTATGAGTGTCCTCCAGAGAAGAAAGAGAGCTGCTGGAGGGGGGTTGACATTTAGTCGCTCATTTAACAGTGTGATTCAGAGTGATTACTCTGTGGAGGTATTCCTTCTGTTGAACTCCTTGGTGTTAATAAGAGGATCTGCATTTTTGGCAACTGATTTTGCAGATCAAGAAAGATACCATTTTTATTTTTAAAAATACTTTTCTGCTGTTGTAGACAAAGTGCAAATATGGGAATGATCTGTCTAAAGGTTTCCTCGCACATTGTAATTGTCACCAGAGATCATAAAGGTAAAAATCAAAGAAAGCATCCTTACCACTTGGACCATCTAATCAAAGAATTGGGAGATTGAATTTAGTGCCTTGGTTATCTGTGATCCAACTATGTGACTTACAGCAAGTTTCTGTCTCAGTAATTTTTTTCCAAAAACTTCAAAATAGCAGTAGTGCTTCCTTTATCTTCAAAGGGTACAGATAGAGATTTATATAAACTATTCATTGATCACTTGCTTAATCATAGAATCATAGACTGGTTTGTGTTGGAAGGGACCTTACAGATCATCTAGTTTCAACTCCCATGCCAGGGGCAGGGACACCTTCCAGTAGACCAGGTTGCTCAGAGCCCCATCCAACCTGGCCTTGAACACTTCCAGGAATGGGGCATCCACGACTTCTCTGGACAACCTCTGCCAGTGTCTCACCACCCTCACCATAAAGAATTTCCTTCTTTATATCTAATGTCTTCCTTCCTTCCTTCTTTATATCTAACACCTTCCTAATATCTAATCTCAATGTACTCTCAGTTTAAAGCCGTTCTCCCTTGTCCTGTCACTACATGCCCTTGTAAAAAGATATTAAAAAGACACTAACCATTAATGTCTTGTCTTTTAGTATCCAGCAGGGCAGAAACATAATGTCACAAGTTCACTTGAAACACTGTTGGGGAAGAAGGTGGGAATCCATTTCTCCTTTGGATGTACTCTTGAAAAGATTAATTCATGCAGTTCCCTACAGCACCTACAACAAAGTGTTTTGGAATAGGGTGGTCTTGAGTGGATTCTGATGTATGTTTGCAGTTCAAGTCAAAGTGTCCTTCTCCTAGAAGATTATTTCAGTAGCAATGTGGAGCTTGTGTATGTGGAGCTTCCCAAAAAACTTTAATAATTCATTACCCAGACTGCTATCAGAACTGCTGTGTGATCTCTGCACAGATGAAATGGGCATTTTTCTGTGTGGAAAATACTTGTAACAGTCAGCAATTTGAAGTGCAGCAGAAAAAGTGTAGTTCCCCTTCTGATCAATACAGTTTGATTACAGGCATTTATCTTTGTTTTTAGCATGACTCTCTTTATACCTTTTTAATCCAAGAAGACAGCTTAATACTGAAAACCCATTTCACCTATGAATTCCTGGAAGCTAACACTTTAGAGTTATAAAAAAAATAATGTGGTGATAAGAGGATATTTGCAAAATAAGCATTTACATTCTGATATCAAAATACTTCGATCTCTAAATCTCTCTGTCAAATGTTTTTATCCCTTTTTATATTTTTACATTTTCATTTAAATTAGTCCAGTAATTAAATATAAGTACCAGAATATCAGAACATGATTAAATCACTCTTTTACCTTGGCTGTGCCAGTAAATAATGATGAATGGAAGTTTATAATTTGTCTCTTATTCTTTGTTTCCCATTGTTTTGATTTAGTTTTGTTATTTGGTTTTTTTGCCTTACATGGATAATTTTTGTCTCTTGAGAGGATAAAGGGCTTAGGTATCCTTTTTGTAGTCTTGACATACAATTCTAATGACTCTAGGTATATTATCCCCTGCTTCCCATGAAGCCTTTCTGATTTTATGTGGGGTTTTGTTTGTTTGGTTTTTTTTTAATTAAGCTTGGTGTGCATTAGAAAGGCAGATTTTAGTTCTTTGAGAGACTGTCTTTATTAATTAAATCCACTAATTATCAGGAAGAGAATGGTACTGCTCACTAAAACAATGCAATTAAAAGTGTTTCCAGAGTATTCTTCCTCAAAAGCTGACTTCATGATCATTCAGGGCAGCTTTTCTTGGAAACAGATGTAAAAAGAGAGGAATTTTTGTTATAGATCAGTGATGAAGGCCAAAACATGAACTAGACAAGGCAGAGCACAGAGAAGGTAATGAGGCTCTTGCATTTGGTGAAGTGACTTTTGTTTTATTACAGAGGTGGGGGAGGATTTTTACTGTTACTAATTAACATCAGGAAGAAGCATCTGGTGTTCTACCAAGAGTCTTTACTTGGAAAGTAATCTCTTTGTTAGCATCTTCATAATGATTATGTTTACACAGTCTTTGTACATGCCAGCCTCTGTTCCCCCAAAGTTACAACATATAAGCCTCCTGGAGTTTGGGGAATGACGAAAATGCTGTGGAGGTACTAGGGATAGGAGGCTTATTGCTTCTTGATTTTTTTGACAATCTGAAGCTGAGGCATGTATGAATATGTTCCTATCCCCCTTCAATTTGACAAATTACAACTCTTGTTTGTTTATTGTTTATAATCTATAATGTGAGAAGGCACCATTTTGTTTTGGCATCTCTGAAGGTTGTTTGAGTCTGAAAGGATACTTCTAAACCATAAAAATTTAAACCCATTTACCGTTCTGAAGACAATTCTGAATTTTACATGTTTCTGAACATACTGAAAAGAACTGATACAAATCCCGCATCACATAAATATTATGTGGGATATACAGTGGATAAATTAGATTTGTTTCATATCTGTAGGGGTATGAGGGGAGGAAAGAAGAAGAAACAGTGCAGGAAAAAAAATTAGTTTATTTAAAACTTAATGAATGCCAGATTTTGAGTCATCTGCTTTCTAAGTGGATCTGCAGTGCATGTCATTACCCACCCATTTCCTTTTAACCCAGTTAGAAGAAATGCATACACTAGCAGTCCCTGTGTTTTGAGGGGAAGTGGGCTAAGAGCAAAGTTCTTAATGTTATCCCTCTTGCAATCACTCTTCTCATGTCCTGGTGAATTTTATATATAGTGTAGAGAAGACCTGGTTGAATTTTTTCCTGATTTTTCAAAATGAGGTATTGATAGTTTAAAGATAGAAACAGGTGTTGGTCATAAATGAAGCCCAGAGATGAAGGAAAGTGAAGCTGTGCAGGCTTGTGTGTGAAGACATGCTCAGTAATACATTGGTACCGACATGGTAAGTTAAACTCAGCCATACATACATGCCTCAATTTAAATACTCAGTTGACAGCTCTTGGATCACTTGGTCTCAGCAGGAGAGGAAAGGACTGTGTCCCTACCAATATCTAGATAGATTTCTACCAAAGGCTAACTGTTCTTATCCACGTGCCCTACCTATAAGCTAACCTGTAGTCCACCAGATTGGTTTCTCATTCAGATGGAGGCTGTCCTACTTCAGCAGTACAGCATGTTAATAAATTTACATTTGCGTCAGTGCAAAAAATGAAACGTCTCTGTCATTTCAAGCTTCAGCAAGTGCTTGGAAGCTCCATGCTAATATTGGAGCATGAAAGTACTGATAGATGTGACAGTATTTGTTATGAGTAGAACAGCCAGTCTTGACAATTTTTGTTGTTGTTTAAAAAAAAAAAAAAAAAAAAAAGGCTTTGTAGATGTTACTGAGCTGAATTCTCCAAGACTAGTTGCCCTGGGGGAATCACTATTAAGATTGTCAAAATGTTAAGGAACTGATCTCAATATAATATATTCCATTTTAAATGGGTAGTAAGTCATCTAGTATTATAGTAATTAATTTTGTGTAAAGGAGATTAAAATCGGTATCAGATTAGTGGCTAACAGGAGGCCACTGATTGGTGTGGGAGTGTCTTCAGGGACTGGGGAGAAATTCCAATGGCCTATACTGCTGTGTAAACTCTTTTCTTTATTCTTTCCCATGTTTTTACTGTGCTTTTCCTCCATGCTTGAATTTGCAAGCTCTCATAATTTATAGTACAATTGAAGAGCTCTCCTTGGGGGAGAGCATTTCAAAATTGTCTGCTAATCTCTGCTGTAAAAGATAACCCTGAAACCAGAGCAGATGGTGAAAATTTATATTTATTAAATAGATGTAGCAAAACTCAAATCTTCCTGCCTCATATTGGTGCAATTGGCTTATACTCTTACTGTTCTTTGTCGAGCCCCAATTCTGTCTGGTTTTCTCACAGGCTTGCTTTATTGTTCCGTGTTCCTTGCACTCAGGTTGCAGTACAGCTGGCTGACAGATGAGGGGGAATTGCATTTGTTTTTCTTTGAACAAACTGTATTAATTATAATGCCTCCCACTGGGTTTGCAGTTTGCTTTAAGTAGCACATATCATTAGCTTTTAAAAACCGACATGATCATAAGCTTAACATTATTTTAGCTTAAATGGTGTATGATTTAAGACGCACAGTATAACCACAAGGCAGAAGAGCAAAGCTGCACTCACAATTCTGGGTGTCCTACAGAAAAACGTATTTTTTTGTGAGGGAAAAGCATCTGTATTAACTGCAAGGGGGAGAAAGTTAATTTTTTTAGTCAGCAAAGCGGATTGTTTGACCAGAGCAATCAAGAGTAAACATTAATACAGTCCCAACAGATATGTTCTTTTTTTTATACATGTACATATATTACTGGAGAACAGGGAACCTGGCATGTTTTCTTGGTACAAAAAGGCTTTCAGTAGTGAACAGCAGACTTTATCCATGGACATGTTGTGGCTTGAAAAGTGTAGGTCTTTATCTTCTGTTTCCTGCTTTTCAGCCTAGGTTGGAATATTATCCTTGGCGGCCAAAAGCATTTGTTTGCGTCTTTTTGACATTTTAATGATCAGGAATTTGTCGGAGGGAAAGGAGAATTCCAGAATACCTGGTTTACAATAAGGTACCAAGGAAAATAGTGAAGAACATGTACTCTGTGTTTTAGAAGAGTGTCATTGGTTACAGGGGAAAGTCAGAGCCTCAGATTATTTCTATACAATTCAGTCTGAGTTAGGGTTTACTGAAGTGACCTTGTGAACTGTTAAAAATGCACAGTATAGGATGACTGAATAAAGCTTTCCTGTGCTGGAAAAGAAGGAATTTGCATAAAGTATTTAAAATGTTTATCACACACCAGAAACCTTAGAATTGAGTGCATTGCCATGGCAAATGCCTATGCTTTGTGGCATGCATTCACTAAGTATAAGTAAATAGAACAGATGAAGTTGATCTGTGGGGCTTCAGATTAAGGGAAATTTCCCTTACTTGAGAAAGTATTGGCCTTGTGTGATGTACTGCAGTATATTTTTTCACTCAGAACATTATTAAAAATGCATTGCAGTACAAAGGATTGTTAGGTAAGGATGTGCAGTTCATTAAATGAAATGCTCTGTATCCAATTAGAAGTGAAACAGCAAGCAACTAGTAAGCAAATGAATAATTATGTTTAGAGTTTCAGCAAAGAAACTATACCAAAGATAAAGTTAGAAAGGAAGTTTTTTTCTAATCTATCCCTCATAATTTAGAACTACACTGATAATAATGGTGGAGACAACAGAATGAGTGTTTTTGAAAGATCTGTACCACTGAGATGTAGCAAACAGTTAGTTAATAAAAGACCTAGATTAATGCAGCTGAAGTATTCTGGCTCTGCTTCCATTTGAGCAGGACAAGGCAATTTGGCTTTGGTTTCACACCTGTATCTGAATGGGATGCTCTAAGCAGCAGTTCATTTCCCAAAGACTCCCAAGGTGGAGGACTCACATGCACAAACAGGATTAAGTTCCACCAGAAATGTAGCATTTGCATCCACTTAGCTCAGAAAGACCCAGGATAAGCTGATTTTCCCTCTCATCTGCTATCATAATTAGTTAAATCTTGTCTGAGAGTATGGAACACCGTACTGCCTTCATCCTAAGGTGATCAAGAGCAAAACACCATAAGAGAGAGCCTTTAACTGTACAGCTTCAGGCTATTTGGGTGAAAACACTCTTTTCTTTATGTTTTATTGCTTTGCAGGAGAGAATTGGAGAGTCCTTGGGCTGGTAAGGTGGAGAAAGAGGAAGGATGCTACAAAAGAGGGATGGGAGGAGACAGCTCTATATTCCATTCTTCTCCTTAAATATGATTCATGTATTTATATGTTGCACTGTATACAGAAAACCATAAGCAGTCCTTGGACAAGAGATCAGAATTGGCATCTCCTGTATCCCAGGTAAACTCTGTTAGGCCACAACCTACATCCTAGGAAGGTTCAGTAACTCTGGGGAGATGAAAGAATATGAATTTGAACTCCTTTGACCAGGTAAGATCACACAACCCTAATTTTCTTTGCTATCAGATGCTAGTGAAGAGGAGGATAGAAGAATACTGATTTTGTGTTAAATGTCATAATGCTGCATTTCTGTTACAGAATTAGCATGCAATGAAGACCATGCATAATATTTGTTCTGTACAATGAGTGTCAAGTTTGGAGTCTTTGTGTAAGATGCAGCATTAAAAAGAGGATGTGCAGCACAGAATATGTCATTGTTTTCTCCTTGATCTCTACAGATTCTGTTACTTCAAAACTGGTTTAATTATTTTCCTGGATATAGTCTCTTGATACTCATCCTTAAAGCAGCATGGGTTTATTCCCAAAGGCAGAAAACCTTTACTGAAATTTGGCAACTCACTTTCACAGGAATGCAATTTTTCTGAGTCTGAAAACCTGATTTATTACTTAATCCCCACAGAGGATGTAGAAAGTGTCATATGTTATACACTCTATGGGGTTTTTGTCTAGACAGAGTATTAGAGTAGGGTTACAAAGACACTCAGGAACATCTGCAATTTTTAAATGCAAGATGACTGTATTACTAAGTACCTTCTCAGCTGCCAGTTGCTTTTCACTGAATACTTGATTTTTTTTTAATAAATACAAATGCCTGTAGTTGCTTCCCACTAAGCAGCTTTGTCCCGTTTTCAGCTAATTAGATATTGCTAAGCAAGCAATTGCTTTCATTGATTGGGTTTTGCCCACAACCAGAATCACTGTCTGCCTCTGACATATAGGCTTTTTGAGATTCTTGGTCCAAAATCTTCGTGCAGGAAAAGAATGAAGATGTACATGGGTTTTCCTTCACAGTGGTCTGGAAATCAGTGACGTGGGTTTCAGATTGCCAACAGCTAGCCTAGAAGTCTCTTTAGGATGTAATTCAGGAGGGAACAGAACTTCTTACCATCGTCATGGTGGGTGTGTTCTTGGTCTCTTCCAAACCCCTGGTGTGAACCGGAAGCTCTGCAGAGACTCTGCTCAGGGTGACAATCCTCGCTCTCTTGTCTGATGGGGAACACTTTGAATTGATGCTGTGTGGCCTTAAAGACTCTTCTGTCCCTCATTCACTTCCACTCTTGCTTCTGTCCCAAAGTGGTTTCCTAAGTTTCCTCTTTCCCCTTTTCTTTCCCCTTTCCTGTACCATCCATCATCCTCTGTGAGAGCTCTGACCACTTCACTTCAAGTGACCAGACCCCTGGCACCTGTTCTAGGGTGGCTGAATGAAATGGTCATTGACAATGATGAGTCCCAGGAGAAAAGTATCAATCAAACATGAAGATCTTTGTGGACTTCTACGTCAGGTCCACCCTCACTGAGCTGACAAAGTTGGGGCTGAATAGGCTATTTTCCTAAAACAGGTTGATTTATTTCTATCAAATATTCAGTTGCCATAGACCTCAGGTATGTTTGGGTTAAACTTGTTAAACCAGTACTTCTTTGTGAGCTTTGTTAGTGAGAATGATATTTAAACTGTCCCATAAGAGACAAATTCTTGTCCAGCATCTTGCAGACTGAGGATTTTCCATTACACTGAGGTCATCCTGCTAACCTTCACTGGTTTCAAGTGGAAATAAGCTAATTTTAAACCCCAGCAGTAATTAAATCTGCATGCCTACTTGACTGATTTGATATTTAATTAAAGGAGAAATATTGTGGTGGGGTAGTTCAGATAAATGACTGACAACATTTGCAAGACTGACAGAATCTGATTTTTCTTCTTTCTTTTTGTTTTTTGTTGGGTTTTTTTTTTTTAGGTTTTAGAAATGTTTCTTCATGTACTATGTAGGTATGCATAGAGAGATCCATAGGATGTCTGCAGTAGCATGACATTTTTGTAGCATATGTTTTCTGAGTTATGAATTAGAGCATAGAAGACTTCCATCAGATAAAGATGCAGAGTACGAAAAAATTCATGAATTTCACACCAAACCATTCCTTGTATTTTTGTGTATACATCTGTGTAACACTACTGCTAGCCATTAGCAAAATGAAGGAAAAAAATTTGTTCGGTTTAGAAAATTTTAGACTTGTTTACAAAAGCTTTACAATTTTTTGTAGAGGTAGAAGTATTTAACTATAGTCAGTCTATAGAAGTATGCAACTGAATTTATTTTTTGCTTCACTTTTAAATTGGACATGATAAACAAGTAGGGATTTTCTCCATTGAGTTGCAAATTATCTGTAAAACAGAAGTCATTGCTCTCTGCCAATGTACCAGTCTAGTTTGTTCAGAACCTCCTAGTTAATAATACACACGTGGCTTCCAGGTTCAGCAGCTCTTAGTCTACTGAGACAGAACAAATACTGTATTCATTTGCTTTGCTGGCAGGGGATCACTACTCATAGGTCTTTACAACACTTGCTGAAAGAGCTTTTTTGGCATTTTTGAGTTCTTGATTTTCAATGCTTTTTCTTTTTGATTACCTTTTTAATTACTACCCATCCACCTTGGGAACTCATCATGCGCTCTTCACTCAGTAGTTTTGGCTATTAGGTTCCCACTTTCCATTTAATACCTACTCTGGTGACTATGATGTACACTTCCTCCTGATCTGATGATAGGAAGTCCCTTTCTGTCTCTTTCTGTAGCTGTGGTCCAAGACAACTTTAACCCTGTGCCCTGCTTTGTATTGCTCAAGCTTTTAGCATTATTGTCATGTGCTCTAATAAGCACTTTCCAGCACGAATGACAAGATTAAGTATCTGGGATCTGATTTTTGCTGCAATAAGATTTTGAAATACTCTATAGATATTCCAGATGTAGTTGCTCCTACCAGTCTTTTGGAAGGTCTCATTTGTTGACATGCCTGAGGTGTTCCTTTTCAGCCTATTGCTCTTTGAGGACACCAGTCTTCACTCTAGATAAGTGGAAGGCAAGGTAGCAGTAATGATTCCCTTCCTGACAAAATAGCCTGCACTGGGGATCTTTGTGACAGATTTATTGTGGACAGATCTTTTGACCTGTTGAAGCAAAAGGAATTTTTGCAGAATTTATAAACTTGGTTTATTCCCTTTATGTAGTGATGTTTTGCTCATGGAGAGTTTGCTAAATAAAAGACATATTTTGAGAGGAACTTGCTTCCTGAATGAGTCAGGCTTTAAACTGTCCACCTTGCATTGTTGCTGCTCACTCTCTCTGGTTCTTGGGGTGAAGCCTTGAAAGATTATAAGAGAAAATTTACGTTTTGAGTTAGGTAAATGACTTATAGAGCCTGGAGGAGTAAAGAACAACTGCCCTGTTACCAAACTACTCTTGTCCTTCCAAAAATTTACTAGCTGATTAGATTTCTTGACAGATGAAAACAATAAAATAGAGAAGGTATTTGAAATGCAAACTTTGTTTTGTTTGAAACAGTAATGAATTATTTTAATAGGTCGAAAAGCTAATATTGCCACTATTATAAGGTACTAAGGACATAAGTTTAAATGAAAATAACCTTAATAGTGGATTGATTTACATGGAGCTATATGGTGTCGGCCTCTGAAAGGTCCTCCGGGTTGCTGAGGTGTGTTACTGGTCCTGTTTGAGTACCAGTTGTGTTCTGGAAATTGCTGGGACCCCCATCCAGGGGTTTTACATCTTGCATCTACTGTCACAGCATGGTATTTAGCTGGTTTGTAGTAGACAGCAAGATTTTGCTTTGTACAGTGTCTTTTATTAAAGGCACCTCCAAATCAATAAATCACCATGTGCACCATTGACTACAGGGACTGCCCTAGAAAATGAGGAGACCGTGTGCTCCTGGGCTAAATCAAATATTTTCAGGCAATTATTTTTCTAGACCAAGTCAAACTTTGGCTTTTGTATTTGATTCTTCTTCTTTCCCTGCCTCTCAAGGGAGGAAATGTTTGTTACTTTTTTCAAAATCCGTTGTCAGACTGGACACCCAAAATCATTAGCTACCCTTGAAATATTAGGCACAATGCTTGAATCACAGTCAAAGAAAATTCCCAGTTTGAGCTTGACCAAAGCCAACTGGGACTGATATAGTAACCTGTGTCTCAGTGGGCAGGTTGAATATTCTTTGAAGAGTGTACAATTAACAAGCATGTAGTAAATATGTATTAGGGCAGTGCTCTTGTTTTAAATTATAAAATTGACAGTACTCCTCTATGCTCTATTACTAAAAGCCATTAAATGAACATTTCGGTTATGGCACCATCTGAGGTAAAAGCACCATGCTTTTAAGAATGACTTGGTTGGAAACATTTTAATTTTCAATTAAGCTTGAAAGGACAAAGTGCAAAATTAACTAACTTGCAATTAATTTCAGCAGTAATTATGTAAAAAATTCCAGGCATATAGAAGATGAGAAGCATGGCATAATTAGTCGTGGAGGTTTCTACTGCTGTAATTACAGTGATGAATATGCATGAGACTGTTTGGGGAAGGAAAGCATGGCAAGCAATTGTATTTAATGACACTTTTATCTGGCTCAGTTATGGAGACTGCTCTTTGTTTTAATCCCTTCAAAACTGCTGTGACACTCCCAAGGCAGAGTAGTTACACCCCAGAGTGAGAAAATTGTATTTTAGAATCTGTTTTTCCTAGGTAAAGGTCTCCCAGGTCATCTGTCACTTTATGAGTCACAAGTAACCATTATGTTCCAATTTTACAGCTTGTGAAACTTCTGTGAAAAGCCCAGTGACAGCAAATTACACCATTTATTGTTTGTGTATTTAAAATGTTCAAAGAGAAAGGTGTAGAGTTGCACAGGTGAGCATGAGGCAGAGGAGACATCAAGCACAAGGCAAGAGTGACGGCTGTATACAGTGATGTTAAGATCAGAGTCAGGCCTTTGGGATCCAAAGGTCTTTTTTTATGGGGTCCTTATCTATGGAAACAAAATTAGCTGAAAAATTAAAGGAAAATAGTTTGTAAAGGGAGCAAAGCGTTATGAGGATCGAGTGTGTGACTGTGGTTTGGTTTGGGTTTTATTTGATATTTTCTAGATATTTGCTATGTTCCACTTAGTCTAGAATCCAGTGTGATTTGGTCCTTTTTTTTTTAATTTTCTTTCCTAATTTGTGTTTAGTCAAGTTTTTACACTGAGACATAAGCTCATTAAGTCAGTCTCCATCTTTAATATGTGAACACTGTAGATGGCTTGTTAAAATACCACAGAGTGCTGGGGAGGACAGTACTGAGTTGCTCAGGGATAATTAAGTACACCTTAAGAGTAAAACGATAAAGCTACTGCCTCTTTGATAGTAAAGAAAAAGTAAATGATTCATTAAAGTGTGTGTGTGTGTGTGTGTGCCCATGTGGAGAGCTGATGGAGGGTCTGGCTGATGGAAGCCAAGAACTCCCAATTTCTGAGCCTAGATGACAGTTTTTAACTCTGCAACTTTAGGTGAATTGTTTTATTAATGTAAGCCTTACTTTTTTAGTTATGGAAGAGATTTACCTATCTTGTTGAATTACTGTAAGATTTATTTGATTTGTTTGTAAATACTTGAAGGAATAATACTATGAAAGAATTAGTATATTTAGTCATTTGGATTTGTACTATGAAGGAGTGGTAGTATATGGTTTTGTTTCTTCCTTCAATTTGTTTCAAGTTGGGTAAACTATTGACCTTTTTTGCTTTAAGAATGATTTCTAAAATTGTTGCAGATGGTCTTGGATGTGTGAATGGAAACATGTCTCAGCTATTACAACTGATGCTCCCTAGAAGCTTTTCTCCACCACATACTCTATACAGTCACTCATCTTTTGTTTAAATATAGTCATGAAACATCATTTTACCTATTTTCTCTTCTTGCTGAAAAGTGTTTCAGTAAATTTGTCCTGCATCTATTCCCTTTTACCCTTATTGCCTTTAGCCTTTAGTTTCTGATCTGCCCAGTAATCTAAAAATTAGTCACTGAGCTTATTTTTTATAACCCATGGCTATTATAAATACTTCAATCGTATCTCCTCTTAATAATCTTTTCTCAAGACTAAACAAATCATACTTTTTTTCCATTGATATTTAAGCCCTGTTTCCCCCATGCATCATCTTTGTTTCTCATGCTGTTCTCTCATCAACCTAATTCTGTCCTCAAATAAGCTGGACAAAATAGAATGCCAGTGTTCAAACATGGTTTCATTGAGGTTTTGTAGAATCATGCAATGATACGATTAATATCCTTTACTTATGATAAGCCAGTTTTCTATTAACCTTCTTTACCACTGCTATACATTAGATGAAGCTTCTGTCAATAAAAGTTCATTTTCATGTGACACATGAGCTAATTCAATGCCTTTTAAACTATGCTAAGCTGTACTAATCATTATTATTTGCCTCAAGTCTTTTCATGCAGAATGAGAACTATAAGTATGCCACCAAAAATCTCTTCATTTGTCCTTGCATACAATAATTATCTTGACATAGTGATTAATAATGTTTCTTACCTCTTAATAAAAATTTTAAAATACATTTTTCTTTCTTTCATTGTACACATGCTTTTCATGTCAAGAATTGCACAATTCAGTATGACTAGTTCAGTCAGTCAGCCAGGGTCAAAGGGAAAATAAATGTTTCCACAATCTCTCTGGAAACAAAAAACAAGACTCCATCTTCAGCAAGAAGAAAATCTGGCACTCTCACATTCATTAGGCTGCGTTTGTCATTGCTGAATAAACAACCTTTCATCAAGTGCAGCAATTTTCTTCGTTCTGTAATTAAAGATATTTTTTGCTTAATTTATTTATATGAAAACTTGCTGAAGTGAAACCAAAATTTTTATAATGCCTATTTCAAAAAGAGAAATGAAGGTTCTGGATAAAGTCCCAGGTACTATAACATCTTGATTTACGTCTGAAATGTTATGCGAAGTCCATTCACAGAGAAAAGCTCTACACGTTAGAGAAGATGAACTCCTTCTTCCTATATGAATGCATGGTTAACTTCTAATGCTTATAGAATTTATAGATTTGTCAATGAAGTATGAACTCCTACTGAACTTGGCAGTAGAATGGGATCATACTAAAAGTAAGATAAGATTCTTTAAAGGAGGAGCTCCATCCTCGTTATTAGAAAGTGTTTTTGGTCTTTTTTCCTGTTTATCTGAAGACAGGCTTGATGAAGCCAAATTTGGGGTTTATGTGGTGGTTTGGGTTATTTGATTGGTAGGGATTAAAGTGTTGTTATTTCTTTTTGACTATAGGCCAGTATATACATTCAGGACTATCAGATGTCTCGGGATACTTCCAAAGAGATGTCTAGACCATTGTTAGCTCAAGAGGATTTGTTCCAGTGCTTCATTCTCCTTGCCACTTAGCAGGTTGCATCTGATACCAGAGCTACACATGGGGATAGCAAGTTGTTGTGGTGCTTTGCCTTTGGGGGGTAAGAACTTCAGACTTAACCTGGATTGTAGATACTTAAAATTTGTAGGATTTTTTATATTCTTCGGAAAAACTTTGGGAAACTCTCTTGAGGACATAAAGGGTCCCTATGATAAAACCATCAGGGTGGTCAGGGTAACTGGAAATCTAAGGGCATGGAGGGATGTGGTGCTACTACTGTTCATTCACAGACAAAGGTAGCAGCTCTAATTAATTAGATGTATGAAGTGAAGCTGTGATCTTCATGTTAGTAATTTGGGACACTTTCCTGCAGTGCTCAAAAGCCCTGTGTTTCTATTGTTAGAGCAGGTCTTGTTTTGATTGTCATTTCAAACTTCTGTATTTAAAAATATTAAAAGCTTCCTTGCAATGTTTTCTTCAGCCTAAACAAAACTCATTCTTAAAACTCTTCTTGGTAGTTAGTGTCTTACGGACATCTCATAATTCATGTTGTTCTCCACCAAGCTCTGATTCATATTTGGTTTTTTTCTAAGTGTGATGTCCCAGGCTGGATAAATACTTGAGGAGACACCTTACTATATAGCTGGATACTGTTGGAGTTGTGTTTTTCACTGCCAGTTAATGTGCTATTTTCTGCTGACACCAGAATACCTGTGATCCTGACCATCTCTGCTATTTTCAAGTAATTTTTAATTTTGATCCTGTCTAGCAGGGTTCATATGTTGCTTTACAGAGAGCTGAATAAGCATTCTCTGTCATTTCAGATAGTTACTGAATAGTATCAGATCCAGACCAGAATCTTTTGGACTCCTCTGAAAAGCTTTCCATTTCCTAGTGAGCCACTGGCAGCCACAGCCTTTGAATTTTTCCCACCCACTTACTGTTTTCAGTGTCATATTTTCTGATCAAGTGAGATTTTTATCAGAGGATGAAAAGCACAAGTTTATCTTTTTCCTGGTGTTAATGCCTTCCAGATGCTTGTTAGTGTCCTGCTTATGTGCACTAGCTTTCAAATGCAGCTTTTTTTCTTTTTCTTCTCTTGGCTTCATTTGCTTCTGTTTTTCCTTCCCCCTCTCTTTCTCTGGCATTAGACAGTCTGTGTCTTGTGAACAGGAAGGCCAGATGGGGCTGTGCAGTAGTTACTTTCACAACCAAGTGCTATCTTCTCTGCTTTTGTATTTTACGTTTTATATATATATATATATAATATTAAAGATTTAGAGTTTGATTTACAACCAAGTACAATGTCTGTTAAGACCTTCCTGAAGGTATAACTTGAACACAGTGAAGCTGCTGAGGCCACTGTTTGATGAGACTTTCTTGCTGTTTACTCTGAGTTTATAGAGCTTGCAGCTGGAAGGAAACATTAGTTTATATGTCAAATAATGGTACTGCAAAGTCAGAATAACTTTAATAAGCAAAGCATCTCATGATGTAACTGCACAGATGCTTTCTCTGGTGCAACCAAGTATTGTGCTCCATCTTGGTTTGGACTGAACGTCTACCCAAATCCACTCCCATCTCCTTTTGCTTCCTAGAGCCAGGGGGTAGCCTGCAGGCTCTTGCTGAAGTTGCTGCTGGTTTCTTCTATTTCTTCTCTTAAAAGCCATTATTGAAGGGGCATTGAGTAGGTATGAATGGATGATGTGAAATGTGACCCTAGGAAGGGGGTTGACAGGTCTTGTCTGTCTCTGCTGTTTTGATTCTTTTTTTATTCAAGATCAGAACCTGCTCATGGTTTCTAAATTTTTACGACACTATCTTGAACAAGTAAAGCTATGTGTACTGTGTATCAGTCAAAATCTCTTCTTCACAACTCTAGAAAAAAAGTAGGATTGGTAATAGTAATATACGACAGGGCAAGGACTTTGTACTAGCACTTTTTCAAAAATCAGAGCCATTAAAATACACTTGAATGGTTAGACTAAATTTATAAACTAATTATAAACTTACACTATAGTATATCTCAATCACAGTTAAACGGTATTTCTTGCCAAGTATACCTGACTCTGCAGGCTCCATAAACCCTGCACTGCATCTCTTCAAGCCTTATTATTATTCTTGTGCACAAGCTGTCCATAGCACTCATCAGCATCCAGTAAAAAGTTAATGTGCACGTTCTAGCTGAGTATATGTCTCTTCTTACCAGCCTCCAGAATAATGCTATAAAAATGAAATTCATCCGTCTGTCCTGTACAGCATCCTACATTCAACTTTTTCCATTGAAATAACTTGCATTTTTTCAGGCATGTAGATCACTCAAGATAAACTGGTAGCAGTTTTGCAATGTGTAATTTAGTTTCAGAGTTGATAGATGATAAAAACACAAGCATTTCATCCGCTGATTTTCATTTTAATTAGTTTACTTTTTGGGTTGATTTGTTGAGTTTCTCTGCCTCCTAGATATTCAAATGATTCTAAGGAATGTTAGTGGAGTATGCCATGGAAACTTGGATTCCAAACGCTCAGACTGGAATAGGAAAGGCAAAGGCGCTCATGGCCTTTGAAAATTCTGTTTTCCTTCATACTTTTGACTTGAAGGTAGAGCATGCTTCTATGCTAGCAGGGAGCAGATAAAACGTCCAGGCTCTTACCTACCTCAGAGCTCCAATTAACCTTTGCAGAAGACAGGATGGTGCACTTGCACATAAATGTGCCAGTGCAGAAAATATACTTGGTATGCCATTAGTTAAAGTGAAGATAAAGCTGATATTACAGAGTCACAGAATTGTTAGGGTTGGAAGGGACCTCTGGAGATCATCTAGTCCAAGGCAGGGTTACCTAGAGCAGGTGACAAAGAAATGTGTTCAGATGGGTTTTGAATGTCTCCAGAGAGGGAGACTGCACAACCTCCCTGGGCAGCCTGTTCCAGTGCTCTGCCACCCTCAACATAAAGAAGTTTTTCCTCATGTTGAGGTCGAACTTCTTGTGCTTTAGTTTATGGCCATTACTGTTTAAATATTGGAGACTAACTGAGTATGTTTGGGTCTTGCTGGTTGAATTTCACAGTTTGGTTAACTTTTCCATTAAAACATTATTTTGTTTTAACTTTCAAGACTATCCTATACTAGTCATTAATGGCATGCAATGGATCACACGGCCACCAAAGACACAAAGCCTGGACATTTTATGCAGTTTATACTGTTTATGAGTGGAACAAGGTGAGACTGCAATTTCTCTTGGGAGTTTAGGGGGAAGGAGCAGGCTATGGTACAAGATCAGTGGCTGTTATCTCCAGCTTAGGCACCTTGCTTGAACAGGGACTAGAGTCTGGGAGGTGTGTAGTTGTCATATGTCTTGGCAAGAGCACCAAGAACATGTTAATACTGTGAAGGTAATACTGTTGTTCTTTCTTAGAAGCACATTCTTGGTTTATTTTATAAGCTTGGTCTACCAAAGAGCCTTTTAGTGGGTTGAGATTTTCATTCTGCAGAGCAGGTTTGATGTAGTGACTGGGAAGAGGCCAATAGTAGTGGAAGCCCCTAGAGCTTTCAGGGCACCAGGCTCTTCCTGAGTGGCATCTTCCTGTCATAAAATGTTACGAGAAGTGTATAGTAACTAACTTCATGGCAGGCTCCTTGATGGTGACCCTCCATTTACAAAGGAGAAAGAGGAGAAAAAAAGAAGTAACCAAACCTCTCTATTTAGAGAAGAAGACTTTATTATGAGAAGGTCCTTCCTTTTTATATTCTGCCTCACTCTGGGGCCTAGTGTTTGGCTGTGAATTAATTGAAGTACACCACTGTTCTTTTGGGCTATCACATGTCCAGTAAATGCTGCACAGATCAATGCTGGAGTGGTCCTGAATTACATTTGAGTAATACTTTAATTTCCTCCTTGGGCTCCATCCAGCTGCCAAGCCTGGACCTTTTGTTTCTGTGCTTTATGGCAGATTTTGGCTTTGCAGGTTTTTACATTGCTGCCAAGTAATTTAAGAACTTTAGTTACCATGACAACTGCTAAGTATTTCTTAGTTTTCTGCTTATTTGCTCAGTTTGCTGCTTTCCTTTTCTTTGTGTGTGTGTGAAGTGCATGGAGTAATTATCCTACCCTGCAGAAGATAAAAAAGGATGGCATGTGAGAGGTGAGGCTCTTGATCTTCAGGCTGACTCAGCTGCTCTTTCAGAGCAGCTGCAAAGACTTGAAAGCGCAGCTCTTGTGGCGCATGGTCAGGATGAGGGGTTTAAGTGTGGGGAGGAAGGCACGGGTAATGCACTCGTTCTGATGCACTGAATGAGACATACTAACACTGCTTCTAATTCTGCTGACTGATACTGTCCTGAGTTTTATCTTGCTGGCTACTTGTATAGACTTATAACTATATATAGTTCCAAGTCTTAGCTTAGCTTTGCACTCTTGGGAACAATGGCCATCATCTTGCTCAGAGCCTCTATAAGTGCATTATACAGAGAAATCCTGTTTCATTGCTTAAAGCTCAAGTTGTTACACTAATACCAATTGTGATTTTTTAAAAAATTATATACATGTGTGAGTAACAAGTTCTCCATATGAAGATGTCCTACTCTGTTTATGCAGGCAAGGTCATGACTATATTTTCAGTCATCTGAAAGACAGAGCACCCATTGGTATTTAGACTTCTGATTAAGATTTGAAACACTTAGATTTTTGAGGAAAATGTAGTTCTTGTCAGTACAAAAGAGCTTTGGGAGAATATCCTGAGAGTCCAGGAACATCGCTGTCTAGTTTTCAGATGGGGATAGCAGGGCAAAGAGCCAGGCAGATGTGGAGAAAATGACTTGAGGGGTGACTTCAAGAACTGACAATAGATCCATGCTTTGCTTCAACTTCTTAGATCAAAGACTGTTCTTATTGCTGTGGTTCTGGTCTGTGGGTATTAGGGGCACTCATAATTAGCAGAGAGTTAAACAGGGGATTTCAAGACAGGACATCTGTGCAGATACACGTTGTCCAGATGTGAAGCCACTGCCATTATAGGCATACCTGGAAAGAACTTCATCCTGCTGCTTTCCTGGAAATTTATCCATTTACCAAGGACCTAGTAAGCAAAGATGAATTCATATTGTATTCCTTTGGCCAATTCCCATAGATAAGGTCTCTTCAGTATGTGTAACACCTCTATTAGTGAATCTCTCTTCTGTACCTGAAACAGAGAAAGCCAAAGCAGAGCAAAGACACACTTGGAATACAGTTGAAAACAAATCCTTGTCTCTGGTGTCTAAAGGAACTGTGAAGCTTCTTTGGGAGGGAAACAATGGTAAGCTAGCATGAAACTTCATGAAGTCAAGGTTCTGTGTTGTCTGAGATGGATCTTGTTTGTAATTGAGAAGGGCAGTGGGGAAAAAACATAACTGGATTAGAAAGGACATCACTAGAATAAAGAGCATTCTGAGAGTTCAGTGCACAAAATCTGTGTAAGACTTGTTTTAGTGGGACATAAAATCATCAGTGATGAGAAATATAAGAGTTTTGGGAGACCTAGGATGCCCTAGGAACCTCAAGCACAAAAAGTAAATAATGTGCGGAGGCTCTGCCTGATCTGTGTTTGATTTTTGTTCTCTTTACCCTTCCAAGCTGCAGCTCTGCGTTTTACCGGTTGGAATTTAAATGTGTTGTTACAGTAGCATCTTTGTTGGAGATGGACCGTGACTCGTGCTCATTAAGGCTACAGATGTCTGCTCAGATTATGTATTTCAAAAGCTTTTTCTCCAATGAACTGTGAAAAGCCAGGCTTGAGCAGAGGATTGTGAAAGATAAAATAATAGCCTCTCATCCCTGTGTCTGGCAGACTTAATGCAGTTACTCTCAGGTCTTTTATTAAACTTTGAGACAGCAGATTTGTTCACAGTCAATAAATAAGCACTCTGAGCACAGCCCGTTACATTTCCTTTATCAGTCTTTTCTTAAATTATTCACAAAGCTTTTTACACTCCAAAAATCTCTAATCTGTGAATTCAGCGTTTCCTGGATACTAGGATTTAATAGGCATAAGTGGCATTGATAAACTGTTTATATGTGGCACAATTAGAAAACAGATCTTCTTAAGGGGGGGAGGGAAGCACGAAAGAATAAATACTCCATGGATTTAAATTAAATTCGCTTGCCCACTCACCTTTTTTGTGAATTTTGCACTTAGTAGCACAGCAGATGGAACTTTTTAGACCTGCCTGGATAATACCTGCTTCTCCTGGGAGAGGATAGCTGAATTATCAAGAAATTCAGTTCAGTTACTTCTGTCACGTAAACATTTGCTGAAAGTTACTAGAGCAGAGCTAAAGAGTCATGGCTTTTGTTTCCTTTAGTCGTGCATGTCCAGCTGAAAGTTCTAAGGTGTTTTCTGTATCTCACTTTCTCCTTATACAGTGTGCATAAAATGCATAGAGGTTCCTCAGGCAGTCTCAGCTCAGTACCCCTCATTCCCTTACACACGTCTGTATATTTACCAGGCTCTACAAAAAACCAGAATGTTATCATGGAGCTGTAAGAAGTTATTCATTTCAACATGATCAGATCTTTAGTAAGATGAAGCAAAAACGTGATGTAAAAGCCTCTTGTATACAAAACTGCCTCATAGTTCTGCTACTTCTGATTTAGCTGTGCCACAGAGCAGTTTTCTTGTGGGAGCATTACTTTGGAAGACTGTTAAGGGCAGTTCATTTCTTTGCCCCTGAGTGGACAGTGCCCTCTCCAGGGCTACAAGCCAAGCGCTGCTGATAGGCTCAGGTAATTTTACTTTCATCTTTTGCAGATTTGGATTTACTGACTTTGCTAGAAAAGAGGTTGGTCTTTTGTAGTACAAACTATACCAGAGCAGAAGTTTACAAGTATGCTTACCATACTTGTAAGCATAGTTTGCTAAGGGAGCATAAGATTATGTCTTCCTGGACCAGAAGTCCCACCTATCATAAGGTTGTTATTGTGGTGGAATAAGACTTTGTTTCAATGATAGCTGAATCTCTCTAGATAGAACTCCATCTTTGGTATGGTCTATTCCTGTAAAGTTATAGAGACTATCCGTGTTTAGGGAGCTGGATTGTTTGAATGGGGAGAGTTCTCTGTGCAAATACTCAACGCTACCTGGTGCACAAGAAGGAGCACTTAGCAGATAAACTAGATTCTTCACAGGAAGAATCTCAGTACTCCTCAGTGCAGCTTCATGTTAAAGTTGCATGGGATAGAATTGGCTGGACTGGTAGAGATACTAATTCCAATCCCAAATGCATTATTGCTGTTGGTCAGTTCAAAGAGTGCACCAGACAGCAGTATTCAAAACGCACCTTCATGGCTCTGCTTCTGGTTCATTGATTTCCACACAGATCCGTAGGCATGCCCTTAGGTTGTTCTTGTTTTCAGAGAGACAGTGAACTAAATGGGAATACAAGAAATGGATCTAAAAACCTGAACAGTAATAGTTACTGGTAAATAAATGATGTTTCATTAGCCACGGTAATCCCAATCTCCAAAACAGCATGTTAACTGCAAATTTACCCCAGATCTCTGCACAATATACGTGTGGTTGTATGAAAAGGACTGTAAAACCAGATAAAAGAGATGTTTTCTTTCACACTGTCCTAAAGGTGGTCATCAGATCCTATCTGACTTTTGACAAAGTACTTCTTCAGCAGTCTGGTTAATCCGTTTGGATTTATGGAATTGTTTGGTGCAGAACCTAGGAGATACTATCCTAAACAGGTGGATAACCTTTAAAGTTTAGAAAAGATGTTTACATACTTCTCTCATTTTTCTTCCCTTTTAATAAGATGGAGATTATAAAGGGAAGGGACTGTGCTGCAGAATAATCCCATGGTAACTAATTAGATCTCATCAAGTCTGCAAAGCCATACTGGTTTCAGTCTTATGCCAGTGCACTGTAAACAGTGAGCCAAGGTGAATGGGAGTCTTGTGGTGTTTTACTGGGATATCATAATATATTTACCTTCCTTGCACTAAAGACTGCAGGTAGTGGTATTCATCCATGGATCAGCCCTTGCAAATAAACTTGTTGATGTTTGCATAAAAATGATCTGCTTGTCGTTATACTCCCTGTGCTGGGCCTTGTCTGTGATACGTGACCTGAATTCGTTTCTCAGCTGTTGAATTTAAGGGTTTATTAAAAGAGGCACAGTAATATGTGATGAGCTGTAATTAAAATTACTAATGCATGTCAATTCCCTTCCTCCCTTCTGCTTTGATTTACATTCTTCATGCAGACTTTGTTCACTTTACTGAGTGAGCCAGAGACCTACTGTTGACTGGTAACAGTGGTTTCTGCTTTCTCTCCAGCACAGTTGCATGGAGAAATAAATTTAGTAAGGATCCTCCCTGAGGTGTTACACTAGGTATCAATCAAAGTCTGTGGCTTGCAGCTGTCCTGCAGAGCTTTGGTCTATGGTTATAGTGGCATCATCAGTAAAACACATCTATTTGAGTGCTAGTTTTCATAGTTGGTAGCAGGATCGATAATCACAGAATCATAAATTGGTTTGAATTGGAACGGACCTAAAGATCATCCTGTTCCAACCCGCTGTCGTGGGCGGGGACACCTTCCACTGAACTAAGTTGCTCAAAGCCCCATCCAGTCTGGCTTTGGATGAACCCTTCCAGGGATGGGCCATCCACAGCTTCTCTGGGCAACCTGTTCCAGTGTCTAAATATCTATGCTTTAAAATAGAGATGTTTAAAGGATTTGCCATTTTATGTTGTATTATCTTGTTAACTAATGCCGAAGTTATTTTTAATGATGCTGGAAATTGTAGTTTGTTTAACCATGGAAGTGAACTACCAAAATCAAATATTGAGAGAGATACCTCTGAACAATGGGTGCTTGAGGAAAGCTCTTCTATTATGCTGGACACAGTCAATATTTATTTCATTATTCTGTTAGTGACTCTTGCAATTCTGAATGATGAAAAAGCAGTTTTGGTTGATAGAGAAAAGAAAGGAAAATCAAGATGTACTGTCCCAGCCTTCTGCAGTAGGAAATTAAGAATTTGGATGGATCATGCTCTTGTAATTGTGTGGATTTTGGGCTGGGTTGGCTTGCTTTGCTTTTTACTCAGCCTCTCGTTTTTCTTGAGGTCGAGGAATGTCAGAATAGCCTGTTTGAGTCCATAAGGAATTACAGCCTGCACAGAAATGGAAATTTTTGCCCAAAAAAAGAAAATCTTACTCGAAGGCTGCATGACCTTGTGAACATGGGACTGAAATGGTGTCGGGGAATGTAAAGTAAAAAAAGAGTGGATATCTAATGTGGTTTGTCAGGTGCAGCTGAGGTACTGTGGTTATGGCTTGAACTGGGTTTCTCACCTCTGGAAACAAAAGTTAATGACTGATAGGTAGGGATGGGGAGATGATCCCACAATAGTGCACATACTTCCTGCTATGGTGTGCATTTTTCTCTTTCTCAGTTTGTCTCTGCCTAATAGTTTATGTGCTGGCACTTACTGTGAGTGAGGATGGACTGAGGGACAGCCAGCCAGTCTCCTGTTTGCATGCATGTGCTTTTAATAATCCAATCTTTCACCATCCAGACAAAAGAGGAAAACCTGCTTTTGTTGCACGGTGTGTTAGCAGGAAACACAGCACAGGTCAAAAGCAGTTTTATATTGAAACAAATCTCAGGCTTCCTTTTCCTTTTGTCTTACAGAGGCAGGCAGCGGCCAAGACTACGTGACCTCAGAAAACCAGCTGCTTTACTACCCTAGTATTACCTATGCCATCATTGGTAGCTCTGTCATTTTCGTACTTGTGGTGGCTTTTCTTGCCTTGGTCCTGCACCACCAGCGGAAGCGCAACAATCTCATGACGCTGCCGGTGCATCGCCTGCAGCACCCTGTGCTGCTGTCCCGGCTGGTGGTCCTGGATCACCCACACCACTGCAGCGTCACCTACAATGTCAACAACGGGATACAGTACATGTCCAACCAGGCCTACCACAGGCCCGTGGACCTGGACTCCCCGCCATCCTACTCAGAGGCTGTGCTCGATCAAAGGTATGTGCAGGAGGTAACTCTGTTTCTCACTAGTGGTTACAGCTCTGTTAAGCTGTGCTGCTGCTCCCCGCTTGTTCTTATTACTGCTTTTGACAGAATTCTGGTGTTGCACTTCTGTTGCATGCATAGGGTGAAATTTCAGGGTAAATTTGAGCTCCTCCTGTATCTGAAAAATTCATGGTCCTCAGGTCCTTTTACTGTTACTGATATTGGAGGGATTTGAGGCAAACTTTAAGTCAGGTTCTCTTAGCACATGTTGTTGGTAGTAGAGATTTTGAGGATGGTAGGAAAATGCAAAAGAATGTATCACTTGTCTAGTATTGATATCCTATGCTAGTCTGGAGTCAAAACATGAAAACTGAATTTGGAGTTTTGCTAAAAAAAACAGCTATGTTACAGGTCATAGCATTAAAAAAAACCCAGTCCTGTTCATATATGGTAAGTATATAAGAGTGAGAGAGTTCTTCAATTCCTCTATAAAGAAATTGTATCATTCTTCTGCTCTGCACTACTTTACCAACAGAAGAAAAGAATGGGACTCTGAAATGTAAAGCACTGTTCTTATTTTAAATAGCTGAAAGTGCTTTGAAGTTTGGTGGGTGGCTGTGGTTTGGCTTATGATGTTTTTGATGTTTTTGTAGTTATGACACTGGTTTTATTTGTAGGGAATTAACCTTCATTTCAATCTCTGTCTGTAAAGTCTTTCCCAACAAAAATCCTAGACTGACATCCTCCCTACATAAAAAGGGTATGGTACAAACTTTAATGATCCAGATTGTTCACTATCACCACACTGGTATTTTGGGATCTAAGAATAATAAATTTACATTCCTATTCTCTGTTGCCTTTGGCTGCAGATCCCTTGTCTTAATGTTGACTTTCATAATAATTATTTCTTTTCATTACTAAGGACAACTAAATGAGCAGCTGTCCAGCTTGTAATCGTTTCTCACCTGAGCTGATATGAACTATCAGCAATTTCAGAGCTAATTGCTCCCAGGACCTGTTATCAATCTACTCAACCCTTCAGTCCCTTTATTAGTTTGCTATCAGAACCACAGAACAGTTTTCCTGAATGCAGTACTCATCTTGTTTGTGGCTACTTAGCAGTTTCTCTGTATGTGATCTCATGACAGCAAAAGTGATTTGTCAGTGTGGAGAATTCAGTTTGTTATTTATTCGTAGACTCTAAGCCATAAATCTCTGTCACTTAATGGAGGTTTCCTGGGAGCTTAAGTCTTGTGTTCACATCATTATCTGTAGGTGTAAATCCACCACTTACGATATTTCTTTCAAAGTGCTTTCTCTGGTGTAAATATTATACAGAAAAATTTTTTACCTCTTGCAGCTGTCTTTGAGCCAGCTTTGTTGGAGGTCCTAACTCAGAGTGTGGATTGTTAAGCAGGATGTAATTAGTTATGTTGCACCTTGACCAGAAACCTGGGTTCCCAGGTGCAATGTGGGTATTTTGAAATTACCTACAGGCAGGTCTGAGATCTCCTCATTTGTGTCATAATTGAAAAACTAAGAAATACTGTTTGGTTTTTTCATAATTGGAATACTATGTGCTGTCTTCTGTACCACTGTTTTCAGTAACTTCTTGCTCTGTTGTGTATCTTACAGCAGACCACCTTGGTTTGACCTTCCTCCACCACCTTATTGTTCTGAATCTGAATCCCCTAATCAACCAGATCTTCCTCCTTACCGATCTCGGACAGGAAGCTTGGCCAGCACAGACACCCCCAGGGCAGAAAGTCCTCTGGGCACATCCGACAGTTGGACAAGAGACATCCATGGCAGCATGGATGGCCACAGAACTCTTCTTGGGAGGACAGTAGATCAGAGCAATTCTCTGGTCAACCACGTCGCTGAAAGAGAAGTGTAACTGCTCCAGTATTTGGGACGGGCAGGAAGGCATTTACTCTGTATGAGTTAGTCTGCAGTGGCTAATAGGTTTCAGGGGGACATGTGCCTGAATGATGACTTGATTTGAATTCACATTAAGTTAGTATTTGAATGCAGCATTTTGGGCTCATCAAGTACAGAGGGCTAAACCTGGAGTCACATCAACTTTCCATAATATTTCTGTGAGCAGGCTCTGATTCAGACAAGTAAGAGAAACATCAGTACTGTGTCAAAAGAACTGATGTGATGTATTTATTGGACTGTTTACTGTATATGAATGTATATATGTATGTGTATAATATATACAGAAGTTCCACACAAGAACTGTGCCAGAAGGACTCTTGTTTTCAAACTGCCTCCCATCTTGTCAACATCTGAGCTGTTTCTTCTTACTGCCTGGTGCCAACTGGTGGTCAATGAAGCACGTGAGGCAGTCGTTCTGCTTGGAGATCTGATGTCCAGTGCCAGCCCCCTGGCAGTGCTCAGATTGCAGATGTCCTACTTGACCCCTCTCTTCATGCCTGGAACATTCTCACCATGAAGGAGTTTTAAGCTTGTAAGGATGCAACAACTGTAACTGAGCAAACAAGGTTTTTTTCACAGATGCTAGTATCTAGGCCAGATTTGCATGGGTTGTCTCAGCAACACCACAAAGGTTTATCTGTCAGACTTCAAGGCTGAGTACAGAGGCACTGAAGCATCTCAAAAACACAGTTCAAGATTTCTTTTCCTGTGTGGAAAAACAACATTACTCCATGTGTTCCCTCTTTAAAAAAAACAAAAAAACAAAAAAACAAAACACCACAAATAAATAACAAAACAAAGAAAACACCCGAATTATTAAAGCTAAATCTTCAACACCAAAACCAGTCTGAGGCAAACACCCAGCACAGAAAACTTTAAGTTCAATGGCTAGTTTGTTTTATCGGTAAAATATCTGAAAGTAGGTTGTGGTGGAAGGTGTTAGGCTTGTTGTCCCTGTCTTTAGTGTGTGTAAGTACATGCATGGATATACATGTGTAATATTATGTGTAGGTATGTATGTAGTGCATCACATAGGTTTAGTTCCACTGCTCCACAAGAACTCTAGGCTGTCAAAGTTTCATTTTTGATGATCTCATTTTTTATAGAGTTTGCATTATTCATGTTCATTTGGTTGAAATTCTAACTTCTGCAGAAAACCGGGATTATTTATGTCTGTTTTGTCCTAACTCTTGGAATGATCTCCTGTCGAGTGTGTTTCAGTGCACCTTATTGAAATCACACATGTGAAAGCATCTCAGAGGTAAGGGTATTCAGAGTGGTAAGAGCGAAGAAGCCATGAGTTTAAATGCCACTGCAGTGCAGTGCTTGTGCTCCATATACAGAAAACAATGCAGTGTCTTCCTCTTGTCCAGGCAGAAATTTGCCTTGAAAAATTATTTGTGTTTGTCTATCCTGCATTTCCCACTCCTTCTATGCAAAAGAACCATGCCATTAAGCACCCTTTGCTGTTCCAAGGAAATGAAGGAGGCAGACTGCCCACACCTCTTGCTTTCCTCTTCCCCATCTTTCTAAGGTAACTTCTTTCACCCAAAAGTTACATGTTCAGAACCCAAGAATTTTAGAGCTGGAGTGTAGGTAGGGGAACGATTCAAATTCAGTCTCAGTTCCCACACGTACACCTGAATTTTTTGGTGTTTTTTTTTCATTTCCAGTTCTGAGGTCTACTGCCATGTTATGTAAGAGGCAGGGCTGGATAGATTTGCAAGCACAGGTACCAGAACTGAGATGATGTGGGGGGAAGTACTGGAGAATTGTAATGCTGATGGGCTTGGCTGACTTTGGAAGCAGATTAATGGCAGCCTGTCGTGAAGTCTTGTTGACGTTGTTGCTCCTAGGTTCTTGTAATGTAATGTACAAGATTGGGTAAGATTTCATCCTTGCTGGGAACTCAAGCATTTAATTATGCTGCTCTTCACCAAGCAGGATTTGGCTTATTAATGACTCCATCCGACATTGTAGGCAGACTGTTGTCATTGTCACATAGCGGACAGTTTATTTTACAGGTACATCAAACTCAGGTACATGAATAGTTAATAGTACAGGCAGGTGTAGGGATGTCTCCTGTGACCACTGGGCCCTGCTGTCCATCTTGCCTTTTATTAAGATTATGTTTGGCCTTTGTAAGACAGCTATACCAGAATGAGGTATCAGAATTAACCTTGGATGTTCTTCTACTGCAGTTTTAAATCTTTATATTGGACTTGAAAACATACCATTGAAGAGTTTGCAGTAGTTTCATTGGAATTAGGTATCTTTTTTATTTTAAAGGTGCCTAAGGCTGTATTAATGAAACTAAATCATTGTGTCCAGTATCCCTCAAACAAGCCTTCCATGGGGAATTACATTTCACCATGTGTATTCTAAGATACCAGTGTGTGTTCAAACCAAATATTTTGTGCCTATGGCATCTGAAAAACATTGCCTTGCATTGCTAAGAAGTGGGAAAAGAGTGAATATAGCCTGCTTCTCTGCCTTCTGTGTCAGTCACTTTTATATATGTACAAATATATATATTAAAAATACTCTTTCAGGTTGTATATATTCATGTAACTTTTGCGTTAAGATAGTCCATTAGGACTTTACAGAGAACAAAAAAAAGAAAAAACATTCTAAATGGTGTGACATTTTCCCTTCTAGCTAAGGGAGTATTTATCTTTGTATAGGAATCTTCTAGTTTTTGAGAACACAAGTTATAAAAGAAGATGGTGCCTTTCTGTTTGAATGTTGATTTGGGAGGCTGTTAACTACATTTCTGGGTGTTGTTACATATCATTGTCTAGAGATCCAAAAAGAGCAACAAATCTTGTCTTCCTCTTCATTATTATTCATGGGGACCACTGAACTTTGAGGATGACAGAAGTTCAGTACCTTGCTCCAAAAAGACATGCTAAAACTTGGGGTGCTTGGTCTTACTACATTTTTCTGGTTTGCAGAACAGGTTTGCTAGCTGGTTGCTTTGGAAATTGCTGTAGTATTATACAGGAGTTGTTTATGATATGTCACTTTTAGTAGTGTTAATACAGCATTACGCTGCACTAATCAGTGGAATCTTTGGGAAATCTGCTGATTAAATTAAATATTTCATTGACAATCAGTAGCTTTTCAGCATTTAGGCTGAAGTTAAATGTTCATCCAATACCACATGGTAGGATTTCTTTTCAATAGTGGGTAAAATTGGAATTGATCATCCTATTGTTTGCAGTTGCTCTTAACTTTTTAGTTTGAGGTTAGTTGTCCAACAGCTTTCTTTTCTACTTAATATTTAAACAAGTGGATGTTATTTCAAAGACCCATTCTTACAAAAGTAAAATCAATTAAAGTTTTCTTCCAGAACTGAATTCTGTTTCCACATCTGTACTGAATGGTGACCACTATTGAGTAGTCCTCCTCAGCACAGCTATTAATGTATTTGAACAAAAGAATTTGAAGAAATGACTACTTGAGGTAAATAAAGAAATGTGGATTAGCCTATTGGAAATAAGGTTATTTAAAACAAACAAGTAAATAAATTTCAGGAGTTTTGAGTGTCTATAACCTCTGCTGAAATCAGTGCTGTGTATTTAAAATTAGGCCATTAATGTTTCTGCTTGATAGTAATCTGAAATTCCTTGTAAGGCAAATTACTGTTTGCCTCTGGTATTGGAAATGGAAAACTGGCAGTAATGCTCTTAAAAGAGAGCCTGTGAATAATTTTCTTGGCTCTTCTCTGCAATGACATACACAACAACACTGACTGCATTGCAATTTTTAAATAACTCTGCATTCATTCTTACTTTCTTTTTAAGTCAAATCAGTTTTATTTACACCACTTCACTTTGATACAGCTAATAGGGCCCTTGTGATAGATTTAGAAACTGAGTGGAGGAAAGAGATGACTTTTATTTTAATTAATGCTGCAGCTTGTTAATCTTGTGCTCTTTACTTTTTAGACATCTTAGGAAAGACAAGTGGTTTTAGCAGATAAGAAAAACTATTAATGATGAAAAGGATGGAGGGACACTGATTCTGATTTTTAATGAATATTTAAAATTGTATGAATGAAGGAAAAATTTAATGCTGTATTTTTAATGTGGTGATCAGATGACAAGTACTGTCTTTAACTGTTGCTTATTGGAAGTTACTTTGCATATAATGTCTGTAATTAAAACTGTAAGACAAGGGCTTTTCTTGCAGTTCTTAATAGATCTGAAGTATTTTTTTATTAACACAAGGTTATATTACACCCATGGACTAAAATGTAGACTGCAGAAAGAATTTGAATACTGTGCTGGATTCTGCCTTACTGTATCCCAGTACAGAACAGTGGCCTTCATTTGTCCTTTTTTTTTTTTTCTTCTGATCTGAGGGGCTTCGTCAACTTGAAATGGAGAAGTTATCTAAACACTTTAAGGGAAGTTGTATGTTGAAACGTAACCTTGTCTTAAACTTTTGTAAACTGGAAATCTTAAAAAATGTATTCTGTATTCCTGAATAAAATTGGTGTTTTAATACTGTTCACAAGTGAGCATGTCCCCTCATGAAGCCTCAGTTGTTTTAGCTTTATAGCCTCCTACGTGAGGCTTCTTACAACTTCTTTTGCATTCCATCTTAAGTTTTGTTAAATCTTTGTGGGTTTTAAATATGTTTTTAAAACAAAGGTATGTGGGAAACCCACATGTACCTGCGTGTATAAAAATATATTATACAAATGAAAATTGCTTAATTTCATAGTTTCTCATTTTGCCGTTCTGTTTGTACTACCAATGATAAGGCATCTGAACCAGTGGTGTTTTGTTGTCTGCTTTGTTGCAAAGCTCGAGAGGCTTCAGCAGAGATTTGTGCTCTGTGCTGTATACAGATTTACTAACACAGCCAAAGGGCCTTCAGCATTCACTTCTGCCTGCCACTTTCGCACCACTTAGGTGCCCAGCACAGCATCTCTGTTTATCTCCAGGTCTGTGATCCACGTGTCAGACGTGTGAGCCAGATTCAAGTTGAGATGCTTTGTGGAGGTAGCATGTCTGGCTGCAGTCAGGACTCTTTCCCTGGCAGATGCTGGTGCAGGCACCACCACTATCATGGGAACTGTCCAGCCCCATGAAGTCCAGGCCCACTTGACATCTGGATCATAGCCACTCTTTTTATCAAAGTCACTCGAAGGACTATTGTTAACAAGTACCCCTTATGTTATAAAGTTACTTTAACAGACTAAGGAGAACAGATTCAAATGTTACATATAAATATTTGCATCTATAGGAGAGGTTGGGTTGACGTATTTTTCTTCCATGACTATTCTCCACTTGCTACCTTTGCAAAGTCATGCCAGTGTTACCATTATCCTCGCTAATTAAATCACATGCCCTCGCCCAAATTCTCAGATGGTAACCTTTGTTTGATGCTGGCAAACTGCCCCAAAATAGCTATGGATCCAGAATTCACACCAGCAGCACAGGGGAGATGGAGCTGTTGAGGCTGTCACAGTGGGCTCTTTGCAGGGGAGGAAATGCTGGGGTCTCAGAGCTGGCTTGTTCAGACACATCCCAGCAAGAGCTATGCTTGAGAAATGTTGATTCAGAAGACAGCTGCTTATAAAAATAAATACCATACTCTCCAGCTAAGCTCCCTGATTAATCTTTTTTATTCTCTCTGCTTTGATTTGTTTAAAGATCTTAATTTTTATACCTTAAAAATTAAGTAGGCAGCAGTGGTTTCTGAGTGCAGCTTCTTTTCTTGCTGGTTTGTAAGCAGTCTCTTGATCAGTCAGCCTCAGTTATCTGTTGGAGAGAGAAATAAGCAGCTTTTCACTGTTTGGAGAGCTGTAGTCCAAAATGATGTGCTGTTATTAATTGAAAACAAGACATCTTCATGTGGAAATTCACAGTTCTGCTTTTCAAAGTGAAGTTGAGGGTATGCATATTGCATAAAGCACTTTGGAAAAGTACTGGATTGATCTCTCTAGGGAATTATCTTTTCTGTTTATCTGCCAAACAGACTGTGAATAGATAAACTTGAACATGATTCTCTGCTTCCCAAAATCCCAGTAGTATTTCTTACAGCCTTATTGAGGGGACCACTGGAGAAGAGGTAGAGCAGTTTTGGGGCTGGTCACACCCTTAGCATTTCTGCAGGAATGGGTACTAAGTGTTTCAGCAGTGCAGTTGCTTTGGTGCTGTATACCATGCAGAAGACTCCTATTCACTGAGAACTGATTTGGGATCATCACTTCCTGTATGCTTCCAACAGCCACTCTACAGGTGGCTTTTTTTTTTTGTTTTCCTCGTAGCTCTTACCTAAGGTTAATTCCTATCAGTTACCCTGAAGTAAAACCTTTCATATCTCGTTGTTTGATACCACAGCCTGTAACTCCTTCAGATTTAAACTACTATCATTTCTTAGCACAAAAGTACAAGAACCTTCACCTGTGTAAGAACAGGAGTAACAGCTCAGCTTCACCCAAACCCACTCACTTCTGGAGGAGCACCCTGGCTGCATCAGTTTGACTGAATAAATCTTAGTTACATTTATTTGGAATACCTGCCATTTCCTTGACAGATGGGAGTCATGTTGCAGCACAGTGATGAAATATGATGTTGTGTTTTACTGTAGCAAGGGATCATGGGAGCCCTAAACAACACCTCATTTGACAGAGTAGATTTTTCTTCTCATTTGTTTGTGACAGTTACCTTAGTAAACACTCTTCGCCTAACACTGCATCCAAGGTAGCACTAGCTTGCAGAGTGTATGGGATACAGGGAGGACAGCAAGGTTGGCTGTTTGAGATATATGTGTGTGTGTGTGTGTGTGTATATATATAAAAAACTCCTTAGGAGATTTCTTAAGTGTTCCAGCTCTTTTACCTGAATAAGAAATATTTAAATGCTGCACAATGAGTGCCTTTGCAGACTAAGGAAATATGGTTGATATTTGGCTGCTCTTTTGATAATTTCTGTTTACTGAGACATGGTGCAAAGTCAAGACCAAAAATTCTCCATGCATCTGTTGCTGTATTGTTCTCCCTTGGCAGCCTGTGCAGAGCAGAGGAGTTAGCAGAACCAACGAATTACCCCAAGTGAATTTGGAGAGTGCTTTGCTTCAGGAATAAAGGAGCTGGCTTACATATCCATTTTCAAGGTGTTGTGTTAGATATGCTGGTTGAGACATGGATTACATAAAATAAAATCATACTTGAGCTTCTACAGCGGAAAAAAAAAAGATGCAGCAGATCTTCATCAGCAAAGCCAATCTCTGGAGCTGACTGCAGGTCAGGGTTAGAAATTCACGTAGAAATGCACCGTAAGCCCAAGTGAAGCTGCAAGTGCAGCACTCACAGTAGAAAGGGTTTGGTAGAATGAATTGGTCTGTCTGGTATCTGTTACCTGAAATATGTGAAAATCATTCTAGATCAATTGTCGTCTTCCTTCAGGAAGCTAAATAGAAATCCTTTGGCTGCTTTGTTGAAGTCATGTTTCTTAAGTAACTAATCACTCTTGTTACTCTTTCTTCTTTCTTTTTATCTGTTATTGAGGTTGGGAGGAAGATTTGCACTGTTTTTTAAGCAGGGGATACCTGAGACAGGGAGAAACATAAAGATGAGTTTCAGGAATAACAGAACCTGCATCTTCCAAGATCCAGCTTCCTGACCACTGAGTAGTGCTGTCTTATCCATACATTTGTGATCTTTCAAATCCATTCAATTTAACAGAAGATTTTTTGCAGATTTAGAGTGGGGAAGAAAAAAAAAAGGTAAGTCTTGACTTGCAGGTAACTGTTTCAAGTTCTCTTTGCAAAAATTCAGGTGGTGATCAAAAGCATAAACAAGTATTTGAATTCCTTGTTTTCTTCTAACTTCTAGGTACTTGTTTGCCCTGTTATTTTTTCAGACTCATTGAAACAGTTATTCTGTATAGCTCTTTGCATGGAGGATGATTTTGCTCTAGGATAAGATTCCAAGCTTATTTCTGTAGGTTTTCACAAAGGAAGGTTGTAGGTTAAGGAATATGTGGACTGTGTCTCCCATAAGGAGCTGTGGTGTATTGGAATGGGTTGCTGTAAATAATGCTGGTTTAAAGATGCGAACTGCAATTGCAGTGTGTGGACGGCAGGGCCACAGGTTCCTACAGATGCTGAAGGAACACTTTGTCAGATGGCTGGCACATTTTTTGCTTTACAGAACTGGGGAGAGGAGGGGGAGGAAATAGGAGAGAGAAATGTCATTTTGACCCTGAGTGTATAGGTAGCCCAAAGTGATACAAGCAACTACAGAGAAGAGTGCAACCCGGCTGCCTTCATGCTGGCATTTGAAAAAATAGCTCAAGATACTGCTTTGAAGGGTAATGTTATTAAGAAAATAATAAAGTCCCCACTTTCTTTTATTGATATTGATATCAAGAATGAGATGAGACAGCGATTTGAAATAATTTTGGGATTTGTTTTTTTTTTCTTCCTTTGAAAATTTAGGTGAAGGTAATTATGGAATGGCAGCAGCATCTGAACTGAAGGGAGTGTTTTTATCTCACCTCCTGCTTTTAAAATAGCTGTGCTCTTATCTCTGCTTTGAGGAAGGGGGTGCAGGGGGAGAGCACCCCGGTAGGACCTGGTGGTCGGTCACCAGATGAATGAAATGCCTTACAAGACCTGAGGCCATTAAAGGCCTCAGCAAAGATATTAAGAGCCTGCCAATGTGCTGATAGCATGTTTTGTATTAATCTGATGAAGTAATCAGAGGAGCTGTTTCCAGCATAGGCAGGTGCAGTGTAGGGAAGCACTTACTGTGCCCAACGAGATGGGCTTTGAGCTGCTCTGGGCTGTGAGGGGAAGGTGTGATGTGACACCTGGACAAAGGACTGAATGCAAAACCCTAGGAGGATGAGGCCCTGCCTGGGGAGGAAGTGGGAGACAGGTAGCTGGAGAACTAATAGCATTGCTGCCTGCTAATCCCATTAAGGCAGAAATTGTCTTTGCTCTTGGTTTTTTTTCCTGGGGATGTTCCTGTGCCAACCTGGGGATTTGCGTGGTGAGATCCCAGCTCACATGAGAGCTGAAGTCGATGGGTAATTAAGCTGCTGGGTAATGAGCCTTATAACCCTGTTAGAGGCAGAGGTTAATCCTGCTGCATTGTGTGCTGGGTAGCACCTGCAGCTTCAGGAGTAATCCATCACTTCTCAGTGACACAGGACATGCCTGCACAGGCACACCTAAGGGTTTCAGATCCTTTTGAGGAAATGGGCACTTATTTCAGTGGATGAAATCTGATCTGACTGATTCTACAATCACCTGTAGCCAATGGTCCATCTCTTGTCCTGCTGAGCTGTGCTGGTTGGACTTTTGATGGTGACTATCCTACTTCTTAAGTGAAAGAGCCTTTAAGAAAATAATCATTCCTAGGATTTGTATTTTTCAGGTCACCAAGGCAGAATCCATGTGAGGGGAGATCTGGATATGCTCAGGGCTTTGGGCTTCAGCCTTCTCTCAGTGACTGAGGATGGTAGCTGAACCTCTATGGCAGCCCCAGGAGTAAGTCTGTCTGAAACTTGTTAAACCACCTTTTAGGATCCAAAGATACCCTTAAACAGAAGCAGCAAAGATCATCTTTACCAAATGGAATGTTACAGGCCCAAAGGCAAGGGGGAGGAAATTAGGGGAGGGAGAGATTAGACCATGAGCTGTTATATGGAAACAAGCTTGTGCTGTACTCTTTGGAGAGTGTCTGACTTCACACCATCAGTCACCTGCAAAGGATTCTGAGGCTATGAGGGAGCTTTCCGTCACCATTTCTGACTGTTAGGAAAATGCCAGAGGGTCTGCCTGCCCTTATCTCTGTTCAGTCTGAGAGTTTATTAAGATGCCCTGAAGAATTTTGCATTTTATTTGTACCTGTTATATCTCTTCTGTCAGCTTTATTTTACATGTCCTTTGGTGCTCCTGTGCATGCTCAGTCTGAAGACTGCCTTCTGGCCCTTGCTTTCTCTTCAGCTTACGTGACTGCTTTACAGTGCCCTGCTGATGGAACATAATTCAAGGAATTAAAGTTATCTCTAAACTTTTATGGCATATTTTCACAGCCTAACATCTGCCAATGGTTCTTATCACAATTTGAGATAAAGCCATCTTATATGGGCTTTGTACCCTCTTGTATGATGGGTTTTAGATTCATAGAATAATTTTGGTTGGAAAATACCTTTAAATTCATCAAGACCAACCATTAACCCACGACTGTGAAGTCCACCACTAAACCATGTCCCTAAGCACCACATCTATACATCTTTTAAATACTTCTCCAGAGATGGTGACTCTTCAACTTCCTGCTGCTCTGGGCAGTCTGTTCCAGAGCTTGACAACCTTTTTGGTGAAGAAATTTTTCCTAATATCCAGTCTTAATCTACCCTGGCACAACTTGAGGCAATTTCCTCTCATTCTGTCAGTTGTTGCATGGGAGAACAGACCAACTCCCACCTAGCTAGAAGGTCCTTTCAGGTAGCCATAGAGAGCAATAATGTCTCCTCTAAGCCTCCTTTTCCCCAGGCTAGACAACCCTAGCTCCCTCGGCTACTCTTCATTAGACTTGTGCTCCTTACCCTTCCCCAGCTCCGTTGCCCTTCTCTGGACAAGCTCCAGCACCTCAATGTCTTTCTTGCCATGAGAGGCCCCAAACTGAACACAGGGTTCAAGGTGTGGCCTCACCAGTGCTGAATATGGAGGGACTTACCTGGTCCTGCTGGGCCACACTGTTTCTGATACTATTCCTGAAGCACCCCTCTTCTGAAGTGGCAGACTGGAAAAGTCTCTCCCTAGCAGCACACCAGCACTGGCTTGGTAACACCAGGCATGCCCAGCATCTGAGGCACCACTCATCCTAACACAGTCATATTTTCAGTCAGCAGCCTGTGCAAGGGGTAGGGTACTTCCCTGTAAGCAAGACCCTGGATTCAGACAGATTAGCAGTGCACTAGTTATGATGTGCTTGTGTTTTTCAAGTGTCTTGTTTTTTCCAGTGGGAAATTATAGCTTTGGCTGTAGTCTGGTGAGTCTAGGAGTCACAATTAAAGGAAAAAGCTTTCAAATCCAGGTTCTAAACCAATAAAACATCTCAGATGGTTACTGCTGAGTTAATGGCCCAGTGAATAAACAAATCACTGTGTGACCCTTCATGCTTCTAGTCTGCCTGATCCTTATTTTCCCCCTGCAGCCTACCCTCATCACCCCAAAATCAAACACAAGGCAATATAATCAAATGGAATGTGATAGTCTCCTTTTCCTTCTCTGGCAGGGCTTGTTTCTTATCCGGTGCTACAGAACAAGGGGCCATGAACACATGAACCTGAATTCATGGCTCCCCCTCTAGCTGAACAAGAAATTACTTAGATATTTTTCCAAGATCAATGAGTTGTCATCATGTCCCAACAAGCTTGCACTCCCTGGTAGAGACATGAAAAATGATCCTTTGTCTTTTGTGTGACACTGGCACTGTGGGTGACAAACGCTTGCCTCTTTATGCCCATTTATGTTATGGCATTGTGCATCTTTCTAGATAAGCTGTGTGGCAGCTCCCTCGTTAATCAAACATTGCTGGCCTATGAACTGGAGACCTAGGGCACTGTCTGCTAGATTTGACCCAACTGAATGCAGGACAGAAGGGGCTGATGATTCTGGGAGGACTGGGATTATGTCCAGTAAAATCACATTTCTTTGCTGAGAGCTGTGCACTCAGATAAACAAGTGAACCCCTGGAGTATTAGCCTGATTATTTAGCAACGTCTCCTTGAACTGTATGAAGCATTTAATCTTCTTTAGTCTGCAAGTAAACCAGTGATTCTCAGTTAAGGTAAAAGTAAAGGGAAAATTATCAAGAAATTGTCACTGGGTGCTTTTAGGCAAGCTTCTAGAAAATGCCAAAGAACAGCTCTTTATCATTTTCTAGTTGAAGAATATTAGTTCCAAGCTTTTAATTTTGGAATGTTGAATGACCTCCTGAACACACCCTGCCCCCCAAGTGAGACTGCTAATTAAGCAAACAGATGTTGATTTGAACAGAGTAAAAGGATGTCATAAAGATGTGCCTTGAAATAGCCAGACAGAGTAAATTACACAGGAGACTGTGGAAAAGAAAGTGATGGAAAACTGAGAGCAAAACACTACAGTTCACGTTGTTCACCAAATGGCCCAACATGGGAGTGGAAAGCTGTTTAATTATCTTCCATAATCTGATATTAATAAAACATTTTCTAACCAGAAAATGTTGGGCTGATCATTAAAGAACTGTAGTCCTGATCAAGCACAGGGGCCAGTCCCATGCATCTGTCTGTGTCTGTGCATCTCACTGCTGTCTCCAGGGCTGTGCATGTCAGCAATGACATTTGTTTGCTTTCTATTTTAAGCAATGCCTGGGAGAAAAATGTAACTTTTTTTGTTTGCCTCTCTCCCAAACTAATGTAATTTGAAATGCTGTGCCAGGGAGTCTGGAAGGCCTGAGGCAAAAGTCGAAACTGTGACCTTCTGAATATTAAACTGTATCGTGGCAAGCTGAGCATTCCTCAGAAAGAGAACGGGCTGGGAAGGATGACCCTTGGGCTGTCTGCTTCGTCACTACCCTCTTTCTAGTCCTCTACCCTGTCTCTGGACCCCTCGTGTTCCATGACAGCAAGCTGGCTGAGGCTGCTAGCTGGCCTTTCAGTGATACTTTCTCTCTGGGAATTACTGACTGCTTTACAAACACTATGACTAAGGCTTTATAAGCTACTGTGGGGGTACAGAATGACAAAACCAAATAATTCACTTATTTTAAGTCCAAAGTAAAAATAGGAAGTGGAATCTGCCCCAAGATTGCATGCAGAGGAGAAACCCTAAGCTGATTTTATTGCTGCTCCTTCCAAAGACTTCTGCTGCTGGAGCAATAGAATGTCTCTGCTTTACACCCGTTTTCCCTGTCCTACCTAGTTCATGGCAGCCTGCTTTGTTGGCCCCTACCATGGCACTGGAAGCAGTTATCTAGATGTTGAGCACTTTGGGAAGTTACAAGTGATTCACTTAAACTAAGAGGAAGTCCCTTAGGGTGGGAAGAGGGGAGGTGACACCTTTGTTTTGGGCCCAGCTACCAAAGCTGGGAGGAAAGGAATGACTTTTAGAAGTACACTTTAACTACAGAGTAACCCCCTGCCTCATCTGTACTGACTACATGGAGGTAATAAGCAAACCAATATCCAAGCCACACACATCTCCAAAGCTTTGGTATTTTGGTGTCTGATGTTCTGATACTTTAAGCAAAAATTAATTGTGCTCTTCTGTTGGCCAAAGTCTCCATAGCAGCCTCATTAACACACAGCCAAATGTTTCTCTCTTCTAACTTGCTGAACTAGAAATCAGTTTTGTTTGCTTGGCTGGTGCTTTTTGCTTTATTTTTTTTTTTGCTGTGAACAAAATGCTTCCTTGTTTCTGCTGTGTCTGGGATTGCACCCTGAAAGGAGAAGGACAGCAAAGCAGCCTTCAGTCTCTCCATAATCATCAAACAACAGTTTTGCAGTCTTTGAGTGTCATCTTGCACCTCTCCTTGCTGTATGGTAAGTTCTCTGTTTCCCTCCTGCTTCCTTCTGTCTGTTCATTAAAATTGTTATGATCACATCTCCCACAGCAGAAATAAGTAGGAGCTGTGGGTACCCTGATGGCCCAGCTTAACAACTGTGGCAGCTGCTCAGTCTCAGAGAGAAATTTTAGTGTCACTTTGTGCCTTGTACTAGGTTTAGTGAATAATAAATGTGTAACTTAATCAAAAGCAGATCCCTCTCATGCAGACACACATCAGTTCTGTGTGCATGCAACCACTCCTGTCTCTCTGGAGAGAAATTGAAACATCCATCCACCAGTCCTGCCTTAAAATCCTTGTGCAGGCTATTATGCAGTCCCTTACATAGAACTAAAGCTTTTCAGCTTCTGTATGTAAGCTAGGAAGAAATTAAGATTGTGCTTGTGGACCTCATCAGCAGAGAGAGGTGAAACAGCCTGGGCATAGGGTTTGCTGTGTGAGGCAGGACAGGACCCCTGGATCTTGACTTGCTCTTTCAACGTCTGAGTTGTGTGCACTTGCTTCAGCTGAAAGGGATAATGATGGAGAGATCTTTGAAAGCATCTGAGGGATTTAGAAGTGCAGGATGTGTTTCAGAGTGTAACACTTCATGCATGTTCAATACACCACTGGCACAGCTCTGTGTTACATACATTGTCCACAATAGTTTTGAGGAAAAAAAGTGGATTATCAAGAACTGGGCATAAGTGTCTTGTCAAAAACCTGATCAACACGTGGTTGTTTTTCATTACATAGAATCAGCTTTTTGCTGATGTGGGCATCATAAGCTCAGTCCTGCTGACAGTGCCTCGAGAGCTGCTTTTAGCAAAGGAAATGTTTCTGTCTTACCCCTCTCCTCTCTGCCTGTCAACTGCCCTGATGGCTGAGGCATCCCAGCAACCATTCATTAGTTCTAGCTGTATGTTTGCTATGTTTTAGCAAGGAGCAGGGAGTCATCACAGTGATGTTTAAAAGTGAATTTTGCCTAACTTTGGAAGACTCTTGGGCCAGCACCTAAGGTCAAAACCTTAGATTAATTTGATTTGAGGTTGGATTTATACTTAGACTTTCCCAGAGGTTTCTATGCAATGCCACAACTTTTAAACCTCATTTTAGTTCGCCTTGCTTAGACAAACTTTTCTGTTGTCTTCCTGAAGAGCAAGGGCCTGATAGGACATCTCCAGGATGGCTAGGACCTGCCCATTTTTCCGGAGTGTTTCTTCATGACCTCTGATGGCATATGACTCCCTGACCTGGATTGCGGGTGAGGAGCAAAATCTGCAGTGCCCAGGAGGAGAGTGTGGAACAGGGACCACAAACCTCTGCCACCAAGATCACATCTCCATAGGGAAACAGGAGTTTACTTATCAAAGGTGGAAATGGTGCATTGGAATGTAGCAGCTGGCTTAACTGGCAGAGCTGGTCTCTGTGTGCAGTGGGACTGGGATGGTGGATGGGGTTCCTGCCAAGCCTCCTCAGTCAGTGTTGCCTTGTTCAAGAGAGTTTTGAGGGCAGGGAGGGAAGGAGGGAAGACCCTACTGGGGCTCCCCATTGTTTCAGCCTGTGGAAATGGCTCCTTTCTCAGGGGTAGTAATAACTCAGAGGATTTTAACAGGGCAGGAGGCAGGATGGGATGGAGGAGGCAGGATGGCAGCAGCTAAAATGAGACTCTTGCAAGGGGCAGGGGGAAGGCAGATGGCTCTGAGCCTGCAGAAGAATGAAGAGGTGTCAAGGTCTCAGGGCAAGGATTGCTCCCTGGGGTGACCTTTAGGAAATCAGTGTTTCAGTGCCCCCTCATTTCACAGGGCCCTCTCAAGCAGCCTCAGGAGCTGCAAGAAGGGACATGAGACTTCAATGGCTGCAGGAAGGGGAGAGGGGATCCCTTGATCTCCCACCATCTGGATGGAATGAGAAGCAATTGGCTGAAAGTTCACATCCAGGCTGGGGACTGGGAAAATATCTTTGTAAAAAAGGCAGCAAGGCATGGATTGGGCTTCAGGAAATGTCCTGTGCCAGCTGAGGGAAAGAGTCCTCAGAAGTGGCAGTGCATGTGCCTTTTGCCCAAGTCACTCCATCACCCACCTGCCAGAATTCCTGCAAGCTGTGCTATGGCTCTGACCCCTGCTTGTTTACTGACTCTGTCCTGGTGCTGTACTTGCTGTGGAGTCTTCTCCAGGCATCAGTACTTAGGTTGCTATCTTACTGTCCTTTCAAAATGTACCCTTATTTCACGTCTTTCAGCTTGTGGTGTGGAAAAAAGAGCCTGCTCTCTAAAGAAGCTTTTCCTAGTTTTGAGCAGTTCTCAGCCTGACCTGGTGAGATGCAGGCAGCAGTTTGTATATGGGAGAAGTAATGCAGCCATGGTAAAGAGTTAGCCACTGGCCCTTGCAAAATATTGTAATAAACTTTTGATGGAGATGGGTGATGGAGAAAGGATAGGGAAAAAATCAAATGGTCTTAACATCAAAGGAGGAGAGAGAGGCCATTAACATGGTCAGATGCAGGAAATCTGGCAGGGGAGATGACCAGTACCAGAATTTGCACTGACATCCTCCTGTCCAAACCCTATCAATCTTGCTAGGGAATTTGACAGGCAAGAAAAGTCAAAGAGCAGCCGAGGGATTCTGAAATCAAAGGGCTTTGAAAGCTGGATCAGAGAATAGAGCAGGTTTCCCATCTGTTTTGAATTTATCATTGCTAATGAGGAAGCGGCCTCTGGTCTGAGTGAATAGGTTTGACCAGAGGGGTCACTTGATATATCCATCACATAGGGTATCGAGGGACTCTCTCCAAGTTAACCCTTTCACTGTGTAGTATGTACAAATGAGCAATTCAGACTGAGATGGCACAAGGAGGGACAGAGCATGCTTTTTGGACTCCCAGATCAGAGGCTCCTGTTTATATGTCTGTCTGGTGAGAGCTCTGGCAGGCAGAGGTGAAAATCCCAGCATCAGTCCATCCTGCTGATCGTGTCATAAGCAGGTGTGAGTCTTCTGCTTTCTTGCTGATTTGGCTGTGGTCAGTCTTTTTCTTGGAATCCAAGATCGCGACTGAGCATCACTTTGCTCAGTAATGTATAATTAATTTATAAACAAAGCTGGAAGTGGTTGTGTCAAACACTTATTTACAACTAGGCCCCATGTACTGCTCAGGTTGGATGCTGTGTCTGTCAGCAGAAGTTACATAAGGGGACAGACCTTTATCCCCCAGCTTCCCGGTCAGGGTTCATAAGCAATGGGGACAGCACCACATTTGGGCGAAGAAACAGATGGGAAAATAAGCTGATGAGACTGAGAGGAGTGTTAGAATTAATTAGAGGCCTTTAGCAACCCATGAGAGAGTTTATCTTGAAATTGGTAGCCTCATTATTTAAGTACCAAACGCCAACTTTCCCATTCCAGATTCATAAAAACTTTTCTGTATTTCCTGCCCTTCCCTGCCCTAAATGCTGATGCCATTATGTTTGATTTTCTAGCACTCCTTCTGATAATGCTGAAGGCACAACAGCCAGAGATGAAAGCTATGGAGATCTGCTTGCTGAGGTGATGATCCCCAATTATCATTCAAGACTGCTGCCTGTCTGCAAGGCAAGAGCTATAGACAAGGCTCACAGAGCTGCAAATCTTCAGAAGGAGACAGAGTGTGCGAGAGGAAATGTTGGCATGTGAGCCACATCCCCAACTCACCACTGAAGAGATTGTCCAGATAAGCCAAGGAGCCTCAGTTGCAACAGGGAGCTTGGTGGCTCACACTGCAAAATTACACTCCATCTCTTCTCTTTGGCACTGTAGAGCTCAGAGCCAAGTTGGCCATTGGAATAGACATTGATTACAAAGGTAGGTTCAGGGGTTGAGTTCAGAAAACTTGCAGAGCATGTGAATGGATGCTTGACTGGGTCCATCTCCTGTGAATCCTTTTCTAGCTGTTGCATTGAGAGTATAGAAAACAGGCAGAAAATAAACCCCCTTGCTTTCCAGCTGGTCCTTAGAGGTAAGAGGGGCTGGTGCAGTTGGGTTTAATTTCTGACAATGACCATTTCAGCATTATAAGGCTGGTCATGTTCACTAAGATCCCAGATACACAAATACTGTGGGTCACACTAAAAGTCTGGTTGCAATCGCAATCACAGATCCACATATAATGCAGTTTACCAATGACACTGTAAGTCTGATTGAGTTCAGAAGAACTTTCATGAATACAGACTAGCAAACAGTGCAATTTACTGGAGCAGCAGGTTACAGCTTCTTGTGAGATTGTTAGTGATAAATTCACTAGACCTGCAAAATATAAATGTATAGTGCTATGTACAAGTGTTCCCATGTATACTCCAGTGCAGTCAGAGACACAAATCTTACCAAAGAGGAGTCACTGTTTCTTGAAGGAGAGAGGAGCAAGCCCACTGACTTGTCTGCAAGGTGAGGTCATATTCTCCTCCTCTGCCACTGGGGATTTCAAATACCATTTACACTTCTGGTAGAAGTGGAGGTGAGACTGTAGTCAAAATATCCTGTTATTGCCATCATGAATGATAGTGGGGGACACAGGAGGGAGGCAGGCAAGTTATATGTAAATGAAGGATATCAAGAGTTACATAAAGAGAGAGTACAAAGTGTGTGAGGTTTTGTGCAAGGGTAGAACAGAACCGTGACATGTTGGTGCATCAGTGTTGTTAGTGTCACGATTCCAGCAATAAGGGTCATCCAGCCAGCCTGATAACCTATCACCCCATCAGCAGTCCATCCACTGTCATGCTGAGGTAATCCCTTCACCACATAATCTCACGACATATCTGATGGAAATCCCTTCACTATGTATCTCATGGCATATCTCATGGCTTTAGGCCTACTTGCTGCACTGCAAAACACATTTAAGGCTTTAAACCACATTTAAAGCACAGGATAAGATGGATTAGCCCCATCCATTCAGAAGGGGATACAGCATGGCCTTAACTTTGGCATTTGCAACCTGACCTGACATGTCTGAACAAAGTAAGTGTAAGGTGAAAGGCGTTGACCTGCCTATGGCTGCAGTTAAAGTCAGTGCAGCTGTGTGTGCTCTCAGGCACTGGAAGCAGAAGGCAGTGGTGAGTTAGGATGGCTCAGCTGACATGCAATAACGTGTTAAAAGGTAGTGGGCTGTGTTGTGTACAGATGAACCCTGAGATTTGCATGAGCTCAAAACCATAAAATGCAATTACTCTCTAGGGATTCATTCGCAATCAGACTCAGTTTGTGATCAGATGAAGAAGTATGACAATGTCTCTACTGTGCCCTGTCATCTTTCTGCCCTTCTGGAAGACTGCCCCTCCTGAAATATTTCTCCTTTAGCTGTCTCCTTAAATGTCAGGATATGTAGTTTTAGGGCAATCTGTCATCTGACTTCAGCACTGTTTCACAGAGTCTCTTAACAGCACTTCTGGGCCTGCTTTGGTGGATTGTGACTATGTGGTAGATATCAAATAAAAGAGGGTCTCCAGGTGGATGAAGGATGCTGTGGCCATTGGTTAATGTGATATTTAGGATGTTTTCAAGTAAAGTGTTGGGAGTTAAAAAGACAGCAAGTTTTCAAGGACATTTTATCTAGTGGGAGTGTTTAAGCCTGGAAATATACAGTGTTGATAACACAGCGGGATTAAAGCTTGCTGCATCAGATTCAGCACAAATTTGGTTGTCAGCTAGCAGCTACAGCACAAAGTCCTTAAGCAGCAGTTAATTCTCTTACTTGGAGGCCTTTCTGCTTGCTGCCTGCTAAATTCCAAATACTGGCTGACAATTGTCTGTTTAGAGCACTGTCTGTTCTCAAATCTCCCCTCCCAACTGCCACTTTCCCTGCTGCTGTTCTCAGCCTGGCTCAATGAACAGCTGACTGAACTCGGCACTGAAATCAGCAGGACGAGGTGCATTTACTACATACTCTAAACATGGCATGGCTTGGGGATCTAGCCTTTCAGGCTAGAATTAGTAGATATATTTTTAACACAAGCTGTTTTTTCAGCGGAATATAGGTATTGATCTTCTAAATCCAAGGTTTTGCTTAGTCTAACAAGAGTTAGGTTACCTAGCAATCAGGTGATGCGTGTTAAAATAAGTCTATGGTGTGGGTCACTCTCAGCCTGCCATTTCTCATCACTAGGCTGACTGGTGAATATTTTCGGTCTGGTTCCTCTCAAGGAGCATGGTAAAATTGATCTTTTCCCTCCCTGCCTCATTTCCTCTCTTCTTTTCTTTTTTTTCCCCTGTAATGGTCCTAGCACCACATAAATAAGGTAAGCTGTATTAATTGGAGCAGTATCGATGCTGTCACTGCCTTCCTAACAGCACCTGACTGGATAGAGAGCCCTGTGCTGCCTGCAGTCATGTCACAGATTAACACCAGAGAGCCCCAGTCCTTTGTCCTTGCAGCAGGCCTGCCCTTCAGAATGTGCTCCAAACCAGACAGAAAGGTGCTAACACAGCATGAAAAACAGCTGGGAGGGTAAGGAGGGAGAATCTGTGGAGATGGGTTGGATTTACTTTTGTTTTCAGAAGTACAGTAGGACTGTGTAGTCATACAAAGGTAGTATATAATGACAGGGACTCCAGGGACAAGTGATCTTTTTAGTGGTAGATTCAGAGGACTCCTGATGGAGCACTCCTGAGAGGCACAAGGGGAGGAAGAGAGGCAGAAGCACCGTTTAAGAGGCTGTTTAATAATTATAAAAGAACTTGTGACATTTTCTATATAAGTCAATGTAAAATAGATCTCAAGGGGATAGTAACAGACTCACAAACCTCTTTGTGGGCCAGCCCAAATAAAGGACATCACCTGAACATAACTAGTTCATTGCAAGCATTTCACTGTCAGGTGTGGGATGTCCAAACATCATAAATTCTATAATAAGAGTGAGTTAATAAGGCAATAATGGCAATGATGAAGTCCCTGGTTGATTTCAGAAAAAAAAAAATCTGTATTTCTATATCACTTAGGATGGCTGAAGGCCCCTTTACTGTTCCCTGCATCTGCTTCATCTCAGGTTTATTTGAGTGATATATCATCACTCCACCCATGAGACATCCCTGATATCTGCAAGCTCTGCAGACCTCCTAAAGGCCTGTGAGGCTGTACTGCCTTCCAGGACATATTTGTTCTGTACCAAATCTTACAGTAAATGACTGGAAACCAGGCAACTCTGACAAAAAACCAAAACATCCTGGACAAAAGGGACCTTAGCTATGAAAATTAAATTCATGTCAGTGAGTCAATCAGAATCTTCCAGGCTTGATTCATTTGGAAGTGCCTTCCTCACTCTGTATGCACATGTGCTCCACACAGCGGGGAATTTAAATACATGAAATTTATTTCTCGTGCCCATTCATCTTCTCAGTCACAGCTCTATGAAAGGAGAGGCAAGGCTAAGGGACAAGATCCTACCGGAGAGGTGGAGAAGGGAAGGGAGCGTATCCAGGGAAATCATCTGGATAGTTGCCAATTTATTGGAATTGAGACAAAGCAAAGGGAGTTCTTCCTAAACAAACAGATGAACTGGTGTTTCATCATGGTCTCCATTCACAGTTTCCTTGTGAAGCCTTTCATATGAATGAACTAGAAGGACACACTGTTAAAGTGGGTCAGGGAGAGGTGAAGAGTTGAAATCAGCTATAAACCCCAGCAGGACATGACTCCTTTGAAGAGCATTGTTATAGTGCCTTAGGTGTTAGTTTAGCAATCAAACCTTGTTGTATTTTCAGAGCTGTGTGGTACTGTGCTCCTGAGGAACTCAAGAGAGAGATAAATTCTGCCAAATACTGTTTTCTTTTTAGGCAGCAGAAAATCATTTCAGCCTTCTCTGTCATAGGGAACACAATACTCTGGTATTGTCACCTTTGTCTTGGCAATATGCTCAGTGAGCTTATAAGTTCCTTTATCTACACACTTCAAGAGGCTTAATGCCCAGTGGATCAGTTAATTATTCCATCACCCCCAAAATAGGCATAATCTAGTTTTTTTACCTGCTAGGTAGAAGTCAGAAGTAAAGAGAGATGCTCAGAGTCACAGCAGAGGCAAGCAGTTGGCTCGGGAGTCTGCGTTTCCAGGCCTTACACTCACCCCCACCAAGGCTACCTGCTTCAATTTTACTGGGGTCCCAAAGGTGACATCAAAGCCTCCAGTTCTGCTGTTAAATACCAAACACAGTCGCACTATCCAGAGCTGGACACACTGTGGAGCCTGGAGAGCTGCAGCTGCTCTCCTGGGCCCTCTGTGTTTCTGCAGCCAAGGAGCTGTGAGAGGTTTGATTTCTTGTAAGGGATGCAGAGGTCTAAGCAAAACCAGGCTGTGGGCCAGAGTTGCACCAGCCCTATGCTAGGTGATACTTGTTCCCCAGAACACTGCTGATGTGAATAAGCAGCCTGTACTTAAGAATGAATAGCATCAGGGACCAGGATATTTATTTTGTATGCGGTGATCATCCCCAAAGATTTTTCCTCATCTCTAGGGAAATACTAATTAATTGAATTTCATCACCTGAAAGTAAAGTTCATTTTCAGTTACTAGCAGGCTAGTACATAGCTGTCTTCATCATTTCAACAAAGGCATTAGGACAGCCTGTGTAATCTATCTAATTTTTTTAAAATTTTGGTACTTTTCATTTATTATTGAATATTTTAAATAGTATAGTGTTCTTTCACTGCCAGAGTGCAGTCTGCTCTGGAGTGGAGAATGACAGAGTGTATGATACAGAATGATTTAAGAAAATGGAAATGTAGAGGAAGAAGAAATTTTAATCAAAAATGCCACAACAATGACTTCTCTTGGAGGAAATTGTACTGAGATCTCTTCTGACGCTGCAGATTGGATGGACTCAGAGGGAGGGTTATCAGAAATATATCAGAAGTATCTGAAGTTCCAAAGAAAGTACTTCACACCTCTGAAAGTTGGACCATTTTTCTGTAAGCTGTCACTGGTGACACAATCCACCCATTAAACTGCATAGATCAGCCTTACTTATCTAGGAAAAGATAAGACCACTGCTGTGTCAAGCAACTAGAAATCTGATCCTGAAATATTTTGGTGATGCATGACAACCAAGGGACAGGATCCATATAGTTACTGATGAGGGTACCGTGGCAGAGTTGGTCTCCTGCATGGGGCTGTGAAGACAAGGTCTCTGCCTCAGAGAATGTGCAGTCTAGAGAGGTGGTGTGCAAACTAGAAGATGGAATGAAGGTGCACCTTCATTAGATTTCTTTCTTAGCTATTTTAGTTAATTTTTTTAAAGCATAGGAAAGGTTTTTGTTTTTTTTTCTTGCCTAAGGACAAGGCAAAAATGTGTCCAGCTTTTATTTCATTTAAAGAGTCTTTGCTTTATTGAGAACTATGTTACCACACCCACAAGGGAGCTTTGAACATGTCTATTTCAGTGCCTTTAATATTAGCCAGAACTTCTAAGACAGCACCAAAGGGAAAAATGAGGTCACTGGAAAGGAATGGCTAGAAATTGTAAATAAGATTCCTTATAGGGCTTATGTGGGAGATGAGAGTGATAGTGATGTTTGAAGTTTACCATCTGTGCCCAGGAAAAGGAAAACATCCTGATACACAGATGGCCAAGTATACTTTCATGCTGTTCTTTTCAGAGAGGAAAAAAAAAAAAGTAGTCTCTAAATGCAGTTCTCATAACTTTGAGTTATGCAGCGCACTCAAGTCATGCTTTTGTGTTTTTTTGATTTCACTCTGATCTTCTGTTTATTTATTTGTCATCAGATACAAAAGCATAGCAGTTGTCTCTTGACATCCACTTCAGACTTTCTAGATTTTCTGTCATTCTGGCTTAGTAGAGCATGGAATAATACTGACTGATACTAGTGGATTGAAATAAAAGAACATTTGAAAGTAATGGTCATGTCTCTGCAGAGGCATAAAAAATGAGATAAACGCAGAAACAGGCTTGGGAATGAGGCCCCAGTGCCTAAATGCCACCAAGCACTAAGGAACCAAAATACTTTGAACAGTGTGTAACTTACTGATTCTGGTCATAAATCTTCTGTGAACTTTATACAGCCCTGCCACTGTGTGGAGTAGAGACACAGCTTAGGGAGCCTTCCTGACCTGTGTAGGGCTTTGTTTGGAAGTGAAGATGCCATTTGTCTCAAGACTTAGTGATATAGAATGGGGTTTGAACACCCCTGGACCTACATCCCTGATACAGCTGTAAAGACGTCAGCATTTCCAGTCAGGCCTGTCAGTGGAAGGCCAGGCGTTGGTACGCTGCAGTCTTTTCATCCAGGTTTCTTATCACTTCTTTGCAACACAGTGTGGAATGTCTAAGCAAACTTCATTTTTTTTTTTTTTTTTGGTAGGAAGCTGAAAAACCCATTGCAAGGTCCAGATTTTCTGTATAAAGTTTCTCCTGCATCTGATTTGCATGGCTGAGTTATAGCCCTCTAAATTACAAACAAAAGCACTGGCCAACTCTAGCTAACAGCTCTAATGGATACTATTATATTTCTGCTGCTAGTTGGCACTCAACCTTCACTATCTCATCAGCATAAAGGGATGCTGTCAACTTGACAAATTGTGTCTTCCTTAGAGGGGGAGAAAAAAAAAGCCATACCTACTTTTGTTCCAAACCAGGCTTTGCAAGAACAGTAACTAGAAGAGAGTAAGGATGCAAATGGGGTGCTATTTAACTGCCTCTGTTCAGTGTGTTTACTTGGCATATTTGACAGCGCTTTGTGGTATGTCAGTGTTATTTGTGTGCATTAGCACTTCCCCTCCCAGGCTGGCAAGATGATGCCTCCTGGGAGGTGGGAGTGCAGAGGGGTCAGGGAGGAGAGGGAATGCTTTTATCCCAAGCCTTGTTTTAACAGCAGCAGCAAAAGTGAGTGAAAAAGCAACAAGAGAATTTGTATGTACATTGCACAGGATGCCATTATACTTGGTGCACTGTTTTAAATTGATTTCTAACATGCTTGGGAAAGAAGGAACTCTCCCTCACCCTATTTTACTTCCTTCTCCAGAGGTGATTTTTACAGTGTCCTGCTCACTGCTGTTTAAAGACAAACCTATGCACAACTTACATTATCTGAGATAGACTGGTTTGGAAACATTCCAAACTGTCAGCATCCCTTTAAACACAATACTGTTCTTTCCCTTGTTTTCCCTTCTGGGTGCCAAAGATGTCCCCAGAGGACATTGCAACTAACCTGGCAAAAAAAAAAAAAAAAAAAAAAAAGGAAGAGTTCCTACTTCTTTGTCATTAAAATGACTGGCACGCTGCAGAAAACCGTCTGCTACTTCCATCTCTGCCAGCTTTGCCTAAAATGTGCTGAGCTGCCTCAGCCCACAAATATGTGAGCAGTTTAGAGACTTTTTGCTAACCAGCAGATAATATCGCCCTTCTGTTTTGGTTCTGTTTGGACTATGGTGGACACTCGTTTGCTCCCCAGTTCTTAGGAGGACAGCCCAGACTACTGGTTCCTGGCGAGAAACTGGCGAGGGAATAGAAATGGGAGACCAAGCTCGCCATCTCCTGGGGAAAAGGAATTTACGCTTTCAGAAATGTTTCTTTTATTTTATTTCTTCCTTTCATTCTCACTCTTTTTTCATTCACACATGCTGCAGTGTTTTGGCAGGAGATGATCAGGTGCTGTTCCGTGCTGAGCCATGCCGAGCTGTGCAGATCCAGGCCGGGCAGAGCCCTTCTCCATCCCTTTTTGTCCCTCCTCCATCGTCATCCTTCTCCCAGCTCTGCTGGGTTTTCAGGATCTTGGGGAAGAGTTTGGGTCTGGTTTTGCAGAGGGGGTGAGAGGAGCCCCAGGATGCCCTAAACCAACGAAGTTTTAAAAGCAGATTTACAAAGCAAACTTAGTTGCTATCACTGCCTCTCCTTCCACGATTTCTCTTAAATCTGCTCGAGAAAGTTTTAAAATAAAACATGCTGTGTTAAAAAAATAATCCTAAATGTGAATGGAGTCTGTCCCAGTTTAGCAATCTGGAAATATTCAGCTAACTGGTTAACTTATACCAAATTCTCTCAAAGACATCTAGGCTTGAGTGTTTTAGCAAACTAGGATAATGCTGAATCTAAGCTAATTTTTTTTTCTCTATGGAGGATTAGGCTGGATATTTGGAAAAGGTTCTTCCCCCAGAGGGTGGTTGAGCACTGAAACAGGCTCCCCAGGGAAGTGGCAGCACCAAGCCTGACAGAGCTGAAGGAGCATTTGGATAATGTTCTCAGGCACATGGTGGGATTGTCGGGGCTGTCCTGTGCAGGGCCAGGAGCTGGACTCCATCCTTGTGAGTCTCTTCCAACTTGGGATATTCTGTTGAGATATTCTTTTCGGCTTGCCATGCCAGCTCTGACCCTGCTGTGGTCCCTTCTTCTTCCTGTGACACTCGGTAAAATATGACAGTGAATTATGTCACGGGGTGGGTACACAGTGCTGGTATTTTTGTCATACACTTCACATGTACTTCAGCAGCAGCAACGTCAGTGACAAGACTCATAGGCATTAATAACTCCAGAAAAGAGGTTTATAGAGTGTTGAACAGCAACAGTCAGGTTCTTATGTGATTAAAAGGGCAAGGACCATTTGGCCACTGCCACATATGTCCTGTGGAGTTCAGGGACATTATAAAGCATATAGCAGTTGATCTAATTACTGTCTAGTCACAGTAAGACACCTAAGTTTTCACAGATAGTTACATTTCACTTCAAAAACTGATACTTACAGTGAGGCTTCTAAGGATATCTACAAATTTTTGGGTGTAACTAAAAAAATCAGGACTTTTTGCACATTCTCATCAGCCTTGTTACAAAAGTGTCCCTGCTGTAGTTTGTGAGGTTTAATTCACTGGTGTTTGTAGTGCAGCTGCAGTGCCTTCAAACTGCGGCCAGATGATGTGAACCATGAGAGCTGATGAAAACACTGGGCAGGATTACCAAATAATGATAGTGGGTAAGCCAAGGTCTTGCACTGTAATGCTACAGGGCTGTGTTAGTGCAGTGATATTCCTGACTTGGTTGTGGGAAAGTGGTAAACCAACTGGAGACTGACTTACACAACGTTAACCAACTCACACCTTGGAAAAGTCAGTTATTCAACAAGCAAGGCCCAAATGTCACAAGCATCAACCTCTTACATTAAAAGCAGAGTGAAAAATCAGCAACTACCTGCACAGTATCTCCATAGGGGGAAAGTATATGATGATGTAATTACTGTGTCATGGAGTAAAGCTTCTGACGAGGGGGTCAAAACATTGGAAAAGGGTCTGGGGAGGTGGGATTCCTCAGCTGCAAGTGCTGCCACTCTACAGCTTAGTGAGATGAATCTTTTAAGGGGTATATGAAAAGGACTGCTGAATTTATTAAACTGGCTACCTCTGTAGGGGCTATTATGACTCAGAACAACTAGTTATAAAGCAGCTGAAGAAATTACACCACTAGGTATGTCATTCCTAGTACCCGAGTAACTAGTTCCTAGTACCTAGTAAAGGAGATTAAGGTGGACTGTTGTGATTTTTAAGAAAGAAGTTCATTTAAAAAGAGACCTATCTAGATTTGTTACCAAAAAAAGCCTTCTTCAATCCTGACTTGGGCAGGTGGTTCAATCTATACTGTTAAACTCTGTTATGTTCAGTGAAAATTAGATACTAAAAAAACGGAAACTAACATTTTTAACTGAGGTCAAAACAATTCTAAACCATATTACTAGTAATGAAATACCTTGATTTAAGTGGAATAGTAAGACCTCAGTTATAAACAAAAACTTTGTACAGATGGTAGTTTTGGAAGAGCTTGAATATGTAATTTTCACATATTAAACCCCAAACTTAAAAACACAGTAGTTATTATACCTTTACCAAACCATCATGAGTCTTGTCCTCTACTGTTTTAAATCCATGTTTAAAGATCATTAATTGAAGTCGAAGCTAGAAATCTTAAAGCATTTTATTCTGAAGTTTTTCTTGCTCTCAATCACGTCTATACAATTTTTAGTCTGGACACCCTAAAGTACACATTTTCTTGCAATAAAAGGAAGCATTGTTTGTATTGTTTTGAATAAAACCAAGTAAGCTTTAATGTTTTTAATGTTTTTTAAACAGTCAGATCCAATATAATGTCTGAATTGTGAAATTACAACTTGACTTTAACTTGCATACTTATGCTTTACAAATAAATTTATCATTGTTTTGGTTACTGTAACTGAATTATCACTTGATAATAGTGTACATATTTTCTATTTCTCAAATACTGAAATAAGCTCCACTTCGCTATGAAGGCTTGTGGTTTTCTGGGAGAAGTAAATTCAGGTGATCTGCATACTATGACAGTTTGTTCTTGGACAATTCTTCTCCAGAAAGGAAGACTTGTGGTGGTGACCCCCTTTCAAGAGAGATACAAACTGTTGAGTAAAGAATGGCCACTTTGATTCTGAAAGGCACAGTGTGTAGAGCTTACTAGGCTTAGCCATTGAAAGTGGACAGGGATTTCACTGCTTCATAAGTATGAAGGCAAAATGGAAAGGAAAGAAAGAAGTTAACAAAAGAGGACAGTGTTGGCACAATAACAAGCTGATAACAGAGATGAGTACATTTAGGCTAGCCCTACCAAACAGCAGCAATATGTGGAGGGAGGATGAAAATCTGATTTTAAGAGAGCAGCAGGTATATTATTCTCTGTGTAGCAGTCCCTATAAAAAGGACTTTAATGTGAAGTATTCCTGCTGGCTGGGTAATGAGAGTCCTACTCAGCCTCTCGTTTTCTATACCTTTTTCTGAGCAGTTTCAACTCTTCTGGCTAAGGAGATAAGAACCAACAATAAAATACCTAACCATTTAGGCAAAGATTGAAGGCAAGCTGTCACAGCGTCCTAAATCTTGGGCTAGAAAATACCAGCACCTTATTTCAGAATGACTTGAGATATACCCCTTGAAGCCATGTTTGTCATGTCTCTGATCCAGGGGGCACATCCCTTTATTACAGTTCAACAAGCAACTTTTAGCTACGTGCAGATAGCTCCATTCTGACACTGGATAAGCCTTCTCAGTTTTAAGTCTTTCTTTTCTTTACAACTATTCTGTAGTTGTATAATGGTTTTACATGAGAACTCTATGCAACTATCAGTTCTTCATTCCATTAGAGTGTACATTTTGGCTATAACTTTACTATTTACCTCAAGGACTTCCTCTGTGTATGAACTTCCTCAGCTCCTCTAACACTACAGTACTTCATCCTGCATTATTTACCTCCTCGGTGATTCTCACCTTCTAAAACAGTATTATATAACCTATTTGAGATTTTTTTAAGGTTAGGCTGCAGAGGCAACAAAACTTCCTCAAACTGAAGCAGTCTGTTACAGATGCTTTTCACAGCTTGAATCTTACAGAACATATTCTTAAACATCCATCTTCTCCTTTCAGATTTCCCTATTATACATGAAATATACCAGTTTGCCTTGACATCACACCAAGCTTTATTATCTTTGCTCAAAGTAGACATTAACAAGTGACTTGTCATACAGCTGATCCTGATGCACGAGCTGCACTACATCATTATCTTTTAAAGGCACAGGTTTCATTTACACATATACTCTAAGCCTGCACTCTGTGGGGATGCATAAAATTAATTAACAAAGTTCCTGTAGTTTATGCACACTTCTTGAATGATTTCATGTTTCCAAACACAACAGACATGTTTTGTGTCTTGAAGGAGAGCCAAATGTTATATGACAGGTGGGACTTTGCCATAAACAAAGCATTTGGATCCAGACTTCTAGTTTGCAGCATTAGAGAAGGCCACCATAAAGAAGAGTCTTAATTTTGTTGATTTTCTGCACTTAACTCCTCCACACTCTCAATGCACATATATTTATAAACTTCTAGGTCAGGGTCATCACCTTAAATATTGCACAGAGCTGGTGCCCACGGAAAAAGGTGCCCTGAAACTGTATTATAATGAAGAGAAGACAGTAAAACATGAATCAATCTGAACAGGAAACAAAAGATCCTTCTTCAGCAAGAAACATGCACATCCATTAAACCAGCCTAGAAACTTGGCATCATCACAGAGAGGCTGAGGTAACCCAGGACATCTCTTCCAGAAAAGGATTCACAAAATCAATTACCATTTCATTCTTTAATTAAATGAAGATTTACACCAACAACAGAACACTTTGGAGAAGTATAGGCACATATTACCACAGAAGGGTTTCCTACAGTACAGACAACAGCCTTCAGTTCTTTACTTTCCCAGTTTGTTTTTTGTGCAGGAAAGGAAAGCCCAGAGTCCAATAAACCCCAACATGAATTATGTGAACTCCTTTTTTTCTTGTCAAACAGAAGGAGGTAATTAGTTCCTGCTAAAGACGTTCAGACTATAGTCATTTCACAAATGGTGCTACGCAGCTGATCAGAAGGGAATGTGCATAATTGCCCTGTTTCAAAGCATTATCCTGTAATAACAATCTGCCTCATGGCTGTGCTTCACTGAGAGAGAGAGAGAGTGCTACATCTAGCATGCACCTCAGTACGTGCACATTCCAGAGAGAAGCACCCTCTTTTTCTAATACTGGAAGGCAGCCCATTAACCAGCTTGAGCCTTTTAGATTCTCATTTTGGGGCAAAGGGATAGCACTTGTTTCACTGGCTGCAGCTATTTGCTCTTTCCAGCTACAATCCTTGTGATTAAACCCAGCTCTGAGCCCTCCAATTCTCTTCTGAAATGGTGAACAGCTTTTCTTCAACAATACATTGGGAAAGCACTTTTTGGTATCAGACCAAATGAATATTTGAGTGTTAGCTTTTGAAAGCTATCTCATTAATTCAATAAAGAAACTTCTTCAGTTTTGTTTTGCTAAAACAGATGATGTGTTACACACTGGACTGCAACATACGAGAGCTGTAGGTAGAGAATACTTCCCTTCCTTGCTGCTGGAATCCGTGCCATTGAGTATTCATTTGTTTGCAACGGCAGAAAGTTGGTCCCGAATCCTTCCTAGACCTTCTAACATAGTGTCCAGGGTTTCTTTACTCAGTTCCACAGTCAGTGCAGAAACAACAGGATTATTTCCACATAAGGCAGCATCTTCCTGAATCTTAAAACAGGAATGTAGACATTAGTTGTATTAAAAATTCATTCACATGTTTTTCCAGTACCACTACGAAAGTCAATGTTTAATAGGCAGATTAAGAAAAATGCTTTAAATTTGGAATCCAGCTCCATCCTCAAGGACCACAGCATATTTTCTAAGCTATGTGTCCCACTATTGAAGTGCTCTCCCACTGACAGAGTACCAGTGAGCATCTACTGCCATGAGTATTGGGAAATTTTGAAGAGACTTGCGGCAGGAAGCCACATCTGTATCAAAACCATCTTAGCAGAAACCACATAGGATACTTAACCCCATCCCACACACAGAAATTAGATTTTTTTTCCTGATCCTCTGAAACCCACTCATCCCACTTTTACTGGCTGGGGGGAGCCAAAACTCTGCAGAACAAAAGCAATAAGTTTAGCTATACTCCCCAAATAATAGATGTGGCCAGTAAAGGAAGATATTAGTAATCTAAAGTAATTTCCCAGCTAATGAAGTCAGTTAAACATGCTGATGAGTGTTTAGAATTAAAGGACAATGACTTCATAAATTATCTTCTCTTTTTCTGTAGAGAACAATGGTGATTGGGAACAAATATGCTGAATTCTGCATTCTCATGTACAGAAAATTCTCCCTTGAAAGAAAAAGCTTCCATCAGAGGCCTCATTCCCAGGCTCTATGGCATTTCAAATACCATCTCAGAGTCTAACTGCCCACCAGGCAAAAGGCAAGCACCAGATGCCTGTCTGAACCGGTTTGCACTACCACTGGCAAGGCAGGTGTCAGACTTGATTATTTTGGTCCTTTAGAGCCACTGACATTACCTTTAACTGAAGCAGGCAAGTAGGGACTGCCATTCTTATGATGCTGTCTGAAGACGTCTTGATGTCCACCCTCCAGTCCATGTCGACCAGCCGAGGCAGGGAGACTGAGGGATTAAACAAATGGGTCTGTTGGGCCCAGCAGCACATGATTATACCAGACCCTGGAGCCTGTGACCACATGGACCATGTACATGCTGCTCCACTTCTGGCTCCAGGAAGTGTACAACTTTAGTGCTACTACATTGCTTCACATAATTTTTAATGTGAAATAAGCCAGTCTCTGACGGCCTTCTCATGACATCAGAAGGACAAAAGGGGTTCTCCCATCATTACATGCAATGATAGCACAGTGCAAGACAAGCATAGGTCAATTCACAAAGCAGCTGGGAGAAGGAGAGCAGTAAGATGTCCTCTCTACATCTTCATCCCTGCCTTGCTACCTGCAACACTGAACAAGTGTTTCATCAGGAATTGCTCTGGGACCTGCATGCTTACTGCTCTGCTCTGAAACTGGTAAGAAAGCACATAGGAAAGCTCTCAAAATCCAGCAGTATAAAACATGCTATTTCAAGTTACTCAGCCTGTGAACCAAAGCATCCTGCAGTACAGCAAATGTACTGGTAAACTGCAATTTTCACGTGTCCTGTCAATTCGTTACAAATATTTTAAATGTCATCCTAATTCCATGCAGCCTAACAGAAACCATTTAACAGTCTGCTATAATACTGACACCAATAGCTCAGGGCTGGAGACCTCATGAGCCCTCGCAAGGAAATGAGGACAGGTCTATCTTGGCTGCTAAGGAAAGAGCTGTCTCAGAAGGCAATTGCAGCCTCTCTGGATTCTGCCTATCATAGGATGCCTAATTTCCTCCCCGGGGGTTGATTGCTAGCCTTCCCACTGATTCCAGAGGCTCAGGTTGCTTCCTAACTGTGCTTTATTGCCTAACAGAATTTTTTCTCCCTCCTCCCGCTGCTTCCCTGTGCAGACCTTCAGGGGGCAGTGCACAACTGGCTGCCATGCTCCTGCTTTTGGAACACATTCCAGTTCACATCCAGGGCCAGCACTTGGCAGCATTTGCAACAACATAAAATGCATCTGTTTAGCCTTTTATGTTAATTTGCAAAGACTGATTGCTGGTGGCTTGGGAGGGGCAGGAAACCATTCACTTTTTTATGTTAACACAGATCAGTGTTGGAATGCCTGCCTTGGTTCCTATGTAATGTATGTCAGATATTTCACGAACACAATACTAAAATAATCCATCAATTCCTGCAAGACAATCTCATTTCAACAGTGTTAAATATTCATCTAATGAATACAAAGACATGAGCATCTGAGTAGAGCTCCTGGGTGGTGCTCTAAGAGCCCCACAGCCAGCCTTGCTTCTGGGTCGTGAAGGCATAGCCAGTGTGTTATGCTGGTGTGTCATGCTTGCTCTCATCTCCTCCAAAACATGGTAGCATTAAGGATACAGGAGAAAGCATTATCTGCCTTGGTAACACTGTTTAGTGTAAGCAACTAGTGTATTAGCATTAGGCAATAGTTTCTTACCTCTCTCTATTTATACTCCACTAGAACTTTGAGGGACAATGAATTTCCAGGTCTTCCAATACTGTTTAGCTGTTGGACATTACCTCCTCTGCAGGCAAAGGAAAGGCTAAAGAGGATCCATGCAGACCTTGGAGCACTCTGTTATATATCAGCTCTCAGTTATAAGCCTCTAAGTGCTACAGTTGTAAAGAAAACCTCTTGGGGAGAAAACTAAGTGTTGTAGCTGCACAGAACACCTAACTGGGATGTAACTCATTGGCCATGTTGCTATTGTTAAAGCTGGCATTTCTTAATTACATCACTGTTTAGAAAGGTGAAGAAAAAGCAGGTATAAATATATGCAGTGTACCTACTGATCCGTGAAAATGAAAGAATGCACAGGATTGACTAGGTATGCAAGGATAAGGTATTCCCCAATATACACATATCCTTTACAGTGCAGTTATTGCATACAAACATCCCTTAATGATGTGAATGGGGAAGACAGAGTGCTTCAGTTTCAAAAGTTTAGCAAATAATTGCTATACATTGCGCCCTGCTAGGCAGCCACAGACTGAGCTTTAAATGGAACTGCTTGAGAGCTAGAAACAATTTAGCACAGCCACACAGATCTGCATACAAGCTTGTTGGCTTCTGCTAAACCCTGCGATGCCACAATCTTACAGCTCTATCTAAGCCCTATGGTGATGACCCTGTGCTACATTACCATGCCCTGTTCTATACTCTAAGCTGAAATGACCTCAGAAAACATCAATTCCATCAAGATGTGAACTACAACTTACTCTGACTTGCTTGTGCTTCATTCCTCCAAGCAGAGCTGTGAAAAAGTGGAGAAAAACAGTATCAACAGTGTTTTGAGAAAAAAAAAAAAAGAAAAAAGGTAGGGCAAGCACTTAGTGTGGCTTATCCCTGACAGAAGGGTCACCAGCGGTAAGCAGGGGACAGAGACTGACTATCCTACTGAGTGCCAGGAAAAGGCTGTCACTGGTGGGTAATGGTAGGCACACTGGTGACCAGCTATTGGTTCTTCTGGAAGTGCAGCTCACTTATGGCATGTACCTTTCTCCTTGGTTTTATCAAAGCAATGGGCTCCCAAGCACTGAGTTGTACAAGGATGCAGATTTGCCCTCCTCTGCCACCATCTCACACATGCTCTATAACATACCTCCACACCTGAGCCAAGGTGGCAAGTGGATGGGCACTTGGATACTACTTGGATTTTCTAGTGCCGAAATCTAGCCCTCTAAGCTTTATTGTCATCTGTAGCATTTTTCCACCACACAGGTGAGTTGTTAGGATAAAAGGGCCTATGCATGACAGGAATGAGACCCATGTCCATTTCAAAATTCATGGGAAGACCCTGTGCGCTCATGGCTGTTTGCCATTCCACTCAGATGCCATATTTCGTTCAACTCTACTCATCCCAACCTGTGTGATTATTCCTAAGGGACATGCGAAATTCACAGAAACAAACCTTTGCATGTTGCCAAATACCCACATATCAAACCACATGCAAAGCCTTTAACTCTTCAGCTGAAAGGAAATGGCAGTGGGTAGCACTCACATATTCTCCAAGATTATCTTTGTCAGAAGGTTTTTCAGATTTTGGTGGAAGTTTTCTGGGAAAAGAGAGAGGATATCTTCTGCCCTCGTCAAGCCGCGGTACACGACATGCCTGGTGAGGCTGTGCAAAGCAGATACCAGCTGTCAGAAAGGAAGAGGAGAAAGGGCTCTGCTGGGTTGAAAAGCATCACATACAGCACGGGACAGACCTTCAGCAGCCAGGAGAGACACAGCTTCTGCTGCGAGACCGACACCGCCAGGGCCTCGGTCATCCAAGCACGGCCTGGCAGCCTTAGCAGGAAGGGAGCCGAGGTCCCCGCTGCCCTCCGGTTCGCAGCCTCAGCCAGTTCCCTTCCGCCTCCCTGTGCGGCCCCTCGGGACCGTGCCCTGGGCCGAGGGTCGCCGTTACCGAGCTCTTACCGCTACAGCAGCGGCTGCGGTCCCGCGGAGCCCGCACCTTCCCGAGGGCTGGGCCGCCCCTGCGGGCCGTTCCTGGCGCCTTCCCCCTTAGCCCCGCTCCCAGCGGCTCTCCCTCCCTCCCGCCGGGGCCCGCGGCTGCCCCGCCCGGCCCTACCTGCTCCGCTTCCTCGGGGTCGGCGGTGAGACCGGGGCAAGCGCGCTGGGCCAGCGGGCGGAGCGCGGCGGGCGGGCTGGAGAAGCACTCCTGGCACAGCTGCCGCACGGCGTCCTTGGACGGCGCCTGGCGGGGAGCAAAGCGTGGGGCGCTCAGCCGCGGCAGCCCCCGCGGCCGGGCCGGGCGCCCCGTCCCCCGCAGCCCGGGGCCCGCTCACCTTCAGCAGGCTCTGCAGCGCCGCGAACTCCTCCTCCCGCAGCGCCGCCATGTTGGCGGCTCAAACGAGCCGCGCCCCGCCCGCCGCCATCGCGGCGCCGTCAGCGGGGCAGGCGGGGCCGGGCGGGCAGCGCGGGGGGACCAGGGGCGGGTGGGGGGTATGGGGGACCGGGGCGAGCCCTTAATATCTCGCCTTGCTACTTCCGGTCCTGTTTCTTGTCGGCAGTGCAGATCCTTACGTTGGATGTAGAATTTAACTGTAAACGCGCTATTTCCAGCCAGCGGGAACTGAAGGCAAAGGATTTAACATGGCACTGCTGCAGTGATACGGACCATTGTCTTAGCAAACTGCATCTTTTTCACTTTGTAAAGAATTAAAATAAGTCCTCTTTCTGAGAAAGTCTTCTCTTTGTCTTGTGTGGTTCCCAGCAGATCTGGTCCCAGGGCATCGGTAATTTACTATCTTTCCCCATCACCGCCTCTGTCACAGCATCCTCATTCTCATTTCAGTCTGCCTAGGTTTGTTACACGGTGTGAAACACAAACATATAAATGCTTCCTGCATTGAGCTCCCCAAGCTTGGCAGGGAAAAGGGCTTACTCAGAGCAACTGATTCCCTGCTACACATTGGGACAGACAAGAAGGGGAAGGGAAGAATGGTGAGATCCTAATTTTTTATTTCCAAAATGAAAGGTTTGCAGTTAGTGGGCTAAACAATAGCATTCCAAAGGAAAAAAACCCAAACAAACATGGAGTAGTGGTTAGAGGTTGAGGTTTATGAGCTAGGAAACTTGAATCATGTTCTCTTGACCTTACTTCAATTTTCAGATGAATCAAGGTAGGTCATTTTTGTCATGAGTGATAGGAAGGTAATAGTACTCACTGTATAATATAACATACTGCATTAATAAACGTGGGCATGTATTAACCTCAACAGTAAGTTTAGAGGTTTTGAAAGGATAAACAGAATGAAGGCACTGTGAAAAAAACAACACTGTTACAATATGAGCAAGTATGCCTAAAGGAAATGTGGATTGTTCAGAAGATATCACTTATTATTGTAATTGTATTATTGACCTCTTATAATCCGCCTGCTTGTCTTTTTCCCAAACCAATAAAACTGGCATTTTCTACCGTGAGAGGTAAGCAGAATTTTTCTAAACAGTAAAACTTCTGAAATGCTATATCTAAATGAGGAAGAGGAACACTCATATTTTTCAGAGCTTTTCTAAAGCAATGACTTTACAAAACTTTACTAAAATCAGGTTGATCCATACCTAGCGTATTGGGGTTGCATGGCAAGGTTCTGGTACTGGGGGGTGCTAGAGAGGGGTGGCTTCTGTGAGAAGTTGTTAAAAGCTTCCCCCATCTCCAAAAGAGCCAATACCAGCTGGCTCCAAGACAGACCCACCACTGGCAAAGGCCAAGTCTGTCAGTGAGGGCAGTAGTGCCTCTGGGATAACATATTTAAGAAGAAAAAAAAAAGTCATTACGCAGATATAGTTGCAGCCAGAGAAGAGAGGAGTGAGAATATGTGAGAGAAACAGACCTGCAGGCACCAAGGTCAGTGGAGAAAAAGGGGTAGGAGGTGCTCCAGAGCACCGGAGCAGAGGTTCCCCTGCAGCCTGTGGTGCAGACCATGGCGAGGCAGCTGTGCCCCTGCAGCCCATGGAGGTCAGCAGGGAAGCAGAGATCCACCAACAACCTGTGGAGGAGACCCACACCAGATCAAAGAGTGGGGGCATAGGGTGGGGAAAGTAGATAACTGTCATTGCTAACTATCACAGGAGTGTGTGGCAAGAGAGAGCATTTACCTATGAGTCATGCACTCAGAACAAAGATGCTGCCTACCAGTAAGAACAGCTGGCATCCTACTGAATTCATTCTCCAGTCCACCTCCTATTGTTGCAATTTCCTCACTCTGGGAGCCTTATAATCATGAAGAAATAATGACAGGTTTGATTTATTATCAAACTTGAAACACTGCTTGTAGCTCATGGTCAGAAGCCAACTGAAGTGCTTAGTAAAATGCTTTGTGAGTGGTTAGATCTCTTCTTTCTCTTCTTTCTCCTTTCTTCTCTTTCTTTTCTTTTTTCTGTTTCCTTCCTCCCTTCCTCCCTTTCTCCCTTCCTTCTTCCTCTCCCTCCTTTCTTCCTGGCTGGGAATCATGAGTGAGAAGGGAGGCAAGGTAAGAAGGGTTGACTTCCGAGGGTTAGGTAGGGGATTTCTGGTGGGAGTGGAGGACCTCCTGGACCTTGCAGAACGAGAATAGTTCTTCATTTGCCTTTTCACTTGAAATAACAAATTGTCCTCATGTTCTGTATCTACTGGTACTTGGCAAGTCATAGCCGGGGGAATTCCCTTGTTGTCAGGTATATACACAGCTCTCTGCTGGACTCTGAGAGATTAATGCATCCTCCTACCTGGAAAATATCAGGAGGTAAGTTGCCTGTGTGCCCTTATCCTTTTCTGATGGAGATGGACTCACAATTATTTTTTATTAAAAAAAAAAAGAAAACGAAAAAAAGAGAAGGAGGTATATGAGGCATTGAAAGAACTGTCTGCATTTCACATACGAAGTATCTATTTTCAACAGAAGTCATCTATCATGACAGAATAAATTACATGATACCTCAAGGTAAAAATCAAGAATTGGAAAGCTGAGCAAAAGAATTTCAGTAAGTCAATGTACAATACACCCAGTGCTTTTATACACAGCTACATAAGTCCAGTGACAGATAAATACTTAGCATAAATGTGGTTTTAGTTATAGTCCATCAACTAAAGTGAGAGCCTAAAATCAATCTACCTGTGTGTTGAGGAAAAGTCGATCTTGCTCTTCCTAATATATTCAAGGTAAAAAATAAGCATAAAAGCCCAAAAAAGTGACTTGACAAAACTGATTTGAAACAGAACCCTTTTTTCTTTTTTTTCCTTTTTTCTTCTTGTTTCCTATTTCTTTTTTTTTCCTTCCCTTTTTTTTCCTCTTGAGAAGAAGAAAAAGAAATAATAAATTTACTTTCCCTACAATTCTCCAGGGAAAGAAGCACACAGTTCTAGCTCACTTTGTCCATTCACTGGTCTCTGGGAGAGAAATCCTTGGGATATTAAGGATTTGATGGGAAGAGCTATTAGTTTTTTCCCCAGAGTGTAGTGGGGGAAAAACCAGTATTGACTGGAGCATCTGGTGCAGAACAATGGTCTCTTCCTTAAGGGCTTTCAGCTGCAAATCAGGGCTGTACTCTGTAACTGCTCCCTGCTGGGTGTGTGCAATATTAGTAATAAAGTTGCTTATTCTTTTCCAAATTAGAAGAAGCAGGACTTAACTCCTAAATTAATGCAGTAGAGATATGACAGCAAGTATGTGTTCATTGAACTGGACGTAGATTACGTGGTGATCAAGAGAAAAGCTCTGTGCTAAACCAGTCTGTGGGTAAGCCCTGCAGAGTTTCAGGGTACATGATTACCAAACGGTCCCTTGTCTGCTTGCCAGCCCTTACTAGCTCCACGGGAGAGTCAGCAGGAGAAAGGCCTGCTTGTGCACCATCCACTGTGGTGCAGACTGATGCATTAACTTCAAAACATCTCAGTCTTCAGCCAGTTAGACAGGAGACATGGCACTGGGGTGATAGAGCATAAGGCATACCTTCCCTTCTGGCAGTCCTCCTGCAGAGATAGATGTATCCTGTAGAGGGAGAGTGAATTGGAGTTAAAATTTCCCAGGACACTATAGCAAGATTTGTCACAGCTTGCCTGACACAGCTCTTGCAATTCTCCTGAGCAAGACTACTTATATCTACTTTTGTGAAGAAGTTAGAGATTTTCACACAGAGAGCATTAGGCAAGCACTAAGTATGTTTGTCTCTTTGAAATAACCAAGCAGTTAAAAATATTGAAAAAACTATACAGATGAGACTACTTGACAGCAATCTCTGAATGTGCATTGATTTAGAAAACTTTGCAGGCATGAAAGCAAGATTCTTGCATCCAGCATTTTGACACATATTTCCTTTTACTGCAATTCAGATAAACTGATTGGTCTGCATTACTAGGGAAAGGTTCTGTACTGATCACTGGACTTGACATGTAATCCTTGCCTTAGGGACTTGTTTGTGTTAGACTCTTTTCATCTTATAATTTCCTACAGTTATTTCTCTTGGTGAAAGCCATTAACTCTGGGATAGTGAGAGCAGGTTAGAACTCTTCAGGATACATCACAGGCATGATTAGCAATTTTGGTCTGGCTCAGTCTGTTGCCCGTTGTAGTGGCTAAACAAAGTCCATGTAATGCAGAATCAAGACCTTTCCTCTTTGCACTCCTGTGGCATTTGGCTCCATCTCTACTCACTAAGGAGCTGTAATCCTGACAGGTTTTTGTTGTTAGGATTTTTTAAGAAATGAAGCGAAACCACGTGGTTAATACTCTTCAGTGTCAGTTCTCAATCGTCTGTCAGATGACAGTATTCCTTCCTCCCTGGCCTCCCAGCTGAAGCAGTTGTGCCTTTTCAGTTTGAATTGCTGATACTTGAGACTTCAAAGGGGACTGCAAATTAGCAGGTGAGACCACTGCTGACAGATGTGGTCTGTGAGGCTCTCTGGTAACAGATACTCTCCATGTGCTATATAAGTCTGTGGACACTTGTCTGTATTAAAACTGGAAAGTGAGCATGCTAACACTGTTATAAAGAAGGCATTGCACATTAACAGCTCATCTAAGGTAACTTTCTTTGGCCCCTGCTGCAAGACAATCCCTATAAAATTTGATAGACAGGTCAGATTGTACCAGTTCATGAGATTATGAATCTGTCCAAACTGCAAAGTGTCACTGGGACAAAAAGAAGCAGAGTATTTTCGAGCAGAAAGCATTTGGCCTAAGCACAACACCAGTCTTTTACTACTGTCTTTATTTAAGGTCTCATCCAGATGTGACAACCACTCATTGATGCCCACAAAACTCCTGGGATAAAATTCGGTGTAACATATCTCAAATCAATGGAACTGCTTCTGCTTTTAAAAGCAAATTAAAGCACGCATCAATATGTTTTCCTTGACGTATTTGGAACCCTGAAATCATAGCAGAGTTAGTTCTGATGAGACAGAAGGAGTAAGCCAGCAGGGACAAAAGCAAGATGTTTAATCTCTCTTATAAAAGCGAAAAAGTAAACAACCCTTTCCTCCCCACTCTCCTTTTGAATGTCAGTGTCTCTCAGCATGATGTAGTCGTGCTGAAGCTGAACAACGAAGCAGGACCCATCACCAGCATGGGCTCCCAGCTTTCCCTTTCAGCTGCTGAAGGCAGCTGCCACACTATGCAAGCAACAGTATGGAGGGGAAGGCAGCAAGGGAAAGCTCAAATATGCTAAAGCTCTTTGGAAAACTGTGGTTGATAACAGCTGCCAGAAAGATCTCCTTTGAGACATAGTATGTAAACCAGCAAGCCTCAAGCTCGCATGTTTCAGTTGCATGATTTATTTCTTCCAACAGAGGAAGTTACCTTCAGTAGCAAGAAGTTAGTGAGACCTACTACTGGGAATCATTACTGGCAGGGGAGAAGTTTCTGTGCTCTGATAGGGCCTCAGGCTATCTTGGTGACTTCTGGCCAGTTTAGGCTGAAACATCAAGGACCAGCTCTGAAATTGCAGTGATACCAGTGTCAAGAAATTAGCTGTAGGAACATTTAATCAGTCTAATATTCTGTATTCATTACAAAGTCTTGCTACGCCCCCGCCCATTATAGTCAACTGCAGGTACAATCCAATGTTGCTGTGACACAACCTTTGATCTCCGCCTAACCGTTTTTAGTGTGCTAAATATTCTTGCTTCCCATCCGCTCTTTCACAGCCTAAATACCACTTGATCACTGTCCTCTGCACTGCCTACCTTTAACCACTGGGTGCCAGGGGCCTCCCAGCAGGAAGCCACTCACGCACTGGTCCATCCTCTTGCATGGAGAGGTCAGCGTTGAGCCACCCAGCTGTGCATGTGCTCAGTTTACATTTGTGCTAAGGGCAGATGTGTGAAATGAGCAGGGCTGTCGGTGCAGACTGGGCAGTGGCAGATCCAGGTAGCCTCGGGCACTGAAGTACTTCAGGCAATTGCATCGTGTCACTGATCTTGCAGCTCAGGCTGCCTGCAGAGCTGGGAGGTAAGGACAGCTGTAAGGTTGTGCCTGTGACTTGGAACAGCAACAAGAACCCTGTCAACTCATTTTGTATGAGAATAGGTGAGAGAACAGCCACCATTAATTTAAGCTACATCTTGGTAAGGCAAAAGGATTCATATTCCATTATCAAGGAAATGCTGGAGCCATCCAGGATCCTTTTGTTGCAATTGCTGTCTTATATTGGTTCGAAATGACAATTTTAGAGGCCTTATTTCTGCTCTACAGCTATGATTGCATTTTCATTCTTTGTTAATATGCTGACTAGTTCAAAGAACTCCACATTTAGGTGCTAAGAAGTAGTAATAAAATCATAAAGCACCAGTTTATTTCAACAATGCCTTGATCACACATATAATTGCAACAGATAATGATCAAAAGCAGTTTCTTTCTCTGTTTTGGGTGGCTTAAAACTCTGAAAAGAGAAGATATAACCCATACACTCAGAAAAGTCTCTAGTAATGCCTCAAAACAGAAGAGCAAAGTTGTAAAAACTAACAAACTGGACTATAAATTGTTTCTCTCTCTCCAAGAGGTAGAGCTAAAGCTGTAGCTCATCACAGCCGCATGCTTAAATTACCAAGTCATCATAAGGGTAAATGTCAGGATAAATGCTTTAAAATTCTCCTTCCCCTTATTATTAAAATCACTATGAACTATTAAAAGGCTCTTTAAAACATAATTGACGTTTTCATTATTTATCTGCTACTGCCACTGTTCACTTCCACGCATGCAAGTAGTACATCCCGAGAGGGGTGTTTCATATCCATATAAATATATATTAAATGTTTTGCCTCTGGCCTTTTAGAACTGGCACAAATGCAGCTGTGTTTGTGCATTTATAATTTCAGGACATGAGCCAGCCTCTCAAGGAAGTCTGCAGTTGGCAGCTTATACTGGCTTCTGTGGAGTTTTGTAAAATATCTGATATTAGTGACCAGGGTGTATGAGGCGACAAATGCCGTGGACTACTGCTCCGCTCTGACATGGAAGTTCCTATCTCAAATTATATGGAGGCAAGAGGTGTCAGTCAGCATCTTGAACCTACTGAGTCTGGCCAGTTGTGTCTACAGCCTCTGTATATGCATGTATGTGTGCATGTGTTTGCACAGAGACACACGGAATAAGAGCTCTAATGAGTCTCCTATGACTGTGTCAATACTAAAAAGCCCTCATATATATTTAGTCCCTTCTAAGAAGGGAATTACACAGTTTCCTTACTTGATGTCTATCATAAACTATGAACATATTTTCTGCTGTGAGACCTGCTCGATTTGTTGTTATACTTGCATTTCTATTCACATCAGAACAGCAGAAATTACCTAATTACATTAATACTTCAGTTTATGGTTATGTGAAACGTTATGCCACAAGTAAATTGATTCCAACTAGCCCTCTACCTGTCTCTTACCAATAAAATAAAAATGAAATGCGAAATAGTAGAAACCAATAAACTTTCTTTAGAGCAAAGCTGATTATGCTTTCATATAAAGGAAATCATACCAGATTATGCAAAATACATCAAACCAGATTTCATCCCCAGTGCTTGTCATCTATTACATAGTAAATGCAGCATGTATAAGATAAATTAATACTAACTTTCTCTAGAAAAAATACCTCTAACCGTTTGTGTGCGTTCATTGTAACTCACAGTTCCCATTCCCAAAGGACTGGTTTGGATGGAAACATAATGAGCTTTATTTGAAAGTAATGGAGCTCTAAAATTTGCATTTCTTTTGGTAACATTGGGACTATTTCAGTCAGAAACAGGCTGGGATTTACAGTGAGCACTCTTGCAACATGGAGCACTGAACAGAATGACCCTTCAGCAGCATTTGTACATGTAACATACTTAGCAGGGTTAGTGTTCCTGGGTAACATCTGGTCAGTGAACTCTGTCCAGGCAAGTGCAGCATGAGGAAGTGCAAGACAGTGATGTGGGATCACAGTTAGGGTGGCCAAGGCAGAAATACCACTATTGACTTACCCTGGGCCATCCAGAACCCTAGTAGCAGGAAGGTACCTTAAAGATCATCTCATTCCAACCCCCTGCCATGGTGTTGGAACCTTCCACTAACCAGGTTGCTCAGAGCCCCATCCAACCTGGCCTTCCCTGGGCAAATTTTTCCATTGCCTCACCACTCTCACATTAAAGATCATCTAGTTCCAATCCCATGGCAGTGGGGTTGCTGGACGCAAGTTCTTTAGAGTGCCTTCCAACCCAAACCATCCTATATGATTCTATGTTTTTCAGAGCTGCAGGGACCGTTACTCTGTAATGTTGACGGGCACAGAGGGGTAAGCATGACAGAAGTGCTGCTTGGAGTTGAAAACAAAGAAAAGCATTTTTCCTGTGTCCTTTTGTGATTCCACAGGCTGCGTTGTCCTGGGCCACGTGGTCATGCCGTGCTGTGCCCAGGATCTCTGCATCTCCAAGGGATGCAGAGCAGCAGCCGTGACCCTGTGGCAAACCAAGCTGTGGCATGGCAGGAGGGAGCTGTCAGTGGTGTGACTGTGAGCTTTGGCAGGTCTGGTTCAGAGGAGGGCAGGGTAACAACAGAAACAGGTGCCACAGGCAAGGAGAACAGAGGCACCTGGCAAAGATGGGAATTGTACTCTGTGTTGGCTGCTTACTTCTGAAACCAAAAAGTTCTCGTGTTTATGTACTAAGTACCCCATTAGTTCTTATTAATTCAATGGGGGTTTTTTGTTTGTTTGTTTGTTTGTTTTTTGTTTGGTTGATTTTTTCTTGTTTTGTTTTTGTTTGGGGTTTTTTGTGGGGGGGTTGTTTGTTTGTTTGTTTTTGTTTTGGTTGGGTTTTTTTTTTGTTTTGTTTTAGCTGTTTTGTTTTTTTTTGTTTAGTTTGGGGTTTTTTGTTTGTTTTGTTTTGTTTTGTTTTTAATTCAGAATTTTATGGCTGTGGGGTTTTATGGTCTTTTCCTCTCAGTAAACTGCAAAGTGGAGCTTACAAAACCCCCCCCCTTAGGACATGCTGTATTTAATCCTGACATCCCAAGATGCACAATTTGATGAGTTAGCTGAATTTTTTGCCATGCTGAGAAGAGCACCTAAGCATTGGTGTGCTGGTTGTTTTGTTTCCTACTGACTGGTACATCCAGCAAACAATCCAACTTCATTCCTTGTCCCCACAATGACAGCATTGTACAATGCCACAGATCAGCATCAACCGATTTGTGATTCATGGTGCCTCACCGTACCAGAGACTGAATCAAAGGGCTACTGAAGTACCACAGCCCTAAAAAAATGCTGTAGCTGAACCTAGAATTTGTTTTGTTTTGATAGCTGTTGTTTAAATCAGGCTCCCAAGTATTTCTCTGTTAAAAACATCTTCTTCTGACATAAAATTATAAAAGGTTATAAAATTACCTTAGTTGAAGGGTAAACCAAATCATCACGAGTCTAACATTAGCCTTAGGAAGTCATTCTTGCTTTATAGCTGCTGATGTTGCCCTGTCACTGGGGTACTTTGTTGTTTTCACCCAAGCTGTGCATCCTCAATCTGACAGGTTTTATCGGCAGAAGGGCCACTGCCTGGGGAACCAGAGCTCAGGGAAGACAACTTCCCTGAGCTAACAATGGTTTTATTAGCAGGGTGTTCCTATGACATGACATGTTTGCTGAGGATTTGTTAAGAAAGGGAATTTGTGCATGCGACAGAAGAGCTGGACATTGGTGGCTGAGTTTATCTTTTCAGTTGTCCACACACTGTACAAACCTGTGATTATAAAGGGCAATGTAAATACAGTGGTGTAAACCACACCTTAAAGGATTTTCCACTTTCTCCTGTAACTCTTCATGCCAGTGCTACATGGGAGCATTGCTGCCTGAATCCTCATGTTGCGATATCTTGCCAATACACAGTGATGTAATGTTATGCAACTTCATTATGCAGTGACACAAATACCATCGAGCTGAAGCACTACTTTCAAGAAAAATTTCTTCCAGCAGAAAAAACAATGCTTAAATGAGCAAGACAAACACAAGTTTTTGGTAGTAAAGCAGCTCCAGGTCACCAACTGTTTTGAGTCAGGTTGTCCTGAAATGAAGCAGAATGAATTCTTATACCTTCAGATACAAACTGTCATAGTTTAGACAAGTATAGATACTTTATACCTGAGGAGATGTACCTAAATGTAGCACCTCATGTACCAGTCTGGAAAAAGCAAAACCATGTGTCAGTCTGTGATGCCTTTTCTCTACATTGTGGCTGTAATGTGCAGTGAAGTGATGTAAATATGAGACAGAGCACAGCCATTGCAGCAGTCCTGACAGCAATACTTGTGATGTGTCTCCACTAGCGTTTTAGTTTAGAGCAGAAGCATATTTTTGATGCAAATCTCCTGATCTCTCTATTGCCTGTGTTTCATTTTGCATCAGGGGCTGATTTTGAGTGGAGGGGTTAGATTCTGTTGAGTGAAATTAAAATGGAAAATGTTCTCCAGCAGTGTACATAACATGCTCAGACTTCAGTAGGCATTCAGTCCAGGAGACCCAAATGAAGGTGATTTGAATTAAAAAAAACCTGGAACATGCATAGTGTGCATGTCAGATCCTCAGCATCAACTGTGTGTGTAGAGCATCTACTGTGCAGATTCTTGGTCTACTTGACCTTACCATGCAGATTTAACTTGACCTGATTTTTAAGAGGAGTTGAGAGGACCTGCTGCAAATTAAGCTTTTAAGTTTTTTGCTTTTATTTTGCCCATAAATGAAATTGACCAAGTGAAATATTTGCTCCTCCATAGACTGTGATCAGTAGTGAACTAGTGCTTACTCAATATCACTGCAAGGTACTTGTCACTGCTGTAAATGGTGGTGATGGTGAGGAAAAGATGGTTTTTATTCTATAGTTTCTAAAATATTTCACAACTTACATAACTGGTAAATACTTCAGTTGTTGCTGAAAATGCAGCCCCTTCCAGATTGGAATGTGCCAACTGAGTCAGCACACAAAATTACAGTAACTATAGGAAGAGGAGGGGACAAAAAGGAAATTGCATAAAGAATTCCATGTCCAGGTAAAATCAGCATGTTGTAACACAAATTAGATTTTAACTAGCATTTGCCTCTGCTTTTATTTTAAGATTCATTGTGATTTTTAAATACTCAGGATCCTCCCAGCTACATTTCATTTGGAAACATTCTTGAAATGCTCAAATTCAATAAACTGAGGCAGAAGTCCGAGACAAAAATTATTTCTTATAGTAGAACACAAAGAATACACATAGCACTCTTGATAATTTTCCTGTCTGCATTTTTAAAAGGAAAGGCATTTAAGATACTGTTCAATGTAAGGACTTCAGTTGATAAGTAAATGTTAAACAGTGTTTGAGGAAGGCTGGATGTTAATTAGTTACAGCTGCGTTTTCAACAGTTCATACTAGAACTTTTTTTCTTAAGCAGAAGCAAACAGGAAGCATAACTCTTTCAGTATCACCACAGATTCAGATTTGATTCAACTAGGAAAGAAAAGTCTGTAGTAACAAAAATTTTAAACCCCTATTTCCTTCCTGGAGCAGGAAATGTAAGAATAGGAATAGTCTACTTCCAATCCTGCTGAAAGAGATGAAAATATCTCATTTATCTTCCAAAAAAAAAGCTTTACTTTGTTTTTGAAAAGGCAAGTATAGTGACCTAACCAGCTTCAGATATGAACATGCAGCATATTAAAGGAGCTCTGAGAGAAAACACAAAAGCACACAGAGATTGTAGCACACAGAGATTTTGAAGACCACTATTACAAGCTCCAAAACAGTGTGAATCAATTTAATCTGTCTGTGAACTATGACCCACTGTCAATCCATAAAATAAAAGAGTCCAGATAATGGAATACTTGCTGATTTCTGACTGACAGAGAGCAGTATCAGTACTCCAGTTAAAATCCCAGTTAAAACAGCTGTGATTGTAACATGCAATTTATTTTTCTAAAATCACAACTTTTTATTAATCGGATGTCAGGTGCTTTATTTGTTGAGCAAATTGGCAAACACTAGTAGTGTATAAAATGTTCCAGAGCCTCCCACTTTTGTTTTCTTTTTTTTTCCCCCTCAACCACTATTTGGCCTGTTAATTGCAAAAAGCTAAGAAACTGGTTTCTTACTGCCCAGTTTTGGTCTTGCATATTGATTCTCAGCTAGAAACTTCCTCTCCCAATTCTCTTTTTCTCTTGGTCATCTTAAAGCCACAGTTTGAAAAATGGATGTTTTAGTTTCTCATGTCTTGAAGAGAAGCTTCATGTTTAGGAAACTTACTAATCCAAAGAGATAAGCCTCAAATACTACACAGTTTAAGCCCTAGTTTTCTTGAAGTGGGAGCCTCAGAGTCTAAAAATCTCCTGCTGGAGTTATGAGAATCACTGTGTTTGGACAACCATTTTCATTTTTCAAGATAAGGAGGCAGGACAGGAGTTTTAATTTTGTTTGGGTCTGATGCATGGTCAGCTACTTGACTAAAGAAACAGTCATATTTGGGGGCACTTGAACGGATTTACCTCTCTCAAACTACTGAGGCCGACTCTCCTTCCATCTTAGAGCCAGGAGGTTTCTTTCAGAATACTTTCTTGGTAGCATCCAGCAGCCTGCACTCACCTCCTTCTGCAGATACGATTTACATGATTAGCTGGAACTGAGTCAACACCCCCAGACTAGGGCACAGGATACAGGAGGATTTTAGTATGAGTTGGGTTTCCTGGAGGGAAGTCCAGCTAAAGAGGAGTCTTGCATTCTCCCCAGTCTATTGTTCAGTCTGACTTGGACCCTGGCCTTTTCTGTTTGTTTATTCAGACTGCCCATCTCCCTGCACACCAATTTGTATGTGTACAGTAAACACTGGAAGCTCATTGTAGTGGTAATAACACATTACAGCTACTAAATCCCACATCTTCCTGGGTCAGCTGCTAACCCTGGTTCTTTCTGTCCTCTTTTCTCTGCTTACAGGGTCATGCAAGAAGGTAGGTGCAGGCAGTCTGTATCCTGTGCATATCCTGAGCACTGCTGCATACTGCAATTTTCATCAGATGAAAAAAACACGTTTGTGTCAGCAAAATACCTTTTTTCAAAGCTAATAGAGGTGACAGAAATTTAATATTTTTATTAAATTTATTAAATTTAATAAATTTATTATTTATTTTAATTTATTTCTTTAAACCTTTACATATTTATAACAGGGAAAACTTTTATTTGGTTAATTTTATGACCACTGTGTGTAGAGAAGGGAGAAATATGGAATCAGATTATCGCTAATTAGAATTGACTTCATTGACTTTGCAATTCAGGCTGTGACTGTGTATTTGGCAGTAACATAGCTTAACTCATGTTAACATTGTTCTTTCTCTTTACCTCCTATCAGGAACATATGCTATGAAGTTTTCTCCAGCAAGAAGACATCTGCTTCTTACAAACTTTGGAAAACATGGATGTGAAAGTATGTTCAAAGGTATCTGCAATTGTAGGGGAAGAGTGAACTGCAGGAAGCACCTCTTGCTACCTTTAACTTAGCTAATATAGGTGAAAATAGTAGTGGAAATGACCCGGAGAAGTCCTCTTTCTATATGCTTTTTCTGTTCCTGTGGTCTGCCTAAGGCATCTATGTTTGGCTACTGTCAGAGAGAGAAAACTGAGCTAAAGGGACCCATTCTGGCCCTTAATAAGTTACATTGCCTAGTAACCCAGTGCAAGCTGTCTGGGGTCCCTGCTAGCCTACCTGAGCCAGATTTATGCAGTCAGACAAGTTTCCTATTTCCAGTTGCTTGTAACAATTGTATAATTAGACAGCAAGAGACTAAGCAAGCCTCTCTTAGTGGTAGGATGTATTGGGTCTGCCTGAGCTGGAGTTCATTTCGCCACAGCCCCCCTCACAGTGCTGTGCTTTGCATCGCCAGCTAGAAGGGTGTTGGTAACACACCAGTGCTTTGCCCACTGCTGAGCACAGCACCAACACTGTAACATTCCTTCCTCAATCGAGGGCAAGATCCTGGGAGAGGACACAAGTAGTGCATCTGACCCAAACTGACCACAGGGATATTCCATTCCATGTGGTGTCAGCTCAGATATAAAAGCTAAGGCAAGGAGCAGGAAGGCAGGCATTCATTGTCTCCAATGGCTGCCTGCTGAGTGTACTGAAGCCCTGCTTCTCAGAAGTGGCTGACCATCACTGCTGGTGGGAAGTAGAGAACAAAGCCTGCTATCTTTCACTTTGCTTCGCTTTTGCGCGCGTGAGCTTCCGCTTTGCTTTTTGCTTTAAATAAATTGCCTTATCCCAACTCATGAGTTGTTTTTCCACCTTACTCTGTCCCCTGTCCAGCTGGCAAGGGGAGTGATAGAGCAGCTGGGTGGGCACCTGGTGTCCAGCCAAGGTCAACCCACCACATAGGACTACTAATTTTTAAACAGGTTGATAATTCATGGCGAGAATGGATCTGTCAGTCAGCACGTAGGTGCGCTTGCTTTTGCATCTCACTTCCAAAATCCCCTGCCTAGCCCTGAACACCACCTCTCCCTCACTGAACAACCCTGTGTGCTAGGCTGTGTGCAGTCTCATATAGAGTCCCTTCACGGAGCAGGTTCTCCAGCTGCAGGGGAACACCTCAGTTTGTTGCTTCTTGCTTATGTACCTTGTCCCAGACCTCTTGGCCTGGGAAGTAAAGCAGTGCCAGCCAGGCATTGCTTTGCTGAGGTGTCACTAGAGCTATCTTTCTTCATGGTTCAGGATTGTGCCTTTCCTTAGCCATGACCTGGCAGATGTATTTTCTCTTGCAGAGCAAGGATGGAAGAAAGGGTGCCTGCCCAGGGCATGGTGTGCATGGATTCGGTAAATAATCCAGAGTTTAACTGTTTAACTTGGAATGTTTTTGCCATTCATATGTTTCAGCAGGGTCTGAAAATAATGGGGAAGGGAGGGAGAGGGAACATGAAGGAAAAGAGGCAAGCTGGTTTACTTGCTGAATTTTATTGGTTGCAAAGCCCAAGTGTTGTCCCTGTGTGTGTTCTAGTAAGTTGGCACCACATACGCACACACACGAAACCTCATATTTCCTTTATGAATGGCTGAAATTCCAGTCTGGCCTGGCAGAATGGTAAGTTCCACATAAAGAGCAGTCTCCTTGGAGAGCTTCTGAAAATAAATCAAAAACCTGAGAGACTGAGAAAAATTCTGAGAACTGGAGATGTGTCAAACCAATTTGCCCAGCTTCATATTGGCATAGTTGGGATTTGACTGTCCTCCACACAAACACAGAGCCATAGAGACAGATTCCACAGCTGGTGTTCAGAAACCCATGCTGGCTTACTGGAGGAGAGCGTGTCTGTACACACAGTCATGTGGCCACCATAAAATGTTGCTCATAAGCCATTTGAACATGTGCATATGTGATTCTTTAGTTAAATACATTTATTCTGACAATCAAAAGTGAAATTCCTCAAGAGCACAAAGGCTCCTCCTATGCAGTAGATTGATATACAGTCTGCATCTTCATTTATGTAGCACTTTTAGCATCTTATATCCTTCCTCCTGCTTTATGGTGTGTTTGTGGTACAAAGGCTTTATGTGATACAAATAGATAATTTGGGATCAGAGGCATCTGATAACATGGAGGAATACTCCATAAAGCTGTCCTTCACTTTAGCATCCACATATCTGCCACAAGCCATGCATATTCTAGTATTTGCACTTTATTCTGTACATTGAAATGCAGCCCACATTTCACATGCCCACACTTGTCCACCAAGCCTTCTCAGCTTCCCTAGTTTAGTCCTACAGTACAGTCTCACTGTGTTCATCACTTCTATACCAGAAGTCACTGATATTCCTATGCAAGACAAGAGCATCTATTCGAAGAGTTCGACTGCTCCAGAAAGAAGCATACAGTTACCAAGTTAAAACTCACTAATTCCACCAGTCCCATTCTCTGTGCAGATAAACTCTGGTTTTCTTCTCTCCCCTGTGGCTCCACAGCCTTGTACTTCACAGCACAACCACATTCTCGAACAGACAAAATAAGATCCTTTAGCTAGTAAAGGCATCTTCCAGTGGGTTCGATCAGCACTGTTATATCTGGAAGAAACAACAGGATATTTACAGTGGAAGTCAAGGGCAGACAAGTAAATAAACACCCATCTGTAAACCTGTAAATTCAGACTATGGCACCTGGTTGCATTCTATCATTCCTCCATTTATCAAGGAAGGCAGGGTCACCCCTGGGAGGTAAGGTTAAGTTGTCAGCAACTGTGCCAAATCAGTAACATAAGCTACACAACAACAAGTGAGAATCCTGCTTCCAGACTAAAAGGCATGTCTGCCCATCATCCCACTAACTGCAGGATGGCTGGAACGGTTCAAGTCTCTTCCACATTCTTTCTGTATATAAATATAGGAAGAGCTACTGTGAACTTCTGGTACAACACAATTTCTTCTTGGCCCCTGACTAAACCAATTCTTGTGCCAGTCAGCTCAGGAGGTAAATGTGTACTTCTGCTGCATCCACATAGATTTGTTTTCAGCTGGCTCTGAGAGCTACATGAAAATGATGGTGCCAAATGCATTTAGTTGTTTTAAAGAGGAAAGCCTGCTGTTTTCTCAGTATGCGAACTCTAATCCTGGTAGTGGCTTTCACTACGTTGGAGTGCTTCTGTCTTGCAGAGCATAGCATGGTCCGCAAGAGAGGTGTAGAAAGTGTAAAATTGTAGACTGAAAACCAAGAGATGAATCACACCAAGTCAGGAATGAGTAAAGCAAGGCACCTTAGAAACCTCCTGTAATTAGAACAGCATGATTTGGCATTCATTTACCAGTAAGAGTCATCTAACATCTAGTGAATCACTTGTTTAACTTAAGAAATAGGTCTCATGCCATGTGCATGTTCTTTTGAGTGTGCAGCTTTGAAAGACAATATAACCCAAAACTGGTGCCAGCAAACAGTTGATATATGAAATGTCAGACTTTTCCGCAGCTGGTAACTGAGCTGTTGGTCACCTCGCCCAAATTACCTACTGCAGTGACCTCTTCACTGGCACAGGCTACAGATCCTAAGTGACCTGACAGTGAGCCCCATGGAGCTGGCTCACAGCAAGGCAGTGCACATGGCAGAGACACTTGCAGTGCTACTCTTCAGAGCTTTCCTTACACTAAGAGCACACAGTGAGGTTCTCCTGGACTCTCAGGATGGTATCACTGTGCAATCAACACAACACTGGGTCCAGTTGTCTTTTTCCAATGCCCCCAAAAGCACAGTCAGGTCGAGCTCCCTGTATAGAAAAGAGGTTGATGAGAATTCAGGATGGATGTACAGGATTCCAGGTACTGAATTTAAAGATTCAGTTTACTGACCCTGGAGATGAAAAGCAAGAGGCAGATGGAGCAGATGGAGATGCTGGAGAGACAAATGAAGTCAGGAGTGGGATAGGAATACTTAGAGCAAGAGGATGGAAAGAACAGTCTGTTAAGCTCGCTTGTGACCTTTGGACATTTGTATTATGGTTTCTAGCAGAGGTCAGTGTAAGGAATACTGGTTGCCACTGCCTTTGCCTGGCTATGATTTGTGGTGTGACTGTAAAGTATCACACACAAACATACTTTAGCTATTTTCTTCGTTTAGATCTCTCCCTGTGGGCTATATTGTTTGTCTTCTCCTCGAGGTTTGCCACTGATGTGACAAACAGTGCTCTACAGAGGAGGAAACTTTAGAAACACAGAAATTAGAGACGGAAAATTCCTCTGTAAAAGATCAACTAGCCCACTGTGCTTGGTAGGCCAAGGGATAAACACTGTATTGTGCTTATTTAAAATACCACAAGAAGAAGTGTCCCAGAGCAACTTCTCCATCAGGCAGTGGATCTTACAGCCAAGCCATTGTAAGAGTACCCATCCTAAGTTTTTTTGCCTTGTTTCATACTAGTTTCTCCTTCCTCACAATACTAACTCTCTCACTTCTGTAAACCAAAATAGTTGATCTCCCACAGTGCCTATTTTTTTGTAGCATTGTGTCCTACACCCCATGCACATCTGTATTAGCTCTTTCAACTCATATGACAGTGACTCTAAATCAATCCTCATTACTTCTTTTTTTTTTTTTTTAGTAATTCATTTATGTTTAGCGATGTCTTTTTGATGAGAAGATATTCAGGTTTGAATGCAGTATTCCAGGGAGTTTACACTACAATACCAGTAACAGAGGCCTTTGCTACAGTTTCATTGTTTTCTTGTTTCTGCCTTTTTTTCCCCTCTTTTCATGTCAAATTATGGGTCTGTCTAATTTACCACCTGCTCTCCTGCTGTTTTAGGTCTCTTTCAGCATTACAGCTTCTGAGAATTGTCTTCCCTATGAGTAGCTGGGATTTTAATTATTTTTTGACAGGTGTAGTGTAGCTGCATTTTTTCCTGTAGGAATACATTTTGTTTCCTGAGTATCACTCGTGCCAGAGCTTTGACTTGTAAAATTGATAGAATAGTGTATCCTCAACCCCACTGCTTGGAGGTGTTTCCTTCCCTTCTCCTCCCTTCCCCTCCCCAAGTTTGAAACTATAAAAATGAACATTAAATGACAACTTAAGAAAAATTTAAATTTTTTATTCTCTTTGAAAGAGTTGTTTAAGCTTCACAGCATCACCGATACATGGAATTTTCTCACTACAGTCCCAAGAGAAAGATGAATTGCATTGTTAAATAATTTGCACAGTGTTGCTGAGGACTGTCCTCACTGTCTGAGTTGGGATAGGCGGTTGCTGCTCCCAGCTTATCTTCAGTTGTCTGCCCCACATTCTCTGTGAGAATATGCAAGGCAACTTCAAGTGTAGCTACTGCCTTTGCTGTCAAAATCATCCACTTCAGTTAGAGTCAACTTTTTCTTGATTGCCCCTCCTCCCCCCCCCACTGGACAGATGGAGTAAATTGGCTATCCTAGCAGATAGTGTCCTAGCAGATGAAAGAGCAAGAGATCCTTGTGGATAGGATAAGAATAAAACGTAGCCTGGTTCAGCTGCAGCCCTCAGATCTTTGAAACTTAGTGCCAGAATTAGGAATGCTCTTCAGAAATGATGACTCTCCTCATTGCCCTCCTCATAGACCACACTGTGGGTCTTTTCCCAGAACTCATTTCTGGGAAGCACATGATGCAAAAGACCTGTTGGATCACACAGCCAAAGCAAAGGCGATACACTGTGGGTTTGTCCCATCATCAAGTGTGTTATAAGCAAACTAATAAAAGGTCACATCTGTTAGTCACAACTCTTGTGGTTAGGTTTGTATTGAACAGCAGGCTGTGTGAGAGCAGGACGTGTGTGTGCTCAGTCTTGCTATAGAGCGTGCTACAGAGAGGATGTGTGGTGTTAAGGCAGCATGTCAAAAACAAAATTAAGGTTGTAGCTATTTTTCATGTATCTGTTCATTATATAAATGTAGCAACATCACTGGTGTTGTCAGTTGCTGCTTTTCAGTCTGAGATGACACTGTAGAACAAGGCCACAGAAGAGCCCATTCCTCTCACAAAGCACACAGTAGTGCATTTGCACGATGTATTGTCTTTGGGACAGAGAGCAGACATCTATAAATTATCACTTGCCTGTGTAAGGCGAGGAGCTTTCCTTGAAAACCATATTCTTCTCTTTTTTTCTCAAATCAAAGCTAAAAGGGAAAAAGGAGCAATTAAAGGTAAGTTTTCTCCTCTGTCAACCTAAACATAACTCTTTTCTCTTCAGATCCCTTTCACTGCAATCTTATTCCACTTGGGCAAGCTCTAGGGCAGGACTCACGTTATTTAACTTCAAAAGCTTGGGGTGTTTTGCATAAACTCAGAGAGCTAAAGTTAGGTAAAATGAATCCCACCTAAGTATTTTATTTTTTTCTACTGGGCTAGTGTTTCTAGTTGTATTTCTTTTCTGCTCTTGCCATATATTAAAGTCTTCCCAGTACCTATTCTCCTGCATAACTGGGAGCCCTCACTCCCAGTGACAAAGACTATTTCCTTTTCACAGAAGCCTCACACCTTCCTAATGAGGAAATCAAAGAGGACCTCCCCCTTCCTCCTGGTATGGTGGTGGGGATCTTTTCATTTTTTTCCTTCCTCTTCTCCCACAGGTGGGAGTCCAGCCACACATCAGGATGGTCACAGTAAGTCTGTGTTGTGGCAATGATGTCCCTCAGTGGTAGTCCTGAAACTTAAACCAAATGGCAGCTTCCCCCTCATAAACCCAGAATTCCACAAGTCTTCATGTGTAGGAATTTGTCCCACACCTGAAATGTATTGTCAAATTTTGATTCATAATCCTGTGAGTTAAAATTCGAGGAAAGATTCCAGTTTGTGTGCTGGTGTTTTTTGGTTTTTTTTAGAAAACCTAGGAATTCTCCCAGATGGAGCATGCCACCTGAACAGTTATGTCAGGTCACCGTTCTCTTCACCTGCAAGTTCCTTAGGGTCTTTGCTGGCCCATGGAGAACAGTTCAAGTATGATAAATCACATCATTGCTTTGCAGTCAATCTAGCCACAGTGACAGTCGCTTCCCAGCTGTATCATGAGCCACAGATTGAGATCACCATTCAAACTTCACTTCAGCAATGCTGTCTCTGAGAAATAAGTAACTGTTGGCTTGAAAAGCAGATGCAGAATGAATGACAATGTGCACTTTTAATTGTTAGTAAATTAATAGGTATTATATGCTGCACAAGTATCGACTGTCATCATATGCCACATGAGTCTGGGACAGGAACTGTGTTTTTGTATGTGTTCCTACAGCTTGCAGTGTTTTGTCTGCAAGCCCCAGGCACCGATTTTGTGTTCATAATAGTAAATCCTATTTGTATAACTAGTAGTAGAAATGGGCAGCAGTTAAGGTTGGCAGTACCTGAGTATTTGTTTTACACATCTAGAGATAGAAAAGGAGAATTCATCTCCCACAAACACATCCAGCAACTGTTCTCGTCTAAGCTTGATGTGGATATCTACAGAACAGCTTAAAAGTGTTAAAGGATCCCAACATGAGCTAATGGATTAACACAGTGGTTCCATAGTAGTATTAACTTTTCTCTTTCTGAGACCAGATGCAACTCAGTTGTAAAGTTGTGATTTGAATTCTCTTAACAAGCATTGGGTCATCAAGCATCACCGGTATTGTGGATAAACTAATTCACAGAAGGCTCTTAAACAGTTAGAGAAAATTACACTATTTTACAAATTTGGTGTGTCTCCTTTAAACATGTAAAAATTTTAGTGTTTTAAATTAATGAGTAGCTCCCCAAAAGTGGGCATAACTGTTTGCCTTACATGTTCCATGTGATTACTCCCTGACTGCAGCTAATTGTGGCTTTTAATCTCTTTAGGGACGCCGAATAACAAGTGATTTTTTTTCAGCAGTTTCCTGTCCGATACCTGCTTGTAGATTGTGACAGCAGAAGAGAGCAAACTGCACAGGGCTGCGGCTACCAGAGGAACCTTGAACCATGAGACCAAAATAAAAGAAGCCCTATCTTTAAACGGCACATCCCCTTCCCCGTGTTGCACGACCCGTTTCTTTATCTGTAGCTGGGTGCGAAGGCAAATTCCACGCCCTGAGCCGGGCCTGCGAGGGGCCGGCGGCAGGTCCAGCATCTCTCGGCCGAGGCAGCGAGACGCGGGACCGGGGAGGTGCGGCGGGGTAGACGGAACACCCCGTGAGACCCGGGCTGGCCGCCCTTCCCCGGGAAGGGCCTCCGGAGCTCCTCCATCCTTACCCTTCCCTTTCTTTGGCTAAAGGTCAGAAGAATTTACACTTCCTGGCTCTGACGGGACAGGACGGGTCGGTGCGGGCTACCCCCACCGGGAGTGGGATGGGAGCCGGGGGAGGCAGCGCTGCTACCCCCACTCCGCCCGGCCCGGCCGGCTTTTGCCTCGGCGGGGAGGAGCCAGCCTGGGGCAGGCTGTAGAAGCCAGGGCTGGCCAGCCGCCAGGAAGTGTAAAATCCTGGCCGGTGGGTGGCAAATTTCGCCAGATCGCGGCGAGGAGGCAGCGCGTCCGTCCGTCCGTCCGTCCGTCCGTCCCTCGGCTGGAGGCGGCGCGGGGCGCAGGGATCGGGGATCGGGGCGCTGCCGCCTCCCGCTCCGCAGCCCGGCCCCGGGTGAGTGCGAGCCGCGACCTCGGGCTCCGGCCCCTCTCGGACTGGGGGCTCGGGGCGGCCCGGCCCGGGGGGCAGCGTGGCTGGCGGCGATGCCGCCGGCGGCCCGAAGGGGATGTTTGCCGGGGGGCGGCTTGCGGAAGGGAGCGGGCTGGGCCGGCTCCGCTCGCTCGGCGGTGCCTTTGGAGCACAGCGCTGGCATAAGACCTGGGTAAGTTCTCCATTTAAAAATATTAAAAATAGACCCTCCGGCTCCATAGCGCTGCCGAGTGAGTCATTTCCAAACCAAATCTCTCCGTCTAACCCTTCCCCCCAGGAGACGCAATAATTCTGAAACCAGGGGTGAAGGGCAAGAGCTTTTTCTCCCATCTTTTTCCTGAATAAATTGAATTAGCACGTAGCTGCTGCAAGAGGAGACAAAAGCCATAAGAGTAGATAGTCATCTGTTTAAAGAAGTGAAGTGTATCTTTTCTCTCTTGGGCCTCTCTCCCACGGTGATGCCACCCGTCTTTCCCCAACATTGGGAGCTTCTCTGCCCTAGGAATATTTACAGTGCTTTCCATTTTCGTGGACATAATCTACTTTTCAGTTCTTGCAACTGCCAAACACATGTCCTGCCATCGTCTTCTCTGTGGGACATCAGCCACAGCCACATGTCATTCCAGCAGTGACTCCAGTCAACACAGCTCCTGACTGTCTATGCTGAATAGTCCAAAGCACAGCTATTTTTTTTTCACCTTTTCCAATCATATGATGGTTTGTTCATGTAAGTGGGTTGTCTTGACTAGAGGGACTTTTTGTTTGTCAGAAAAAAGTGCTGACTGTATTTATAGGTGATGCTGCAATTCTGCGGTGTGAAAGGTTTTGGTTATGCGGAACTCATCAGTACCTCAATCAGCGTGCAAGACGTGTTTGCATCTGGCATATAGTGCTGTAGTTCTGGAGCACAAGTCCTATGAGGAGAGGCTGAGAGAGCTGGGGTTGTTCAGTCTGGAGAAGAGAAGGCTTAGAGGCGACCTCATCACTCTCTTCAACTACCTGAAGGGAGGTTATAGCCAGGTGGGGGTTGGTCTCTTCTCCCAGGCAACCAACAATAGGACAAGGGGACATGGGCTCAAGCTCTGCCAGGGGAGGTTTAGGTTAGATGTTAGGAAGAAATTCTTTACAGAGGGGGTTATCAGGCATTGGAACGGCCTACCCAGAGAGGTGGTGGATTCACCATCCCTGGAGGTTTTTAAAAAGAGATTGGACGTGGCCCTTAGTGCCATGATATAGTAATTGGAGTTGGATCAGGGGTTGGACTTGATGATCTTGGAGGTCTTTTCCAACCCAATCTATTCTATGATTCTATGATTCTATGTGCATACATATTTAATGTATATACCCATAGATCATATTTCATGGTAAGGCAGCGTGCACAAGACACAGAGGCTGATATGCAGGCTATGTGTTTTTTTCTAAAACAGATGCCACAGTCCAACTGTGCAGTAGCCCCTAACAGAATAGATCTAAATCAGAGGAGACAAGACATTGTGGTTTACTAATGAACTGACTTCCTTGAAAACCACATAGCTGGGGGTAAAATTCTGTCCTTTGACCTCTGTGAAGAACTTTGTTAGCATTTTAACAAAAAAAGTGATCTATAGTTGAAAATCTGTGCAGCAAATTATGCCACGACAAGGATGTTAGGTTTGAGAACCTGTTCTGTGGTAGCAACCGAAAACTTAATGACATGTCTATGTAGGTAAGTGGAGAATGGTGATGTAAAAGCATTTGCATTCAATTCTTTTTTCTGCTTAGATTCAATTTCTCCTATTAAAGCTACTTATATTTTTTACAGTCAAGAGAGACCATTGTGATTGATTGACCTGTCACATAAGATGCAGAGTGCTGAGAGATTCCAGCAGAAGGCATGCAGCTTTTCTTTTAGCTGTAACATGGGAGACATTCATGAACTCAGGGCTGCTACCAAAGTCCTGAACCAAAAAAAAGAGGCACAAGAAAAAGTAAACTTCAGATCCCAAGGAAATGCAAATTTCACAGTAATATAAGACAATGTATGCTCTTGATACTCAGTTCCTAAACAATGAATGGCATTCTCGCTAAGGAAGGAAAGTTCTTGTGTTTGGGTCAAAAAACATCTGCTTTTTGGTGAAGGTAGGAAGAAACTTTTCCAGAGGTGGATTATTCTGTGGTTCTCTATGATGGGGGTGTCCAGAGTCTCTTACTGAAATAGCTGTCAAGTCAGGTAAGGTGTGTTGCACTGAGCTCTACATGGATGTTACCTGTAAGTTGGAAGTGCCAAGGGTGAACAGGGAAGTACAAGTGCATTCAAGCATTTATGGGAGTCTTTTTTGCTCTGTCAGTTTAATAGCAATATTTCCTTCTGGCAATTTTGCAGCAGAGTTAAGGTGACAGTTTTGCATTTGTCTTCCGCCTTCAAGATAAAATTCTTTGTAATTACTTTTATTCAGTGTGTTTATGGGCTGTCTGATATCACCTGAAACTCTGATAAGACTTTCAAGGTTCACTTTCAAAGTTCAGCTGGAACACAGGTAGTGTTTATTGACTATTAAGTCTCTTTTGGAAGAATTTCAATTCCTTAAATTTCCAACAACCAAAGACACAGAATAGGTGAAATATTTAACCTTTTATTTGGTGTAGCTTCCATTCTTATGGAAAGAGTGGAGGAATGGGACTTGAATGCATCATCAAAGATTTAAAAGTAGAAGACATATAAGTACTAGAATTTTATCCTTTTTGTAACTCATATTCAATGAGTTCAGTTTTCATGTGACTTTTTTAGGTGCCAGAGGTATTTGTGGCTATTTTTCTCCATAATGTATGGCCTTTTGTACTCATTGTTTCTGCTGATGTGAGTTCAAGCATAAATATACATTGACTGACTATGTGCTGGGTTCCAGGGCTTATTCAGTAGGGCATAACAACCTGTTCTTACTACACAAGAAGGGCTTAAGTGCAGCTCAGAGGATGGAAGATTGTACTGAGGATTTTAGCAAAACCCCAGTTGTACCAGAGGTGGCTGAGGATGGGCTGTGATGTATAAGCAGCTTATTAACTGCCATGTTTTGTAGCCCCAGGGTTAAAAATGTGGGCCATACTTGTGTGTTTAATAACAACAACAGGAATGTGACAACAAAAAACAAACAAAAAGGAATAAGAATGAAGTGCAAGAAAGCACAAAGATAATAGGTTGTCATTCTAGTTGCAGCAGAGGTAGTTCCGAAAGTAATTGCAGTTGCTGACTTATTGTTTGATTTTGATAAAGTGTATCCTGAATGCTTTCTGATTAACATTCCTATAAAATTAAACATGTAATTCCATTTAGACTGATATGACCTTTTTACTTCTGAAACTGTTTTTCTCTCACTTCATGCTTCTGCCTCACATACAATCATAGAAATATAGAATGTTTTGGGTGAGAAGGGACCCTAAAGATAACCTACTTCCAACCTTCCACTAGACCAGGTTGCTCAAGGCACCATCCAGCCTAACCCTGAACAATTCCAGGGATGGGGTATCCACAAGTTCTCTGGGCACCTGTTCCAGTATTTCATCACTCACAGTACAGACTTTCTTCCTAATGTCTAATCTAAACCTACTCTCTTTCAGCTTAGAACCATTCTCCCTTTACCTACCACTACGTACCCTTGTAAACAGTTCCTCTCCAGCTCTCTTGTAGCCTCCTTTAGGTACTGGAAGGCTGCTCTAAGATCTCCCCAGAGCCTTCTCTTCTCCAAGCTGAACAACCCCATCTCTCTCATCTTGTCTGTTAGGAGAGGTGGTCCAGTCCTCTGATCATCTTCGTGATTCTTCTCTGGACTCACTCCAGCAGGTCCTTGCCTTTATTGTGTTGGGGGACCCAGAACTGGATGCAGTACTCCAAGTGGGGTCTCATAAGAGCAGAGTAGAGGGGGGGAATCACCTCCTTTAACCTCCGAGCTGTGCTACTTTTGATGCTGCCCAGGATATGGTTGTCTTTCTGGGCTACAATTGCACATTGCTGGGTCATGTCAAGCTTCTCATTCACCAACACCCTCAAGTCCTTCTCCCCAGGGCTGCTCTCAATCTATTCTCTGCCTGATCTGTATTTGTGCTTAGGATTGTCCTGACTCAGGTGCAGCACCTTGCACTTAGCCTTGTTGAACTTCAAGAGGTTTGCATGGGCCCGCCTCTCAAGCCTCTCAAGGTCCCTGTGAATGGCATCCCTTCTCTACGGGGTGTCAACTGCACCACACAGCTTGTTGCCATCAGCAAAGTTGTTGAGGGTGCACTTGGTCCCACTGTCCATGTCACTGACAAAGATGTTAATCAGTGCCGGTCCCAATACTGACCCCTGAGGAACAACACTCGTCACTGCTTTCCACTTGGACAAGGAGTCATTGATTGCAACTTTGAGTGTGACCACCTTCAAGAAAGCATTCCTGTGGCTTGTCTCTTCCACTCTTTTAGTTTTATGAATTTGTTTGTGAATTTCACTGCATTTGAACAGGGAAGAAGTGGTCTAAAAGGATAAAGTTTCTCTGAGCTTTGTGGAAATATATTTAGAGCCCATGCTGAAAGAATGGCTGTTTTGTAGGGGTTATCACTTCCTGCACGGGTGAAATTTAGAAGGGAGTGTAATGCTAAGCTACTTTAAGAGTTTAAAAACATATTTGTTAATTCAATCCAAAGTCCTTTTCTACAGAAAGAATTTGATAGCTTACTCATATTTGTGTCACTCAGGTAATACATTCTTGGTCTGTTTTTCTCCGATAGGGATTCACATAGTAGTGCTATTAAACACTATTCCTGCCAGTGGAAGGAAATAATGATTTATGTGTATCACTTTTTTCCCATGTTTTCATGCTTGTTCCCATTTAGCTGTACCAATTAAAAATCATCTGGTAATCAAGCAAGTTTAAGACTAGTAGATCTGGAAATAACATAGGCCACTGCACTGGTGGCCTGAGATCTTGGGAGTACTGTTTTGCTATCAAATCAATTGAGGGTTTTGTAGTGTAAGAGCTTGAGTAAAGCCTTGATATAGAATTGGAGACAAAGCAATGATGATTTTAAATTTGCTGTGTCTTAGTGGGCGAGACTCAAAAGAGGGGTGCAGATAAGTTTGCTGTTTAAAAGAATCTGTTCTAGCTGTCATGGATTAGGACAGCACTGCAGTGTTCCGTTGCAAAAGGATTGTTACTGCAGCTGTCATGAATACAACTTTATGGAATGACTAAAATACCTGAATACTTTCAGTAATCAAAAAATGGTGATAGATCTCCTCTTTCCCCCTTCTTATCCATCCCTCCTCTCTATTGGATTGGGTTCTTATTTTACTGAAGAGATGTATTTTTTTTTTCTCAAATCAGTACATCAGTTTTACGATTCTGAACCTTTGCTACATTTTTGCTTCTTGCTTTTCATGGCTACATTTTTGGTGTGGTAGTTGCTTATTCAGGCAGTATAATTTATTTCAACCAAATTAAATCAGCTGTTAGTGCATCTCATTCAAATTTGTCTCTACCTTCATACTGGTCAGCTAAAAGTGATTCTAATGAGGTGTTCTCTTATTCTCCATCCAAGCATATCAGAGTGTTTTGCAAACATGTGGTGCCTGTTAATAGCCATAACAATATTCTTTGTTTTTGAATGATGAGTCCTAAGAATAAAAAAATATTTTTGAAATAACACAGAAAATCCATGGTAGAAAACAAAATAACTTTGTTGTCTTAGATGCTACTCCTATATTACAAGTTATTTATTTTTCTGTGTGTTGTTTCCTATGACTGGAACCCTTCAGTTCACATTGAATTGACTTGCTCTGTGCTATTACTGATTTCTTACATCTTTTGATGAGCAATTGTACTATCATGTACATAGATGTGAGGTAGCAGTCTTACTTTGATCTGGCCGTAACCTCCAAAGGGATTGGAGGGGTCTTTCAACTATGGAGACAGTTCTCAGATCATGGTGGGATATACAAAAAGGTTTTTCCCCCTCGTCATACATTTCCTCTTGCTCAAAGCAGAGTTTCACTTTGAGTTTCAGGTTTGCTTTAGCATCAGAAACTCAGAGCATTACTGAGTGGATAACACTGACTTTCTTTACAGAAGTTACATGGCTTTGTTATCTGTTTGTAAATTTGTTTGAGATGTTTTGTAAATAAACGCGTGGTGTGGGTCAAATCTGAAGAGGGAATATGCAAAAGATGGGGAAGGAAGACAGGAATACTGGGGTCTCTATTGTGGAGATGAGGGTGTACTAGGAAGATAAGGAAGGTGAGATCTTGTTTTGGGTAATCTTGTTTTGGGTAGTCAAAGTGTAGCAGTAAAATTGTTGGATATATGGTTGCATACCAGAGTGTGAACACTTTGTATCAAGACGACTGTTCTCCCGTACCTATTGATATCACTTCTTTTACTTACTATAGTTAAAATCTATGAAGTTTAATTAAAGATAGGAGGGGCCAGTAGAACATCTCTGGACTATTTATGAGGCATCAAGTTGCTGCCTTTGTGGTGGTGTAGCCCAGCAAAAGAATAATACTAATAAAAAAATAGACACCTTTTAGTATTGAACCAACTTAGGAAAGGAGAGGTAGATCAGATTAATCCTTTTTTCTCTCCAACTCCATGGAGTAACTTGAAAGCTTCATTAAAGCACCTTAGAGGGATATTTTTGTTTGATGAATAGGATCCTGGCTTGTAATGTGGAAGACCAGGCTAAGTCACTTCATGGGCTTAGCATCTTCATTTCCTCAGCCAGAAAATTGAGGTAATTATTTTTACTCTTATTAGTATACCTTCAAGAGCTCTTGATGAAAGGAGTGTTTTGCAGAACTGAGTGGCCCATCTACCCGTGGTTCAGCCTGCCTCGGATCCCTCAGGGTCTTCCCATGGTGCAGGGTGGGGAGGGCAGGCTGGAGATGTAGGGCAGGCAGTCAGGCAACCCTGGCAGCAGTTGGCACTGCACAAGCTGGGGCCACCCAGGGGCTGGCAGGAGGTGTGTGATGGGGTTGCAGGCAATGTGCTTTGGCTGGCTGAAGTCCTGCATTTTCCATCTGATGTGTAACCTGTGCAGAGAGCTTGAGGAATCACCTTGCGTTCCCCCAGGGGACAGCATCTGAGGCGCAGACAAATGAAGTGCACATGGAGCACAGACCTACTTCCCATCTGGATCCTACCCTTGTGCTGAGGAGTAGGGGCATGGCCTGATAGGCCATAGGTAGGCTAAGATAACAGTTGATAACAGCTTCACTAGAGTTTCCTCTTGCAAAATTTCTGAGCTGATTTTTGGGATTTCAGAAACAAGTGGCACTAATTTAAGGGTGGAAGAAACTGTTTTTAAAGTTTGCAACTAGTATCAATCCTATCGACAAGATTAACAGACCTGAAGTCTGGTTTTACACTCTTCCATTTGCCTTCTCAAATTGGGAATGTCTCAGCATGGGCTGTGCTCCTGGCGCTAGCACGAGCACACCTGAAGATGTACTTTTCCTGATGTGAGGGGCTGCTCAGAAGACAAAGTGTCACCACTTTTCATGGTGTTTCAGGACTTGATTCAAACCATATTAAGACCAATATTTAGATTCGTATTGTTTTTGACAGGCTGTGGACTAAGGACTAAAATTTTCATGAGTCAGATAGCCAAAGGTGTGAAGGCATGAAAGGATGAGGTCATGCCTTGAGACTGGGCCCTAGACTGCCTCCAAACTTTTTTACACACTTGCATTCACAAACTTCTGAGATATATCTAAGACACAGCTTCTGATCAATGTTAACCAGAAAGAACCTTCGTTGGTTATCAAAAAAAAAAAAAAATCTCAATTTGATCATCTTGTCTCCTTCTGAAAAGTAGACCTTATTTAATTTTAAGAAACTGAGCAATTGGGAGCTATAAGAGGAACCGAATATGTTGTTAATTTAACAATTGCAAATGCTGTCTGTGTTAGAATATAAACTAAGCTCATGCATGTGCATGCGTAATTGTGATGACCTAGAAGACTTCAAGTTATAGGTTGTGAGCTGTTTTTCCACTTTTCAGTATGGGTACATAGCAAATAAATGAGGGATTTTTGTAAAAAATAGTGTTTTCAGATCTTGTAAGTTGAACTCAAATCAAGAATTTTGCCAATCACACGCTTTGTTAAGGACTTACTGGGCTGGAAGGAGAATCAGCTAACAAGAATCTAGTTAGCTCTCTGCATACTTTTTGTGTCTGAGGCAGGATGAAACCACTCTTTATGGATCTGTAGGCCTAGTACAGTGGAACATTTTTCTAAAGATTATGATTTTCCACACTCAAAATCATTATAAAAAATTTAGATACGTGTTTCAGTATCCAATTTGTGTATTTTGTAGTCATAGGTCATTGATGTAACAGTTGCACAAAGCATATAAAAGAGATAAATATAAGCAAGTGGATATTTTTCTTCATGAAGGGGCTGGTTTTAAGACAGAAAATAATTAAATGGCAAAACATCAGTTATATCTAGATAACCTGTCATTCTCTATTGCTTTATTTCACTCTCCACTATTCCTTTCCCTCCCTTGCCAACTGTTCTAGAGTTACTTTTTGAATTGCAGCTTTTTGGTGTGAATTTTTTGTGAAGTAGAGTTGGTGAAAGTTTTCCTCTAAGAAGGAAAACCAGTTGTAGTTGTTGCTGCCCTGTCACTTCCATTAGCAGCTGTTGCTCTGAGTCTTGCAGAGAAGATATCAGAGAATTTTAAAACGTCTGTTCTTTCATTAAATCTCAGTTACCATGAGCCTTTTGCTTGTTTGGCTCAAGCTTATCATGAAGATTCATAATCTGGAGGAATTGCTGCCAAATTTTTCTTTGCATTATTTTTTCTTTAGCAGAGAGAGATCAAAGTAGGTGTAGCACCTGATCTTGCTTTTCCTGCAGACAGTCAGATATATTATGGTCTGTTGGGAGGGAAAAGTCTATTCATGAAATTATTTTATAGTGATTTCTCTGTTGTTTTTCATGGCTAACAGAAAACAAACAATAAAAATTTCCTAGCTTCATGACTGTAATGTTTTTGTAAATGTCTGTATCCATGTTTGTCTTCATGCTTGATTCTTCTCTTTAAAGGTTCAGATTAATCCTAGAAGTGTTTACTCAGATGTGTTGAATTACTAGTGGATGAAATTACATTGTTGTAAGATTGACTCATCGTCCTACTGTGCTCCCTCAGTTGGGAACACAGACTTCCATCTTTGAAGAGTTTGCTCCCTTGAATACCTGAGTTTTACACAGATGACATATCTGCCTAGTTAGAGATCTAGAGGGTTTTTGTGGCTGGATTGAGATGATGATCAAGGATAAGAGAAAAAAAAAGACTGGGGTAAGACAACTGGAAGGGAAGGGAAAGTAATACCTACCTCTTTGACTCACTCATGACAAAGTGTCTTGCCAAAAAAGATGTACAGGGTCATTTAGTGAGATGAGGAGAGTGGGGTATGGTTTAGGATATATCAATTGGCAAATAGTTTGAAATCCTCTGATGGCATTTAAAGAATTATCCCAGCAGCTGGAGCATATGGCAGCAAAAGATTATCTTGGTGTGGCTATATGTTTTATGAAGTCGCTGTACTTCAGTCTCCAAGTCTTTATATTTTTTATAATTGATGTGAGAGTGTTGCTTGGTGGCTAGAACATGCTGCATCCTGGTGTCTCCCATCATTCTGTGTAAAAGGGGAAAAGTAATTGCTTCTCTGGAAAGCTTTTTCTAGTTCTGTGGTTGATAATATGACTGTGATTATTAGAAGTAGGTTTTATTTTGTGCTCTTCTAAACCACTTTAATCTTAGAAAGTAGATTGCAGATGTGAAAGAATTTGGACTGAAAGCCTCTAGGAGAACAGTGTTGTTGAGCATTTCTGCATAATTCTATGAGAGTTTTCACAGCAAAATGAAAAGGAAAATTGTTCCTTGCTGTACTCAGCATTTTGCTAAATACTGTTCATTCCCAATAGCTAAAATAGCCTGAATACCATGAGGGCTTCTTACTAACCTATAACTATGTTAATGCCTTTCTCGCCACAGGGGTAGTTTCTCCCAAGTAAAAGCCAAAAAATTGCACACTGCAGAATGCACACCACAGATATTGCCAACAAACTGCTACTGCAACCTTCCAGTGAAAACGAAGCTTTATTAAAAAGGCTGCCTTGCTTCGGGGAAAACTTTCAGTGGAAACTAGTTGCTGTGAAAGGAAAATCTGGTATGATGGAAGCGTTTGATTGGGTGCTTTGTCGACCTTTGGATGCTCAGTATCTGCAAAGTATATGTGCCAAAAGTCTGGTTTTTTAGTAAATGCTCTGTTACTTTTAGCTTTATGGAACTCTGAAAATAATTTAAATAGGCTGTGGGCATGGGGAGAGGATGGTCTTTCTCATAGACTTTGGCATTTCCAGTTCTGATAACACGAGGGCCAGTTATGTTTGGATGCCATTTGGTGGTTAGCCTGCCTTCAGAGTAACAGTTTGGTGTGCCTGTCATTTAGTAGTTAGATAAGATTTAGATTTGGGTTTAGATACAATAGGAGAGATTTATATATTTGAGTCCTGAAAAATGAAAATAAAACTCTGAACCAGGTCCTAAAGCCGAAGATATTGTCTGAAATTCCTAAAGAGGTCCTCAAGCAAGGTTGACTTGACTGTAGTACGGCATTGCAGGCTGGTTGGGGGAGGAAGGGGGAAGAGAGGTCTCTCATCTGCACTCCTCAGACAAAAGTTAGTTATTATCTGTCCTGGTGACTTTAACAGATATTAGGGAAAATGACATGTATGTTTCCGTGAACTTAAGCACATTCCCTAGGTAAGAAGTGTACAGAAAATTCATCGTGGGGCCTGGTGTAATGCTGTGGTTCTGCTGTGTGGAATTCATCTTTTAGACCCATAGCTCAGGAGAAACCTTCCTGGTTGTGGTGTTTTACCTCTTGCACAGAATGGGCCAAAGAATTTCCTACACAAATTTTACTTTATTTATATTAAGGCACAGAGGTTGTTCTACTTATTTACATTTCTGAATTTAAGCTTTCCCTTTGCAGCTTAATATAACTCAAATATAAATGTATCTTTATAAAATCATTTTGCTACTGGGGAGGAAGATGTTTGTATGCGCTTATGGCATCTGGAATAGTGATAGGACAAGGCTTGTGGGCTAGCACATCTTAAACATTGCTTTCTAGACCTGTTAAATGCCTACAAATGATCTAAAATAACATTTATACTGCATTTTATAGCTCTGAAAGTGGAAGGTGTTCCTGCCCATGGCAGGGGGATTGGAACCAGAGGATATTTAAGGTCACTTCCAACCCAAACCAGTCAATGTTTCTATGTGTAAAGATTATTAAGTGACAAATTTGACAGTGATGCTGAGAGAAATGAGCTGTCATTCATCCAGCTCCTCATGCTGTCAGCTTTGGAGCTGTAGATGACAAACAGTGGCACAAGCTCTTATTTTGCAACAAAACCAGCCATTATACTTGCACTTTGCCTTGTGGACACCTTTTGATCCATTGTCAGAAGAGCCTGCACTCAGCTCTCCAAGGTGCTGTAGCTTCTTTTCCTCTAGTGATTCCTGATGTGGTTACTGTTGTCAATAGAGAAATTGCTGACAGATTGAAAATGTGTGGGCAATGTCAAATGAATTGTTGCTTAAAAATGCACACAGAAGATCCTGATGATTTGGTTGTGCTAGTTTACATTTATTCTTAATTTCTAAAAGTTATGACTTTTTTTTTTTTTGTAATTGGAACAGAGCAGCCATAGAATCAACAGATTGCTGTCCTTTCAAGCAAAACCAGTTAGGGCTAAGCTCATTTTACGAAAGATTGTTTGGGCTTTGTCATCTCTGAAGACAACCAGGAGTTGTCTAAAGACAGAAAAGAGTTGCATTTGTAGTCATGTTCCAGTTCCACAGAGATCTCTGAAAGCTGTATTTAGCTGGTGAGGGAATAACAACCATATTTATTTCTTGAATAGCACTAAGAACGATAGTACCACATGTTCCAGTGCCTAAAAATGAAACGGTTTCTCAGTGTTTTCTCCTTTAACTTCCCTGTTGGCAGGGCATGTGGTGCCTGTGGCACAGCAAGAGCCTTGAGGTGGCATCGTGGTGGTTGACCAGAATCTGACAAGGCCATGGAGAAGTGGGCTAGCAAAGTGAGCTCAGTGTGAAATGGGGCTGGCTGGGTGGGAAGAAAGCTGTTGTCATACATGTAAGAGTTAATTATAGTTTGGGCGGTGGAAAGAGTTTCCTGGAGCTGAATGCTAGTCAAATTAGAAACACTGTGCAGATACACAACATTTATTTGCCTGATCATCTCTCTTTTTGCCTCATGCTGAAGGTGTAGTAGAAATGGGAAGATTTTCCCTTACATCTTTCATGTGCAGTTCAGTTAGTCAACTATTTTGTTTAGTTTTTTTCCTCTCTCTCCTGCCTCCCACAACTCATTCTCCAAACTGCCAAGTACAACTACGGCTTGTAATAATCTGAAGTGGGAAGATTTCAAAGTACAGAAGCTTTGCCAAAGTTTTTTTGTGGTTTTTATCCAAGATCACTTCTATTTCTGTGGTTTACTTGGGGCTTGCATATTCATCTACATGAAGATGATGATCCGAGTGGAAAATACAGGCATTTCGTAATTGGCCTAGCAATTACTTCTCATGCTGTAGAAAAAATACAGACATAAAAGTCATATTTACTCTCAAAATATCTGCTTGTCAGAACCCATTTGCAAAAGCTCTCCATCTTATTCTTTTTGTAGTGAACTGATAACAAGTGGGTTTATTCCTTTGCACAACACTTCTCAAAAAAAAGCATTGTGTTTGTTCATCTTTTCTTCCATTGCTTATCTTCTGTTCTTTTCTAGTGGAATAGTTTTCTCTTTCTCCAGCTACTACTATTTTATATATAGACTAAATGGCTAACTCTTTTTAAAGGTTCTACTTATTTACATTTCTGAATTTAAGCTTTCCCTTTGCAGCTTAATATAACTCAAATATAAATGTATCTTTATATAAAGTGCTTCTGTCAGAAGACTTTAGGCATCTCTGTTCTTGTATCTCCGCAAATTGAAATCAAAAGAGAGATCATGTCTGTATTTCTGACTGGTTGTGTTGGATCATTATTTAAGGAGCAAGATGGGAAATGGGGCTGCTAGAGAACTCTGGAAGATTTGCCCAAACTTGCTGTTAATGGCACAGGATATTTTCATCCCTCTCTTCTCTGCCTTACTCTTTTCCTTTCTTTTTGCATTGCAGGACTCCTTCAGCTTCTTCATCATAATGCAATGCATGCCCATGTCAAAACCTGACACTGTGGGGAACTGCTGGTCCAAAGCTGACTCTTTGGTTTTGCTGTTGACTGAGTCCTTGGGTTTGAAGTTTCATTGACATTGCTGAGATTGATGCTTGGACCTTCAAGAGAAGAGACTATCTGATGGTTCTGCTCCACTCCCTCTGACCCTATGAAAGGAGGGTTCACCGTAGCTCCATCCTTTGCTCTCCAGTTCCACAGGATGGGTTCCTTCAGAAGGCCCCGACCTCGCTTCATGAGCTCCCCTGTCCTCAGTGATTTGCCTCGGTTCCAGGCAGCCCGGCAGGCTATGCAGCTCAGCTCCAACTCTGCCTGGAACAGGTGAGCAGGATCTACCTGGGCTGAGCTCTTCCCCTGCAGCAGCTCCACAATAAGGGCCATGTGTGTCTTATCTTTGTGCTTCACACCATTTATAGCTAATCTCGTCTATTTATAAGCATGCCTGAATTTTTGGCATGCCTAAATTTTGCTGGTATTGAAAGCATCCATGGAGGTGAAAAATTTAGAGCTAGTAGTGTTCAGTTGGTTTTGGCCAGTGCTGTTCAGTGGTACTGTCTTGAAGTAAAGAACTATTTTTTGTTTACAGTTGCATTTTTTAAGAATCCTTTAGGAAAATATATTCCTCATACCATAATAAATGTCGATTTCTTAATTCACAGAGACATTTATTTGCATATTATGAAGGTTTTATCACAGTCAAGTTCCTCTGAAAACTACTAAGCTTGTGGCTTCTACCAGCATTTCCTACTGACAACCAAATCCTGTCTGCAGTGTGTGTCATACAGCAATGGTAACTGAGAAAACAATGTGAAGAGTGAAGGCTGAGATGTCCTGTGTCCTGATCTAATTTAATGGTCTGCTGATAGCAAAAGTGGGTGTTCCCACCTTCTGCCACCTGGACGTGCTCTGTGATCTGCAGACCCCTCTCTCGTGCTGACCCAGCTCAGTTTATCAATGTTGCACAAAAGCGGCCTGGCAAAACCAGTGCAGTTTTGTGGCATGACAGTGAGCTGAGGTCTGTGAAGCGTGCAGATGCCATAACTGGCCCATAGAAGGGAATGTCCATTAAGGGAATGACACCTGCTCTTATTAGCCAAGGCAAGCCTTTAGACCTGCTAAACCACCTTATATGCTGTCACTTTATGACTTCCTCTATGCTGGTGAGAGAGGTGTGGATTAGAAGAGCTTAAGCTTGGGTGTGACTTAGGTAATGCTCGCTTGCAGAACGTCTTCCAGCACAGCCAGGGTCTTGACAGATGCTGCAGATTGGGTGTTTCCTGCTAGCATCACTGCATAATGTAGTGTGATGTGTTTGGCAGATATTACCAAAAATTTGTGTCTCCTCATAGCAGTTAATCTGCAGCACACAGCAAAGATCCCCTAAACAGTTGCATTCAAGATGTATCTGGCATGAACAGTGTCCCTCTAACAACTTTCCCTTGCTTACTCTAAACAGAACTGGAGGTTGATTCTGCTCTGTCTCCCAGGACAGATGTGGTAAATAAGTGATGATTTCAAGACAAGAGTGGAAGTATTTAAGGGCAATTAACTTCACCTGGTTATAACACTTTACTTTTGGTGTCTAGCTCACATTGTGCTCTGTGTTAAATGATACTGCTGGCTGTTATTTATGGATGTTGTACTGTCTCATTTCTTTTTTGACAGTGTTCAAACAGCAGTGATAAATGTGTTCAAAGGAGGAGGCTTGCAAAACAATGAACTTTACACCCTCAATGAAAATATCAGGTAGGTTGCTGAAATGCATGAAAAGGGATTTTGTTGCTGCTTGTTTGGTGTTTGCTTGGGTTTGTTCCCTTACAGAACCATAGTTAGAGGATATTGGTGGGAGGAGCAGGGGTCAAAGCAAACTTAAGCACGGCTTTGGGATTTCAGGCCAACTTGCTTCTTTCTTGCTATTGGGTGAAGTATATGGCATGGGGTGCTTGGATAATGTTTCTCTGACTTGCATGGATATGTAGCTTTAACAAGGACAGCTTGTTTATTGACTTGAATTATAAGGATTTTGTCTCTTCCTGGGGACTACACCTCTTCTGGCTTTTTTTACATATTTTTATCACGGAAACTGTGAAGATAGTAACATCTCTTTTCTAAAACTAAGCTTCTCAGAACTGTGGAGTGTTTAAAGCAAACCACAGCATTTCATTTAACAGGTTAATCTTCACATGATAATTGCACAGCAAGACCTGAAAACATGAACCCTAAAGATAAAAAACCTAAAACCCTAGCAAACATTTTCTGGCACTGATGCTAGTGATGGTTAAGAATATCATTTTTTTTTTAAAGGTAGGTTTCGTGATTATCTGTGGTTTCATTCTGATTAGTTGGAAAGTTTGATTAGCAATAGATAGGGCTGTAGAGTAGATAAAGAACAATTTATTCTTGCCTTGGTTCCAAGTGCTACTAAGAGGAGTATTGTCAGGGCTCATGGATGTAGGTTTCTCCCTCTGTCTTTACCACTACATCCGTATTCATTCATCAAGAGTACTGTCTCTGCTTCTGCTTTTGTATACCCTCCCCCCACCCTTATTGCATTTTTTCTGAACTCCAAGATTCAAATGGCAATTTGAGCTAAGCATGTACTGAACAGCACTCTAAACTACCCCTTTCCCTACTTTCAAAATAAATGAGGCTATCAGTGCAGGAGACTCTGTCCGACTTGGTCTGCTCCCAAACCAGAAAAGTTTAATATAATTCCTTTTGAGAGTTGAGCAAGGGTAGCATTTCATACTTTAATGGTACTTTGGTGTGTTTGGGTCAGAAGTCCTCAAGTTAGGTTTAAGTACTTGGAGCTGTCTTAATTCTCCATGGGATGTCTATTTCTGGGTGTGAAAATAAAAACAAATGTAATAAGGCTTGGGAAATACCTTAACCCACAGCCTGTTAGCAGACTTGGGGACTGGGTTTGGGCTTCATGACTTGTCTGCCCATCTGTTGCCCATGGCCGTGGCTGCATCCTGCTGTACCCCCGCAGTGCAGGCAGGTGCTCCTCCCTAACCTTCCAGGGAGGCAGTACAAAGGGCAGAACTGCTGCGTGGTCTGGGCTTGGCCCCAGTGGCTGAACCATGCCTCATGTTGGTTACTGAAGTGAATCTAGACTGTCAAGAGTCAGGCAAAGAACAGGAAATTCTTTGTGAGCTGTGCATCCTTTGAAAGCAGTGCTGATGGTGGAAGGGGAAATGCCCTCTTCCACAGACATGCACTCCTAAGCAATACTTGGAAGCACTCACCTTGACATACATGAGTAATGTTCCTGCAGGTGCTCTGAGCATTGGTTACATCTCCAAATGTCATTCTTTAAATAGGCCATTTAACATTCAAGAAGCTCATTAGTGTCCATCTAAGGAGTGAAGGACGTGCATCTGCATTTATGTTTGTATGAACACCTGCAGCCTTGCACCTGTGGTTCTTGGTGTAGCTCCCAACATACTGTTAGCTTTGTGTGTGCGAGGTGAATCTCCAGCTTGACATTGGGCAAAAAGCCAGACCTGTCAGACAGCCAGCTTTTGTGTGCCATTAGGTCGAGCTGGTGCATTTTCCTTTTTTTGTAGTTCTCCATTCAGCTCCTTGGTTGTAGTTAACAAATGCAGTAAGAGACTCTCAGATTCTGTGCAGTGCTCAGTCCTTTGACGGTGGGAAACAGAAGAGAGTTTTAAAAGAGGACAGTAATGACAGGACCAGAAGATGAGCAGGTGGTAACATTTTGCTCTGGATTACTGACACCATGTTTTTATCTCCTTGTGATTTGATACCGTGTCACTGGCATGTTGGTTTTTTTTTACTGCTCTGAAAGTCAGTTGTGACAGCAAGAGGATATGTAAAAAATGCCACTGCAAGATGTAATTTCAGGAAGCAGGAGGCCGTGATTAAGAGAAGATCCCTCCCCTGGTTTTTCTCTAAGGTGCAAGCCTCTGGGTGCTGGCCTACCTGCATGAGGCAAAGTCCTGCTGGGCTTGTCAATCAGCTGATGGAGAGCCAGCTGGGTTTGGCTGAAGCCAATGGACAAACTTCTGGCAAATGGACCCCCAAAGATTTATTTGGTTTGTTGATCTCATAGAAATAGAAATGTGCTTTGATTTGGATGGGTGAATATAACCACTGTGGGAGAGAAAGAGTAGAGGCATGTTGACCTGCGAATAAATGTAGAAGCATTTAGAAAATGGTTATGGAGGAAGGTTGTGGTCAAATTTTTCTTTGAGAAAAGATTAGGAAACAGTGATGTAGTTTGTTGGTAAGAACCCAGCCTGAGAACTGGATGGTCACTGATTCAAATGCTATTTTTGAGTGCTCTTGATTATACTTCATGTTGGTAAAAAGCAAAACTCTTAGAACAGAAAAAAATCCACAATGTTTGGCAGTGGAAAGTGTTGGGTGACTTTTAAGTTTTAGGCAGAATTTATGCTCAGTCACTGAAAGATGAAAGTGCAAATGTACTGAGCTTCGTAAGTTGTATTTTTAATGCTTCTTCTGATGTAAGACAATCCTGATTTTTATATTGGTGTTTTGAAATACAAATATGTATTAGAATTTAAAACTTTTATCACGGCCTGATTTAAAGCCAACAGTTTCAATTAGAAAGATTTCTTTAGAATGGTTTCTGCCCACATGTATTTAAAACATCTCTTGTTAAATTTCTAGAACCTCTTTCTTGAAAAATATGCCTTCTCTTTTATTTTTTGAAATGTGGTAGTCATGGGAAAGCTGCAGCTTCTGTTTCATTTTTCCTCTCCTTATCCTCCCACCTTCTATTTCCAAGAGAAAAGGAAGCACAACATTAGAGAGATATGCTATCTTCAGTGGAACGAAAGATGTCTTTGTCTAAACAAAAAAGCAGAAAAAATTATGGATTTCAATCTAAGTAACTTTAAATTTTCTCCCCAGCTTTCTGTTCGTTCAAGGGGTAAATGTTTTTGGGTTACTTTTTGCTTATTCTAGATGCATGTAGACTTCAGAGAAACTCTTTTGTTCCTTTAAAATTTGACAATAGCCTTTTTGGGCATTTGCAAAATATATATGTAACTGTAAAAGAAGTCTAACAGTGGTCAAAATGACACATTCACATATACTCACATATCTTTGGTATTACTGGTAGTAAAGTGCAGATATACCTGTAAGAAATGACCAGCAATGGCTGCTACTTCATGGCTGCATTCCTTTTGTCTACAGACGGCTGCTGAAGAGTGAACTTGGATCCTTCATCACAGATTACTTTCAGGTACTGCATGATTTCCTTGCTTTATTTTGAGGTTTGCTCTCTTCAGCTTTTTAGCCTATAAAAAAATTAGGACACCTCTTTACATGCATGTAGCCTACGTGTTTCAATTTTGTTTTGCTACACAAAGTGATGGAGGTACTGGACTTTTTAAATGCAGGCCATATAGCCTTGGGAGTAACCATTTTTATGGGTGTGTGTGCAAAATTAAGGATAATCTTCCTTTGCACATAAGAAAGGGTACTAGTAGCCTGCCAAGATCAAGAAGGAATTCACTTGAATTTTTTAAAGAAGATGGGATCCCTTTTCTCTAGAATAGAAAATTCAGAATTAGGTCTTCTGCAACAGGGGCCAGCAAAGGGACACAGAAATGATAACAGCTGCCTGGAGGCAGGAGGGGGCACAGAGAAGGAAGTTTCTATCAGCAGGAAATCAACCTGGGTACTTTTTACTTTTTAGTCCCACAAATATGAAAGCAACTTCTAAAAAAGCAAAATATGAAGCATGAGGGAAGACTTGAACAATCACAAATGTGAGTTGTTGCCTTTTACTGATACTGTCCAGATAAACAGACATGTAACCACATGAAAGCCTGTTGGATGATTTTGAGAAAGCACTGATGGCTTTCAGTGTTTTAATTTGTTCAGTGTAGCATTGATTAAAACAAAAGACACTACTGGAAACAAGAAGGTTTTTTCCCTTTGAGTAAGAGAGAGACAGAAAATTTCAGTACTTTCTGAAGCGGCTGATGCTGCTTTGTACTGTGCTAACAGCTTAAAGGAGGAAAAAGAAGACTAGTCTTGTTTCCTATCAGATTACATGATTTATTAGATTACAAGACTTAAAAAAAATCCCCTGCTCTGCCAGCAAGTGAGAAGCAAACTCCTACCCCAGAGGTAGTTATGTTCCACTTCCTCAGACCCTCCCTGCACAAGTTGTTTACTGCAAAGAGGTGACTGCTGGTCTTGTGTGGCAGGACGTTTCCTAGAGCCTGAGAGGGGTCTGGCAGCAGCCACTGGCACTCAAATTTAATTTCTGGGTTATTTTTGCTCAGTGTTACAAGGAGTAACTTGACATCCATCAGACTTAGCCTGAAGTAAAACTCTTAGTGCAGGCAAGTCGTGAGACAAACTGTGAGATAAAGGCTATTGTTAGAAATGAGATTTTTTTCCTCTGTGAGGTAAGATGCAGACTTATTTCTGATTCTAGACTAACAGCACATGGCAGTGATAAAAGCTATCACTCCCTCCTGAATATCTTTCCTCAGAAATCCTAGGACCATGGAGTGGATGAAGAACATTCTCGTGCCAAAGAAGGGCTGACAACATTATTTCATTTGTCTATGGGTTCTGCTTCACTGCTGATGCCAATGCATTTATGGCAGTACTGTGCCACCAAAATGAGCAGAGTTGAGTCAAGCTGCTGATTTGGCTGAAAAGTAACCTTGAAAGAAAAAAATGAAGTTTTCAACTATTTCCTCTGACGTGTTGTGGTCATCACCTCTGACATGGGGGAGGTGCTGGGAGTGGGTCACCAGTATGGGCAGTGGAGTCTTTTGGCAGTGACTTCCTCCTCTATCTGTTAAAGCCCTCTGAAAGCTATCCCAAGAACCAAGTTTTCTGTCCTCTTAGGTTGAAATGGACCCTGAAGGTTATGATATCTGTTTAGCCAGGCAGTTTTAAACCTCCTAGCAGCAATTAGAGCAACTAACTGAATCATGTAATATTTAGATATGATAAACTGACAAATGTTTTCCATTTCTTATGCCACAGCACTTATAACAGGAGTCACTAAGATAATGTTTAAAATCACATTTGCTTTAAGAGTTCATGATTTTACGTTATGTATATTTTATAAACTCACACATGCACATTTTTTTCTAACCACTGAATATATAAGACTAAAATGGAACATAGCTTTTTAGTGAGACAAAGCTACCTTTGTGATCAACTTGACTTGATTACTCACAAGTCCTTTTCATCAACACTCATGCAAATGAACCATTTTTAGCTCCTGAGATTGCTAAAAGAACGTTTAGGAAATGGTTGGAGTTCGTTCAGTCTTTTTCTGCTACCAAACCATCACCATACCGGAGTTAGTGAGCCTGTTGTCTTTGAAAGAGAAATATAATTCCTCTAAGGGTTTCAGTGCAAACTCAGATGTTTCATTCTGAAGGAGAGTTGTGTTTATAGATCTGCTGCTTTAATAATCTTCCTATATATGCAATCCATCTTGGATAGGAGTCTGAGTGTAAATGCTAGATGGGATTTGCAGTAGTTGCTGCAGATCTGCCTTAAAGCAGGGCTTTGTTCTCCAGATTTTTCAGTACTGACTTTGCCCATTAACTGATTCAAGAGTTTCCTGCTGCTGAAAAGGGACACTTTGCACTCACCTCTCTGTTCAATAACCCACTGGATCCCCATTTGCTCTTGATGCTGGGTTATTTTGTTAGTAGTCAGCTGAACAACAACATGGAGAAATCCTATTACCATGGAAGATAAGAGGCTGGGGTTTGAAGGAACAGGGTGTATTGGTGATTGGGACTTTTCTGGTGCAACTGTACAATTTTTCAGATAAGCTCCCTTCGTTTTCCTGTTCTCTGACCCTTGTGTTTGTGGAGAAAATTTTTTAAATATAAAACTAGTGAGTGTTGCATTATCAACCTGATTCTACAAACAGCCTGAAACAAAGCCTTTGGAAAAGATGAACTGTTTCTTTTCACTCTCTGGGGGTTTGGTAATCTTGAAACTCACGAGGAGGGGAAAAAGCAAATGCATTTATGCATATTAATTGTCTCCTCCTAAGGCGGAGAGACCTGATCCCTTCTCAGGCACTGTAATCTCTCCCAGAACACACAGGCTGCAAATGCAGAAAGTCAAATGCTCAGAGCTGATGCCTCTTCAGCCTACGTCCACTTCCTGCACTGGCAGAGCTGGTAGGTGAGGAATGGCAAGTGGACTGTATTCCGTTATTTAACCCAATGAGAGCTTTGATGTCTTAAAATCAGAAGCAAGCTGTTATATAATTTCCAGCCTGTTGCAATGGAGAGCCACCGGAGGTGGCAAGTCCTGACTCAGAATTAGACCTGGCTTTCTCTTCGTATGCGAAGCCACAGAAACTGCAACATGCAAGCACACACGTTGAGGGGTATCATGCAAAGTCAAAATAGCAAGATGATAATGGATAGCTGAAAAGTAAGCAGTGTTAGTGGTGAGGCAAGCCTGGATCCAAGCCAAAACTGATTTTATCATCTCCCTTTGGGGCAGTTAGAAGTGGAACTGGTGAACCATTCTGTGGGTCAGAGTCCCTCTCACTGTAGGTTTGCCAGTTGTGCAAGGTGGCCACAGTGGGAGGGGGAAATATGCACTCCTCCCTCTACTGTGGCACCATAAAGCTTTTGCTTAGGTCCCTGCTGCAGGTTTTTCTGGGACTCCAGAAAGAGAGATGACTCCAGCGTCTCTCGTGATGCTTGCTGTCTCCTTTGAAAGGCTGCTTTGTAAAGCCTAGCTAGCAGCTGGAGATAGTATGTGTCTGCTTAGTCAAACGCAAAAACCTCGTGTGTGTGATATATCTTTTCATGATGCCAGGTTTCTATGTCTACCTGTCTCACAGCAAGGCAAGGAAATAGTTGTATAGGTCATTTCTAAATACAGGCAACACTAGCTCTTCTCTGGCCAAGTGCTGTCTCATGCCTACTGCCAGAGGCTGCAGCAGCTCAGCTGCTGCACAAGGAAGAAAATTCACACTTTCGTGATTTGCAGAGCTCAGCCGTATGTCTGCAATACTCTTTTGGGTCACGCTGGTCTTTATTATTGTATTTCTCTTCTGACTGGCTGGGAACCTCTGTTCATGCAGGTCTGTTAATTATTTCTGCTTCATCTGGCGCTTTCTAGGAGTTTTCATGGAGCAGCTCCGGGCACTCCATAGCAACTGTCCAGCTTCGTTATCATGGATGGGGTCACCTGGGAGCTCCTCACTGTTATCGAGCAGAGGACCTAGTCCTGGGTGGCAGCAGCAGCAGGGACAGATGCTTTCAGGCCCCGCTCACATTAACTCTGTAGACATGTGTGAATCTCTCAAAGCATGGCATGGGACAGTGAGCCATGCCCTGGCTAAGCAGGACTCCCACCTGGAGCAGTGACTCACAGTGCAGTCAGGGGGCTTGGCTGTGGGATATTCCTGTAGCTGCTACCTGGCTGGTACATTGTGCTCTAGGTTGTAGCAGTGTTGCCTACTTGGTCTGCCTGGTGTGCAGACCTTCTTACTTTCCTTGTTTCACTTTCTCTCTTTAACTAGGCTTTTTTTAAATTTGTTGTGAACAAAGCCAGCTCTAAGAAGAGTAATTTTGGGATGTTATTTTATATTTATCTTGCAATCTCTTCTCCACGTAGTATTGAAGTGATCTCTCTGCTTTTGTCACTATTTTCTCTCTTTTTGGAGAAAAAAGAAAGGATGGGGAGTTGGTAGTGCTGTAGGTATGAGCTACTGCAGCTCACACAAATTTGCATTTTGTGAAACAGGTAGGTGTATGTGTGCAACTGACAATAACTTTGTAGAAAATACTTTCCAAGTAAGTTTGGGTGATGCCTTCTTTCTCAAATTAACATCAGATTATCCACAAAACAGTGACCATGTGTTTGTAGAAGCTGTAAAAGTGTGTTTTAGCATTAGAACACAAAGCCTCAGCTTTTATCTAGAAAACGGGGCTGCATTTAAGAAATGCTGTAACATGCAGAAGAAAAATGATTTTTTCAACCATCAAAATGAGGTCAACTATTTTTAATATGTTCTGGAGTTTTCTTCTGTTCCAAACTTATGTTGCTTGATGAACTAGTATTAATGTGTTAATTTAAAGGTGACTTTTAAAAGGCATACTGGGCATGTTTTCTTGGAGACGTGACCAGAAAGCAAAATTTGTCCATAATTAAATGGGTGTTTGTGCAAAATTTTTTTCTCCCAAAGATAATGGCTTATTTTTTATTAGCAGAAGAATTAATTTGTACCTTGCTATGTCGCAGACATGGCTTTCAGACAAGATGTGAAGTTGCCTTTGATGGCTTGAACCTCCTTGATGGTTTCTGTGGAATTGCTGCCTTGAACCTCCTTGATGGTTAGCTGTTTTTTGGCACCCTTCTGTTTAAATATACCACCCACAGCAGAGTAAGCTGTGCTAGTGGCAGGGCTGTCACCCCTTAATCCTTCCTGTTGAATCTGTCCAGTTACTGTCACCACAATCAGCCTGCTGACAGAGCACTTTTGACAGTCAACATCTTATTTGCCTCAGGCGAAGTCAGATGGGTACCATTCTGCCCAGAGTGTAGTGGGAGTGCACAGAGGAAGGGCCTCCGTGGCCCCCATTGGGGATGACCAGCTCCTGACAAGGTAGAGGGAGGGAGAAGGTATTTGGCACTGCCAATTTGAGACAGTAGCCCCAGTTGTGCCTGGGACAGCTTCCACCTTCTGAGTAGGTGGGGCAACTGGAATTGCTCCATTGGGTATGAATGGAGAAACTTACCTCAATTTCTCTAACAGGGCAGGCAAAGAGGAAAATACCCGTGCCAGGAAAAAGGAAGGAATTACCAAGTGTATGTGTTTTACAACGTAGTGTGTGACTGCCTTCAAAATTTTTTTTGATTCCCAATGATTTGAGCACAGCTTACTTTAAAAAGTAGCAAACACATGTACGTTGTGGGAGGGTATTTGCTGAGGAACAAATGAAAAGTGACTATTTTAGCTTTGAAGCCTGTCTTTCAAAACTTAGGGCATTTGAAAACTTACTTAAAGGCTTTCCCTTAGCTGCTCTGGTTAGTGGTATACCTGAAACAGCTACTGTGGTTTTCTGCACTGAGAAAAGTATGAGGGTTTCAACCCGTGAGATTTCACAAGCTCACTTCTATGTGCTGCAAAACAACTCTCTCCAAATTTCTCAACTGCATGTATGTGTGGGGTGTTAACTTGAGACTTTGTTTCTCTGCACATCATTCTTTACCTTAGCAGGAGTAAGGGCAATTTTGCAACCCCCCACAATGAGCCTGTAGCATCCTGTGGTGTCCCAACAGCAGGGGAACCAGGAAAAGCTGATTTGGGGAGGGAAGGGAATAACTGCCTCCCCAAGCTCACAGTTTAGCTGTAACTGGAAAGAGATGAAAGGTGGCAGACAAACTTTTTCAAATAAATGCATCCTTCAAGCTTACTTGGTGTGAGTCTTTATCTGGCCTTGCTTGCAAATAGATTTATTTATCCTCTTAGCTTTGTGCCTCTGGGTTGCCTCTGGCAAGAGGGGATGCAGCAGCAAAATAAGACTTGTAATCTAGACAAGATCTGATACAGACCTCTGCTGTGGCTGCACTTATAGGTTGTCAGCAGACCCTATAGGGTTTTTTAATGACAATTTGCCTGTCTGGCTTGATCTGAAGTATTAATATTTGGATTGAATCAATTTCTAAGGCTGTGACTTTAGCAGAAAAGATGGATAAGTAAAATTTCCAGATATTTTTAAGATGGGGAAAGGGGAAATGAAGTGGTTTTTTTTGGTTTTGTTTTTTGTTTGTTTGGTTGGTTGGTTTTTTGTTTGGGTTTTTTTGGATTTGTTTTTTTTTTTGTGTTTGCTTTTTTATATTTTTTGTTTTTGTTTTTTTAAAGCATTTTCCACAGGAAAAGGGAAAATCTGAGAAGATAAGTGAAACACCTGTAGTAACTATAGGGACCTAAACTTTTTTTTGAAGAAACCTCAAAAATGAGATAATGCAATCTACTTAGCACATGGAAGTACTGATAATACATTCATAAGTACATTATAAATTCTTAACTACTAACATATATATTTAACAGATATAACTGTTCATTATTGTGTACAACTGTGTATTTTGGTTGCTGACATAGCTCTAAAATAAAAAAAAAACCAAACATCTTTGGAAGTAGAAAATATCAGTAATACTAACTTTCAAGCAAAGTAGTTGAAAGACTGTAGCCACAGTGCTCAGAAAACATATGTAAATTGAAACCTAGTGTTCTAGTGCAGGTAGAAAATGAATTCATATTTCTTGAGAAAAACACAAAAAAAATAAGGTGACACCCTCACATATATATATGTATATATATACACGTGTGTGTGTGTATACTTTTTATTATAAAGTAGTTTAAAATGACACAGTATCAAATACCAGCTGTAAATTTTCCCTGCAGAACATGAGAGGTAATTACCTTGATCTACAGATTGAAAAATAAAGAAATAAATACTTTATTAATAAACTGAAAGCATTTGGAAAGATTACAGTGCAATATCACTCCAACACTATGTTATTGTTCAGACAAAAAAATATCTACAGTGTAAGTGGGTTTCACTTCTTTTTCACATTATGATTTTTTTCATTCCAGATTTCTTCCTCCCTCCTTTTTCACATTGTTTTTTTTCCCCTGGAAAGTATTTTTTGTTGCTGTTGTACAGAGCATGACATGTGTAGTCCATTATTTCTGTTGAACAAATCTAAAATCTGAATGGAGATCCCAACAACTTAATATTTCCCTCCAAAGCCCATATTTCAGCTAGAGAATCTTTGCAGAACAGTCACCTTTCATTTGTTGCTAGCAACGTTTTGGAATGTTGCAATTTTTTTTCAGTGTGTGAACATATTTGTCCAGCTTACTGATTGTCACTGCCCAGTTGAAAAGGCTCTCCCTGGCTGAGAATGTCACAGAACAATGTTTCCTTCTATTTATACTCTACAACATTACTCTAGTTTTGTATTCCTGCTTGTTGAAGGGAGGATGCAGAGGTGTGCTGCTCTCTGTGCTTGCGGTGTCTTACCTGGTTGCCTGGTTCTGTGTGTGTCATGGATGAGCCAGCCTGGTATATGGTTACAGGAGGCAGGTTTATCACCCAGAGCAGTAATGCCAGGGCAGGGATGCAGTATGGCAGCTCATCAGGAGACCATGGTGGTGTCCAGGCAGTGGTGTGACAGCAGGGTCCACCGGGACTGAAGAAAGATGTGTCTTGCTCCTCAGCTGATAGAAGGTTCAAAAGTGCAACTTTGACCTGATTACCTGTTAAAAGCAAAAGCTGTATGATGAACTAGGGGGCAGGTGTCTCTGAGTGTTGTGTGCTACCTTGATATTGAATTCTTTCAGAGGGACAGAAGGCTTTATTCTCTGCCAGTATGATCTCTGTAGTAGGACTGTACCTTTTAGGATGCAGTAATAGTGTGTTATGTTGTGATTGCAGCACCTTTCTCTGGGATTCTCAAACCTTGATAACTGATTCACCTAGTGCTGTTGGGAGAACAAAAAGATAGGTGTTTTTTTGCACCATTCTTATGTTTGGGGAAGTGGGAACAAAAGTCTAATCAGATATTTAGATGTTGTGATCTGCGAACAGGCATATTGATATCTTGACCTGTCTGGTCCATGATAGTTGAGTTTATCTAGAAGGACTAGCTCCTGCCAGTTCTTCTGCAGCTTGGGACTGCATACTGAGATAAGCCAACTGCTCCATATAGCAAAAGAAATAGCTTCATGGAAACAGAATAGGTAGGAATAGAGAAGTAGATATTAGAGAACTAAACTGGCTTACTGTGCAGTTAAGCAAACAATGAGCTAGCACAAAGGAAGAAGAGAGTGGGACATTTTCATAGCATTTGGCCCTTTGATCACCTCCATCATATGACTGAGGGATAGCTTATGTGGCTGCACTATTATGGTAAGAACCATTTTATTTTCTTGATTCCCTCCCTGTGACCTTTCCTACTTCTGGCAAGTGTTTCAACTGCTGTGTCTGTTGTGTTCTCATGTGTAGCTGAACAAAAGAGGATTAATGAATGTATAGCACTCACGATGAGACCAGTGCTGGAGGAAAGCACTACAATATGCCTAACCTTTAGATAACTGCATGCAAAGTGGATAACATCTGAAAAAAATCATTCTTATATGTTTATTATAGATCTCAGAAAAGGCAAACGCATGTCTCTCTTCTCTCTTGGCAGAACCAGCTCCTTGCGAAAGGCTTGCTATTTATGGAGGAGAAGGTCAAGCTGTGTGAAGGCAAGTATAGTAGTAAACCTGTTTTGGAAAGGAGTTGTGCTTTGATGTTTGGTCAGACAAGATGTTCTGCATGTCTGGGAACTGTACAGCCCCTTCTGGTGCTGTAGTAGGGTGTCACACAACCCCTCAGGAGCCAGGTTGCACTGCAGCTCTTGTGAAGCTGAAGGGATGGAGGACTGTTTTAATAGCCACAGAACCACAATTCTCCCACCAGCCATGGCTTTATCATGAGAACAGGAATGTGAGTTTTGTGTGGCAGTTGAATCTGGGCTCAAAGCCGTTCTGGTCTAGATGTGGATCTTGTTGCAAAACTACTTGGAACTGCCTTCTGCCTTTTATTTCTCAATGTGATTTGCAGCTTGATGTAAGCACAATTTTAGATACTCTGTCATGCTTTAGAAAACTGTCAAGCTTTGTGTACATTGAAAGAAAAAAAAGGTCCCTTTGGTGAGAATGAAATCCTTCAGGAAAGAGGTTGATCAGGCATGAAGTTCTGTTCAAACCACTGGGGTACAGACACTTGCTACTGCACAGTGTCTGTAGATCAAGGTTAGTGTGATGCAGCAGCTCTGTTGGAGTGGGGAGTTGGTCACACTTAGTAACTGTTTGCTCAAGCAAAGCAAGCAAGTCTTTATTCAAAACTAAGCTGCTGTTTGGTTTGACCCAGTTTTGTAGCCTGTAGGAAGATCTCTTACTAATCACCAGTTTGTTGTATGTGGGTCATTAAATGCCAATAGGTGCTTATAATCTCACATCGTTGCTGGTCCTGGATTCCTCTGCACTGTTCTTCACTAAATGACTTCACCCAGCTGGCAGACTGTAGGATTTGGTCCCTGGAGGAGTTAAGCAGTTGCCAGCCTCCTGCTTGGTGCATGCTCCTTTGGCACTGGCCCTGTAAGGGAAGAAAAAAGGCAGACTCCTGCTTTTTCTCTGATGTGGGTACCTGACCTGCCACAGACCTTCAGAATGAGTGCTGCACAGCTTATCATAGACTTGGTTTCTGTATTTGTGTAAAACTATTCCATTATCTGCTTTAGCATTAGGAAAATTAAGTCTGAGTCTGTAATAGGTTGAGAGCTACCCAAGAGTATTTTGCAGATGCTCAAGTAGTTTGGGTAAGATGAGATTTCCTAGGCAGATAGCAAAACCCTCTTCAAATGCTTCATTTTTCTGTCCCTAGTTTAAAGTGATACTGGAGACACTTCGCCTGTGTGCAGGCTGGCATCTCTGTAGATGACTCATGGGCACCTTTCTTTTATAACGTGTATTCTTGTTGCAGGTCCTGTGGTCACAGTGACAAGAATTTCTTGTACACACTTCTCAGTTAGCTCTGTCTTCCTGGAAAATTTCTACTACCCCGGCACTCAGATACAGGATAATGCTCCTGTTGCAGGGCATGGCAATGTTTTACTATGTCTGTTTTTCAGTCACAGCGTCTTATTTTAACATGATTTTTTTTTATACAATCTGTCAGAATCTCTTTCAACACCTGTAGGATTTATGATTTCTTGAAGAAGCAAACCGTTCCTACTTCCCCTTCAGAAGGAGAAGTGATCTATGACATTTCATTCTGTCTCCACACAGCAAAGCATTGCAGTCCTGGGGAGGAGGCAAGAGGAGGAAAAAATTTAAACATTCAGTTACTCTGTTTCCTGTTGTCTTTTTCACTTACACTTGGCTGTTGCTGCTAATGGGTAGCTGTTATGGGGGTGTTGTGTGGGTTCTTGTCTGCCTACAGTTCCAGTTTTGAAGCCAGAGTCATACCTGACACAGTGAAGCCTCCCTTTGAACCTTTCTGTGGTTTTTGATGGGCTCTCTGCTCAAAGTGAAATGTCTGGAGGATCTAGTCCTGTTGGCTCTCTGCTCTCTGGCTATGTCCTAAGCAGCACAACCCATGGGCAAGCATGTTGAAAGTCCATGTTGAAGTCCCCAGATGGGGAAAGCACTTCAGTACAGAGTAATAAGGCTCCTTTGAGTTGCAATTTTATGTGTATTCCAGTTCCTCATGAGGGGCCTTTAGTCACCTTAACGCTGAGCCTTCAAATCTGTCTTGAGTGTCCGTCTTCCATTACTGCTCCTTGAGTCTTGACTGCATGTAAGCTCCAGTTAAGGCTCCATGAAAGGTATCCTGGAAAATCCTTTTGTCAGAAACTTGTACTTTTAGACCTGTGTCTGTATTTGCACCTGAATTTTCTGGGGATGTATCTAAAATAACACTGCAAACCTTTCACCTTTGGGAAAAGTCTCCTAAAAACTCAGAGGCTTTGAGCCCAAATGTTGAGGAGCACTCAGCTTTTTAAAACAAACCTATGAGCGTAAGTTTATCACGGTTGTATTCTTATCATGGGAATCTTGTCATGGGAATCTGCCTTGATTTTAAGTACCCACTTACATTTGGGTATGTTTGTTTGAATTGGAGTCATATGAAGAGTGGCTACAAGTGAATTCCATTCAGGAACCTTCGCAAATGCCACATTTGAGAGAAGCACAGTGGCTTTGTGTCTTGTCAGGTTCCTGATTGCTGCTTGATAGTTGGTGGATGCCAGAGGGGGCTCAGCTCTTGTAAATTGTCTCCCTGACCCAGTTGCTGACTCAGTTGGATGATGTTGGATTATCAGTTGATGTTGGCTGTGACCTGCTGGTTTTCAGATTCAGCTGCTAATATGTGGCTGCTCCGCCACTAGTGGGATGTGCTGTAAGACTGTACAGTCCTTTGCTGTGGATTTAAAGCCTCCAGTTGAAGAGGGACTTCACTCTTTTTTTGGAGTTGGTCTCATGTTTTGCACAGAACTGTTTTCTTTGCAGTAACCCACAGAACAACTTATGGTTGCAGCCTTGTGTCTCTGCCAGCTAAGGTGAAGCTCAGCCAGGCAATGTCCAGTTTTGGGCAGAAACTGTAAAAGTGAAGGGTGGGTTTGTAGGTCTTACCTGAGGAATTACAGAGTATTTGGAAAATCAAACTTGATTTTTTTTGTAGGTGAGGATCGCATTGATGTCCTATCTGAAATCTGGGATCACTATTTTACAGAGACTCTGCCTACACTTCAGGCAATATTCTACCCGGTCCAGGTAATCTTAATTATAACTCCATCAGGTAAAGCAATGTAACTGCAATGCTTGCTAATGGCAAATGGAAACTTCTCTGCCAGCAGCACTCTTTAGCCAGTGGCTAAATAGGTGTCAAAACCTTTAAACTAAATCTGAGAGGAAGCAGACTTTGTCCAAGTCAGCATTAACTGTGTAAGAAGGATTTCTAAAATCTCTTGGACAACCACAGTGCTTTGGGCTCAATTTATTCACATTTGTCTACCCTCTCTCTGTGCTTAGCTAAGCTTGGACACTGAAACTATTTGGACTATACCTGTCCAGACTGAAGCTCTGAGCATTTATAGTTCTTCCATTTTTAAGTAGCTGGCACTCTTGGTGCATATGATAGCACTGACAACTTGTCTTCAGAGGGACAAATCTGAAGACTAGATCAGGAGAAAATGTGTTTAACTCACCCCTAATTGCTTTGGAGGGCTTATAACCCATTTGTGCTTTTGGGTAATCCTCAGTTGAGGTTTTTTGAGGCTTTAATAAGAGGTCACATAAATCTATGGGTTAAAGATGAATGAATGATTTTATGTAAGACCTTTTTACACTGGGTATTTTGAAAGCTGAGTATCCCATCAGAAGTATTGAGCCGTATCATTTTTAATGTAGGTTTAGTCAGGGTTTCTATATGAGCAGCCTAATTACGTTCCATGAGAGGGAAAGAAAAATGTACCTCATGCAGAGAATGACGTTCTTGGAAATGCTAGTCTCCTCCTCTTGACTTTTGCCTCTTCCACAAGACATCATTTCCAGAGCCTTTTAAAATTATTTTTCCCTTGTATTGCTTAAAAGGCAGCAGGTAAAGCTCAAAGCTTGCCCTTTTCCTCTAATCCTAAACCAGAAAGGACTTCTGCAAAGACAGACTCTAACCTTTCTACTGTGTTTATTTTTGCTCTTTCCTTGCTGCAGATGCTTAAAGGTATGTGTTTGACAGGTAAAACTGTGCAATTATAATACCATCCCTTTCTCTCCTTTTGCAACTAATTCACAGTGAGGGAGTGACCTAATCTATTTAGGCAGGGGTTTGTCTGCACTGTAGCTACCTGTGTGCTGTGGAAACAGTTGAGCTGTGTGTCATACCCACTGATGCTAAGAGTTCTGCCACGTACTAGAAAAATCTACTCCCCTGCTATTGAAATGTCTCTGGTCAGAAATTGAACAAAAATTACAGCACTGTGGGTACAGCTTTTGGAGGTAACTTGGTTATAGTGGTGAAAGTGTGACTATGGGACACTGACATTCTTTGAAAGCACAATTTTTTTGCTGTATTTCCCTTGTAACAATATCTAAGTCACTCAAAATATATCATAGAAGCTGTAACATTAGGCAACTATTGCTATTTTATGGATGAAGAACTAAAAGGTAACAGACAGCATATTTAAAGCTTTGTAGGCACCTTAAGTTCTACACAAATGTATGGATTAAGCTGCCTAAATACATCCAAGAATTTGACTTGGAGTAAGCTGCCCTAGACTACCACAGAGACAGTTACAAGTGCAACAAGATATAAGAAATTGCTCTTATCCCAGACCACTGTCCTAATAACGAGATTGGACTTTTCCTAGAAATAGGGAACTATATGTAACTATTTATGTGGTGTGTCACAACATGTGAAGAGAGCTCATCTAACAAGTCTTTCATCAAGCTGCAGTTCTTCGCACGCTACTCTGGTAGATGGGAAAGTCAATTTGTTGTTGGTTCCCTGTCCTTTCCTGCAAATGTCAGCATGATTATTTACTTGTGTTCTTCTGTGATCCCAGCAACTGCCCATTCAGAATGAAACTAAGTCAGCCAAATATGTGAGCGTATGTTACCAAAGGTAGTAACTAGAAGTAACTTCCTATCTCAGCTAAGTTTAAACCCGAGGCTCATAGCTGTTGCAGAAATATGACCTTTAAGCAGCCAGGTTGGTTAAATTGCTGTACAGAGGGAAACTATGTAAACAGGTCACTGGCTTTTATATAGTTGCAGCTGTTGATGTGAGTATTGATGTGGAAAAAAGAATAACAAATCTTGTTTTTTTTGGCACAGAAACATGTTTGCATTTTGAAATGGGGTATGAAGTTAATGGGACTAAACTGCATGATATAAATAAAAAGTTTGCAGCTGCTGAAATACAGTTCTGAGATACATACTGGTCTTAACTACACCTCCGTGTTTCTAAACACACTGTGGTGGTTTAAAACCACAAAGTGCTTTTATTACATCCAAGCTACCCTCCAGACTATTTGCTTTAATTCATATTTACATATTGATGATGCTGTTAATTATGACATTAAACCTATTATGAATTAATGTTTAACTGCTGGTAATTCCTTCCAGCTAAATATTTGCCATGTTGAGTGTGTTATGGAGATCATAAAATGATTCCCAAACAGACCATGGGGCAGAGATTAATTTGCTGAGAAGAACAAGGCAAACTTTTCAGGCTGGAGAGTACTGGGCACGGCTGCGAGGAAAATTTCTGCTGTTAAGCTGCAGTGGGACAAGAGAAAGTCATTCAGATGTTAAGCATAGCATCGGGAAAGATGGTAACACCAGAGTGCCAAATGGAGTTTGACTGTGTTTAAATATGCTGAGAAATATTACATCATCCGTTAGACATACTCACTTGTGTTGTTGATTTTAAAAAAGTAACTGTGAGGACATGGAATGCCTTGCAGTGGATATTGAAGCTGATGCTTTTTAAAATGATGTTTAGTTCAAGCAGTCTGGCTAGCTTTGTTCTACCCTAAATCCTAAAGTCTGTAATGGACTAAATTGTGGATTTTTGTCATATCAGCAAGGTCTAAAGTGCAGATACTGAGCAAAAAGAGAATCCAATATAGACCACAGGTAGGCTTACTTAAGGAATAAACTGTACAAAGTTCTTTCCCTACCAAACCTTCTCTGGTTTCTCAGCTCTGAATGGCAAAAGCACAAGCTACATCCAGCCTGGACTTTGAATGTTTGTGACTAAATTGGATGGCAAGTGGATTTCATGAATATGTAGTCTTTTTAGTGAAATACAGGCCCATTTTTGGCTTCACTCCAAACCTAGTGGTGTCTCAGAGGACGTGATGCTTATTTCAGAATTTGTGTGAGACAGAGCCTGAGAGTAAACCAAGCAAAGAATACTGTGAATCCTCAACCTGAGTGACTGGGGGGTGTTTTGCCACAGCAGCAATGGGCAGGACAGACCCTTCCTGTCTGTGTGCATACATGTGTTGGTGCAATGCTCGCACATCCCTTTATCAACTCTTAGATATTGTCTTCTGTGTTTTTTAGGGTCAGGAGTTGACTATCCGTCAGATTGCTCTTCTTGGCTTCAGAGACTTGGTCTTACTAAAAGTAAAGCTGGAAGAAATTCTTCCTCTGGTCCAGACAAAGCTTCCAGCTTCCATTGTCCAGATGCTGTTAATTCTGCAGGTGGGGAGCCTCTGCTCTTCGTCTGACTCCACTTGGCTATCTTGACCTCATTAAACTAGCATGAACACTGGAAAGGAGAGTGGGGAGGGTGGAGAGTGTGATGAAGTGGAAATAATGTGTGCTTATTTGAGAGTGGTAACTGCAGAAATGGGGGCTGAATTTGGATGTCCTGAGCTTTCCTAGAAACAGGTAAGGATGTTGCCTTGAAAGAGACTGGTGTTTGTATTTTCTTGGTACCTCTCCTCCCTATCTAAGAAGTCTCTCAGGACTCTTTCTTCACATAAATTTTTATTTCCCAGCTTCTCTGAATGCCTCTTTGTGCCCTAGTTCTCCTGATTTCTCAGCTTTGCAATGACAATGTGAGTCTCCATCACAGCAGATAGTGGAATTTGAATGAGCTGTGGTTTCTGGCTGTCCAGTGCCAGCTCCTTGGCTAGCTGACATGCTAGGCAGTGCCCTTGAGAGGAGAAATACCTTTTGTCAGTACATGCTATACGTCTTTCAAAGGCCTCTCCCAAGAGACCCAGATCTGTGAGAACTATCCTCTTTATCCTGACCTCAACAGATTACTTTCCAAACACTCCAAATACAGCCAAGTATACCAACTGTTTAATCTTTTTCTATATTGCTCAGCCTGACAGTCCTGTAAAATGCCATATTACTTGTTTGGGTTCATAGAGTCATTCATAGAATGCTTTGGGTTGGAAGAGACCTTAAAGATCATCTAGATACAACCACCCTGGCATGGGCAGGGACAGCTTCCACCAGATCAAGATGCTCAGAGCCCCATCCAACCTGGCCTTGAACACTTCCAGGGATGGAACATCACTGTTTGAGTGACTCACCACCCTCACGGTGAAGAATTTCTTCCTAATAACTAATCTAAACCTACCTTCCTTCAGTTTAAAGCTATTCCCCTTGTCCTGTCACTACATGCCCTCTTAAAAAGTCCCTCTTCAGCTTTCCTGTAGGCCCTTTCAGATACTGAAAGGACACAATGAGGTCTCCCTGAAGCCTTCTCTTCTCCAGGCAGAACAACCACAGCTCAACCTTTCCTCATAGGAGAGGTTCTCCAGCCCTCTGATCATCTTTGTGCCCCTCCTCTGGGATTTGCTTCAACATATCCATGTTCTTCTTGTACTGGGAGCACTTAACTCCAGGTGGGGTCTTACCAGAGCAGAGTAGAGGGGGAGAATCACCTTCCTCAGCCTGCTGGCCACACTTCTTTTGCTGCAGCCCAGGATGCAGTTGGCTTTCTGGACTGCAAGTCCAGAGAAGAATTGAGCTTCTCATTCACAAACACACACCCAAGTCCTTTTCCTCCTCAGGGCTCCTTTCAATCCATTCTCCACCCAGCCTAATATTTGTGCTTGGGATTGCCCCAACCCACGTGCAGTATCTTACATTTGACCCTGCTGAATATCATGAGGTTTGCACAGGGACCTCTCAGGCCTGTCAAGGTCCCTCTGGGTGGCATCCCTTCCCTCCAGCATGTTGACAGCACCACACAGCTTGGTGGCTTTTATTTCTTCTCCAGTGTAATGAGTGTCTAGGAATGAAACTTTCTGAAACACAATTATAATTGCAAAGGGGCTAAGCTCCTAGCTCTGTATAATTTCTCACTGTTCCGGTGTTCCAGTGACCCAGACTATAACAGTGGGAGATACCTCAATTTCCTAGAAATATTATTTTAATAAAAGAATCTTGAGAGCAAAGAGGGTCTCAAAGCAACACATTTGAGGAAAAAAAGCTTATTGAGGCTTTGCAGGAAGTTAGGTTTGAACTGTTTCTGAAATTACTGTTAAATTGCTTAGTGTTATCTGTCATCTTCATACCTGTAAGCACAGAGGGTGCTTTGCTTGCAGTCTTGCCTAGGAAAATAGCAGTACTTTGCCCAAGGTGTGTTAAGGCTTTTCTACAAAGAGATGTTTCCTGGTAGAAGTGCCCTGGTGTAATTATATCACTGCAGTACACTGTGCACATCCTCAGTGTGACCATACCTTGAACCTTCCTGTCCCTTGGTCAGAAAAAAGAGCTGGCTCCTCGGTTTGCACGAGGTTATGACTGTGACTTGAACAAGGATCTTGACCTGAATGGCACACAAACCTCCATTTGGTCTTATCAGCTGCACATGGTCTACCAGAATGGTTGGGATATTCCAGTGCAGAGATATTTGACAGACAAAGGCTTTTCCCAAAAATCTTTTAAGGGTAATGTTGACTTTTTGTGTTTGATTTTCAGAGTGTCCATGAGCCTACTGGCCCCAGTGAGGGCTACCTACAGCTGGAAGAACTGGTCAAGCAGGTGGTATCACCATACTTAGGTTTGTGTGAGGATCACAGCTCCTCTGGTAGCACCTGCTTACTTGGTAAGACATGCACATTCTACAGAAGCTATTATTAGGGTACACGGGTTGATTAATGTGAGGCAGTGCACATTTGTGCTGGAAAAGGAGACAGTGCATGACTGTGAGAGACAGAAAACAAAGTCTAAAACACCCTTGAGAAGGTCCTGGTTAATATTTCTGAATGTAGATTTTTGTGACGGGCTTTTTATTTTCCATAACTGACTGAACTATTGGTGTCCCACCATTGCATGCACACACACACACACAGACAGACACACATCCCTGAAGAGTCTCTCTTGTCTCTGGAGATGGACTGGATTTAAAACTCTCTGGTCCATGACTGGGGTACTGCCTCCACCCCAGTGAGAGACCGCGCCTGGTCCTTTCCTGCCCACTCTCTGTCCCTGCTTGCTACCCTGCTTCATCTGCCTGAATTCCCATGCTCACTGCTGCATCAACCAGTCTTTGCAAACTGCAGAACTGTTGCATGTTAATTTTGAGGGATTACAGCAATTCTTGCATGGAGATTTCCTTCGGTCTGAGGATCCTGTTTAAAAAAAAAATAAAGTAATTACAGATCCGTGTTTAAACTATGGAAAAATGGGTCTAGGTAAGAGAACAGGCACTTCAGGAACAGCATGCTTATAGTGGGAAACTTCTTTATACATGATCCAGGAGCTCTGCTTGCACATGTGGCCAGCCAGAAGAGACTGGCTTGCTAATGGGCATAGTGATAGTGATTTATAGTCAAGAAGATTTAAATAGAAGAAGTGAAAAAAGCTCTAGTCTCCCTCTGTTTTGATAAGCTTTAGCGTTTGCTTTGACACAAGTTGTAGCAAGCTGGAGACACACAACCTGTCTTGTACTATGCCTTTGAAGCATAGGGGAAAAGATGGTCTTGTGGTAAAAGGACTCAGACAACCTGTACCTGTAACAAACTCATGGCATCGCTTTAGGCAAACTGTGGCTCAAGAGTTTTGCTCTTGTGATTGCTGGGCAATCACGTATCCAGGTATGAGGCCCCGGACCCAGAGAGTCAGGCAAAAGACAGTCAAGAAGAGGATTTGTCTGGAGGGTCTCCCATCTACCAGATGGATTACAACTACAGCTATAAAGAAAAAAAGAAGGGTCGTTGTAGTAGGCGACTCCCTTCTGAGGGGATCTGAAGGCCCTATATGTCGACCAGACCCATCCCACAGGGAGGTCTGCTGTCTTCCCAAGGCCTAGGTGGGGGATATTAGTAGGAGACTCCCTGAGCTAATCCAGCTCTCTGATTATTATCTGTTGCTGATGGTCCAGGCTGGCAGAGATTACATCAATGAAAGAGGTACCTGGCTAATTAAAAAGGACTTCAAGGCACTGGGTTGATTAGTTAATGGGACAGGAGAAGAGATGCTCAAGTGGACTACCCTCAGTTCCTGCAGTAGCAGGGATGAATGAGGAGAGGAGTAGGAAAACCAGTCTTATCAATAGGTGGCTAAAGGGTTGGTGCCACCGGTAGAACTTTGGTTTTTTGAACCATGGGGCAAATTCTATGGTACCCAACCTGCTAGAGTCAGATGTGCTTCATCCATCTAGCAAGGGCAAAAGGACTCTAGCCTGTAAGTTGTTGGGGCTGATCAAGAGGGCTTTAAACTAGGTTTGAAGGGGGAAGGAGTTGAAATCAGGTTCTCTAGAGATGAGCTTATGGGTGAAAACCAGAGTTAGAAGTGAAATCAGCAGCCCAGCTGAAGTGCATGTACACCAATGCACGCAGCATGGGTAACAAACAAGAGGAGCTGGAAGCCATCGTGCAGCAGGAAAGCTATGATGTAGTCACCATCATGGAAACTTGGTGGGATGACTCACATGACTGCCATGGGTGGCTACAAGCTCTTCAGAAGGGACAGGCAAGGTAGGAGAGGTGGAGGGGTGGCTCTCTATGTTAGAGAGACTCTTGAGTCTGTAGAACTTGAAGTCAGTAATAATAAGGTTGAGTGCCTGTGGATTAGAATCAAGGGGAGGGCCAACAAGGCTGACATCCTGGTGGGAGTCCCACCAAGTAGCTGGCAAATGTCTCAAAATTGCCAGCCCTTGTTCTTGTGGGTGACTTTAACCCACCATATGTCTGCTGGGAACTCAACACAGCAGAGAAGAGGCAGTAGTATCTTGAGCTTGATTTAAAGTGGGAGAGGAGTGCAGCAGGGATAGGTGTGAAAGGGGACAGGACCACTCACAGAGGGGAATTGTAGAGAACAATATTCCCACCCGCTCTTCTGTTAGCACCCTTCTTGCTTTGCCTGTGTAAATTAGCTGTAACCTGCATTGTAAGGATGGAGCATGCTGAAGGGATCCTGTTTTCTAAGAAACAATGTTTATATTGGGGATAGGAGAGAAGATAAAATTAAAACATCCACCCTATTTCCTGATATATTAAGCCTAACATCACTGCTGATCTGAGTTTGCTTCCAAGTTTATATTCCTTGTCATAAGGCACCAAAATAGAAATAAAATGCCTGGTTAAACTGTGCATGACAACTCTCTTAAGAGACTGTCTTTTGTGGTCAAGAAAGTAGAGGGGGTAAAGTAAAGCAATAAATGAATATTCAGGGTTTAGCCTAATTTCACCTGGTTCTCATCAGAAAGGATTTTAATTTTCTTGCACAAAAATCATCTGTGGATATTTTTTCAATGAAAGAGTTGGGTCCTAATGCCCTTCAAAACTACAGCTTGCTGTGGCTTGAGCTGCAGGTGAAACCTAAAGAGTATACGCATTGTAACCAGCCTCAAAAATTATTTGTGCATACTCCTAAGCAAAAAAATGACCCAGTTTGAATGAATGTATTTCTGGCAGTAGCAGGGTGAAGTGTTGTCATAGCTTGGCTGCTGCCAGTGGCGGAGTTTTGGCTGCTCACCCGTGCCTCCCTGCAACAATATCAAGTTTGTTTTCTGCTTTTGTTCCTGATGCAAGCTTCCAAAACTCTTTTATAACCTCAGTGATAAGTGCTTTGCTTTGCATTTTGTTACTCTCTCTCTTATGCTCACCAATCTTGGTGGAAGCCTTTTATATGGTTTAAAGCCTTCTGAGTTTATGAAATGAGACCCTGCACTTCAGTGAAACTGGTGAGAAACGAGACAGGTATGGAATAGCTTTATCAGCTGCTGTGGAGATAGACCACAGGAGGTGTTTAACATCACATGGCAATGCTGCACAGCAGTGGAAGCCAACAGGTGCTGGCTGATTCATATTGTCTGATTCAACCTGCTAGAGGAGTGAGAGTGAGCCAAAGCACAGTCTGACCCCTGCCTTTCTAAAAGTTTTCAGTATCAGAATTGAAATAGCACTTCATGATATGGGGCTGGGGGCTGTGCCTTGGGTCTGAGTTTTAAACCAGGCATTATTTCCCCTTAATGATTTGCTGAGGAGATCGTACACCCCATACCCATCAATTCTGTGTCACTGCCTTATCCCTGCTCCCCAAGTGCTGTCTTTCTCTCATGTGCCCTTACTCCAGGCTGTTGTGGACTGCTTCTGCACACTGTTAGGTGTTTTCTGCGTCTAGCACCCAAACCAGACATGTTGTAAGGTGGATGAAGTTTTCTTATTCTTTCATGATCTTTGAAAAATACAGTGGGATAATGCCAGCAGAACGGCCTTTACCTAGGCAGATGGAGAGGCAGTGTAAGCATCAGGACTTTCACACTGACAACAGCTAATGGCACCTCCTGAGAGAAATTTTTCAGAGGAAGGTATGGCAACTCAAGTCCTCTCTGAACGTTTTTTTGGAGACTTCTGCCACTTTACTTTCAGTCATTTTAGTGAACCTGCACGTGAGAGCTCCTACTCAGTCCTCATCCCTGGATAAGGAAGGAGATCACCAGGATGCTCAAGAAAGTCCCTTAGCTGCACTTGTGATTTTTGACTCACTTTTCTCACAGGCACCAGCACCATTGCCTTATAGCAGGACAGGAGGTCTCTCCTTACTGGGGGAGAGGCAGATCTCATTTCCAAATCCCCAGCAGTATGAACCAATGAGCACCTGACTGTTTTCCAGTGGTAAGGAGGTGGGACACTATAGCTGCACACTGAAATCTCTCTGTTCCCTGAGGCCAGCCTAGCAGTTGGAGCAATGCTTCATCTGTGTGCTACTGACCGTTCTGGCTTCCTTTTTCTCTTCCAGAGAGACGGTACTCCAGATCCCGTCCTAAGACTGATGTACTGAATTATCCATCTCATACGACGACTCGGCAGCCCAGTGAGATGGCCCTGACCCCACTGACAGAGCAGGAGGGTGAGGCTTACCTGGAGAAATGTGGTAGCATCCGTCGCCACACTGTTGCAAATGCTCACTCGGATATCCAGCTCCTGGCAATGGCCTCCATGATGCACACAGGAATGGTCATAGAGGAATCAGACAGTACTGACAAATGCCTCCTCCTGCAGCCCACTTGTTTCAGCCACAGGCAGTGCTCCAGTGAGCCCAGTATTGCCGATGGGCCAGAGGGAGTTGTGGCAGCAGCAAGTAGGCAAGATTCTGCAGAGCTGAACTGCACATCGGTCAGCTAGAAAAAGTCTTGCTGAAGAGTGGAGAACCGTATGCACTAAGCTGGACAAAGTGTTGTGTTGTCCTTGATGGGGAAAAAAAAGAAAAATTTTAATTTTTCTCATGTCATTGAAATGGCCTCAAGGATTATTATGTCTGAGAATGCTCTCTAGATTTGATTTTTTACCAGTCTAGGATCATTGTTGATGGAGGTACCAGGGTGCTCCCAAATGACCACTGAGGGCTGCAAAGGTTTTGCTGTTTAACAGCACAGTCTATCTTCTGTAAGCTTTCTCCCTCTACTAGTATAAATCTTTTGTCATCAGGTTTCCTTCTGTTTCTTTGATCTGATACAAACTGACCTCTTTCTGCTTTTCTCCATCTTTCGCAGTGTTGTGCTGCTTATTTGCTCTTCATTCCTGCAGTAGAGACCTCTGTGCTAAATGTTCTCTTTGGTTCTGGTACAAGTGCGGTGAATGTTGAGGACTGCATTTCTCTCTTTTAAAGTTGAACTCAGGGATGAAACCATTTGAGTCCTGCAGAAAGATCTGCTGAGGTGGCTTGTGAGAGAAGGAGATCCTTCACTTTGCCTCCCATGGGCTTGGATGAAAAGCCCAAATTGGAACAAATCAGACCTACTCTTTTCCCAGACCTGAAGAGAACTGAGTGTACATGGAGTCTGAGCTGAGTACTTCATATGTACTTTATTTGGTTCCAGTCGTACTTGGGGGTTGTGGTATAAACTGCGCAAAGGAGGGCTGGGTGTGTAAATTGGGTATAAAATGTAATCCTGAGAATCCTGACATGTTGGCATCAACTTGGTCTCAAAATTTCTGTGGTGATAGGGCTACAATGAAAAGAGACAACTAAATGGATTCCTTTGGGAAGAAGATGCTGGGCAGAGTCTGCATTTGTACAAGAGACGTAGAGGTGCTTCTCAGCACTGGGCCATCATGATACTAGACCAGGAGGTGATGAACAGGATTTCATCCTTGGCGCTACCCTGGTAATTTTAGCACTTGCAGATTTCATGAGACCAAAGATAACCAAAGAGGCGTAGAAAGGAGTCCTGTCTCAGTGGTGTATTCATGAAGTACTCCTGACCTCCAGTGGTATCTGACTCAGTGCAGTATTGCTTTTAAGATAAAGTGAGGGCTCTTTGCAGTCCTTGATTTTGTTTTTATTTTGAAGATTAGGAATGGTCCAGTTTGCAAGTGTCTGTGGCAGGCACTGCAGTGTCTGCTTTGTAGCATCACTTGGTACTCAAATGCTGCTTCTATGGGAACAGAACCAATCTGTTCAAGCTGTCCCTTGGGATACTCTGCCGATGTCTTGCTAAGCAGATTTGCAAGTGTAATTACAGGCTTGAAGGTGAACTGAATTGCTGCCTTAAATGTCAAATTCCATTAAAAATGTGGGCATAACAAAACTACCACTTGAATCTGTAAATAAATAGGTCTCGACAAGGAAACAGAAGGTTAAGATGAGCCTTCAGGATGTTTTTTTGCTTTGACATTAACTACAGCATTTGCCCTGCTTCTGTTGGGCACTAAACGTTTCTACTCCACTGGCTGCACTGAAAGTACAGTACCAACGTGTCAGGACTTGGCCTTAGTAGCATGTGCAGCAAAAAGAAATCAGACTAGCATTATTATCTGGCAACAAAGCACCTGAAATACCAGCTACGAGCACAAGCCACACCATCTTTATAAATGAGGTTGTTGCTTTTTCTACTGTAGTTTGCAAATGAAGAAAGAGATATTGAAAGGACCTACTTTTCCTTGCTAGGCACCCTAATTGGCCTTTGTGTGAAAATACCAAATGTTTTGATCACCAGCTGTGCTTACATGTTGAAGAACAGAGCTTGAGTTGTGCTGGCTGCCTCCTCCTCAGAGCATGCACAGTCGCATGGAATGTGGCTTTAAGCCGCAGGAAGATGTGGCTTTAAGCAATCTTCCCTTCAGATGGATTATAGGGTAAATTACTCTCCTATTCATAAATTTGACTGACTGACCAGGCCAATTTATTTGTTGTCTTCTGCCCCAGGATGGCCATGGACTGTGACGAACCTTCAGAACCTCTGTGCCAACAGCCAAACCTAGTAGACCATGCTGGTATCACCTTGGCACAGTCCCTCCAGCGTGGGGCAAATGAAGGCGTCCTGCTCAAAAGTAATTTCTTTTGCCCCTTGCAGTGATTTAAAGCCTTCTCTTAGCAGCATTGAGGCATGTGGAAAAGTGATCACCCTGCAGCATTTCAGTTCACTCTTATGAATGCTTTTCTTCTTTATGTTTCTCCTCTCTCCATTTGACTTTTGTAAATACCCAAACCATTTGAATTTGTGAGCAATACCCTCTTTTATGCTGATTAGAATGATTTATTTATTTCCTGACATATTGTTGGATCATCTCTAGGGCTAATAGGAGTTAGTCCTGATTTTAACTTGAATTTCTTTAATTTTACACATATGTATAATTTGAATTATATTGGTTTTGTCTCTGTTACTTTGCAAAAATTTGCACCAGGCCCTCTGAATCATGCACTTCCCCAGCTGTTTTGTTTTTTAGGCAGAATTAAAGCTGGTGGCTTTACTTTGTAAGCTGAAATAAACAAAACCTGTTCTGTAAGCCACACTAAGTATATGGTCATAAGTACCACTTTTACAGCCACGTGAGATTGCACAAGGCTCTGCAAATGCAGACCTCTTACAGGTAAACTGGGTGAACCTGGAAGTGGTTTGAAAGCTGTGCCCTGCAGCTACCATGATGGTAGCATGAGGCTGCAACTGAAGCACTGAGTGTCTGCTCTCCACTGAGGAAGCTCTCAGTCCCTTGGAAGCAAGAAGCTAACACAGTCCCTGGGCCAGAGCTGTGGCATGAGAAACATTTGCATTTTGGATACAGGGGTCTGGTTTGGGGTTGTGCTTTGCTCACTGTGTCACACAGCCAGGGCCACAGGGCAGGTCTTTTCTACCTTTATGGTAACCAACTTGAGAAAACCTCCTGGAAATACTGTCAGAATGGGAAGAAGGGATTTCTCTCACCACCTCTTGAAGTCTGTTACCTTCTACCTTGATAATTACCTAGAGTAAGTCACCTCTCATCAAGACCGAGTCTGTCTTCTCTTTTTACTCAGTCTCCTTAAGGTAAGTGATTAATTCTCTCTATCCATACAATTCTGTCATAAGCTTACAGAGGGGGACCTCAGCAGAAAGCTATTCTTAGTACAACTTGCCTTTTTCCTGACATTCCCCATAGGCAAGCAGCATGTTTTTATTGCCAGCAAGTAGAGCTTCTTCAGTCCCTGGTTAGGTCAGCAGCAACTTGGTTTATTTTTTTGTTTGTTTGTTTCAGTCAGAAGAAATGCAGTAGGTCTTAGTGCTGTCACTGATGGCAGCAGGGGGAACACTGCAGGGTTTGAACTGATGCTGAGGTAGGGTATTGCCCTTTTTTTAAGTCCAAATGACAATGGGTTCACCTGGAAGGAATGGACTTTTGGCACTTACAACTGAATCAACAGACTGAAAATGTTTGGCTCTTGCAGGCAGCCTGTGTGTCCCAGAGAGGAGAAACTGAGGGTCTAGTGAGAGACAAATTGTGGTATTTATAGTGTGCTTACTTGTATGAACTTCTTAATCGTACTGTACCCTTGGAGTAACAGGTTTCCCTTACTGGATTCCCTGTTCCTTCCCAGCCTGGACTCTTCCCCATACCAGCAGCAGGACTCCTGGACCTGGCACACACACTGTATTGTGTGTGTAGGGTGTTACAGTGACAGTGAGGGGAGCAGTCTAGAAACTCAGCCAGAGTTGATGAGACTGACTTGCACCGAGTTGCCAGAACCAGAACTGAAAGCTCTGTGCTAAGAACAAAAAATGCTGCCAGTGCAGAAGGCTGCAGGCAGGGCCTTCGTGACACTCAAACTCCCACTCTTGATGGATCTTTCTCATATTTAGAAAAGGCTGAAGAAGGGTGGTTTTTAAGAATAGGGGCAATACAAGTGAAAGCGAGTATCTCTCCTCATTCTCAACTGAATCTGGAGGCAGATAAAGATTTCTTCAGCTGTGAAAATTGCAGCCAGAAGAAGCAAGCGATTGTGTTTTATCCAGTGATTTAAATGTAGCAGACACCTACCTGTTCATGAGGCCAGGGCCCCTCCTCACAGAGCCCTCTCCATAGCTCTGCCAATCTCCTATGCAGTTTGGTCAGTGACGTGTCTTCAAGGGGCTGCGGAGGAGGCTGGGAAAACCCATCCTCTTTGTCCTTTGTGGTAAACCACCTACTCCTGTAAGAAATGTAAGCATTATAAAAAGCCACAAACTAGGCATCAAAACTCCCAGAAGAGGCCAGTCTGGCTGTATTCCCCGGCCACCCCCTTCCCCACCTGGAACAGGCTCTTCAGAGCCAGCACCACTTCCCACTCAGGAAAGCAGGTGAGGAGGCAAGACCTACCCTGGTACAGATGCCCCACAGTGCCCAGGGAGTTTCCTAGGGGTACGTGAGCTGGAAATTCAGCCCACAGTCAACATGCTCCATAGGAAAGTTGCTGCAAAATTTCCTCTTAGTTAAAAGTGGGAAGAGTGGGGTATTTGGTATTTCCCTGAGCAAAGGGGAGGTAATTTATCATCATATTCATGTTTCAAGCATGGAAAGCGGATCTGGTAGCACAACAACAGGTTAAATGGGATATTCTCACTTTTCCACACATTTGGAGAGTGCTTTCTCTTCACCTTGCTATCCCAACGGCTCCAGGTAAGGGCACCAACCACTCAACTACATAAACAAAAGCTTTAAAACAGAAATACCAGCTGTTAAAGCAACTTAGCAGCAAAGGTACAGCACATTCTCATCAGTATGGTGCTCAGAATTGCATGCTGTAATACAGCTGCCATGTTCCACCTAAGAATTGGCTGCCCTTTATTCATTACTTGCACCTGAAGATACTTGCAGTACCCTTGTTAATTACATCCAACCATTATTTCCATCTGGAAGAGCAAGTGCTGTATAATTGTTGTACCAGTTTACCTCTCCCCTGTGTGTAAGCTCATCCCTTCCTACCCCAAGCATTTCTCCAAGTTTTGTGAAAGCTGTCCTAAGTACACAAGGAGTGGCAGCAGAGATGTATGAATAGTTTGGGTGCATTTCACCAACCCAAATGATGAAAAGAAGTAACAATTCCAGTACAGAAATAAGCGAACTGAAAATTGTCATTATTCATCAGTAGTTGCTGGCTGTGTCTGGCTGACACACTCTCTGGGCAACAAATATGGTTTTGTGTGTAGGAGACTCACCTGTATGGAAGAATGTATGGCAGAGAGCAATGAAGAAGACATATATGGAGTTAAAGGAAATAGCTGACTAGATTAATCCTTATCCAAATAATTGGTATAATAGAAGGTAGGGTAGAGGCTTAATTATAGTTTGATCATCAAACTTTTTAATGAGCAAAAGGAAAGAAAATTCCTTAAAAAAATCTCCAAAAACTAACAACTAAACTAAAAGACAAGGATCTTGCCTACCCTAAGCACCTACAATGGAACAGAGTAGATTTGTAGTAGCTATAAATTGCAGCAATATTTAGGGACTTGCTGTTTCAAGTGCCTGTCATTAGGCTTCAAAGCTAACTCTCGCTTATGCCAAGAGCTTGTTTGTAATTCTTGTGGCATAATTATTACAGACTGTACAGTAACAACTTCTGTTACATTGGAAAATAGATTGAAGTCAGAGAGCCATTCTTTCTGACCTTGGAATTTATGAAGTCAGCTGCACTGGCTCACGTACAGGAGTTTTTGCAGTTGCTAAAATAATAGAAAAAAATTTTTTTGTTTAACCTGAAAGAATTAGTTCTGTGAGAATTGCTTGGGCTTCTCAAAGAGCAGACAGACCAGTTACAAGATGCTCAGATTCAATTTAGTACTGCAACAGGACTACCTAGAAAGTGACAGAATTTGTGTATGTTAAATACCAGTGAGAAAGCACAGACTCTGTGCCATAAATTACCTACCCTGTAGGCATCCAAGACTGATTTACACCCGTTATTAGTAAGCCAGCCCTCTTCTCCACTGTGGGTTTTTAATCCATTTCACACTAAATGCTTATTGACAAAGTTATCAATGGTTCTTGGAGCAGAAACAAGTTCAGCCTTGTCTCCTACATAACTATCTCTGAGGGACAGCTTCATTATGACTATGCTAAACCCACTGTCGTTGTCCGCACTCATCCCAGGCTAATGGATTATGTATTTACTGTGTGGTCATATATAAGAGGTGAGAGAGGCTGTTCTGCAGGAGGGAAGTGATGGTACATGTGAAAATTCCCCCTTAAGCAGTATATGCACTATATTTAGAAGAAACACCCTGTTCTAATAATTTCTCTTTCCCCTCAACCCCCATGGTGGGAATGGGAGGGGAGTTCTGATGTGCATTTTGGGACTTCAAACATCGAGGATTCAGAACCACTGTCCATTATATGTTTGAGTGAGTGCTGGGGAGGGGAGAGGGGAGGGAATTTCCTGTGGTTTTTCCCCATCCTGGGAGAGGGAATTTCTAGTGGTTTTCCCCCATCCTGTTTTTTTTTTCAGAAGATAGTGGTGGCTGAGCAGCACTGCATTTGGCAGTGCAGATGGAGCTGCTCTGAGCTCCTCCATTCAGCCTGTCACTGAATCTCATCAGTCTCTCTTCTGCCTCTAAAATGTTAGACAACTTTCTTCCCCGAAAGCCCTGTGGCAGACTGGAGACATGCTGCCCGCTGCAGCCATAGTTCTGGTTAAATGCGATAGCTCAGCCTCAACAGCACTGGGTTAAGAAAACTTCTGTCCAGCTATCCAGGAGCCACTCTGGGAGTCACACTCTCACCACCTGAACCAGGACTGAAGACTCTTCATAAAAGCCTGAGCTGGATCCCTCCTCAGAGGCACGAGCTGTTATTTTGTTATTGCACCATAATTAAATTGTTTTAAAGAATGAGATATCTGAGATACAGAGTTGAACCAGTAAGGAAACCTGGTCTGACTGTGTGAGTGTGGTGTGTGTGTGGAGTCAAGTGGGGTACCCATTGGGTCACTGGAGCCACCTGATGCGAAGGGGCTTCAGTCCCAACTCAAGTGGTGGGAATGTGACTGCCAGAGTAGCTCCTGGATGGTTGGACAGGAGAGTTTCTTTAACAACTGCAGCAAAATGTGGCTGCCACCATCTAGTCATTGCCATCAAAGACTGTCCCTTAGTCTTTAAAAGTCCTACTCACTGAAAACAAAGTAACTGCTGAAGTAAATGAGATCTGAGAGCATTTACCATAAGCTTCCTCCTAGCTTATTAAAACGTGTAAGCTGCTGTGAACAAGACACCCACACTTGTCAGGTAAATTAACAAAAAGGCCCATTTTCAAAAGCTTATTTCTTTGACTTTACCCAATGCTTAATCTAATCCACTGTTTGTCTGCATCCATATAGCCATCCTCCTTTGCTTGGGGTTTACAGTGTAGAGTGGAAATTGTTCCAGATCTGTACTCCTCCCACCTTCTCATTTTTTTTCCTGAATAATTGTCATGATAAGCTGATTGACTTACAGAGCCAGTGATGTCTTCAAGGGGCAGCAGCAGGCCTCTCTCCACCCCTCCTCTGGATTGGCAGTGGCTATAAAGGCTCAGCTCTCTATGAAATAAAAAGTGAGTGTGTGTTCAGTGGCAGATATTGTTGTTTGTAGAGGCTGTGGAGAGACTAGCAGAGCAGAATTAGGCCTTTGAGGGAGTGAATATTTTCACTTTGCAGAGGTATTGTTCCTATATTGCTTGTTTGGAGTTGCCCTTAGTGGGGGAGCCTCAAACGGGCTTTTGAGAGTCTAAGAGGAAAACAAATTTGTCCTTTGCCACTTCCCTGTCTCTTACTCTGTTTGCAAGCCAGCCCCCCCTTCCCCTCGGCTGTGTCTGGGACAGTGGGCACCCCCCACCCCCTGTGTTCACTGTGTGCACATTGGTGTGATGTGGTGCATCCAGCTCAGGAGCTGTGCCCAGCCTGGGCCATGCGTAGAGGTGCAAAGTGGCTTGGAAGGCTAATTTTCTTAGTGCTAAAGTGGTTGTAACAGGGTATTAATGCAGAAAATGTGGGTTTGGGAGGAGTAGAGCAGAACCCATGGGCCAAGCCTGAAAGGGCTCCAAGTGCTTAGGATCACAAGCAGTCCCTGGCACAGCTTGTGGGGAAAGCAAGGTGTGTTCACAGGAGATGAAGCTTTCGGGTTAGAAACAGCCATGGCCGTACTCAGCATATCACTTCAACCTGTCTCCTATCAGGCAGTAGTGAAGGGTAGGAGTGAGACTAATGTGGTCTTGCCATTAAGGCTTCTTTTTCTTCATACACAGATAACAGATACCAAAAATGGCAGCTGTTAGAAAACAGCCCATGAGAAACATACTGCTAAAGCCTTGGATGGACGAAGACAATTGTTTAGGTCACTGGACAGCAGGGAACTCTGTTACAGGGCAAATTTCCCCATTGACCTGTCAAAGATTCAGCCTGCAGCTGGATACAAGTTTACCTCATGAAGTGAAGGGAAGCAAGTAAATAGGATGGTTAAGTGAACAGTAGCAGATCCACTTGCATATCTGAAGGTCAATCAATAGTGTAACAACAGGCACAGACTGCTCTAAGTGTTAATGGTCACAATGCAAATGGGAAAAAACCCCACCCTGTGTCCATCTTGCTTTGTATCAGAATTGCTTCTTCAAAGACATTCTTTTCTGTGCTACTTACCATCACTCAGTGATGAACAGTGACACTGGGGTCCTGGCCTGAGAAATGGTGTCTGGGAAACTGGACAAGCAAATGAATTAATAAAGTCATCAACTGAAAGTCCGGGCAAATAAACACACAAATACACACACACACACACAAACACACTATCTCCCAAGACATAGATCTGTGTGTAAAAGGAGATCAAAGGCTTGGGAGAAGAATAGGTTTTGTACATTTTTATGTTGCTGCGTGCTCTGGGGTTAACAACATAAGTGTGAGAGTGCATCCACATAGCCTTTCTGGTGGATCAAGAGTGACAGGAACGCAGCTTGAGTTTGTGCTTTGTTTCCCCCAGACCAAAATAGCACTAATTGCTGAAAAAGGTGGGGAGAAAATGCATGGGTTTTTCTGTGGAAAGTGGGTGCCAGCTTGAAGGAGAGGCAGGAAAACAGCATGTGATGAAAGCCTAGCACATGGTATTGCACCCACAGCAGGTGGAGTAACACAATGAGCTAACGTACACTGGTATGGAAGGTCTCGGCTGAAAATAAATATTTGTTATGATGGGCCCCAAAGAGCAAAAGACTAAGACCAAAACAAAAATTCCATGTATAGATTCACAGAATCACTAAAGTCAGAAAAGACCTCTAAGATCATAAAGTCCAACCCTTAACCCAGAACTACCAAATCCACTACTAAACCATGTTCTACACATTTTTGAACACTGCTAGGGATGGTGACTTCACCACTTTCCTCAACAGCCTGTTCCAATGCCTGATCATCCTTTCAGTGAAGAAATTTTTCTTAATATCTAATTTAAACCTCCCCTGGTGCAACTTGAGGCCATTTCCTCTCATCCTGTCACTTGTTACCTGGGAGAAGAAACTGACCCCCACCTTGTTACAACGTCCTTCCAGGCAGTTGTAGAGAGCAATGAGGTCCCCCCCAAGACTCCTTTTCTCCAGGCTAAACAACTCCAGTTCCCTCTGCTGCTCCTCATAAGACTTGTGCTTCAGACCCTTCACCAGCATCGTTGCTCTTCTATGGACACATCCAGCACCCCAATGTCTTTCTTGCTGCAAGGGGTCCAAAACTGAACACAGTATTGGAGACGCAGCTTGAAGGAACCACGAGGAACTACAATTCTGTAATGAAATTACTTACCCTTGCTTTTACCCTCTTTCTCATTTTGGAAAGGACTTGTGAAGGTGTTGGATACACAGTTCTGTCTCAAAAACCTGGGGACAGTTGGACTAGACTGGTGCTATCTTTATTATAAAGATAGATAATTTTTATTGTTTTTACTTTTATAGAGATACTCAGTGTATTATATATGATCTATTTATAATTACATTTGTATATACTTAATATAGTAAATAAATACTATATTACTATTTAAAAAAATTTTTTATATACATGATATAATTTTTTAATTGAGTTTATCATTATATTTATCTGAGACTATTACAACTGGACTGAGAATATACAGGAGCCAGAAAGAGGTAGAGATTAAAATATGGCTCTTTTGCATTCACACCCTGTTTTCCATTGGTGAAAGCAGTGGACAAGGAAACAAGAAATCCAGAGTGGGCATTCATCACTGTCCCGCTATCTAATTGTTTGGTCATGGTGTTTGGTGGTCTGACCTTCCTTTTCCCAACAGTACTCACTTACCTTTCAGGATCCCTGTTTTCTACCCATTTAAAGCCTAACCCCTTCCATTCCCAGAGGATCCAAATCCACACTCTGTACAGATCACTGAATTGAATTTAAAATACTGATTCTTTCCCTGCCTTTTAGCTAGAAGGATAAGTACAGGTACACGCCTATAAAAGGCCTTTGGCATGAAGAAACTCAAGCTGAAGGACTTGTTTCTAGGAGGTGAATCACACTGGACACACCTGCTTAGGCAAGTCTAAACTCCACACTGTGTGAAGTTTATCACACCTGGGTGTGATACTGAAACTAGGAAATCTTGTATGTGTCACTTTCCTTGGCAGCACCACGGCTCCTCAACACCCTGTTAGCAAAGCCCAAGTTCATACCTGGCTGAAATCACCACTTTATGAAAGGCAGTGACAGAAACAAAGTTAAATCTTGGAGAGAAACAAGTCTGTGCATGCATACGTGAATACCAAAATGGAAATAAAAATGCTAACTCAAGCATACTGCAGCAGAACTTAAAAAGTCAGACTCATGGACTTCACATGACAGCTTCACCTGACACCCCGGTGCTGAGTGAGCAGTGAGAGAGAGGAGTATCTGCTGCTGAAGACAGAAGGGAAAACCAATGTTACCAATACAGGGCTGTAGCAGAGGAGTAAGGACTCTGCAAGTCAAGTGAGACAAGGAAAGATTTGTATTGTTACCTTGTCTTTTTTTTTCTTTTTTTTTCTTTTTTTCTCCAGCGTGTCAATTATCAGCTGAGTTTCATAGAAATCAGGTTCTGTCTGGGAGGGCTAAGAAACTGAAAACTCATATTTTTGGACAGTTTATCACAGCTATCACCTCTGCTTCTAATCAGCTAAGGGAATGTAGGACGGGCTTTTTTTTCCAAAATTGTCAATACCCAACTGCTAAAACACTGCTCTGTTTATGCCTTGTCCCCTTCACTGTTTAGTGGGGTAAGTCTTTTGGACAAAAGGTACCAGAAAACATAGGTATTGGTCTATGAATCCATTTTGCCCTAGGCTAGCACCTGCTGGGTCTGCCTGAGTTAAGTCAAACCTGCTGATACCTCAGAAACTATCAGCTAGGATCTTCAGGACCATGAATAGACCAAGGCTTTTCTCCTCCTTCATCACTGGGTGACTGGCTGAGAGGGGCAATGCACCAGCTGGAATAAACATCTGCAGTTGGTGGGAGAGCAGCTAGATCCAGGAGGCAACAAAGACCTCACTGGGACAAAGGAGCAGGGTGAAATCACTAAACTCAGGAACACTCATGGGCTGTTAGGCCACAGAGACCAGTCAGAGCACAAACCAAAAGGAAAAGGAGGCTCACTGGTTGAGGCTGGGACCGCAGCTAACAAGGAAATTATTTTCTTGTTGCACAATCTCCTCCTCTCATACAGTCTAGGAATTTTCCTACTCCATTCAAGAGGAAAACTCCCAATTAAAATGAGCCTTTCAGAGCTGCACAACCCAAATGGTTGTTTCTGCAGAACAAGGGGGTTCAAAGAACATGACCACCGAAAGACTAGACAGTGAAGTAGGGTCCCAGGATTTGAGCAGAAAGATTATCTTCATGATGCTGTAGCTCAGTCTTTATCTGCCACCCCTTCAGCACACGATAGCAAGGTAATTTAATTTTTACAATTTTTTTTTTAAACAGAGAAAATTGCAATCTTTTAGAAGGGATGAGAAGTGGTGGCAACAGTTCTGCTTGGGATCAAATATGAGTGAGGAGGGACTCAAGATATGACGACTACTACTACAGAATCTTTCTGCTTCCTTGCACGCAAGAGGAAATGAAAAAAAAGAAAAGACAGGAGAACAAGGACAGTTCTGTCTGTGGGTTAGCTTTTTTATTGCAGTTTGCAAACTGGAGAAGACTGCAGAACTAACACTAACTCTTCACATATCCTGAGCCCTGACAAGCTTTAAGCAACTTAAAATAACTTAAGCATATAGCTGCCTATATGCTCAGAGACATATATACTTATTAAGGAGGTTAGGTTTAATTATAAAAAAACTTAAAACCAGTAAAGGAAAAAGACCTGAAGGCCACAGACCCCAGCATTTGGTATTTCAGGTCACTAAGACTGTCAGATCCTGTAAGGGTGGTGGCAGCACCAGGGTCCACTCAGTCCAGCATGGTCAAGCTGCTCCTTCCAGATGGAACAGACAAAGACCCAGTGGTGGGCAAACGGTGAGGGTGAGACAGTCGTGACACTGAAGTGTTTCCTTTGATAATTTTTTTTTGCCAGCATAACAATTTCCTATCTGAGTGGCATGAGTCTGGGTTTGGGTTTCTTTGGCTTTTTTTTCTTAATCAAGGATGACTAACAGGCAGAATTCATCAGCCATCTTACTCATTTCATCCAGACAGGCCTAGATTCCCTACTCACCATTTTTGTTCCATTAACCTCCCATTCTATTGCCTCGTAATTATTGTATATGCTAAGAGCACACTCAGGGCTAATTTACTAAGTTTTGTGGGCTTCTGTAAATGCTGTTTTGGAACAGGCTAAATAGTCACAGCTTCTAAGCGAGAAACACAGCATAAACAGCTGAAGTCTAGCACTGTGTGTACTCATGTACTTACCCAGGATAATATAGGAAGGAATGGCACAGGGAGTTTTCTCTTTCCAGATGGAACAGCCTTTAGTGTTGGGCTAGTGCTTTTGGGGGATGAGCAAGGCAGCAGAGCAACTGGTTTGGCACTAGTAAGGATTTAGGTAAAACAAACACATTCTTCTTGTGAAGTCACTGCAATGAACTGGTATTTGTCCAATAAAATATTCAGTCAAAATATCCTGGTCCACATCTAGCTCAGCCATTTTTTTTTCAGAAAGGTACAGGTATACAGACATTTGTATTTACAAGGGTGTGAACATACTTTCATATTGCTGGCATCTTCTGTTTCTTCATGTGGACTTTCCATTCACTGGTGCATCTGAAGCAGCTAGTTTTCCTGCTTAAAAACAGGTCATTATTACTTCATCTCATCAAAAGAAGACTTTAGTGCCCTCAAAATATGAAACAATAAAGATGTATTAGCAAAACAAATAACTGGTAGCTGACCATATTTTCCTATCCATTACTCATAGAAGCTATTAGGACCAACCTGGATGAAAGATAAGGTCATAATTAACTTGACATTAACCGCAGTGCATTAGATATTATATCTATAAATACCATTAAGGTTACTCAGAATTTGAAAGTTTGGAATATCCCTTCCTGCAGATGCTGTTAAAAAACAGATCCAGAATGTTTGTGGTTGAGATAAATCAGCAGATTTCAATGAAGCACTTACTTCCCTTTTGTTTCTGCTCTGAGTATCTTGGAACAAAGCTTCAACCCATAATTACTTTTGTCACAAACATAACAAGCAAGTAGATGTGGTCATCGAGGTGACAGTGTGCAATTTTTTTCAGATTTCTTAAATTACAGGATGATCATGAGAACATTTAGTTTATTATCGACTACATGAGCTATATCTTCTAGTAATGAATTATCCATGCCCGTTATAAATGCCAGAAATTTTTATCTTGAAATATCTGTTGCCTTCTTGGTGCTATATGATACATGGTCTCCTGCATTAAAAAACAGCCAACCTGAAACTCACAAGACAGAGAAACTACCACAGAGGTCCTGTATCAGTGAAACTTTTTGAATAGCCCTCCATACAAATAAAGATGCAACATGCAGTGCACAGTTTACTTAGTTTATTTTTTAAAGTTCTGTCAGAAATATTGCTGTGCACTATTACAAAATATATTAAATTATCGATCAATACATCAAAGGGAATAGAAGTACTTTCCTTTTGTTCAAACACAAACCAATATAAACCTTTAACATTGAACCCAGAATAATCTTTAAAATCCATCATAAATGTATTTATTCTGTCACCATCTCTGATTTCATCAGCAAGTTTAATTCATTGATAGCAAACATGACCAGACATATCATGAGACCACTTAAAAAACAAGTCTATACATCTCACATTATCTGAGCTCCCACATATACATCACACATTATTTTTAGTAAAATAATTTTCCCTGCCCTGCAGGTGAAGACATTTAGAGGCAAAAGGTAACATATTTGTAATATATTATCACTGGTAAATTTGTGCCATAGCAGCTTTGCAAATACACATATTAAGTCGGTGACTTAGGACACATCAAAGACAACAGAAATTTGGAAAAGAAGCTAAGCCACTTTTTAAATCACCTCGAGATCCAGTGATGCTGCAAAGCTTTGAGTTACAAAACTAAAGAACTCCATTGCTGAATGAATTACACAGGAAATGGGTTAAATTCCCATTCTTCTTCGGCTTTGTTTTAGAGACAACTCTCAATGCTGCATACCTTTCTGCTTCCATTTAAACAGTTCTAGCAATTATACCTCAATCTACCGTGGTAAAACAAGTTCTCAAAAGAAGAGATTTGGAGAAAGGGGAAAGAGGAAAATGGAGCAAGTACATGAATATTATGAATAAATATTTCATTAACATTTACAAGGTGTTTTTATGACAATAAGATCTAACCGATACTTAGCAAATTAGCACTGAAAGTCTCGCATGTAAAACTCTGTCATTACAGTAATTTGACATCTCTCAAGAGTTCTAGTGGGTAATATAAAAATACAAAACCAGTAGAATAGCAGCAGTGAATAAAGCATTCATATTACTGTGGCCAATGCAGTCCTATACATGCAGTAGCCTTCTATTCCCTATTGGCTTGTGCTATTGTATTAACCTGAATCACTTAAAACTCTGCCACCAAACTGAGTTTCCTCCTCAGAGGCAAAGTACATCCGATCTTGCAGATATGGTTCAAAGTAAAAATTCCATTCAGAATGCAAATATTCAAAAGCAAAGGAAGTGTTAATGCACTTACTGGATCTTGGCTATAACCAATGTGAACACAGAGCAAGGACATTTTTATTATTACCACTAGGGCTGATAAAGGACCTGGGGCAGGAAGAAGCTCTCTAATTACAAGAGTTTCTTCTGACTGCCACCCCACCCCCTGAAAAAAAGAGAAAGGGGGGAAAAAAGGAGACAATGGCAGTTTTTGAGCATCTTGAAAAAAATAAGTATAACTAACATAGCTTGAAAATGGAGAACTAGTGTACAGCACCTTCTGTATACAGTGGGTCTGTGCACTGCTATGTACATTAACAGCTCTTGGTTAAGAATGGTTTAACTGGACATTCTCTAACTGAAGACACTGAAACAAGAAAGCTAATAGGATGAGGCTATTCATCATCAAGACTACTTAAGAAGCTTAAGCCCACAGTTTTAAAGCAAGGATCTTTTCCTATTTTAATATATGCTCACCCCTTCCCTAATCACAGAGAATACAATGAAGTTCTCAATGACCAACTGCATTTACCATTAGCCAGGAAGTTCATGTTTCAGCAGTGACAACACTCCATTGAACACAACCCCTCATCTAAGAGGTTCTATCTCCAGAAGAAGTTTTACTCATCTGGATATGATGAATGTGGTAGCTTGGGTCCAGGAACTTTTACATCTCATGCAGTCAGGCAGAGTATCCTCCCAAATCAATATACTACAGTAGTCTTTCTTTACTCATGTATGTATATGTATGTATTAAGCATGTGCCCTTTCCCCACTGACGATACTCATGGTACCGCTTTGATGAGGCCAAATAGTTGGAATACTCTTTACTATTTTTTAAGTGGCAGTCTTTAGGTTACTTCACTAGCATGGATAAATAATACACATATGCTTACGTATCATTTAATTCTTTCTTCTGTATCAGAATATCTGTTTAGGTTATGGGGTGGACAAAACTTTTTTCTTCCCTCCTTTAAAGACAAGATTCAGAACTTTATCAGCACCATGATAAGTTAAAATTTTTAGCACCAGTGAAATTGAACTACTCAGCTTTGACTGGTCAAAACCAACATTTATGTGGCATACAGTCAGTACAGAAAATAATAATACACGCAATATTAGGAAGCTCATGAATCCCTGACATAGTGAATCTAGTGTTTGATAAATGAGTAACTATGGAAGTCAGATTTTCTTCCTAAGAGCAAACAGGACTGCAATTTTTCCTCACACTGTTGAACTAGCAGGTTTTCCTTCTTCTCCAAATTGCTGAGAGTGGCCCAGTTTCTATTGTTTAAAGGGACAGGAAATACACACAACAGTTGGATGTTGATATGGCCAGCTGCCCACTGAGAATTCATAGGAGGTGACATAGGTCATATGTCACGCACAACACCAAGAGATCGCTCGAATACATGCAGGTCACAAGTTCAGCTTTGGTACAAATTCGGGTTTCAACAACAGTAAAACGCATCCTGTATCACCCTATCTAGTTAGTACATCCCCTTGCTCATGTATCCACTCATAAGCTGAAAAATGTTCAGCATAGGGGGTACCTCAGCACAAAGGTATTTCATTCAAATGCTAAACTTTTATATCTCTTGTCAATTGTAATTGACACTCTGGGCCTAGAGCACACACTTACAGAAAGATTTATTCAAGTAAAGAGAATTAGGGAGGTACTTTCAGACCATATTACAAACATTTCTTCAGTGAACTCAGCTCATAGTTGTTTAGCCTTCTCCACAACAATACCACATGTCTTTTGGAAATACTAACTTCAACTGTACATCAACATGCCACTTCCTGAAGCCAACTCCAAAGAAAGGAAGGGCCAAAGCATACCTGAACCCTAGGTGACATAAGCGAAGTCTTGACTTCAGATTTCAAGAAAAGCATAACCAATGCAAAATTCTAGATAAGTCAATATAGAAACTGTCTCAACTTTCCCAAGCTCTGTAAAAAACAAACAAAAAAATTCCTCATCTTTATTAATTTAGCTATTTCCCTGTTACAGTATCTGAGGCACTGAGGTGAAAAGACTTACAGGACTTCTCAACATGACTTACATTTTACCAGAGACGTACAGGTTCTGCAACAGGATTTTCCTTTAGGCAGTTAAGTTTTGGTTAACAACACTTCATTTAGTTAGCTTGCTACAAAAGTAGCTTATTATTTTAATAGAGAACCATACCAAATATTTAAATACATGACCTCATACAGAAAAAAATAAACCAGCAACAAGAAAGTTCCATTCAGGTGAAGATCAACTATGTTGGTAACTATGATCTTTTACAAACGCAGCCTATATTTACAATGAAGCACTCTTGTGGTGGAAGAACATAACTAGTGGCTCCATTCCTCTGGATAAGACTTACAGGCTACAGAGGTCCATCTGTACTGCGAGTCTGAAATCCTTCTCTGCGGACACTCTTCAAATCTAGACGCGTTAGAACTTCACAGCGCACCAGAAGTGTATCATCCTTTATGAAGGTTCTTTGTTTCAAATTTTGAAGGTGCATGAAAGTCACATAACCAAAACCTTTTGGATTGCGGTGAACTGTCGGTCTCTGGAAGGCCAGTAACTCTGGTTTGGCTTCCATTACTTCTTCATGATTCTGCCTTTCTGGGCCTTCTGATTGATCCAAAATAGAAAGTCGTATCGTGCCCTGGAAAGGCCATGGCAGATGGCTGTCATATTCTCCTTGCATAGTGTGGACAAACAGAGATATAAAATTAGCACAGCGCTGAGCATTCGGTAACTGGATATGCAGGCGCAAACACAGCTTGTACCCAGGCTTTCCAGTATAGAAGCCAGGACTGTGCATGACAACAGGTCTCTCTTCTTCCTGGGCTTTCTGAAGTCCGCTGAAGTTCTCAATCTTCCAGATATAAATACCGTTACATTGCTGGGCCTCCATTTCAGTGATCTTTCCCTCCAAACTTCGGATAGTACGTTTGAGTTCTGCCATGTGAGTGTTCTGAGTCTCCATTTTAGCAATGAGTTCCCTGATTTGGTGATCTTGTCTTACCAGACGACCTTCCAACTGCTGAATAGTTTCTTTGAAGTTTTCAACTTCTGGATTACAATCATATGTGGCACGTGACACATGTGAGAAGAGGGCAGGCTCAAAGGGTAGGCCATTGATGAAGGGTACAGGATTTGTAGCAGTGACACTGATATTTTGAAAACTCTGCGCCATCATTCTCATGTGAACCTGAGTGAACTCCTGCATATGTCGTGCCAGTTCATTCCTTTGCATCTAGAATTTAAGAGATGTGGCATTAGGAACATATCAAACGTAACCAGAAATCACATTTTAAACCTGCACTGCAAATGGAGGCAATTTTGAGTAAAAGGCATGAGGTATTTCAGTAGTACATACAATGAGAAATAGAAACAGTGTATTTCAAACTGTGCACCTGAAAGTAAAAACAAGATACGAAGAAATATGGAGTATTTTATACTGAAAACATTCTTGATAAATATTCCAAAGGCAAGCATTATGTGTATATTCAGGGTTACTTTCTTGTTAATGAGCATTCATGATAAAAAGATTCAGGTTTCGTAGAAGTAATTATTTCCCTATTAAACCATCATTAATTATGGAGTACACTTTCAATAACACTGTTCAACTCAAAACAAAGATGTAGTGAAAGACTGTTAGTGATAAATATACATTTAGTATTTTTTTCTGTGCTTTAAATTAGTACTGTATTCCCTTCATTGATTTGCTAAAATGTTCTGTTGTACCAAATGGTGTATGAAAATTGATGTGGAAACGATGAAGGGGAAAGATCCATTTTTACAAAGAGGTAGTAAACAACTAGAAGTAAGAGTATCTAGTTTAATAACTTTAGAATTTAATAAAATCGGTTTTTTTCATGGAACTCTAAGAGCCACAAGTGTATTTGGCCACAACTTTGGAAGAAATGCTGGAAGCTACTTTATTGATGTGAAAGCTGAGAAAACAGTCAGTCACGGACTAATAAAAGCAAGTTCATCAAGCAAATAGTTCACAGTTTTTAAATTTGAAAAGCCAATATTGAAAGACAATGTATCAACATGTAGTTGATATCAAACCAAAAAAAGACAAACCCACAAATCACTGAGGATTTGGGCTAGTGAATGAGACAAGAATAGGAAAACGCATTAAAAAAGCCCCAGACAAATGCCTGCAGAAGGTCTTCCAACATATGATTCTGATAAAAGGCTTACCTTTTCAGGACATCCAAAGGCACTATAAAAACATGGCACTGGGGCAGTAGGACAATCATTGTTGTAATGGTTAGGCATCTAAAACAAATGAGATTTGCTATTACTTCTTCATCAAGAGTATGCTTTTATAACATCCAAAAAGGATACAGCCAGATGGATTCTGAACTGGTACCTAAAGTCAGATCAGTTTATACCTACATAATTTCTCAAAGGAATATGGAAGTTTTGAACAAAAATATTAGCTGATGATAAAAATTCTACATCCTACTACTACGTCCTTTAACAATTCATTGACTTTGTTCTTACATCAGGCATCAGAAAGTATTTGAGTTTCCTTGCTAGACCAAACGCCTTTCACTGCTAGCCTATCCTCAAGCTAGATCACAGTCCATTTCTTTCCTTTCTGAAGAACTGCTTGCACATACTCAAGGTATTTCTCTTCATTACCCTCTTCCTCAAAACGTGCAAGTTACTTCAATTTTCTTGTAGTTTCCAGATCCAGCCATCTCACTGCTCTGGACCCACCCTATCCACCCCCATCTCAAAAGCATGACAACTTCAGCTGATGCCTTACCAGCCCTAAACAGAGCAAAGGATAATTCTAGGTTTCACAGGCAAAATACCTGTTTATACAACCCCGTATGTTTGCCTTGTTTAAATATCACGATGAAGCAGAACACAAGTTTAATACAGGTCAGTCATTAAATCTAAACCATTAGCAAATTCAGCATTCTCTGTTTCCCATTTCTGCAGTTGATTATCCTACCTAACAACACATTTTTGCCTTTGTCATTACTAAGCTCAATCCTGCTTTTCAAAGTATTTGGACAATTTGACATGATCCTTCAATATTATTTGACATGATATTCAACATAGTTGCCATCCCATTCAAACAAGGATAGGCTGCATATCAAATAACATTTATCATTTTTCTGTCAATGAAGTTATTATTGAATAGAAGAAATAATAATGGCTATTACAATAGTAATGGACAAGCAGAATTCCAGTCAGCATCTGCAGTTTCATAGTGAACTACTTATAGCTACTTCCCAACAATGGCTTTCCAATTACAAATACTCTCACTCTCTGCCTATTTTTTAACCTCCATTCAACATAAAAAACATGCAGCATGTCCCCTGTCAAGAAGCAGTACAGCTAAATAATGTGATGTGCAGCCAAAAATCCTACAGAGGTCTTACCAGACAGCTGGAACAGCTGGAACAGCATTTAAAAGAGTATTACACCTGTACTGGACATTTTCACAGAGAGATAGGTAGAGATTTATTAGCTAGTAGACAAACTGTTTCTCCAAGTTTAAATTCATATTAAAGAAGCAATGTAAATACAAAACATCTGACCCAGATTAAACACAGAAGGTGGTAGTCTCTTACCTGCTCTCTGATTAGCACTGTGTTGCAATATTCACAAAACACGTTGGCAAGTGGGCAGGTTTGGTCATGAAGCTTAGTGATCAAGCAGAAAAAGAGAGGAAAGAAAGAATCAATAAAGTTACAAAATTTAAGAGAGGGCTAATCACCTCTGATCAAACATCAAATTTTTATTTACATTTCAAATTTTGCATTTAGCTGTATGCAACTGTGAAAAAAAGTCGCCCCCCTTACTCTGAATAGTATGTTTTCTATTACTGTTTTTTCCTGGACTTACACAGGAGCTACATAAAGTTGCAGATATTTTATTTCCTAAAGCTCTTATGCTCCAAAGAAGTCTGAATTTAACCAGAAGTTTCTAAAATACAGGTTCAATTGCAGTGGAACTATATTAAAGATTTTTTTTTTTTTATTGTTGAACTATACAAGGTACTTTTGTTTGCAATTCACAATATGAATTTCATAAAATTTAACAGTCCTTGAGATAAAACACATCTATATAGAGATAAAGAAAAGGAAACAGAAAAAGGAAAGTACTGTCCTTGGTATTGCATGAGCAAAAAAACGCAGAACCAGGAGAAGAATTCAGAAATTATCGTGGTCTTGAGTGTTAGCAGAGATCCCCAAAAGATTTATCTCCTGCTATATCCTTTCTCCCAGGCATAAAATGTAAAGCAAATGTAAATACTGCCTTTTTTATTCGTTTGGCAGTAGATACAGGCCTCTCTGGTGGCCAAAAATCAATGGTTCTTTCACAAGTCTCCTCAGACCACAAGGTTCCCAATAAGTTTGCATTTAAGAACAATCTCTTCCCATCTTTTCCTGTTCTAGGCTAATATCCTGAGTTTGTACCTTCTCACCTCTGCAGCAGCAGATAGTGCTCTTCTAGACCAAAAACTTTGTTGCTTTTTTTTTTTAAACTGATATTCTATTTACAAGCAAACCCATGTGAATGAAGATTGAAAAACTGAGACTCCTGCTAAGTACCTCTTTATCTTCGTAGGCCATAGATGTGGCACAGTTTGGGCAACACACTTGACGCCTCGGACACTCCTGGGTCATGTGCTCTTTCAAGTGGTTCTTCTGGAAGGTTCCTTGGCACTGTGGACATTCCACAGTGGAAAATTCACACTGTAACTGGTGTTCCTGCAAAAGGACAGAAGAGGGATGATACTACAAACAGGTACTATCATCTCATCTGTTTTCAAGGGAAAGCACAGTACAAGACAAACAAATCCCAATCTTTCTTTCATGCAAAGAAATCCTTATACTCTTATGCTGACTTAACAGCCCATTACTGTCCCATTACTAAGATCAGGGTTTAACATATTCAGAGCTTTAAGAAGGCTCTCAGGTAAAAATTTAGTTTTATATTTATCCTTTTAACTGCAAATATTATTTTGCAAAGTAATTATTTCAACTAACATATGTAGCTACTTTGAGGGAACATTAAACTAACTTTAAGCAACTTGTGTGAAGTACAGATAGAACTGATCAAAAGACAAACATGAAAGATACCAAACAGAAAGCTGCATTAGTATAATTTTCATGCACTACGATGTTCACTTGAGAATAACCTACTTACAATTAAAGACTCATCAAAACCAAACACGTGCAGCTATAGTCTTGAAAGAACGATGCACTGAATCAGCATAAATGAGTATCTATTTTAAGTTATTTTGACTTTTTACTTGTTCATGAAAATCAGGTTCCATGTTTTCAAAACCAATTCTCACCTCTAAGTGCCTCAGCTCCATCTTCATACTGCAGCCCTTGTTGGGACACTTCACCATCAATGAAAGGATCTCCCGTTTAGCAAAGTTGTCAGGAAAAAGTTGATTTTCAAGCAGAATTTCGTTGTCTACTGGACATTTGTGACCTGCATCTCTATAATGCAGAAAAGCAAGGAAAAAGATATTCTAATATTTCCAAGCCTTTATTTTAAAATATTTTTACACTAATAAGATATTAGTGGGCAAGTTATAGCACAGTAAGAAAGTCTTTGAAAACAATGGCATTTATGTGGTAATGACCAGAAAGTACGGAAGGTACACCAGAAAAGTTGACAATACACAGTTTCACTAGAAGTGGTATGAGTGGGGTTGCAGCCCTTTTCTAACTCAATACGTTTTTTTTGTACAAATGCCATGTTAGGTACTCTGGAAACAAACTTGAGGAGGACATAAGGAAACTAAGAACTTACAGTCCTGTTTGTGTAAATACTTCACATAGCTCAAACATCAAAGTATGTTTCACATACTATTTCAAAACAATTCTTTAAACATTCTTGGACTTTCTCCAATTTCATTCACGCTTTATAAACATCCAAGGCGATTACAGCTGAGAGAAAAAGTAAAATTTTCTTTTCTTCCAGATTTACTTCATCTACTTGTCATTATTTCTCATATAGCTCATTTTGCTGTTTTTGTTGTACAACCATTTGAACAGTTGGTTATCCTTCAATTTGTTTATTTATACAGTAAATAAGAGCAAAAAAATTCCAGACATGAAAACTACTAGTAACTATGAAAATTACACTGGCTTTGGAACTGAGTGTTGCATCTGAAGCCATTTTAACAGCAAACAGACTGGAAGTGCTAACTGGCAAAAGTTTGGAACGTGATGGTGGAACACGGATGCAGGCAACTTGCACAAGGTAACTAAAGTTCCAGTTCATCAGGTTCTGTATATCTGGATTTAAACACAAAAATAATTAGAAACAGAGTAAAAAAAGGGATTGCCTCCATCAAATTTTCCAGTATCAGCTCATTCTGAAAGCAGTAGGCCAACATATTGATTCACAATTAAGTAAGGCAGTTAAAAAGGCATGAGGGATCAAAGCCCTGAGCTGAAATGCTAATGGAAACAGCAATAAAATGGAAAAATACATGAGGCAGAAAAATGTCAGAGACCACTTGTGGTGCAAGGATCAAAGGCCAGATCATTGTCACTGCTTGCACGCATGAGGGGAAGGAGAACCTAGAGGGCTGTGGAGACCAGGAGGGAATTTATGTTCTTTGTTGGAAAAGGAAATAATTGCTCAGCAACTCCACTAGCAATGTGCTAGAGGAAGTGGAGGTAAAGCTGAGACCTCAGAAAGAGGCAATGAACTTCCTTTCACAGGTTTTACTTGTAAGAGCTAGCTCACCACATGCCTGGTAGTCATACTCCCAAACAAGTGGAAGAAAATACCCAGCTTGCCATTTTGCTTCAGAGCTCCCTGAGCTATGATCAGCATGCTGATCTTTGTACGACCCAGAAATGTTCTCTCACTTTGCAACCTACAGGAAATCAGTTTTCACAGGTATAACTTGGTTACAAACACCCTGTTTAGTAGAGTACAAAGACCGCCCAGTAAGCCTGCTGATAAGACAGCAGCTTTATTTCTACACAGAAAAGCTAATCATGTATAATAACAGCCAACAACAGAATAATGTGAAATAATGATTACCAGTTCTCCAGTTTAAATAATAGCAGACAAAGGGTGAAATAAGAATGTACGGCAATTTTCCAATGTAGGAAAGTATAGTAAACAAAGAGCAATAACTCACTGTAGTATATTAAACAGGCTTCAAATATTATTTACAAGTATGAGGACTGTGCTTAAAATGCTGCTTAGATGCACCGGCAGACAAAGACATTGCCATACATTTCCTATCACAAAACTGAGTTTATGCACCTCAGTTCTAACTTCTATTACAGTGAAGGATTTCCTGTGCTAAAAGTATTTATCACATAGGACTCTGCCACCCACAACAGTACCTGTAAAACAACAACCATCTGCTACAAAGTACAATGAATATTCCTACAATTTTCACTGAAATGAAAATGCAGGTATAAAGAGTAAAGCCAGAATAATTTTGTTTGCAGAAAAAGCCTGCTTCATGATTTTAACAACTGAGTGGCTTAGCCTAGAAGTTGAAACAGTTGGCATACACTTTAACTGCAGCCATGCCAGCTGTTTGACAGACTGCTAGCACCCAAAGCTTTCCCTGCTGCCCTCCTCACAATTCTGCTTTTCCGATAAACAGAGGTTCTGGTATTTGGCAAGCTCTACTACAAACCCTAAGTCAGCTTTGACAAAAGATACAGGAGAAGAAAGACTAGAGTGAAATTTAATTACCCACTGCACCAAACTCAGTTCTTCTAAAATTTCTAATTGAGTACTTTGTTTACAGTAACATTTGTAAAACAGTATTTGTAGTTACTTAGATAGATAAGCTTCTCCTCTACCATGACTTAAAGCACTTCAAAGCATTTCAGACAGCTTTATTTAAAAAGATGCCAAGACTTTCTGGGAGGCAAACATATGCTGTGATCAAATCCATCAGGTCTAATCACGTCCCTCACACTGTAAGTTTTAAGAGTCCAGCTTTTAAAAGGTTTTCAATTTTTTTTTCTAATTGCAGCCACAACTTCAACATGAACAACTATAATTGCTTGTCTAAGTTACAAGAAGCGATTACTCAAGAAATGCTTGTACATCCTTCATCATTTAAAATCCTTAATCTCTGTGTTCACTTGAGCTAAACCGTGGGGAAGTGAGAAATAAACAGGAGCAATTTTTTCCTGATCAAATAAAGGCTGTGACAATCACTTAATGAAAAAAACCAGTACTTAGAGAATGTAAAAATCACTTTCTATTTTCATTTTCGTCCCATAGAAGCTTCTCAATGACATCAATCAATATGGTACTGTGGACAGCACATACTCCAAATCAATATTGTTCTGTAGACACTACATAATCCAAATCAATAGCCTGATCCATGGATACCAATTAAGCATGCATTCAGCCCTTCAGGGATTCAGGGAGGTCTGGCACTTTACACTGTCTGCTCTGCTTTCACAAGCATTCACTCAAACTGCATTCTAAAGACAGATTTCATTGGGGAATGAGGGAAAACTTTTACTATCAATGAAACAACTGAAATATTACAGTGATGATCTATAGTCTCCAAGGAAAAAAATGCTTTCAACCTGTGTTTAGTATTCACTGAAAAAGTCAGCACTATTTATAGAAATGAAGTAAAATAAGCAAAGGGTGTAAAAGAAGCAAAAGCTTCTTTTGGCCATTGAAACTGTTTGGAGATCTAAAACTTTGAGCAGAGCAAATGCTCTGTTAATTTAAAAAGGAAGAGAAACCACTTCCCATGCCTGGGGTTTAAGAAGGAAATTTATCTTCCTGTTAGGAGATGATGTGTTCTGAGCTTGGGTTCACTGTAGTTTCTCATTCAGTCCTGTAAATTCCAACCAATGACTGTAACTGCGCAGCTCACCAGCAGAAGCATAAGGATTAGAAAACAAGATTGCTTTACCTTGTAAAGATCTGAAAGACTAGAAATGAGACACCCATTTTTGGTAATTTTTAGTCATTTTCCCCTCAGTTTTCAACGTAGGAATTCTGTTGTCTTTGAAATGATTGCCGAGTAGACATTTCTAAAGCTCATTATATTTAAGTAGTGATTTACCTTCAGAATCTATAGACATCATAATCTCAAGAGAAGATTCAAAGATATATTTTCTTTCTTCCAGAAATACCCAAGTTAAAGAAGAATATAAAACTGCTACTGCCAACAAACAGAGCAAGCTCAGAGAGAGCAAGTAAGGAATTTCAAAATTTAATGGCCTTTACCATTACGACTGTCTTGTAATGCCTACAAGCATTCATGAAATTATGTACATTAACCTCTTGAAAGAATTTGGGTTGGAACGTGCAAAGCAAAGGCCAGAAAGTGAAGCCAACTGCTTGTGCCTAAGGAATTGGATTACAGTCAAAGCTGACAGGTTCAGGGGCTTTTTGCCTTCTTCCATGCACCTGGGTAATGTATAACACCAAGGGATGCATTGGGTGCAGTTGCTTCTGCAGAATCCACAGGTGAGTCACTTGTCATGGGTGAACACTGATGGTGTTCTGTATTTTCTGAGAAATATTGATGAAACTGATGTTAACAGGAACTGTGCTGCAAATGCACACAAATTTTCTGTGCTAGAAAGAATCCACCATCATAAGTAGGGAGCGCATATTAAATTTGTCTCCTCATTCTCAGCTCCAACACTTCCCCCTCCTCGATCCAAAAGGTATGCTATGAAAAAATACAGTAGCATTAGATACAACAGTGGCAGAATACCAGAATTTTTTAGGCTGTAAAAAAGAATCCAAGTCCAATGTCTGACTGATCACCACTTCATCAACTAGACCATGGCACTCAGTGCCATGTCCAGTCATTTCTTGAACAATGCCAGAGGTAGGTGACTCCACCACTCCTCCAGGCAGTTTGTTCCAATGCTTAACAACCCTTTCCACAAAGAAATTCTTCCTGAGAATTTACGCAGCAGAAGTTACAGAGAAGCCCACAAAACATACAAAATACTGTATTTAGAGAACATCACTGCTGGCATACTATTCATTTGGTGAGCTACAAATAATGGACAATGGAGAAAAAGAAATGGAATAGAACTACGGACAAATGGTATGAAAAACCAATCAAGAAAGCACTGTCCATTTTTCATGCTAAAAATAAATGCCAAGGAGAAACACGGTAACATTGAAAATAGTTTAATGATCTTTATACAAGTGTGCAAAGTAAGGTTAGAAACGAACCAATTATATATACGGCTCACACAGAATTAAATGTATAGATTCCTACCAAAGTGACATTTGAGCTAAGTGAGCAATTGTTAAGAAAAAAAAATGGCTTATGCTGAGAAGGAAAAATCCTACAGCACAATATCTAGTCTTCTATCAATGCGATCCAATACTCATTGACACATGTGGGACGTGTGCACTCTCTGCCCTCCTTGCTCTTTCATTCATTTTTATAAGCCCAGTCTGGTCTTGCCTTCATACCTTGTTCCCACTCCTTCATATGCCACTTGGTTTCCTGCCTCAATGATTTTTTCAAGACTATTTCCTTATCACATTCTTTCTTCCAGCTCAACAAGAAAGCAGCTAATTTCAAGTGAAGAACTGAAAGCATGAGTTGCCTTATCTGCACCAAGAAACCATGCTGTCTGTAGTTTCCTGGAGTTATTAAAGGAAACAATCATAGGCAAAATACAGATTTCATAATCCTAGACAAAAAATGGACTTTATTTGGAGGATTTGGCTCCTTGAAATAATAATTAAAAAGAAAAAGTTTAATCAATCAAGTTTTTAGATTCATAACCTGGATAAATTTGTATAAATGGCAAAATCTAAAGCTCATGAAACCTCCAAACTCATGACATTTTGTCCATATATAGTGTTTAGTAGAAAGCATCTTTAATGAATTATAAATTTCCAGAGTTCTATTAGCACTCATTGGTAATGCACCCTTGGCCAGTTCTATTCAGTTTACATTGACCTTAAACTGCTCTGGTAAGTGACTTTCTTCTTAAAAGCAGCTTCCACAAATGTTCTTTTACCTTATTGATTTGACAATGCAGCCTTTGCAGAAACGGTGTCCGCACGGTGTCTGCACAGCCTCCCGAAGAGCCATCAAACAGATTGGACATTCATATTTACTTTCCAAGGGCGGATCAAACTCCACATCATATCCTTGTGTTTCTTCTGTGAAAGAACTTGGAGGGTTTCCAGTCCCACTGCTGACACTTGTGCCGTCTTCTTTGGCTCCAGCGCTGCAGGCACTGGCCATGGCTGCACAGCAGCCGCTTTCCACGTCTCGGGCTCCACAACTGCTATCACTGTGTAGCAAGCTCATAGTAGCTAATCAAGTGCTACACAGAAATGCACTGCAAGATGACAAAAAGATGTATTAATTTAAAATATTCAAATACCTTCCTTTCAAGTCAAGAGCAAAATTTATTTCTGACAAGAAACACTGGAACAGTTACAGATTTGGTTCTACTCAAAATCACTGGTTTGGTTTTCTCCCAGATTCCGTTATCTTTCTAACTTATCTTGTGATATATAGGTGAGAACACTGCATCCAGTCGGTACAGTTCAAACAAACACACACCCCTTTCTGTAATCTCTTTCATCTGACTACATGATTTCTGTAAAAAGAGGAATACTCTTTGTCCTTGCTATGTCTACTGAAAGCATCTCTTTACCCCTTCCACATTATTTACTTTGAAGGCATTCAAACAGACTTTGCATGAAAAAATGCTGTACAGAATCATGTTTTATTGGGCGACAATAGCTCAGTTCCAGATTTTCCTTGCAGTATACATGTTATTTAACATTATCTGTCTACAGCGATTCACAGTATAGGTTTCAAATCAATTTAGGTGCAGGTCCACAAATAAAATACAAGTCCAAGTACCTAAACCAAGCAGATGCTCTGCTGCAAATGAAATTCAAATATACAGCACTGCTGATAACATTTTAGAACTGCCAACAGGACTTTCAATGGGGTAAAAAGCTACACATGAGATAAGGATAATAATTCCACAGCTCAAAAGCTATCTACAAATTACTAGCACTCAGAGTTCTTGCTCTCCTTTGCCTCTTCTAGTCTAGCTGGCAGGGAGGACAACGGACATGATTGTAAGAACAGAAGATACAAGTCGCCTTTCCCTGAAGAGCAGTGAATGGCATACTAAAGCCTGCTTTTAAAACACTGCTCATCAAGCAGGTTGAACTCATAGGTATGAAATGAAAAAGTGCTGGTATCCCCAAACAGATGGCCAGTGTTTCTACACTGAAGGAAGGAGCCTTAAAAAAAAAGATCTAAACAAATATAAGTTCTAGATGTCCAAGAAATTTTCCTCTGCCTTGATTTTGTAATGGTCATAACCATTTTCTCAGAATCCTACTGTGGTTAGTTTTCTATAAATGAAATTTCTTTGAAAAACAGAGATTACCACCAATTGCAAGGCAGTATGAGTAATCGGAGGGTTATGGAGCCAGGCATGCAAAACAAGTCCACTAACCTCAGATTTGACTGTCCTTTGCATAGCAGTACAGGCAAAGTCTTTTGTAATGTTCACTTACTGAATTCACTGTAATACCATTACATCATTTAAAATATATTAGGGATGCAAATGTAATCAAGAGCTAAAGTATAAGGATTGTTCATCTGCGTCACAACTGCAGACGGTGGGGCCAGCAGAATGAACAGGGCTACCTTGAGCACAAGCTCACAAACGTAAAAGTTTTCCTGCCTTTATCAGAATTTGAATATCACAATTCATTTTTACAAAATGTTCATGGATAGGAGGAGGACAGACAGGTAGTTTTACTTGGGTATTTATTATATGATACCTGAAGATTACATCAATAGAAATACTAATCACACAAGGTCTCAACTAGCATTTACTGGGAAATGTATTTTGAACACATGCAACATCACAGAAATGCGCTTTAGGCCATCTACATGATAAACAGTTGGCAATACTGTCCATGGTAATACTGCATGAGCTTTTTTTCCCCAGCAATCCAGATCTTAAAAAAAAAAAAAAAAAGGCAGATCTACTGAACAAAACCAAACAGGCAAAGTTACCATATTTAGGTCAGCTACAGTTAGAATCAAAACAGAACTTTTATTTTGTTTTGTAAATATGTAACTTTCCATATTGTTGAGATATGTAGAGGTATGAGAAGTACTTGAAGATCAGCGTTCTTGACATTTCCAAAATACCATTAAGGCACAGAGCCTCAAAGCGCAGTTCGACAGCTTTGAGTTGTAGTGTACAGGTCAGCAGTGCTCACTTTATGCAGAAATAACTCTACAGCAGAGCTGCCTGGAACTGCACTCAAGGAGAGATGTTCACTTCTACTGTTCTCCACCCCAATGTATTATCCCTATACATTACCTACCCAGAACAGGCTTTATTAATCAAGGCTCCTAAGCACAACAGCAATACACACTAAACACCAAGTACATTCTCACCAGCAGCTTCAGCCAGGTCACGATCAATTTAATCCCATGAAGGGAGCAACTCTCCCAATAACTTAGAATGGGAGCAGAAGAATCAATGTTTATAAAGATGCCTTGTAACAGAGATTTTTTTTAGAGTGCCATCAGTAGATCTTTCCAGAGGAAAAACCCCAACTTGCTTCCATTGTTAAACTAATAGAACTTATTTAACAACTGCTGCAGAGGATGTTTAGTCCACATATCATGAAAAATCACAGGAACCAAACCGGGCCAATGGAGTGGGAATGTTGGTATGCAGGATATTAGAATCTACTGGCCAGCCTAGGACTGAAAAATTCACATAAACCTAAGCCACAAGGGTATATTTACTGAGACTAAGAAAGGAAAGAGGAACATATATCCCTTTAGTGATGTGACAAAGGAATTCAGGAAGTCGCACGGAGAAAAATATAATAACTTTACCCAAATTCAGTTCTCACATTAATTGAAAAGAAGTGTGTGACTCTTCTCTTGGGTTGTTACTAGGAAAAAACCCATACTATTTCAAATATTGCTCTTATAAGGAAGAAAACAGGATCTGAGTCGGTATAATCTCACTAGCTGAATGCTTTTTGAACTTTTTGAACGCTAGCTGAACTCTTTACCCCTTTATATTGTTTCTACAGAAACAGCAGTATGTCCATTCAGTTTACAGAAACAAAACTCCTATACCAGAGTCATTTTAATGAATGAGTCACTGCAACCAGTCAACATCCCAGACACCCACAAAAAATCCCCTTATTCAGTGATAAACTCCACTTCTACATAAAGCTTTTTGTCAGCACATGATCGAGTGGTTCATAAAAAAAGAAGCGCAAATATCACTGGCTCTTTTTAAATTTGGAAATTCAGGCACAAAGAGGCAACTTAAATAAGGTGATTTAAAAACCAGATTTTAAACTTTGTTCATGTTTTCTCTAAGACAGGATTCCTCTACTACTCTTACCCATTTCATCTTATCTGTGAAGGAAGTCTTTCCTCCACACATATTTATAGGTGTGGGGCAAGGTATAATTTTTCAAATAAAAATGCATACTGCTGTTACTCTGATCACTCCAGCATTGTTTAAAACAATTCCTCTGTGAGTTCTAACTATTGTAGTAGGAATTAGTTCTGTTTCTTGTGGCAGTTACTTTACCCTCCAAGAGCAGGAACAGATTCAATCTTGAACAGAGCAGTGCTAGTGCAAAATTGACTACAGAAAAGTATACTTTGAATGTTTAATGATAGGTCTTTCTCCCAATGAAGGTGGAGCAGACAGCTTGTGAGCCTACTGAAGCAGTTTTTCATGTTCTTCCCTTGGGGAATTTAAAAACTGCTTTGGCTGGAAGAGGATGGATTTTAAAATTCAAACTAGTATATATCCCAAAACCATACTAACATCTCCCAAAACCCACATCAGTTTTTCTTCCTATTGATAATAGTTGGCATTCTTCCTCTGTGCCAAACAAAACTGAGTCAAATGCAAGTACAACAATATCCAAGTATTAACTCATACCTTGTGTATACCACAGCCTTTACAATCAATCCTTTGCTTTAATGTTACTAGTTTAATACATTAAACGCTTTGCTAGACTGCTCTCTATACCTTTTTTTTTGTTTGCCCAACAGCCAGCTTTCAGATCCAGGAAAAATGGAAATTAAACTAGATCATTATATGGTAATTCTTGTTTTTGCTAGAGTGAAGTTTCTCAGGCAGAGAAAGCCTTAAACTGTGTTTGGTAATGTGCCTGAAGTACCCTCTTCTAAAGCTAGGAAGTCCTATCACACCTGATGGGTAGGGAGATAATGGGCTTTAGCTTGCAGCACAAGGGGTACCCAGTCCTTGGGCTAGCAAAGGTGGATTTCGCTCTCCAAAGCAACAGCTGTATTGTTTGACAACAGAAAGGGAGGCGCTTTCCAGGCCAAATGGTAACGGACAGAACTTGCCTGATCATTACCTCTGCTGCAGAAATGTGGGAATGCCCTAAGGATCAAGCTGTCATGTCCCAGAAAAGACAGTTAAGACTACAGGGAGTCCCCATACTACTCTTCCAACTTCAAACCATAATGAACCCTTTCTTCACTAAACAACCTGTGCTATGTTGCTATTTACACTGCTGCATTACAGAGTGATTAGGCTGATGTGAGCTAGCACACTCAAATCAGAAGAGCAAACTCCTGCAAGAATAATGTACCTTATGATTGACAAAACAAAGATTTCACAACAGAATTTAAACTGCCCATATTTTAAATTAACACATGCAACAAAACTGTGTACTCTGATTTGTCAAGTCCCATAGTATATGGTGCTTAGGTAGAACTTTTACAGATTTTCAGTCTCCAGAGAGCCATGGGATTAATTCAGAAATTCCTCTAAATCAAAAAATATTGCTGGTATCAGAAGATATCTTCAGACTGCCTGGAAAATCACATTATCATTAGAGTAATAAGGAGGAAATAAAATTAGGCATTTTATCCTATTTATACTGAAATATGAAACAATACCTTTGAGCATTTGGCAAAGGTGAAGGAATAGTATACAGAGAAAGTATCACTTTCCATAAGATAGAAAACTTTTAATATTAATCATTAAGTACTGAATACAATTAATTTCCACATGCCCTTTCCTAGAAAATTCACACTGACTAGCCATATAAATAAGGAAATCAATACAGAGGACTACTCCAAATCCTTTTTCTTACTTGAAGTTCACAAACATAATTAATTTGCTTGCAGACATCCAGCAGGGGAAATGCCTTGAGCACCACATAGATAGAAAAACTGGCCAAACTCCTCTCTTTTCTTCTTCTCTCTCACTGAGAACAGTTTTTTATGTATAGATTTCTGGGTCATGAGATTGACGGACCAGTGGAGTGACTTTGGATAATTTTATGGAGCAATACTTGCAACACTTATTCCCAGGCATAATAATTAATGGTCTACTGACAACTGATAAGCACCATGTGTTTCCATTATGAGGTTTGTAACTATCATCACTGCGGCCTCATCCAGGCAGAACATATGAAATTATGCAAATTCCTTTTAATTAATACCATAAAACACTTTCATTTAAAAGCTATCAAATGTCTAGACAAGCCAAAGCAATAAGAGATTTGGGCAGGGCTTGTAACTGCAAAAAAAAAATTCTGGTTTCTTATATTTTGTTGAGGTAGCAATTTTTTTTTTTCTAATAGCAGTACCCGCTAAGACTTCCAAGTCTTTTGGATAACCACTATACTTACCATGTGAACTTGAAGACTTCACAGAAGAATTTTTGTTTGAGGTAAATAGAATTGAACAACATTCAGAGCTCATTAGACACTATCAAGAGCTCCTGATGCTAAAGCAGAGCAGCTCTTGGGAGTTTCAAAATTTTCCAGGTGATTTCTTTTTATTTGGAGAGAATGCTGTCAGGCATACATACATATTTTCATGCTTGAATGTTACTTAGGAAACTAGATGGTGGCACACTCACAGTTACATTCATATTTTATCCTACTTAGGTATGTCAAAACAAATTTAATTTTAGTGAGCAGTGGAAGTGTACTATACTGTATTTAACACCAAAATATTCCATGGGTTTTCCCATAACCAAAAAAGAAACCCAAGCCAAAATCCCCCCAACCTTTCTTCGGTTTATTAACTTCTAGATACAATCCATTGAGAATTGTTGAGAATAACAATATAAGGAAAGGATTGTTAGTGAGAAGAACAATACTATTTAATTCTTTACTTTGGCAGTGACTCTGCTCTTTGGCCTCTGTTCTCCCTTTGCTCTCCCTACACCGAGAACACACTGAGATATGCACTGTGCCTTTCTATATCCCTCAAAAGATCTGAAGAGACGTTAAGGTGCTGCCTAATGGGGACAAAGTAAATACCAGGGCAGAAAGCACTTCAAGAGGCAGGGAGAAGCACGGCTACGAACAAATGCCATTTCTGCTAGGTACAGTCTCAGGGCTAGATTTAATTACCATCTACCTCTGCAAGCTTGTATCTGGCATTAGTAAAACAGTCTGAGACTGGTAAAACAAACAGTGAATTAAGCAGACATTCTGAAACAATTAAAACATTTCTCCTTTTCTGTCCACCTTATACTTACTTTCATTGTCTTTTTGACATGCTTTATACCCAGAATCTTTTATCACCAGTTTTCACAGACTGGATCTAAAACCTTTTTGTATTTGCTTAGCTAATCTAAAAAAGCTATTTCTGTCTTGACAGGTTGCCATTTGACGGAGTCTGACTTGACGGAGTCTGCCTGAGTTTCACAAATCTTCACCTGCTGGGAAAAGCTGAAGGTAATGTGGAATATGCAGAAGATTTATACCCAAAGCAGTATATACAAAATAATACAACTTGTTTTATCAGCGTGACGTTTTTTTCCTTCTTTTACTATAAGGACTAGTTCTACGGCCTTTTCATACAATGGAAAGGCAGAGCAAGTTTGCTTGCAAGTGTTAACACAGTTGGTGAACACAGCGTAAAATGAATGGGAGATGATCCCCATTCCTTTTCCTACCTGTCCCTCACCGAAACTTCAAATCAACCCTGTATTTATCACTCAGTCAATGGTATCTAAGACACAAAAACCACACGGCTCATAGTTCTGCAGCATACAGAACTTGTCAGAGGCAAACACAGAGAAATATTTTCGGCAAGCTTTAACTACTAGGTATAAGGGATATAATTAGAACATTTTCCTCCCACCTACACTGAGATTTCCGTTTAAGTACGAAAAGACTCAGCGTGACCTACCTAAACCAGACGAAATTGATGGAAAGTACTACTGAAGTCATAATTTATTACTCGTGTTAATTATCGTTAAATATAAAATACTGCCAGTCTCTACTAGAAAACACAGCTGTCGTTTTTAGAAATAGTAACTTATCTTGATAATTATCCTTTAACGTGTTACCGAAGAATTTACTTTGTATCTTCACTTGACTTGGGAAAACCAGAGCCCACGTTAAGCTGATGTGAGCGAGACAAGCGGGGCCACAACTCGAGAGCCACGGGCTGCTCACGCTCCCACCGCAGTGCGATGGGGAGCTAAGAGGCAACACAAGGTCATTTCAGCCAGGCTGCCAGCCAGGTAAACCAGCGTATCTCGGAGCCCGGGCTGCCTGGCCTCAGATCGCGCCACAGTTTCAGTTCCGGAGCAGCGCAGGCCGGCGCCTCAGCCCCATCATCGCCCTGCCCTAGCGCAGGCCCCCCTTGTGGCACCCCCGGCCCTGCTCCGAGCCCCGAGCCCGCTCTCGGGGAAGGGGCCGCAGGGCTCCGCGGGGCTGGGCAGGCGCGGGCTCCGCTCCCGAGCCGGCAGCCCCGGCCCGGCGGGGGAAACGCTCCGTGCCGGGCGCCGCCACAAGCCCGCGCCGGCCGGCCTCCCGCTCCCAGCGACCGGCCGGGCCCTCGCTTCCACGTACAGCCGGCCGGGCCCGCCGCAGCCCCCGCCCTCCCGGCCGCCCCCCGCGGCCCGTCCGGACTCACCCCGACCCGCGGCCGATCCCCGCCCGCCGCCGCTTCCGCTTCTCCTCGGGAGGCGTCGGAGCGGCGGCTGGAAGAGAGCGGGGCCGCCCGAGGCGCCACGGCCGCTGCAGCGCCTCCTGCCGCCGCGGAGGGGCAGCGACGCAGGGGCGGGGCCGCCTCGCCAGGGCAGCTGGAGGGCAGTGCCGCCGTCATCCCGCCCCTTAAAAAGAAATTAAGCCGTCACCGGCGGTGTTTGTGTGAGCATTGAATCTTTATGTTCTGCCGGCCTTTACTCCGCTGCTGAGGCTTCTGTGAACAGCCGTCAGGATGCTTTTCTGGGCTCCGTTGTGAACGCTGTTAAAAACGAGGCACTGAAAGCTGGAGAGGGTGGGAGTGGTGTGTGCGTCAAGGGCTCGGGATACGCAAAAAAGCCGTTTCTCTGTGTTAAACAAACTCTTATCAGAAATAATTTCCTCTCTCGACCTCAGCCGGCCCTTGGGAACCCCTGCAGGCACTGAGGCCGGGTGCGCTCCTCCCTCGGGGCGAGCGATGGGGGGAACCTCTCCCGGGGGTTTGGACAGCGGCCAGTTGTAAGTAAGTGAAATACCGGCACAGTGTGAACACACAGACATCTTCATTTCCTTAGAAACGAACGAGGGGAATTCGGTTGTTTGCATCGGAGAGTTTTCTTGGCAAGAATCTCATATTAACACACATTTAAATAAAAAAAAAAAACCAAAACAACTACTGTTCCCAGCGTTTGGGAGGATATAAGCTGGGGGTGGAGGGATTGTGAAACCACTTTTTCAGTGGTTTTCTGTGTCTCTGTCCACACGCCACGGTCCTTGGGAGCTGGAAATCAGTGGCCGGTGCCATCGCTACAGTGCCTGTCTCCCTCGGAGTGCAGAGCTCTCAGACGGCAGGGTGCTGCTGGAGCCAAGGCGAATCCCATACGCTAATGCACCCCTCCGAGCACTGTTTATGTCCAAAACATATTTACGTTTCTTGTTAGGATCTGCCAGGAAGCTAAGAGTAAGGGCGGAGAGAGATATCTGGGCCATTACATAGGGCTCCAAAATATCACAATAAAGAAGGAATGATATTAAGAGTAAATAAATAAATAAATAAATAAATAAATAAATAAATAATAAACCCTCTCCTGGACAACTAGCTGAATTTAGGAGCTATCCTTTTTCTCCTGCCGAGGGAGCATGGCTGTTTGTTCTGTTTTACTTTTCATTAGCTGTAAAACGAGGAAATATATCATTATGGAACTTTGTAAAACAAATATCCTTAGATGGAGGGTTTTCTATGACTAAAAAAATACTATTGTAAATAATTGGCAAGGTGCCCAGAGCACTGCGGTCCAGCCTATTTTAATTGAGAATTCAAGGAACTTATCTGGAGTTTTTATTCCAAGTTTAAATGAAATGCTTTTATTGAGAAGTTTCCAAATCTGTATGGCTTAGGCCCCTGGTCATATATTAATGCTCATGCTGTAAGCGAAAGCAATGCAAAAATGCTTTTCTCCACTCGGTGGTGCCAGTGGCACAGGAAAAACATTTTCCAGCACTGGATCTGTGCAGCTGAAATTGTATGACCAATTGTGCTCATGTGGACATAAAACACATCCAAAGCTGTAGCAATTTGAGATAAATTAAAATCTTTAGTTGCCTGCTGTATCCCTACAAGACAATATTTTTTCAAGGTGATTTCCTGGGTACTTGAAAATAAAGCACTTGTTTAAGCTTATGTATGATCATGTGGTTCCTTTGATAAAGAAGCTGATGCCTGTATAGTGCAGTTTTGCATGCGAACTCGAGCTCCTGGGGGAATGGTACAGGTAGCCAGCTACCTGGGTGAAGTTCTGAATAAGCACCCCAGAGGGCGAGATTTGCTAAACTTCTCAAAGAGCCCTGAAATTCCTTAACTAACAATGTGTATTGTCAGGGAGTGGTGCCTGCCATTTCAAGATAAGAGAGGAATTCAGTATGTGACTGCAGAGAGTGATTTTGATTGATATCTGGTATTGCAGTCCGATCTGATATTTTTTTGAAAAGGTCTCTCCAAATGCTAAGGAGTGAATAGTAAAAATAGGCAGGTTGATAGGAAGTCCAGGCAAAACAACTGAAGAGCTAAGCTCAGGTCCTAGCCAGCTAATATTCTCAGAGGTATATAAATGCCTCAGACATTACATCCTTCTCCCACTCTGCCTTGGCCTGGAATGACATCTATGACTTCTTTTCCACCTTATCCTGACAATCCCATTCAGATAGTTCTGGTTGGGATTTATTTCACATTAGGGTTTTGTGTGTATCAGAATCTAAGCAAGGATATGAGGGTTTGATACCTGAACTTTTTTTACTTTCTCCATGCATTGCATATTCCATAAATTATTTTCTTTCTCGATACATTACTTGCTCTGGCATGAATCATTACACTAGTTAGTAGGAACTGTTGATCTCCATGTGGCACAAACACTAAGGACTAACCACTTCTCCAAAACATCATCTTTTGGGAATTGACGGCACTGTGGGCACAGACCCGGACGCTTGGGGTTCCAAGCATCTGAACCAACTTTATTGAGAACAACAGTATCTTATATGGGCAGTTCAAAAGGTAATAAACCATCCTGAGGCAATCACATCCATGTACCTCAAGGAGCATGTGCAATAGAGTATCAGGAACTACATTTCCCAGAGTGCCCTTGGCAGTATTCCTGTGACACTAACCACCACAGAGAACGGCTTGGAGAAGAGTGTCTAGAAAGCTACCTGGTGGAAAAGAACCCGGAGGTGCTCGACAGCCAGCTGAACATGAGCCAGCAGTGTGCCCAGGAGGCCAAGAAGGCCAATGGCACCATGGCTTGTATGAGATATTGTGTGGCCAGCAGGCCAGGGCAGTGATTGCCCCTCTGTAGTCAGCACTTGGGAGGTCTCACCTCAAGCCTGTGTTCAGTTTTGGGCCCCTCACCGCAACAAAGATGCTGAGGTGCTGGAGTGTGTCCAGAGAAGGGCAACTGAGCTGGCGAAGGGTCTGAAGCACAATTCTGTGAGGAGCAGCTGAGAGAGCTGGGGTGTTTTAGCCTGGAGAAAAGGAAGCTCAGGGGAGACCTTACTGCTCTGTCCAAATATCTTCCTTTCAAGGAGGTTGTGCCAAGGTGGGGGTTACTCTACAGAGGAAATGGCCTCACCTCAAGTTGCACCAGGGGAGGTTTAGATTGGATATTAGGAAAAATTTCTTCATGAAAAGGGCTGAACAAGTGTTGGAACAGGCTGGCTAGGGAAGTGGTTGAGTCACCATAGCTGTGGCTACTTAAAAGACATGTTGACATGGCATTTAGGGACATGATTTAGTGGTGGACTTGATAGTTTTAGGTTTGCTGTTGAACTTGATGATCTTAAGGGTCTTTTCCAACCTAAAAGATTCTATGATTCTAAAAATTGAAAGCATTGTAACATCAGAGTGGATAATAGAGTGGGAATCCTCTCACCTCTTTTAGATATAGCAAATGTCAAATAGTACAACTTTTCTTCTGGCTGACATCAGATGCTTTCAGGTAGGAGGCACACTAACTGGTAGATCCTGACCCGCAATCAAAGCCCAATGGCCTGCCTCAGCCAACTTCTCAGTTGGAAGAGAGTGCAAGTCGAAAATGGATTTGAGTCCTGCAGGATCACAGAGTCTCCCGAGAAAGAAAAATGCTTGGCTGTTTATGTTAGTAGTTATGCAACTATTGCAAATTCCTACTTCTGGAGTGTGAACTTATGTTCACTTTTGAAAGGACTTGATGGATCACTAGAATTTTCGCACAATTTTATGCGTGGAGACTGAAAACTTTCAGGGTGCTGTTGTATGAAAAAATTTGTTTTCTTTCCACTTTTAGTCAGTTTTTGAGATGGTTGCTCTGTGGAAACTAAGCCTGAGTCTTCTTGGGCTTCTCCAGGAAAGACACTCTACTGGCCTCTGTTTGTAGCCATGTATGGTCTATACCTGGTTAAGTATCTAACAGTTACTCAATATGTATATAGCTAACTTCCATATTATTGATTTGTCCTCCCTGCCCAGGGCCTTCAATACCCCAGACATACACAACCAAAGAGGCAATATCCATGAAAATTAAATACTGGTATCAGAAGAAACACATTTTGTGATCCCTGTTGTCAATTCACCCTTGGCTTGGCTGCTGTTGACCTGAGGAAGTGGGACATTGACCTTCAATGAAATAGCTTTGATGTTCAACACCAGTGTGGCCAGCGATTATATTCTGCTCTCTAAGAGTTAACAGTGAAGAAACCAGCTATGAAACTATAAAGAAAAAAGCCAAATGCAAACCTTTGTGTTAAAAAACAGTGCAGGTGCTCCTCAGAGAGAGTCTGCATACTTATCTCAGAGCTCAGGAGTCACACACAAGACGACCTTGTTTATGTGAATTTTGTGGTTAAGCCTCATAAATTGCCAGGTGCCACCTGGATTTGAGAGTTCTGTATTGTGTTTAGTTCAAGTAACCTGTGGTTAGCACCAGGGTCATACTGGGAGCACAGAGGGACAAGGATAAGTGAGATAAACAGCACTACGTTGTCTTTAAAAACCAGAGGGAACACAGAAAGAGTGAGAGCATGCATGAGAGAGCAAACAAGCTTGACATTTGGAACAAACTGGGCAGACATAGCAGCAGCTCTACAAACTGACAGCAAGCTGAAGGTAGGCTAGTAGTATTAATGACAGCATCCCAGATGCTTGTAGGACATCCTAGTTTTGGTTCCTTTTTCTGGTGTAATGTGCAGGTCAAGATTTTATTTTATACATGCTTTGTCACTTTGGAGGTTGTTCTGTTCATTTTGGAGAGACTTTCTATAAAGCAAGGTCTTCCTTGATGTGAACAGAAGTGTTGCAAACTTGCTTGTCTTCAGAAGTGTATGAAATACTGTGATCTGGGGAGAAAAGGGATTTCTTTTCCCTTTTCAAGATAAAAGGAGGCAATACTGAACACAGCTGTTTGACTTGATTAAATAACCGTGGCAGGAGATTCATGCCTAGGGTTCCCTCCATAAGAATCTGAGTGTGGTAAGCAGTGAGAAAAAAGATGTGACCCCCAACTAGAATAACAGAACACAGGCAAATTTAGCATGAGTAGCATGAGTAGCAGGAAATATTCCTAGCACTGGAAATATTTCTAGCTCTCCTAAGGGAGCTGCTGAATTTAACATTGCCTGGGAGCTAGACAATTCAAAGTGTTTGATGAGTAGCCTGTTGGTAACAATTAACTACTGCAGAAGGCAAAGATCACATGACCTGAGAGGGCTTCTTTGTCATTCATTTCTTCCAGAACATGTTCAGTGAAAGAGAGAAAAAAAGAATGTTTAAAGTTTTCTTTAGCAGGAGTAAACCCTGTCTGATTCATTTGAGTTGGTGATTAATAATAAGGGTCAGGTCATAGGTTTGGAGATGAGTATGGCACTGGAGTGGCACTTAAAGAGTTAGAAGAGTAAAGAAAGTATTAAATATTTTGCAGTAAATGTACTCAGTGCTGGCTGTTTCTTTACAATGACTTAGATACCACTCAGAAGAGGAATTGCTCATGATTTAAGAGATTCTGAAGGTGCTGTTGGGGATGGTGAAATTACACAAAATTACATAGGGTGCTATGTAGAAGAAAAGGATCTGTGAACAGTTTAGGGCAACCAGCTATTCAATTACTCTGCAAGTGGTAGGAACACAGAACTATTCAGGGGCAAATGGGTTGCTGCTCAGTGGATAAATTTGACCAAGTCAGTCACAGGATGCAGCCAAGACAGTGAGGCAGTAGTAATGCTCTGAATACATCTGTGCACAGCTGCACATCACAGAACTACGAACAGCAGAATACAAGCAACCATGTTGCTGGGCTGGATTGGTGGTGGACAGCAGCGGACTGCAGTGCAGATAGAGATATTTAGTAGCACAGGCAGCTGGACGGAACAATGTGTGCAGATGGGGCAGTCGTATGGGCAGCTTGTTCTTAGTGGGATGGAAGGAAGAGAAGCTGGGAAAAAACAGACCTAAATTTTAGTTGCCAAGGCCTAATGAAAGATTTTGAAGTAAATCTCAGCTCTTCAGGAAAGAGCTAAGCATACTGATATGTCATTCTGGATGTGGAACTTAATTAATTAATGCAGTGCCTTTCCCAATGGACTCTGAAAGGCTGTGCTGAAATGATGCTTTATCAAAAGGTTATAAATGAAATAATCTCAGAAACACCCTGGGCATCATCACTTTGGACCATGACTTGGATGTATTTTTTTATGAAGGACGCTTCCTGAAAAGACACTGAACTAAGGTTTCTAGCAAGTCATGTGGATTGCTAAGTGATGATATAATCTGTTAAAGCAACCACAGCCATACCCATGTGATTTCTAGTTCTAGTACATTGCCTTAATATGCAGTTTTCCTCATTTTTATTACTCACACCAATTGGATCAGTAAAAACAAAATAAATCAGAAAACATAATTGAATTTTCTCTATACTGTTTGTTTACTTTGTGCACTTTTCACAGCCAGGTAATAAAAATAGGTTAGTTACTCTTGTGGTTGTTTCTACACAATTTTATTTTCTGAGGCTGATGCAGTAGCAAAAAATTTCAGTGTTTGAGGTAAAAGTCTGGTATTTACTTTTACACACACCATATTTCCATGGAAACCACATTGATACTACTTTTGGTTGCACCTCTATGAAAGCTAAAATTGGGGTCAAATTTAAACAGACATTTTCAGCTTTCCAGTACCAGTAATCCTTACAGAGAGAGTTCTCAGCAGGGTACTTAAACAGATGAGTAGTGTACAATCTATAAATATTTTCTCTACATCAAATTGCAGCCAGTATACATTTCCATATCTCCTTTAGCGTTCAGGGAACTGTAGTGCTTTGCAGCAATAGATGATACACTCTTCCTGCTTTAATGGAGCTACTCACATTCATTAAGCACAGGTTAAAGCACCTTACAAAACTGGAGCCTGAATAAAGTTTACACTGGGATTGAGTACTATGTGCTGCCCATGTGGAATGGCATGTATTAGACACTTCAGATCAGATTCAGAACAAGTAGTGTGAGAGGAATGGTCTTGCTGATTTAGATAATACAGCACGAGACAGACAATACTATACCTTTCAGACACCAATGGAGTTCAGTTTCACATAAAAAAATCATCAACTTTCAGAATTTAATTCTGTTGTCTGTAATAGCTTTACTTACGGTAAGTTCGGTCAGGCATAAGAAGGAAGGGGGCAGATTTGGATATTTATACCAGATTGGTGATCTAATAGACACTTAATGCATCAGGATCAAAGTCAAAACACAACTGTGTACTTATCTGAGATATTGAATGGTCAATATTGTTGGAGCCTCTCAATTCAGTAAGTGTCTTGGATGAGTAACTCACTTTCAAAGCATTTCTCAGTTAAAGTGATTAGAACTGTTCTATTAAAACCCATAGCATTATTGTTAATTTGGAAAATAAGCTAACCTACATCTTTCTATTTCTCAGGTGATCTGGTTTCTGTCAGATTGAAGATGTCAGTAGCATCCCAAATGGATCTACCTGAAGAAATTCAGCATCCATATACAAAATTTTCTGAATGGAAATTCAAGCTCTTTAAAGTGCGATCATTTGAAAAAACGCCCTCTGATGACAGGCAGCACATAAACAAAAATCAGGCAGAAGGGATTGCTTCTTCAAACAAAGAAATCATACTGCATAAAGATGAAGCAGTGTCAAGAGAAGAAAAGATGGAGTTAATGAGCAATAGGCAGGCACTTGAGAAAGAGGCCCATGACATGAAAACACGAGACAATAGAGCTCATCAGAACAATCTGAAGCAACTTTGTCGCATCTGTGGAGTTTCATTTAAAACTGATTGCTACAAGAGAACTCATCCAGTGCATGGTCCGGTGGATGATGAAACTCTGTGTCTTCTGAGAAAAAAAGAAAAAAAAAGCAACCTCTTGGCCAGATCTTATTGCTAAGGTTTTCAAGATTGATGTGCGAGGGGATGTTGATACTATCCATCCCACTCGGTTTTGTCACAACTGTTGGAGTATTATCCATAGAAAATACAGTAATACCCTATGTGAAGTATATTTTCCTAGGAACAGCACGATGGACTGGCAACCTCACTCCCCAAACTGTGATGTATGCCATACTACCAGTCGAGGGGTCAAGAGAAAAAGCCAGCCATCAAGTGTACAACAAGGCAAACGTGTGAAGACCATTGTGGAACGTGCTCGACTCAACAAAGGTGTAAAGAACCAGGCACAGATAAACAACAAAAATTTAATGAAAGAGATTGTCAATTGCAAGAATATGCATCTCAGCACCAAGCTGCTTGCAGTTGATTACCCAGTAGATTTCATTAAATCAATTTCTTGCCAGATTTGTGAGCATATTTTGGCAGATCCAGTGGAAACAACATGCAGACACTTGTTTTGCAGAACTTGCATCCTTAAATGTATCAAGGTTATGGGCAGCTATTGCCCCTCCTGCTGGTATCCTTGCTTCCCTACTGATCTGGTAACCCCAGTGAAATCCTTCCTGAACATCCTTGATAGCCTGGGTATAAGATGCCCTGTAAAGGAATGTGATGAAGAGATTTTGCATGGAAAATATGGCCAACACCTCTCCAACCACAAGGAGATGAAAGATAGAGAGCTCTATAGCTACATAAATAAAGGTGGCCGACCAAGGCAGCATCTCCTATCTTTGACAAGGAGAGCTCAGAAACATCGTCTAAGGGAACTGAAACGTCAAGTCAAGGCTTTTGCTGAGAAAGAAGAGGGTGGTGATATAAAGGCTGTATGCATGACTTTGTTCCTTCTAGCTTTAAGAGCAAAAAATGAACACAGACAAGCAGATGAATTGGAGGCTATAATGCAAGGGAGGGGATCTGGACTTCATCCTGCTGTCTGTCTGGCAATCCGAGTCAACACGTTTCTCAGCTGTAGCCAGTACCATAAAATGTATAGAACTGTAAAAGCTGTCACTGGGAGGCAGATCTTCCAGCCCTTGCATGCTCTTCGCACTGCTGAGAAAGCCCTTCTACCAGGTTATCACCCATTTGAGTGGAAACCTCCCTTGAAAAATGTATCCACTAATACAGAGGTAGGAATTATAGACGGTCTATCAGGATTGCCACTCTCAGTTGATGACTACCCAGTAGACACAATTGCGAAGAGATTTCGATATGATGCAGCCTTGGTTTGTGCCTTAAAGGACATGGAGGAGGAGATCTTGGAAGGCATGAAAGCAAAATGTCTGGACGACTATTTGAATGGTCCCTTCACTGTGGTAATAAAAGAGTCCTGTGATGGAATGGGAGATGTCAGTGAGAAGCATGGAAGTGGGCCCGCTGTCCCAGAGAAGGCTGTTCGCTTTTCTTTCACAGTTATGAACATTGCTATAGCACATGGGAATGAAAGCAAGAGGATCTTTGAGGAAGTAAAGCCAAATTCAGAGTTGTGTTGCAAGCCCTTGTGCCTTATGCTGGCTGACGAATCAGATCATGAAACTCTAACGGCAATCCTGAGCCCCCTCATAGCAGAAAGAGAGGCTATGAAAAACAGTGAACTGCTGCTTGAAATGGGAGGCATCCTGAGAACATTCAGATTTGTCTTTAGGGGTACAGGATATGATGAGAAACTTGTGCGGGAAGTGGAAGGGCTGGAGGCCTCAGGTTCCACTTACATTTGTACCCTGTGTGATGCAACCCGCTTGGAGGCATCGCAGAATTTGGTCTTCCACTCCATAACCAGGAGCCATGCTGAAAATCTGGAGCGATATGAAATATGGAGGTCCAACCCGTATCATGAATCTGTTGATGAGCTCCGTGACAGAGTGAAAGGTGTTTCAGCCAAACCTTTTATTGAGACCGTTCCCTCCATAGATGCACTGCACTGTGACATTGGCAATGCAACAGAATTCTACAGGATCTTCCAGATGGAGATTGGTGAACTTTACAAGAATCCCGATGTGTCCAAAGAGGAGAGGAAGAGGTGGCAGTTGACTCTTGACAAACACCTCAGGAAGAAGATGAACTTGAAGCCTATGATGAAGATGAGTGGAAATTTTGCTAGAAAGCTCATGTCCAAAGAGGCAGTAGAGGCAGTATGTGAATTAATAAAGTGTGAGGAAAGGCATGAAGCCCTAAAAGAACTAATGGACCTCTATCTGAAGATGAAGCCAGTGTGGCGATCCTCATGCCCTGCCAAGGAGTGCCCAGAACTGCTCTGCCAGTATAGCTACAATTCACAGCGTTTTGCTGAGCTCTTATCTACAAAGTTCAAGTACAGATATGAAGGCAAGATTACAAATTATTTCCACAAAACACTTGCTCATGTTCCTGAAATCATTGAAAGAGATGGATCCATAGGGGCCTGGGCAAGTGAAGGAAATGAGTCTGGAAACAAACTGTTTAGGAGGTTCCGAAAAATGAATGCCAGGCAGTCCAAATTCTATGAGATGGAGGATGTCTTGAAGCATCACTGGCTATATACCTCTAAGTACCTCCAGAAGTTCATGAATGCTCATAAAACATTAAAAAACCAGAGCTTCACCATTGATTCAGAGGATAGTTTAGGTGACTCCTTGCCAGTAGAGGTCTTGGGAAAAAATGATTCAGCAGTACTCTAAATGTAAACCACCTTTGGTGTTGGGTTTGTAATGATATCTTTCTGCAAGGAAGCAGATTCTTTTTCAGATCTGCAGAGATACAGGGAAGTCTGAAATGATCATTTTTACACTCCCTATCAAAGGTGCTGAGAGGAGTTTAATAAATGCCATTGCCTGTTGGGAGTTTCCAAGAGACAATGCACTGGTGCATTTACTAGTTGTTAAATGACATGAAAGCAGAAACAAATTGCAAAGAAGGGTCTCCGTTTTGTTTTGGTCTTGAAGTGTTTTTTCTAAGTGATAAAATCAAAGTAAACAAGGTTTTATAGAGAGTATGATTTTGGAAGGAATATGATTCTGGAGAGTTAAGACAGTTGCTGAAAAAGGGAGCATGGCTGTTTGTTCTGTTTTACTTTTTAGAACTATTTTGCTATTTACTTTTCAAGAGGTTTGATTATTTTATTGATGGTTCTTTGGCTTTTATAAGTAAGGATTCATCAGTAAGACACTTGGATAATTGATTTGGCATAAAGTTCAGTTATTTTTGTATAAAATACTGACTAAAGATGCAAACTTTGATCTCACATATTCTAAAAATATTATTCAACATATATATTGTAGTACTGCTTAGGAGCAGATGGTGATATCACCATGCTAATTTACTATATGAAGATATAGGAAAGATAGCTGAAGTTTTTAAAATATATTTTTATCATAGCCTCTTTACTCTAAAATGCAAACTTGTTCTCCTAAGTCAGGATTTACAGTGCCTTGTGGTTATCTCATTATACAAAGCACATTCAAGCTCTGCTGTGTAGCTTACTGCTTCATGAGCATTTTAGATTTCTATGGTTACTTCAGAATATAGTACAATTTGTATTAGTATAGTTATATTGAATGAATTCCTGGCCTCACTGAAGTCACCAGTAAATCATCATTAATACCAGCAGGCCCACAGTTTCACCAAGTGACTTTAGTCACAGCAGTCCCATTTGTCAGAAGATGTTTATTACTTTGATAAGATAGATGCCAGTAGGATATTTCACTGACTGCTGCTGATGTACTCCAACTGTATCTGACACGGAGCTTTTTCACACTTGGGATATAACACACAGCCTCATTTTCCAAATATGTAAAAGTGGAATTATATCTATTTACCTCAAGATAGTTGCATTCATGACTAGTTAAAAAGTAATGAACTGTCTTGAAATTTCTGCATAACATATTTTACACTATTACTCAGTGTTTAGTTGGTACTTATCTCTCTGAAGTGATATTTAGTATAATCAAATACTAAAATTATATGACTTTAATTCAATTACAAATTCATGAAACACACTCAAGTACCTCAGATGCCCCAAAATCATCTGGCCTTTCAGGTTTGCATCTGTAGCTAAGATATTACTCAGATTGGAGTAATATTTCTGAAACAAGATTAAATGCGGAAAGAATCAAAGCATGGATCTAAAAGAATCTGCCTTTTTTTTTCATTTTGATGTGGCAGAAGTTGGTTTCTGAGTGTAAGTGAACAACAAACTTAAAAGGATTAATGGTCTGAGGTTCGTTTCATAGTAAAGTTTCTTTGAGGGTCTGGCATTTACCATTTATGGACAATAAAAATAGAGTTAAGTGTCAGTAATTAATACATATATTAGTGTTATTCTAATTATGCCTTTCTTTTGGTTTTTATTAATTAAAATACTATTTTACAAGTAATCAGTAATTTAGGATTTTAGTTTAACATGGTTTCTTTAAACATAGTATAAATGTCAAACCTGCATTTAAGAAACACAATGTCAAAACCTGCAGTTGGAAATAAGGCCTTTTTTCTTAGCAGTCATAAGGACTACAACATCTTTTGTATGGTGTACCCTGTATATCTGTATATCTCCTCTTACTGACTGTTCATTTCTAGATTAATTTTTTTTTAAATTTCTTTGAAAGCAAATATTTCTCATATAGCATAACAACTAGTTTTACATAAGTATCATTCTTTACCAATAAATGTAGGTCACAAATAAATCTGTTTCCCATGTAGTATAAATATGAGGTGGATAGAAAATCTTTTAGCAGTAAATGCAGATACAGTTTTCATTTTTGGTCAACGTATATTTCAATATACAGATAGTTGCATACTTTTCTTTTTTCTCTTTATGTGTATTTGGGACAACTGTATTACCTTATGTTTTATCCTTGACTTTGCTTGAATAAATTAGGGGTTTGTTTAACAATCTCAACTCATTTCATGGTGATTTTCACTCCATTTAAGTGGTGTATATAATTTTTGTTGCCTTTTGCATAGGAATGAATTTTACCCCCACGTAATCCAAACTCGTCCATTACAATGAATATGTATCGTGGAATGACAGACCAGACTTTGTTAATTTTGCACATGTAATTTCAGTGACTCTGTTAACATTTTCAAATTCCAAATTCAATTTCACAGGCTGCTGATGTAACAGCAAGTGATTTGTCTCACTATCTGCAAAAGGGTTGAGTAAGTTTTATCCTTACATGTATGATTTCTTAAGACAAGCCTTATATCCTGGGGTAACTCATCAGACTGAACAAAACCTGGATGGGGATAGAGAAATGCAGTGGGACGTGAAAGTATTCTTTTGTGAAATATTATTAAGCCATAAAGACACATTTCACATCCTACCAGCTCTGGGCAGGATAGCTGACACAGAGAAGTACTACTATTTTGTTTTCTTTTCTGTTTTTTTAGATTTGAGTCTAGTTTAATCTTCTATTTCCCCATTGTTGACATCTTCTGTAAATCAGTTGAGAATTTTGAGCTCATTAGAACAAACAGTACTGAAAGGGTAGGTACCTTCAAGTACAAGCTTTTGTAAACAGAGCTAAAATAACAATGCTGCATGCACTGAGCCATGCATCGGAGGCCAAACAAATCCTGACTGCAGACAGGTGCATCATTTGGTTATGCAGCCTATTGTTAAGCTTTCTGATTTTGAAGAGGCTTTAGAAATATGGAGACACTTCTATTCATGGCATTCTTTCAAACCTCCACATTTTCTTTTTTACATTAATAATTGGTACAAATCCTTCAGTAATTCACGGTAAATAATTACTGTCTTGTTATGAAATTGTATTGGCTGTAGTTTTTATACAATCACATTATGTTTCTTGTTTTGTTTTATTCGAGGGCTTTGTATTGTGAATTGCCATGTTATGAAATGATGTGAACTATGTTAGAAGCCATGATCTTTGTATCATATTTTTTTTTCTCACAGGAATAATTCTATTGCCTTAAAGCAAATCACCTTTGACTTTTAGTCAGGTAGTTCAGAAACAAACTCTAGATATTTACAGCATCCTAATTTCTGATTACATTGAGTTCTTTGCTTTGTCTCACTGATGGTTTCATAATTTTACTTTTTCTTAATGTATTACAGTTTCCTAATTAATTTCCTAATTCAGTTTAAAATAAAGGTCTTATAAATATTTATGTTTCCGACTTCTGATTTCTTAACAGTTTTTCAGTGATGCACATAATTTCATGGTACCAGTCTTACTTTTCATTCAAATTCTGGATGTTTTTCATAGTTAGGTTGTTCTAATACCCAGAGGCAGCTGTGATTCCAGCCCTGTTCTGGAATTCACTAAATTAAGACAAATGAAGATTCCTCTGTGAGTCTCAGCAGTACTTTCAGCAGCTGTGTGACAGAAAAATAAACTGATATAAACTCAGTTTTATTTAGTCTGTAAATGCCTTTTTCTTCATTTAAAAATACCATCCCAGATTTTATCTAAAATCAGCCTTGCACTGTTATCTACGTGATGAAACATTAAGTCTCTTTACTGGTTTCTGTGCATCCTTTGCATCAAATTTTGACTCCTTGTCAGAGACTGAGCTGTAAAGATTAGTTCCAATCTACCTTTCAGTTCATTATTTGAAGTTAACCTTTATTCTACTTCAGAAAAATCCTTCTTTCTTCCCTACAATGATATTTCTGGGTTAAAAGATTTATGTAAACAAACTGGTTTGGATGGAACTAATGATGAGCAAATTAAGCTACCTGATTTCCTTGTGTGTAATCAGATAATTAGACATCTCATATTTGCACTTCATATCACCAACTTATTTTTTTCATCTGACCTCAAATAAAAAAAAATGTTGGATGGAAAAAACCAGAACTCATATAAAACCAAAAAACAAGCCTGAGAGAGTTTTCTGGTAATGATTTAACTCCTTTACTCCTAAACCTGTAATAACTGACTGAATTTTCCTTTCCATGTATTCCTATTGGGATCAGATGAAGAATAATGAGGCCTGTCCCTGCTCTTCTTCAGAGTACTGTTTTAGAGAACTGAATATGGTATAATTTTCCAACAGCTGACCAGCTGCAACTCTGTTTCCTTAAGTGTTTAGGGAGCTTTTCTACTTTTGCATCACGCTTAATATTGTTCATGATACAAAAAGACATATTAGGAAGGATTTAATTAGCACCTTTTCTAGCAGAATCAGGAGAGAGGTCAAGAGGTGTGTTTTCAATGCCCAGCTCTTCCTCTGGAGATGGCCACTCTGAGCAAGTGGACAAGGAAATATCTGCACATCTGTGGCAGTGGCCAGTGCCCTGTTTTTCCTGTGTATGGATATGGATATGGATATGTGTATAGAAATCAGAAAGTTTATAAGGTTATCGCCTTGCTTTTTTCAAATTAAAAATGGGCTCTGGTGTCACAATTTTCAAAGTAGAGACAACAACTGGAGTTTGATTTTCAGAGGCTCAAGGCTTTCCCAAAAGTTAAGTCTTGTTTGAAACGGAATAGAATGGGAAATCAAATATGGAGGGAGGTATAGCCATCAATGATTAAAAAAAAGAAGTAAGGCAATCCTTTTGTCTTTAATACATAGGGTCTAGGAGTAAATAACTTTACAGATTCCGTTTCAATCTGAATTCAATATTTTCCTTTTGCTTTAGGCTCCCAGTTGCATTATTTCCACTCATTCCAATGGTCTATTGGTACAATGAGTCACTCTGAACTATGACACATGTTTTAGTGCTACCACTAAAGTTTGTGCTGTGCCTTTGCTGTAGATTAATCAGGTACTTCAAGGTCCAAGCACCTTTCAATACTAGTAAAATCCATATATTATTCTCATAAAAGCTGATAATAGAAGTACAGTATTACTAAAATGTATCTGGGAACCACGATGCTGTATACTGTGGTTGCAAAACACACAGGTCAGTTGAATGCAGATAAAATAGAGATTTATTTCTACACTCAAATGTACTTCATTTTATCTACTAATTCTAACCTGCCTGAGCAAGAAACATCTTGTATTGATTAGCTGGTTTTGAAGACAATGAATGCTTTTAAAGTACATGACTCAGTAAATTAAGTACTTTCTGCAGTCTTGAATGCTATGTCAAGTGTCTTCTTTACAGGCTGAAGTTCATATATCTCTTTATGTTCGAGTGCTTTCAAGTGTTTTATATTTTACTTACAACTTCCTGTTTCTGCAGTAAACTACAGTGTTGGAGCTGTGATTTAATGCTGCTTGTACAGCCCTTCACTGTGAGGCTGGGACATGGTTTAGCCAAGCAATTTCTCCCTCCTACTCAAATAAACCACACATTTTAAGAAAGCACAGCTCAGATATATAATACACTAATGTTATGGGCCCAATGAGGTATAACATAAAGTCTGAGTGAGAGTTGTTCTTTCATAGCCACAGTGTTAAAGTAAAGAACAATAACTCAGGTAACAACTGAAAGGGGCTGCAATGTGTGCTTGTGCTTGCCACGTGCTGAGTGTACCTGCTCTCAGCTCCCAGGGGCTCAAGCAGTCACTGAAGCTGCACGAGGCAGTTCCGGAAATTCAGAGTAGCTCCCAACACATTGCAACCACAACACCAGTGCCCGAGTCACCAGGCTTTATCTCAGGCTGAATGTCACTTCTGCTAAGGCAGTGTCAAGCTTTACCTCAAGAAAATGTTTCCATCCTTTCGTCTGCACTAGCAGACAAATTTGTCACATAATATGCTGTCTGTGGAATTTGAGATAATGACAGTAACTGGGAGAAATAACAAGCAAAACCTCAGATTAGATACTGCCCAGGAGTTTAATAACTGTGGGGAGTCCTGTTATTGTAAAATGGCAAAGTAATAAGGGGTGGAGTTTTGTTGTAGGAGTATATTGTTGCTCTTTGTTGGTGTTGTGATGATGTGGATTTTTTTTTTGCTTTGTTGGTGTAAATAAGTCCATGATGAACATGCATGACAATTCAGCTCACTAACACCTTTGATCAACCTACAAAAGAGGATGTTGCCAAACGTCATTTGTTTGAAGGGACTTTACATGGGGATGATATTAACTTCCTCCTTGGAAAAACATATAGCACTATATACTCTGAGCTTATGTAAAGTAGCATGACAAAGGAAATGGGAAGTTGGCATTGAAATCTATGAATTAATACCCATATCAAAATGTTGAGAAGGGAATCAGGGTGATATACTTCCCATTTACAAGCTCAACCCAAACTATCACCTCCCTCAGCACACGAAAAGGTTGGAAATAGAAATTTTGTACAGTTGCCCTTTACTTTTCTTTTCTGTTGACTGGAGTTGGTAAGGTTTTAAGGGGAGTACTGTGGATATACATCAGTGTTGATAGGAATACTGTGCTACACAGGCTGCTTTGTAAAGGAGTGGCTGCTCAGGGTCTGCACACAGTGATCAAATACCTGACAGCTACTGCTGCTCCTGTTTTTCTTTTTTATTCAGGGATCCAGCATGAGAGTTGGACTGTGAATACTGTGCTATTATTGTTGGCTCACAAATGTTGAGCTGATGGTATTGATTTTCTGAAAAGATGTTTGGAGCAGTAATAAAAATAAAAGTCAAGAATGATGAGGCTTTACAAATAGCCAATAAAAGAATCCACAAAAACCCTTAGTAAACTCTTGGGCTATTCAACCTTGACAATGTCCTTTTCAATCTGAATTTAATCTTCTCCTCATGCTTTGAACAGCCAACAGCATTTGTTTCTACGCTCACAATGCTCCACTGGCCCAAAGGATCACTTTGAGCTACAGCTTGCACTTCTAAGCTTTCACACTCTACAGAGTTTACTCTGGGAAAGCAGAGAGGGAAATGGGTAGTGTAGGACCTGAGTAAATGATAAAAGTCCTCTTCATCAGAAGGAACTACTTCTAAACTTGGTGGGAGTTCACAGCATGGAGTGGCTGTGAAGCTCAACCCCTTATTAGGCTTCATGTGGATCTCCCAAGCATACATGCTGTCCTTTTGTAAACTTGGGGATTTACAGTGTTTGATTTCCCCATGAGTAGGTAAAAAAATACAGTCATTTTTATTAAAAACTTTATTAGCTTACTAGATTTTTTAAAATACAAACATAAAGCAGTTGATGAGCACACTACCTTTAAAAAGAAATTTGATTTATACTGTGAGACGATATTCCTCAACTGTTGACAAAACTGACATATGATCATTCAATACCTCTCAAAAGAAAACATTAATTATCCAGCATTAAATGCTCCACATGTAAGCTTTCCATAATGGAGTTCCCTGAAGAAAACTGACCTTCAGTGTCTGAATATTTCATTATTTCTGACACAGGGGACTTATGTCACTATTTTTGTTTAAGACCAGAGTAATTAGTCTCATTTTATTTCATTACACTGACAAAAAACTGGACTAATGCAGCTATAAATTAGGTGAAATATTTCTAGAACTACTAAGATAAAAAAGTAAAATGGGTAACATAATGTTCTTTATGGACAGATGCTAGCAGTACTAAGTACATGGGATAATGTCTCATTCTACCAGCAGTTGCATTAAACTTACTGAGGTGTAAGTTATAGCATAAAATACAGCATACAGTTACCAGTATCTGACTGTGCGTTTGCACAATTCCCTCTGTGAAGGGGTTCCTATCTGGAGATTACAAAAATACACATAAGAGACAGAATAAATTAATGACCTTTGAAATGTAAGAGAAACACTGAGATAATTGAAATAACAAGATCTCTCCAAGCTCCAATAACCCACCCTGCTTCAACCATTACTGTCTTCAACTGTGATTTCTTTTCCTCCCAGGTGAATTCAAATCAGCAGTGTAAATCTACTCAAACAGTCTCCGAAGAAAGGACTTTTTTGTGGACGTTGCTAACTTCATGGTTTTCTTTTTGCGCAATGGTTTCATGGGCTGCTTTTTCAGGTGCACCACCTTTGGGGGAGTTTGTAGCCCTTTATTAAGGTCAACGTGCTTGTTGCAGAAGTACTTGACATTTGCTTCTGAGAGATGTAGAAGCGTGGTCTCTGAGAGATCCATACATTGCGCGTGGACCCAGTGGCCAGTCCCGCTGGAACACAGGATCATTGCAGGCTTGTTGAGTTCTGTCGAATAGAAAGGGACCCAGGAGTTAATGTCAATATTGCAACTGTCACAGCAGGTGATCCAGTAGCCCGTTTCTGATTCATCTTCTTCATCATCCTCATTGTAAGTGTCAGTATCATCAATGTCAAAGCTACTGGCTTCAGCACTAAAACAAAACTCCTCCGAATCTTCAAATGGAGTGGAATCTCCAGGGTCTTCGCTTGATGTCTGACTGCAAATTTGTGTTGTCAATTCTTCTTCCTTGTCCTCTTCTTCTCCTTTGCATCTCAAAATGTAGAAGTAGTTTGCATCTGAGATTAACTGTTTGTTGGCCCCTGGAATGCCCAGCAATACGGACCCTTTGCCCATATCACAGCCAAACCATATTCTGCAGTGTTTAATATCTGGTGTCCACTCTGGGCTCTCCCTTTCAACAATCTTTATCTTACTGTCTTCCAGAACTATGGTGTTACACACCAACCGTTTCTCGTTGTCGGAGTGGTAGCCACCGACAAGGACAAATTCAGTATCACTGATTTGAGTCACTATAGCACTTGACACTGATATCCCCCCTGGCAAGATGGTGCACGTCACAGATGGGCTGCCCAGTGGGAGATCAACTTTTAGCTTGTACAAGTTGGGGCACCTGGTGTTATTTTGAAGTGAATGGCCTCCCAAAATGTAGATTGTATCATCTCTGGCGATTGAAACGTGGAAAGAAAGTCCATCTTGAAGCTCTGGAAGCATGTATGATGTACAGCATCCAAACTCAAAATCAACAAGAAACACAGATGGCAAACAGTCGACTACGCTGTTCCATTTTTCAGTGGTTCTTTGTGCAAGAGGAGTATAGGATCTCCCTCCAAATATAGCACTCATGCTTTTTCCCCGGCTATGAACTACACTAATCGTATGCCCATATCTACCTTCAGGGACATCTCCACCCAGTTCTTTCTCAATGCATTGGAACGTCATTTTCTTGCTATTTTTGCTTACCAGACTTATAAAGTAAATCTTATCAGAGAGGTCATTGTTAGGTGTTTTACCACCATGGATGATATACTGGTACTCATCAGACTTTGCATTGCTTCTGAGTGTGCAAAGAGCAGGGTAGCGGAGAGGGGGAAGGTAACATGAGTCTTTGGAGAAGGCGGCAGGTTTCATTTTGAGCTCATTCTGCTTTATATCGAGGAGGAAAACACCAGTGGGGCAGGATCTCTTTGGCCATCCTTTCTGCCCAAAAAAGAAAACATGCCCATCAAAATTCAGGAGAGAGAAGCCTGGCTGAAGCAAGGATGAGTTACTGACGGCTGATACCATCTGCAGTGACATTTCATCTGTCGACTGGGCCATACTGTGGCTTCGAAACGAAAAAAAAACCACAAAAGAAACAGATCAAACATGTATTATACCCTATGAGAATTTTTTAATAGTACTTGAATAAATCGTATTAAAATTGCGCTTCAGCTCACACTTTGAGAACCGAAAAGATACCCTTTCCTGGGACTCAAGAGATGAGTCAAACATGAGCTGTATGCCAGTTATGCGGGATTTTCTACAAATTATGGCCTTTTGGCACGGAGAACACTGATGCGCCCCCAGCGATACGCTTGGGCGACGTCCTGGGACGGGCGCGGCCGCTCCCTTGGGAACGCGGCCCCGCGGGATGCTGGGGCCGGTAGTTCTCGTTGGGCTGCCCGGCTCGGGGCCGCTCCGCTCGGCTCGGGGCTGCTCTGCTCGGCTCGGGGCTGCACGGCCGCCGGTTGGCTCGGCCCGGGCGTGGGGCATCGGGCCCGGCGGGGTGAGCGGGCCGGCGGCGGGTGAGTGTGGCCGCGGGGCCGGGGCCGCTCTGCTGGCGGCGGGATTCGGCTCCGGGGCGCCCGGGGGCGGAGGGAGCAGCCCCAGCGATGCCGCAAGCCGGGCTGATTCCTGCCCGTTGTTTGTCCCGCGGCGGGCGGGGGTACCGCGCTGGAGCCGCCCGGGGAAGGGGCGCGGATCCCCGGCTTGGGCGCCCGGGGGCTGCGGGAGCCGCGTCTGCCCGCGCCGCCCCCGATCCCGCGTCCCGAGCGGCTCCGGCTCCCCCGGAGCGGCAGGAGATCGGGGGGCTGCCGCCCATCCAGGTCCCTGGCCGGGAATGTGCCCCAGTGTCCTGTGGCCAGTGGGCTGAAGTGCGTGCACAGCCGAGTGCAAACTTCAGTTACACGGTTTGCAGGGTTACAAAAGGAAAAAAAAATAAATCAAGATTTGTTGGATACATTTAGAAGCAGCGATGCCCGCTCTGTTTCTAACCGTGCAGGTATCACTGAAGCGGCAGAGGCTATTAGTGCCAGGGTGAATCACACTTGTGCTGAACAGTCCGCTCAGAGATCTGGGTGGCTTGTGAGTCTCCTTGGGATATGTTTTCGATGTGTCGTCGAATTCTTTATCTTTCACGTTTACTATTTGCTCATGCTTTCACGAGTAAGTTTCAAGGGGTATCTTTTATAAACCTGTTTGTTCAAAAACCTAAAAGAGTTCATGTAGTCAGCCTGGGTAATAACACTGAAAGAGCTTTGGAGAGCACAGACACCAGGGAGGGAAATAACTGGCCTATTCATTGACACTGTCCTATGGTGACAGCAGAGACGTACCTTTTAGTAAATGTCCAAGTTCTCTGTCCCAGCCTTTGCCAAATCCCCAAAATTTAAAGATGTGAACTAAATATTAGGAAAAAACCTAAATCCTTCTACATTTTAAAATTTAATTCCTTGTTTTGAAATCTTTAGGATTCATATTGTCCTTGTTCCTGCTTTTCATTTTGCTGTAATAACAAAAACAAGACACGGAGGGTTTCTTTTTTAAGGAAGGATCAGTATCTTCTGGTTATGTGATGATCTTGGGGAATCGGGAACAACACTGCATACAGGAAGAGTCACTGTAAAAACATGGGAACTGATGACACCGACTACATCAAATTGCCATGTTGTACCATATTCCTGCACTGCCTGCCTGCAAACTGGTGTGCAAACTGCTGTGCTAAAATATGGATCTGCAATGGAATGCTTTCAAAAGTGAGATGTGCTTAGGCCAGAGCACATGGACGGAGTAGGTATAGCCATTACTGAGTCCATTTGAAAAACAATCCATGGAATAGCTGTCTTACAAAATTGGATATTGTGGAATCATCCAAAGATTATGGTCAAGTTCTGTTCACTGTGCTGGTCCTAATGCCTCTTCCCTGAAGGTAGTAGTTTTTTCTACATTTAGATTCCTTTTCAGAAGTACTGCACTGTAAGTTCAGTTATAAGTTAATTAAATTAGTGAACCCTGTTCTGAGCATGTCAGTACACACAGCGGGTTTTGTTCTTATTATGCATGAAGAAAGATTTGCCAGGTTATTTACCTTCAGGTGATATGCTGAACAGGAATCTCTGCTGCTTGTTCCTTACAAGGATTCAAAAATGGTGTCAGAGGAGCTTGCACTAAATTGGGTTTACTGGATTAGATGTCCTTTGTCTCTTCTTTCATATTGGTTAGTTATTTCTTTGTTTTTACAGGATCTTTAGAAAAGTAAAATGTCCTCCATACTGAAGATGCCTTAAGAAAATTAGTATTCTTTATGATCAAATTAGTGTTCTTTATTTTGTAACACTAGTGTTCTACATTTGACTGCTGGTTTATATTTGAAGTCTAAGATCAGTGAAAATTATTAAAAAGTGAGATTGATAGATACAAGTAAATAAACACACAAACACACTTCCTCCTTGTCCTCTCATAATATTTCTTGAACTTTACATAAGCAAGCAGTTCAGTCAGTAACAGAGAAAATATTTATCTGAGATTTTTGACAGACATGGCTTCTTAGGCACTTGCTGGAATTGCTTTGGCTTTCTGTGTTTTTTTCATAATAATTACAGTGTGTTAACATAGTGTGGTTGCTCTGGCTATGCTGACCTCCACCTCTAACCTTCCAATACCACTGGTTCCTTTGGGCTTGTCTGACCCTGAACAACTTCAGGGAACCCAAAAGGTAAAACTCTAACCTCATAACCACAGAGTTTAAAGTGTTTTTGGTGGTTTTATGCTCAAAACTGTGTCACTGTGGAGTCGGATTAGCATTAGAGTTAGTGCAGAGGGAAACAGATGCCTTTGTTGTGGTGCAACACAAGTTATGGGGAAAAGACACTACAAGAAGATAAATAAATAGAGAAGGGTGGAATTACCAGTTATGGTGACTTGAGTCATGCTTCATCATATTTGGTGTTTTTATAAAAGGTAAAGCTGCAAGGATTATACAAATATGTGAGAATCTCAGCATTACTATTGTAATGCCTGTATTTGAGAAGCAGTAGAGACCTGAGTTAAAAGCTAAGCTAACAGAAAGGAGAAAACTAATATTCTTCCCTATTTTATTTTAAAATCAAACAGTATTTTGAGCAGGTTTTTTGGGTTAATAGTTGTTTGTATGGCAAGACGAGATTACAAGGAATTCAGATTTAGGTAGGTTCATTGGCAGATACATTTACAGAAGGATCAAATGAAGAGAGAAGGTGCTTTTTAAAAGCACTAGCTAATGTAATGTAATGTAATGTAATTTGAAATGTGCTTAGTATGGAAATAGATGGATATAGTTACAATTTCGTGTGGTGTATCATTTCAGGAACTATAGTAAGTGTTCATGGAGAACAGGATGAATGTCTTTTAGAAACAAGGGTTAGGATTCAGTCACCTGAACATCAAGTGACATTTCATATACCTTTGGATATTCTTCCTTGTCTTCTAGCTTCTCCTATGGAAGGCAGGTTTCCCATTGGTTCTGTGTCCCAGGTCCTATAAATCTAGGGTTTATAAAATGTCACTAGATTACAACGTTTAGGCACTGAGTCACTCCCAAGCATATTGTCCTTTTTGGCTCCGAAATTGTTCATCTATGTGATTTGCCTGTTACCTGTTTAGGCAACAAAAACATTCTAATAAGGAGAACAATGAATAATCAGTGCTGCTGTTTAGTGTGACATCTCATATTTTTTAATGTTAAAAGTACCGTATTTTTAATAATTTTACAGTAATTTGAATGCTGGCAAATAATGAATGATGAATGAGTTGACCTTATGAACTGTAGCAAACCCAAAGAACCTTTTTTCATTTACATAAAGATATTTGAGCAGTACTGATTGGACACTGAGAGAATGGATTGCAGGATAGCGTGGAGTCTTAGTTGGTATATGCCCATTGCTGACCATTAAATTCATTAGTTTGCAATTATTTTTAATTTGACATGAACACAAATATTTATGGTAGGATTAAATTTATTTGGCAGCATTGTATTCTTTTTCTCTGACTGATTTGCTTTTTCATTTCCAAAATGGAGAAGCATACCCCTAAAAAGCAAGTGCTGTTTCCAAATTCTCCACAATCAAAATCATATCCAGACACTCAGAGAGCTTTGAAGTCCTCCATAAACAATCTTAAGGAAGGAGTTTTTTTATATATTATTTCTCCAAACATATACTGAGTGTATCAACCAAGTTTGCTTTGGGCAAAACAGTAATTTAGACATACCTGGCTGATAGTGGCTTTTTGCGTCCTCCGAAATCTTTCTGTGTAATTGGGATTCAAGTGTGAGCAGTTTGAGGAATCTTCTCTGACAGCGCAGGGGGCTCGTGGCAAAGAGAGACAGCCTGATGGAGGGGAATCTATCTGCTTGATTTGCAGATATGCTCCTGAGAACTCGATCTGCTGTGGCTAACAGGCTGTGACTGTTTTTTTTTCTTTCCTCTCTTGTCTTTAGATGGCACAACAAGAAACCCACCAACCTCCAGAAGCTTTAACTCTTTGCAGTAGAACAAGATTAGAGTGACAGAAGATGTCTCTTAGTTAGATTGTAAATGTCCGCAGCATACGCTTCTTTAGGGTTTAATTTTTTGTACTGCTAAACCTGCCAACCTTGTGATCTTTTTTGGAATATTTCAGTCCTGGTTTAAAACGTAATTTAAAGTAAATTTTGAGTTAAAAGAAAAAATAATTTTAATAGCTAGTAAAAGAAAACAGCTCTTGCTGATTGGCATACTGCTTCTTTCCCCAGCAGTGCTCTGCCCCGAGTAAGCAATGACATTGAAACAGAGCAAAGTAAATGACAAATGCATGCAATTCAGTGAGTGAGGGCTGACTGAAAGTCCAACTCGAAGTCCACTAAAATAATTAGAAATGTCTTTTTTTTCTACTTCAGTGGCCTTCTGATCAGACCTTAAAAGACTAATAAAACTTTGCACCCTTCTGTGGCATTTTTCATCAGTTTCACAGTGCTTTTCTCCAACAAAAAGTAATTAGACTCTGCGAAGTCCTCTGGGAACATATCCTTTCAACAGCTAGCAGTGCTGGGGCACACAGGATAAGCCGCTTGCATAACATAGCACAACAAATAAACAGAAAAATCGTGAAAACAATTCACTCTTCATAGCTCCCTGCTTTTGTTTTCCTGGCCCTACTTCACCCACTCCTGAGTTACAACATCTGCTGCACAGTATTTTAGAAATATCTCAACTCCCATTTGAAACTGCTGTGAGAATAGAAATAGAAGGAAATGGAATTTGATTAGTACAGCAAAGCTAACATACCAAATGTTTGTGAAAATTGTCTTGAGACTTTGAATAACTGTAATGTAGATAGGATGTGGTGATGTTTCTCATCTGAAATACAGCAGTGCTAAGGCACTGTGCTCTGTAGCATCCATATAGGCTTTTTACTTCTTTACTGAAAAAAGATGAAAGGAGACTGTACTGCAGAGTTGAATGGTGAAGAACTTTCCCCAAATTTAAAGGCATTCAGTTCACATTTATTTTCAGTAGGGCCTAGATAATACTTGACAGCTTCTTATCTAAGTGTTTGACATACTCTGACCCTTGTTTGGGTCTGTGATCAAAGATGTACTGGAAAAAAAAGATACGAATGTTTAAGTGAAAAATCCAACCCCCAAATTGTGTCACATTAATATTTTACATTCATTTTACTCTCTTTCTGCCGGTTGACATGCCTTATCTTTAGAAATTCTTTTTACAATTACTGTGGTTGAGAAGATGGAGAAATTAATGTTTGTTCGTTACAGCATGTCAGTTTTGGATGAGGACATGGTCTGTCCAAGCTGGTCTCTGTAACTGTAAATGACGAAGTGCTTTGGAAAAGCTGCAGCAAGTAGCTTCAGAATAATGTACTTACAAGGTAGGAAAATCATGTTCAGAACTGTCCAGGTCATAGCAAGAACATCTTGGATTTGTATCCCGAATTCAACTGGCAAAGAATCCATGTGAAAATGAATAAATAAACTTTTCCTTCCCAAATTCTATTTTAATAACATTGACATAGGTAGTACGTTTTCAGCAGATAGCTCTCTGTTATGGAAATGCTTTGTTTCACTTGATTTTCTACAATTAATTTCTTAAAATAATATGTGGTTTGCATCTTCTTCATCCCAAGTCATTCCAAATTGCATTGAGATATTTCTAGGCTTTTCAACATATTTTCTACTAGTAAAACAGAGTCATCTCTGAGCTGGAATGTAGGTGGCTTCCTGTGGGTTGCAGTAATGCATTCCAGCTCAGCAGGGAAAGGGAAGGCTGCCTTACTCATTTGTGTAGGGTTTGCCAGCCAGAATGCAAATATGCTGGATATTTAGCCAGGACACTCAGGCTGAAACCTGTGAAAAAGGGCATGGGGAATACAGCATCCTACAGTCTTCAATTTTCTGTCTCATCTAAAAGCAACAGTAAACAGTATTTAGGATGTGAGGGAGAGGGTTTTATTTGGAGGTCTTATCTAAAATAGCTGATTGAATCCAACTGTGCATTGACTGTCAAATCCAGGATGATATCTTCCAGGGTGCAGTGGCTACTGCGGTTTGGAGGAAACATTACCCTTACCATTGGCCTCTAGATGGTCTTTAAAGGGTGCAGTGCTTTTGAAGCCATTGAAAATTCATTAAAAAAACTTCTGCTCAGGTGTGGGACTGATATATTAGCACTGAAATCAAACAGCATGAATGTGCTTGCTTACAATTAAAGCCCTATATGTAAAAGCTCATATGAGCTGGGCACGAGAAGCATATGTTTTTGTCCATCACAGAGGTTGGCTCTCAGGCTCAGTAATGTACTTAGGCAAGCAGATGCAGCTCCCATCCACACAAATTGCTGTTGCATTAAGTGTGTGCCCTTAAGGCCTCCTGTGGAATGCAATGGCAAACATCCAGTTGATTTTAATGGGATTAGCTGTTGTAGATCACATTGAATTGAGAGATGCTGCAAGGAACCTCATCTGAAAGTTTTTCTCCTTTGCAATTGAAACTTTTAGTTTGTTCCCTTAGTTCAGTTGACCTGCACCTGCTCATGGGCAGAGCTTGCTGCTGTTGGGTTCGCTCCAGGAGCTCTGCCTCCCACAGGTGGTGTGGGTAGCAGGGAGGAGGAGGGAGGAAAGTAAGGCAGGACAATAGGGCAGGGAGGGCTTTGTTTTGCAACTGTAGCTTTGCAGATGTCTAGACAAGAAGGAAACGGTTGGCTGTCTTCAGGAAAAAGGGTAACCTTCCTCTGCTGACTGACTGAAAATGTTTTATGTCTTTCTTGAGCAGGAATTGAGGTTAGCTCAGTTGGTGAAAGCTTGGTGCTAATAACTACAAGGTCACGGGTTCAATCCCCTATATGGGCCATTCACTTAAGAGTTGGACTCGATGGTCCTTGTGGGTCCCTTCCAACTCAGAATATTCTGTAAATTTCCAGAATCACTCCTTTCCCTTTGCCCTCTTTTAAAGCACCATCCTGGAATGTTTGTTAAGGTAGCAGTCCATATCTAACAACAAGAATTTGTTAAGGACAGGCTGGAATTCCAGCTCTGCCTGCCTCTTTGCACCATGGGAGCTGATGATCTACACTCCAGGCTCTGGCTCTAGCTGTGGTGAGTGTAGGAGTGCCCTGGTAACATCTGCGTTTCCTAGTGTGGAGGAAGCACAGCTTTCTGGGCCATTTGTGAGGAGTGTTCCTAATGAGGCTGTGCTTTCACGGTTGCATAAACAACTATGATAGGCTGCCAAAAGGGCAATCCTGCATCCTTCCCTTGTTCCCACTGCGTGTTCCCACTGTCTGCTTGTACAGGCACGATCGTATGGCTGTAAGGCAGATCAGGAAAGGTGTATTTAAAACAATTTATGGATTTGCTCAGTTTAGCTTCAGGTTTTATATTGGAAGTTTATATTGTCTGGCCAAGAAATGGAGTGGAGTGAAAAACCTAAGGGTGAAGAGGAAGAGAAGGTGGTGGTGGCTTTTTTGGGAGGAGCCAGCACCTAGATAGGCTTAAATTGATTCTTACTGCACTCATCCGATACAGGCTTATTCTTTTTGCAAAGGTACTATCTCATTCTTCATTGCTGTAAGAATATTGTAGCAAATCCATACTCCTCTAGAGTCTTCATCACTAACTAATGTGGTAAACAGCAGTAAGACAGCAAGGAGTGGAAATCACATAATTTTGCTCCAAAATTAACTAGTCCTTGCTCTTGCAGGTTGAGTTTACTTTAGTAACAATAAAGGATCTAACAATATAGGACCTAGGTCATTTATTTTGTGTGACTAAACCAGTTTTCTTGAGCAAGCTTTACACAAGTATTCTAGTGCATATATTACGTGGGATGACCTCTCCAGTACCGTTGCCTAGAGGGCAGAGTGGGATGTTACAGGGTTTTTTGTAGGAGACATCATGCTGTTACATAGCTTCTGGAACAGGTTGGAGGGGACTCTGATGTCCTGAAACATAGTGTGCTTTCTCATTGTCCTTAGTAAACAGGAAGCATCTCTGTTTTTCAACTTGGTCTCCTGACAGTTTATTGCACTCTTAAGACTTGCCTGTACATCTGCAGTATTGCCAAACTATGTGAGCAGCCAACCCTCAGAGACAATTTCTGCATTAGCAGCCCACCTCATCACTAAGACAGCTACTATGAGCTAGTTGCTGAACTAGCCAGCCCAAGAGAGTCCCCAGAATCAGGATCTTCGTGTAGACTGACTTGTAAAACCTTTATGGTTGAGAGATGTTTCACAAATGCTTGTTGCTTAGGGTTACTTTTATGAGAGGTTACTTAGATCTGAAAAATGTAAAGACCCCTTTGAAAAAAGCTAGTTGAGACAGGTATAATTACTGTGATCGTTTTATAGGGGAAAAAGGATTGAGCAGGTACTCTGGTAACAGAGTGTAAGATTTAAAATAATGTCTTTGTGTTTAGTCTCATTTTTGCAGACATAGATTACACAGTCTTGATAACAGGTGTACCTAGTGGGTATTTCTCATGAACCTGTGAGTGATTGATAAAAAAACTTTATGAATAACCCTATTTTTTAAAATTGAGAGTGAATTCTGGGAGAGCAAATTCGTAGCTTAAAAACCTGACTTGAACCTATGCCAGAAATGCTAGTGAGGTATTTTTTTTCCCAGAAAAATAAGATTACATAAGATTTTACTGAGTTTGTAGAGAGGATTAGCTTACTGCTCCTTCCATTTAAAAATTCAGAATCTTGATTTTTTTTTCACTGCCTTTATTATATTTAAGAGAAACATAATAAAGCACTTGAAAATGCAGCATAAACCAGGAAGCCTATATTTCACCGCATTTTGTATTGTTTAATAGAACTAACCACTGCATAATTGTAATCATGCTAATATTCACTTGACCTGCCTCTGTGATTCAATACAGGGACCTCTGATTTGTTCTAAACTGCTGGAAAGAAGACTGCATTTTGAGAAATAAAATTGATTTTGCACTATCTGCTGATGATCAGCAAGGCTTAATGAACGATTACCTCAAGAAACCTCATTAAAGTTACTTGGGTGGATGAGCAGGAGTGAAATGCAAAAGGAGAAAACATAGTTGCTGTTTGAATGCATGAATGATATTTGACTCCAAAACTATCCAAAGCCAGCACAGGGAAAGGATCAGATATCCTTGCCTTACTTTCCTTGAAACCTCCAAGTTAGTTTGATGCCTTTTGGGAAAAATAGGGTAGGTTTTTGATTTTAATAATAGCTACTCTCTAGCAGAACAATGCAGTCATTTCATTCCTAGTGGTGTCATCGTATCCACTTTATAAATTATGGGGATTCCAATCCATTATTGTACATTTTTTTCATGACAGTTTAAAGAACTCACTGCCTTGAGGCTGTGAACTGTGTGATTGCTGAAGCCCTTTATTTATGTAGAATTTACTGGTGAGCTCCTTAGCACACGTGAGAGTCTTCCAGTCCCCCTGGTTTCAGCTGTTCACATCAGAAAGCTTCTCTGCAACTGACACAGCGTGGTATTCATTTAAGAGAGACTCGGGAATAAAGTGGGTGGGAGGCAGCAGAAAAGCAAAATGAAATTAAAAATACCAAAACCTCGGTAGGTTGAGATAAGTTTTTGAACACTATTGTACCGTTCATTCTAACCATGTGTTCAGTTTCAGGGATAGTAGATGTTCTCCAAATACCATCCTCTGTGCTTGCTTTCATTTAGGGTGATGCTATAGCGCCCTGTGGTTCTTCGAACTAATTGAAAACAGGGGACAGGTAGTTTCAGCTGCCAGTCTCTCCTCTCTATTGTGTGAGTGAATGGCTGTTTTTCTGACAGAGCCTAAGGTGTCATTAGGACCTAGCTGATTTTTCTGCTCCATGAGGAGATGATTCTGTAGACCTCAATAACAGCTGTGCAAGGGAAAATCTGGAGTGAAGTTTCCTAAGTTCTGTAGGAAGTAGAGGCTGCACGGCAGAGTAAGAATTGAGATGTGTAATTTTGGTGCCACCTGATCTGGGTGCTCAGTCTCAGGCTGCTGATCCAGTGGTTGTAGAGCATGGCATTCACTGAGAAAACTGTGTCAGCTTGGTTAAGGATACAGCTATTCCCCCTAATTGCATATTAATTTTCTAGTTTCCTAGAGCATTTTAGAACGAAGTAATCTAAGCTTTATTGTCAGCCCTCCACTGATCTGTATTCAAGTAATTTAAACTCCTGGTGCCCCTTTTTTTTTAATCTGTTATTGGGAATAATATTTGTTTGCTTTTCCTCATGGGAGTATTGTTAAGTTTATTTCATTAGTGTTTATAAGGGGCTTGGAGGTCCTAGACACCAGATACCGAAGAAAAACAAAAGTTTGTTATTAACATTTTCTTAATTAAATCTATGTATATAATTTTACAGTAGCCTTACAAATCACTGTGTTATTTCATATAATGAAATTACCTTAAACAATGATTTTAATAATTTAACCATAATGATGAATAGAAGACATTGCTTCCCTCTCAAACCACTGTAATACGTAAATCACTCTGAGAGTCTGGTGAATTATATTCTGCTTGGTCAGTCCACAGAGAGATTAATGCTGGTTTGATTTTTGTAAAACATCAGAAAACTTAAACTTTAGGTCATGCGGACATGCGTGTTTTTTTATATCTTCAGGGCATTAGTCTTCCTTACAAGCAGGCAATCCAACAAAATTAGAGTTTTACATTTGAAATTATCCTTCATTTTCCTTTTCGGCTCTGATCAATTCTTTTTAGATCTTATATAACTTTAAAATCGTGTTGGCAGCTTTTCCTTAGTGTAGTTGATTTGAAGTTTTGCTGAAGAATTAAGCTTTCATCCTCAAAATCCACTTCTTAATGCTATGTTAAATCAAGAGAGGAAACAGAGGAACACAGGCAAATCAAGCACTTAGTGTATAATGCATTTTTGCATCTTGATCATGTTTATGTATACAAACTGATCATTTGCATTTTTTAGTTAAGTTACTACTCTGTGAGACAGTGTGCCTGTTTTGTGTGTCCATGCCCTCACCTGTGTTTTTCTGCTTACAGTAGTGTGGACCCATGTGTATCAGAAATCAATAGCATAAGTAACTGTTTAGGATCACACAGCTTTTATAAGTAAGGGGCAAGGTTAACTTCAGCAAACTTCACCGTGAACTCTTTCAGGGCCATTGTTTCCTGTAGAGGCTGGTTAAGTGATGAAGATCGGCTGGAAAGCTGTTGCTGTGTGACTCTCAAGTCAGAAAACCCTCTGTGGGTTTCCCTTAGCTCTCATAATTTGTTCTCTTCTTGAGAGTGGTCCTCACATGTGGCTGCCCCATTCCACCATACTCACCTGTCCTGTGTGTTGTCTCAGCATACACACACATGCCATGGTGATTTAACATGCTGTTCAAAATCTGGGTTAGTGGCTTTGATGGTACAGTGAGCAGTGCATCTGGAGAATGATGGATTCAGTCCAAGTTTTGAATGTACAGATGTCTCAGTTGTTAAACACAACATGCTAGTGAGTGTGGTTGCTGTTTCTGCACAGAAGGCAGGGGTTGAAAGACTGAACAACTTAAAATGAGGGAATGAACACCACTGAGAGAAGATGGCACTTCTGTGACCCATATTACCTGAGGTCTTAAATTCCAGGCATAGATGATTGAAGTTTCTCCCTTTGTACTTAAAATTTCTCTGTCCATTTGAATTTTTTGGGAACTTTGTAAAGTTCATTGACAAGATCAGAACTTCACTAGGAGAGAAGAAAAATTTGAAATTTTGCTGTCCATCTATGTGGATTAGGGACTCTTCAGTTGATTTGTTTTTTGCCTGCAGATACATATGGCTCTTCTCTTTCTATTGCAGAAGCAGCCTACTAAAGCAAATCCACCTGTTCGACTCTCAAGGTGAGGATCATGGGAGAACAACTGTTAGAGAACAGCATCCTTGATCAATTTATTAATAGCCATGAGCAGTCACATGAAGAGTTTCTAAATACATTCACCTGTCTTTTGAAAGGTATGTAACTTCCCAAATCTCTCCTTAGAAATCACAGACAGAAGGGAAGGTAAAAGGAGAAGCAGTAGTATCTAGTGTTTGTCTGCTTCTTACTTGCTTTGTGACCTTAGGCAAATCCTTGTGATGCTTTTGTTTCTCTGCTCAGCAGTGGGAACCCTAAGGACAACTTTCCTTAGATTAGTTCACAGACTGCTAAGGTAGGTCTGTACTGGTGGGTAACCACATTTTGCTTGCTTTAGGGCGGTGATGGAATTATCCTATGGAAGGATAGATGTTTCCTAAGTACATCCTGCACTGTTTTGCTTGAAAAGTTTCCATAAGAGAAGAGCCTAATTAAAGTACTTAATAGTATGAGATGGCTGAGATTAGGGGTGTGCAAAATTTTCACAGGTTTACTAACACTAGCCTGCTGTGCTATGCCTGTGTGTTTGCCTTCTACAATGTGATTGCCTTCTGTGATGAAACAACTACCTGCAGGGATGAGGGGAGAGCAGTGGATGTTGTCTATCTCAACTTCAGCAAGGCCTTTGACATCATCTCTTACAACATCCTCGGAAATAAACTCAGAAAGTGTGTATTGGAGGAGTGGGCACTGAGGGGAATTCAGAACTGGCGGAATGGTCAGATGGTCGTATTCAGTGACACAGGGTCTAGCTGGAGGCCTGTCAGTAATGATGTCCCCCAGGATACAATACTGGGACCAGTCTTGTTTAACTTATTCATTAATGACTTGGATGAAGGGGCAGATGCATCCTCGACAAGTGTACTGGCAACACAAAGGTGGGAGGAGTGGCTGATGACCCAGAGAGCTGTGCTGCCGTTCAGAAGAACCTTGACAGGTTGGAGAGATGGCAGAGCAGAACAAAGGCAAGTGCAAGGTCCTGCATGTGGGAAAGAATAACCCCAAGCACCACTACAGGCTGGGGGCCAACCTGCTGGAAAGCAGCTCTGTGGGGAAGGACCTGGGGGTCCTGGTGGAAAACAAACTATCAATGAATCAGCAGTGTGCTCTTGTGGCCAAGAAAGCCAGTGGTACACTAAGAAGAGCACTGCCAACAGATTGAGGGAGTGATCCTGTCCCTCTAGTCAGCTCTGGTGAGGCTGCATCTGAAGTGCTGTGTCTAGTTCTGAACTCCTCAGTGCAAGAGAGACATGGAGCTCCTGGTGCGGGTCCAGCAAGGGGTGACAGAGATGATTGAGGAACTGGAGCATCTCACTTAGGACAGGCTGAGGGAGCTGGGCCTGTCTAGCATCATGAAGAGATGATTGAGAGGGGATCTCATCAATGTATATAAGTATCTGAAGGGAAGATGTCAAGAAGATGGAACCAGGCTCTTCTCATTGGTGCCAAGCAATAGGATAAGAGGTAACAGGCAGAAACTGATGCACAGGAAGTTCCACCTGAATTTGAGGAAGAAGTTCTTTACTGTGCAGGTGACTGAGCACTGGAACAGATTGGCCAGAGAGGTTGTGGTGTCTCCCTCACTGGAGATACTCAGATTCTAGCTGGATGCAATCCTGCAGACTGTGCTCTAGGATGACCCTGTTTGAGCAGGGAGGTTGGACCAGATGACCCACTGTGGTCTCTTCCATCCTAACCCAACTGTATCCATTCTGTGCCGAGCTAATAGGTAACTTGGATGAAGGCACATCAGATTAGATGATTGGGCTGAAAAGGTCTCATGCTCTGCAGATGAAATAAAAGGTGGTGCTTAACCTTGATCTCAGCATTGCTTAATTACAGGATTTGAATTCTGTAGCTCGGGTTTATTTCTTTTAACCATGTTAAGTCTGGTACCATAAAAATAAATACAAGCTACTCACAAATCTCTTTACCACCACTTTGCACTAAAAATGATGTTCTCATATTATTGCAGAAGCACTGTATTTTTCAATACATCATGTGGCATGCTCCATTGATTGGCACTCAGAGGTCTGTCCTGTCCTTGTCCTTCAGGCAGAACTGTCAGTCACAGGCACTGAGCAGAAAACCATTGGGGGGTGGGGTTGAAGCTGCCACAGAAATAATCTTGTGGCAACTTTCTGTCTCTCCTCCCTATAAAAAATAGAAGAGCAAGGAGACACTGGGAAATGAGATAAGAAGATTGAAAATCCGGTTGTGGTCTTCTTATGTATGATTGATACACTGGGGATAGCTGCTCTTGTAGAAGCATGCTGCTTATCATGATGCTACTTGCAAAAAGCTTCAGCATGTGTTTCAGTCACTTTCTTTGTCACTATAGCATTTGCCACTAAAATTGTATAAAAGGTAGAGCTTTACCTGAATCAAATGCTTAGAAATGCAGGTATGATGGTATAAACTAAACAGCTCAGCTTGTTTTCTTCCTACCTTCATTTTCCTTTAAAAATATCCAAGGCGCTAGTTTGCATTATGAACTAATGACCTGCAAAAATTCCACTTAAAACATAAGGCATTTTAGCATCAGAACAGTGCAAAATATTTTATAAAATATCACATTGTTAGTTTCTTAATTTTGCATTTGAAAAATAGTCATTCGACTTTAATTTTTTTTTTTAAAGCAACTTACCTGGTAATAGAATCCAGAAGTTTTCACTTTGGTGTAATGAGATGAGATATTTACTGTGGGGACATATTTGTGGTTACTGTCAGGCAAAAAATCTTACTGTTTTCAGATTACCTCTCTAAATTTGGCCTTGATAATGGTATTGACCCCCACACCAAATCTTTGTACAATGAGCATTAATGTGAGAATTTGCAGTCCTGCCTAATTAGATATGGAGATAGCTATTTGTATACACAAATAACCAAGCATAAATATATAGGAGGTCTTTAAAAAAAATCCTTGGAAAACATTGTCATCTGATAGATTTTTGTCATAACATTGGAAACAGAAGACCCACACACAGAACTAATTGGATCCCATTGATTTCACAGGGAAACAGATTTATAGAAGGTGATTTTCACTTGCTTATGAATTTGTCCTAGGTCTATATTTGGGATTGCAAGGATATTTTCTCCAGCATCTCCTATATACCCTAACGATTGTTTAATTTTTCTTCATAAATTACATTTGCACACAGTAATACTGTAAAGAATATATCTTGATATAAAGACCCAAGCATCCTTGACTGTTCTGGCCTAGCTTAAAAGAGCTAAATAGCCTGGAGTGACCCACTGTGAACACATTAGGATCTTCTGCTTAGAGAACAGTTTCATTCTTATAAATATGGGAAAGAGCGTTAGCAAATTTTTACATTCCTGACTTCCATTTGACTTTTTATGAATTGCTAATATCCTAATCGAGAAAATCACAGTTTTAGAATGTTTTTTTGGTATCTGAATGCGTGACCTTTGACTACTTCCATTCTTCCTTGTGCTATATTTGAAAAGATATTCTCTTAGTTCATATAGAACAAGATCTGGAGTTAAAATAAGTCCTTCTAAATTCTGTATAATAGATATCATGACGTGTATGGTGTAACTATCACACAGATAACTTATAACTTAGTTGGACCATAAAATTATATCTTTGATATGGGAATTTAATCTTCCTGATTAAAATTCAAAAAAATCCCAATGATTTTGTTCCTTAAATTGTACTTGGTGCAGTGAGAGAATGAGAGTTCATAGACTAATTGACAAGTAAATCCTATAGTAAGACTTTTACCTCACATCTACAGATCTGATGGAACATGGATAAACATACATAAATGTATTTTTAAAAGTCTGACCTCAGCATTTAAAACATATATGCTCCAACAGAACATGACCTATATATCTTGAATACATAATATTTAAAAAGCACTTCCTCCATAAGTGGAAAATTTTTAACCCCTTTTTATTGATTCTGTAATGGACGGACAGTTGAGGGCTAGGTTAAGATTCTAGTTAAGTCTCTTATTTTTCCTACTTATACCATCCAAAGTGTGCTTTTTGTGATATGGATAAGAACAAGATGAATAGATAGGTGAAAGGGCTGGTGAATCCTTGGGAATATAATTTAGCAATTAAAGCACAGATTCAGAAAGATGAAATTTTTCATGCTCGCATTTTTCAAGCTTTGCAAAAGTTTTGCATCTGGAAAAGAAAAGACCTCCTCTTGTGGGAAGTCAGAGCAAAGACACTGGTAAGAGGAATAAGTGTTTTAGTCATTTATTTTAATACATTCATTTGTGCTGTTCTTAGAATCCCTAAACCCCCTTATGCTTATGCCAAGTTATATATTTACTTTTGTTAGTTTATTCTTTTATCTTTGAGTATAAAAACAACCTGATGACAAAACAATTAACTGACTTTTGTCTTGAGAGTGCACAACTCCGCTATGTTTTTTAAGTACAGAGAAAAATTTTAAGACTGATTTATTGATTGTGCAGTTGAAGAAACTTCAGAAGAGCTGGATTTACAAAAAAATGGATGATTCAGATTTCTGTAGATGTGGTCAATGAGTGGTATCTTCAGAACTATATATTTCCTAGAACAACTTCGGAGAACATCTCATGAAAATACACCCAACCCTACTTTCAGAAAAATTCCCACAGAGTACGAAAGAGTTCAAATCATAGGAAGAGTGTTTGAAATCTGGTGGAGAGAACTATGATGTCCAAAATTAGAAGGCAGCATCTGCTCATTTTTCTAAACTCAGAGGAAGAATGGGAAGTTAACTGGAGCATAAAATATCTCATTTGACCATCTGCAAAAAAACTACAGAAAAAAACCCCCCAAATCCTCCAGGCTTCAAATTCTTCATCTAGATTTTAAGTTACTCCTCTCCCACTTCTGAAAATACAGGATTCTGGATCAGTCAACTGCATAGAAAAATGTTGCCATTAATAAAATTCTTACCCAAACCCAAGTTTAAATTTGTATTTTTTTCCATAGTCCTGGGCAGTTGACCACTGAAATTAAATTAATTCCATTCCTGCTGTTCATTTTACTCTGTTTTATACACCTCACACTGCCTGGCAGTGCGCTGAAGTCCAAGGACTTTGATCAGACCCATCTAAGCAAACGAAATCTTGGATATAAACTTCATAGCCTCAGTGCTGTTGTTTTGGTACTTCTGTGCCAAACAAACTGTCAAGTGGAGGAAGTTTGAAAGTGACTGACCACTTCTCTGCTTCCAGGTGGCCTGCAAGAGCCATTTTCTGTGTTGTGATCAACATCCAGTGAAAGCTGGGCGATGTATTCAGTTCACAGTCCATTTGATGGTAGCTATCTGTTGCTTTTTTTGCATTAACTACATTCAGGAAAAACAAAAGCTTTCAACTTCCTGTATAAGTGTCAGTGGAGGCACTTTACAAATGTGAGTCTTCTCAGCAGAAAGCAATGCAGAAAACTATATAAGAAATGACAGTAAATTCACTTTAATTTTAAAAATGGACCAATAGGACAATGCTAACCCCAAGAGAAATTTCAGCCTATGAGTGTATTTTCCAATAAAAGCAAGTAGACAGTTCAATAAAACTAATTAAATTAATCTGTCATCCCCACGGAACTTAAACAGGGCATGAAATAGGGGAACAGCGTCAATTCAGAGCTTTTTATTGATGTGTTGTGTTGGAGCATTTGATAGAATTGGTTGGGAGACAAAATTTGCAATTTTCTATTGATCATAAATTCAGTACCTATCTCTGTGTAACCTTTATTCAATATAGTATAAAATCAAACATCATACAGAGCCCCTAAATGTAGGAAAAACCCCAGACATAGAGATGCAAACTTAATAGATTATTTCTGAAATAATAATGGCTGATCTGTTTTATGGATATTTTTTGTCGTGGTATTTGCTGTGCAAGATACTTCATCTCCATTGTATAGACAGAAAAAAAAATATACCTAAAAAAAGGGAAATGACTTGTGTTCATTGCACAGTAGCTCACTGGCAGCACCAGATAAGGACAGAGGCACTCAGACTCTTGGAAACTTGGTCAGCCCTTCAATAATAGTGCTTCCCTGATAGCAGTTTTGGGTTTTTTTCTGTGATGTCTTTATTACTAAACAATTTCTAAAGATTGTTTCAGATAAAAGAAAAAAAGCATTTTCATTCTCTTGTATAACTTAGATTTTCTAGAATGTAGGAAAGGGAAATATTTTGTGATTGTGCTGTTGATAGCTTGATAAAGGTTCCATCATACAGTGACATATTGGCAGTGATTGAATTCTGTTGTACTATAAAAAGCAGTAACACAGAGTGAACTCTTGCTGTACCTCATCACCTTGTCTTGAAAGGCATCGAAGTGTACTAACTGCAGCTGTTGGCTTAGTTTCATGTCATTGCAATGAGATGAGGAAGCTCTCTTTTACAGATGTGGAAATGACACAGAGCAAATAATGTCAGAGATCAGAGCTATATATAGTGACTTAACAGGACAATCAGGAAACAGAAATCAAGTAACTTCGCTTCCAGTTAAGTGCTAAACTCTTTATAGAATTGAGTGCTTTTCTGTGTTCAATATAAAATCAAATACAATTGCCTAATTTCAAGAAAGTAGGTATTTGCCTTTAAAAAAAAACAACAACCAAAACCAGACCTTTTCAGGATGCTTTAATGTTGTGATTATAATGTCTAAAATCAAGCATTTTCCTGGGCTCTCTGACATTTTATTAGTTTGTTCCCACCTGCTGTAATCTTTTTATGATATTATTTGTTAAGAAAGGAACACTTTGTATGGAGATGTCAGATGCTTTTAATTATATACAATTCACTTGTTTCTTACAGCGCTTGTCTACTTGCCTACTAGTGCTGAATTCTTCTAGGATGCAAGTACACAGAAAGTTTTCATAATTGATTCTGCCCTGATTTCTTAGTATATCTCCTGCTCTTTTAAAGTGCTCTCCACATATGTATTTAATGTAGTTTCCTTGTGCTGAGAATGACTTTAAGCACGTTTGTGGTTTCTTTGACTGTAAAAAAAAATAAAAAAATCAAGTGTAGCAAATGCAGTGCTTATTTAAGAAATAAACTCAAATACATTCTGTTTTTCTTAGCTAAGCTTCAAAGTATGGCTTAGTGTAGCCAAAACTCAGAAGTCTGGAGCTCTTATGCACTGAAATAGTATTCTCCAATTAGTTACTGTCTAATTTAAAGCTCTTCTTAAACTGTCCCTGAAATGGAATTTATGAAATATAGCAGTATTTGCATTCTGCAAAGTACAGTGTAGATTTTCTGAAGCTATTGGAAGCAGGCCTACCTTTTTCAACTGGAAAAAGTGTTACAGCTTTTATATCCTGATACTCTCTCAAATTATAATTACAAAATACTATCAGTTGTACAGCCTCTGCCTTTAGAAAGCTGTGCTTTCCCCCTATCACATAAACACTCTTTATTGTTAGAACTAGGAATCTGCTCTAGTATGTTGGCATTGCTTGGTGGTGATAGATATCACTTGATCCCTGGTGTATACTAAGAGGTGTAGCTCCCTTAATAGGACTGTACTGGTTAATATCCACTGAGGATCTGTTCAGTGTTTCTCTCATTGTTTTCTGAATTTGTTTTAAGATTATTTTTCATCTTCCTCTGTTGGAAGAAGCCAGATTTTGCTCATGAAGGCTACTGAAATTATCAAGTGACTGACTACATTAGTGTTCAAATGGAGAAGGTATCCAGCAAAAACAGTGTTGAACTGTGGAAGAATCATACGTATTTTTAAATGATCAGTTGGTGTGAATGAGGTAGAAACAAGAAATATTGCCTCTTTTCTAACACTGAGACTATTTAAAGCACAACAGAGACATAGATATTGATACAGATAAACACTATATAAAACCAGAACGCATAGGTTCCATTTAGTAAAAAGGGAAAGAGACTGATACAGTAAAAGAACAGTTAAACTTTTGAAAATTAGGAGTTCTGTTGGTTTTAGAGAAGTATTACTGTAGTACATTAAGTTAGAGCAGGCGTGTGAGCATGGCTGAAATATACTTGAGAGTAGCAGTCATTCATCTTTCTCCTGAAGGAGCACACACAAGGAAAGTCCTTTCCTAACTGATTTTTAAACATAGTAAGTATTCAAAAATAACAACCAAAAGTAACAATTGGGACCCTTTTAGGTGAGGAATAGTCCCACTGAAATTACTTGTCCCACTCCATGGACTTATCCTAGCTGAGGACATGGTGTAGTGAGATATCCTTAAAAATTGGCATAACTGAGAAAAAAATTCAAGGCCATATTACTGATTATAGTAAAAATGACCTTTTTGAAGGAAAAAAAAAGCTAAACAATACTTTCTGTGGATTGTTATTTAATTTGTTATTTAATCAAGATAAGATCAAAGATCTTAGACAAAAAGGCTGCACCAGCTGAATTTTTGCCTAACTTGCACACTTAGGCAAGTATTTTAGTCAAGTTATTTTCTTTGCTGTATAGATCAAGTTTGACAGAAGAGTTCTGCTTCCTCAGTGCTACTGTGAGATCACTGTCATTGAAATTAGTGAGGATTGTGGTGGAGTAAGATTGGAATGGGATTTACAGGAATGCAGGTAGTTAGGGGATAGCCAATTCAAGTGCTGAGGGTGGGCAGATATGGCACAGTATCTATGACGCATCGCCTGCTTCTTTGAGTGGCAGCAGGAGGCTGTGCCCTAAGACTCCCAAAACAGGACTATGTGATGAAATTTAGGTGCCTGAATTGCCCATGAATTGCTCTTACTTATGGGCAGACATATAGAACCCTAATACTGAAATCCTCCAGGTACTTACTGCATGGGATACTTTGAGTTTTTGTGATGAAAACTTGGACAAACCGCATTGATTTACAGAGATTTATGCATATAAATACAAAGAAACAGTAAGATATCTGGAGAACATAGAAAGGCTTTTTTAGGCTAAGTAACTTTAAAACACTTTGTTCTATTCTCAGCAGGAGAACATACAAGCAGAGGGAGGCTGGAAGTTTTGGTTGGATTACTGCAGAAAATCTGGGGGCTGCTTTGATTGCGTTATCAAAAATTGATAGAAGGCTTTAAAAATTATCTTCCCAGCAAATTGGATTTTAAGCCTTGAAATTTCGTTTTTTTACCTCTTACAGCTTGTCATTTAGGGTAGATGAACTCAGCGCGGTACAATGGTTTACATAGTTACAAATAGGTAAATACAGGTACTTCTGCAGTATTTTACCACCTTGTGAACATGTCAAAGTGATATTTTATGGAAACATTTCAGTGACAGTCTTTGTTCTTGTTTTAAAATGTGGTTGTTTGCTGATGATGGGTTTCAAGAATGGAGATAGTGAATGAACATGAAATTTGTACTTGTGACCTCTGTTCAAGACAGTTATTATGCTACTCTGATTAAAATTGTTCTTTGTTCAGGAGTCCTGTACAAAGTCACTGTAGTATTTGAATCCCAGGTTTTTCATCAAAGCATAGCTTGGAAGGGATTTAAGTGATTCACAGGCCTTCTGCTGGCCCTCAGTCCAGGATTTGAAGATAAAAAAGTAAGGTGGAACTTACAGTAGTAGCTTTCCTGTATGTTTTTTTGTTGTTGTTGTTATATAGTTAAAGGAGTCTGTTTATAATTCTCAACCAGTTTTTGTTTTTGGAATGAATTAATTCAATTGAAAAAAAGGTGGGAAATATCTGGTAGTTTGTATTGTTTTGTGCAGTGTGTTATCCCAAGCCAGATTTTCTATATTATGTTACTGATTGCTCTGTCTGGTCTGGCTTTGAAATGTTTCAGACCATGAGACTTTTATCATTCTTCTGGGACTACTATGTCATCTAACAGATTACACTGACAGTAAGTTTTTCCTGATAATACAGGTAACTCTCTTCTCTGCTTTTGTGATCCAATATTCTCTGAAAGATGTGAGTGATCAGTGGACGTTTTCAAAAGATTCCCTTCCAAATTGGAAGACAAACAGAATTTTAAGCAATATAGAGGATAGATAGCAGGAGACAAAATAATTTATCAAGCTTCATATACTTTCTGATACAAACATGTTTCTGAAGTGTACACCATACTCTTTGGTGACACACCATTATGATGGATACTTCTTTTGAGAGACTCAGATATACTTTTCTAGAGACCTAAGTTGGCTTCTTACTTCATTTTTAAGATACAGACAGTAAATTGTCTAAAAAGTGAGACAAAATCTGTCTGCAGGATGAATATGTGAATCTTTCCATCATTTCAACTTTCTTCCTCTGCTACATTCTGTTGTGTTTGTATCCCTTATTTTTGATTTAAGTCACATGTTGTGAAGGCCAGTGTTCTGCAAAAGGATCTTGGCAGGTTGAGAGCTGTGACTGTGAATAATGAGTCAATTATCACTTAGTCAGGGGAAAGGCAGAGTGATTCGCTTGCTGGCTTGAATGTGATCCTTCCTTCTTCCCCTTTTTCAGAAACGGGAACAGAAATGGTTGAAATTCAGAACATTAGCAAAGAAATACATCTGTGATATTTGTCTGCTACTACAGATTGTAGTTTCCTTAACTTTATAATAACTTATGTGTGTTGTTTTTAATAATATTTTGTAAGATCATGACTGTTAACTGTTTCGAGGGAGCCAGTTAAGTGATACCTGCATTGGGAAGCTGTAGGTGTCAGTAATTACTTTGGACATCTGAAGGTGGATCTTACTGGTCGTGAGGCACTGTGCTTGAGGCTAGCAACATAATGTTTAATTTACCTCCCCCCCTTTAATTTATATGGCATGGCCTCATTATGCTCACGGTTGCATAGCTGATATTCTGTCTGCAGACTTGCTTTTAACAACTGCTTTGGGTTGCTTAGTCACTTTTTTTCTGAATTTTTTTTCACTTGCGGTCATTAATCTAGTATTACATTGCAGTTGGAATGTTTCATCAAAAGTAATGTTTAATATTCTGTAACCCAATAACTCTGCAATGGTCTTAACCAGAAAAAGGTTTCTGACAAAAGTTTATGACTGATCTCTTAGGAAAAGGGATAATGCTTCTAGCTGTAGTCTGGAGTTGGTAAATGGCACATAAAGACTATGAATGCACTTGATTTCTTACCAGCTATTTAATCTATCTAGCTTTTTAGCTGTGACAATAGCTCAGCTGTCCAGAAAATATATAACCTAATAAAGGAAGTTTGTCAGCTCATATGTACTGCCTAATTATAACTGCCCAACTGTGTGTCATAGGTTTTTTGATGCTAAAAATTATATTATTTTCTTTGGAAAATTCAGAATCTGTATTTTCAAGAAGAATGATCTGATTTATATCCCAGAAGAATGACCACAGTGGTATCCAAAATAAGCACGGGCTAGTACAGGAATATCATGTTTGTTCAGAATCTGTCATCTGTATGAATTATGTTGCTGATCATTCCAGTGATGATTTCTTTTGTCTCTCTGTTGGTCTGGCTGACAAAATTGTATGGCTTCTGGAAGCTTTTTATCACTTCTCATACATAAATGCTCCTGGTGTGGACAGGGAGGATACTGGGTCCTCGGTCCCTCGTTACTCTATAGGTCTGCAGGTGTTTGGCTGCAGTAATTCACCAATATACACTTAACTTAAAATACACTAATATCCTTTCGTGTCTTGTCAGTCTTTAAGATAAAACTTGCGAGTTCTTTGTATAAAACAGGATGTCCATCCATGCTTTACTACTACAGTAACAAAAAATTGAAGCTTTTTGAGATAGCCATCCTATGAAGTAGGGTGACTGTAAAAGTCTCTTCAAATAGTGAGTAACCATTTTACCAGTCAAGAATTTAAAAGAGGGTTTTTCTTGTCTAATGCTGCTTCATTTCCATGACTTGAAAAAGAGAGTGTGTAGGAGGAAGAGATTGCTCATATGTGCTGCTGTATCAAAATATTGTTTTAGGAAAGTACTTGCTAAAAAAGTGGGGAGAAGCCACATGTCACAGAGTCCTGGGATTTAGGAATTATTCAGAGAATCCATCTGTGATGTGAACATTAAAATCTGTTTGCTAGATTGCTCTGGTCTGGTGCAATTTTCTTTCTATGAACCCTACTTTATATAAGAGTGTGGACTTCAGGTTATACCCATTCTGCCAGTTCTTTCTTTGTGTCATAGTAATGGCAGCACAGAGCTGTCCCAGGGTATTAAGAACTCTGCCGTATGGCTCAGTGTAGTAACCCCAAGGGCATCATTAGTACTCTCCACAAGAATTGCTTCAATGCTTGTAACATATAATTATGCTTTAGAAATGCACTGCGGTGTTTCTTGTGGTTGCAAAGCGGATTTTTTAAACTAAACCCAAAAAACTTCATTAAATGAGCATTTGTTTTTCATTAAGAGAATATGGTGTGAAGTTTATTTGAACTGATTGTCCTGTAGCTGCTCCATATTTGATAATGGGACTTCTAAAAGAAAAAGTACTGCGTTTTTATTTTGGCCGTGATTACTGTATTTTTTACCATGTTGAAGGAAAAAAACCCAACTATACAGCATGGATTTGGAAATCCACACATCCATGCACATACTTGTCTGTGAGCAGCTCCTAGATCCAGCCAGTACTGTTGACATTTCATTTGATGATCACCTAGATGTAGCCTTTGTGCCCTGGGGCCCTGGCTGGTCAGACAGTCAGAAGCTCTTATAGTTGTCTTAACTTTGCTGTTGTTGTCCAAGGAGTTGTTAAAGGTCTGAAAGATGTCAAAAATTATCATTGAAATACTCAGTTCTGTTTCTGAATACTTCCCTATTTTCAGTGAGGACTCAATTAGCCACTATTGATGTATAAAATAAGCCCAAGAGAAGTTATTTTGATCTTCTGAAAATACACTGTCAAAACATTTTTCCAGTCTGTCTTTCAAGACCAAAGGAATTTCTTAAGGGAACAAACCCTGCTTGAACATCTGTATTTGTTCCTTAATTTCTGGACCTAAACTTTTGGCAATGAAGTATCACTGGTATACTGCTGTTTGTTAGTCTGATCCCAATAAAAAAGTATTTAGTTGCAAAATTTTCCCCTCAGATTACTGAGCGTTCTATAGTTGTTAAACACTGAAAGTAACACTGTGTAAAGAAACGAGGTGTTTTTCTAACTAAAGACATAGGAGCTGAATTATAGGACCTGTCAGTACATCTCATCACACAGCCCTGGACTGGTGGAGGAGTGGTGGAGGTTCTAGTGGTGGTGTCCATGGACACCCAGGAGCTCTGTGAATACTGACCCTGAACCAGCCAGTATCAGTACCAACTCTGAGAAGAACTGCCAAAGCTCACTTCTGTACTAGACAACATGGGCATTTGCTTTAGTGGTTGTGAGGTTCACATGTGAACCTACTAATAGCCAGTATAAATAGGGTGATACCAAGATACTGATGTAGAAAGTGTAAGAATTACTCCATTTGTGGCCCAGATCATTTCTGTACTATGATCAACATCAGAGCCCTTTCTTGTGCATGGTCAGAAGATACATCATTGATTAGTCATCTCCTTGACAAGTCAAGTGATTTTGTAAGCACAGATCCCATGTAAGCATCATTGATGGAATTTTACAATTAGAGATATAAGTGTTGGGAGTGTGTGTTGGTGTTTCGGAATGAGGGAGGTTTTCTGGTTTTAATGTTAAAAGTGTACTTCTGAAATAGCTGTGTGCAGTTGCTGTTGGACTGATGTATAGTAGTGTCTCAAAGAAGAGATTCTTCATATATATTGGTGTTTGCAGTGTCAGATGAAGACATGGGCGCACATGTTATGTGCCATTTTGTCCAGAATTGAGAGAGAATTTAAATAAAGCTTTAGAATAAAAGCTGAGGTATAATTCTACTGTCTTGCTTTTTTGGGTATTTCAGCTCTTGGTTGGTTTTATAAATTTTTCTGTACATTGCATAAGCTTTTGAGACAATTAAGTTTTCAGTATGGAGGAACAGGTGATACTCTATGCACTTGAAGTTCAAATGAATATTTGGTTTTATGATAAGGGCTGCAAAATACTTGTTTGTGTTGCACATGGAAGCTCTGAGCATGAGAGGAAAAGTGAATGTGTAAAATAAGTCAGTATTAGATCTAAGGAAATACATGTTTTTCTTTTTCTTGGGTAGTGCTTTATGTTATCTGACCTGGTGTGATTCTCCTTGCAGAGAAAGAGGAGAAGACAATTCAAGGAAATAAAGTGGACTACTTAAGAAAAATATTTTCTACTTCTGAATTATCAAACAGAAATAAACAGAATGGCTCACCTGAAAGAAGCAAAGAAATGTGGGTATCTCTTCCATCACAGATGCCAAATGAGAATGAGGTAAGGAGTTACAACTGTCCAAGTGGACAGGCACCACATTGAAAATATGAAGAGATACACTGTTCAAATGTTAGAGGCTAGTGGTATTTATCCGATTCGAGGCAAATATTTAAAATACTATGGAAGTGTTTAATGCTTAGAGAGGCACCTACAGGGATCGTGTTTGGCAGTGGCATTTGCCTTGCTGAAGAGCTGCCATAATCCAGCTATTAACTAAGGTGCCCTGCAATGGCCATGTGATGCTTTTGCTGAAGATTGCAGTAAGTAGTAGAGGTTGGCAAAAAGGAAAAGAAATCTTGAGAGTATGGATGCCAGCACGTAAAGATTTATTTTGTTTCTTGTAGATTTTAGGAAGTATGGAGTTCTGTGTTACCGAAGCTGGATTACTTCAGATGCCTGAAGTAATGCCTAAGTAAACAGCAGGCAGGCCAGAGGCATTTTTAGTCTTCTGAAACATATGAGATTAGGGATTTAACGTGTAGGGACAGGAAAACAACAGACGTCATCTGGAGAGAGTGATATGGAAATCTGAGTCAACTTGTTAAGAACTTCTGCCCTCCTACCTGACAAAGTGACAAAGCTGTGATTTAACCTGTACTCAAAATTTCCCTTCATTAAAGTTTTTATTAAAAAAGAAGTAGCACATCCTTTTGTGCAATACACAGAGCAACACACTTAGGGGTATTCAAATGGTGGGCCTGCCAGGCCTCAGGCAAAGAGCACAAAATGACCTTTTCCTCCCCACTAGGACTATTCCACTTGAGGTGGAATCAAGCAAGGCTTTTAAAACAATCACATTCTGTCAGTTAATTGTGTAATAATAATGACAAGATTCTTTTTAACATTTTTTTTCATGAAGAATAGTGTTGCTTCATTGGGATAGTCTGTCTTTGGGTCTCTTTAGCCACTTTGAATTGTCCATAAAGCAATGTGTGAATTCCAGTATCCTTTTTGTAACAGAACATCTTAATGCTTGTCTTTGTATCTAAGGAAAAAAGCTTCAGACATGGCTGCACATTTTTGCCACATTTGCAGTTTAAGAAACAAATACAGTGATAGTAGAATGCATTAGAAAAATTGCTAGTGTAGTAGCAGGAGGAGGCTGTAATGGGGTAAATTGACCACTGTGATCTTTAAGCCTACCCTGAGGAAAGGAAAGAGGGGAAAAAACTGCTATTGAAAACAGTGCTACTCCTCTAAATGCTGCTTTTTAGGCATGTTATGGTTACTTGCACTGTTGTTCCAATTGATTCAGTCTGGTCCTGTGTAGGTTTTCAGGGAAATACCTGCATCCGTTTTATTTTCAGAAGCATTGCATTCACTTCTTAAAAATTTTTATATACAACGTATATAAAGCTGTCTGAACACAATCCTGAGTAATGTGTTCTAGGGGACACTGCTTGAGTAGGGAAGTTAGACAAGGTGACCTCCAGTGGTCCCTTCCAACCTTACCCATTCTGTGATTCCGTGAACTGTATGTGTAAATCAGTACAAGCTTTGACTTACTTTGGTTCTGGTTTGTGCATGTAGGTATTTCTACATATCTACCTGCAGACAATGATGAATGAGAGCTGGAAAGCTGGTGGATCAGATGGAAAGAATCTCAGTCTGTCTGAAAGAGTGAAGGTGGGGTTTTCTTTGATTTTTTTCTGAGTGGAGATTATGATCAGAACATGACTGATTTTTGCTTTATTAACTTATAAATTACTTGCAATTTGTTGATGTATTTATTTCCCATCTGTGGGAAAGAACAATGAGAGAAATCCAGAATTTTTTCAAATATTAGTGAGTATGTGCTTTTAGAGTGTAAAGGTTATGTAACTCTTGATGTGAATGTTGTCAAACCAGGTTGGAAAAACTTATCTAAGAACATTTCTAATTACTTCATAGAAACACAGCAGACAACTCAGTGCATATAGTAAATCCTCCATGGTAACACTAGTTACATATAGGCTGGTAAAGGCCTTTCACCCCGTGCATCTATTCAAAGTGATACTTGAAATGACAAATGCCTTTTCTTTTGGTACCTTTTAGATGGTTTAGACTGTTTTCAAGGAACATCAGTCTAAAAAAACAGTAGAGCAATGTCCCAGATGAAATACTAGAAATTTAATTATTCTTAGCTTTTTTACTTCCCAATCAGTTCACCATTAATGTCAAAACAGAAGGATCAAGCTCTAGTTTGCCTATAGCATGTACTGTCTCTGTGCCATATGAAGTGAACTTGCAAAATAGCATAGTAACTTATCATTTATCTTTTTCCTATGAAAATATTTTACTTCTCCATCTTTCCACTGAGTTCCTGAAAAAGTTGCTGTACAGCTTGAGCTTCTTTCCATCACTTACATTGATATGCGGCAATTTTGGCAGCAATTATTATATTATACCTAAAAGTATTTCCTTTGGGTTACACATTTCAAAGAAAATTCATATTCTTAAAAAAATGCAAGGGAGAATTGAAAAGATGAAGCAGACAATTTAATGCATTTTTGCTTTGCTCTAGGTTGTACTAAAAGGAATGGAATTAATACATCTTAATCTATTTTGGAATTTGGGTTTTTTACAGCAGGTGGACAAGTACTTAGATTGGGAAGATATAGACTCAGATGAAGAGACATGCAGTGGTAGGTTTTCCCCCTCCATATTCACTGTCATTTTCTGTCTTTGAATGCAAATGTATGAACATGATTAAAGATTATGAGCATGAACATGTTTCTTTGAATGCAAGAGTATGGACATTAATTAAAGAACTAAAAGCAATGATATTCCTCAGTTCTTCTATTGCCAGAAAATTCCCCACGTTGCCCCAATTCCCCAAATTAAAGTACTAATTTCCTCACTCTTAAGAGGTAATGAGAAAATAAATTAAAAGGAATATTTATTAAACTGTGTCCTTGTGAATAGTTATTTTTGTCAAGATTTTTAGAAGTGCGGAACACTTCTTGTTAGCAACATTTCTGCATTTTCCTGCACTTCTGTTTTATATGGAAATTATTTTGATTACAGAAGTTTCTTACAAAGCGATTGGGTGCTAAGAGACAGTTCTGCAAAGTGGAAGTATTTAATGAAAATGTTGTCCCTACCTATTAAAATGATTCCATCCTGGGCTTAAAATAGATGAGACTGATTTTGAATTAACAGTGAAGTTCTTTAAGAGTTCCAATTATGAGCATTTTGAGTTGTGTTGAATTGTTGAATGTCTATAATAATTTTAACTCTCCCACCTCCGAAAAATAAATGAAATGTTAATGTCTATAGTTATTTGTCTGTCATAGGTCCTTGTGTGGTTTTTATTGCCACCAGAATTGACACTCTTTTAGTATTTAAATTAATTTTCCTCATTTATACATGTGATTGTGTAAAGAAACCAAGCCACAGAGATGAAGGGATTTGCTTGAGGTCACTGACAGAAGCTGCTACTGAGGAGGACTTTGATCCTTGGTTTCTTACTCATTGCCATTTGATTGGTCTGTCCACTCTTACAGTAAAGATTTGATTAGTCTTTCTGTATATGCAGAATTCCTATGAAGTCAGAGGGCTTAGAGACTTCTAGTATCTCATAAGAAAATAATAAACCTAATAAACATAAGTCAGGTTTACAGCAAATATTCTTACTTCAACCTGGACATTTCAGAAAGAAGGTAGGAAGACAGCAGTGCTACATCAGGTACAGACATCAAAGATTTCTCTTGAGTGTAGTGTTCATATGTGCCCATTTTTCCCTTCATAGACAATTGTTCTGTGTTTATGCCTTAAATTATAGTAATATCTGTTAAAAAGACCCTGGAGCTTACTGATGTAAGCATAAAAATTTCACTTGTATCGTAATGAAATGATAATTGTCTATGTCTAGTTCATTAAAGTATGGTTAGATGTTGTGAGTTCCAAACAGGCCCCAAATTGGTTGCTGAGAATTAAGCTCAACACTAAAATACTGAGTGGAACTGTGAGGAAAGAAGAGCTCTGCTAGTGCTTGGGGTTAGCTCATCACAGAGAATGATGACAGACCTTGCCTTTCTCCAGCTTTTGGGTCATTTCTGTGTATTTGTGTGTGTGCAAGAGTAAATATCAGTCACATACGTTTAGAAACCCCTAGTAAAACACGCTTCATTTGAGGCAGACTTGCCTTAGTGCAGAAAGAAACTGTATCAACAAGACTCATCACATCATTAAGCATTTAGATTGCATTTTACAGCATGGAAACACTGCTGAGCCAGACACTTACTATTCCTTTTAAACTCTGTAAGGAAAGTGAACAGCATCGAAATTTATACCTGGGAAATGCACAGCCTGGATTTTGCCTGGGGCTTCTTTGGTGGAGATCATTGTTGAGTCAGGCTAAAAAATTTCCCCTTGACTCCTAAGTGCAGAAAATAGCACTTATAGCTTGATGATTGTCGTACATGTCAAAATCCACTTGAAAGGCTTTGTAATAAGAGAGGTAAAATTTTACTCCTTTAGAAACCATAGCAACAAAATGCAATTTAAAATATAAAATGACGTCACTTCTATTGTTTGCAATAATAAAGTAATCTAAAATAATATCCCTATTGACCACCTTAATAGGGATTAATTCTGAAGAATTCCAGTTAGTTTATAAATGAAGCAAAGTGTGACACAAATTTGAAAGACATTCTTTTGCTGGCATTTGTAAATGCTGCCACCTATATGTCAGAACAAATGATTGATTTAAGACTTCATATTGACAAAACAAGCTAAAAATATTGTATCTTTTTTTACACAGTAAAAAATATCACACCTTGCTAGTGTAATTGCCACAAGCTTTTATCTCTGTGCTTCATTTAGCTTTAAAGGGCAGATCAGTTAGCTAAGTTAGCAACTGTACATTAATATAATAAATATTCGCACCTAGGGGCAAGTGGCTCAAAATTGACAAGTGTGAAAGGCATGATAGAAAATAGATGTTAAAATATCTCATATAAACTAGTGCTTTTTGGGAAATGTCCTGGAAGAGTCATTCTAGTGGGTTTTTTTCTTTTTCTGATGTATTTTGCAAAGTTCAGTGTCTTTTAAGGTGTGAATGCATGCAGCTGCTTCTTACAAATGAAAAAAACAGCCCATGGAGTTGGCCAATATGCAAATTCATTGTGGCTGTTTTTCTTTGACATCACTGGGCTGAAAGCCTGAAACCAGGGCAATGCTTTGCATTGTGGGACTTTGGCACAGTAAACCATGATTGGCAAAGTAAAATTGTTGCCCTAAACTATAAACCATAGCTTTAATGCTTCGTGTAGAGACAGCGTGTGTATGGTGAACTGTTTAATCACTCTTTCTCACTGCATTTAATCTGTAACTGTAAGTTGCGTAAGGCAACAATAGAGATGATCAGGCTTTCTTCAGGGATAGATGGAGAATACTTAGTGCCTGTGTTGCCCTGTGTTTGATCAACAGAATTCCTTTCCAGGTCTGGTTACAAATCTCTTGCTGCAGGGCTTTAAGGGTAGTTAGGTAATAATAGGCAATATTTGTATAAAGTACAAAATATGTGAAAAGCATGTCTAGAGACCTGGAGTGTGCTATTGTTTAAATACAAGAGAAAATGAAAATTAAATTAATTAAAATTACAACAGGACTAGTTAAATATATGGATGAGGCTGCATAGGCAAGGGTGTCAGAGTCTCATCCTAGTTCAGCTTGGAATACTGAGTTACTGCAAATTTATCTTTTCAAGGTCCTGGTTGTCTGTAACCCCACAGAGGCTGAGGAGAACCTAATTGACTCAGTTACTTTGAAGCTGAGGCCAAGCATAACTATTGAGTAATTAAATAATTATTTAGGCAAATTATATCAATATCTGTTATTTTTCATAATCCGTGCCTTTTTCATTTATATTTTGAGTCTATGCTTACCTCCAGAAAAGTCAGATTGAGGAAGAGGATTCAGAGTTAAATTAGGTGGATTTTTCTAAGTACGGGGCTCCCCCCAGCTGGTGAATCCCTTTCTTGTTTTTCTCCTCCAGTCTCTGCAATCCATTTAGCACTGCCTTGAGATGATTTCACGCTAGGCAGCTCTTTGGGACTAACAGCCTGAAGCATGAGAATCAGAGGAGACTGCAAAATTTAGCTTTTAAGCTTTTTTTGTTATCATTGCCTCCCTTCTCAGCTGCCCATCAACAGCATTTTTGTGAAATGTAGTGTCTGAAAGTGGTAAAATCTGTGTCAGTGCATATATATTTGGGCATTGTTTGGCTACCATAAAGTTAAAGATATAGACAGGACTTTGAAGTTCTTTACTCTTGAAAGTTTGAAGCAGACCTGTACCAGTAGATTTTTTTCTATACCTATAATTAATGGTACACAATAAGCAAAAAGTCCACCTCAGCACTGTTGACAGATTAAATAATCACTTTCTGGGTTTTGAGGGGGGAGTGACTAAAGAGAATTGTTCAGTTTCCAAATGTGCCGTCATTAAAGTATGCTGGACTTGAGTAAAATCTTTGGTGTTCACTGCTATATCATCCAGGGAGTTGATTCTTCATGATATGAGAGGTGCATTTCAAAATGTCTTCTCAGTTTTTTTGATATCACTGCCTGTTCAGTTATCTCTATATATGGTGCCGTTGGCAGTATCCAAGGCTTTCCTGTTGCTAATTAATCACCTCCACAGAGAACATAATTAGCAGCTTAATTAGGATCATCATCCAGTAGTGCTGTAGCAGCAGCCTAAACAAGCTGTGAGGTACTGGCTAGAACTTACAATAGCCTGGAGTTCCTTTGGGTTCTCCCACTGAGAAGGACTGTCAAAACTCTCTAATTTTTCTCTCTGAAGGAGTTTCTTTATTAAACATTATCAGGGAAAGCAGCATTTACCAATTAGACTTTCATATGCTGTCACACAGCCAGGATAGAGAGAGACAAAGCTCATTTCTGGCATGTCTACTGGCAAACAAAGGTTGATTACATTCTTATGGGGTGATTGAAGGGAATTTGAAACATTATTTGCATTTCTAACAAGCCTTAAAAAGTGGAATTGACATTCTGAGTATGACAAGCACTTCTCGCTAAAAGCAAAAATAAGTTTCCTTCTGTTGTCCTAATTCTTAAGAGTTATCTTTCTGAGCCATTGCCAGACTGTTGCATAACAGTGCTTCCTCCTCATCTTCCCTCTCTGGATTGGGCTGTTGAGGGGGAGAAGCTCTTAGTGCAGAAATAATCAGTGTTTATATCAGGAGGTGATACAAACCTCTTCATGTCCAGACTTCCCTTACTTTAGTGAGGGTCTAGATTTAAGGTGCATGTTTGAAACAATACTGGAAGATGCCATTGTCTGTAAATAAGCATTCTCATCTTCCTTCTGTCCTACAAATATTTTTGACCCAAATTATGAAAAAAGGAGCTGCAGAGCATGTGAAGACATAGATACCCGTGGACTGTGCTGTCCTTTTCAGGAGGCTTTCTCATATAACTGGTGCAGAATCAGAACAGATGCTATGCTGAGAACAAGTACTGAAAGCACATAGGTGGCTAGAGATTGACATACACAACCAAGAGAATAGGTATGAAAACGAAACCACTTATGTGTGAATATGAACCAAGAAACAAAAATCTGGGAATGAAATACCCAAGGGAATTAATTCAACTCCTTTTAAAAGAACATTTTACTTTACAACTCCAAACCCCGTTGGCTTTGAAATAGTACACTATTCCCAGAAGAAAGCTCAATGAAGAATTTGATCATGGATTTTTTTACAAAGGCCTAGCTAGGAAATCATTATTTTCAAATGCAGATTTACAGAAGAATGAGAGGTACATAACTCCACTACTTTGGTAAAATTGTGCAGGTATAGTTAAATAGTAACTTCATCCTTTCCACTCTGCATCTCTGTATCCTCTTATTGGTTCCATTAACTAACATTTAAGCGATGCTTTGAAAATTTATTCTGAAATTTCAAGAGGAATGTAAATGTAGTGTAAAACTGTAAAGATACTTGTGTATCAGATGGAAAAAATAGCAGGTAGATTTACATAATTCTTTGACTAAACTGCAAGACATATGGTCCCCTTAAGTTCTTTCATAAAAACATTACTGAGACAAGATGGATGCATCTGTGCTGTAGCAGAGCTGAGATTGATTCATGTTAAAAGATATTTTTCAACCTAAGGCATATCCTTCTGATCTGTCACAGAATGCAAACCCACTGTTCCCAGTGTTTTGCTTAAGTTTGTAAAGGAAGAGCAATTCAAAAAGGCTGTGCATTTGTGAACTGTGGGCCAAATCCTGCCTGCATGGACAGGTCACATGTTGCTCTATCCCAGATATGGGGAAGTCCTCTCAAGTACCTCTTTTTGGAAATTTAGGGAGGAAAAAACATCCATGAAATATCCTTGGACGAGAGAGTCATCTGGCACTGTAGTGGGGAATATTAGTACTTCTACCAAGTATTTTTACTTAATGTTTTGGGAGAGTCATATTAGGATGCTTTGCAATGATTCTTAATGCCCAATGTACACGTGATGAGAAATGAATGAGCCTACTCGGCTAGTCAATGGCAGATGAGGTATTTTATAACTTATACTGCAGACATCTCTGTTCAGGACCTTCCATCTTTGTTATGAATTAAATGGGTGTAATCCCAGGTGTTCTCTGAGTTTAAGAGCATCTACATCCAGATTTTTTAATGCAGTGTCCTCAAGGAAGAAGACCTACCTTGATTTTTGCTTAGTATTGTATTACTATTTAGATTGTAGCTCAGGACTGCATGGATCTGTTTTAATGATAGCTTATGCAACAATAAGTGCAGCACACTTTGACTAACAAGATTCTACTTGTGTTCTGAGCAGTACAAGATTTTAACAAGATTTTGCTAATTTATATGTCGACTGGAAGGTTAATGTTGACTATTTTTTATTCAGCAGGGTCATTAGTTCTTCCAGGAGAGGTGGAACAGACAGGGACTTATTGTACACCCATTTTTGATAAGCCTATTCAACTGAAGTTCAGAAACTTGTCAGTTCCACAGCCACTGGACAGCAAACCCCAAGAGGTATGAGGTTTCTTTGTTTAAACACTAGGGGCTTGGGGTACTTTTTTTTCCTTTTAGCTTCTAATGTTATTTCCACAAGAACAGATGGATCTAGATGGAGTGTGTTGAACCACTGTGAGTTAACATGTCATATTAGTGATTTTTAAATTGATAATGAATTCTTAAATACATTAAGAATTGAGATAAACTCTCTATTTTATCTCTCACACTGCTACTATATAATCCTACATTTTCAAAATGTGTACTTCAATACTTCAAATGCTATATGGGCTTTTTAATATTTAATTTATTTAACTCACAGAATATTCAAGTAAACTCTTGCACTTCCCGACCTTTTAACAAATCCTTACTTATGCAGAATGATAGGCCATTTAATTTTTCAGTGATCTCATGGTATTCTGCAGTTCTCTTTGGCTGGAAAATAGGAACCATTTTCTGCAACAAGGAGGTAGTGAATGGTCCCTTTAACATGACAGTTCAGAAAAAAAAAGGATTTAAAATATATTGTGGTCAGAATTGAGATTTGTTCCCTTGGAAATGAGTAGTAGCAAGATGCTGCTGAGAGTCTGCATTGTCTAGGTCTGGTATGGAGAGGTTTGCTTTATGGACTGTGAGCATTTAGTGAGACACAGTCAATACAAGCTTTAATTTAGAATTGCCATTTTCCTTCAGAATTTCAATTCTTTTCAAACTGCAACAGAAGGTGTAGATTGCTCACAGGCTTATTTTAAGTCATTAAGCTTCCTATCAAAATAGTCAGTGTGAGCATTAACTTTTGGGGATGTTTCTATTGCAGAGAATTCTTCACCACTCCTTTCCCCTGCCTGATCATTGTGCTAGAAGCTGAAGTTACCTTCTGGCTAAAATGGGCCAGTTTTGATAGTTTCATATGCTTATTGATGTTCCCATGAGGCTTAAATCAAGTTTATAAATGACTCATGACCAATGAAGGTTTGGTGTTATAGCAGTGCATATGGTGCCTCCTGTCCTGAGCTCAGCTGTGTTTAGTTCCTTGCAATAAACCCTTTACTATAAGGAACAAGGCTGCTTTGGGAAAAAGTAGACGTACTAAAATGACCTCTTAAGCTTTGATGCCCACCATTCTGTGAATAAAAATACTCACTCTTTTCTCTAAGGATTGACATAATTCAAGGTTTTTGCCTCGAGATATATCCATTGGCACAGAAAATAAAAAAAGAACAACAAAAAAACCTAGAATGCTGTTTTATAGCTTTCTTATTTGATAACTTCTGTATAAAACCAAAGAGGAAGGCGGGTTGTAGCAGCCTGCAGTGTTCATAAAGGACTGCATATGATTCTTTAAACTATATCTCATGAAAAATAGATAAAGATCCCACTGCATGCAAAATTCATGTCCATTTGAGGAAAAGTTAGGTTATGAAAGAAACTGAGTATTATTACATTGGTTAAGAGTTGCTGCATTTTTCAAGAAGAAGGATTTACAATTTTCACAACCATTTGGTTGGTGCCAGGCTACTTAAGATGAAGGCAGTTTTTTACCTAAATTATAAACATATTTGTGTCTTCATTTAGATAATATATCTGTGGCCTGATTTTTTAGAACTGTCAAGACTGAACTGGTCCATTTGAAAATCCCTCAGTGCTTCAAATTGTCATTGCCTTGAAAATTAAGTCTTTCATTGCTCATGGCAGAACTAGTTTAGAGAGGGAAAAATATTTTTCCCTGGAGACATCTCTGCTTTGAAATGAGACTGTTCTCTGTCCATCAAAACAACTCTGTTAGGGAAGGGCAACAGAATGTGACTGCCTAATTGATTTTCTTAGAGAATGGAAGACTATTCCTTATGAAAAATAGCAGCATGTCAAATGTCTACGCTGTGGAAATACTTGTGAGGCACTTCAGGGTAAGGTATGTATCTCTGAATGTATTGCTGGGGAAAGTTTGAAAAATGAAGCTCTGCTAAGACCCAGTTTATAACCTGGCTAATTGTTAGAGACCAACTTGTCTGCCTGAAAATGTTTTTCTGTCAAAAGCTGTTAGGAAGTGGCTTGGTGAATGACCCAGCAAATTATTTGTGTTGTCCACCAATGTTCCTTCATCTTTCTTTCCTCACTTTAGACATACACATATCACAAGATTTCAGTATTGACAGAGCAGCATACATGACCTCCCACAGGCCACTGCAGTTTGAACCAGCATGCACTCAATGATTGAAGTACATTATCATAGAACATTTTCCTTCTCTACCCAGAAATTTATTATCTCCTTTATTTCTACTAAATACTGTCTTTCATAAAGGACATCATAGCTTTTTTTATGTCTTAATGCCTGCTTCCTAGGGTCTTTATTTGTTCTTATTTCCCTCCCTGCATACACATGAGTGCAGTTGATGCATATTTTCCATCCACTCAATATAAACTTGCATTCAAAGTGGGATTCATCTCACCTAACTTCAGCTTTAGATGCAGTCTAATTTAGTCCTTCAGTCATCAAGAGGCAGAGATAAGCAACTCCATAAAGTGATTCATCCCATTTGCTATAGGCATTTGTCATAAGATGTAATATGTCTCCATCCATAAGCTCTGGCTGGGCCATTTTTTGCTAATTAACTACCTTAATCTAGAAACCTAATTTTTATATGGCTGGGATTAGGAAAGAATTCTATTCTCCCTTTTTTTTGTGTGTGTGTAGTTTCAGCATTCAAAAAAGTATTTACCATGCCTGTCATTTTATCTTTATCTGTGGCATGGCAGCATCTATCATCTAAAATACGGCTTCCACTGAGTTTCTTTGGTTTAAGGTCTTACTGATAGGCCTCAACTGAGGTTTGTTTCTGCTACGTGCTGTGCATAAATGCAACAAGAACATGGAAGAACTTAAAGACAGGATTGACTAAGTGAAAGAAGATGGAAGAGTTATGTCTTCTCAGAGGCCAGTAAAGACACAAAGATTGAATGACTTGTCCAGAATGATGAAGCAGAAGTGGAAAACTGGACAAGATTTATTGACTTCCAGTCCAGTGCCTCAAGCTCAAGACAAACTTTTTTTCTCCTGCATACCCCAGTATATGTTAAGCTTATATAGATCATAGCGCACATGCCTTCCCCCCAGCTTTTTTTTTAGTTTGTTGTCAGTGAACTAGTGAGTTTTCCTATGAGTATGCAATGAAATCACTGGTGAGTGTATGTGCATACTTTGCATAATTTGATCAAGTGAATCATAGATGCCATAATTACACAGAAATACAAGTTTTAGGAGGACAGAGACAGGCTGTTCAGTTAACTGTAACTTCACTCAGATTAATAAAAGAACTGAGTTGCCAGTTATTGATAGACTTTTGAAAATGTCAACTTTAAGGTATTTTATTTACGATATTACTTCATAAAACAGCCACTAGCAAAATACTTCAGTTATTAATATAATTATTACATTCTTTCCCCCCTTTAATTTGGAAATGCAGGAACGGTAAATGAAAGTGATTTTTTCTTCGGAGAGTAAATCACAGAAGCAATCTTAAGCAAACTGGCAGTTTTCTATTAGAGCAGGATTCTATTCCCAGAGAGCTCTCAAAAAGATTTCAATTAGATGTTAAATTAGACACCTGAAATTCACATATTTCTCTCAGCTCCTTAGGCATAATAACCAGATAATAACTTGATCAGCTCAGAGGATTTGGTGTTCTATTGTAAGATGTCTTCCTTTTGAAATACATAAAAATTCCAGTTTGTAGTATAAAAGTTTTAGATTACTTGTCTACAAGGAAGGTTGAAGTCAATGGCTTCTTAGGAGAAGAAGCAAAAAAAGAATCCCTACTGCTTTGAGTATTCATTTGAGAGATGGAGCATACTGATAAATATGCAGTGTGGACAAATTTTTCAAATGTGAAATGAGTGGATAACAGAAAAATTGTTAATGGGGTGAAGTTGGGTATGTTCTGTTTTGGCATCTAATTTCAGTTAGGATTTTGGGGTCGAGTTTTGTAAACAAAAGTTTTTCCACTATTTTGCTATGTCTACCTAAAATGTTTCCTGGAATTACATGAAGGTCAGCACAAGGTCATAGGGAATGTGTGTATACTTTCTGTAACTATGTTGGTAGAGGAAAATAGAGTTGCTTTTGTAGAATCCGTATGAAGGCTTTCTGTAGTTTAAACTCTTCTTAGCTTAGTTACCTATAGATATGTGTCATGGTTTAACCTCAGGCAGACACCAAGTCCCAAGCAGCCACTCACTCTCACACCAGTAGGATGGGGTAGAGAATCAGAAGGGGATAAGATAGAAGACTCATGGTTTGAGATAAAGACACTTCAATAGGGAAACCAAAAGCTTGTGCACGCAATTCCCTGGTTCAGCCACCTCCGGGAGAGTAAGGCCCCGTCAGATGTAACAGTTACTTGAGAAGACAAATGGCATCACTCCAAATGTCCTCCCTTCTTCCTTCTTCCCCCCACTTTATATACTGAGTGCGATGCCATATGGTCTGGAGTATCCCTTTGGTCAGTTGGAGTCAGCTGTCCCTGCTGTGTCTTCTCTCAACCTCCCACACCCCCCCCAGCTTCCTCACCAGTGTGGCAGTACCAAAAGCAGAAGAGGCTTTGGCTCTCTGCAAGCCCTGCTCAGCAATAACAAAATCATCTCTGTATTATCAACACCGTGTTGAACACAAATTCATAACACAGCCCCATACCATCCACTGTGAAGAAAATTAACTCTACCCCAGCCAAAACCAGCACAATGTGGTAACAAATATTGTTAAAACCAAACTAAATGAAAAGTCTGTGCCTTGCATTGTATTTTAGAAGAGTGTTTTGGATTTCTGCAAATGAAAGACAGGTAGTAGAACCCTTATTGGTGGTACAACTTTTTACCTGCTTACTGGTGACCTTACTGACTTTACAAAGAATTCCAGGAGTGTCTCCCTGTGAAAAAGATGAAAATGGACATGAATATGGTGTGGAGGTCAAGGAGCTGACCTTTGAGTTGATGGGAATGAAAGCTTGTGTGCAAGCTTTATCTCATGTAAACATATTTCAAATGTGCTATTTATAAAAGTTAATGATGGTTTACCTTGGATAGTCCACGGACATAATAACTGCAAGCAGAATGAATGCTGTTTTCCAGGCCAACTCTATCTACAGTTTTTTCCATTATAAATGCCCATGGTCTACAGGTCTGCATCTAGTATGATTCATATGCTCCATCATCTGTTTAAGCCAGTGTATGACAGGTCCCTAGAAAATTAAGCAATACAGATGATTAATAAAGTGATACAAACCCAAATAATTGTTTCCTGATCATTCAGGCAACATTACAATTTATTAATAAAGGAGGTAGATATTACCCAGATGCTCTCTGCCATGTCTATCACGTGCCTGGCCACCAGAGAGGAATCCAGCTACCACTGGGCCTGTGGCATTAGCTGTGTCAATGCCAATTCTTACAAAATGTTGCATCAAATTGTGCAGGATACTGAGCAGTCACCATAAGATGCTGACTGTTCTTCCTACCTGTCAGCAAACAAAAAATGTGTATTCTAAATTTCAATATGTCATTAGTCACTGGCTTCACCAAGGATTCATCAGAAGCTTGAAAAAATAAGCATACGTTTAAATCTTTTGCTGATTTGGTGCTGAAGTACTTAAATCTTTGAAACACATTTCTAGGCATGTTATATTGACTTCTCATGGTATAGGGAGCATTCCTGTACAGTTTTAGTAGTGAGGATGTGTCTCCTGTGTTACCCTGAAATTCATTTTATGTAACTGCTTACCATAAACCTTTTGTGTTGTGGCCCTCTGCAGTTTCTTCTCAGCATAGGGCCTGCCATAGTTATTCATTTTCATTATTTTATTTTATAGGCAAGTTGTTTATTCTAAGATATTTCAACCAGAAGCAATAAAATGCTATACAATATGTCAACAAAGCACATATTGGCAAATGCAGTGAGATTCTTATGTTCATCATGCAAGAAATACAAACCAGCCAATTGCATATCTATGAGATGGTGAAAAGAAATTATTGGAGTCTGAAAATTGATTATGTGTCATTTTGCTCATTTCAGATCTTTCCTTCGCTGAAACTTTGTTCTGGAAATCATGTTACATTAGTATCAGATGCATGTATGCTGAAGCTTTACGTAATACTAGCCCAAATTTTAAGGATATGGAATCTGTCTTTGAAATTTAACATAGCTGCACATAACATGTCCATATCCCCACAGCCTTGCTGCTACAAGTGGCAGGAATATAATAGATGTATGCTGGGGTGGTTTTTAGATTCCTTGCCTTGAGCAAAATTAGTTAATGATATTCATTCAGATACAGTACAGTACAAATGGGGCACATTAAATGGCTTAAATTAGGTCAAATTGAATAATTGAATTTATTCTTTTACTTAAAAAGAGCTTAATCAGCTGAGAGTGTTAGAGTCAGAAAAAAAAGTTTAATTAAATATTAATTAGAAGTTTATATTTTAAGCTACCTTATTATCACTTGCAGCAATATTATTTATGTATCTGGTTTTTCTCATTACAGCTACTGGGGGATGATGTTCAACCATTTTCACTTGATGAAGAATTTGACTATGACAATGTGGCAGTGACCCCTAAGTTCTCTGAAGCCGAGCTGAAGGCCATTAAAGAATTGTCTAAAGAGAAGAAAACGGGTTCAGCATGAGCTGAAGACTCAGTCAAAGGCATTCTGTGCAGGCTGTTGAAATGACATTTTTATGGGACAAATCTAGCTCTTCATTGTACCCCTATTTAATGTTCTTACCTGCCTGGTCAGTAAATGACATCCCTGAGATTTTTTGTTTATTTTACCAGCGTGCCTTGGAGTCTGTATTGGGTCAGGATAGGTATGCTGGAGTGACCAAAACAAGATGGTGGATTTCAGACTAGCACGATGGCTACTCTTGCTTATTATTATACTGACTTGGTTCCTGACTAGTGCAAAGCTGATCTTAAAGCTGTGTCATGGTTTGAGAACTCCAAAATCCAATTCCCTAGTCCAAACCCCCTCCCACATCTCAACCCAGTATGAGAGGGGTTTTCCAGACACCACACAAGACTCAAATGGGGGGAAGGGAATATATATTACAATGACTGTACAAAATAAATACTACAATACATTATATACAATCTTAGCTATCTCTACCATGACATAAAAGTATTTACAGTGGATCAAATCTCTTCTCCCTTCCAAATAAAAGTCCAGGAGGGAAGAAGGAAAAGATCCCTCTCCACTCTTAGAGCAGCAATGTCTCTAAGGCAGCAGGCATCTATCTTCTTCTCATGCAGCAGCTGTAGCTGGATCTCTGCCAGTACACACGAGGGGGTATCCAAGCCCTCGTGGCCCTTCATCTCCAAGCGAGGGTCTTCTCTTCCGTGGACTGCGTAGCAGGGACAAAACTCGCTTCACTACGTCATATCATGGGGTGTAAGACATCCCATGAAGGTCCCTTCCTCAGGGGATTCACCCCTGAGTCAGAACGTCTTGGGCAGCTTCCAGTTGAAGACCTCTACCTCAAGAGTTCTATCAGAGCTTCTGTGCTCTGATCTCAGGCTGCTTTTTTGCACCTGACAAATCTTGAGCTCTTTCTCTTAAATATACAGAGTTACAGGAGTGAATAAATCTGGGAAAATTTTTTTTTCTCTGCAAAGAAATAGATATTCCGGTTTCCGATAAACTTTTTTGTGTCGATCAAAATTGACATGGTACAACTCCTAAAATGAAAACAGTAACTGCTCAAAAAAACCCCTTCCACACAGAGGAAAAAATAGCAATCTCATCCATTAAAGGAATTGGCACTGAAAGGCTGTAAGATTTTACTGTTTTTTATAGCAGATGATTTTGAATACCAGCTTATAGCTTATACTCTGCATCACTGAAAGCCAGCAAACTGGAGTTGAGTAAAGGTCAGCTACATGGGTGGGAAAGAAGAGTGTGCGTCTCTGATGCAAGGTAGTATGTACACTTTCTATGAAAAGTTAAGAATTCTTTTTTTTTTCAGCTAACTGTAGAAGGTTTACTGTAGAGGTTGGTTTAACATCACAACACTGCATTGTATTATTGGTCGTTTTCTGGTACAACTGCATTCACTAAAATTTACTGACCAACATTTTGTCCTTGGCCTATTTCCATTATTTCTGAAGTGATAAATATGATGATAAATATAGGAAGAGTGCCTGAGCAGACAGACAGAACACCAAACCATAAGCTGTTTAAAGGCTGTGGATGAAATCTCTGTGGCCAGTTGGCTGCTTCATTGGCATCAATTTATAAAAGCAAAGAAAGGTGTTTCGGTGTTCCAAGGGAGAGATTTTCTGGATCAGTAATTTTGTAGACCACAATTATGCTCTGAATAGCATTTCTTTTGAGGAATGACATTTACCTCGATTAGAGGGATATAATTTAAGAGTGAGATTAACAAAGAAAAAAACAGAAAAGAAAGAGGTCTCACAGAAGATGTTTAAGGAGACTGATATAAAATTACAAGTACGTTGTATAGAAAAATTGGTCTGTACAGGACCTTGCTGGTAGAAGGTAATGAGATTTTTTTTTTTTAACATCTACACTCAAAAAGATGCCTGTGCTGTAGTTAAAATGCTTTTTGAAATGTAATTGGCTGTGTAGCAGATTCTGCTTGGGTTTTTTTGAAACTTTTGGTTTTGTTTTTGTTTTGTTTTATGTGAATTTATTAGAACTCAATGAAGTGTTTTGTTGAACCCAAGATATTTTAAATTAAGTGCTTTAGATCCAAATGAAATTTTCCAGTGAAACATTCAGTTAAAATTTTCGGAACAGATCTATTTACTAATTCATCTGGAAGACACATGTAATGTGTGTATAAATGGGAAGGAGAAGAAGTAAGTTCTGGAAGAGCTCCATGAGCAAATCTGTGAGAAAGAAATTGAGAAGTGCTGTATAATGATAGCAAGATCAGCCTTTGAAAACCTCAACAGAAAAATAAGGGAGACAACCTCATTGAAATATATATGTATAGCAAAGATAATGCAAGGAACTTTCAGTCTGAGAGACCTCTGTGTACAGAATTTGCTATCCTGCAGACAAAGAATCAGTCATAAAAGAGAACTTTTGTGGGTTTGTGGAGTGATGAATTAGGTGCTTCTTGTGTAAGGTTCTTTTTTAGAAAGGTGTGAGACACACAAACAATAGATTGGTCCTGTGGGAATCCTATTCCCAGCAGAGTCAATGAGAAGACTTGTCTAGGGGTTCATAATGTTCTTTAGGCCAAATTGGCTCTGGAATCTCTTAAGTGAATTTTCTATTCATTTCATTATCAATTTTCCCTGTACATTAGGGATACATCCAGCCATTCAGTTCCTTCTCTCATAGGCAGATGATTCTTACCAAATGTTCAGAGTACCTATTATGCTCCATAAGTGTCATTCAGTATAGTCATTATATGGTTTCGTTTGATATAAAGAAGCACTTTGCTGCAGAATACCCAACAAAATTGGAACTCTTTAGTGACATTCATCTTACACAGAGAAATGGGGATAATTCACTTACATTTACACCACTCATGAGTTAGATTTTTTGCTCTTTGTTAACAGACATGAATATCACAGTGAAGATTAGGCAGTGCAGGCTACATTTTCTGAACATGACATTTTATTGGCCTGCCCCTGTGGTTGTTTTTGGCTTATACCTTTCATTTGATTATCCTTCACAGAGGAGGCATATTTTCCTCTTCTCCATTACAAGGCTGTCATTTTTAAGAACATACTTTATGTGCATGTTAAATTTTATACTTGCACATGGAGTTAGTTACCTGGAATTGTTTCAGTGTTTGTGAGGTGATTTGAAATCTGAATAATATATATCTTTTCCTTTTGTAGCTTCTGTTCTCTTTAATTTTTAATATTTCCAGCAGGGGTTGGCAAGGGACATTTGTCATTCGTATTTATGGTTTTTCTGCACATTTTTCCTGTTTTGCAGAAGAATTAAAGGCAAAACTCTTACACTGAACAGGAAACTTGGAGTGATTCTTGGGATAGATTTAGGGGGTGCTGCAGTAGGGAACAGTTTTCTCCCTACCACACTGATGAGGAACTGCAAAATCTGTGACATTGGGTGAACCCGTTGGAAGTGAAGGCTATGTGATGCATCTCTCGAATCCCTTTGTATTTGTGACTTCATTGATGTCTAAAATGCAGTAGAGATGTGCATCTATATCAGTCAGGGAGCTTATCTGACTGGTTATGGTAGCTGTTATCTACAGAAAATGTTTTTTTTTTCATTAAACTTGTTGCTTACTTTGGTGTTACCAGAAGGATACTGACTGTTTCTCTCCACAGTCTTGATGGATCCGCAGGTATTGGGGGAAACTCTTTGAGTTTTATGGGAAGTAAAATAGTCCTTCCATCAGGGCAGGAATTTGAAGGGTTGTTTCCTTGGCTGGTTCTGGTGAAAGCTTGAATATTGTTAATGCACAGAGATACTCCTTGTGGGTGTAAAAGTAACAGTAATTATTTGGTGAGATAATGGTTGTGAAAGAGTAAGATAAAAATTGAAGAAATGAAAAGAGATGCAGACAAGTCTGACTCAGACATTGTTATGGTTCTAAATATATTTCTATTAATGAACAAAGGTATCCTTTTATACACTTGCATACACACAGTGCCACTGAAAGAAAATGATTTACTATGGAGAGTACTCACCCAATAATTCAGAACCTTTTGAAAAAGATGGCACAGAAACAAATCCCTGCTCTTACGGAAAAGACCCTTTGATCCTCTGGCCTTCATTTTTTGCTGCTATAAACTGGCAGAACTCCACTGAGGCCATTTGTATTCATACAGAGCAGACAGGAGCCTGGTATTTACAGTCTTAGCTGAAAGAATATGGAGCCAAATCAATTCCTGATTTAACTTCACTGAATATATAGTTATGTGTATGGCCCATTATCATTATGGGGAAAGATTTCAATGAAGAGCCAGTGCAAATGAAATGTAAAAAACATATCTTGTAACTGTTCAGATGCTAATTTTGCACAGGTCATTTTGGAGTTTCTGTAGTAATGTATGCTTAGAACATTGCTTTTTGCTTTATGAAAAATATCACATACATTTGCAAGTCCTGTTCAAAGCACAAAACTTGATTACATACATAACTACTACAGATTCTGACCTCCTTTAAAGTGTTTTCTTTTTCCCTCTGCATCTTGCCAAGGATTGGAAGTGGACTTCGCTTTATCTTGGAATTGTTTTAAAAAGATCTGGTATCCTTTGTAAAAACATACACTTCCTTATAAAGGTAGGCTGACACTTTGTGATGCAACACTAAATGCAGAAGTAAATAGGACCAAATTCCTAGTTGCTCAGCAACTTCATGTACATCATAGTGTGGGTAAACATATATTTAATATGAAAGTGTCTTCTTGGATAGCAGGCTGATTTGTATCCTGCTGTCCTCTACCTTCAATTTTACTTGAGAGTCTGAGCAGTAGCTTGCTCCTTCCTACCAGGGTATGAATTTTCACAGCCCTGCAAAGAGGCTGTGAGACAGTTCAGTTGCACCCACCAAAGAAGCTGAACCAGCAGTGCTGTACTAGTGCATACTCCAGCCTGCTGAATAGTTTAGCTGAGTGTGGCCATTCACCTCTGTTTGGCAGAGATTTGTGTTACAGCCATCGTGAATGTGATACTCCTGAAGATGTGCAGTGGAAAAAGTGGTGACTGACAAGGGCTGGGCCAGAGATTTGTTAGACTCCATTCACTTTCGGGGACCTTGCTGAAGAGGCAACTCACTGCCCTCCCTCCCGGGCTGCAAGTCAACCTCGGCATTTTCAAGCCTCCCAGTAAAGCGAGGAAACCCCTGAGAAGGGCTCCTGCTGGCCTCAAGAGGTGAGCTCCTGCACTGCGGAGCCAGGCGCCTGTGGTAGCAGAGAGGTTCCCACCGCAGAGCACTTTCTTGTGGCCGGGTGTCAGTTAGCACAGGTGGGTACGAGGGCTTGTGTCCGGAGCTCCTCTCACAGCAAGGTGCCTGTCTTCTCCAGTCGTGGGCGCATGCAGTTCTCCCAGGTGCTGAGTGTCTGGCCATCCCTTGGGAACACAAGGCAGACAGTTTTCCCTGTAATCGTTTTAAGTAGTGGGACATCTCAAAAGATGATGAGTTCGGTAAATTTGTGATTGCTGGCTGTTGGAGGTGACACCTTGTGTTTTGCTGGCAAGACATTGTAAGCCAATACTGCAGGTGTATGATCTGTGCAATACCACAAGTTAGACTGGAGATGGTTTCAGTGCTTGTCTACAACAAATTTGCAAAAAGAAAAGCAAGTGTTAAAAGGTGGTGTCATTTTTATAGACGAGCTACTTTATTTGCAATTGCAGTACCTCACAGTTAAAATGGAAATCAATTCTAATGCCTTATGAAAATGCAGAAATATTTGTCTCATTTACAGCACTTCTAAAAAGGACAGATAGTAAAATTTCCCTGATTAACGATCTAAATTTTATATACTCTGTGGTGCCTTGTTCAGTACATCTCTGCATAAATGTTTCAAAATAATAAGCAAAGATAGATCTGAACAAAATCCCCAAATCTAACTTCATACTGAATTACAGGTTGTGGAAACTCTCTCTCTATATTCAAACCCCTCTTTGATCTGAATATTCCCAAACTTTGGGGAAGTAGCTACTTTACTTTAAAGATCTCTAACCAAACATTTCTGTAGCAACCATGTAGTACCAATCTGGACTAAAAAAACCAAAGCAATCAGGGACTTACCTATATAAAAAGAACCAATGGAATGTGACAATTGAAATAACTACACTTTATACGAAGATAATGGATAAAAGGACTCTAAAGATAGAGTAGTATTATATTTTATATAGAAAATTATATTTCTCTAGAGAATGAACCATGCTAAATATTCTGTTGACTTCATGCAATTCCAGAGAGTCTTTGAATGCCCAACTGAAAAATTAGTGTAATGATTTTGTAATTCATGTGGATTTACAACACAGTTATCTCTTGAGCCACTAAAATAACATTAAAACTTGTGTGAGATTCTTCAGTATATTTTGTGGCAGTGCTAACACCTTAAATTAAGGTTTTAGCCTTATTCTCTCATATGTTACAACAGAGTTTGTTCTTATGTGGCTTTTGTGGTTGAGGATTCTGGTGGCAGTTTCTGGAGAGCAGGTGTGTACTTGTAGCAAGTAAGTGCTAAGTTTAATAAGTTTTCTTGAATCCATCTGCTTTTCTGTCCATATGTATAAAAACTTGTATGATATGCATAATTCTTAGAAAGAAGTGTCATTTATTATGTTGCTTACGCTCCTCAGAATAACTTAGCAAGAGGACAAATTCTCCCAATTACTTGGGAGTGTTGATTCTGCCATTTAGATTTGCTGCAGATTGCACATTTGTTCTTTGAGAGAGAAATGTTGAAATGCATTTTTCATCCTCTTTTCCTTATTTTTGTTTTTGTCTTTCCTACGTCACTTTTGCAACTAACTTCCTAGAACTTGACAAGACACTACATTAGTCTCATGAGCTACTTTCCTGCTGGATAAAATTTTAAAGTAAAAAATATGGAAGGCTGTTGTTTGGGCCATGAAACATCAAAGCATGGTTAACATTTCATGCTCAAGCTTAGCATTTGCAAAGCTGTCAAAACCAAACAATCAGGAAAATACAAATAATGGTCAGCCTTCTTATTGAATGAAAATTTAATTCCAAATATCCTTTGTTTAAATCAGTTGCTTACACTTCAGCTCCACTGCCCATCAAGGATTCTGTTAACTAACATATTTCAAAATCCAAACTGTCAAAAATACTGACAGCTTGCATTAGCTGAACAGCATTTCCCACAACAAAATTGTGATCTATTTAAGGTTCTTTGTTTTGGGTTGTGACACATTTCCTGAATTCCACAGATTTATTTGCCATTCATGAACATTAGGAATGTCAACTGTACAAAAAACAATGGCCCAGTGGGTATCTTTCTGCTGAGAGGAGGAAGAGAGCTAGTGGGAAAAGAGGTTGGCTGAGCAGCCTGACATTACTTGTGCTCCAAATGTGATGCTTGATGTCTTGCTTTTGATTCTTTTGCAGTATTTGTTATGAGAATCTTGGTTGTCAAAAGAGTTAGCTGAATAGCACCTCTCCCCACTGTGGCCCCAAACCCACATGTATGAACGTGCTGGCAAACAAGCTAATCAAATTCAATTTGCTACTATTTCAAGGGTATAGTTAGTGTTCATTACAGGGTGTGTTTTACAAAGTGCTTGCAACTGATAGCATTTACTCACAGGCTTAGGCTCTGATCACAAGTGTTCAAATGAGTGTTTGTCTGGTACTGCTTGTAATCCTATACTTCCCAAAATGTAATTTTGTAATGTATATTCTTTTGATATTTTTCACTCACTGCCTCAGAATCAACAGATCAAAGTCATCCTTCAAAGATGATACTAAAAAAACATGACTTGGAGTGCTCTGAACAGAAGCAATGAAATTAGGAATGATATAAAATTAAGTAATGTTAAATTTAGGAAAAACAGCTTGCTGAAATTTAAGTACACTGACTCTGCAAGTGCCACAAAAGGAAGCTGGTGGAGCTGATTTGCAGAGGTCAATTAAAAGAAATCTGAAAAGAAAATTGGAGAATATGCTACAGAAACAGAATAATGTATCAGTCAGGAGCTGGACTTCTTTAATGTTTTCTCTTTAAGATTAAGGCACAAGAGAATGAATGGTTGAGGTTTGAAGAATTTTACTTGTTAAGATTGTCACTGTCATGAGTTCCAATTCTTATACTGGAAGAAAGGATGGTTACTATTGTTGCAGGTTCAGTCTGATCATTTTAGTTCCACAGCATCTCTATCAACTCTTGATTTGTACACAGGCTGGCATTCCATTTGTGAAGCATCACTGCCAGCATTTGCAAAAATGAGAAGTGATATATTATTTAAATATTCCGCTTTTTTTGAACAGCCTCATTGCATTACAATTGCACATTAAGATAGGAGAGATGGCTTTTTTTCCCCTGCTCTTAAGAAGGTAATTTAGCTTAGAATTTTGAAGTGGAATATTGGATCAGAACCACATCAGGGCTTTGAGAAAACCTGTGTTCTATATGTAGATCTTTGGCTCATGACTGCATTGCTCAGCCTTGATCTCTTTGCTGAAGTAAATGACATCAATTTGATCTTACTTTGGAATAATGAAGCTATTTTTTTTTTCAGAATCCAAAAGCATTGTCTAATTTATATTTTCAGGGCATACTTCTTTTACTGTTTTTTCTCCTTGCCTTTATTTGTCTCAACTGCTACTATACAGCAATCATTATAATATAGGGTAATACACAGAGAACAAGGTATGGCACTGCTACATTTTTCAGCAGGAAAAGGGAACCTTCTCCGTACTGAGATATAAAGAGGCCATTGAAACCTTTTTGTCTGGCCATCTGTCAATTTGCATAGATGGATATTGAGTTAAGCTGTTATTTTTATGAAATATTTGTACTACCCAAATCAGGGAGGTGCTGCTTGTTGAAATAATTCAGAGGAAAACTCAGTTCAGTCAACTTCAAAGTAGTCTGTCTTTTGATAACTATAAATTCCTCTGGATGCTCCTGTCTCACTGTAGCTCTATCAGAATCGACATAGCAAACACAGGACACACACTGTCTGTTCTAGCTGGGCTCTTGTATAATGCTGCCAATTCTCTGGGACACTTCCAGGGAGCTGTAGCTTACCAAGAGGCTCCCCAGAGGAGAATGTAATTTTTATTTATTTTCTGTTCCAAAACACACCTCCATGTAATCCTGCTTCACCCTGTCCTCCCCAAAGGAATGTCTAGGGGAGAATACCAACACCTAGGCTGATTAGCACTTGTTGGTATTACTGAGTGTTCAATTTTGCTTTTCAGTTCACTTTCCCTAACCTTTCTTTTCCAGGTGGAATTTTTCCTTTGGTGCCAAGCGCTGAGGAAACAAGAATGTGTTTCTTCAAACCACCTCCTTCTTATTAACATTGTTTGCTGATATATTGCTGATATATTCAGTAGGAGAGGAAACTGATTCTACCTCACAGTAAAGTTTCTCTGTTACAAATTTAATTGTTTTAAGTACTCTGGAGTTTTCTGTGACCTCTAGGTAATTTTTTTTTTTTAAATGATTGTTGATACAATCTCTCAGGAGAAGGGGAGAAAAGAAGTACTTTGTTGGCCTAGTTTCAAGTAAGCTCTAAAAGTTCAAGTGGACCAATTACACATAAAAGAGAAACAATTTTTATAAAGCTTCATTTGAATCCCAGAGGGGAAAAGTGATAGAAAATCAATTAACTTTCCACATGAAAAAATAGCTCATATTGCAAAGCTTTCCTTGCATAGTTTTCTGATTATGTTTGGAAGCAAATTGTCTTGATTATACCTTTGACAGGAAGGAAAGTCTTTTAATTAATTTAGTACATGATACAGCAGTGCTAAATTGTATCATGGAACAATTGAGTGGGCCTACACCAATATTTTTGCCCCGTTGAAAATGGATATTGCTCACTTAGCGATTCATGCTCTTGCTGGGTTGATGCAATTATTCATTGATTGCAGAGCATGTGACATGAAAATAGGAGAGGCTAAGTGGAATAAAAAAAACCCCGATTTCAGTGAAGGGTCTGAAATGTCTCTTGTCAAAAATTTGGAAAAATCAAAGCTAACTTTCAGAGCCTGTACCCCCAATGGGGACTGAACCCAAACCCTAAGACAGCCCCTACTTTGGGAATATTCAGGCTTCAGATGTGTTTTCTATTGGTCTTGTCCTGAAATGAGGAGTGGAAGTGATTCCCTGTTAGCCATGTACTGACACAATCCTCAAACTCATGTGCAGCTATGAACTATTGATAGCAAATTTGTAGTAGCAACTCTGGTAGTTGCTGCACTAGCTGCTTCTTAAACCAATTTTTGCCTCAAGCTGAAAACCACTACATTTGTTGTCTTTGCTGAGAATAGGATTTTTAAATTACAATTTTATTTATAATTTATTACAATTAAATTACAATTTTAATTCAAATGTTCTAAATATGAGAAACAACACATTCAATTTTTTTAACAAATAATGCATGTTCTTATAATGATGTTACATTATATTATTGAAAGAAAATAATATTATGGATCTTCTTGATAGGTCTGTTTGATATAGTACATGTTCTTGTCTTGCTAAACTAGCACAACTGGGTCATGTCACTTTCCCTGATGGATCTTGTCTGCTGGGAATATATTTACCTGCACCATGCTTTTCATACTGAGGTGTGCTGGGTCTTTTCTGGTGAGCTATAGAATCAAATATCCAAGAGCTGAGTAATAAAGAAAAGACTCCACCACCAGAGAATGTCTTATGAATTCACTTATAGCTGTCTAAACTCGAATAAAATATTATCATGCATTTTTCTACTGTCTCAAGGCCATACACAATGAAAAATTAAAACCTGTACAAGTGAGGAACAATACTCTGATTGCTCTCTGTTCTGTCTGATTTCTTAGAGAAGGGCCAGCTGGTGAGGGGTTTGTTTACAAAAGGAAGCTAGTAAATGTGGTTATGGAAAGACTTGAGATGGGATAGGAAGTTTTCTAGCAGCAGTGTGAAGGCGAGTGTGTACAAAAAATGAATTTCAGAGGTTCAAAGTCATGGCTGTGAGCACTGTACCACAGGACTGGTATGCCCCGAGCTAGTGTTATTATAATGTTCTGCATTATTTAGAGATTTAATTTAATTAGAGGTCTTAGGTTTCATAATTAGCATTTTGAATTGTGACAAAATTGGGCTGAAAAACATCAGTATGCAAGAAGTGCTGTCAGATGCGCTCTCTAGGCTTGCGTACCAATAGAAATATTTATTTTGACCAGAATGGCAAAGATGGGAACCAGAATGGCTGCATGACATTGCCTAGCATTAGACAGAGAGGTGCAATTTGCACCAGTTAATTCAGTAAAGATTGATTTCCTCAAGGATAGGTTTAAAATCTGCTTGTGGTTCACCGAGGGTGTCAGTAGGGTGAAGGGGCCAACTCAGTACCTGCCCCTCCCTGAATCCACCTGGTTGCTGCCAATCATTTGGACCAACTGGGGACTGTGACCTTGACTTTGACTGTGATGATCAGGCTTTATTAACTGTGTGTAGTCAGTAAACGTATCCACACTGCAGGTACAAACACATACTTACTTTTTGCATCATGAATGGTCCAATGTAGCCCTCCACCTTCCTGTCAATAGAGATTATAAAAAAAAAATAAATAAATCTTTTTCCTTTTTTGTTATTTAAATTTGTCTTTTCTATCATCACAGATGCCATACATTTATGTACTTTTTTAGTTCTCTCAGTTGAAAACTACTAAAAATACAGTATGCCTTCACACAGTTTTATTTTGATTGCATTAAGGTTCTGTGTTTAATGTTTAGCCTTCTTCATCAAGAGGGAAAAATACATTCTTGCCTTGTTGAAAGGCAAAGATAGGTCATTTAAGAACTCTGCTAGTGCTGAGATCAGCATCACACTTAGCCAAGACCTAACCTCTCTAAAAAAATGAAAGACTGTGTCAAAGGTGATTGAAAATGTCACTGATCCTTAAGGGCAATCATGTATGGCTAATTGTTTCCACTGTGACTAGAATGTGATTTCCATTGGATTTCCATTGGATTACTCTAGGAAAGATACTTCTTGACAGTTTCAGCAAAAATATTAAAGAAATATGGTATATTTAGAAAAAAAAACCCACCCCTGATCTATTTCAGCTCCTGAAATTAGCTCTGGGATCATTAATTCCTAACTCGGTTCCCGTGCCCCACAACAGACCAATGGGAGACTCCCAAATGTGCTGGTTGCTGGCTGACTCCCTTAAGAGACTAATGGCACTGCTCCAGACATTGTTTCCCAGTATCTAAATACACAATAAAAAAAAAATTGTTGGGGAGAAATTACTTACCCTTAATCTTTTTCTATTTCTCCAAAATAACACGAAAAGGAGAGTAATTGTGTTGATACCGTAAAACCAATTCTCGGTGCAGAGCACACGGTGGCAATGTTGCACCACTCCTGGGCAGCTCTCCTGCGGCACTTACCCAACCCAAATTCATTTACTGAGCAATAAATAGATAGATGGAGTAGAGTGCTGCTTTACCCAGGGAATATTATACTTGTACATGGTAGCACTGATTATGTTTTGTCTTAAAATAGAGAGAAAGGTATAGGGAAAATAATTTTTCTTCCTTTCTTTTTACCACTTCTGTATTATTTGCATGCATCCTAAGCACAGATACAGTTTAAGTTTTGCAGAAATAATGTAGCTGGTATTGGAAAAAGATATGACTATTTAGTTTTGTTCCATAAACCCAAAAACACCTGCCTTAGAGGAGCACTTAGGATCATAAAAACCTCTACCCATCACATACAGAGAGAAATTGGGAACCGTGAAGGTTTCTCCCTTTCAAAAGAAAGCTTTACTATTTAAACAAGCTAGCCCTGAACTCTCTCTTTCAAAAACATCTCTAGCCTAAATGTAAGCTTCCCTAAATGTCTACAGGGAAATGGAAGGAAACTTTTTCTTGGCAGGAAAAGTTTCAGGCACATGTAAGGGTGAGTTACCAGGTTCAGTGGCCGTGGACAGCTCTCAGTGCAAAACCCCTTAGAGCTGGTGTGGTCACCTCTGGCTTTCTTCTCTGTTCAGCCTGACAGGAAGGCCCTTCAGAGGCAGACTGAGTAGCAGAGTACTTACATTACAAAGGCAACACTGCTGAGTATTTCAAGTCTCTGGGGCTGTTGCCTTTCATATTTGTCCTGCTTTTGGTGTGCTGTTGCAGCTCCACCAGCTCAGTTCCCAAGCCACCGTCTTCCATGGTTTTTCCTCTGCTTTCAATGATCTCCATGTCCTGGCAGACAAATCCTTCTCTGTGCCTCTGTCATGGCTCATCTGATTTCCATTTCACCAACACAAAATGAATTGAGTTTTCTTTTCTTCTGTTTTTTTTTCTTTTTGAGCTTTTTAGGTCTAGACATGTTATCAGCCGCTGCCTGGTTATTCTGATTCTCCTTAAAGAGTTTGGATTCAACTCTACATCTTGTCTTCTTATAGAGCAAGAAGGAAAATACAGGTTATTTCATCTAACAAACAATGCTATGCTGTCTTTGTTCCCTTCTCCTAATTCTATCAGACACAAATGTAAACTAAAATGAAAAAAACCCAAATACTAAAGTGTGAGAGCAAGCACTTCAAGTAAGCAACACTCAACCATCTGCTTAGATTCATGCTAAGTATAGGCAAGTACATTCAAAATGGTTGGTATAGGTTGATTTTTGTGAGCAACACATGCTCACAAAGGCCAGCAAAAAATAAATATAAGGAATTAAACAAGTATTTTGATCATGTTGCTGGTAAGGTTACTGTAAATAAAAACCACCTAAATCTGCTGAAAATATGTTGAAGTAATTGATGCAGCAATAACAGAGAAGTGGAATTTTTTTTTTCTGTGTCTAAATCCCTTTTTAGGTGTATACTTTCAGGGTGAAAATCAAGAGCCCTACAATTCCATGTCTTCTTTTTTAATTCACAGGAGGCCTAGCTTAAGTGGAAAAAATTGGAATGGAAACTGGCCAACAACTGATAAACAGGAGTTTGGTACCTTGGTCGTTCTTACCTCTCCTTGCATCCAAAAACCAAGCTGGAGGCCTTCAAAAATGTATTGAGAGAGAAAACTTAAGTGCCATGCAATTATTTTTCAGGTGTGTAACAGCTCATAAGTTAGATCATTATTTCTACTATGAGTATTTTTTAAAAAGAGAAATAAATAAGAAGAAATGGCCATGGTAATGAATTTTCTGAAATGTGTCATCCGTGAGCAATTCAACTGGAACTGTAAAGAACCCATTTCAATCCCTGCGCATGAGCCAAGCCTGCCACCCGTGCCACTGTCTCCATTGGGCAGACTGACACAGTTACTAATCTTTCAATCATATTACCCACCCTAAGAGCAGCCTTTCTGTGTTGCTGGTGAAACTTCTTCCAACTTGCCATCTTCCTTGCCTCAGAAATGCTATGATAGCTCCCATACTCAGTGCTGTTTTTCTTTCATTTCACCCTATTTAAGCCTCTGCCCAACACCTGTCAATAGCGCATCGGGATTGCACTACTGTGTGTGACTTTCTGTGCTTTTTGCTTTACAGCCCACACTGCTGGAGATTAACAATCCAGATGAATTTTATCAGGAGCCCTTGGCCCAGCTGCTTACAGTTACAAGGCAAAGAAATGCACCACCCTTATGTCTCAGTGATTTAGCTTACCTCCATCTTTCTGTTTTTATTTTAAACCTGAGTTTGAAACTGACAGAAATAAAATAAAACACTATCAGTAAGAAAATGATAAATCTCTTTTGTAAAAATTGTCATCTGTGAAGTGCAGAGAAATATCTAAACATTTGTAATTTAGAGAGAAGGACATTAATAAGACCCTTAAAAAATTCTTGCTGGCTTTTTCTTGTCTTCTCCCTAAAATATTAGTTTGCTGATCTTAAACAAGTGCTAGAGGCCCAAACATCTGTCAGTTGCCTTGAAAAACATACGCTTTTGGCACTTCATATTAATGGCATGATGGTCTTCTGAGGCATCTTCTGCCAATCTTTTTTTAAAAGACAGTACCAGTGTCATTTTCATAGTCAAGGTCTTAAGTCCCTGGGATGCCCAGCAAGGTGTCATTGGTGTGCAGATTTATTTCCACTGAGCAGCTAGAAGTATTTCAGCAAGGGAAAGATGCTGAAAAGAAATATAGTAGGTATAACTAGTAACATCAGACACTGTGGAGTACTGACTGAGGGCTAGAAAATTACAGAGGCTGTAATATTTAACTCTCATCACTAGTTCACAGCTGATGTATCTTTACTCTCGTACCCTGATAATATTTTGCTTGGTCAAGGTTTGATGGTAACAAACAATAAAATCCATAGTACCATATACATTTTCTTTTCTGCAGGAATGGCACATGGAAAAAGTGTGAACATCACATGTAGTTGTTGAACGAACAGTCCTGCTTTCATGAAGTACATCAAATAAAGGATTTACTGTGTGGGTTTCAGATGTAATATAAGCTCTTTTAGAGGCAGAGGGTGTGATTCCCCATTCAGTTCTGCAAGAGTGGATCATAAAAGCTCGAGTAGCTCAGACAGGACCATGGAAATGCAATTGTCCAGCCTGCCCCGCAACTAAAACTAGTTTGTCCTCATAGGAAGTGACACAGTCTAGAAAATGGTTAGTGGAGACAATGGCTCTGCTATCCTGATTATCTCACTTTATTCTTCTCTACTATCCTGTGATCACTGGGCAATCTGTTTTGTAGCAAACACCATTTGAGATCGCACTGTCTTTGGGAAACTTCCTTTTCATGCTTTATTACTTCTCAGTGGAAGCTATTTGTTTTGGGTGGTCTGGGCATCTGCAACAGTATAAGAGACTTCCTGCAAGATGCTTAAAATATTCCAACATTTTCCATGCTCTTCTATGACAGATGTTTTGTCCAGTCATATTACTCTATTATCTTGAAAATAAGTTCCTATTAAAGAAAATGCAGTCCTAGTTTTCCCCCCTTTTCCTTAGTTCAAAAATCTGTTCTAATGCATTATTGAGATCAGAGTAGTGAACCAGCAGCAGCATGCAGTAATTTTTACCCCTTCCATAAAGTTATTATCTTTCTTTTTCTGATCATATAATATTTTCCAAATTGAAAATTTATTAAAAATCCTTACTATTTATGACTCAGTCTGTTTGGTTTCTTGCTGTTGTGGGATTAAGTGTATCTGGTTCACTTTGTTGAGACCACTGGAGGTTTGTTTCTTCCCCAGAAGTCGTTATTTTGAGATCCTCAGTTCCATGAGCAATCATACTTTTGCCCTCATGTTCAACATTGTTGTTGCTACTGAAAAAAAATTGGGTTTTAATCTGTAAAGTATAAAAAGAGTGGTTTTGATCTCCCTGCCAGACTCCTTGCACACTGCATGATGATCTAACTTCCTCTATGATTAGTATCTGTGATGCAAAGGAATGTGTCTGATAATAAAATTTACTGGTGGGTATGCTGGGAAGTGCTTTAAATATAGAAAAGGGCCAGAACACCACTCAAGTGGTTGGAACCACAATGGTTTCCCTTGAAAATAGAAGCAACTTGAATTAGATGAAATCCAGTAATACATAGTGAAAGGAAATTCACGTGAGGAGATATTTGTCAATAATCAGCCCTCCTGGGATCTCACCAGAGTTCTATTAAGAAGAATGGGAAGGGGACTTTGACATTATCAACATAACAGAAATTCAGCCCAGCTCTGTGTTGTCTTCTATTCTGGCCCTTTAAAATATCATCTTCCTTAACAAATAACATCTTGGATAATAACGAGGACTTAATGTATTTTCCTTTATGATATTATAAGAGCATGGATCTGTTAATTTAGTTTATTAATGGCTCATTGGTGTGTTTACAATAGATTTTTACTGTTCCAAACATTTGAAAGACAGAGAGAAAGAAAAGTCTATTGTCTAAGTTTTTGCTTTCTCTGAGTGTTATCCCTGGAGGCACATGTATTTACTTGAAAATAATTGCAAATGTCACAACTCTGATTCAAGCATATGTGTCACTGACTTTCAGGGATAAGGGCACTTAAGTTGCCAGTAAACTCCAGCCTAGGAATACTCTGGCCTTTTCAGTTCCTAAAACATATTTCATAAGCAGCATTTCCCTTCGTCTGTAGCAACAAGATTTGAAATTTTTATGTTGCCCCACACATGCATCACATAATGTTGCCAGATTCTTTATGATTAACTGATGTAATTGACTTCTGAGATAAAAAGAAATTTATGTGGGAGAATCCACAGAATAAAACAAAGTTACAATTGTATTTGAAAGTTGAACTAAGAAACAGAAGAAATAGACCTTCTGTGAGGACAGCCATTCCTTCAGGGAAGCAAGTGTAAGAAAAGCCACTGCATCAATATGGTGAGGAGCAAGGGCTTGCCAAATTTATCCCACACTTTGGCAGTGTGTCTGTCTCAGTGTATCACAGAGAACGCAGGAAAATACATCCAGGAAGTCAGAGCAGGTAAAGAGCATTCTTCAACTTTTCAAGAAGTCTTCTGCTCCCAGGGAGGACTGACTTGTACTTATTTTTTGAACTAGACTTTCACTGCTCAAGTATTAAGCTTACTAGTATCGACCTACACTACATCTGTCTTAATACACCTGCCTTGTACCTAGATGTATTCCCGGTATTAAAAAAAAGATTCTAAAGTAGATAGTGGGTGTGCACATCAACAAACTTGCAACTGAAATTGCAGATCTCATATGACATTCTTTTACTAGCTGATGTGTTGAATGGGGTTTTGTTACTGTTACTACAATTTAATTCCAAAATTAAAGCTTTGAGCACTCTCCTAGCAAACTTGCTTTGCAACCACCTGAACATCTCTGGGCTTACAACTGCAGATTTCTACAAGAGCTATATTCATTCAACAATATTTTTGTGGGAATTCAACAAAATGGAAAACAGAAACAGCAACCTCCAGAAAATGGTGTAAGCATAGTATACAAGAAATCAGACAGGCGAGTAGTCATTTGAACATTAGGAATATTTCAGATCTTATTGCAGCTATGATGAGAAAGAAAGGCTTTTGTTTTTGTCCTGCAAACTTCATGGCTTTGCTTGCAACTTTTGGCTTTTACCACTGTGTGCCTGGATAAAAGACTGTGAGGATTAATACAATTTTCTGTTTACTTGATGAAGGAAGGGTTTTAAATTAGTTATAAAATGACTTTTGTTGATTTATTTATTTTTCCCACTGGAACATGGTGTGATTCTAGAAAATCTGTCTTGCTGATGAGGACAAACTGTGAGATCCCACAATTCCAGAGGGATGTTCAGTTACGCTGGGGTAATTTGTATCCAGGGAGTGGTGCACGGTGCCTCCTATTTGAAGGGCAGAGGAGGTCTATCTAACCTTCCTCACTGTGTATATTAAAAGCTCCTCGTTTTGTTTCATATCACAGCAAGAAATGACAGACACTGCGTGAACCCCCAGCTAGTTAGTTTTTCACTACAGAACTGAACTTCAGCAAAGACAGATGAATAAGAATACTTCAAGACCTAAAGAAACCCGTTGTTCTTGTGTTAATAAAAGAAAATTGAACAAAGGAAGGAATAAGACAGAAGATTAAGTGACTCCTTATCTCATAGCGCAGTGACATTTTCTTATCCTTCTTAGAATTCATGGCCAGCTCTAGGAGTTGTTTTAGTAAACTTACATATTAAAATTCAAAACTACTTGCTGAACTTTAAAATATTTTCCCTAATGCCCATTAGATTGAAAAGAAATCTTCATTACTTCTCTATTTGTGAATGGCTTCCTTCTGTCAATGTTATTTTGTGAGTCACCAGTCACTGAGGCATTGCTTTACCGTTATTTAGAGTGGTTGGAAATGCAGAGTTATACATACTATGAAGTAAGTAATAATTTATGACAAGGTGTGCAGTATGCAAAATGTCATATAGTTTGCAGAGATTAATGCATGAGCCAAGTGCAAATACATTAACTTAACTAACTATCTGGAAAGCAAGATAAATGAAAGAGGGGAATGAATGCAAAATAGGAAGAAAAAGGCATTGTAGTGACAGAAAACACTATATAGCATATGTATTTAATATAGGGACCTTATGAATTAGTATCTCATCTCTGAGTCAAATACACAGATACTTGTCTCAATAGGGACAGTCGTATAAATCAGAATGGGCCAGTTATGCCTGAAAATCAGAAAAAGTACTGGAGGCTGAGTTTAGCAAATCTTAGTCTGTTCTAGGGTGTCACACATCTAGGTATGTGTTTCCAAAACCTTTCTACAACATTTTACAGCAAATATCCATGTCTCATTCTGCTAAGTCCCATTTCTGCAGTGCATGTCAGTAGAAAAGGTAAGACAACTCATTGTCTTCAATGAGTTGCATTTCTAATGAATTTCTAATGAATTGCTGCGTGCTGTGATCTTTGGGAATGGTATACTTAAACCCTCAGGCACACACATAAAGCCACGAGCACAAATTGTTTCAATACTTATCTGTGGTCCATCCCCAAGTCAGCTACCAAAGAATCTAGGTTTCTTGGTTACACTCTAAATAAACCTGGCATGTTTTCTGTGCCAACTCCAGAATTTACACTGTAAAGCTCCTGACCTTCAAGTCAGGAGCTTTCCCTGACGTCTTCTGTGTTGACACTACTTGCCTTACTATTTACTGTGATTAGCTAATTTCAGCCTTTGTAGACATGAGTAAGTTTCGGCCATCTGAATCTCAAAAAATCACACCATTAGGAACATGGACCTGCCATCTTCCTCTCTCCCTATAGTGCCTGACTCTCTTTCCCTCCCCCTCCACTTCTGGCCTCAAGTGCTACAGCTTGTTAGGCTACAGAAGAAGCTAGTCTGTATGTCAGCAACTTCTCATGGTTGCAGGTCCACAGCATCCAGACTTTAACGTGAGAGAAGCAAAGGCATAAAAGAAAGTGAGGTTGAAGAAACAGGTTTAGAGAGAAGCATCCATTCTGGTTGATACACTTCTGTCCTAGAAGCCGTGTACACTGGGGCAGTCCTCCCCCGTGTACACTGCAGGCTCTGCTGGCGTGGTTTCTGAAGCTCATTACAAATTGCCATAGGTGATAAAGATGATTAGCTATATATTTACTCCTGCATTTGTGGGCTACAGTGTGAAATTTAAGAGCCCCTCAATATACAGAAAGTCCACCTGGATGATTGAATGAGCCTTTCCAGCACCATGAATCTCTGTCTATAGATATATAACCATTAAGATCCTATTTTCTGTAGGCTGAACCATTAAATTTATGGGACTAGGCAGTCTACAGAGGTAGCTGCCATTCTATGAGACTGAACATATGCTGCCTGCTACATTGAAATGCACAGTACCTTGTTCTGAAAGTCTTCGTAGTTGATTTAAATCTGAAATAAATCATATGTATGGAAAACATACTCTAATTTTAGGGGCAAGGAAAAATATAACACAATCTTATTTGACTGATTTAATTTGAATTTGGAGCAGAAATCATAAAGCTGCAACCAGAGGAAGTCAAAAAAGAATTCCTCACATGGTCTTTGTTTTTTTTTTATTTCCACAGTTGCTATTTAGAGTGAAATCTTAGCCATTCAGATATAAGTTCCCTTTTCAGATAATATTCTCAAAAACCCCTTATGGAAAAGGCTATCACAATGGCTGTGATAAAATTAAGATGCTTTTGAATATGCAAAAGTAAAAGTATTAAATCTCACTAATCAGTTATACAGATTATTCATGTTTCAGGAAAGGATACAGTTTTAAACTTTTGTATGCATAATTTTAAAAAAATACTAAGAAATAGAAATATTTCCTATTTCAATTCCTTATTTTAACTGACAATAGCTAGAACTGATGACAACAGGAACTATTTTCTGCATCACTAGCAGAAAAATAAGTGCTACATATGGAATAGAAGTGTATTACAGACTGGAAATTCTATGCTTTTAGCAAAACATACCTTGGAAACAATTAACTACAATTATGTATTTCTCAGTCACTAAGAATATGCGTGGTCTCCTTTTTAACTAGCTTATTTATAATTTCCCTAAATAACTTATTGTTTAATATCGTAAAAAAAAAAGAAAAGGAACACATGAAAAACACATGAAAATCCCCATATCTTCTGCTCTGTCTTTGCTTTGGGGACTTAGTTGACATCAGTAAGGAAGTAGCTACTAAACCAGCTTGCATGTGGATGAACAGGAACAAAAGTCACCTTGGCTCATGTCAAACAGTGGGTCTGAAGTTTATAATCAGCTCCTTTTTGGATTCAAGATTCAAGTAAATCCCTTCAGGAAAAGTCATTCATGAATTTTTTTCTCCCCTCATGAGTTAAAGAATTCTACATATCCTGCACTCACAGTCATCACTAAGTTAACTTATCTCAAAGGTTTCTGTGCATATTAGAGAATAAGGTCATAAATACACTCTGAAGGCTGCCTTTTGTAGGCCACCTCACTGTTATAAAATTAATTAATTGTTTTTTTTCTTAACACTGCATTCTCTCACACCTTTTCTTGTGTACACTGGCTGTTTCAACTGTATCTAATCATAATTTTGAACTATTGTTCAAGTAACAAGGGAGAAACTGTACTGACAATAGTGCTAAGTGTTGTTTGCTTCCGGCAATCTGCAGAGATTTGTTGGTTCATTTCTTTTCCCAGCAGTATCCTCATGAGTATCCACGCTGCCTGACAGTTCTCAAAAGAAAAGCATCCAATAATACCTACTTTATAAGTTAGGCCTGTTTACCTCATTATTTCTTTATGTATCCTTCTCCTTGGAATAACTCTTAACCTGCATCTAAACTCTTCTCAGTTATTTTTCTATATATTTAGGATACAGAGGGCTCTTCAAGGAATCTACTTCTCACTCACTCTGGGAAAAATATCTAAAGGGATTTGAGGTATATATATTTATGGATGAAAATCCATAATATATCCTTTATTGATTCATGTCTATTGATATTCTGTTCTTTGTTCAATTTTGTCAAACCAATTTGGCACACTGAATCCTGTAACTTTTAATTATACTGCATTCTTACAGTTGCTACACTTTTTTTTTTCAGGTTTCTCTCTAGGACTCTTCCAAAACTGGCTTGCTTCTCAGCCAGAGAGCCTGCCTGCTGGTGCACCCAAAGGCCTTATGTTCAGCCTCAGGGGATGATGGGCTGTGTCTTTAGCTCTCCCTTGGCACACAGGTGAGTTGAGGGGGAAGAGAGCCATCTGGATCAAGTAGCTACTCTTCATAACAAGGCTACAGAGATGTACAAATGAACCCAGCTATGTATGGGATTCATATCTGCATTAATGAGCTAAGAGGGAGCTTAACAGGTGCAATTTAAAGATCAATTAGGCATTTCTACTCAGCAAATTTTGGAACAGCCTATGGGTTTGGTTATATAGTTACACTTTTTGGTTTTGGTATTCATTGTCTTACATGTTTTGTCAAATAAGATGTAGTTCATAGAGGTGAGATTAACAGCAAGGAAAAATGCTAGTTTCTTTTATCTTCTACTCAGTAAACGTATTGTGATTTTTCCTAATTTAATTACCAATAAATTATATACTTTATTAATTCTGGTGATTTTCTGCTGTGTAAACTTTTAATCTTATAATGTTTTACTATGTCTATTATAAACTGAATCATCATGTACAATAGCATAATTGCACTCTAGGCTTGCATAGTATTTATTCCAAAATTTGTGGTCCATATGAATTTTGAGATATAGTTTCCCATCAGTTCTTTCTTTTTCTTTAGGAATGATAGTGAAAAATACTAGAATAAAACTTTATTTCATGAACTTTTATTTCAATTATCTCTCTTTTTTCTGCTATGAAAAAGAGAAACTGCTTCAGGTAAATATTTTTTTACTCGATCCCTTCAATTGCCTTAAAATCAGTCTATGAGGGATAGTTGTATACCTCAGTCCCCTTTCTTTCTGTTCAAATCTATCCAGATTACCAATACTGTCTCTATTCCTTCCACTTAGCTTCAGAACATTTTTTCATGTCATTTATCTTACAGCCAGAAATTGAGCCATATTCCTTTATTGTTTTGAATAGTTTTCTGATTGATTTTGAAGGGATTGAAATACCCTATATAGCAGCATCCACATAAAAAGGAAATTTTATGAATGGCATTTCCAGTTTTATTGCCCTTGTTTTTTCTTCCGCTCTCTTAGAGAGGTTCTGCCGACATGGCAAAAGGTGCAGACAGATACCCCATTGTGAATAGGGCTTGGTATAAAAAGCTGGGTTTTTTGTCAAATGGCCCTGTTCTTTCTTTCATCATCTTCCTTCCCTCCAAGCTAAAAACTGGATCAAATCATAGGGGATGCTGGGAGTCATGTTTTTGAAAAACAGAGGAGATAATAGAGGGAACTAGGTTTTCCTAGGCATAAGGGGTATAGGAAGGGGTTGACCTTCCCTGCAGTCTCCAAATTGGAGAAAGAAAATCAGAGCCAGAGGGGAGAAATCTTAATCTCAGAAGATCCCTTGGGAAGGATACTTTTGTGCTTATCCTGCATAAGTAGGTCATAAAACATGTCAGTTCACCACCCTTGTTTGTCACAGGATTCTTTCCTCTTTATGGAGTGAAGCCAGATCTGCAACTAGTTAAAAATCTTCACCCTTTTAAGGACACTAAAAAGATCTATGATTTCAGAGTCTAATGTGCATCTCTACTGTTATATTTCTCTCCCCTCCCTTTGAAATTGTACAGAATGTTACAGAAAGCACTGAAAAATATTTCTGTCTCAAAAAGGAATCAGGTAATCATGAATAAAGACACAGAGTTTGGGTCAAGTAGGTGTCAAGACATCTGATTTCTTGCATGTTCTATAATACTTCATAGTACAATGTTCTTTCTTGTTAGGGTGCAAAGGAACTGCTTGTGTCGACTCTTGAATGCTATAATTTTCCAAAGTGTATCACAATTACTAAAAACTTCTTGTTAAATAATCATGATAAAGACCTTGGGATTTTTCATTTCATTTCTCCTGTGTGATGGTTTATCTGACAGTACAGACTGGTGTGTAAATCATGAACAAAAATGGAATCACTAAAATTATGTTGTCACAAAGCTACTGGTAAGATCAGAAAGTTATTTCTCATTTTTCTTGCAATGTTTCTGCAGCTAAGGCCATCTGTAACTTATAATCAGATTACTATTTCCTTGAACCTCCCAAACTGACTAATTGTTGGAAATAACCAACAAGTCTCTCCACTCAATCCCCTACACTGTGCCCTACTTATCTGTAAGGAAGCCAGGGACAGTACACAATGTAAAAACACCAGGTAACTGTGCACAGTTATGTCCCTTCTCCGTGGGTGGTGAGCCTGCAATATGTCGCAGAATCACAGAATGGGTAAGGTTGAAAGGGACCACAGGGGGTCACGTGGTCCAACCTTGCTCAAGCAGGATCATCCTAGAGCACATTGCCCAGGATTGCATCCAGATAGATCCTGAGTATCTCCAGTGTGGGAAACTCCATGACCTCTCTGGGTAATCTGTTCCAGTGCTCACCCACACAGCAAAGCAGTTCATCCTCATGTTCAGGTGGGACTTCCTGTGCATCAGTTTCTGCCCTTTGCCTCTTGTCCTACTGCTTGGCACTACTGAGAAGAACCTGGCTCCATCCTCTTGACACCCTCCCTTCAGATACTTGTAAATATTGATTAGTCCCCTCTCAGTTATCTCTTCTTGAGACTGAGTAGGCCCAGCTTCTTCAGCCTGTCCTTGTAAGAGAGATGCTCCAGTTCCCTGATCATCTTTGCATCCATATGCTGGACTTTTTCCAGGAGCTCCATGTCTCTCTTGTACTCAGGAGCCCAGAACTTGACACAGCACTCCAGATGTGGCCTCACCAGGGCTGAGTAGAGAGGCAGGATCACCTCCCTCAACATGCTGGCAATTCTCATCCTAATGCTCTGTCCATCTGTCATAGGCAATATTGTTTATCAGACACACTCCTTTGGATGCAGGGATGGCAGGCCTATGTTGAAGAGCCTGTATGTCACTTGAAGACTACATGGAGTAAAGCTTATTTCAAAAGGAAAAGTGTGGAATGGAGCATGCTGTGTGGGCTATATAAACAGTTACACACATCAATTAAACCCCAATCCATCCTGTTAGAAAACAAAGGGTCTTATGCACTAATTACAGTTGAGTGAAAGATGTGGTACTGGATTTTACTAGTCAGAGATTGTTCATTATTCAAGAAATGTAACAGCTTTCTAGCAAAGATTTAGGTGCTTAGAAAGGTACACTGTAACCCAGATTTGTCATTTTACTGTGTGGAATATATGACAAGAGAGGAGACAAGAGAGGAGAGAAGACAAGAGAGGAGAGGAGACAAGAGAGGAGAGGAGGGGGGGGGGGGGGGGGGGAGGGGGGGGGGGGGGGGGGGAGGGGAGGTTTCTTTTCCCAAGTCACAGGTGGTAGGACAAGAGGAAATAGCTTCACGCTGCATGAGGAGAGGTTTAAATTGGATATTAGGAAAAATTTCTTCACTGAAAGTGTGATCAGGCATTGGAGCAGGCTCCCCAGGGAAGTGGTTCTTTCAGGGAAGAGCCATCATTCCTGAAAGTATTTAAAAAGCATATAGACATGGCACTTAAGGACATAGTTTAGTGGTGGACTTGGCAATGCTGGGTTAACGGTTGAATATGAAATGATTCTATGACCTAAACTATTCCATGAATGTGCCACCCCAGCAGACTGTCATGTAGGCTTGGGAAATGAGAGAGAAGCCCTTATGTGGGCTGAAGAGCGCAACTACTGTGTTGCCTTGGAAGCTGCTCTGTAGACAAAAGGCAAGTGAAATCCCACTGTCCATTTCTCTGTGATCTGGGTCTGCAAAAATAAAAACTGTCTCAGGAGGATGGCAGCCTTTGTGCTGGCACTGTTTTTACACTGTGATGTGTGCCGAGGTACAGCCAAATGTGCAAAAACATTGCCAATCAACAAAGACCCACTTTGTAAGGGAAGCTATGACCTACTTCTGTAAAGACAACTCTTTCTGGTAGAAAAAATAGCTTATTCTATATTTAATAGCAATATATAAGGAAAGTGTAGCTGTAGGGAAGGCATTAAGGGAGGGAGGGAGGCAGGGAGGGAGGCAGGGAGGGAGGCAGGGAGGGAGGAAGGGACCCCTTATATTATCCAGTGCATTACTACCTGCATGTATGCATATAATAAAAACAGGTTTTACTTCAGATAATGTAGAATCTACATGGCATGAAGAATAATCTGAAGGTGGTGGCTAAGTCTGGTTTGTGGATGATCTGAGGGGAGGATTGGGAATGGCCCCCAAAATGAGCAATTTGTTGTGACAGTGATTAATGGCATGGGAAAGCAGAACATCAAGCCTACTTCTGTGTTTGCCTCCAGGTGACAAGGCATTGGCAGTTAGGAGTCATGTCAACATGAAACCCTATTGGCTTTTTATGTAGCTTGCCTTTCCCTAAAGTGGCAGTTTGAGAGAGAAAGCTGGATAGTCTGAATTGACCTGTAGAGACTACTTAGACATACAGTTTCAGGATGTCATGATATAACTTGGTTTCCCTCCCTATACTGTAACCTGCAATCCCTAAGTGTGCTCAGGAAGTGCTTGAATATTATGAGCAAAGAAGTTGAGGCAATAAATTGACAGAAGAGGTATAGCTGGGCCTAACACTTGCCATTGACAAATCATGGCTGTGACTGGAAACACCTATAAAATCTAGAAACCAAATTGTTCTTTAACAGATGGCAGAGAAAAAAAAAAGTCCCCTTCAACAGAGTTGAGGAGGAGATGAGAATAATTTTTAATTAGTAGTGTAGTTTCTCATCTGATTGCTAATACAGTTTAATTTAACATAACTTCTTAAGAAAAACAAGTGAAAAATGTAAGCATGGTAAGGGATTAAGGATACCTTCTGGGTAAGCAACATAGGAAAAACAAAGGAAAAGTAGTTGCTAATTGTGAACTGGCAGGGCAAAGCTCAAATTAGTAATCAAAGTAAAAGACAACCCTTGAAAAAACTAATCAAGTATAGCATATCTCTCTGGAAGCAGTGTTGCAGCAAAGACACTATTCCTGGTACTCATGGCACATAAAAGTGAGATCTTGTGACTCTCTGGGGAGTGCCTGGCTGGAGAGTTTCACTACAGAAGTAATACAAACCTATTGATGTAGTTGCAGTTAGAAATCATAAGAGATATAACACCACTTTGTCTCATACCTGCCATAGTATTAGCAAAACCCTCAGAAGTTATGGCTTGATGCCTTAATCAACAGTGGTGGAAACACCAAAGTTGCACATTTGCAGAGCTGTAGAGGCCCATCTCTTGAAGTAAATGCATGTGAAAGATGGAATTCTGCGTGCAGCTTGCCCTGAGCTGTTCCTTTAGGATAAGGAGATTGCAGTAAAACCAGGGTAGATGTTTTTTTGTGAGATTTTCACACAGCCAGCCATTGTAGCCTTTAAGATCAGTTTGAGAGTTACAGCTCAGACAAATATCACATAGTTGGTCTTTTATTAGTATCTGTTTACCCTGACATCTGTAGAGTCAAGCGAGTTGTTGAAGTCAGCTAGAGCTTTGTATGGAGATGTATATACAAGGCCATTAATACACTTTCAGTACTTGCACATCAGTATGATCAGTATGGCCCCCTGCATTATGTTTTTGAGTCATTCCAAGGCTCTCGAGGACACATGAAACATAGGAAGTCAACAGGCAATTAAGTAGTGAATCTGAGAAGATGACATGCAGTGAACATTAGACAGTAAATGTGACTCATTTCTTGTTTCCTGGATAATCACAGCTTGGAACAGAGCTGCTGAAATATCTTAAACTTTTCTGTGGACTGAAAGCAGAGCTTGTGAAGCACAGACAATAATATTTAAAGGGGTTTCTGAGAGCTTTGATTTTTTTATAGCAAAATAGTAAAGTTATTTAAACAGATTGTCACCTTAAAAGGAAGGAAGCCTTACAAAAAAACCCAACAAAACCCCCACCAAACAATGGATTTCTGCATTGGAAGCTGTCTGTAAAATGATAAGTTCACTGTGAGTTTATTACTCTTTATGAGTCTTGCAAAATGAGCTACTGAACATGGGACAATTTATATTACTCAACCTTGCAAAAAGCAAGGGCATATGAGCAATGCATTGAGACGGTGCATAGAACCGGCAGAATCCATTCATTCATTCATTCATTTATTCAACCAATGCATTCATTTCAGAAGGCCATGCATTTTTATTGCCAAGGTAATGCATTAGCTTTCCATAATGCAAATGGAACTGAATGTGTCAAGGAACACAACTGTATTTTAACGTGCAGTTAGAAGATCTGTATTAATAATAGGCTCATATCCCAAGACAGATTTACTCAGTTTAATTTTGCCTGTTGCAAAGGAGAGGTTAAATCTAGATACATTATTAAGCAGATAAAGGAACTTTTTATACAGTCCTTAGAAAAGCATTTGGGAGATTTGTCATACAGCACAGACAAACCACATGTTTATCAAACAGCTCCTGGAGCAGTCCTATTAACCAAAGGTAGGCTTTATTTATTATTGAATTTTAATAGTAGATCTGATAGGAAGACAGTTTTCAATTATTCCAAACTTAATTACTACTTTTCTCCTTTTCTTGCACCATATATTTTCTATTTTTTTATTAATTTTTCTAGGCGGTGAGGAGAGGGGAGAAAGAGGCAAGAAATGATATAAGGATGGAGAAAGCAAACTTGATGGGAGAAACTCAACAAGTGCTCTGTGGTTAGAGGTATTTCCTGGGCTCAGCTCCTCCCTGAAGGTGAGGGAACTCAGAGCTGTCCCCTTGACTCCAGCTGAGCCTGGAGTTGGGGCTAGGTGCACTTTCACACAGGAGAATGAAAAAGTTGAGTGCCTGGCCCTGAGGTAACATCACTTACAAAGATCTTACTGATCGGAAGCAGTAAAGTTAAATCAAAATTAGGTCTTTTCTGTGCCATCACATTGAATTAGTATGTCCAGATAGCTAAATCAAACTTTGTGGCAGAAAGCTGCCACCAGGCCAAAGTCCTAGAATTTGGAAGCAGAGGCAGGATCTTCACCATGTGCTGTACCTGGGTAATGAATTGTGTGCTGTGCAGTTGTGTCTATGGTCTTCTCAAGTGCACAGCACAGTAGTAGATAGTTCAAGCAATTTTTTGGAAGAGAGGTATAATGTCTTTTCAATATACTTGTTCCCCAGATAATAGCAGTTAGTTTGTTGAGCTCAATCTTTCACATGGCAAAATTCATTTTTATCTGTTTTTCAGAGCTGAGCTGCTGTATAAGCTCTTAGAGGTCAAACTTGCTGCCTACAAGGATGACTGTTTTGTCTGAGAGCTCAAAGTATTTCCCACCTTCACACTGGTACTCAGGCACAGAGGAGAGACAGCTTTAGTCTAGCCTATCCTCCTCCTCTTATCTCTTTCAAGCTTGTTAACTATTCCTCAGCAGACAGGAGGAGCCATTCTATGTTTCAGTGTGTTTCCACAAAGCTGGAAGATGAACATTACCAGTGGCTTCATGAAATTTACGTCGGATTGTTGTTATGTTTTATTTGTCAGAGCTACTTAGCTTGTGACATCCAGAGGGCTCAGAATATACCACAGTCTTCCCAGGGAGTGCAAGAGAGGCATTTGCCAAAATAGAGAGCTTATTTTCTCCCCTGCCTGCACAGCCAACTTCTCTTTAATGCTGAGACAGATGAAGACACATATCAAAGGGGTGAACTGATGCCCTACAAATTTACAAGGCCTGGGGTCAAAGACAAAAAAGTATCAGAAGGGCACCAAGTTGTAAATAAACAAACACTTTAGTCTGTGAGAAGAAATAAGAAAAAAAAAACAAAGATAAATTTGCATTCAAGCTCCTACGCTGTTTATAAAACATGTGCTTGGGTGTATGCATATAAAGTATGCATCGATATACATAGCAAAACCACATACCTCTAAACCCAGGCAATTTTGAAACATTCCAAGAATAAATTTTATTTTTTAACAACAAAAATACATGTTTGTGAGAGTAATAACATTTCAATACTCATTCTACTGAGGGCAAGGACCTGAAAATTGGAGCTGCAGTAGTTCTCAGGAATGCATTCCCTAAAAAGTAAAGCCTTGTGGCCCATAATAGGAAGTGTTGATCTAGTAACTTTGTATGCATCTGTATTTACATGGTTAGTTAGACCTTTAAAAGGCTTTTTTACTGTGACAGTGCCCTGTATTTCTGCATATGTGTCTTCCAGAATGCCTTGCCACTTTAGAAATGCATATCTTTGGCCTTCTTGCAAGAGGCATAGTGTCTTCTTGTCACAGGATATTACAAAGTTATGGCTTCATTATATTTTTTATCTATAAGCCAATTTAATCAGACACAAAACACAGAGGTCCTTTCATTTGCATCTCATTTTATTACACTGCTGTTTGCAGATCATTTACAGTAGTGTCACTGGTCCTTATTTCTGCTCCATGTAGCCAACATTATTCATGTGCTATGTCTTATTCATTAAGGTAGGACCCTTTGAAGTTTAGAATGGCTTAGCTTCTCTGTGGACTTCTAATAATCCAAAGAGCAAAAACACAACTATATAGAGCTTTTACATGTCCCTCTCTTAAAAAATGAGGGGGAGCATAAGATGCACAGAAGGCCCTCCAAACTCTGGTTGCTATAAAACTGAAAATTTCATTTCTACAAACCTCAGAGACAAACTGCAAGGAGTAAATTCCATGACAGTATCCATTTAATGGTGTGTATTTCAAAGGCTCTAAGACTGGAATGAGACAGAGAGAGAGGCACTCTGTGTGCGTGAGAGAGGTGAATGCAGAGAAATGAGAAGGACTTGGTAGCATTAAATTAAATGACAAAAACGTCCAATATTAACTACTCTGCAGTAGAGCTATTCAGAAGTTGTATTTCACTTTCTCAAAGCAAAATATTCTTAAGCTTGAAAATGAATGGCTTATAGGGATAAAGAAGAATGGATAGCACATTAGTGCATCCATGTCAATACTGCATAGACAAACTTTATGCAAAGTTTGTTTATTTTGTGTTTGGATTGGTGTTTTATAGGGTCAGGCAAAAGTTTGCATAGAGATGGGCCCGTAATGAGGGTCTTGCCAGCTTTTTAGGTGAGTGGTTTCCTATCCTGCAGAAAGTCTACTCAGGGGACACTTCAGGCTTACAAATGTAAGAACAACTGATTTCTGTTGCCTCGAGACTAAGAAGCCAAGGACAGATAAGATCTATGGATGGAAAGCCCTATGGGATTCTGGGGTGGTCCTTCTTCCAGCAGCTGTGGGATCCAGCCTTTGATGGCAGCCTTTGAAGCAGCAAGAGCAGCTTCTGGCATAGGCAGCACTGCCAGCACTGCCCATGCTCCACACCAGGCCCCCACTCCTTGTGACCAGCACGAGATACTTTTATTTTCCAGGACTACTGCAAGGTAAAGAAACAGGCAAGGCCCTCCTGTTTTGCTGCCCTTTCAGGGCAGCACTGCAGAGAACTGTATTCTTTGCTGCATCCTGAGACTGACGCAATATACTAAGATGGAAGGAAATGAATTTCAAGTAGGCAAAAATATGGGAGTACAACATCTTTTTTCTCTAAATTTTAAAAACTAGCTTGCCTAGAAGGAATGGTCATATTTAACACTGAAGTAATAACACTGTAAGGCTAAAAGGATTTCAAAATGGAGATAGGCTGAGAGGGGGACAGGAGGGGTAAAGAAATATGTTATTCCAGGGACGCTACACTATTTAGCAAGGGAGGTTTTTTTTTTTTTGTTATTCATGTCAGAAATTGTCTCTCTGCCAAATCCATCACAAGAAATTCTGGCAATTAATCCACACAGACACTTATACATCTAATCAGATTTGAGATACTTGTGTTCTCGTCACAGGTAATGTTTTCTAGTTACTTACAACTGGTATAAACTGACATTTAGCTGAAGCTAGCACCTGCAATGAACACGTGAACTTTTGTTTGTCAGTAAACCACCTCAGACTTTTTTGATAGAAAGAGAGGAAGATAAAACAAAGCACTGGGAGATGTTGAAACTTTCAGAGAATCATAGAATCGTTAAGGTTGGAAAAGACCTCTGAGATCTCAGGTCCAACTAAGTTACTGCCATGATCACCACTAAACCGTGCCAATTCCATATGTTTTTGAACCTTCCAGGGATGGTAATTTCACCACTTTCCTGGGCAGCCTGTTCCACTGCCTGACTACCCTTTTGGTGAAGAAATTTTGCCCAATATTCAATCCAGACCTCCTCTGGTGCAACTTGAGGCTGTTTTCTCTTGTGCTATCACTTGTTAAATGTGAAAAGAGGTCGACGCCCACCTTGCTACAACCTCCTTTCAGGGAGTTGTAGGGAACATTAAGGACCCTCTGAAGCCTCATTTTCTTCAGGCTAAACAACCCCATCTCCCTCATCTCCTCCTCACAGACTTGTGCTCCAGCCCCTTCACCAGCTCTGCTGCCCTTCTCTGGACACACTCCAGCACCTCAATGTCTTTCTTGTAGTGAGAGGCCTAAAACTGAACAGAGGATTTGAGATGGCCTCATCAGTGCTGAGTATGGAGGGGCAATCACTGCTCTAGTCCTGCTGGCCACACTATTTCTGATGCAGCCCAGGCCTTCTTGGCCACCTGGATACACTGCCAGATCATGTTCAACCATTTGTTGATCACCACCTCCAGGCCCCCTCCTGCCAGGCAGCTTTCCAGCCACTCTGCCCCAAACCTGTAGGGCTGCATGGGATTGCTGCTACCCAAATGCAGGACCAGCGCTTTGCCTTGTTAAACCTCACACAGTCAGCCTTGGCCCATTGATCCAGCCTGTCCAGATCCCTCTGCAAAGCCTTCCTACCCTCCGGTAGATCAACAGTCCCACCCAACTTGGTGTTGTCTGCAAACTTACTGAAAGGGCACTAAATCCCCTTTTCCAGATCATTGATAAAAATGTTAAACAGGACTGGCCTCATCACTGTGCTCTGGGGAACACCACCTGTGACCAGCTGCCAGCTGAATGTAACTCCATTCACCACTCCCTGGGCCTGGTCATCCAGCCAGTTTTTTACGCAGCAAACAGTGCACCCATCCAGGCCAGGAACGACCAGTTTCTCCAAAGAATTCTTTGGGAAACAGTGTCAAAGACTTTACTCTCATCCACTAGGTGGGTCATGTTGTTGATCAAGCAGGACCTGCCTTTCCTAAACCCATGGTATCTGGGCCTGATTCCTTGGTTGTCCTGCATGTGCCGTGTGATAGCACTCAGTATGACCTGCTTCATGATCTTCCCTGACACTGAGGTCAGACTGAGAGGCCTGTTGCTCCCCAGATCCATCTTCCGGCCCTTCTTGTAGATGGGCATCACATTTGCTGACTTCTGGTCGACTGGGACCTCCCTGGTGAGCCAAGACTCTGGTAAATGTTTTAAAGGGGCCTGGTGAGCACTTCCTCAGTACCCTTGCGTGCATCCCATCTCACATCACAGACTTATGTGTGTCTAAGAGGCACAACAGGCACAATTTCCTCCTGGATTATGGGGGTTTCATTCTGCTCCCCATCCCTGTCTTCCAGCTCAAGGAGCTGGGTACCTTTAGGACAACTGGTCTTGCTATTTAGAAACAGAGGCAATGAAGGCATTAAGTAACTCAGCCTTTGTTGCTATGTTTCCCTTCACATTCAGTAAAGAATGGAGACTCTCCTTAGCTCTCCTTTTGTTGCTGGATCCTACTGGCAAGAGCAGATAGCATTACAGACTGTATTTTACCCTCTCTCTCCAGAAGCTGCATCTCAAAACAATTAACAAGCCCCAGCTCTAATAACATAGTTCTTATCCCAGATCACTGCGCAATTGAAAGAAAAGCTGATTTTAATTCTGATTATGATGATCATCATTACCCTGCAGTAAGAGGTGTGCTGGCAGCACCACGGCTATATCAATGTTGATGGGAAACTGTGTTCCAGTCACACGTTTTGCTACAAGCGGGACACTCTCCCAGCCACAGGAGAGTCCATGGAAGACCCAGGAATATAATCTGTTCTCTCCAGCAGTCTTTTTAAAAGTAGTTCATATTTTTTCATGTTGAGGAAAGGTGCAAGGACAACACCTTGCTTTTTGTTGACAAAGGGGAGCTTAAAGGCATTTATACTTCCAATCCAGGGACCTCTGTCATGTACCTGAAGTTAGAGTGGGGAAAGCTGTGCTACCAGACTGTGAAAAGTGCCATCATTAGTATATTCTTCGTAAACCTCAAGATAAATGTTAGGTTATTGACTCTAGTGGCAATAGAGTGACATATTTGTTTTAATTGTGCCAAATAATATCTATATAGTGATCTTGATATCCACTGGAGATTTGTTTAGGGAGTAAAAGCACCCTAAAAATTAAAAGCACCCTGGAGTCAACAAGATCATTTCAATTTATAACAATCAGAAAATTTGTTGTATTTTTTAAGGCACTAGAAAAAAACTGGAAAAAACCCCTGATATGTCCTTAAAACTTAACACAGTGAAAAATAAACTATTGCTGCATTATATTTTTAATACTGTCATTATAAAATTAATATTTTTGCTTCACTCTAAGAAATGGTGCAAAATGTAAAGGTTTCATTTTCCTCAAGAACTAGAAGCTGGTGAAAAAAAAATTACATTCCTGTGAATAAATTCCACTTAGGTCATACTTATTTTGATGGAATTGAGGATCCTTTTAGGATCATCTAACAAAGCATTTTTTTAAAGTAAAAATATAGCTAAAATTATCATCATAAGTCTTAGGCCAGTATTCATACCTAAAATGTCTGACATTTTGAACAAACAATGTACTATTTTCATGTGAAAAGGACTATATCCAGTGATTGGTCGAAGTAGTAAAACAAATTATAATACAACGATTTCTTATAAAATAGATTAAATAGTTTGAGAACCAAAAGCTAGCATGTCAATTTGATGCCTGACTGCATGATGAGAATTATGTTCTAAAAATCATCAATGTGTCCCGAAACAAAAACTGAGTCTCAACAAGTTGTAAAAAAGTGCGTATTGCTGATCGTCAGTTCTTGTTTTCACAGGAAAACATTCATCAAGCAGGAGGGCTAGATGAGTGGGCTCAGATTAGACACTGTGAAAATCACTGCTCTCATGAATTAGAGAAAGTGAATCTCTGGATATCAGTGGTAGGCTTTTAAAACAGAGGTGGCACAGTCTTATAATACCAAGCTTCCTGTAATCACCACAAAGTGCTTTTCTTTCGTCAGTGCAAACAGAAGCTGCAGTATTACCAAGTAATTTACATATAAATTGATCCATATTGGACCATATGAATCATTCACTCCTTCAGGGGAGTGATCACCATCCAGTTGGTCTGATCACTTTAGCCAACGTACCCATCGTAATCATCTGTTTTAAATCATTAGTTTGACACTCCTGTTAACAGGCCTTGTGTTGCAGTTATACTAAGTAACAAAGTCCTGCTCTGCAGTTCGAGTTTCCAGTTATTTGGCACAATCAACAGTGATACTTAAATGTGCAATACTGCTTCAGGCTGTGCAAACATGGTCAGATGCACAGGGACACCAAGGAAAGTTGGGACCTTGCTGCCTGTGATACAGATTCAGGTGAAGGTAGCAGTACTAAATGCCCTTCTCATGAAACATCAGCCAATCTTCAGTGCTTCCAACTTTTTCTTTAGCAACAACTGCCTCTAATTTCTGCTAAAGAAACCGCTCAATTATTGCCTCAGCAGCAGCAATTTAATTTTCCTGGCATACATTTCTTTTTCTGGAAAAGTGGACCTGCTTAGGTTAAGGAGTGAAGGTGTGTTGAGAAACCAGAAATTGCTGGGTACTAAATCTATGAGCTTGACAATTCCTGAACTCACCCAGCTCCCTCTGGGACTTACATGTTGGTTTATAGCACAGAAGACAGTATTTCAAAATTAAAAAAACCCAAAACAAACAACCAAACAAACCAACCTCGATCAATCTTGACTAATTTACTGCAGCAGATGTGTGAAAGAAGCATAGAATTACGGAAGGACCTTTTCTTTCTTTTTTTCTCCCCCCCCCCATCATTTCTGGAATCAAATTAAAATGGAGTACTGTAATTAAAAGGTTATCTAATATAACAACCTAGCCAGAAAAAGGGAGAAGGAGAAGCCTGTATTATTCCGTGAATTGTTTTATGAAGTATCTCTGGTATTGACAATCGGTGACCTAAATCCTTCAACAAGGAGAGATTTACAAGGACTTGTCTACAGAGGCAAAGTGTTTCTACAGACTTCAGGCAGCCCTGAGACCAGGGATTAGCAGAACTGCACATAAATATGGCTTACAGCTACAGAATGCCACAACTGGGAGCCTTCAATAGGAAACTATGTGTAAACATGCCTGTGGAAACAGGCTTCACATACTGATCATGAAATATACAGGATTTTAATAGCTTTACAGACCTTTGCATTGGACTTTGCAAAGGTACTTTCCTTTATTAACTCACACTATGTTATTTATGTCCATAGAATTTTGCTATCAGGCATGTTTTTTGTTTAGGGTTATTTCAAAGTCTCATACTTGGAAAATCCCAACCTATAATACTCCTTTTGGATCGAGGATGAGTGTTATTCTCTACCTACCACTGTCTTATTAAAGGGCTCCATTTTTTGTTGTTGATGTTGTTTCTTTCTTTTTTTTTTTCCCTCCCGTTGCTTTTAATGAATGATAAGCATTACAAGATGGATCAGATAGAATTTAAATATCACAAGCTATTAAATACTAAACACTTGAGGAATACTTAATTAAGCAGCATTACACAACAGGTGGTCAGGTTCTGAGTGGCTATCACATTCCTGAGATGGTACTACGCTGCAAAAGCCCATTTAAATACCTTTATGAACCACCTCAGAATGGTAGTAATTAACTACTGCAGAAATTTACTGTCTAAAAAGCATATTGTTATCAATGAAATGAATGCAAGGTTTCACAACACTGCCCTTAATGGACGTTACTGCCACACTAAAAGCAGTACTGGCAAATCATTTTGCAGCCCATTTGAGTTCAGATAATATTAAAGATGTTACATAATACTAATTTTAAGCAGAATTCAGCTGGATAAGTAAGTGGAGTAGAGAGTGCTGCTACCTGTGTAGTGCTGGAAATCTGTGATTAGCATCCTTCGATAAATGAAACTGGTGAATCTTAAGTCTGGTCTTCAGAGACTGTGGCTACATCCACCTGTGAAAATGTATTCTGATTGCATGACTGTACTTTGACATTAACTGCCAAAACTGCAGCCACTGTGGATTTGATGTGGCTACGCATATCATTAAAGCAAGAAATTAATTCAAGAATTGTGTCAGAGCAGCACAGTGACTGGGGTCTGGTGTACTACTGAAAGTACTGAACTTCCTGTCTGAGTGAGGTAATTTATTATACCCCTACAATTAATGGTCACTTTAGTCGTTGCATCCTCCATCACATGTTGGGGCTCCTAACCCCATGTGTTCAACAAGGGACAGGTTACTTTCCACATCACTAAATCCTCAGCAGAAGCAAGGAAAGATGCATGCTAGTGTATCACATCTGCTGATTAAACATGTCAAAATCTTAAATTGCCTTTCTTCTTTTGGCTTAATGTGGGATAATTTTCACTTCTTTCCCTAAGCTGCTGGGTGTTTGTGCACTATGAAACAGTTACTACATGTACTTCATGGACCGTTGTTGGGCAAAGCAATATCTTCATTTACTTAATTCTATCTTTCCAGAATCCATCAGTATGCCATTAGTATGCCAAGGAGTGAAATATTCCAGCCCTCTGAGCAGCTTCAAGGACCTGTCATCTCTTTTAAAGTCTGTCTGACAGAAAATATGTCTTTCCTCTCCCCTTAGAGGGGAACAATTACCCAAGCCATGCATATGGAGCCCAGGGTCAGCAATGGATTTCTTAACCACAAAAATGACATGACTTTGAAGCCCATTGTCTCACTGCCTTGGTGGGCCAGAAAGTAGGATTTTTATCTGTTTTGAGAGGAGAAAATTGCAACTTGCTAGCAATTGCTTCTGAACTCTGGAATGGGCAAACCCAACAAATGTAATTTCATGTAATCGATAAAGTGAAAAAAAGAATTTGAGAAAGGATGTTTTGAGACATGCTGAGATATGCTGTTTTTAGTCAAAATTATAGAAATATTCAGCTTTACTTGAGTTAGAAAAATTCTCATGTAATTACTTAAAATTATCTTAAATGTTTCTGAAGTGGTCTTTTTCTAACAGTTGTAGTGAAATGACAATAGAAGGAAATGGTGCATATTTGTGTTATAACCATTTTAAACCAGTGCTGATCACCTATTTGTGTCATCCTTTGCCAACATATACTTCTTATATATCAAGTTAGCAAAATACTGTAGTATCCTTCAGGATTATAAGCATTACATCAGGGCAAAATACTATTATGTAATAATAACATTAATACATTAGTTATCAGATAAATCAGTGTCAGTATTGACACTTGCTATTTAATACATGCTATTCTTCCTAAGGATTGAACATTGACTCATTTATGCAGGTGAAAAAGACAAAAAAGGAAAGGCAGTAACTTGTGAACCAGGAGATATTTTTAAAATGTATTTTTAAATTATACTGCTATTTTTCAACATCTGCCTTTGGTAGCCCTTCCTCCCTCAGCACAGTTTTTAGTCAAGGCATTACTATTATTGTTTGTGTGTTGAGGATGCAGGATACTCTTTCAAAGGCTTTATTTAAAAGAAATAAAATCTGTAAGCACTCTCATTCTCAACATCACAGTATAAATATTTAACAGAAGAAAAGCAACAAATATCTGGGGACAAGAGTATGAAAAAACAAATTCACTCTCATTGAATAATTTCATCTTTGGTCTTTGTACTATTTATTTATCTTATTGTGAAGAAAAGGTTGAGTCAAGAGAAAGTGTGAGCCTCTGAAGGGGGACAGAGTGGATGTCCTAGCACTCAAAAGGGATTAAAAAGAGACTGATAATAAAAATATCAGTGAATTAGTTGACAGACACTGAGTTATTGGTGGAAGTACTGCCCCACCAGCTTGCCTGATGAACAGATAGATTTTTCTTCAGTTCCCAGACTCCTGCAATTATGTTGCTGTTGTAAGCAAAGAAATATTTCAAATAATGATAGCAATTAACAATAAAAACATACATTATGAGACTCATGCAGTGGGCTTAAGACATAAGCACGGACAATCCTGCTTTCTCTTGATACCATGAAAACATCTTTACACTGCAAGATAGTGTTTAAAGTCTCCATATATTCTTTTTCTTTTTGGAGTTGAAATAAGAGTTTTGGATTGACAGAGTGAAGTTGTCAAAGTATGAGACTTAATGCAGTTTCCAAAATTGAACTCTCAATATTTAAGCCTTACTGAGCACCAGGAACATAAGCATCCTGGAGCTTTGCTCTCAGACCAACATCCAAGGCCCAGGTGTCCAAAGTGAGATAAGGTGCCACTGATATGCCTGAAGTCCAAGGCTGCCATCCATAGATCAGCTTCCTGTGTCTTATAGAAATGCAGTTTGCAGGAACATGAGCTTTCAGCAGGAGGATTTTCTGGGAGGGCTCTTTCCACTTCCCTTTTCCCTTCTCAATCTGAGGAGGACATAAGGAGGACCAAGCCTGCAAGCAGTGTGTGTGGAGCACTGTGCCCTTCCCTTCCTTGCTCCTTCAGATGTCCTTACACAAGTGCAGCACTGGATACTAAAATAAAGTGCAAAAGCCACTGTCTAAAACCAAACATGGCCATTGGAAGTAAAAGATATGACCTAGGTGAAATGGTTTGGAATTTGGAAACTGGTTGGTGAGGGACTGGGGGTGAGTACTGAAACAGAGACATACAGTGAAGTAGCAAAATCTTTGTAGTCTTGAGGTACAACATCCTTAAGAGATAGAAAGGCATGAATAGAACGGAATAATGAAGACTGTTCTAATTCTGTTTCATTGCTTATACCAACCAGTGTTAGTGACATGTAAGAAGTGAGAATTCTCTTTATGCTATTAAAAGCTGCTAGAAAAAATTATGGCTTGTTGTTCTTGAAAGACATCTTTCATACTGGAATAAAAGAATAAATTTAGCTTTCTCTAAGAGTTAAAGATTTTAGATTCTCTTTAAAATCAGCAGTTTAACAGGAAACTCCCCCTTAATGTTAACGTAAATTCGTTTACTCACAGAAGGTATTTAGATTTTTAACATTTGTACTTCAAACACTCTTATCCTCAAAGTACCCAAATCAGCATTTTTTTTCCCTTTTTTTCCTTTTGATGAAATGGGATTTTGATTCAGATAAGACTGTGAATAAATGCCCTTGGACTTGCTGTAAAGGCCACTCATTGAGTGCAACTCCTGCTGAGGTCAGTGGGAGTTTGTTCGCAGACTTCATGAAGGTATTAGATCTGCCCTGTCTGGGTGAGTTAACAGTAGCAAAAGTGCTGTTATAAAAGCAGAATATCATGATACCAATACTGATAGCTCATAGCCAGCTTTTCTGGTCAGTCTGTGAGTTTAGGAGGCAAAATGCAATGGGAGCACTGGCTCCACTGAAACACATGTAGAGGAAAGTTTCAAGAAGAGACCTAATTTTTAAGAGGAAATTTAAATAAATACCATGTTTTAAAAGAAGGTATTTAAGCTGATTGAGGCTAGAGTGCGGGATAGAGGCAGGGAGAAATTGCTAAAATAACCGGAAATGAGGAGATGACCAAAATCATAGCAGTTGAGGCTTTGGACAACACCGATGTAGATGGGGGATGTGCATTTATGGGAACTCTCATGGCTCGATGCCAAGCTTTGAGCTGAATTGACTACTTCCTGGAAAAGCTGCCATGTGCTGAAGGTGCTCCCTCAGCTGGGGTCTGGAGGGTCAAGAGAACATTGGTTGTACAAGTATTTAGAAAATTTTAACTATAGGGAACCTGTGTCAGGCTAGTTCAGGTCATAGCCCTTTCACTTTCTGCAGGAATCTCTGTAGTTATAAAGAGATTTTTTTATGTAGGTCCTCTTGGTGCAATAGCAGTTAATCTGACAGCAGGAGGTAGGGGGTGTTGACATGCTTAAGCTAGTTTTGTGATTCCCTGTGAACTGAAGATAGCACCCAGAAAGGTTTTAACCCCATAAAGATTGTCTATTCATAATTATTTGTTATCTTTGATGTTACAGAATATTCCTGTCTTACATTTAGGACATTGCTTCTTTTGCAGCCATCTTGTGATAGCATTAATAATCCCCTTCTTTCATTTGTATTATCTCCTTGGAAATATTTATAGACTATGTTCATATTCCCCTGAGACATTCTTTTTGCAGAGAGAATTAATTTTGTTTCCTTAGTCACTCCCTCTCTTATATATTAGACTATAATCCTTCCACAGTGTCATTTTCTTGCCCTTCTTTGCATTGTCTCTACTTCTACAATATAATTTTTAATCACGGGCAAGAGAACTACATATAACTTCTTAAATATAATTGAATACACGTCATCTGCTCTTTTATCTCCTTGACTGAACAAAGTGTAAGGTCAGGGTGTTACTTTCAAACTTCCTTGTTGTGCTAGAACTCTCATTTCGAGAGAATATCTTGTATAAGCCCCTTAAATTATTCAATAAACGTATGGGAAAATGCAAAAGACAGATCTTGTTGTCTCTTTACAATCCTACAGAAGGCCCACCGTTCAAAATGACCAAATGTAATTATTATCCATCAAGAACCTTGGACAGGCAGGATAATAGTTATGGTCTGATCTTCTAATCAACATGAACAATGCTACTTAAAGTAACAATATACTGAATTGTGTGAATTCTTGGATTTCTGTTGCTGTACTCAGCTCTGAACTGAAGGAGCCAGATTACATTGATTAAAAAATTTTAATGTTTCTCCAGCTTTTTATATAAAAAAAGAAAATATGCCACCCACATAAATTCCAGAACTCTTGTGTTTGCACCGAGAGGATCCCTCACTGTCTCTGTGCCAACTATGTATGGCCATGAGGTACCAGCAGCCACAACAACTCACATTTCAGTGCCCTTTGCACAGTAAGTGGCATGAGATGGACCCTCCTGTATAGCACCACTCGTGGTGGGGCAAGAATCTGTAAGAAGGGTGATGCTGGCCTGTGGTAGTAGAAGAACTAGGTGTCCCTCATTTGATAAGACTAAGGCAAGATGGGATGACTTTCTGGGGATATGCTCAGTGCAACAGCATTTTGTTGGAAATGCTAAACTGCACTTGGGTTATTTTAGTCTCAAAATAATATGAAAAAGAGAGTTTCAGTCATACAACATTAACGTTTCAGGTAGGTGAACAACGAGGGGTAGAAGGAATGAACTTTAATCCATTTTTATAATTTCACTTGTAAAATTGGAGCCAGAAACAGCTATCATAAATAGTTTTACTAAGCATTTTTTCAAGGCGTATTCGAACAACCCCTGAGGAGGATTTCAACTGTTAATTGCCCTTTAATACTTGGTACATGTCCAGCTATTGTCCTATAATTTAACTCCAAAGCCAGCACTTTAGGTTTCATTCAGATAGATGTTCTTTACAGAAGTACTGCTTCAGTTTAGATTAGAAAAAATATTAAGACTGCAATCTGTTCTTGTGATTCATATATCTGTTCATTTGTTCTTGTAATACTACTACATCTACCAGCCTCATTAACCATAATAGACCTTTAAGCTCCTGGTGGGTTATAGGTTTTTAAAATGTTACAAAGCAATTCTTGTCACTATAATTTAAGCATGATGTTGTTGTTATTACTGGATCTATTTTATGAACTTTTTTTCCTAACTAGGGATGTGCAGAAATGCTTGTTTGCGTATTGCACTTGGTTGCAATGGTAAAAAAATCTGGGTATTTACAGCTGATGAATGGTGGGTACTGAGCTCTTGAATACCTAGTGCAACCTTCTGCCCTAGCACTAGTAAAAGTGCCACAATATAATAGTAATGAAGAATATTACATACCTGGCTCTGAAAATTAGCCCAAATTGTGTTCATTATTCATGAAGATACTCATATTCACTGTCAGGAACTTTGCCAATGCACCTTCATGATATGATTAAATGACAGAGCATTCTAAGGCATTATTGAATCCTACACTGAGAACTTGTAGATTTTTGCCTGTAGAAAATAAGATTGCTTTAGTCGTTCATCAGTAGTAGTCATAAGAAAATGTATCTTCTATTCAGTGCAGGGAGATCCAGTCAATTCCTAGATCAAGGTAAAGACATTGGTTCTATTCTGAATTATATTTTATCCCTAAAGAGTAGCAAGCAAAATACCACATTTTGCTTTTATAATACTATTTCTTCATCTCATAGAGCCGTACTTTGTAATTATCCAACATTCCTTTAAGGATCTTAAAGGCTTTGTCAGAATCAACCAGTACAACCAAACAACCTCAGTGTTTGTTAAATATGCACACAGTTGCTACTGTATACACTAAATGCATTCATTTGGCAGCTATCCAGTGTTTCAAACATCTGTAGTGGTGAGATGATTGTTGGAGAGCCAAGCTCTAATATTCAGGATCAAGCCCATCCCAGATCTCTTAGATACTGAGCAGCCAATTCCCAAATGTCAGAAGTCAAGCAGGTGAGGCAGAAGGCCAGCTTGGCTGAGCAGGTATCTTCTCTTGGAGATAAGGCAGAAAAGGAAGGTGTGTGCCCAGTGGAAGCAAGGTCAAGTGACATGGGAAGAATTCAGAGATGCTGTTTGCCACTGTAGGGAGAAAATTTGTTTGGCCAACTGGAGCTTAAGCTGCCAGAAATGTGGGGGATAATAAAAAGAGGTTTTTCAAACATATTAATAGCAATAGGTAGTATAGAAATATCATCAGCCCCATAGGCAGTATAGAAATATCATCAGCCTCATTACAGGATGAGGATGGTCACCTCATAAACAGGGACAGAGACAAGGCAGAGGTATTTAACACTTTCTTTGCCTCTGTCTTCAACACGGATGATGGACCAAGGGGGTCTCAATGCCCTGAGCTGGAGGACCATGACTGTGAGAATGATCAACTCCCAGCTGACCCTGAAATTGTGTGGGATCTGCTGCTCCAGCTATATGCCTAAAAATCTATGGAGCCTAATAAGATTCTTCTCAGAATCCTCAAAGGTCTACTGATGTCATCACAAATCTTGATGATTTTTGAGTGGTCTTGGGAATCTGGAGAGGTCCCAGCTGACTGGAAGCTGACAAACATTGTCCCAATTTTCAAGAAGGGAAAGAAAGACCTTAGAAACTTCAGACCTGTCAGTCGCACTTCAGTGCCTGGGAAAGTAATGAAGAAAATTATTCTGGGAAGAATCGAAAAACACCTGAAAGACAATGCTGTCATTGGTCACAGCCAGCGTGGCTTCGTGAGAGGAAAGTCCTGCGTATTAAATCTGATTTCCTGTTATGAAATGGTAACCCGCCTAGCTGATCAAGGGAAGCCAGCTGATGTAATCTTTTTGGATTTCAGTAAAGCTTTCAATACTTCCTCTCACAGGATCTTTCGGGACAAACTGTCCAGCACACAGCTGGATAAACACATCATGCAGTGGGTGAGCAATTGGCTCATGGGTTGAGCTCAGAGTGTAACAGTGAATGGGATGACATCAGACTGGTCACCTGTCACTAATGGGAGTGGGGTTCCACAGGGTTCCATCTTAGGCCCTGTGCTCTTCAGCATTTTCATAAATGCCTTGGACGCAGGACTGGAAGGGATACTAAGCAAGTTTGCAGACGATACAAAAGTCGAAGGAGGTGTTGACTCCCTCAAAGGCAGGGAGGCCCTGCAGAGAGACCTCGACAAATTGGAGGACTGGGCAATCACCAATCACGTGAAGTTCAACAAGGGGAAGTGCCGGATTCTGCACCTGGGATGGGGCAACTCTGAAATGAGATGATGGAAAGCACTGCACTGGAAAGGGACCTGGGGGTCCTGGTCAATGGTGAGTTGAATATGAGTCAGCAGTGCCCTGGCAGCCAGGAGGGACAACTGTATCCTGGGGGCATCAGGCACAGCATCACCAGCTGATCAAGGGAGGGTATTGTCCCACTCTGTTCTGTGCTGGTGTAACCTCACCGTGAATATTGTGTGCAGTTTTGGGCACTGCAACATAAGAAAGATATTAAGCTATTGGAGAGAGTCCAAAGGAAAGCAATGAAGATGATATAGGGCCTTGAGGGGAGGCCATATGAGGAGCAGCTGAGGTCATTTGGTCTGTTCAGCCTGGAGAAGAGGAGACTGAGAGGAGACCTCATTGCAGTCTATAACTTCCTTGTGAGGGGAAGAGGAGGGGCAGGCACTGATCTCTTCTCTGTGATGACCAGTGACAGGACCCAAGGGAATGGTCTGAAGATGTGTTATGGGAGGTTTAGGTTGGATATTAGAAAAAGTTTCTTCACCCAGAGGGTGGTTGGGCACTGGAACAGGCTCCCCAGGGAAGTTGTTACAGTACCAAGGCTGACAGAGTTCAAGATGCTTTTGGACAATATTCTCAGGCACATGGTGTGACTCTTGGGGATGGTCCTGTGCAGGGTTAAGAGTTGGAATTGATGATCCTTGTGGATCCCTTCCAACTCAGCATATTCTGTGATTCTGTAAGTCTGTGATTCTGCATAGGACAAACTACAGTCAGCACCAGACTTGCCTTTAAAGGGCACAAAGTATGCCAATTTGCCCACTACAGTTTCCCTTGACTTCATGCTCTGGACCTCCCTAGCCCATGAAGCTATCCCTCTCTGGGAAATAGTATATTTTTTTCTCACAAGAGGGCCAGAAAAATGCTTAGAAGTGCAATAACAGAGAAGTACAACAGAGACAGGCTGGCATTTCAGGGCAGACCAAGTGAAAGTGTACACAAGAGATGCAACTAAATTGAAACTCAAGAATTGACCATTTTCAGTATTTATTAATGGATTCTTATTACATTAGTTGCAAAAATGTACTTTGTTTTGGTGAAACATGGATGAACAGCATGAGCAACACATTTAAATTACTCTGAAGTAGTTATAGCCAGTCATTCATATGTCCCTGAAGATGAATGATCAAAACCACTGGGCAAACGCCCTTTGTACTTAACAGGAAAAGAAATACTACGCCATTAAATGTTGGAATTGGAGATCCTTTTCACTGAAGTAAACTGAAGGATGCACAACTCATGGGTTAGCTGAAGGACATGTTCATAGGAGAAACACAGTCTGGCCCTGAACAGTATTTTTTTTGCCTAGAATGTAGGTTGTCCTACAAGGTTTTGGGTTTTCCCCAAGTCTCTTTTATCAGTAGTTCTATTTTATAATCCTGTGAAGTTCTGATTTGCCTCAGGGTTTTTTCCTACAAAATTCACTACTTTTGTTTCTGGGATTAATTTATCCTTTGTTCTTTAATAATTGTACATAGTGGATGATAGAGGAATATATACAATCTGATACTACTAGTCATGACAAAACCTTTGCCTGACAAACTGCACATCTCTTTATCATTTTAATATTTGTTTATTATTTCTCACACTTTGTGAGTCTCTCAGGAACATCATAGAGTGGCAGATGTTGCAATTTTTCCTTTTTTTTTTTTTTTCCTGAACTAAAATGAGAAAAAATCCCAACCAGGGATACATAATTAGTTTTCCTAGTTTATTAGCCTTTTCCTTGTGCTTCTTCTCTCAGTCTTGTGTTTAAACATGGGAGATGAAGAAGGAAATATTTGCCAAAACCGTGCTATTGCAAATATGTCAAAATGTTCAAGAGAACAAGTGGATTATTAATCATCTGAAAGGAATCAGCTGACAATCCATAAAAGGCAAAAGATTTTATTTCTGTGAAAAGTATCTATTTTGCCAAATCAGTTCCTTTTGGCAGACTGACAACATTGGGCCAATAATAATGCCAACTGTTGAAGCTGACTTTGAAACTTTAAATGAAATTCAAGTAAGACCTGCTGTATAATAACCAAGAGCTTTCCTACTGCTTTGCAATACTAAATAGATATCACATAACATAAAACTACACACAAAACAGAAGTCAGTGGAAGCATCTTGGCTAAGATACAAGTAATACAGCCTAAGACTACTTAACTGGAATCCCCTCTTCCTACACATTTACTGTTTCTAATAAAACCTCAGGTATTCTGGAAAATTATCAGAAAGAATGTAACACTCCAAATAAAGCTGGGCAGCTCAGAAGATGAAAGCAGCCAGAGCCATATCTTACCCTGGGGACAAAACTACAAATCTACCTTCAAGCCAACAGTGGTAGAATTTAACATGGAATGAAAATTCTCATTCATTCACAAATTTTATGTCACATAGAAAAAAACAAACTACAGAAGAACAAGTGACTCTTGACCAACAGCGGCCTACATCTTCAATCAATGAAGCAATTTTTTTAATCTATAAAGAGCAGAAAATTTTGGTTGCGTCTTGTGAAACTGTGGAGGCTCTTTTCTCTGCATGTTCCTTCTTTTAAAAGTGCAGAGGAAGATTATAGCCAAAAGGGAATGACTAAAAGCACCAGAAGGAAAGTAAAAAGAGTGATGTCTTCTGTCACCAGAAAAATGTTTGTACTGCAAATGTATGTGTTTTTCTATGTGTATATTTTCCCACAGAGAGCATGGGTGGAAAAAAGTGACAAAAGTGGAAAAAAAATCACCACAGAGTTTCAGTGAGATAAAAAAGTTTAAACAACTTTGCCCCTCTATCTCCCAAGCCTGCCTGAATCAACATGGAGAGCAACAGTGCTGGAAAGGCAGCCTTGCTGTAGGACAAAATAGCCTGTCCCAGTTGGCATGGTTATTGAACTTTGAGATTATTACCGTGGTTATTGCCTTTGAGCAGGGCTGGATTGTGGCTGAATGCCTCTGTGTGTGTCACGTCCCCACCACTGCCAACTTAAAATCTACACGAAAGCAATCCTGGTACCCCTATGTCTGGTCAAACACAGCTGTTGTGTTCTGACCTGAAACAATAAAAAGCAGTTAAGATGCCCAAGAGACCAGAAATGTTACTCGACCATCAACACTCCTCAGGAATCAATGTTTCTAGCAAACCAGGCTTCCCATTGAGAACTCACAAAGATGAATATCTTCAGTATATATTAAGTTAATTATTATTCATTTGTTGAGCAACCAAATAAGATGTTTTGAGATTGTTTTGGGGGAGCGGAGAGAGACAGGGAAGAGGCAAGATTTTTTAATGTGCAAACTAGCTTAATTCTCTAGAAGTCATTAAGCTACAACACCAGATGTGAGTTGGGCTTTAAGAATTTTGTAGTGGGTTGATTCCTCCATGGGGGAAAAATGAGTGCTGCATTATGTGTGGGAAATAATTTTAAGGATGTTTTATTCTCAAACAACAGATACCTAAGGTCATGTTCACCTTGTAAAGAGATTGCAAAAGCAACAAGCAGCCTACACATAATCAATCCATCACCAAGATTTCAGCTGGAAATGCACCTGTGTCCCAGACTGTGCTGATCAGCAGCTGCTGCCTGTCTTTGTCACCTCCTTACAAGCACTGTGATCACCTTTAGGAAATATTTTTCACTGGTTATTTTTGGATATATGGATGTTTTGGATTTTGAATGTTGAAATAACGTGTTCCCCCAGACCACCAGTATAGGTGGAATTCAGCCCATGATATCATGTTTGCTGCTACTCAATGTGTGTATTACTATAGCATCTCCAGTAAAAATTAGCTGTAAACACACAGATTTCTGTGAAAAGCCAAGTACTGTAAGCCAGTGCTCTGATTCATGTTAGTAGCGAATGTGTAGGAGAGAAGTGATGTAGCATAAAATATAATTATTCCCTTACACTAAAAAAACCCAAAAAACAACAAGCTCTGAACAAACCAACAATAGACATTTGAATGGGTACAATGTCTGCACCAGTTTATGACTTTGCATGTGGGGATAGTGACTTTTATCCAGTAAAAGATATTGATTCAATGCCTGGGGAACCACAGCTTGAGGTTATTAGTCATCATGATATCAAATCTCTCCTGCCTACACATTATTGGTATGAGCTGCTCTCTTTACACCAAACTTTTGCTGGTGGTGTGGAATTAAGGGGTGCTCAGCACCCAACCTGCTCTGGATCCTGCCACCCTGCCTGAGAGTCTTGGTTCTGTGAAAGCCAAGTGGCAGCAGCAGCTGGTAGACTGCTGCCAAAAACTCCCCAGCCTCCTTACCCCATGCTGAGGTGAATCTGGTATTGAAGTAGCAGGAGCTATTCAGAAAGCTCCTCTCTCTCACTCCACAGTGAGGAAAAATCCATTTGAAACAGATGGAGGTCTCCTTCAGTTTTGGCAATGTTGCATTTACTGAAGATCCAGGGTTCTGGCATTTAACTTCTGGGAAAGATACTACTGGAAGGCAAAAGATGGCACATAATCAAGTACTGTGGGCTCTGTTTTTCAGACTTGCATCAGAGTGACTGTGTTGTTTGATGGAAGACAATATTTGATGCCAAATATTTCTAGTTAAAAAAGAAGATAAAATTGTATCCCTTCAGTCTCCTCCCTGCCACTGGAAAAGCACATATAAAATTTCAGTGATATTTCCTTTTAAGGCTAAAGGAAATTCTTACTAAGGATGAGTCAGGCTGGCAAAAAGTAGTGAGCATTTTTTGTTGCTGGGAATACTTTAAGGAAATTCATTTTGGTTTAGAGGGCTGCATTTAGACAGAGCTGGAAGGTGTCTTGAAAGCACTAAGTCAATAAAGCTGAAGAGTTCAGTAGTGCTAGGCATCTCCAGGTAAGGTTGGGTACACTAGAGCCAATTTTATTTATACAAAAAATAGCTGCTTCCTATGGAGGCACACCTGTGCTTATTATTGATGAAGTTTCAGAACAGATTTCTTCTATTTCACTTTGTCATTCTTTCTAAAAACTGTTTTAGGTAAATTTTCAAATAATATCCACAATTCTTTTGGAAAAGAAAAAAAAAATGTGACAAACTTCATAGCAAGTCTGTTACGTTTGAGCATAATTAATACTCTGTGGCCATTTTTGTGTGCATTTAGTGCCCTAGCCCTTCTGTGTTAGTATTCCAAAACAGTGACTTTTAATGTGATATCCAAAGCTTGTTATTAAATTATCCCTTACTATAGGAACCAATAAATCCTATACTTCAAGTATGGTCCTCTTCCACAAGGTTTCCCACTCTTGTAACATCAGTAATTTTTCATAAGTGTAGTCCCATAGAGTTGAAGAAAAATTGAACTATTATTTTCGGCTACATTAACAGTTTAGTAGTTTCACTGAACTGACTAGAGATACTATTTGTGACTCAGAAAACTCTTCCATGTATTTGATTTCTGATGTTGTGTCATTAACATAAAATTATTTATTACTTGGTTTCCCCATAGCTGTAGAAGGTAACATGTTCTAACCCAAGAGGTAAGAACATATCACCTGCTATAAATATGTAAGTAAGGTATGTTTTACAGTCATGTTGGTATATTCAGATACTTAAATTAGGGTGAATAAAATAAAAGTCTGAAAGTTTGTAATTACATTTGACAGTCTCAAAAAGCATGGATAGTTCTTTTTCCCGGTAGCATAGAAAATACTTAATTCTATCCCAGCTAGACTAGGAAAATGAAATTCTCAAATGTTTGTTGAAATTTAATATGAAGGAATAAAATAAACTGCATGTATTTCATTTGTAGAAAAACAACAATGTTGTATTAACAAATAGATAGATATGTTTAGTAAAATAGTCCTCTTTTATAAAATAAGTGAAAGAGGTGTCATTGAAAAATGGGGTTTCAGATTGGTGCTGGTCTAATTTTGTTCTTTCTGCAAGGAATATTATGCATTAGTGAGCTGAGAGCAACGAGGTAGAATTATTTTGAGATACTAGATATTATTTCTTTACAATAATACAATCAACTATTCCATCTCAGGCAAATCGGTCCCTTAAGCTATAAATGTATCCTGATTATTTATCTCATAAACAGCCAAATGGAACAGGAAAAAAATAGGAGTTGTACTTTCTTACTGAATTTCTCCTGTGTGGTAAACATGCTTGCAGAAACAATTAAGCACCCTGAAAAGAAGATCTCTCATTTCCTGTGATGCATAGCTGAATTTGGGAACCAGCATCTGTGAATACAAGAAAATTGCTGCAATACCTGGTTGGTCGCTGCATATTGATGAATAAATTTTCATTTACAGTGACCTTCATTGCCTATGAAATATGATGATGTCTTTTAGGCAGCTTTACCTTTTTTTGTTTTCAATGAACTATATAACTAGATGAAATATATTGTACAATATATTTTGAGAACATCTGTCTTTTATTGGCACATGTCTAAGATTGGGCCTAAGCCTACTTGCTTATTTCTATCTATTTTCTATGGAAAAAAAAAATCTATGGAAATATTCCTATTGATGGAAGCAATAAGTGAACCCCTCCTCCTTATTCCTCACTGTAATTCCTCATTTCAAGGGATGCTCCAGTTAGACCATAGTTCCATCATACCGGTTGCTGTATTTCATTCCCCCATCTGGGAGGCAGCTGAGAAAAGATATGCACTCATCACAGACGAGCCCAACCATCATCCTAGTGCAACAGTGAGGAGTGCTGGGGAGCACAGTGTACAGCACAGCCTTTGAAATGCAGTGAAGAAAGGCTGCAAATGAAAAGTGTGTGTTAAATCCCTGGAACCTCTTTGTCCCCACTATATTGTAGGAGATATTCAAAAAAGTTTATCTGAATAAAAAACAATCCTCTGTGGGCCTGAGGAAGTATTGTAAATATGATCTTGAGGAATGGAATGAGGAGACAGGCTAATTAATAAGGTAATTATTACTTAGAAAATGATAACGCTTATCTTTACCTCCATGAAGCACTTCTGGTTAAGAGACGACCTGGGATGTAGTGGAACTTGGATTTGCATTCTTTGCCCATTTTTATAGTATTACCTAAATGCTTCTCAGAAGAGAAGTGCTAATGGCACTTTAAGCTAATCAGGCCTTGTTGGCTGGTGCTGCAGAGGTCTCCCTGTCATAATGTTATAGCCGCTATCACGTTGCCCTCTTGCTTGCGTTGTCTTCTCCCTAGGGAAAGCAGACTTGGGTCAGTCAGAGCCTGGAAACCCCACACCTTGTCTCTCCAGTAAGGCCTTATAGGCACTGCTGCCACGTGAGCAACACAGGGGAGCAAGTGCCCAGGACAGAACAGGAAGTTAAATCTGTGTTTGGGCTGCATTTGAAATGTTGAACTACTCCAGACCTAAGTTCCCAGTTTTTCTGACTGCAGCATTTCTATGTTTGCTCTTCACTCAGAATAACCAGCTTGGCTTGGGCTTATCTATTTAAACAGCCTGAATGCGGTTGTATAGGGTGAGTATTTTTTTAAGAATTTTGGGTTTAGGGCCTTTCTTAGTACTGTTAATTTCCTGAGCTCCTTCAGTTACACCTGAGCACCATTTAGCTCTCTGTTTCACCAGGCTAGCGTAACAGTTAGCAAGCAAAAAAATTAGGTACCAAAATTTTAGCAGGCAGATGAAAAGCAGCATTGTAAAAATACCTGTGCCTTCACAGAACAAATAAGAAAGAAGATTTCTATGGAGTGCTAAAAACTACTGCTGTAAAGTTTATTTGCTCCCGGCTCTCACCTTCATACCTTGTTCCATAGTCTTGCTGATTGCACTGACTCATGGGCACTCAATCAGAAGTTTTGAGGTACAGTAGCTAAAAAATGGCACTTTCTTTGTAGAAGAACATAAATGGTATTCATCCATTACTGGTTAAGAGTTAGTAGCAACTACTTAACAGTGCTGAAATTTCTGTGTTTGAAAGCAGGCAAAATGACCTGCAAAGTCACTTCTGGACACAAAAGGCTGGTATCACCTAAACTCTCATGTTGGTTCTCTTGCCTCTGACCTTGTGATAATACAAGGCGGAAAGATAAATAAGCAGGGCTGGGAAAGGGTAGGTTTTTACAAAGAAATGGTAGAAAAGTATCCAAATTTTTTTTCTTTTCACTGAAGCATTTCTAAGTAGCAACAAAAAAGACATGCTCAAACTGTGGCTTGTCATCTTGATTGCTATAGGCTGATTCTATCACCAAGTCATTTGACTGGGCTCCTCTCCCCCTCATCTACAGTCCAGCCATAGTGCTTTTCCCCTCACTTCTAAAGGGTGTTGTAAAGCTTAATTAGTACAAAGCCCTTTGACCAGAGATTAAAGGAGAGCAATGGTGGATGTCTCCCTCCTCTGACTTCAGGATTGAGGCTGATACAAATCGTTGCCCTTAGTGAGCTGGTGCTACTCAGGTGCTGTAAGACCCCGGGCTCTGAGCTCATTGAAGGGGTTTTCCTTTAAAAATATACAAGGCTCCAAAAATTCACCTGCCAATTTTTTTAAAAGGACCTTCAGCTCTTTTATACTTTGAGAGGGCACAAGGGAGAAGATTCTGCACACATTTTCTCAGGAGGTACTTTTAGTGGTAAACTTTAGAAAATAAGGGAACTTGGCAAAAGTTTGAAGTTTAAAGAGCAACCTTCCGTCAAAATAAACCATTCCACAAAGCATTGACTTAGCACAATGCTAACCCATACAACTTAGCAAAATCCAACCCATCCAGTTTTAAGTTACCCAAAATAATAAGAAAGGAGATTAGGAAAAGAAGAAATAGAGAAAGAGAGAGAAAAAGAGAGAATTATAACTACCACCAACGTAGATTCAGGTACCAGGAGTTCAGAATATGGAAGGGCCCAAATGTACGGAGAGCACATGTTGCTGCTTTTATTTCCTTTGGCCCCTCTGTGGCCACACGCTGTGGGACTTCTGGTGTGCCAGCCAGTCTGGGGCTGGGTCAGGGGCTCTTGGGTGTGGTGTGGGGCAGTGCTTCCACTGTCCAGTGACTGACAGTTGCTCCAGGGCTGCCCAAGGAGGCTCCAAGGGGCTGGGGTGTGGGATAGGGCATCGCTTCACCCTCACGAAATTTGACCTGTCCCTTCCCCTCTCTTCCCCCCCCCCCCCCCCCAGCTTTAGTAGGTCCGAGCCAATATTTAATATAATAATCCAGTGTCTCACATGTGCCACATAAAAGCACAGGCTACTCTCAGAGAAACCTCCTTGTGATGGACAGGAGTTTCAAATACATCCGTCACTGGCCCAGCTCCATTTCAGCTGAGTGTAGCTGTAAATGTTGCATTGGTAGAAAAGCACAGAATTAGGGCACATACTGAATCCAGTTGGACAGTAAGAAAAATCCTGTAAGTAAGAGATTTTCTGAGGGACACCCTTAGCAAAAATCACTTCTCTCATGGTAGGAAGTCACTAGATGTACTTTCATTAGAATCTCAAATAAATAAATCAATGCTTTATTTTCACAAGGTTAAATAAAACCTGTGGAAAATAATCTGTGAGCATCTTGCCACTTAAAGCACGTCCTGAAATTTTGCCCTCAAATAATTCAACAAAACAGCAGCCATAGGACCAAGTTTTTTTTATACATCATTGTGTAATAAAGTCAGTGGAAAATGGACGTGAAAATTTGGGCTGATAGTTCCCTCTGGTGAATGATATAGGAAATACCTTAAGAGGTGCTAAAAGAAAGCAAGCAGAATAATGGAGGAGATGCTGGTACATCTGCATAAATGTCACAGATGGGAGCCAAAAGAAAGTCTTTCATGTAAATCAGGAATAATTCCCATAGATCATTAGTACTACATAGGTAAATACCACTGAGAAATCAGAATCAGGGCCAGAATATGGATAAGAAGTGAGAGCAAGCAGATAAACATAAAAAGGTGCACATTTTTGGCTGGCTGTGCTAATATGTTCTAATTAATAGCACTAATAGGATTTGCACAGCTAAATCCCTTCACATCACACTGAAAATTTACTCTTGATGCCTGCCTGTAAGGAGGTGGGTATGGGGAGAAGGAAGGGAGGGAGAGAAAGTAAGAAAATAATAAAGTGATGTTTCATCTCGCTCTTTTGGAGGAATCACCCCATAATTACTCAGCAAGATTGGCTACTTCCTTTACTGTTAGATTTTCTGGAGAGGGCTCTCTTTCTTTTTTTTTTCTTTCTGTGGGTGGGGTAGCAGGGAGTGAGCGAAGGTGAAGTGAAGGATTAGTCTGGATAAACAATGAAACCTCAGTCTGGATGGTTTAAAACTCAGGATAATCCTCGCAAGTTGGAAGCTCTGCAGTGAGGTAGTTTGAAATGTAAATGTGACATTCTCCTCGGTAAATTAACAAGACATGACTGCAGGCTCTCCTTGTTACTACAGTCACATTCAAAGAGTCACTCATTCTCTCTCTTCTTATCTAATACTGTGACAATAGACAGTCACCAGGAGCCTGCTTCAACTAAATATAAAATCAAGCCTTTACCATATCCAGAAGTGACATATGCACTGAATTATCTTTTATTCATTTTACACAGAATTTTGTTGCTATAAACACCATATAACAGGATGCAGCTGTGCCTCTCCCCCAAGCTCTTAACACCAATTTCTTGCATGCTTCCAAAGAGAAATGGGCAGAAGTTATCTAGTTTATGATTATGAAGCAAAAGTTTAAATGTTATTATGTAACTGCCTAAACAGAGATGATTGATCATGTTTTATTCCTGAACATATGTGAAGACTTTTTTGAAAGTATTATTCTAGTACTTAAAAAAAATTGAAAAAATGCCTTCACCTAATATAAAAATGCCCTGACATTAACAATCATAAGCAAACATGTCGGATGATATGATATCTATACAATACAACTTCTGCTAATTCCATCTGTCCAGAACATAGAGGCACATTCTCCTGTTCAAATAGAAATGGGTGGTAGCATTTAAAGTATTATTGTAACATCTTTATTGCTTCCCATTTTCTCATGAGAGATCTTATAATGGGAATACTATGAATATGGCTCTTGCCCTGTGTTTTGTCTCAGTTTTAGGGCTGTTAAGTGCAGACTTGTCTGTGGTCCCTCAAGGAGGGTCATCAGGGAATAGCTGGCATACACTTATCACAACCTGTCTCTACTCAATGCATTTTTGACTCCAACACAATTTTTAGCCTCTTTTCAGCCTCCAACTCACTGTTAAACTCTTTGCAGAGGCACCAGAATGGGTGCACCCAGATTTCACAGCCAGCAATTCTTAGTGTTAAGAATTTATTCTTCAGAAGGGTTGCAGGGCACTTCTTTCATTACTAAGTGTATAGGCAGCAGTAGAAGGATTTCCTTTGTGAACTTTATCAATAGCTCCACAATAGTAACATCTCAGCATTTCAGAGACAAAATATAGTTTAATAGAATATTTTGAGAATATCTTTTTCTCTGTTGCTTATAGCCTACTAGCTGTCTAGAGGAAGCTTCTAGCTAAGTTTGCTTCATTATCTTAGACAGCCATGCAGACATTGCCTGAGTAAACCCTCCTTTAAACTTGTGACATAGTGGTGCACTCTATGCTCAAGTTTGGACATCCTCATCAGAAAGAAGTGCTGATCTTCGCAAAGCTCTAATTAGTATTATTATGCTTGTACATATCTGCAGTAAGGAGATAGCTGTTTTCTGCCTGTGGCATTGGTATTACTTTTCACATGTATTTCAAAAATATGACAGAGATCAAGGTGTCTGAAAATAAACTCTCAGAAAGAAATCACTACCAATGCTTTAGCACTCTCATTAATCTCTGAAAGCTAGATTGCTCCATAACAGAAGCTGGCCAGCTATCAACAGCAATCCTTTCCCAGAGGGTTTCATGTAACTTAAGCCTTGCTCATACGCTAAAATAACTTCAATTAAATATTATTTTCCATGTGCTTGCATAAACTCTCATGTATCTGAGCAGAGATTTTTTTTTTCCATGGAGATTATATGGGCTTCCATCATAGTCATTACTCCATTTCACAAGTGAAATATGATTTCTGTATTGTGAGCAAGGAATACAACAGTACAAGCTGTCAAACTTGAAGCTTTCTAAAACTAAACTTTAATCTTTTGCTAAACTGATGGGCAAACTTGGACATTCCAAGCAACAGCAGCAGTGCTATAATAAAACAAGGTCCTTAATAAAGGATCAGAAATATCCCTAAGAAATTTCAGCAAAACCTGCCTCTTCTGTGGTAACTCAGGCAGCACTGCCTATCTCCAAAAGGATTTTCAAAGATTCCTTAATGCAGCACTTTTGCCATCAGCAGGATTGCTGGTGTTTTCTTGCAATAAAGACCATCATTACTCTGTAAAACATAACTTCTGCATTTCTGGATACTTTGTTTCCCATTGTTTTTGTGCAAAATGGGTTATGTCCAGAAAGATTTGAAAATGTTCGAGTTCAACAGACCCCTGGAAATACTGGGATTCTCAGTTCTGCAAAAGGGACTGGGATCTAGACACCTCAAGATAGAAACAAGACAATGATGACTCTGTGCTAACAGAGCCAGCCACATCTGCACTACAGTAACTAATGACAACACATACCATTTGGTGCCAACTGGAGGACAAAGGCTTTAGAAATAAAGGTAATCTCATTTCCTGGCCTGGTTGAGTAAAGTAGCAAAATTGAATCCAGTTAAAAAATTAATCATAAACCCTATATTATCAGAGAGTTAGTCATAGAGTTTCATTGTTGCAAATGAGATAGTAACTGAAGGATAGTGTTTTCTGACTTCATTACCTAATCAAATGCCATTTAAAATTCCCTTATTCTTTTCTCAAAGGGAAGACACGAGTTTCTATATTTGTGTCCTTGTCAAAATAACATGTGCTAGAGATCTGCAGCAATTCTACTGTTTAAACAGGACATCATGATTCATGACTTCGAGAGTCTCTTTCAAGTTCCACAGTGGCCTATTCGACAAGTCACTCTGAACCAGACCTACATGTGCCTGCCCGGGTGTCTCACTCAACCATGAAGTTGTTGTGAGAGCTTGGCTTCTCATTGTTTCTGCAGTGTATTCAGCAGCTGAGTAACTCTGGTCTTTCTAGGTAAGTCTACTCAGTGCAGCATTGTCCCAAGTGAATGAACTCTCCTGATGAACCTGTCTTTTTTTCTCATTCATGTGATGCTTGGCTGTGGCCAGTAACACTTCTGATTCCTATAGCACACACAGACCCTCTGTGCCATGCTTTACCTGGCTTTTACAGTACTGACAATGCCACAGAGGCCATATGCTGTGAAGCTGAACTAATGTGCATTTGTAAAAATAATCCTTTGAGATCTGAAGAGAGAAAGAGCTTTTAGAAATGCAAAGTAGAATAGCCTGCCACTACCCACTATTGTTAATAGCTCCATGATTGATTTCAAACATAGCGGTTTTAATTCATGATTGAAATTTGCCCTTGTGTTTGACAGGAAATGGGCAACATCAGAGAAAGCACTGAAGTGACTGTGCACTTACTACTAGAACATGCAGGTTGACAAGTTGTTTTAGAATTCAAAAAGAATTTTTAATGCGATGTCCTAGCACAGCAGTCAACTCATATATATGAGCTTATGATCTGTAAGATAAAAATCCTGATTAACTATGATGCAAGAATGCTTTAAAGTAGAACCCTTTGATTTCCATATTTTCTGACAGACATAAAATAGTTATTGAATAGCATTTGCATGATTTGTCTGTCTTATATCCTTAATCAAATTAAAAGATTTAAAGGAAAATGTATTATTTATAATGCTTTTATGTGACAGGATTTCATGTTACCCTGTTGAGTATTTATTTATGTTAAGTACAACTATTTTGACAGAATTTGATACTGTCCAAAACCTGAAAAAAAGGGGGAAATATAGTCAGGAGTACTTAATAGCATCTCTTTGACACTGTTGGAATGTGTGAACAGCAGCAAGAAGAGTCTTCTGAGGATCTACATTTGAACAGATTGCATCTTTTCCGGTCTTTTTCCTCTCATGTGCTGCTGTGTTGCACTTGAAGGCTTTTTGCTTACCCCACACCATAGAGATGTGACAACTGACCAATGGTGTAACTAGTTTTCACCCGCAATTTTGGATATTGTGATCAAATGATGACGTTAAAACTAGAATAACATATTGCCACTGGGATAACATATATTATAAATATCAGAATCAAATGAAAAACGGTTCTATAGTAGATGACTTTCAAAGAAGTATGCTAGTCCTCACACACTGTGTAAATGGTGATATTGCAAAAGCAGGAACAAATCTATTTTGTCCTTAGGAAGGTGCTACTAATTGTAAAATTAGAAATTTATTAGCTTTGGTCCATAAGATCATTGATAAGCCTCTCTTACTTACATTACAAATCATCCCTCCTTACATACCTGGATGGAATTACATCCAGTTTTCTTAATTTATTTTTTCATAAATAATCTGACATTCATTCCTATACTATATATCAAACATTACATAAAATGATTTACAAATCTCGTAAAATAAAATGTCTCTTTTCATTGACTTGTACAGAACTTTAATACTGATATACTTCATTCAATTTGCCTTGGTTTGATCTTTTTCCCTCTCCTGTCTCTCTTGATGCTTAAAGACTAAATGACAGATTTAGTGTTCATTGGGCAAAATGATTTGATTTGACATCAGTGCTCCAATAAACATAACATTGTCATTGTGTTTTCCTTTGGACAGCTGAAAAGAAATATACTTAAACTTATTGTCACTTCAGTGACTTTGAGATAAGAACACTTGAAGCAGTTAGGACTCTATCAAGAGCAAGGACAAATGAGAACATAAGCGTGTTCAAAATACAAAGGAGATCACCTACACTGCAGCACTACACACAAGCCAGGCTCTGTAGTGCTCAGACATGATAAGACCAGACAACTTTCTTAACGGCTGTCACGGGAGATACTTTGCACAGTTTTCTTCATGGCATGATGGCCTCCTAGGAGGCCAGGTCTTACAGTGGAACGTGTGCTGGCAGCTACTAGATTTGCTGCAGATCCCAAATCAGAGGTATGCCCCTGCTTTTCCCTTGAATCCTTATTAGATGTAACGTGAGCAAAAGCACCAAGAACCTGCCATTGAAGTTATAACCTGTCACACTGAGAATGACCTAAGCACTTGGAAAGCTGTGGTTTTGGTACAAAGATTCAGTAGCAGAGAAAAGAATTCCTGAGGGACCAGAGAGAGGTGGCAACAGGAGGAGAAACAACCTCTGAGATTTAACAGTGGCAATGCACAGGTTAACACAGGGCCCATGATCAGATGGCCAGCATTCAGCCTCCTTGCCCAGTGGGCCCAACCTGTCCCAGTGCATATGCAAAAAGAGAGAAACCTCTTATCTTGATACCCAGCCCCAAGCACCATTTCTTTGCACATATTTGAGGACAGTGGAATAGTTGTTCTAAGACAAAATCACTTTTAATTGGAGAAATTTTTCTGCTCCGGGGAGAATAATCTCCACTGCAAGAATGGCAATGTTTTTCTGCTAAAGTGATGACAGTCTATTTTACCATGCAGCAATCCCTAAATAGATCTTCAAACATGACTCCAAATGATTTACGTGAAGACAGTTCTGTGAAACTGACTCAGAGTTCTTCCAATTAAACAGATTCATGAAGAACTTGCATTAAGACAATTTTGTGAAGAAAAGCTGAACTGAAATGACCAAGCAACAGTTTCAGGCCTAAAAGGATGAACACGGTGTAAGACTCAGAAGACTGCAGGATACATGTGGCTTTGACCATGCTTGACTTGTGTCTTTGGTTAAGTTGCTTCCCTCTTCTTGGTCTCATTTCCTAATCTGTTAAGTGAGGATACTGAAACTTATTTTCCTTTAAAAGTGTTTTTAGTTTCCTGTTTGAAAGTTTTCATTAAACAGTGGTTTGGTTACTCTTCAAGTCTATGTATTTTGAAATTTTTGTATCAAAACCAGATCACAGAATCACAGAATATGCTGAGATGGAAGGGACCCACAAAGATCCTAGAGTCCAACTCAGCCCTGCACAGAACATCCCCAAGAGCCACACCATGTTCCTGAGAGTATTGTCCAAATGCTTCTTGAACTCTGTCAGGCTTGGTGCTGTTACAACTTCCCTGGGGAGCATGTTCCAGTGCCCAACAACCATCTGGGTCAAGAACCCTTTCTGAATAGCCAACCTAAACCTCCTGTGACACAACTTCAGACCACTCCCTTGAGTCCTGTAGCTGGTCATCACAGAGAGGAGATCAGTGCCTGCCCGCCCCTCTTCCCTCACGAGGAAATTGTAGACTGTAATGAGAGTGAGATTCAAATCCAGGATCTCACACATCCCAGGTGCAGAATCCGGCACTTCCCCTTGTTGAACCTCATGTGATTGGTGATTGCCCAGTCCTCCAATTTGTCGAGGTCTCTCTGCAGGACCTCCCTGCCTTTGAGGGAGTCAACACCTCCTTCGACTTTTGTATCGTCTGCAAACTTGCTTAGTATCCCTTCCAGTCCTGCGTCCAAGGCATTTATGAAAATGCTGAAGAGCACAGGGCCTAAGATGGAACCCTGTGGAACTCTCTTAGTGACAGGTGACCAGTCTGATGTCACCCCATTCACTGTTACCTTCTGTGCTTGACCCCTGAACCAATTGCTCACCTACCAGATGACGTGTTTATCCAGTTGTGTGATGGACATTAGTTCTATGTTAGTTTGCAGTCTCTCAATAGTGGTCAATGATTGATTCATCAGTACCTTAAGAGTTTTATAATGCATGTAATGGCATTATAGATAAAAATAATTCCCATGAGAGGACATTTCTTCCTGGCTCAAGCTTGTGATCGGCTTATGCTTTGAAGCATGTGGGCTGATAGGCCTTTTAATTTTATCCTGCTGACTGTAACTGCAGAAGCTTTTTTTACAGTATTCATATGTGTCTAATCCTTTTTTAGAATCTTGCTAAGCTAGGTTGCCTCAATAACTCACTTTGCATTTGCTCAGGTTCTGATATAGGTGAAGATTTATAATAATCAGGACTGGTTCCAAAGCTCAGCTTCTTGGTTCTTCAAAATTCACAAAGAGCCTTTCCTCAAGGTTATTAGTCATGGCTTCTTGAAAAATGTTGTGATTATACAGAATAAAATGAGGACATTAAACAGCATCCTAAGTTTAGCAGTATGCTAATGTAGTGGCTTGTTTACAAGGTACAACAAACGAACACATGTCTATTAACAAAAATTAATGATGAAAAATTGCTGTAATTTCTCCTTGCTTTGAAAATACCTCTTGCAAATAAATTTGGTTAACAGTAGCTTGCTGATTGGCTTTATCTTGCAAACAAAACAATGAACAACGTTAATGAATTCACTTCAGTAACATTAAGATTGTGGTACAAGAAGCAATAGAAATGTGTGGGCTGTTATGGGGAGTGGATGAAAGCAAACATAAACTATAGGAGGTTTTTGTGCTAGTCATTGTGTAGACATTGCACCTTCATTTCTGAGGTTTGTAGTTGCAGTGGCATAGCAGAAATGGCTTAGTGAGGCACAAGCTATTCATCAACTCTGCTGAGGAATCTATAAAGCACTTTTTGTGTTGGCTTCAGGAAATTCAAGCCTTGTTCTAGAGCCTGGTCTAGACTACATCAGGAAACACAAAGCAAGACAAAGTGTGCAAAAAATTTTGATAGATAACTCCTTTAGGTTTTGAGAACTTACATGGTAGTATTTTACTCTGACTTCGTCTGTATTTTACTCTAACTTTCTCTGCCTTCTCTCTTGTGTACACACACAAATGTCCAGTCACCGTGCTGTTTAAAAAAAGAAGCCTCTTTGTAATCTAGTTATTTCCTAGTGTTCTTTCCTAGTAGGATACTCATAAAACAGAACTCTAATCAAATCTGTACATAACCAGGAAGGAGTCACCTCTTTGCTGAAGACACAGAAGAGAAGGACCAGCAACTGAGACTGAAGGCAGTGGGAAGTTAACAGGTGGTCTGGGGCGTCTGAGCATCATGTTCACTCATACATAAGAGATCACATCTGTGATTCACTGTGTTAATTTCTATTGCTTCCTCCCAACCCTCCTTCTCATTTTTGAGTTTATTTGTTTGGGAGAAGCTATTGTGCAGCAATCCTGGAGCATTAAATTGTCTAGATATGTCCCATAAGTACTTCATGGCATGAGTACTTTACAGTCTGAAATTTTCCCGTTTGATGGGCCATGAACTCACCCCACTGATTGTACTTTAGAGAAGTATAAACTTATCTCCTGTGTGCCCTGTCTTCTGCCTGAGTCTGCAATTTCAGTTAATATGCAATTTTCCTTTCTCTTATGATTATTGTAATAATTTGTGTATTTTGTTAATGAAATAGGCTGACACCACAAAATGCATTTCATAGTGGCCACCACACAGAGTGGCAGGATATCATTCTGGGCAACTACTCACTAATAGGCTGCATATTAATAAATTGGTGAGAAATAATTTGTTTCATGACTTTTTTTGATAAAACACATTCACACTAGTTTTCTAAAGAATATACAAGTACTGAGTTTCCAAGGGAGTGCCACTGTGTCAAAAAAATTGGTCTCACAGGCAATAGTATGACCAAAAATCATTCTTAAGCTCAGAGTTGATAATCATGAGGCAGCTCAGGTTTTCAAAGTAGCCTGAGAAACAAACCAATGTATACCACTTACAGTGATTAAGTGTTAAGGTCTGAAGAAAAACAAAATGCTAAACAAGAGAAGCCAAAAACTAATTAGGTAAATTTGGGAGGAGAATTATAGAAAACACGTTCTCATAGTTGGACATTTCATGTTATCAGGTTTAGTGGATTAAGCTTTTTTCCACTTCTGAAGAACTGATAGATCCAACCCTCCAAATCCATATGTGTTCTCTGAAAGTCCTCTTTAACAAACCACTTGTTAAAGACCCTCTCAGTATGCTCTCCAAACTGATTTGCTGTTCTAGCTCCCCTAAACTGTATTTCAGTGTCACAATCTGCTTCTCTCTGTGAGAGTGAATCCTGCATCCCAAAACCAGACCCTACCCAAGCCTGCTGGCAAGATACTGGAGAAACTCTGGAATGGCTAATCTGCCTGAAAGAGACATTAGGCAGCACTTCAAAAGCACTCTACACAAAGCATGGTAGGCTACAAGAAATCCATAATCTAGCTATCTGAATTCTGCTAAGAGAGCAAATGACAGGTTGAGCTCTAAAACGGTTGAAATTTTGTTTTCCTTGGTCCTAGGACTAAATACCAAGACCCTGAAACCTCTTGCTGGGAGTCTGACTTAGCATCAGGAAGGTAAAAAGGTTGCTTTACATCAGCCATGGCAATCTGTAAATATTAAACACAAACACTCTTTAAATCAAATCAACAGTTTTCCCATGTAATTTTTGGTGTCACTGAAATTTGTACAGATTTTAAAGAAAATGGAAAAGGCTGTTAATTGTTTGTTAATGGACCACAAATACAGGTATAAAAGGAACCAATTTTCTTAATGCCTCTTATACTCCTGGGATTTGATTGATGGTTGCCGCTACTGAAACAACAGAGAAAAATCACTTAATGACAAAATGATCTTTTTGTTGGCTGCAAAGGGATTGTGTTCCTCTAAAGCATGCCTTCTTTCTCTAAGACCCTGAAAGGATTTTAGGATTTCATAACCAGTCTGTTCTTTCTGCATAAAGAATTGAACCCAGGGAGGAAGCAGAGGCACACTGGGGAACCTAGGTAAAAAAAAAAAAAAAAAAGAAAAAAAGAAAGCGAAGGGGGGAAAAAGAATCCTTGTACTGAAAAGATTTAAACCAGAAAAGGTTAAATTGCAGCTATCTCTGTAATCCGTCCATCCATCTCTTCTCCTAATTGACTTCATTAAATGAAACCACTTTTAAAATGGGGTTTGATGAATGGGATTGAATACTGTGATTGCATGTGAGAATAGGAGAATGGACTCCACTTCCCTTTTGGTGCTGTGTTTCTATGACTACTGCTGTGACTAGGAAACAGACAGAACAAGACCAATCTCTCTTGTGTGCCTATGGTCACAGTATCTAGGTACTACCAAATATTTAACAAATATGTTAAAAGACATGGACTTTGTGTCATTTAAAGAGTAAATAATACTGATTTTAATAAAAGTTATTGGGAGAAAAGCAGCATGCTTTGATCATTATCATAAGAACATTTTCCTGTTCTATTTGTTCCAACATTTATTGCTGTATTTTTTTCTTAACGCAATTGTTTGCTATTAAAAACAATCTCAGTTAGAAATAAAGGTTTTAAGCTTACAAGGTGGTGAGGGAGAAATAGCCACAAAGTCTCTTCTTAAAAGATATTGGGCTTATAAAATCCTAATATTAATATCTTCACAATAGTCATTACTTTATGGCACAAATGTCTCAATGAATCATCCTTATTTATTGTATTATGGTAAGCCTCTAGCATATATCTAGAGATGATGATTACTTCTTCATTTTTGTTGGCAGTAACATATAAATATGAAAAGCCAAATATTATTATCACTACACACCAAACACACATCAAAGGAGAAGTAGGGACTTTTGAAGCTGATTGATTTTAGTTGGTTGTATTTGTGTAAGCACTTGTCATTATACACAGTCTTTGGCCATTACTTGGCTCCCCTGAACTCAAACTAAGCCACCCACACTTCATTCACTTGAAGAAGGGATATTTATTTTATTCTTTTGTCCTCAATGAAAGATTAGCATCAGCTTGTGAAACTCAGCAACAGGAAAGCAAAGGGAAGGAGTTTTGGCACTGTTTCCCCTAAGTGATGGCTCAAAAGACCTGAGCCCACTGGGTAGGTGAATTCTACTTTGCAAAGGTCTAAGAGCAAGTTAGAGATAACACAGAGATAAACTGAGAGAATGTGTGTAATGTGTTGTTGTCACCTGACATATCACAAAGGAAACTCCCTTTTCGTGGAAAAACTTATTGGTATTTTACCCCCTGTTCCTGGTTTGCTATGTAGCAAACTCATTAAGACTTTTGTCGGAGGGATGTACCTTACATAAAGCCATGGCAAACTGAGAGCAATTACTCAATTCAGTGAAAATAACACTATCTGCTGATATTTCACCAAAGTGAAGGTGCTGCTGTAATGAATGTCCAGAGGTTTCGTTTAGCTTACAAATAAATTGATGAAAAATTGAGCATATGATCAACTGGGGTGATATTAAAATATTGAGAATCACTGTATCTTTCATTGATGATTTGCAGGTGCACAATCTGATAAATCAAGCCAACCAAACAGTATCTTGACAAGGTTTTTCTATTTTGAGTGGAATATACAGATAGGAAGATGACAGATGATTTTAGAAAAGTACGATTAAATGAGTATTAAAAATGAAGGAAGTTGATCAAAGAACAAAGAAAGAATTTCATTAAAGTTAGTCATACCAAAGTCATAAAATCAGTTGTAATATTAGCAATAAAAGATTTAATGAGAAGGAAGTTGATTTAAATTTTTCAGTAGAGTACTTGATAGTTTCAATAGATTTTGACCTCAGAGTATTTACTACTGTTTCAGGTAAGCCTAGTTACCCTACAGGCAGCTGAAAGAATCATCAAATCCAGAGGAGGGCCAACAAGATGATTAGACGGTTTCCTCTCCTATGAGGAAAGGCTAAGAGAATTGGGATTGTTCAACCTGGAGAAGAGAAGGCTTTGGGATGACTTAACTTTGGCGTTCCAGTACCTGAAGGGAGCCTACGAGAAAGATGGAGAGAGACTATTTACAAGAGCATGTAGTGATAGGACAGGGGGTAATGGTTTAAAACTGAAAGACAGTACATTTAGATTACGCATTAGGAAGAAATTCTTCACCGTGAGGGTGGTGAGGCACTGGAACAGGTTGCCCAGAGAAGTTGTGGACGCCTCATCCCTGGAAGTGTTCAAAGCCGGGTTAAATGGGGATCTGAGCAACCTTGTCTAGTGAAAGGTGTCCCTGTCCGTGGCAGAGGGTTGGAGCTAGATGATCTTTAACATCCCTTCCAATTCAAGCCATTCTATGATTATATGAAAATAATTTGTGCCAGCCTCATTATTCAAAAACTCAAAGTTATTAAAAAAATCCCCAAAGAGAGGAAACAAACAAAGTCATGGTTTGACTAAAAACCGAGACATAGTTAAACAAGAAGAATATTGGCCTTTTCAAAGAGGATCCTATTTTATAGCTGTTGAAGTCACTGGTCTGGCTCATGCTGCTTAATAATAATCAGATGAATGACAGTTCTGGTATAATCATCAGCAGATCTCTGGTATTTAAAAATCATGATGTGACAGGAACAATACTATGGATGCATTTAATATTAGCATGGAGTTCTGATATTGTAACTTTCCACTGCAAATCACTTACATTTTTATCACAACTGGTTATGCTGAAAAGCTGATGTAGTAACTGTTAAAGATGCAGTTTTCATTTTATTAAGGACACCAAATCTATTGTTTAGCAGCCCTACATTTCTCGTGAAAGCTTCAGCAGAACTTTGTCAGCTCACATGCTCTGAAGAGGGTTTTCTCTACAGTATTTGGTGCAGATTGCTGCTGGAGGAAGGATAACAAATTAAATTGCTCATTGATCTATTACAGAACAGAAAATCCTGTGTTTCTCTGTATTTGTTGTAGCTGGTACTCCTTAATACCCAAAGGCTTAATGTAACACTCTCAACAACTTCATATGAGAATATGTGAGAAGCCTTTGAAATTAGGACAGTCCTGTAAGAATCACTGAATCATAGTATCATTCCATTTAGGAAAGAGTCCAACCATTAGCCTAGTGCTGCCAAGTCTACCACCACCAGACAATATCCCTAAGTGAGGAAGAGACATAGCTGGGACAGGTGACCCAAAATGACCAAAGAGATATTCCATACCATGTGTCATCCTGCTTGGTATGTAAAGAAAGGGGAAGAAGGAAGAAGGGGAGACATTTGGAGTGATGGTGTTTGTCTTCCCAAGTCTCCATTACCCACAATGGACCCCTGCTTTCCCAGGGGTGGCTGAACAACTGCCTACCCAGGGGAAGTAGTGAAAGAATTCCTGGGTTTATTTCGCTCGTGTGCATGGCTTTTGGTTTCCCTATTAAATTGTCTTTATCTCAACCCATGAGTTTTCTCTCTTTTCCAATTCTCTCCCTGATCCCACTGGTGGGGAAGTGAGTGAGCGACTACATAGTACTTTGTGTCTGGCTGGGGTTAAACCATGACAGTCCTTTTTGGTAGCAAAGGATGGTTTCCCTCTGTCAATCTGTCGGTTATGACCTTGGCATGCTTCCACTGTGTTAAAGCTATACTAGCTAGCCATTGTGACAAAAATTAACTTGGCCCTATCCAAAATCAGCACACCTGGGTAGCATTTTATGATGTTTGATGGCTCTTTTGGTGAAGAATCTTTTCCTCAGTCCAATTTTAGCTGCCAATGTTGCAGTTTGAGGCTCTTTCCTCTCATCCTGTTACTTAGTACCTGTGAGGAGAGATTGACCCCCTATTTGCTACAGCTTCCCTTCAGGTAGTTGTAGAGAGGGATAAGGTCTCCCCTGAGCCTCCTTTTATCCAGGCTAAACAAACCCAGTTCCCTCAGCCACTCTTCATAGAGTTATGATCCAGACCCTTCACCAGTTCCATTGCCCTTCTTTGAATACACTTCGGCACAACAAAGTCTTTCTTGTCGGGAGGGGCCCAAAACTGAACAAATGGTTCAAGGTGTGGCCTCACCAATGCCAAGTACAGGGGCCTTCCTTGTCTCCAAAATACAAGAGCCCAGGTAGACTACATCCACAGCCTTTCCCTCATCCACTGAGGAGGTCACCTTGTCATAGACAGAGATAAGGTTGGTCAAGCAGACCTGCCTTTCACAAACTCATGCTGGCTGGGTCTTATCACCTGGTTGTCCTGTAATGACACTCAGGATGAGCTACTCCATGACCTTCCATGGCACTGAGGTCAGACTGACAGGCCTGTAATTCCCTAGATACTCCTTCTGACCCTTCCTGTAGACATGCATCACATTTGCTGACTTTCAGTCAACTGGTACCTCCCCAGTGAGCCAGGACTGCTGGTAAATGATTGAAAGTGGCTTGGTGAGCTCTTCTGCTAGCTCCCTTGGTTCACTTGGGTGGATTCCATCTGGCATCACAGACTTGTGTGTGTCCAAGTGGCACAGAAGGTTGCTGACCATTTCCTCCTGGATTATGAGGATTTCATTCTGCTCCCTGTCCCCATCTTCTGGTTCACGGGGCTGGGTACTCCAAGAGCAATTGGTCTTGCTATTAAAGACTGAGACAAAGAAGGTATTAAGAACTTCAGCCTTTTCCTCAGCTTCTGTTGCTGTGTTTTCCCCTACATCCAATAAAGGATATGGATTCTCCTTAGCTCTCCTTTTATTGCTAATATATTTATAGAAACAATTTTGTTGTCTTTTACAGTAGCACCCAGATTAACTGGCTTTGGCCCTTCTAATTTTTCTCCTTGCACAACCTCACAACATGCTTGTAGTCCTCCTGAGTTTCCTGCCTCTTCTTTCAAATGTGATACACTCTGTTTTTCTGAGTTCTAGGCAAATCTCTCACTTCTTCAGCCAAGCTGGCCTTCTTCCCTACCGGCTCATCTTCTGGCACATGGGAACAGCCTGCTCCTACATCTTTAAAATTGCCTTCTTGAAGAATATGAGAGACACATTTGCCACAGCCACACAGACTATATGATTTCTGAGAAGAATCATTCTGAAATTCACACTTCCGAAATTATTGCTCTTGTTAGGCTTAAGAGTCAAGGCTTCAGAATTAGGTACAGAGCCTGTGTCAGCACTGATGATCTCAGCAGAGGTTAGATGCTTTAGATACGGATCTATGCTAGTACTGTGGCATGACATTTGTTTAATAAGATTCATTATGCATCAAATTCAGGTCTGTGGAGAGGGTTATTACAGGAGCATCATGCAAACTACTTAAATTCCATTTCTGTCCTCCATTTATAGAAAGTCTTGTGCCTAGGTCTCATGTTAAGCCTCTGTATGAGGTGAATGTCACTGAATGCAATTTATTGCTGTCTGCATAAGAACTCCTACTTGATTAGGGTGTGCTTTCCAGCAGATACAAAACACTCATTAAAACAGATACTTTATTTGGAAAAATAAAAGGCCGTGGTATAAGATAAATTTTTAAACAGAACTCCTAATTGAATATATGCCAGTAATTATTTTCAAAAACCCAACTAAGCCCCAGTACTACATGGTAAAAAATAACTAATTAAAGACTCTTGGCCATATCCCCCGCTATTGCCATGCTGGACTGAATAGAGCAGCAGCAGTGAACATAAACAGGGAATTTGGCATTTCATTTATTGTAAAATTGTATTTGATATAGCTTTATTGACTAACAAAATCTCTTAAACCTTGGAATAAGTTTAAAAAATCTCCAGCATCCAAATATTTAGACATTAAAGATATACTAGAAAAAGTCTCTGCAATTTTGTGGAAGATATAACTGTAGTGCTTTTAAATTTTTATAGTTAACAGTTAATACAGTCACAATTTAGGATCTATGTACCCATTTTGAAAATAAACATTGCTATGTTCGAATCAAGTAGAGGACAGACACATTCATGCACAACAGCCTAAATCTCAGCTTCTCAGAGAATCGAGGATATATACTGGAAAATCTTCACAGATTGCATGAGAGGTGGCAGTGGTACTCCTTCTTCAACAAGTACTTACAGGGAATTGGCCTCTGATTGTGTATTCAGCTGTGCTGGAATGATCTCTGTGGTCCAAGGTGCTACCACACACCACATCCATGAGACTGTTCCTTTACACTGCCAGTGACAGCACCACCAACACCCAGGTTTTATAATGTTTTGGTGAAGATCAGAATATTTAATCTAATTAGATGTTGTCAGTGGGACAGATTTATCTCTGGTGTAACTGTGCAAAAGTCGAAAGAGTAAAACTATGGAGAAACTGTGTCTGTTGAGTTTATTGATCAAATCTGATGCACACAAATCACAAGCCATATTCTGCCTTTGGACACATAGATTCAACTTACATTGTGCCTAATGAAACTCATAAATTTACATATGTTACTGGAATATGGCTAAAAAGAATTGTGACCCATTAGCTAAACACAACCATAATTGTCCCTGATGTGCAAAGTGAGCAGTGTCCTGACTTCTAACCTTGAGAAAAGCTGCTGACCCTATGTGTGAGTTGAGCAACTCACTTGGCCTCCTGTACTTCAATAAAATCCTGCTAAAATCTGTGAGCTTGAAATCTGCAGGAAAAGAAAAGCAAATCACTGACAATGAATTAAGGTTTTCTTTGTAAATAAATTTCATTGTTGGTACCAAAATATCACATTATATTTGAAGCAGGGCTGAAGAAAGACCTGAATAAATGCTAAAAATATATGATACTGCCAGGAAGGTACAGTAAAAAAAGGCTTAGGTTTTTTTGTTCATAACCATTTGCTTCTAATGACATGCTATGAAACAGGGCTTTGCAATTTAGGAGGTTTTAGCATCTGGTCCTTTGATACATGCTACTAAGATTATTCAGATAATTAATTCTAGAGACCATTCCTGACAAAGCAAGCTTCTCTGCAAGGAAAGTGAGCATCTTCCATATCTCAGAGAGAAAACATTTTTCAAAGAAGCATGAAGTGTCTAAAAAGGTGAACTAAAGGAAACAGGCAGCTGGGCTGCTTGCTATTGATGTGCAAGATTGATCAATGTGGTAGAGGCATTTTGAAGAGGACTCTAATATTTATAGCATATAGAAAACAGGTGGAAAATATTATGAAAAAGAAGTATCTGTCACTTAATGAATTGTCTTGTTGTGCTTAAAAAAGAATTAAGGTACATAAGCGTATAACTTGTCATATCCCCCTTGGCATTTTCATCTCCTCACAAGGATGAGGTAGTGCTTAAAAAATATTATTGAATACAGAATGACAGAATATTCTGAGTTGGAAGGGACCTACAAGGATCATCAAGTTCATCTCTTAAGTGAATGGCCCATACAGGGATTGAACTTGTGACCTGTAACTCTGCTACACAGATGAGAACAAGGAGTCTATGCTGCACCAAGAAAGCAAGAAAAATGAGAGCTGTGAGCTGCGAGAGGTAAGCACAGAAGGAAACTGGATCTCTGAGTATTGATCTAGAAGCCCTGCTGGGGTTTTAAGACTGTGACAAGATGGTCAAGTTCTCTGGCTCTGGATATGTAGTACAATAGTAATTGCACTAACAGAAGAGCTGGCACCGTGGAAGTTGTGGCAGCCAATCAAACCAAGGAAAAGCAGATGGTGAGAGTCCAGCACCCAGTGCAGACTAGACCAAACAAGGATCCTCCACCTTGGGCCTGGCAGCACCCTCCTCCCCAGGGCACAGGGATCTGGAGGTCAGTGAAACACATGCTGTGCTTTTTCCTTGGGAACAAAGTGACACAAAGTGAGAGAGCCTTGATAACAGAAATAAGTTAAAGAAACTAATTCTCTTTGCTCCAACTCAGCAGAGCATCCTGCTGTGTTCTTGTGTTTGTTTCTGTGATTTTTGAAGAAACTCAGTAGAAGCCAACTCTTGATAACAAGCTAAGGAAACACTGTAGGTATGACTACATTAGCATTCAAAGTGTTAAATCTACTTTTCTCAAAGTATTATAAATACTAAGTCTGCAAGTCTCAGTGAAAGGCCAAATACCTGGCAATCATTGTTACAATCAACCATTTCAGTTAGTTTATTTTTACAATAAGAGAAAGAGCCACAGCACGTATCTACACATGGTCCTTACAAGCATATCCTGGCATTTCTTATCCTATTGCTCGTTCTCTAGTTTGAAAAACGTAAATTTTTTCCTGGACTGAGAACTGACGTGCTCAACTGCTCCCTTCTTACAAGCAATAGAGGTTTGAAATTATAAAACAGAGGGAAGGCACTTGATAGTGAAAGGTCCTGTGAGTCAGCTGCATGTTTCCTATTTGTACCAGTAGGAGTTCCTTCCTGATGGGAGTGTACATTCTATGCTGTAATATCAAATTATACATTAGCTGGGTAATAGCAGTGGAAATAACACAGTTTGTCATCTGGCTCTTAGGAGTCTTATAGTCTCAGATGTCTTACAGAGCTAAAGTCCTGCCTGGGCAAATACAGGAGTCCTATCTAACCTATGTGTTTCCTCTTACGAATACTGCAAGTATTACCACGACTGCTCTCAACTATGACTTAAGTAGATTTATCAAAAGATCCCGTGTTCTTGTTCATTAAAACACTACATGGAGCATTTTTCTCTTGATAGGCCTGCACAATCTGAGTCCATATTATCCTGGTTAATATTCCTCTCTTTCACCATATTCCCTAACAGAGAAAAAAGGAGAAGGATTTAATGCCAATAAAGAAATCATTATTTATAAGAAACAAACTGAAGAATTCTTGCTGATTCCTGTCTTCAGGAACCTGATAATGAGGATCCGAGTAGGCATTTTTTATTTATTATAATAAAGTGACAAATGTGGAAAATTAGCACACAAGTCCTTAGTGGATGTTATCAAAATAGGTAAGAGAGAAAATATCAACCCCGAAACAAAACAGAAATAACTCTGGAGAGGAAAAGAAATTAATTTCAAGAATAACATAATGCTGTGCAGGCCTGCTCTTACAGAAAACCATCAAGTTAATTAAATTCCACAAACCCCATTGCTCCAAGAAAATGTTGTTTAAATCAATTCATTCTTTCATTATGCCGCTTAAGAGCACCATGAACTGATGAGAAATTACTGAGATGACTTTCATGTATCAGAATCCCTTCAGTTTCACTTCATTTTCTATCCTGACATGGGACTAATGTGCTGTATTTGCATGCTTAAGTAGTATATTTAATTGTAAAAGTGGTGTTGTTAAATTACCTTGCAATGAGTTTGTTTTAAATGGTTCATTAAAGTTTTTAAAATAGCTTGCTGCACGATTGCATCTCTGCTCTGCTTTAATATATTACATCTTCAACCAATAGATGCAGTGTAGGAATCCCTAGCTTGCTGTTTTCCCTTCAGCAACAGATTTTGTACTAGAGACAGTTGCAGATTCATAGGATCAGATTAAAATAATTAGAACACCTGAGTAGAAGTCCACTGCCCTTCAGAACTGCACAAAGATGGTATTGAACTGTTATATATAGAATCACAGCATTGTTAAGGTTGGGAAAGACCTATAAGATCATCAAATCCAAACTTTTAATCCAGCACCATCATGTTCACCAGAAACCCATACTCCCAGCTGACACACCCACACTTGTTTTGAACACTGCTGGGGATGATGATTACAACACTTCCCTGGGCAGACTGTTCTAATGCCTGACCACTCTTTCAGTGAAGAAATTTTTCCTAATATGCAGTCTAGACCTCCTCTGGTGCAACTTGAGGCCTTTTCTGCTGGTTCTGTCACTTGGTACCTAGGAGAAGAAGCCAATCCTCCCCTTGCTACAACCTCCTTTCAGGTAGTTGTAGAAAGTGATAAGGTCTCCCCTGAGCCCCTTTTCTCCAGGCTAAACAACGCCAGCTCCTTCAGGCACTCCTCACAGGACTCATGCTGCAGAACCTTCACCAGCTTTGTTGCCCTTCTCTGGATTCGCTCCAGCACCTCAGTTTCTTTCTTGTAGTGCAGGGCCTGAAGCTGAACAGAGAATTTGAGATGCAACCTCAGCAGGGCTGAGTACATCAGGCTTCCTTGTCTTCCTGCTTTGCAGGCTGAAGTGTCTTAGCCCACTTACCCTTTTCATATACCAAAGATGCTCCAGATTCTTACTCATCTCTGTGGCCCTGTATTAAACTCATTCCAGTAAGTCCATATCTCTCTTGTACTGGGGAGCCCAGCAGTCAAGGTGTGAAAGAAATGCTGAGGATCAGTGTAAAGCATAGCAGACCATCATCTGGAGCTATGGCAGCAGAGCCACTCAAGAACCAACTTCTCCAAGCAACTCTATCTATACTCTGGTAACATTCACACTTACCTGTGTCTATATGATGGAGAAAAACTTTTCTCTACATTAAAAAGAGCAGAATTCAGCTTTTACGTTCAGCTTCATCTGTGTACTTCCTATTATAAAAACCATGACCTGAAGGCTATTGCAAAAATGTAATTCATCTCTTTGTTGACTTTGCTCATGTCAATACACTCAGAAATGAAATGGAAGCATCATTCTTCATCTCAGTGGGAATTAAGCAATAAAATAGCTTTGAAGAGTCAAGTGTTAGTCCTTGGCTGGTAGAATAACAGTCCTATTTTGAATACTTTCTGTGACTTTTCAGGGAGTCTTTTGCAAATAGGCACAAATAGTTGTCTATATTTAGGTCAGCTATATGCTTGTGCGCTGAAATGTTGCTTTTCTTACATGCTGATATGGAGGAATATCATCCCTTAGGGAAGAATTCTGTATCATTAAACTAATCTATGTTATTACATTTCTATTATTGTTTCTGTGTGCATGCATTTTAAAACTAAAGTGCAACAGATAAAGAATACACATTTAGAAAGCCAGTATTATCAGTGCTAATATCTACTCCTATTGGTTCTGATTAACTGTACACTTCTTCCCAGCCATCACCTATAATATGTTGATTAACATGGAGGGAGAAGAGAAGAAGAGAAAGTTTCCCTGTTACACTTAAAGCAAAGATGAATTGTAGTTGATGTGGGCTATCTTAAAAGTCTTGGAGTTACATTGAAAGTGTTCAGGATGGTTGAGAGTCAGGCAGGTGCAGTTACTGCCTCAGGTCCTATGCATGTGAATGGCACATGCTGAAGCTGCACTCTTCAGATATTGTTTCACTTGCTCTCTGTATTTTACACAATGTCCACAGGTATGCTTAACCTTAAACAACAAAAGGTACTTTTTAGTTTTGTGAACGATTAACCCACAATCTGCCTAGCATATAGATATAGTCTATGTGTAGGGTATAGAAGTTCTTATTGGTGTATCTGCAGAACAGTTTCCAGGTAATACCCATGATTTTACTGAGAGCTGCTTCTGTTTTTAGTACACATTGCAGAATGTTTTTTGATGATTTTTGTTTCCTGTTGCTATGGCAGGCAGAGTTTTAGTCCAAACCTTTTTAAATAGGCTCTTTTTGTTCCTAATGCAAGTACTCAATGGCTCCCTGAAGGGTCCAGTAAAACAATTTAACAAATAGAAAAAATGTTTTCCTCAACCTTTCCAGTCTTCTTTTGACAACAGATGTGCTTTGCAAATCTCAAAGCTATAACTATAACTGAGTAAATGCTTTCATTTCCTTTCCTAATTTACACAAAAACAGGCACAAATTCCAACTTTGTTATTAGTTTACAGAGGTTTGACTGCAGACTGTTCTAGACAGACAAAGCAGAGAAATACACAGGCATTAATGTTAATCAAGGCCAAATGTTAATCAAGGCTGGAAGCAGACAATTTTCATTTAATAACATGGTTGTCTCAAATCTTAAGACTTTTCAGTTCCGACTGAGGCTACCAGAAACAGCCTGTAATATTTTTTTTCAAGTACTGGCTTAGTTGCTTCATTCTGGGCTAGTTGGCAAATGAAATCTTACAAGATGGCATATGTAAATCATGGGTCTGATTTCTAGGTGTTAGTATATTGAAGTTCCAACATCCTTCTCTACCAACCCCTATGTACAGCCCAGTGCAGAACCACTTATCTTCGGAAGTCTTCCTCTTCTCTCCCTTTCTGGAACCTGGTGGGAAGACAGGGGTGAAGTAGCTATCTAGATCTGCCATTAGATCTTGAAACAGGAACAGGACTACTGGCAGTCACAGCTTTCTACCCCTGATAGCTCACCCTCTCTTTCACTGGGTGTGCCAGAATATCAGAAACAGATTTTTTTCAGGAATCAAAAAGAGAAACAGACAAAAGATGAAAAAAATATAAAAATCTCTTCAGATAGGAAAAAATAGACCTGGTAGGACAGCAAATGTGGAAGGCAAATTGACTCCAAGAGAAAAAAAATAAGAGTAAGATGAAGAGGAATGAGATTTGCCATATACTAGATGGGATATCTGGTTAGTTTGAAAAAAGAAAAAATATTTATTTACGAGGAGTTAAAAAAGAGAACAAAGACCTTTTAAATAACTCTTCAATTAGGCTGAAAGCTTAGGAATGCATATACACTTTTCTTCCTGCCTGTTCAGAAGAAAAGGAAATGCTGAATTATCAAGAATTCCCTCCCTCCAGATCACAAATCAGATAGTCTACTGAAAAAGATCATCTCAAATTTTCTGTCAACCTCCTCAGCCAAAACTAGCTACTTTCTCTTTTCATTTTAAGAGATTAGAGGTTTCTCCTGTAGGTCCTCAGCTCTAGAACTCTTGAAAATTGGATCATCCTGTCCTCAGAAGCCTGAATCTGCATTGGACTGCCCTTTGAGCACTGCCCTTTCAGCCTTTCTACGGAGTGTCCTGGTTGCTTTTTGATTCTTATGGATTATTGACTCCCAAGTCAGTAATCTTATGGATTACTGACTCCCACCAGCGCTGACCTTCTCTCTATACAGCTTTTCCCCAGCTTCACACAACCCAACAGACACCCCACCTGTTCAGAGACTAAATTTCTATGCTGTGAGCTGTTTTCCTCAACCTTGCCACCTGAGATGAGCTAATTGCAGTGCAGCTACACAACAGCACACTCTCAGCAACCAGATCTATTTTACCTCAGATAAAGAACACATCCCATAATAATAAAGCCAAAGCTCTTAAAAAACCACATTTTTTTCCTCCTCCCATAAATATCTCTCATTTTGCAGCTTTCATTTCCCTGCTCCAGACCTCATGTTTGTGGGTCGCTTGTTATTTACTAGGCTGTCATTGTCTGGGACTCTGGCATTTGCCAGTTCAAACATGGACTCAGAGTGATATATTCCAAGAAAAATCTAGCCTCTCTCTTTAGCTGAGGTTTTCACTTCATCTGTTCATCCCCCCCTGCAACTTGCTGGGATACTCTAAGTCAAAAAATGCACTTCAGAGGAGCAATAACCATTATGTAATTCCAAGGCTCATTTTTCGGCATCAGTATCAAAACCTGACAGATGGCTGTCAGCTACACCTTCAGTAACTGTTGGCTATGTAGCACTTCCGTTAATTCACTGATTTGACAACAACACTTCAAGTCATAACAGAAATGTCACTGTTACTACACAATATCAAAAGCAAATAGGCCATGGTACCACCTATATGTATTCATTGTTCTCTGAAAAATAAACTCCAGCAAATGGTTTACTTGGACAGCTTTAAAAGGTACCAGAAATATTATCTCTTGAAATTCATGTTCAGATTTGTGACAGCATCTATGAATAGCTTAGTCAGGTTCAGTTTAACTCAGTAAAGTGTCTATATGCATGTGTTGTTTGTAAAATGTGAAGCAAACTCCAGTTTTGCAATTCATCAGACTTCAGATAGTGATAGCATTTCTGTTTCCAAGATCTCTTTGGAAGCAAACTTCAGCCCCCTGCTTAGGGTGGATGGAAGGAGAAATTGACCTGCCAAAATTTGGAGTAAGAATTAAGATACTGCTGAAATAACATCATATTTTGAAAACTAGTGAGGAGTAGTTCATAGGCCCATTCTCAGCTGGCTCCAATGATTATTTAGTAAGGGTTTTTGGTAGAGAAATTCCTAGAAAAGTAGGTAGAGACAAAAAATATTATTTTGTGGTTTTCCACATATGTGGACATGAAATACAATGTAATAATTTTCTCCTACTAAATTAATTGCAACTGAACTAAAACGAAACAGTTCTGTCTGTGTTATATGTGATACTTATTGCAAAATGTCTGTCAGATCACCCAAGATTTGTATACGAAAGATGGATTGTCTGGAACCTAAGCTCCATCACATGTTCAGATTTCAGCATGGCTTCCCAGATAGTTTCATATACTTGGAAGAGAATATTCTGTCAGTTCCTAGAATTAAACATTTCTGGCATTTTCTGCCTGGTAGCACCATCAGCACACGAAATGTACATGTTAAATCACGCTTGTACAAGAAAGTACAAATATTTTCATTTTGTAGAATGAAAGAAGGGAAGGGGAGGGCGAAATGTGAACGAACAGCACGCCTTATTTATGAGGAAGGCATTGAGAATGATAGCAGCTAAATGCATGCTCAGGAGAGATACTGCTCTGCTGCAGAGGTGGATGTGAACAGAAAGTGCACAGATTTCCTGCCTACCCACCCACGGACAGCAGCAGCTTTCTCTCTGGGTCATGTGCCGGTATACAAATCAAATGATGAGAAGCCCTTACAGGATGAAAGATTTCTATCATCTAGAATTTAGCTGATAGACCGTAAAGTACTGCTAAATCCATATACCTGTAGGTGGGTAGCAGCAAAGTTGAACTGAGAAAATACTATCAAAACCAGAGATAAAACAAAGCAAATGAATTTAGCAGGAACCATTCATACCAGAAACAATGAATTAAAGACAGGTGAAAGAAATATAAACAACAGCAAAAGGAAGCTAAGACAAGTAGATCAGGTGGGGATAAGGAACTTGTACTTTTCACTCAGAATTTTATGATGATGGATGTTCAGATATATGCATTTCAGTTGGTATGGATGTCCAGTCCCTACAAAGGGAGAGATGTAAATAATTATCTGAAGTAAATGTTATTTTACAGCTTTGTATGGAAGGCATGGAACACATAAAATGTCATTTTTTTGACTTTCTATTTTACTAAAAGTATATGCATCAGATTAACAACTCAATTTGTCCTTTAGGAATACAGAAGAGGTAAGTTTTTTTCTCCCAGGTATTAATTTTGGTTCTGATTGCTCTTTTGGAACTATATAGTCAGATAGGAAACCGTGACTATAATAATTGTATATTATATAAAGATGTATTTGTAACTAAAGATAAAAGGCTTTTTAACCTATACCTTGGGTAGAATCAGGATAAACTTCATTCCCGATTTTAACCCAAGTGTTTATAATCTGAATTGGATGAAAAGGAAGAGCTATCCTCGAATGACTCTTATTATTTTATCCCTGCACAAGTTTTTTCAGGGTAAATGATAGTTCTCCAGTGCTGATGCTAGACTTGAAGCATCAGACCACAAGCTACATTAAACGAAGGAAAGTTCAAAGAGTTTAGGTTTACTAAAACCAGATGGGAACTTTTGCTGTGATTTGGTAGCGGCTGTTTTTCTAAGGAGGATACTTTTTATTGGGGTTAGCCTCACAAGGTTTCATTAGCAGCAAAACAACCCTGAAAGTCATTTGCTGTGATAGACAACATCACAGCAAACCACAATATGTATTTGTGAGAGTCAGGCTTCTGTCTCTGTTCGTTACACTAGTTTTTAAGCACAATCCTTGTGGTGAATGAGCATTTTCAGCATTTCTCCAGGTAACTCCATGGTCTGCTCCTGACCTTCCCTTCTCATACAGGCACTGAAAATGGTGCTTAGCTGTCACTTCTGAGGTGCTGTGTTGTGTCACTCCGCCTACAAGAAGCCTTAAGAACCTGAATAGTCAACATAAGGAAGAGAAGGTAAGAAAGGGAGAGTGAAGCATAACAGCTTTACAGGGCACATTTCCTCATACCGGATGATACTGGTGATGCTCCATTCCTTTGCCGCACAGCTGGCTTACATGATTTGGTCAGTCACTGCATTCCTTCCTCAAAAGCTAATCTGCATCCTAAGGTGCCTGTTATCTGGAGCTTGCAATTTTCTAGCTGCAGTCCTCTGGCATATGTTACTACCTGAAAGCAAAACTATGTTGTGAATCAGACAGAACTCAAACCCTCAACTTATATATCCAGGAATTTTGGTGTCTGGTACTTTCATCTGCTGCACGGCACTGTGCCCTGCTTGCTCACTCTGTGTGGTGGAGAGGAACCTGAGCCAGCCTAAGCACCAACAACAGCCTGTCAACCACAGCATGGGTTCCTCTGCATGTTGATTTGCTCAGCTCCTCCATACAGTTAAACCTAGAACTGCTTGTGAGAACTTGGGCTTTCTGTGCAATATTTACAGGAACTGTCAGCTGGAGGGCCAGTGCTAAATGCCAGGCTGTGTGCTCCTCACAGCTACAGCATGTTCCCTTTTTTCAAGTGGCACTCAGAGGTGCTGCAGAGAGATGGCAGGAGTGCAGTGTTCAGCTTTGCTTGATCTGATCATCAGCAACACAACTACTTAGTATGTGACTTACCTGACCCATGCTCACAGTGTATTAGTGAAAATCTCACAGGAATATGGTAAAATGGTGATTAGAGAATATTCATGGAAATGTAGATTTCTTTTCATCTATTATTCACCCAGGACTGTGAAATAGCCTACCACTTTTAATATTACATATCTTATTTTCTCAGAATATAGCAAAGACTGAGACATATGACACTTATCTTAGAATAAGAATTCTGAAACTGAGATACTCATATGTTGAGTTTTACTGTTAATCTGGAGATATTGCATAAGTCTCCATGAGTTAGTCAAAACCTCGTCTTTTCTGTCAGTTGTGTCATTCTCTGTGAAATAAAAGCTTGCCTGTCAAAACTCTAGGATGGAAGAAAGCAGGGAAATAGGGGACATTTCTCACTTCAATGGTTATTAGATGAAAGCAGTTAACAACCGCTGCTGACTTGAATTAGAGTGGCTTTCGGAAAGACCTAGCATTTAAAAGCCTATGTTATCTCATTACAAATTTTGTAAGTCATGCATCCGTAAGAGGACCAATGGATTTGTTTCTCTTGCTGTAAAGAATCTTAAATAATTAGCATAGTTGGGAGAAAAATGTGATTTATTGTGTTTTTTTTATATATGTGTAGATGTCTTACTTGAGTGATGCATTTCAACTTTGTTTAAATTTCATATGTAATTAAAATGCAGAGTCCATTGTAGTTTTCTGCTTTTGAAATGCTTCCGCCCTCCTGAGTGTTTAAAAATAGAAGGAAAGAAATCCATCAAAGCTTTGCATAACAGCACAAGCCCTTTGTACTGTAAATTGCCATTGTCATTTCTATACACAATATGCTCAAACCCAAGGAATTTATATGTTAAATTTGAATAATGGACCAAAATAAGATAATCCCTCTCTGCTAACAGAAACACATTAGTCACTAGCACATATAACCCTTCTTCAGTACATAAACGGACTCCTTAAAGTAGGGATAATTGCAAAAGACTAATCAGAAAGGAAGATAAGTTAAAAGAAAATTACATCTGATTGATGTACTTGACAGTAGGTAATAAAATTAGGTTCTGCTCAGAACAATTTGGAATAATTGATTTGGTTTATGACTTTGACCAAAATATGCAGAAATGTAACATTCTCTCACAATTGTGCTATAATTGTTCATCCTACTAAGAGAACAAGGGAACAATGCCTATTACACAGAGATTTATTATGAAAATGGGCCTGTTAGAGTTTCGTTATGAAAATGGCTAATTAGAGAATCTGAATTGGATATTTGAATTATCATATCCTCCATAATGCCCATGCACTCTCTGTGTTGCAGATCAAGTACACATGATACCAGCAACTCTTGTGGACCTAACTGTGTATAGAGTTTTTCTGAGGCCCCTGATTTTATATCCACTGTCCCTTGTGGGTACAAATAACACCACAGAAATGCTTGATTCCCTCCCCTGTGTCTCTCTGAGGCTGCTGAGACCAGCTGATATGCTTGATTTGCACAGACTCTTGAATTCTTAGGCTCTGCGCCTGGAGGTATATTATAATCCGCAAAAGGTCCTTAACTCCACCATTCACTTCTCTTCTAAGATGAAAAACAGTGAAGTTAGTTGACCAGCAAAACCAGACAGGGCTGACCCTTGCATGGGTGTTACAATTGAGGGTCTGATTCTTTTTTCTAGGTGTGAATGCTCTCTGTCACCCTGCTGTGTGCTGCTATGGCACAAAAGTCACTTCAAACCCTCCCCAGGCGGCACGGCATGGGACAGGGAGCAATCCAGGCAAACACTATACACTTCTCTCCACATATGAAAAGATGCAGAAGTCTGTATGTACAGAACTGATCTAAAGAGGGACATAACCCCCTCACCACCAGACTTGGTAACAGCAAGTGGCAGGGTATGAAGGTGATGTTGGACCCAAGAGAACACTGTTTCTTGCAGTAACCAGGCAGCACAAAAAATCAGAAACGACAATGTGGATGTCTTAGTTCAGTCATCTAATTTAAAAATGTGATTTTTGGGCCAGAAGCAACTCATTAGTACAGCCTAAAGCTTTGCCAGTAAATCTGAGGAACAATTGAAGGATTTCATATTATAAAAAGCTTATTATTGTAAATGGGTATTTTAAGTGCCAGGAAAAGCCAAAGAACAGTACCTTGCAGCGAAATCCTGTAAGTGATGCATGCACTTCCAATTACATGCTGTCTTGACCATTTCTGCATATGTTCAGTTGCTTAGCACCATTGTGTATTCTCATATTCTCAGCAGGAGAGTTCATAACTTTCAGCAGAAAAACATGCCTGATTAGGAAAAAAAGGGCTATAAAAGTACAGAGAAATGTTTTCAGGATACATTAGGGGTGATAAAATGCTGGGGAATGACACAATCCCCATAAGATAACTTGCACAGAAAAAATGCAATGGACTATATTCTGTGGAAGCTGGAAAGTTAGGTCTATTAACAGGTGGTACAATTTACTCTGTATAAACATTTGGATAGAAGTAGATCTTGGGAGATACTGTACTATACCAGGAGAGTACCTTAGGTTTTTTTTTCATTTAGTTGAATAGCAATAAATAGCTGTTTTTTATGTATCATCTTTCCTCTTGTGCTTGCCAGGTATTCATTAAACAACAGCTTTATTTATTTATTTTCATTGATGGGTTAAAAAATTAGTTCCTGTGAAGAAACCTTAAATTAGGGATTATAAGCACATGTGGCATAAAGCAATAACTCCTTCTCTTTTAAAAATCTCAGTCAGCCTGCACAGGCTTGAAGAATGCTACTCAGGCATAACTGCTAGCAACTTTGCTGGAATTTTTGAATCAAAGATTGGAAATTATTAAGTTAGGGTCAACGAAAGAGGTAAGATCTCTAAGCAGGTCACAACATTATGTCTTGTCCTGATTTCAGTGAATTTGAATCTAAAGCACCTCTCCCTCACCACATACATGTTTTGTAAGATTCTTTACAAGGAAGCAAACACCTCAGATAAGATGCTTTGGCTCCTCAGTGCTTTGAGCTTAGTCCTGTTTTCAAACAGATTCTCAGAAAGATTTGCATTATCTCCCCAGCCTGCATCTCTAATCTCCTACATTCAAAATGTAGACATTTAAAGTGCTGGGTCAATGTTGCTCTGGAGCATGCACAGAAAGGGACATGGGACCTGCCCCAGCGCCTGGTCTCAGCTGTCCTAGGTCTAGAAGAAACCAGCTGAGGAAGAAAAAGAAAGAGCTGCAACTCTGTCCCTGGCTTTTTCTTAGCAGTGCTGTCTGCTACCATAGGGCAGGCTAACCTTAAGGCTGTTTCTGCTGGATGCTTAAGATGCTTCCATGCTTAGGTTGGGGATCCTGCTCTCAGCTGGCTGACTTTTTCCAGGAGCTGAATATGCATCTTTTGCCTCAGTGGACTTCCTGGAGGAAGCAGGATAGCTGAAAGTCAGGCAGTCCTCTTGGTCATTTTTCTTATGGAAAGCCATAAGTATTTCAAACTCTGCCAGCCACACATTTTAAAGATTTTTAAAGTTCCTTCATAAGTAGGATAATCAAACATAAAAGAACTCTTCTTCAGTATGTACTACTGGCCTTATATTTGCAGTCTGTGGGGGGAGTGAAATACGCAGGTGTTCATGTGCCTGTACTAAGTTACTGTACATCAAATAAAAGCATAGTCATGGAGCAGAAGCTTTTCTGCATATTGTTCTTTAGGCTCTGGTCCAGAAATTTAGGCACTTAATTTTACATATGTACATGTCATTTCCATTGACAGCCACAAAACAAATTGTGTATCTAAATGTGCTCATATGCTTTTCTGGCTTGCAGTGTAAATTCCTGATTGAACAGCTGTGGTAGATTATTTTATCAAAGGAAGGAATTGTAGTTGTGTCTGGAATGAACAGACATTCAGAGTACAAAAAACTTGCCACAAATAATTCATCTCACAGAATCATAGAACATGGATTCATAGAATCATTAGTTGGAAAAGATTCTAAGATCATTGAATCCAACTACAAATCTACTACTGCCAATTCCATGACATCATGTCTACACATCTTTTAAATATTTCCAGGGATGGTGACTCAATCAGTTCCCTGGGGAGCCTGCTCCAGTGCTTAATAACCATTTCCGTAAAGAATTTTTCCCTAACATCCTGTATAAACTTTCCCAGCACAACATGAGGCCATTTGCCTTGTCCTATCACTCACTTGCCACTTGGCAAAAGAGACTGACACTCACCTCCCTACAACCTCCTCCTGGGTAGTTGTAGAGAATGATAAGGTTTCCCCTTTTCTCCAGGCTAAGCAGTCTCAGTTCCCTCAGCTGCTCATCATAAGACTTAGACTGTTTTCTATTGCACAGTTTCTATTTGTTTTCTATGAGGGAGGAATGTCTCAAATCCTGTATATAATGTCCCTTTATCTTGTACCAGAAGAAATCATCCTAACTCTTACTGAAAATAGTGGCAAACCTTTCACTGACTTAAACTGATGCTGGAGCAGTTCAAGAATTACTTGAGAATTTTGGAACCTTGTTTTTAATTTTGCCATTCTTCATTATATCAAATACTGCCAAACAACCACTAGATCTGAGGTGGGTGAGCAGAAATGTAGTCTTCAGCAAATGGTTTGTTCAACTAAAATGGATACAATTTTGGTGCAGGATGTCAATTTGATTAAAGTCTGTATACAGTTATTCAGGAACAAGTGTAAACCAGTACATATTTTAGTGAAAACTAAGGGTATAAGAAACAGCAGGAGTAGAGCATGAAAATTACAAAAAGAACTGAAGTGGACTGTTTAACAGCTAATTAGAGTCATCAACTGAGTAATTTTAGTTTGCATTACTGGAGGCATTATGCCATCGAACAGGGATGTGCATGGAATGTCTCATTAGTTTCTGGGAATTTCAATACTGGAAAGTTACTGAGAAGTATTTCAGGAGGGCGAACAAAAATCATCAGAGGCCAAAGATCAATTTAACAGGGTATCTAGACATATGTATGAAAAATTCACATGAACAGGTTGGCTAAATATTAGCTAAAATAGAAATATGTTAATAATATATCAGTTAAGAATAAAGAAGCTTAATTAGCTCAATTTTGAATTTGACGGTAAAATCAAAATTTCCCTTTAAACTCATATATGTTCTCCCTCTTTCCATTTTGGCTTGCATCCTCTTACCCTTTGAGTAAACCTTGAGCAAAATCAGCAGTTTTCTTTAATTGCAGAGCTACAAATGGGCATTGCTGCCCCTTGTTTGAGCTGTAAAAATCATAGTAATGACTTTAATTCCTCTTTGAAGTAGAGCAATGTTTTAAAGGTAAGATATCTAGATTTGATTTAAAAATTTTCTACAGATGTAGAATTTACAAGTCACAGAATGCCCTTTCAATGGCTTTTACCATTGTAAAAGAAATAAACCACAAAAATTATTAGCCTAGTGAACAGTGACAGGCCCAGAGGGAATGGCATGAAGCTCTGTCAGGGCAGGTTTATGTTGGATATTAGGTAAGGGTTCTTCACCCAGAGGGTGTTTGGGCACTGGAACAGGCTTTCCAGAGGAATGGTTGTGGCACCAAACCTGCCAGAGTTCAAGAAGGGTTTGGGCAATACTCTCAGACACATGGTGTGGTTTATGTTGTTGTCCTGTGCAGGGCCAGGAATTGAACTCAATGGTTCTGGTGGGTGTCTTCCAGTTCAGGATATTCTATGAAATTCTTGTATCATTTACACACTTTTATAAGTCACTGTCTACCCCTTTGAGGTCATTTCTCACAGTGTCAAACTGCACAAGGGCGAGAAACTACCCTGAGGACTCTGCTAGAATCTCATCATAATTTGCAGCTGCATTTGGAAACATGGCTAAGGAAGTTTTCAGTACACACAGGGTAAGATGTGTGGACTTTTATACCATCTGAATTTCGTGTTGTGATGAACAACCAGACCTCTTTTGTGAATCTATCTCACTGGTCCTTGTCCTCCATTTCCTACCCCTAAATGAACTTATAGCATGACCTCACTTTCCTGGGAAGAAAACAAAGTGTAAAGCACACAACATAGCAACAGAAAGGCATTATTCACTTGTGCAACATGGGCATTTAAATTTAACATTCTTTGATGAAGGTTAAGCAGGGTTCTGGAAATCCCTTTCCCAATCCATTGTTCACCAGAGTCTCCTCTTCAGTGAGGCTGGAAATAATGGACCTCAGTTTGGATAAGTTAAGAGTCCTATTGTCTGCATTTTCAATTATTCATCTGGATCTTAGATGTAAAGAGGGGTAAAGTGGGCAAGGCTTCACTTGTAATCATCTCTGGTGCTGCCAGTCTAGCACTTTACCAGCAATAAATTAACTTAGGGGAAAAAAAACCCAACAGCAGTGTCACTTTAAATATAAAAACTTATGATGTTCTTTGGTATTAAATTCTAACCATGTAGCAGATTAAAATAATAAAACGACAAAGAAAAATACACTTTCCACTTTTCAGGCACAAAGAAAGCATTGATCAAACATAATACACACAGCAGAACAGAGAGCATGGTTCTTTTTAAAAATAAAGATTAGCTAAAAACATTTAAAAGGCTTTAAACACAAAAAGCCCCTACAGGGTTGGTTCTCTGAATAACGATTGAAAATGTTATCACAAAAGAATATGATTTATTATTATGACTTTTATCAAGATGACTTCTCACATAGCACTCCAAATGAATTCAACCTTGGGAGCTAATCCTCCTGCTGACAAGTGAGTTTATGCTATTTGGACCTCCAGATCTTGAGTCTGAATGAAAAAGGCTGGAACAAGAAAACATGGATCAATCCAAGCCCCTTTTCGCATCCTGGACAACTTTCTCAATGTCACCACATGGGGTGCATTTAACTCCTTTAAATAACTTTCCCGAAGTTTTATTGCAAGCTACTTTCAGATTTTTCCTGAAGGGTTTGATGCTGCAGTAGGCCTAAACGCAGAGAAATCTGGCTAAATACTGACTCAACAAGAGTTAAAATTTCTGGATAATTTAATTCCCTGTGTCTACTCTATCCTTTTTTAAAAGAAATATATTATGCAGCTATTAAATAGATCTATCTATGAAATACTGAATTATATGAGGATTTATCCCTAAAGCCTGCCAGGGCTAATCAAAACCTGATCAGCCTTAAAAGAAGTAGATCTTCATTAAGGAACAGCAGGCAAAAGTTTCTTTTGAATTGCAGCATCACCTGAATATTGAAGGAAGTTTGTTCCACTAACCTAACCTCATCTTGGGCAAAGCAACCACACTGTAAATTAGTATTAGGGCTACAGAAAACATATGGATCAGCAGTGGATAGTTCACACTCACTAGATATATAGGCTGTGTCTCCATTAGAAATCCAAACTCCATTTAAAGCACCATCAGTTAAGGGTTTCCAAGTGCAAACAGGATTCAAGTGCATAACAGTGCCAAAGCCAAAGTCATGATCATATATTCTTTGCAGTCCAAACAAGCCTCCATCTGGCCTGGTCCTCTCTACCCAAGATGAAAATCTTTCAAGAAAGGAATCTTAATATATTTCACAGACATACCTTTTGTTTACCTTTTCTCCTTTTTCCTAATTTTTTTCTCTGTCTTTTCTCCTAATTTTAATGCTACAGTTTCCAGATACGCCTAAAAAGTGAAGGTTGTGAGAACATATTAAAACGTGGGTAGAAATATCCCAATGACTTTTCTCCTATTTCAGCTCAGTGTTGGATCACGTTTGTGACAAAACATTTAGAGACACATCTTTCCTCCATATACCTAACAAAGCGTTTCATAGTTCTGTGTACACTTTACATCATTCCAAGGGTTTTCACATTAGCAAAACATCTTTTCCCCCCCCACTAAGTTTAAAAATGCTGCTATCAAGAGGAAGAGCTAATTTCCAGCTTTATGGTCTAACCTTTGCTCATAGTCCAACTCTAATGGCTAAGGACACTTACCTATACATGAGTGTTATGTTTCTTTCTTCTGGAATGAAGTTTTATGATACTAAGGCAAAATACTGTCATCTTCTCTCTTGATATAAAATTCTAAGTCTTTGCAACTTTTTCCAGCCTTCTGATCTTGCATTTTTTCAGTGTCCCTTTCTTTCCAAACTGCATGCCCTTTTTGGGCCTTCAGGGACTCAGAGTGTAGCATAGATACTGGTCCCATTTAAGATTTGGTTGATCCTCCTGACTGGAATTAACAATGTGAAGAAACAAGACTTCTGAATCCATGCTATGAGCACAAAACAAGCAGTATTCTTCTACACAACTTAGGTTTGAGGTGTAGCTAAACCATTGCAACTGCACTGTGTGTGCAAACTGCCACGCAGCAAGTCTGTTGCAGAGTGAATGTTATGCAGGAGTGCAAAGAGAAATTTTTTTTATTAATAGTATTCTATATTATTCCAGGCTTTGTGTGACTGATGAATTTAGTAAGAGGAAAAGTGTTTCCTCACAAAACACTGCTGAACTTTCTCCAGCTGAGGAATGATGTCATTTGTGCTGCATAATTGCAATGATTCACAGAAGCCAATTACAAACTAATTTTGAAGCCATTATATCTATAACCCTAAAGCGAGACAGTTTATATGAAATAAAACCAGAATAATCTCATGGAAAGAATAATACTGTTTCAGGACAGCGCACAACAAAAAATATCTAGGCAGATAGGATGGTATAAGTGCTGAAAATACATTATATGTGTGAGACTGTATTGCTGGAAGTCCTCAACTTTTACACTCCTCAGCACAGTATTCCCCATCTCACACCACTTCCTTGCAAGTTACTCCTCTTCTTGCCAATGCAGCTCAGCTATGAGAATTGCAAGCAGGAATGAGGTGGGGTCTGAATTCTGCCCACGTGCAACTATAGCTTGTCTCCTGAGGACATCAAAGTGTCAGTCCCTGACAGTTTGGATAGTAGCTAGGAACCAAACTTTGGTGACTGCAGAGGGACTCCACATCGCTCCTATTTCAGACACGCAGTCATGCAGATGTCAAAATACTACTCCTTCATAACTGAAAAGGGTTAGGCTTGAAATGGTGAAGGTCACTGATTCTCTTTATAAATTGTTACTGTTTGAGCTCTGGGAATGCAAGTGATTCACACTGTGTTTACTAGTATTTACATTCTTGCATTGAGCAAAGGCTGGAGTAATATTGATTCAGGTTACAAATCTCATCAGAAAGTAAACAAATGCAATGTTTGTGACAGGGAATTCATGAGAGACAAAAATCTGTTTAAAAAAGGATTAGCCATGCCATCATGCTGCTTTTCTTTTCAGGTCAGAATTAACATTTCTGATGTGTCAATGCAGCAACCTCACTCCTTCTGGTGATTTCCAATAAAGTTGGGCCCTTGCCTCATCATTATCAGCCACCTGGAACAGTGTGTGGAAACAGAGCTTGAGACGTTGGTGGAGTTATGATACATGAGGTGTGGGGGAACCCAGCTTGTTCTTCTGCTGCAGTATTGATTCTGAAGCACTGACAATAGTAAAGCTTGGTTTTGTCAGCAGATTACCACATACATGATTTTGAAGACACACAGGAAGCAGTGAGTACAGTAGCAAGATGCCTTAAATAAATCCTTCCAGGATTTATGGCTTTTTCATGTGTTTATCTACAATTTTGACCAAAGGTACTACTGAGGTCCTGGTGAACCTCTTTTGAACTTCCTCCAGAACTCACATTCAGTGTGAGGAAATGAGCCAAACTGCCTGCCTGGAAGAGGCTGCAAGGAGACTTCCTTTGCTTCCCTCCAGCTGAAACAGGACTAATTCAAAGTTGAGACAGTACAGGCTGAGCTGAACATATCTAAAAAAAAGTATGAACTTTAGGAATACAAATTTAAGCAATCTTTTAAGCAAAATACATTATTTAATGTATAATAGTTTCTTCTTTTGAATTATTCCAGCAGAATTATGCTACATACATAAGTGGCTAGTGAAGGAAGCAATGAAATGAGTACAGTGGCAACTCTAGTCTGGGCCCTAGGAATTGAGTGCTGTTCTTTTTCCTCTTCTATAAAATTTAAGAGTTGCTTAAACTACATAAACACACAAGATTCCCAATCTAGTGAGCCAAGTGATGCAGCCCTGGAGTTGGAAGCAATACAGCTGCACAAGCATGGCACTGTGCCCAAAACGACAAGCACTGTTAGAGAGCTTACAGAGCTACGCTACTCTCAGGTCCCAAGCTAGTTTTGCCACCACATCAACATACCCACTGACTTGGAACCCACTTCACTGTTTCTCATATAATGCTGAAGGTAAACAAGGAGTATTTAAAGCCGACTTCATGAAGACATTGACTGCTCAAGCTCTCACTGACTTTCAGGAGTTCATTTGTTTGTCTCTTTGCCTTATTGGCATAGAGGCTATGGCTTTATCTTTCTTTTTCACCTAAGCTGTATCTCTTCAGAGCAAAGTTCATTTCTTATTATGCTGTACATCTTTGCACAATATCCACATAATTTTGACAGTGGTCCCTCACTTCTTGTGAATTTTAAATAACAATAAAGATTTGATTGAGCTTATAATCCACCAACACAAAGTAACGATGGGATAAAACAGACAAACTGGAGGAAAAGAAGCTATCCATATTTTTATGAAAAGTTCTCCCTTCATAATAAAGGAAAAAAAAGGAAGGAATATTTTATTCAAATTATTAACCCACTCTTTAAGCTTATGTGGGTCATTCATCAATGCCAATTCACTAATTGCAGGAATGGCACTCAGCCTACATTTTTTTTATTCCACCTAACCCAAATTCAACTTTACTAATGTTAAAGGATTCACAAAGACCTCTGCTTTAGCAGAGAAAAAATCAGGGATTTGACTGCTTAGGAGCAGTTATTACATTTAAATAGGTATGTTCTGAAGTGCTCAGATAACCATCCATCAGCATTTATTGCAATTGATTAGAAAATTATTAAATCAATTTTCAGAACTCATGATCTTTAATCCCGAACATGACTATTTATGATATTTATCAATAAACCACAGTAATCAGATTTCTAAAGTTCTAGTTCAGCTTCTATTGGCTTTTGTTTTGATAAAGGGAAAATAGTAAAAAATGCAATTACAACAGACAAAATTACAGCTTGACCAGAGATGCTCACATAGAGGACAAGGAGGTCACAGCTTTTTCCTGTACAGTTGCGTGATCATCACTCAGATGTTCACACCTTTCTTGCTCTAGTAAGAAAGGGCTACAAGTAGCTTGAAAATGCTGTTTAAATTTCACTGTTGGGCTCATACTCTCAGGCCATTTTCAGTTTCACAGCTGTATCTCCCCCCTACTACGAGCTCTATCTCCGCAGTGAAGGGCAGGGAGCAACTCGGCAGGTGTTACATCTTCAGTGAGTGTCTCTGTTTAGAAGAAACTTCCAGAAGTTTAATTTAGATAACGTCAAATGATTGGTGTCCCTTGGAAGAAGAATGGGGCACTGAGTATAAGCTACTAGGTTCAGCTACCTACGCAAGAGAAAGGAAAGAATTTGCATATCACCAAGTATCCCTAATAGGAGTACTCAAAGGTAAAAATCATCACTAAAAAGCCTTTCTTATATACCACATTGGCATGCTCTGTGTTTTATAGAGATTTGGCTTATTTTTGAGTAACCGGAGAAATATAGAAATGCCTGCACTAAAAAATTACCAATATTAGCTGAACTTTCTGATGCTGTTATTGCTCTTGGGTTTGCTGTCTTGGCTTTTGCCCTGAAATATCCTATGGGAAATGTTCTTGTTCACTTACGATTGTGGAGAATCACAGCCTTTTCAATTCTTTTTAGAAACAGAAATTTTGTATTGGTAAAGACACCCGAACACTCTCCCAAGGAAATTATCTTGGAAGTAGCAATATATTAAGAGCTGAAGCCCAAAGCCCTGTGAAAACTGTGTAAGAGGATTTTTTTGTATTCCTCTAAGAGTTCAGCTTTGGCCCTTTGCCAGAGGGACTGTCTAATGTTTGGTTTATGTTGAGGATTTTATTTACTTTTTTTTTTTTAATAAAGCATTACAATCTGGCTAGCAAAGCTTGTAGCCTCAATGCATCTTAGAAGATACAATTTTTTGTGTTATATATCCTGGGTCCTATGTCTTCTTTCATTCTACCAGTATTAAAAGCATTCTGTTAGACTTATTACCAGTGTTATCTTCTGTTCAGTAATAATAAGAAATGTAAAAATACCACTAGAAAAACGTGCCAGAGAAGTGTTTAGCCTGTTAAATACACACCACTTATACAAATGTTTGATTTCATTTTTCTGTTTTACTCATCTAGTAACCCAAAGACACTAAGGAACTGGAATAGATTTGGAAAACTGAAACGGAGGTGGAGACGAAGTCACCAGTGAACCCATAAGAGGTATTTTGTCTATGAACATATCCTAGTTATACACTATTAGTGAAAGAATATACTGGTGTAAAAGAAGTAAAAATACGAATAAAGCAGGAACTACTGTAGCAGCTACACAACAGTCACTAACTAATGGTTTTATCAGTTCATAGCCACCATGGATGTGACAACATACACTGCTCAGGAGTTGACATCTGTGCAGTTCCTCTAGTTAAAAATAATACCTGATATGGTCATGCAGTTAGGTTTCAGTTTAACATGCAGATTTCTAGAAGTCCCCCTGCAATAATGGGGGTAGACATGTTAACAGCAGCAGCCACCAATAAACATAAAATGCTTTTTGTAGAATACTATTTAATAAATGTTGCTGTGCTCTTGATCTAAAAATGGCTAATATGAAACAATAGGTCTTACACTGTTAGCTGCTTACCCTGTTACTTTGAATAAGTTACTTGAAATTAGAAAAACTTTTGCAGGTGATATAAAATCAATTATTCCAAAATTTAAAGCACTGCTATGTTAAGTAGTTGTGGTGGTTTGGACAACCACTGGAGAACTAGAACTCCAAATAAGTCACTCCTCTTCTGTTTTTCCTCCTCCCACCCCCTCCAGTAATGAAGGGACAATATAAGTAAAATAGGTGAAGTATAAGTAATACAATGTGAAATATAAGTAAATATTGTAATTTACTAAAGGAAATAGCAGTAACTGCAAAGATGCAGAGGAGAACAGTTTAAACCAACAAAGGCAAAGAAATATTGCCTGGTCCCTCCACTCCTAGGACAAAGGCTGGTGGAGAGGCTTTCCCCCGTCCCCCTGGGCCACATGGCTGGTCGAACAAAGAAACACAATGTAGCAAATGAAGTTCTATCAAAAATTAAGTGTGGGATAGAATACATAATTTGGTTACTCCCACTTACTGCTAAATCCTGCCTCCTTTTCCTTTAACTAGGGCAGTAACACAAACTTATTTCAAGAAGCAATGTTTGTTCTACAACAGGTCGTACAGCAGCAGAACAACAGTGGAGAAGAACAATCCATTTTTCAATATAAAAATGTATTATGTGGATCCATGCACTGAATTGCAAAAGATTAGTCATTTAGCTATCTGAAAAGAAATGCCCAGACAAATTAATTACTGGAATCTGAAAGTTGGGACACTAATCCAATTAAACATGTAAATGGGGTACCTGTGGTACCTGTGGTGTTCATTTTCAATGTCCTTCAAGCTAATAATAAATGGTAGATTTTTAAACTAATTGTTAAGAAAACTGTCAACTGTTAGCCTGAAATTCATAGTGGCTTTAAACTTGTGCTGCCACGTTAATTCTTGAATGACAAAGTCAATACAGCTCCAAGCCTTTGCCTGTTTCCAGCTCAAGGTACTGGACATTAAAGATTTTGCTTTCCACTCTGGAAATTTACACGACTAGAATTACTCTAAATGACAATATATGTCACATGCATCCAGAGTCCTGAACACCTGGCAACTAATAACATTGAGGACATTGAATAAGACTGTTAAGAAAAATGCCCTGTCTCCAGGGCATCATCCAGGAGCCACTCTGACAGTCATATTTGCACCACCCCAGATTTTCACTGCTGGGACCAAACACCCTTAACACTGGGTAACTCAACAGGTGCCACTCCTTACATGCCCCACTCAGACAAGGATTCCTTACCAGGTTGACCCTGGGTTTCCCACAGCAGAGTCCCAGATGTCTGCTTACTCTTAGTAATTTAATTGTGGTACAGCAACACAAAACCAGCTTGAGTTGGTGCCCCTGGGGAGGGACCCTCTAGAAAGTAATCCCTGGGACTTTACATGCTCATAGTCTGTGTGCTGGACCTGTTCCTCACATGCTCTTCATGCTCCTCATATGTGCCTCTTGGTCCAGTGGTGATATTTAGTTTGGGATCTTCTTGTTTATTTGGATTCTACAGAGTTTCTGAGTGACTGGCCAACCCCTGGCCAGTGCCACAGGTCCCTGTGCCCTTTGTTGTCCAAATGATTAGTGCCAGGTCACAGTCCCTTGCCTGGGGCTCCAAACAACTCCCCTTACCCAGGCACAACATGCAGCTCACACTGCAGCTGCACACTGAGTTACCTGCTCTAAATGTATTCCTCAACAACATCATTCTTTAGGTGGCAAATTAGCAGTGACCAAAGTGGTTTAACACCTTTCTAACATAACCAAGAAACAGTTGAACAATCCAGACAGGAACAATCATGATCTGTACTGAAAAAGTACATTGCTTTAATTTGCCTTGTCAATTTTAGTATGTAGAAATCACATCTTCTCCTGCAAATTCTTAAAGTCTTACGAGTCTTAGGATAATCTATATATTTGGGACTCAGAGATAAGAATCCCCAAGGTTTGAAAACCCTAGGCAAATGGAAAAGAACATTTCATGGCCTCACAAGACTGAGAGGCTGCCCTTCACAAGAGGAATTACTCTCTGATACTGTTGGAGAAAAAAAAAATCACATCTGTTGCTTTTAAACTATATTTTTGCCTAAAAATTTCTGAAAAATGTTAGCAATGGTTTAGTGACAAGAAGCAACTGAACAAATCTGACTACACAATTTTAGTGCAAATGTTCTTGCAAAAATGTAAATTTTTAATTCTCATAGTGCTGCTTTCATGAAAAAAAATCCAGCTTAAGTGAGTACCCAATGCTCCATATAACAGCTTAGTGTTTTTAATTACTAAATTCTAGTTTTGCCCATCATAAGTTACTATGATTGCCAGTTAACTATTTCAGCAATAGCTCTGCCTGATGGCCCTTTACAAACCTATCAACATGCACTTCTATGTTTAATGCCTTTAAATTAGCACTATTTCACTGAAGCTAATGAAATGAAAGTATATTATATCCTCCACCCATCTGAAGCTGTCTTTCTCCAAAAACGCTTTTATGGTTTTTAATATTTATCATTTATACAGATTTACAAGGAATAAGAAAAGTCAACGAGATTCATGCAAACTCAAGATACTACAATGATCAAGCAGCTTTTCTATCAGAGATGTTAAGAATAAGAAGGAAAACTGAAGCTAACTGAAACTAAACTTATCATGATTTAGCCATGCCAAAGGTGTAACATTTGAATAAAATGTTGCTTAAACTCATGCATTACAAATTCTGTGAAATATGTGTCATGCAGAGTAAGTTGTTTCATCTTGAGACATCAGTAATTTCTAGGTGATCTATGGGCAATGTGAATAATCTTTTGGCAGTTCACATTCCTAAGTTATGTTATGTCTGTGTTATAGTTAAAGCCATTTACTAGATTTTTTTCCAGATATGTGGTTTCATACTTCATGTAAATGTTGGAAAGCCCACCTAACCTTTCCTTTTTGTTTACCAAAAACACAAATGATCCTACAACACAGGAATATTGTTGAGGCCTGATATCATGGTTATTTTAGTGGTTCCAGCTGCATTTAATAGACAGCATCTGGACAAACAAGTCTGAAAGTACAGACCAATGATGACAGTGAGAGTGTGGTGAGAACAGTAACACCTATGAGAGAGCGAGTGAACCCAAAAGAACCCATTTTGTGCATCCACAAAATAGTGATTTTCTGGATGAGTAGGTAGCTGGCCTACGAAACCGGTAATGTGAAACAGCCTCGTAAAGTCACTGCCATAGCTGGCTATTGCTTGTGCTGATAGACAGTTACATCCAGAATCAAGGAAGTTTTCAAAGCTCTGATCACACAGCTTTATGCTCAGCATTTCCACTTTCTTTTCTTTGTCGAAAGATGAGTGTTTCCAGTCCTCTTAATTATGAGGAAAATACAAAAGAAACACAATGAAAACAAGCGGTGAGACTGTTTTCCAGAATTCTGAAGATAGTAATAAGTGCTATTGCTTCAGCCAAGCTCCTGGCACCCAAATTCCTGGCACCTAGAGTTATCACCCCCAAATTCAAAAGATTTCAAATATTTATATAATTTTGGATAGTAAAAACACCCAGGGAATCCACCTTTTTTTTTTTTTCCTGAAGTATGCTATAAACACGCAATTCCTTTTTGTCTTGCAAACACCTTAGAATTCATATTATTTTCTGTCGTTCATTTGCTTCATGGAGGAACCAGACATTTGGGGATTTTAGTCTTCTCACTGTCTGGAGCTGCATCTAATCCTACAATGAAGAAATAATTGGATCACAGTGCTCACAGCAGACCCAGCAGAAGCACTGATATAAATGAATACATTTAATTAAAAACAGTGCAACTATACCAGTTGATAATCAGTGAAGAATTTCAAAACTGGCTGTGGGCTTGGCTGAAAAGGCAACACAGAATCAAGAAGGTGGAGCACATCAGGCTGCCTGGAGTAAAAGCTATCCTCAAAATTAAATCACTTTGAAATGATTAAGATGTTTGATCTGAATAAAATATTTCCACTTGTGAGTCTCAATCTGTTTGGGAAGAGAGATGTGTCTAACGAGAACAGTGGATAAGAACTAGCATTGCTGAAGTGAGTGCTGATGTTCTGAAGAGTTACCTGAGCCCCACGACTACAAGAAAGCTACTTAATCATCTTTGCAGGCCCACCCTGGGCAGGAGTATCCACAGTGCAGATAATGATAAATGAAGTTAATATAGTACCCATCCACAGGAAGGCACATTTGTTGTTGGATTACATTAACCCTACACACAATCTGGTGTGATCTGATATAGCATTCTTCAAAAAGCCCCAGCTTATGATAGAGGAATTCTGAAGCAGGAGCTTCATCATGTAATTGTCTATAAGGAAAACCGCTTGGAACTGTACTGTTATAGATATCCTAGTTGCTATCAGTACTATCAGTACTTAATGCTTAGCTCTGCTTGGAAATGGCCATTTAGTCAGACTCATAGCTTCCCTTCCTTGCTTACCAGGGCTGTCACCAGATCACATGTTCCTTTCCTGAGGCTTAAGTACTATGTCGGCAATACAGCAGAGGGTCTTTGGTGAGCTGTGTTTTGGAATTCACACATACTGTTGAGTGTACTGGTCTTTTTCAGTGCTACAAGACTACAATTCAAAATTAAGAGAAATACTTTTCTTTTACCTCGCGCCTTCCCAGATTCATGAATTAAGTAAGTAGCCAAAGGCAAGTGCCATGCAGCGGTGACTAGTTTATCTGTCAACTTGTTTAAGTTACCATTAAAAGACATGGCACTTCTGGGGTTTCAGATCTCCTGTTCTCCTGCTGACTCGATGACTATCCCTTGAATTATCCTAGGCAAATACTGAGTGAATGATGGTGATCTTTCCATGCCCTGTGCAGCTCTTTGACGGACTGGTGCTACCCTTCTGCTTTTTTGTCCACCTGCCTTTTGACACTCCCTGCCTCTTAGTGCTCTCCTCCTGACCCATTTTCTTTCCTTCAAGCTCATGAAAATAAAGCTTTCTTCCTTTCCCTCAACTATTCCATATAATCTCTGGTACTCCATCTACTTGGGAATATGGAAGGGTTCTTTCGGGGTTTTTTAGGGGTGGCATGTGGGGTGGGCAGAAAGGAGGATAGAGCCAAAAACATGTTAGCTGATGACTTATATGTGTTGAAAAATACTAAAAATACTCTCAGAGAAGTGCTAGTGTGATGGAGAAGAAGAGGTACTAGTACTTCTGAGATCTATGCCCAGCACTTGTTGTCAACTGAAGCAATTTTTCAGCTTCTATACCTCATTTTATACCTAAACCAATACCTATTCCACTGATTATTACAGGTTTTAATTAATTCTATTTGTAAACAACTAGGAAGAAATTTAGTAAAATGCATTCAGAAAATTAAAGAACTATTAAGAAAGCTTATCTGAAAGTTTTGGGCTAGGGCATTCAGCTCTGCCTCATTTTCAATATGCTGCAAACAAGAAAACAAGTGATCCCTCAGTGAAGGACAAACCTCCCTTATGAATGTCATTATGAATATATTCTTAGAGGTCTTATTTTGGGTGCAACATTATAACAAGATTTTCTAATGCTCTACCTCTTACATTGGAGAGAAAATCTTGGCATCATAATTCGATTAAAACAGATACGTCTAAAGATGCAGCTTGAAATATATACATATCTACAGACCTCCTTCCAGATGCTGCCATTTTTGCTCTCTCTTGGATTGCAGGGGCGCTAGTGCATGGATACACCAGAAGGCAGCCTGCCCTCAGCTCTCCTCTTCCTCTCCCGGTGCAGACAGAGGAGGCTTCTGCATCTCAGACCCAACATAGATCCTGAAAATCCCCCTCAGTCTGTCTGGGAGAAAGCTGCTTGCCCTTAGGCTTCACATGGAGAGATGACACTATCAGAAAGCCACCATGGTTTGAAGTATGTGGGGCCACAGCTGGATTTAATTAGTTGTGTTTTAGTTATGTCATATTCTGAGGCAAAGGAGATTTGCCTGGAAAGCACCAAGGATTAAGCCTCATGTTCAAGGAGATGGAAAAATACATCTTAATCATTATTTATCTTTCCACACTAAAAGTATTACCCATATGGCCTGTGTTTGTCACTTACCCCCTTTTTCTTGGGCATAAGTGTCAGATCTTTACACAGGGTTAAAAAACCACTTTTCTGTAGAAAGAAGTTCCTGTCTGTAAAAATGTAACAAGAATTTTCTAAAACAAAGAGCTGAACAAAATCGTGTTACACCTCTTCCACTTGGAATGACTTATTCCATAGTTGGGATAAGGCATTTTAGAAAAACATCTACAGTCACACTGAAACGCATGGAGATTGACAAATTATTGTAAATATTAAAATCCCACCTCTCTTACAAGGGATCCTAACACAGGCACCTAAGCAGGATGCACAAGGTAGGGCTCACTAGCAGGTAACATTGCTGTACAAATTGACCAGGTGGAGCAAATTATGCCTTAAATAATCATTGTTCTGGTGAAGAACCAATACCATTAATTTTTTAAAAGGAACCAAGTGCCTTAGGATTTTAATTAAACCTGAGGTCTTATTTTTCCTCTTGTACATTCAAATCAACACATCTATACAAATTTTGTGTTGATAAATGAAATAAGCTTTCACTTATGTATTAGAATTCCAGGTCTTGTTGAACTATTTAATGTGCCAGATTGTCAGGGTGATTGTCAGGGTCATGTTTACGTCTTTAATTTTCTCGACCCACTCGTTGCATCAAAAAAAAAAAAAAATAAAGTGCAGTCCTTGATGATTGACATTTCATTGTATGGATTGCAGTGTTAGATGCCCTTTAGATATCTGCCGCACCAATGGAGCAGCTCAGTCACAGGTCAAATAACATCAATAAGATCACAAGTCATCAATATTTGGATACTCAGTTAAGGATAGAATATAAAGGGCCTTGATTTTCTATGCTCTGTATTTCCAAAAGGGTACATAGACCCTCAAGAGTGTTCCAGGTTTGTCATTCAAAAATGGAGGTACCTAATGCTTTTGAAGTTAAAAACTTTTGAAATTTACAGCTCCTTGGTCATTTATTCCAATCTGCCTCGTCTCGCTAAGGAAGTCAGTTGCAATAGTGAAACATCTGCTAAGCCCAAGTAACTGTTCTCTGGTGGCAGATTTCAAACACAAATAAACGAATAATATTTGTTTATTTTTTTCTCCATTCCCTCTGCTTTGTGAAATACATATGCACAAATATTAACTTTGTTAAACAAACAGGCAGGACACTGACTTCCTGCAAGTGCTAAATTCAAACTCACAAATTGTGTGTTAAAGGAAGGGATTTGGCTTTCCTGACACACCTCCACTGAAGAGTTGATGCTCTGAAATAAATTGCAGCTTGCAGCTTTACACCCAGAATCATCTTGTTCCGACTTAACCTCAGCCAGCATCAACCAGGCATCACACAGCTGCTCACTCACTCCTCACCCCAGTGGGATGGGGGAAGAGAATTGAAAGGGTAAAAATGAGAAAACTCATGGGTTGAAAAGTTTAACAATTGAAATAAAACAAAATAGTAATAATATTACATTGTAAAGAAAAGGAAAATTACAAAGAGGGAGAAATAAAATCCCTAAAGACAAGTGACATAAATGAAAACAATTGTTCACCACCAACCAACTGATGCCCAGACAGTCCCTGACCAGTGGCTTCCCTGCCAAGTTGCCCCCCTCCCCCAGGTTTATATGCTGAGCATGATGCCATATGAAATGGAATATCCCTGTGTTCAGCTGGGGTCAGTTGTTCTGGCTGTGTAGCCTTCCAGCTTGCACTCTCCCAGACCACTCGCTGGTGGTGTGGGGTGAGGAGCAGAAGAGCCCTCGGCTGCGTGTGAGCACTACTCAGCGGTAAGGAAAGCATCCCTGTATTATCAACATTGATTCCAGCACAAATCCAAACACAGTCCCACAGCAGCTACTACGAAGAAAATTACTGCAGCCAAAACCAGCACACCCCTGCACAAGTTGAGGCTGGACAGGGACCACTGCACTGCAGCTCTGTCGGTTTGTGTCCTTAAGGTGGCAGGAGCTAGAAAAAGTGTTAGTTGTTTTTTGGGGGGGGGGGGGGGGGGGGGGGTTGGTTTGGTATTTTCTGGTGGGAGGGGAAGGACAGTGGAAAAGTGGTCTTAAAACTGAAGAAAATCAGAGATAGCTAGTTTTTTGGAGCTCCTGCTTTAATCTTCCATTTTCTGCTCAGTAGAATCATTTATAGGCAGATTAGTCATTATTAAGACCTTATTTCAGAGCAAATCCTGTATGTCAGTAGATTAGGACAATGAGGAAGATTAGCATCTCAGTGTAGTGCTAGGAGTGAGTTCTTTATCTTATCATTAGCATGGACTTTCATGGGTTTTGATCATAATTATTAATTCTACCAGCAGATTTCTGAGCAGGGATTAAAATGCAGATAGATGTCATTAACGTAGCATAATCAAGCTGAAAGTGAGGGTTTTGTGGCAGGAAAATTCTCTTTTTTTTAGCAGTCAATTTAATTTTTGGACTTTTCAAAGTTAATTTGTTGTTTAAAATTGGTTTGTTTACTTTAAATGTGTTCGTGATAGAGTTTTATTAAATATTTTTCTCCTCAAACAAAGATATTCTTATTATTCAGGTTAAATTTTATTCTGATTAGTATAAATTGCATGTAAAATTCTTAAGCAATGTGTCTGCACATCCTTGCATTGTCATAAGTGGAAGCTGAGCATACAGATGAAGAATTACTGAATTAATTAAAAAAAAAATCCTCCTTTTTCTCTGTTTTCTTGCGGTTTTTTTTCTTCCTTTGTCACTTTTTGATTTTTCTGATGCTTTTGCGTTTTATTCTTTCTGCAAATGTGCATTAAGGGCATGGTTCTAATTAAATAAAAAAATCAAAAATTTGTCCTAGATTCAAGGTGAACATTCTTAGAACATCAGAAATATTAAGCTTTCCACATTTCTGAATATTATGAACAAAGTAGCAAATAAAGAGTAGGCATTATTTCATCAGCAAAAGCCTTTTAATTAGGTTTTAGATCAAATCTTCATCAGGGCAGGGGTATGCTTCTTTTGCAAAAGTGCACAAATGTTTGGGTGCATAAAGAATGATAATACTGTGTATTATTGAAATGTTCATAGAACTCTGATTTCACAAAATGTAAAATGCAGGAGTGTGAGGAGCAGATATAATCCTGTGAAGAATATGTATCTGCAGCTCATACAAACAGTGAAGATGGCTAGTTGGCAGTTGTTTCTGTTCTAATTTTTATACTAATCACAAAGTTGATATGAGGAACCACTTATGGCACAGGTAGTGATTACACACACCTGTAGATTTCTTCTGTATCACATTCAATTTTTTTTTCTTGTTTCTTGCATTTCATCCTATGTTGCATGCTCTCTGAGGGTTTGGCTTTTTGTCATATTTTTGCACAGTATCTAGCTTAATAGGTCAGGCTCTTTTGGATAACTCAGCAATTAACTATGCAGATAGGTATTTAAGCTGGATATGAGATGAGGAAGAGTGGCATATGTGGTCCTCTGCCTCTGGTTACGCAACAGCTTCAAAGGTGGCAGTGTTTTGTAGCCTGAGAAATGGCAGTGTTGTAGTATTTCTACTAAAGGAGGTAGAATTCGGTGGAGGCATTTTAGTATGCTAATTTGGAAGAATGCTTAAAAACGTGCAAATAGTTCATCTAATGTCATACAGAAAGTTAATAGTACACAGAGGGCCTAGTCCTAGTCCTCTCAGACACCATCTCTAACAGCAAAATAGGATCTACATAATCTGGAGGTTCCTAAGAATTTTTGCTTACTTGCCTAGCTTTTCAGTGTTTAATGAAGATAACAGCTCCTTTCTGACTCTTTTTGCATATTTAGACGCACAGTTACACCCACACTCTATCCTTCTTCTTGCTTCCTAGTTCCTAAAAGCCATTTCTTGGTATTTTTCTGCTGACATAAAGAATACAGCCTTGGGCAAACAGCACGTGCAGGGCTCATAGAGCTGTCAGGGGAGGATCTGACACGTTATTCTCCCATCATCTGAGAACACACTGCCAGGCATGTGCACACAGACAGGGCAAGATTTGTACCAGAAAAAAACCAGCCAACAACTGAGTAGTGCAGAAGTTCATTCATTAAGACATATCCCTAATGAGTATGAAAATGCTCATTTTGAGGCAGTAGATGCACAAAACTCTAAATAAATTTCCCATGGCTAGTATGGTATAGGGGAATAAAGCCCACATTATACTTCTCTCCACATAAGTACAACTACTAAAACTCATACTATGCTTTAATGCATGCCTATCTGAGGTATGTTGTAACTAAACAAAAAGTGCATCAGGGATTAAACTACACAGAAAACAAATATTCACATTGCTCATTGTCATCATTTAGCTTAGAATTAATTGAAAATTGGTGCAGTTTTTTTCTCTGCCTGTTTTCATCAGCAAAAGAATTTGAGCTTTTTCTTCTATGAAATGGCAGCAGTAAATCAATTCTGATCAGTAGATTTACCCGCTTGTTCAGTAGGGTGTCGTAAACCCTCATGATTTAAGAGCACTAGCTATTGCTGTGCATATGTGAGAAATCCAGCTGTATCTCCCAGGTCTGTTAATGCTGATGAATTTTCTGTGCTGTTCGCTCTTCCCAAGGCTCAGGTCATATATCATCCCTCTGTTAATGATATGATTTTATGGTGCCAAATCCATGAAGAGTTACAACTTTCTTCCACTCATTGGGACCAAATTCTGCAGCCATTTAAAACTCATTGAATTCAGAGTGATTTTTGGAAGTTTTCCATAATTATCAATGGAAGCATTACTTGTTCAAGGGGAACTCAGAAACCAAGTGAAGACTTTGGGAATTTAGGTATGCTATTCATATGCTATTCAACCCCAGCTCTGCAGTGTGTTCTTAAAAACCCAAATATGCATAGGAGATCTTAGTCCACCCTTATGTCTCTTCTATTGTCTCTGAAGAATAACAGTCTGTGGAGCTGGAAGGACTGGTTTTGCTCTTAGTGTGCTGAAGAAGATTGCTTGATGTGCTTGGGGAAGGTAGAATTTGATGCCACACGAGGGCAGTAATGAAAAGAAGAAGAGTGAGGAAAGCCATAAAGATGTTATCCTTCCTACAAGTGTAGGAAGTGTAGGAAGAAGGAATAACAAGGGAATACAGGGAGAAGAGAATGCTGAGAAAGCTTGCGGTCCAAGAAGTTTGGACTTAATACGGGGAAAAAAGGACAGAAAAAGTATTCAGAAACTATGTGATATTTGACTGAGAAAGCCCTAGATATTTTCAACAGAATCAAGGTAGAAAACAACATCAGAAGAAAAAAGGGATGTGGCTGCCATCACGATAATCCATGGTCTCACAGTAACCTTGATTTTGAAAAGTTAGTTTATTTTTAACTGTTTCCTTGATGGGATTCTACAAAAGCCTTACCATTTTATATGGGTTTTTCAAAATGCTTCCCTTGGGCTAGAGTGTGTCCTCCAGATAGCTTCAGAGCTTTCAATCTGTTTACTGAATGATTTCCACTTGCAACTTAAAAGTAGAAGGCAGTTAGTATTTGGGTTATTACATTTGTCTTCTCTCTGTGCCCTTTCCATATGCAGTGAGTTAGCTACTGAAGAGAAGGAGGCTTGGCTTAGATTACAAACTCAGACTGAACATGCACATACAGATGAGCAAAGACAGACATTTGAATATATTCACAGGATAATCTTATATACACCCTAGTATACTCCTATAAAGTTCTCAGTATATAAGGAAATATTTACAGTATAAACTCATAAAAAGATTATGATAAATTATGATCCTGGGCTCTTTGTTAATGGGAGTATCAGTTTGCAGAGAGAAGGGCCAAGTAACTGGCTTTAAATAGCTTTTACCGGTTGCCACAATTTAACCCCATCCAGCAACCAAGTTCCACACAGCCACTCACTCCCTCCCCCACCAGCAGGATCTAGGAAAGAATTGAAAAAGTGAGAAAACTTGTGAGTTGAGACAAAGACAGTTCAATAGGTAAAGCCAAAGCCACACACACAAGCAAAGCAAACCAAGGAATTCATTCACTATGGGCAACTGGGTGTTCAGTCATCCCCAAGAAAGCAGGATTCCATTGTGCATAATGGTGACTTGGGAAGACAAATGGCATAACTCCAAATGTCCTCCCTTCTTCCTTCTTCTCTCCTCCTTATGTTCTGAGGATGACGTCATATGATACAGAATATCCCTTTGGTCAGTTGGGGTCATCTGTCCTGGCTATGTCTTCTCCCAGCTTCCCATGCACCCCCAACTCCTCCTCAGCAAGGCAGTGTGGAAAGCGGGAAACCCCTTGACTCCGTGTAAGCACTTCTCAGCAATAAAAAACACTGTTTTCAGCACAGTCCGAAACATAACCCTATACTAGCCACTGTGGAGAAAATTAATAGCACCCCAACAAAAACCAGCACATTCCACCCCTTATTCTTTACCATTTACATCATGCCCAGGTCTCTAGTATTCAAAACAATCTCATTAACCATCCCTCCCTTTCCCATGCCTTGATATAATGCAGGGACATTGTTCCCTTAAATCTAAGGTCCACCCCTGAAAAATGTCCATAAAATGTCCACAAATGTCCCCAAAATGTCTAGGCCAGCAGACGTGATGTGTTGCATGGACATCAAAGCCAGCTCAGATCGAGTCGCTGTTGCGCTTGCACTGCTTCTTGTACGGCTTCTCCTTGACTGTTTTGGGTGGTTCCTGTTATAGCAATTCCTGCAACACAAAACTCGAAACACAGGCTACAACAGTTTAAAGGTATATCCAAGGTATATATTCTTTTGGTCCAGGCTACTGGGCAATGAACTCCTCCCTTTGTCCCCAGTTTGGCTACAACAAGGCTGAAGGCCACCTTATGATTCTCCATTAGCTTCAGGGAGACAGCCTGCCTGACCATGGTCTTCACCGTGCCAGCAAACCTGCTTCTGGGCAGGCTTCTCATGGGGTCACATCCTCCTTCAGGCATCCACCCGCTCCAGCATGAGGTCTTCCACAGGCTGCAGGTGGATCTCTGCTCCATCCTGGACTCATTCACAGATCACAGGCCCTTCAACTCAAGTTCATGTTGGAGTTTTAACTCAGTTTAACCGAGGCTGTTAAACTACCCTACTAACTTACAGTAGCTCAAAGAAATATTTTAGCTACAAAGAAGTTGGCCGGATATGGTGAAAGACATTTTCTTATTTGTCAAAGAATAAGTTATTAGCCTTTTACTATTCAGTGATTGTTTCATGCTGGGGCAGCTTTGTTTGGTCTGGGTTCCTGCATCCCTTCTGATACCTATAGAAAACAGGTAGAATGGGAACCATACAGCTGTGCTGTGTGTGGACTCTTGTTGACTTCACTGACAAGTGAAGAGGACAAGTTTAGGGATAGTAGCCAAGTAAGGTTTATTTGCACATCCAATATGCTTTTGTCATTTGTTCCTTGATTAACTTCTCTATTTGGTTGTATGAGTTCTCACCATCTCTGAGCACTTTTTGATTATAAAAAAGACTCACCAAAAAGAAATAAAAAAAGAAACAAAAAGAAGATAATTATTTTGCTTTAACACAATGCAAAAAAAAAAAAAAGAGTTTGAAGATGAGGAAGCTATGTTGACAGCAGGTGAATGAATACACAGGCAGTATGAAATAGATCTCAATTTTCTTTCACTTGGGGGGTTGTAATCCTGTAATCTTGAAAGCCAAGGCCAAGAGATCTGTCTGGAAGAATCAATGTTCTAGCAGATTGGAACCTCAGAGTTACTAGTTGCTGCTGTGATGGAGAAATGGATGAGATTGTCAAGAAGATGAAAGAAATCTTAACCTGAGGAGACAGGACATAAAACAAACAGAAACTTAAAATGAAAACAAAAGGAAAGAAATTAATTTAAAGCCAAATAAAAAATGGTTGAGTCCAGATGTGGGTGCGTTGTCACTATGAGCACAGTCAGAAACCAAAGATTCTGAGGTTTTGGTTCTATTTTATCATACATCATATGGAAAACATGTCATTGGGAAAGGGATCTCATAGAGGTCCATAGGGTCCTGAAGGTGCATTGGAAAGTGCTGCTCAATGGCTTTAGAATTAGGGGACATGGCATGACATGACTCCTTTCAAGTCACAGAGTAAGACAGTGTATTTGAGGCACAGACTCCTTGAGTATGAGGAAGGATGTCATGGATTAATTTTTACTTAGGTTCAAAAACTGAATTAATAGTTTCATGGAAGAAAAGCCTGTAAGAACAGCTAAATATAAAACCAGGTAGGTGAAGAAGTCCTAGGTGGAAATTGTTGAAGTCTGCCAGAGTGCTGTGGAAAAGAATTTGCATGTCCTTATTTTAAACTCCTCCCCAGGCATGTGCTGAAGACTTTTTTTTTGAGTCTTCCATGTTACTAGATTGTATCTAACAGTGGATATGGGCATTTTCTGTCCTAATGACATTGAACCTTCTATTCTCTATGTGAAAAGGTAAATAAATATACACACACACCCCTTTGAGGCATTTTTATCTTGTTGAGGAAATAAATATCTGAGGTATTCCTTAATCTACAAAAGCTGCTGTAGAAGTTATAAGATACTTATCATTAAACAAAATTATCTGATTTTTTTTTCCTTAGACTTTTAATAGTGTTGGTTTTCAAGATTGTCAACAGTGTTTAAAGAGTGTGTTGCATAAAGGCTTACAAGCCATGTGGGAAATTAGAATATGAAAAAAACTGAAGGGAAAAGCTCCCAAAACCAAAAGAGAACTTCATCAAAAGAAGAAATACTTTCCATATACTAACTGAGGTGCAAAAAAAAAAAGAAAAAAAAGGTAGCACCTTTGCTCTTATCACTCTCCTCAAAAACTTTGAATCTGCCCATGAAAGAGAAAGAATCAAAATAGCAGCAATTACATTAATTTCATTACTAAAAGATCAAGGTCACAACAACAGCAATTACCTGAAATTTTCTATTACTCCAATTATATTATTATGAAAATGAACACTTGCTAACTACAATAAAGCTTTCAGGGGCACTAAAGTGAATTTTTTTCATTTCAACATGCTTGCTAATTGTGTCAGGACTTCACTGTAATGCAATTGCTATTGCTTTGATCTCGTCAGAACAACACAGTAGATAGATAGTGCCTGCTTCTTATAGGCTTCATCTACAAATAACTTTTAACCCAATATAACCATTTAGGTTAAGGACACTGTTTCACTGAAATATTTATATCACTGTATATCCTAGTAGAATAAAGAATTTGGGAATGAACTATATTAGCATAGGTATGTTTATACTGATGTAATTGAGTCCAAAATAAGCAGTTGTACAGTTTTGTGACCCAGTATAACAAGATGCAGAAAAATGTGATGTTTCTGATCCAGCTATGTTGGTGGAAGAAATTGCCATCTCTTGCTGCTAGTCACCTGAATCTGCCAGCAAAGTGTTTTTCATGAGCATTCCCTAAATTGCTTCAGGCAAAATGAGCCAATGTATGTCAGTGAGAGAATTTAAAGTGACCTGGCACTTTTTGCCTGAAGTGACTCGGGGAGCACCCACACAGACTGCTCAGCTCCTTACCTGGTTTGGGCAATAACTTCAGCACAGGGACACTCACACCAGCTGTTGGAAGCAGTTATTTCTTTCATTGGCAAGGACAAATTTGTAGTGCAATGTTGCATTCTAGCAAAGATAAGGCTTTACCTACACTGAATTTATGCTAACAGGTGCACAATTTCAGATGAATCTCCCACTGCAGACAGCCATGGTCAAGAACATTTTCCAGCCTTCTCTTGTAACAAAATATGGTTTTTGCTTCTGCTGCTGCGATAGTGTAGAAATAGGCTATTCCAGAGTTTTACTCTTCTAATGGCTAGAAAGCTTCTCGCTTCCAGCCTGTATTTAGTCATAGCATGTTAACAGCTCCATGCTCCATGGTCTGTTTACATCCTTCAGCTTAAGCAGCTCTCTTCTCACATTGGCATTTATGTCCCACAGTTATCTGCATAAAGCAATCATATCTTCTCTTAGTCTTTGTTTTACCTAAGCATACTCCTAAGTCAGACTCACAAGCTCTGCTCTCCAGCTATCTCCTGCTCCTAATACTCCTCCCTGAATTTCTGCAGGCTGAACTTATCATTCTTGAACATCAGTATCCAAAATTTGCTATAATAAACATTTTTCTGTGTGCCTTTACTACATATAACTTCTATGTCTCTACTGGAAACGTTTTATCCCAAAGCATTCTTGATAGCTATCATCCTTATTACAGCTGAATCACTGTAGTATCTCATTGTCACTTAATTATCTATGGATAATTTGTTTCTAATATATAACAGAAATTTTTTTTTACTCCTGCATGCAGGACTTTGTATGCTGTCATTTTATCTTATACTTAGTTGCAGAGGACTTTCAGTTCTTCTTTTGTGATATTCCAATTTTATTTTGTATTGACATTTTCTCCCAATCAGTACTAGCAGTGAATTTTATTAGCACATTTTTTGTGCCAAAATAATTAAGTAATTTTTTAAAAAAGTGCTATTAGGACCTACACCTGTCCCTTCTCTTCAGCATGATCACTTGTTTTTTCTTCATCAACTACTTCTTATAACTCTTGGAAAACCACATTCTTTAGCCTATAGTTTGGTAGCCTACCAATGTTGTCTAACAAGAGTAAATCTCTCATATCATGCATTTTAAAGAAAATAAATTTATATTTACACAAAGAGATTGTATTAGGTAAGACAAAAATAGAACAACAGTGAGAGAAACTACTGGACTTTATAGACAGTGAAAGAGGAGTGCTTGAATTACCCTTGGGTGACGAATGTCAAAAGATAGTAAAAGGCTGCTGGTTTCTGGGAGTCCAAAATTATTAAACAAGGTTGCAAAATCAGCCAAGCTGATGTCACTGAGAATAAAACAAAAATAGGTGGTTTGGTTGTTTGAGGAGAGAAAAATGAGAGAAGGGAACATAAGGAAAATCCAGTAATGTAATCAGGGCAGTTGGAGCGTATCTGCTGAGAAGCACTAAGCCCAACCAGCAGAGCTCTAACAGGACAATAAACTGATGGTAGGACAATGCAGAGGGTTAGACTTGCTTCTGCAGTCAGTTAGGTATTTCCTTGTAGAAGGCATTTACTTTTAAAAAAAACCAGTATCAAACTTTGGGGAACACTGAGCATTTGGGGCCTGGTTCCCAGAGCCCAAGATGGGGTTCCTATCCCTTTGGGGTCTTCAGTTAGCTACTGTTATGTAGCTCCTCATATTGTAGCTCTCCCTTTTAGGATCTTCTTGTGTGAGAGAAAATGTATCTGTATTCCTTTTGGACTTTCATGAATCAGAATCCAACACTATCTAATGGTTTTTTATCCCGTATTGTCTGTTAATGAGTCACTTCATCCTTCTTTATATCACTGACTTGCAAAATATTTATCTGGAATTTGTATCTTTTATAAGATTAAAAAGTTGTAGAAGAAGTTTTTGTATTTTATTGCCTTTTTAATTATTTTTTTTTTAAATTACCATGAGCATAATTCAAGTGACTAGTGGTAATTCTACAGACTTGAAAACACAGGCAATAATGTGAAGTTACCATTGCTAACATTATATCAGCATCAGGAGTTGGTGTAATAGGATAATTCAATTGTGATCTTTTATGGTTTATACAAAACCCATGATAGTAGGAGCACTAACAATAAAAGAGATGGATACTGTAAGGTAGGACTAAGAAACAGAACTGAATTGCATCAGACAGTACAGTTCATTGAATAGTGTGTCCTCTGATTATATTACCTTTATATACACAAGCTGGATTTGAGCTTGTCTGTGAGCCTAGATAATTTGTATGTTATCTTTGATACTTAAAGACATCTAAATGTCAAGCTGCAGCTCTTCTGTACTTTATTAACCAGCTGCATACATTATTTTTTCCTAAACAGTTTTGTGTTTGGTTTTTTTTTTATCAGTTCTTTCATTAGATATTCTATATATAATCTTTAATAATATATTTTCTCTTAAAAAGAGAAGGGAAAAACCAGGGAAAAGTTGTTGTTTGTGATGTTACTTTTAACTAGGGTGGCAACCTGCATTAGAGAACTCTTCAGTCTCTAAATTAGTGAGCTTATATCCATAAGAAACAGTTTAGAAAAATACAAATTTACACATATCTGCAGTTTTTAACAAGTCTTTTCACATCTATAGTTAGTTGAGAGATAGACCATCCATTAGAGATGTAAAATGATTTTCATTATGGCTTAATAACATCAACCGCCAGTAGCTAAACATTATCTCTACTGGAGAAAAGTAAAAACTTATCTTTGCATTGAACTTTTAATACAATTTTTTGCATCAAAATAGTGAATCTATATAAAATTCTAGCAGAAAGAAGGAACTGTAGTTTATTTACATTAATGTAGCTGCTAAAAGTCTGGTAAAAGGTAGCTCTGTTTTATCTCCAATAAGTTTTTAAATCAAGATAATTATCTTGGTGCTAGAAACATACCTTTATTGTATGAAAGATTAACCCAAATTAGGATTAAGAGTTTTTTAAAGTGTGGATGCAAGTCAAAATCTCATTATTCTTCAAAATGTCATTCCAGCAAAATTCTCAAAAGGAACATTATGACTCATGTCTCAAAGACAGGATGGTTCAGCCTATGCACAGTGACTACCTTTGGGTTATTGCCTATTTAGAATTTGCTCTATAAAAACGTTTCCAAATGCAGTTGGTACACAGGTCTTTACTTGTATTGTAACTCAGCAATTATCAGTGACAACTTGTTTGTCTGTGGCACTTTTCTTCTCAAATCTCCTCTTGTTCACTCATGGTCTGCAGCTGTCAGCTTTTCAAGTCTCTTTGAAGTAGACATACACACTCACTTTTATTTTAACCCTGAAGAAATTGAGGAGCAAATAGTCAGAGAAACTTAATTGTGGTTTGCTTTCCAAAAAATGTGAGTGTAGGTGCTAGAAACCTATATTGTGATGATTGATTGCCTACTAAATTCTAGATGTTCTGAATATCCTGTGAAGTTGTTACGTGAAGTAAATAATACAGGTGTTTCTCCAGGGTTGAACTAACTGAGGAAAGCTTAATATCTATCATGATGAAAAGTATGTGAAGTGTATGCCAGTTTGGATCTCCCATGATAAGATTAACGAAAAAAAACCTAACTGAAAAAGATCACATTTAAAGAATTACACTGTAAGTGGATATGAATGCCATATGGATTTGGGATTAGGAGGAAGCTAGGAATAACATTTTGTTAATTAAATCTATTATAAATGATAATGCAATACAAATCACATTACAATCCTGAAAAGCCCTGTAATTTTCACACCAAAGTTGCACACTGAAAGGAAATAGACTTGTATCAAACACGTGGAAAAATGCAGTAACCCTGTAAGTTAACTGTGTGCCAAGTTACTGCTGTATTGGTCCTGTACAACCATTTCTGACTTCATATTTGGCTTTGTTTGACTACCACTGTGTATAAACTGTATCTGGAATCTGCAATGCACTATGCAATTTTGGATTTGTTAAAGGGAACATACACTCATTTCCTTCACTGTTTAGCCTGAAAGCTAAAAAACAGGAAGCTCATCTTGCCTTCAATAAGATCTGGTATGAAATAAAATGCAACCTTCATTTTTACTGGTAGCATGCAAGAGACATAGAAATGGTGTGCTATGCTGAAAGGTGCTACTGGTTTATGCCCAGCCTGTTGATTTACAAGAATTTAGAACTTGGTGCTAGATGCTGCTCAGATTTTTCTTTTTCTGGTATCTAAAGTTTCAAGGCTTCTTTGAATTTGACAAGTCCTGTAATCTAATATCTAGCTGTGTGTCACTAAAAAGGAGAGAGTTTTAAGTTCAGGCAAAAATCTAACCACCAGGTGTTGTTCACTAAGTCTATAAACAAAACACACGCGTAAAAAAAAATTAGTCAAAATAATGTGAGAATCATAGAAAGGGTATTAAAAATTATCAAAATTATTGGAATATAATTTGTCCTTTACACATTATATAAGTGAATCAATATAAGTAATCTGGCTCAAATAACTATAGACACATGATCAGCTCACTGTATATACTAGAGGTAGAAGAATTGCATACAGTCATTCCCCATGTCCCCTGTCATTTGATGGTGATAAATTGCACAGTGGGATCCCCTCTTACGCCTTTAAAGGTCATCTGCCCCCCAAGCTACTGCTGTTAAAGTCACATGAGTAAAACAGAACAAGTGGGGAGAGGTGAAGAGACATCAGCATGCACAAAGAGTGAATACGGATAAATCGCCCTTTTAGGTTGAAAATTTTTTTTGCAATGTCGAGTTATCATTGTATTCACTTTGCAACACTAATCAACACTAGATAGACAGGAAATCAAACTGCTTAGTGCTCACGGGGTAAACATGAGGATTTGTATCGAACTTCAGAACTTACTTCCTGGCTAAGCCAGATTGTCCCCCTTGAGCTATTTTCAAAATGCATCAGCAAGAAGGAGGTTATGTAAAAAGACCTTAAACCATATGTCACCAGGTTGTATCCACTTACATCAAATACTTTAACACTGAATGTAGACATCTCTGCACTGTGTACAACACTTGCATGAGATTAGTTTTTGCCAGATAAGGCTGGATAACCTGTCATTAACTCCTAATGACAGAAGCTGATATATAATGTATGCTGGCTTTGTATTTTGCTGATTGAATTACCAGGAAAAAGAATACTGTATATAAAGCAAACATTTCCCTACTTTGGGAGAACAAAAATTTAGTTGTTTATCCCAAATACAGTGGTTATTTAGCTGTTATTTGTCCGAAATACACTGTTCTTGTATTATTTATCCCAAATATATTGTTATTATCTCAAATATATAGTTGTTATTTAGTTGTTATTTATCTCAAATATATTCAGTGGACTACATATGAAAACACAAAAAACTCATTTCCAAGATTAAATATTTATCTAAATTGCAAAGTCAGGGCTCAGCAAGACAAACTAGGACAAGATTGTGAGACAGTGAAGGTCAAACTATCTGCTGTTTATGCCCTCCTTGTGGCTAATATGAGACATTAGCTAGGAAGTGCTGGTTACTCTTTTGTCTGTAATTGCTAGTGAACAAATGGGGCCAATAACTGGATATATTCTATTCATGTTACAGGTAAATATTTTAAGGTCTTCATCCAATCTGTGTTTATCTTTTAAACCTGATCTCTTTTCTGCCCCCTTCTTTCTGTCCTGTGATGTTGAACTTTCAGCAATGTTTTAAGCTATTTTTCTAAAGTTTTACAGGTGAGTTTTTAAAATATATTATTTGGGTTGACTTTTATTTTTAAAGCTGTTTACAGAAACACTAACTTCTATAGCTCAGCTATGTGTTGGATAAAACAGTCTCAAATTATTTGTATAGCCCAGGCAGCCATAACACAAAGTCAGTCAATTCCCAAGATAATGTCTTTTGTTTCTATGTGTTGGCCTAGTTGCAAGCAGGTAAATACAGATAGAGCAGCTCTTTTTTTTTTTTTTTTCTTTTTTCTTCTCTTCATCTTCTTCATTTTATACTGTCATTTTCAAATGGCATATGTGAAGGAGCAAGATTCAGGATGGGAACAGTTCCAGGCATGACGGAAGATATACAGCAATTGAAAAGACTTTATTATGGACTTTACAGTTTTCAGGTGTTTATATACACATTGTATGTTGCCCTTACATTTATATTTCCCGGGTGTGCCCAGGTACGCCCGCCTCCCTGCTTCCCTGCTTCCCTCTCTGACTGGCCGGAGAAGCTGCAGAGAGGAGACAGCCACCCTCCGCCCTTTCCTTCCCTGGCTCCTCCCACGTTCCTCCCCCTTTTGCCTGTGTTCCTATCCCAATTCGTTCCCCGTTTGTCTGTCTCATGCCCCACCCCATGTTCTAACCTTTCCCCCGCCTGAGCTGATAAAAAATCCTGTGCACGCCTCAATAAAGCATCTCTCTGCACCCTACCTTGTCTCTGAACCCATCCGTGCTGTGTCACGGCCCCATCATCCCCTCGGACCGTGGCAGATATATACGTGTATTTCTTTCCCAGTTGCATATCAAAACTTGCAGTACATTGTAAGCCTGGAAACGTGTGAACTGAGCAGCTTTGGTTTTATTTGGAGCCAATTTGTTCAATTCAATTTGAAGTAATTTTATGATTGCATTAGTGTTTTGAAACAGAGTGCATTTTACAGCTTGTACATTATGCAGTAGTACCTAGAAGGTCAATAAATGCCTGATTAACCACTCTGAGTAGAATATGTTTTACCCTTCATTTCAGAGAGATATGTGTTCTCTCCTTAATTAATTAAAAAGTAGCATCTTTCTTTAGCCAATAAGCTAATTAGGTAATGATATCATTATAGTATGGACACTGTATTATTCATCATAAAAATAATTGAATCAATTTAAATGGGAGAAAAGTGAAATCATAAATTGAATTAAAGGGAAAAAAGACTGGGCATTTTGGCTAGATTCTGACATGTTTTCAATATACCCTCCTTCTACAGGCTGACCTCCACGGGCTTAAGAATGGCTACTGATGAAGAGGAACAAAACAGGCAATAGCAAGCTGGATATATTGCATAAAGTTAGATACAAGGATAGCTGATACCCCTGATATCCATCTGTGTTGTCTGGATTGAACTTGAAACTACTTCTAGAAGCTGCTGAAAAAAAAGATTTCTAATCATCAAAGAAGTTTTCCTGCACCTCTAAAGAAAACCTTCTCTGTTGTTGAAAAGGAAAAAAAAATTAAAAAAAAAAGTTATATTCGTTTTCGTGAAGCTACAAGGAGTTATAAGGGAAGTAAATATAGACATATAGAAATGAATGTGTTTGAAATTAGGTTTGATTTTAGTTTTTTTTAATTTATTTATTCAAATAAATATTATTTGTATAATTTTTTTAGCAGATTTTACAGGGAAAGAGTTAATTTTCAGATGTGAACAGCTTTTTCACTGGAAATGATGGCTGCTGAGCATTATGCCAGTAAAATACATAGTGCTGTTTAATGTCACTGGCTGCATTGTACTTTTGCTGTGGGAAAGGATATGAACATAACATGAACTAGTTGATTCATCTCTGACATGAACTGACCTTTCAGCATTTCAGCTTAGCTTTGAGATGATCTTGTAAGAAGTGCTGATTAGCAAAATCTTTTTAATTGGCTATTTAGCTGAGACACTCAAGTGTTCCTAGTGTATAAGGTTTTCTTTAAGAGGGTTCTGCAAGTGTGGAATAAATTCTGAAGCTTAGCTGAGTATGACCTGGAGTTTCTGAAGAGCGATGTATGAGGACAACTATTTCTCCTAAAATGCCTACATGGGATGACTTGAATCAGAAAAAAAACTCTTTTAGGAAGAAAAATGCAGCAGTGGGAAAAAATTCCTGTGGATATAGTGGATAATTGCAAGTGGTGGATTTGTCTTCACTATTAAAAGAAAGAGATGATACCTTAAAATTATCTTCAAGTATAAATTTAGCTTAGCCTCCGTGATTCCTACTACTCTGTTGCTCTTTGGCTACCAGCACTCATTAACCTTCTTTATAATATGTATGATCTCTAATGTGTATTGCAACACCATCTGATTTTTACATTTATACATGTTATGGTGTTTGGTTTTTTTGTTTCCTGTGATACATATTTTACAGTTGTTATTGCACCTTTTGTGCACAGAGGAACTGTATGCTAATGAGAACCAAGCCACTCAGAATCTTGTTTCCTTGGCTGACAATAGGTTGCATAAATCCTAGATGAAATCAACATGAACTCGACATTTCTTCTTGCAAAGTAGGTGACTTTTCGTACAACAGTCTTCTTCAATGGACATAGATTGTCGAAACTTGTCTTACAGAATGACAGATAAATTTTATTATAAAAAAATCAATTTCCTTCCTTCAATATTTCCTTTAATAATTTCAAACATCGTATATCTTAACAAGAAATGTTCCCAGCCACTGTGATTAACATGCAAAGCTGTTTCTTAAGAGTATTCATTCTTTGAAAAATGACAAGGAGTGCTAAGAGGACCTTGTTCTTAATTTTTAAACCCACTAATTTCATTGTGTCTGACACAAAGCAGAACATCTTTGCTATAATTGCTGTATAAGTTATTTTTTTCCACAAAGTTGTAATTTTCCTAAAATAAGCTGGACTGCTTCAATTATGTAAATCAAATATCTGGAGAATAAGATGACTGCATTGGCAAAACACAATAGAACTTAACAAGAAGCCAACAGAGAGAGGGAGAGAGTGATGGGGAAGGCAAAAGCCCAAATGAGGATGTTTTTTTCAATTAGAACCACAGCAAATTCTCTGCCCTGCTGGTAAACTGGCTCCTGCAGCTTCTCATTCTGCCAGATTTGCTCTTCCCTTGGTGCCAGAGTGTGACCATTAAGATTGGCAGGAAGTCTAGACTAAAATGTAAGCTAGTGTGCAGAGACAAGCAGTGACTGAGAAAAAATGACAGTTTGCTTCTGTTGACTTTTTTGTATTTCTGTTGAAGCAAATATATAGGCAGTAGTGCCCAGAATAGCCAAAGAGATCATGATAAATTTCACATAAGACATCTCAAGCAGTATGAGGTGAAACAACAACTGGAAGATGGAAAAAGGCCGTAGTAATGACTAAAAATATATTTATTCTCTGGACTGACAGCCTGCTTTAAAGAGCTGGCACAAGGTGGCTTGGATCCTGAAAATCCTGAAAACAGTTGACTCTTCCATACGTACCCTTATGTGACTCCTCCTATAAATCCCAACCTTCCCTCACTCAAGATCTTCTCAGTGACCTACACTGAACTGTTCTTAGGGTGCATCTGTTTTTATCTCTTCACTCCAGATGGAATGATCAGACTGAAGGCAGCTACACAAAGGTGAAATAGCACCACTGATCTATATTATGAAGTCACTGCAGCTTTATTTTTAATCATAATCCTTGTGGGTTTTATTGTCAAAATCTTTTTTAACAGCTTCACAGTAGAGACATTCAGTAGAGACCTTCACTGATCTCTCTTCAGTGATTGACATTTTTTTTTCTTAAATAACTTTAGGTAATGCAGAAGTTGTTAATATACTAGACTCATTCTGACAATTCTTTCTAACATGCTTCTTTTCCTATTGGTCAACTCTTTTTCTTCTACTCTTTCAATGTGGCATAGAACTTGATTAAGTTCTTATAAGAGTTTACTTTCCTTAATTAGGAAAAGAATTCTGAAATTCTCCTGGTTTTCGCTAGTTCTTGACTAAAATCAGAGCATAGAAAATGTTGTGTGCATTCAACATTGCTTAGCTTGAAATTTTAGGTATCTAAGTGTTTAAAATCTGTGATGGCTTATTTTAATTCTAATAATTCTCTGTCTTACATTGAAACTTTCCTTTTTGTCCTTGAATTATTTTGTGTTACATTTTCATGGCAGAAGACATCTAGTCTAATTTAGCATTCTGTACTTATTTACTCAGTGATTTCTCTGTTCAAATAACTCCATGTCTTACAAAGGACTTTGTCAAAGCCTACAGTGAAGCCCAAGCAGATTCTCTTGTTTGATTTGCCTGTTACAACTTTTTGCTGAAATACTTATCAAGGAAATTTATAATTTTGCCTTTAGCTGACATGTCAAATAGCTAAACTGGTGTTGTTTAATTGCCTTCTGCTTTGTACATCCACTCCTTCCCTCAATACAGGGTTTTCAAAAGAGATGTGTACACAAAAGATGTGTGAATATCCCAGTTTTCTAATATAGATTCTGAAAGGTACTTACAGTTTTGTAAAACTCAGTAACCGCTTCTTAAAATTGTTCCTTTAGCATCAAATGCTAAGATTTTGTTGCTAATACTTTGCTCCTGCAGTGCTTCTCTTGTCTCAGTCTCAGACTGTGACATATTATTCCTATGTGGATAGAAACCCTTCAAAACAGTTATGTCTCAGAATCTGATTAAAGAAAAATTCAAGCTTTTCCCTCTTCTTGGTCTAGCAGTACCAGTCCTCCTCTTGGTCTGGCAATCTCACATTATTACTTTTCCTTTTTCACTCAATTCTAATTAAATCCATACTTGTTTCTCATGCTTATGCTTCTTAAATTAACTCTTGGAAAATAGTTGTGCCCTTTACCAAGACTTTCCCTCTGGCCAAAGTAGCTGAAGAAAGTACTATGTTCCTCACAGGGAGATGCAACAGGTAGTACATAACATGGTAGGATTAATGGCTGTTCCATATAAGAACAAATATTTTATAAGCAAAGAATTATAGGATGACATTATTTGTATTAGTCCTGCTTATATGTTGACTATATTTCACTTGGTCTGTTTGGGGTGAAACTTAGAATTATACTGATTAGAATTTCCTTACATATCCCCTTACTTCACTGGCTATTCTGAAATATGGGATTGCTTATCATCCTTGATTGCTTAATCGTACAGACAGCTTCACATTATTTTTGGTTCTCTCAGCAGAGTGGAGGGAAAGCATCAGAATCAGACTGTAATTGCTGACAGATAATAATTTTCTTTCCTTGGCATTGTAAGGCAGTTCAGGTTGCAGCCGATGTGTTTTATGGAGTTTTAAAATGAAGGGGTAGTAGAGATTGTGCCATGACATGACAACTGAAAGAAAAATGAGAAGGATAACAAATTACATATAGCAGATAAAACCTTATGTCTTGCATACATACCAGCAGGCATGAAGCACTCTCTCAGGTGCTATTCCACAACATATGTTGCAAGGGTTTCTTCCAAAATGAAATGATTTTATTACTATAGTTTAAAACCATGAATGGACTGTTTCAGAATTTTCACTAACACAAGGGAAAAAGGAGGAAAAATACCACTCAAAATGGCATTCAGCAGCATGTGTTAAGATTACTTTTTGCCTTAATTGTCAGCAAAGTTGAATTATTGTCATTATACTTCGGCACATGAAAGAGTCTTTGATCTCTCAGATATCTGAATTTTCAATATATAGATGAAATATCAGATCCTGGTTATTCCAGTATATAAGAGGAAAAATACTTATCATTTAATTGTATGTGTACATCCTATCTGCAAGAGTGCATATAATTCTGAAAGACACAATAGAGTGGGTTGTGGCAGTACTATTGCTGCAGAACAATACTACAATTAAAGAGTATTATTACTTCTTCCCTATCAAATGAAGCCTTGCATATTATGTTTTTTAAACTCCTTTAAATTATATCAAAACCAAGACTGAGCCAGGAAGACCACAATTACTTCATTTACGACCCACAGTTTCTTCTGGTTTGCTATGTACATCTGTAGGGGGACTCTCAATTACAGCACAGATAACAAGGCTCTACATATAGTAGCCAAATCTGAGTACCAAAGGATATATAATAAAAATGGATGAAAACTCACAAGAAAATACTGTCTACTGATTTATTTGCTCTGATACATCTTGTCCCTGCTATATATTGTTGCTAACCAGGCTTCAACTAATTTAAAGTATCAGAAAACAAGATTTTAAAGGACCAATCTTCTTAACTGTAAGAAAAGTAAAAGACTGTTTTCTAAAGACTGTTTTCTCATAGTAGAAGTCCACTTTATGAGAAAAAAGGCAAAAGCCTTCAATCATATCTTGTATAACTGGATGGAATTTTATGCACTTTTAAACAGTATAGAAGCTCTTTAGAAAGATGTGAAAACAATTTTTCATCATTAGTGAAACATAAAAAACCCTGTGGATAGCTTGTAAACACTGAAGAATGAGAACTCCAAAACTTGGCTTAGGGACTGACACTGGAAAATCTACTGGACTCAGAAAATGTGTGTGGTTTTTTATTTATTTAAAGATGGAAGTCTTTCTTGGCCATTTGTATTTTCCATTTAGGATTTTTCTACTGCCTCTCTGGAGACAAGGTAAGAGATTACTAGAAGACTCCCTGGACTGATTTGGCCCTCTGATTATTACTCTCTTCTTGTTGTTCAGGTTGACAGTAATGAGATTGAGAAGTCCTAGGGCAATCAAAAACAATTTCAGGTCACAGGGATGACTGGTTGAAGGGACAGCAGCACAGGTGGTGTTTTCCTCAATCCCTTTCGTAGCAAGGAAGAAGGTCGAAAGGAACAGGAGAACCCACATGATCACATGTGGCTTAAAGACTGATACCATCAGTGTAATCTTGGTATTTTTGAACACAGGACAGTTTATATAGCACCATGCTTCTGGATGCAGATGGGGTTCACCTGTCTAAAAGGGGGAAAAGCTTTCTATCCCATGAGTTGGCAGGGATGATTGACAGGGCTTTAAACTAGGTTTGAAGGGGCAAGAGCCTTGAATAAGACCAGGCTCGCTAGAGATGAGCCTAGGAGTGGCATGTGTATGTCAGGAATGAAATCAATAGCCCAGCTGAAGTACATCTACACCAGTGAATGCAACATGGGTAACAAACAGGAGGAGCTGGAAGCTGTTGTGCATCAGAAAAGCTTTGACATAGTCACCATCCTGGAAATGTGGTGGGATGACTCGAGTGACAAAGCTGGAGAATAGGAGGCTCAGGGAAGACCTTGTCACTCTCTACAACTGTCTGAAAGGACGTTGTAGCAAGGTGGGGGTTGGCCTCTTCTCCCAGACAACTAGGGACAGGAGAAGAGGAAATGGCCCCAAGCTGCACCAGGGTATGTTTGCAGTGGAGACCAGGAAGAATTTCTTCGCTGAAAGGGCGCAGGCTGCCCAAGGAGGTGGTGGAGTCACCATCCTTTGAAATGTTCAGGAACTGACTGGACGTGGCAGTTCATGATCAGGTGTAGTGGGCAGTGTGGTATTAGGTCAAAGGTTAGACTGGTGATCTGGGTGGTCTTTTCCAACCTCAATGATTTTATGATTCTATGATTGCACATGAAGAAGAGGAGCTACAGGCTCAGCACACTCATTTTGTCTTTTCTGCATGTTGGACTTCCAGACATGAAAGTATTGCAAGGAATTGCTGCTGATACTTTCCCTTCCTTCAAATTTGTATGAAAGCATTTTCAAGTGTTCCACGTGGTAGGAACACTAAGAATGGCAGCTTTAGCAAAACTCTGTTCTGGCAATCACAATCAAGTTATCTTCCTCCTTTCATTTACACTGTGAAATCAAATGTCACCATATTGTCCACAATTTTCTACAGCCTCTGTTTTCTTAGATATGTACTGCACATAGCATTACTGTCGGTCTGACATTGTGATTGCTACAAAAACTATTCTAAATCAGTTATGAGCAAATCATGAAAAGAAAAATAACCTACTTCAAAACCATTTTCTGTTACATCTGTTTTCACTTTTTTACAAAAGATATTTTCATACATGCACACACACACACATATACAAATTTAAACAGTGCTTGCTTTGTCAGTATATATGACTTCCACTTTGAAATAAAATGGGACAGAGAATACACTCATGGAAGAATTACTAACCATTGTGTTTCCTAATTTTTTTTCTTTTATTATTTATGCATAAAAGGGACTTGTTACTTCCTAGTCCATCTTCTTTCTCTTATCTGGAACCTGCAGTGAAATTGTAATAAAAAGAAAAAAAAAATGCAGCAAAGATAATTAGTCCATTTTACTGGCTTTAGGTTTATATCACTGCTGAACATTAAAGAAAATTTGTGTTTACTATCATAAACTCAAGAGAGGTACATTTTGTTTCCATAAGCACCCTGTAGGACAACCATCATATAATCCTGCTCAAGTGTCTTTCAGTGCAGGATAAACAATGTAATGCAGTACATTTAGTACTAAATAATGACACTGAACTGTTGTGATTTCAGTCTGTTTAACAATCTTGAGGCTTTTTAGGGTCACACAGCAAACAATGTTTTATCTTTTTTGCAATAAAAAGTGGGTACTGGGATTACCCAAACCCCATTAAGTCTTCTCTATATAAAGAATCCATCCCTTTTGTACACATGCTGGTCTCAAATACGTGATTTTAAATGTCATAATGGAACCAATCAAATGTGTGTTTAGCTAGGAGGTGCCAGTCAGCTGACGTCAGGGAGACTGTCCTGGACTGGGACTACGAACACATCCTGGTGGGACATGGTTCTACTCTTGCAGTCAGTGCAGCTCTTCAATAAGATGGTCACATGCAGGGCACATATGTGTGTTTCATTAGCAGAGCTGGTGGAACACATTTTAGCATCTGCCCTTTATTTACTGATATAATTGGGGGCCTACTTTCAAAATTTAAAGTGCTAGATTTGTGCTTAATTTGCCCCTATGGATTTTATATGTAAATCTGAAGAAGGAATTGCAACAAAAAGAAGAAACAAAACTTATATTCTGTCCCTTCCCCTTGAACAAGTGATTAAAATGCAGATACTTCACAAAAGACCCTGCTTCCTTTTCTGCTCACAGATAGTAACATCTTCAGAGTCAAATGTGCCTGTTTGGAGATGCTTTATAGTAACCAGGTTGCTTCTATTCCCTCCTCTACTTAATAGTCCATGAAGAACTTGATAATCTGTGAAAGCCTCTAGCTCCCTGTAGAGTGGGTCCTTCTGATGTTTCAGCCTTTGACTTTGTCACATGCACAGCAGATAATAAAAAACAAAGTTGCCTTTCTAGAAAAGTCATGGCTCACTGATCTCTTTAGGAACATACCTTATTCTTTCTCAGCATCCTTTGGCTCTGGCCCTAGAAATTGTTTGAAATTCTCAGGAGGGAGGCTTTATAGTGTGATATTTGTTCACTCCTCATTGCCAGTCTGACAAGTGAACAGCAGTTCACCAGAGTTCAAACATCTGGCAAACAGCTTGCTGCAGCTCTAAGCTGTCACACATTAATAAAGACCAATTGTTCCATCAAGAACATGTTGAGAAGTTTAAAGGAAGAGAAGAGCCAAGGGGAAACATGCTAATTAAAAGTATCTATACAGAGATGCAGTGGATAAAGGATGATTAATTTAACTTTCTTAAAGGTAAATCTATGTTGCAGGATCAGACAGGAACTTTGTTTAGCCTAATTGAAGAGAAGCACAGACTACCACCCTGATACCTGTTGAATAGCACCTTATTCACTGGAGAGTTCCATGGAATCCCATTGGACTTCAAGATGTAATTCTGTGGCTGATGTTAAGGGAAGTTGGAAGGACATATTTTCATATCGATTCTTCCTCTGACATTAAAATATACTAATCTGCTTCTGCAAGAGGACAGAGATGCATCAATCCTCTTTGTGTCTTCAAAGTCTTTGATGCTCATTATGTCAATACCTTATATATTACACAGAGTATTAATTTTAAAGCATGCCTTAAGGAGAGGTATATGGAGGTATATGTCGAGAGATACTCAATTTGTGTCTCATGGACAATTCATTCATGTTCTATTTCAAGAGATCTAACATTTACCCCATCACTTTCTAAATGTCATTTTCTCTGCTATTTTCAAATCCATGGCTTTTGTACTACATTACAGCATTAATTTTTAAAGAAAATTCCATAGCTTTTTTAAAAACAGGCACAATATTTTAGCTTTTAATTCCATGTCTCTGACCACTTCTCTTCCTAACAGCTCAAAAAAGTCGAAAAATCTCCAAAATATTCTTATGTCTTTGCTTCAGGAAGGATGAATTCAGAAACATATTTATATACAGAATAATCTTGTAAAATATGCTACTGTCTTTGGAACGATACCAGGCACAGTGCACACAAGAATTCCCTTGAATTTTGTCCTGCAAGAGTGGGAGATGAAGGTGGATTACGCTCTGGGTGTGTTTGGACAGGAGTCAAGGATGGGGGAAGAGGAGATTGTTTCATGCTTCTGCTATGAGAAGCAGGGAACCCTAATGTTGACCACTCACCATGTCCTAAGATATTTCTTTTCAGTGGCAGCTGCTGCAGGGATCTGGCAAGGACCATCGAGACCAGGGTCATTTTGCAGCCTGTTGGTCTGGGTGCCTACTGGTCTGTACTTAAAGCCAGCGCTAGTGTTAAGCAACTAGAAACAGCTCTTATACAATATGCCTGAATAAACAGAGGATTTCATGAGAAAAACTAATGTCTTCTGGAGACCAGAAATAAGCAAGGTATCTCTAAACCTTTGGATCATGATCTGAAACTGTGGTTTATAGCATCTGTTAGGTATGATGATTTTTTGACAATTAATGTTCTGCTTGCAGTTTTGTTGGGAACAAGCTGATCATCTCACAAAGGCCAATAGAGGTCAGTGCAACTGCCAAACTGCCAAACAGAGGCTAAAGACTAGAAAGACATGGAATATAATGATTGACTTAGAGATTTCTTTGGAAGCATAATATCAAAATTTATATTCCTGCTACAAGCATTGTTCCAGTACTGAGAATACAGATGTGCACTTCAATAAGCTCTTTTCTCAGATTTTTTTTTGTAATAAACCATTCTAAAATAAGCATGCAGAATAAGATTTTAAATATTTACATTTCTATGGTTTTATTTTTCTCTGTGCCACTGATCTATGTTGTTCTGCCGGATGACTGATTTTTTAAATCCTTGTCCATATTTCTTTAGGTTCTATGAGTCATTAACCCTCATGGCTGAGACCTTCTAAGATGTTTTCATCTTTGTGACATTTTTAAGGTTGAGGAATTTTGTTTGAAGATGTCACAGTGCTAAGAGCTCTGCAGGACAGAGCCTCAAGTAGTGGTTAGTGTTTTCATTTCACTGGGTTCCCTGTTCCAGAGCTATCAGGGACTCCAGGAGCTCTGTGTTGTCCAGAGGTCAGTGTGGAAAGCTGTATAGGTAGGACAGAGCACTGGCACTGTAAAGTTGTAGTGCAGCTGCTAGTCCAGCTTCTACCCTTGAATTCCAGTTATGAGATGCTTTGAATAGGACTATTCTTTCTGCTGCCACTGGCATGTTTGCTGGACCACATGATTGTTGTGCATCTTCATAGCAGGATGTGTTTGCCTCCTGAGACAAGTGCCCTGACAAGGCAGGAAGACTGGACTGCTCCAGCCCTTTTTAGATGTGGTTCTGTAAAGCACAACACAATGTGGTCAGTTCTTCCAACATTTGGAGATATGAAGGGGTTGGTCAGAGAGGGGGTCCAGACACTGCTACAGGCAACTGGCAGACAGAAGTTCTTGCCCTGGCAAGTTGGGTTCTGCTGTGCAGGAAATGCAGCAAAAGATGTAGACAGATGAAGGTTTTGTGATTGGAAAGAGTACAGGATCAAAGTGATGCTGACCATGAGTGGTGGGAAACTGACCTCTCATCACTAATACCCATGAATTTAGAGGTCTTAAAAACCACATGCCTCCAACATTGTGCATAGCCACATGTTTTTACAGCAGTGTACTTGCCAGTAAACTCTTGCAGCCAATACTAAACAGGAGTGGCTTTTTGCAAAGTATTTCTCATTGTTGGCCTTGTGGTAATTAATCCACCTATCCATTGCTGCAGATCAGTTTCTCCCTATGGCCATCACTGGAAGACTATTGCAGGACACTGTAGGTACAACCTTTTGTCGCTGTCTATCAAATGGGAACAGCATAAAATTTGTGAGAGGAAAGGCTTATATATCAAATACTATTGCAAACTCTACTACAACAGTAGGTGCTATGTTTGTTCAGAAGGTTCACAAAAATTTGCTGCAGATCAACCCAGATATTTATTACAGTGCCAGAGGTGAAACTTTACTGGGAACAACCATGGTTTCACAACAATATAGTTTATTGCTTCTATTTCACTACAATACAGTGATATTCTTTTATAATAGTACCTAAATATGAAATATCATTTTATGAAAATAACTGGAATTATTACAAGTTGCAAGTTGAAACACACCAGATGTATTGTATTCGAGTGATCTACTTCTCATTTAACACTGTAAATTTGTTGAGTTTCATTTCCCCTTTGTCAGTTGTAGAATGGGGGACTCAGAGGTAGTGATCTTTGCTATATATAAATACATTAAAGAGGTGATTGAAATCAATTTTAATATGGAAATCTGACCAAAAATGACACAAAAGTACTGAAGTCTTCACAAAGCATATTGTTAAGAGATCTATGGCAATATTTTCTTCCCTCCAAGATTTTTCTGTAGTAGCTGTACAAGAATCACAGGCATTCTCTGCCAACTTATAATTCATCATGGTTTTAAGGGGTTATTTTCCCTCTAGGTATCCTTGAGCTTTTGTGGAGTCTCACTAAATATCATGGTTGTTTACAGTGTCCATCATCACAAGTGATGGTAAAATAGCCTTCCAACACAGGAGTCACAATGTTATTGCTCTTAAAATAATATGTTCTCAATTTCTGATTAGCTGATTTTCTTCAGTGTATCTTAAGGAGGGTATATTATCAAAATATTAAATGTAGTGTAAAAAACCCATTGTGGATGAAAGTTACTCAATAACAGCAATGTTTTGAAGTCTCGAAAGTCCAGTTCCTTCTCTAGCAATAATAATACTGTTGATGATGTAAAGTTTTTCTATTGTATTTATAAGATGATTGTATGTAAGTATCCCAAAAATTCTTTATTATGCTGTGTATATGGCAATGTGTAATCCATAGCTTTTGGAGTGTGAACAAATATATTTAACAAAGTAGCAATGCAAGTTAATATTTAAGATGTAAAACAACTGTAACAAAAAATGGGAAACATGAAAATTACTATCTAGTATAAATAAATGAACTGACAGTGCATCCTCTTAAAAATCAGTACTATGAAGGCAGCCTCATCTTTTTATTATGTAATTAATCATATTGCCATTCTTGAGACTTTATTTTGCCATATGCTTTAAGGTTCTATTATCAGTCATGAATTATCTTGATGCAGGAGTCCACACTATAAAGCTAGAAAAGAGCTAAAAAATATGGCCTGTTCCATACTGTATACTTGTTTCTAACTTGAAATATATAAGTGAAACATGAGAAGCTGTTGGTAACCAGTAATAATTTAAAGGATCATGGTAGTTTTAATTAATTCAGGCTTGGCAGAATTTTTTGTTTCACTGTAACAAAACTAAAAGGAAAATCCATGCCATGGAACCCCAAAGGATCAAAATTATTTCAAGAGCAGGGTTCAAAACCAAATTTATTTGCAGTTTGGGAAAGAGCAACCATTTTCTTCAAGAACCTCATTATGTAACTCTATTTCTTTAATACATCACTATATAGACAAATGTATCTCTATAGATTCAAGATTTCATAGAGGAGGCCTATTACTAATTGAAATCAGGAAGACATCTTCATCTGATAAACTGATATAAATGGTGATTTCAGTCTGTGACTTTTATAGTGTAATAAAAGAATGGAGAATTAAAGGTTAAAACTTATACTGCTCTTGGAATTTAAGTTACTTTCCCTCTAATTGTTAGTGATTTCCTCTAACAGTATAGCAACATTTATAATAACTGCACTAAAATACTTGGCTAATCTGTCTCACCTAAGGGAAACTGACAACAGTTCTTTGGATGTTTCTAAATCAAAGGTATCTAAAAGCACAGTAGGTAAAAAAGAAAGTAGAAAATAAGCAGAGATAAGAGACTCAAAACAATTTCAGACCTACACACTAATATTAAGTCCTAGATCTGGTAAGACTAACCTTTTTGATAAAAAATAAACCAGAAAAAGATTTGGGAAGGCAAATCCAATGCAAAATTTAGCATGACTGTTTTTTAGGAAGTATGTGTGTGTATATATAACTCCTCCTTGCCCACCACATATATCTCACAAACAGGTATCCCATAAAGTTTGGCATGCTTCCTATAAAAATCAATAATACTGTTCAAGAGGTAAAAACATATTATTTATTGTTTTCACACAAAATTATTGTTTTACGCTTTTATTATTGTTTCAGAGGTCTCTGGATATTAGGAGGAGAATATTAACTGTCTATTGACTATTATTTTGTGGAAGTGTTTTCTAACTGTACTCACAAGGTCCATCAATCACATTTTGTATTCATAATTTCAGTGAGTTCTTGTAGGATTCTTCCCTTAAATGAAAATTTTGTGAATCTTTCTTCTTGAGAGGATTTAAAGAAGTAAATGCCTGAGGGGTTAGTACTTGCATCACTCTCAGGGAAAGAAGTGCAGGTTCTTAACTGTGTCTGTTCTTACTCCAGCTGGATGGGTCAGTGACCACAGGTGTGCTCTGTCATGTCTTGAAAAAAAGAGATTTTTAAATACCTAATGGTCAGTTAGTGCAATAAAAATAGCACAAGATGAAAATGTTTTCCTCTTAAACATAAAGAACATAAAGTAAAAAGTCTCTTATTTTAAACTAATTGTCCAACATCACAAATATAAACCATTAGGGGGAACCCTGTGATACAGAAGCAGTTATAAACAGACATGCTGTAGCTTTTTTGTATTACTTTCAATAACCAGAGCAGTATATATTACATTTTTAATCAATATTCCATTTTACAGCCTCATTTTTGGAAGACGAGCTGGAGTTCTGCATAGCCATCAGTCCTGTGCTGTTGAATGACCTCTTGGATTTTCTTTCCTGTAACGGAAGTCATAACTACTAAATGTGTCCTACTTACTGCTGCTGATTGATATGTAGCTGTTAAGCATGTTTTTATATAGATGAAAATCTTGACATCAGATTAAAATGTAAGTAGGCAGAGAAAAAACTCCCCTTGCCTAAGCAGCACATGTTGTTTGGAGGAGCTCAGAGCCAAGCGCTCTGTAGCTCATAGCTGCATGGTGTGCCCAGCCCATCAAAGACTCTCAGTGATGCAACAGGGCCAGGAATGAGCAAGGCTGAAGGATAAACTCCATATATTCTAACTCAGACCAAAGAAACTTTAACTTCATTGAAGTCTGATGCTGCTTACCAAGCAGAGTCTAGCTAAGAACTGAGGGGAAGGTCTCATTTGAATGACACACACATTGCTGCTTCCCAATGGCTGCGTTCTTTCCTTCTAGCAAACTTTATACCATGTACTTGCTATCCTGGTCCTTGCTGCCTCTAGGTGTGTAAGCCAACTTTCTGTAGGGTTTATGAGGTATGAAAATACTTTCAGTTCTAGTTACATTGGTTAAATTATGATTTGGCTACTTGTGTTTTGCTGGTGGGTTAAATTTCCTCTGTAGTTTCTTCTGGATATTCTACCCTGTTTACCCGCTTCATTAGCTCAATTCTTCAAAAATGGAAATTCACTGAAATCACTAACTTCAGCGTGGCATCCCACTGACTTGATGGACATGGGGTATTTCTGTTTTGATCTGTCATTTAAACTGTTAATGAGCTGCTAGAAAATCATAGTGTCTCCCTAACTTTATCAATACTTCAAGTTTTATTGGGTATTCCTACTTCAATTCACTAATAAAGACATCGAATGTTGCATATATGCTTTTGAACCTTAGAGATTAAAACAGCAGAAACAACTCCAGTTGCTAAAAGATACAAGATGTTCAGTAGCCATCACAGCTCATGAAGGGGAGGAACTAACAAAGTTTTTCTATCTGCAGGAGTATTGTGCTGCTTTTCCACAATCAGCAAGAGGAATAACTAACTTTGATAAGAAAAAAAAATAATACCCATAATTAAATATCAAATGCTTTTGTTCACAACATGCTCAACAGTTCTTCAGCAAGTAGGGGGAGACACTAACAGACTTGACTTATATGGCATCAGAACATTAATGAAGACTTGAGATATATTTATGGGCTACAACTGCACTGTTGGGAACACTGTAGTAGGGAAGGCACTGTCTAAGCTAAAGGATGATACTGATACAGAAACAATGATTATAAAAGTGGTTATGATGAACTTCATCATAACTTCATGTTTCCAAATAGAGTAGCAAACAAAAATCTGAACTGATTCTAAGGTGGAGCATGATAAGCTCAGGGCTCTGAGCAGTGTCCAGCCAGGGTCAAACCACCATCAGTGCCCACCAGGCCCACAGTGACTGCCCACTACCAGCTGCAAGGGACTGGAGGAGATATTCTTCTCTGGGGTATTCTTCCCAGGAACTGGAAAAAACAGCTATAAGAGCTCCTTGGGAGACAGCAGGAGGGGAACGTGTGCTCTTTCACAAAACTGAGGTGATTTGCACAATCCACCAGGAATTGGATGAATCCATGTGGTAGATTGCTAAAACTGTCACCAAATACCTAATGAAAGTAATCCATAGAACCTGAAGGACAACCTCAATGCTCTCTGTATTTCATCTCACTGACTTCCTCCAAACAGACAGATGCATGCAATATCCATAGGAAGAACCTATATGCCCCCAGTAGCAAAATATACCCCATATGGATACTTCCAGTGGCTTCTGCCACTGTGAGATCACTGAATGTGGGTGGAGGGCGTGGGAACACCCTTGTACAGCAGGAGCTTATATGAGAATGCCTGCAGGACAGCAGTTTCTGAGATGCAAGAAGGGCTGGAGGAGGTTGGACCATGTGTTTTCTCTGGACCCCAAGAGTCACTCCTCTCCTTTTTCAGCCTGTATGACCTATGTATGACAAGGGTACCTACAACAGTGGGAATGGTGGTTAGCCAAGAGAGGCATCCCTTCCAGTCCTACCTTCTTAGGAGCAGTCTTCTCCTCTCAAGTCTTAGAGGTCTTTGGGTTTATTCACAATGATCATGGGCCTTTGGGAATGCTTTCAAAGGCTTCAGTAGCAGTCAGGTTAGTGAGATTTGTAATGCAAAGTCAACCAGCAGTCCAGAAACGAACATCTTCCTCCTTAAGTAATTCCTAACTGGGAAGAACTTTGAAGGATGATTTCATATGACAGTGGTTGCATTTCACACTTGTTTTACCTATGCAGAGATGATTGTGCAGTGTATTAGGCAATGAAAAATTGGCCTTTTGTGTGTACATGTTAGGACAACTAGATTTTAGAGCTTATTTCTGCAAATTCTTTTGTTCTCTCTTGTCTCCAAAGAGGAGCACAGTTGGATAGATTATTGTAATTAAAAACATAGACTTCACTGAAAGAAAATGGACCAAATAGGGACCCCCAAAAACATTGACAGTTACTGTTTTTGTTACAAATCCATTTCTTCATCTCTTTTGAAATAATCTAATCCGTACCAGGAGCAGTGAAAGAAGTGACATGAAAGTTCGAGATGCTGATGCACTGGCAATGGATAATTTTTTTTTTATTGCTGTGCTGGCATGGGCTCAGCAGGTACACAAATAACAATGTTCCAACCCATTTCACCCTCCAAGTTGGAGTAAGGTATGTTCATTTTCACTCTCTGCAGTCATTGCCCATTCTTGGAGAGCCAGAGCTCATGTTGCTGTGCAATCTTGAACTTTTTTTATGAGCTTAGCTGGAACACTGCTTGATGTCTTTCTTCATTGCAGATTTTTTATCTTGGCTTGAAAAGTCAGAAAGTCTTTCCTGGCTACACAGAATTTACCTCACTTTAGGTAAAGTCTCAACTACCCCAAAGAATCTCACATAGGTTCTTACAATATACTTTTTCAACCCCCCTCCTTTTTTTTTAATACTACAATTGGTGTGCCCTTTAATTCTGCACATTGGCTAATGGTTGATTAGTCTTTTTGATTGTGTGGTGACCAGTCTGTTTTTGATTCTATTTCTACTTGTATTTGTTCATTCTACTGCCAGGCAACCATTAGAATGAGATGAAAATATTTGCCCCATTTAGATCCTGAAAACAGACTCTACTGTCAAATTAAAAAATGTACAGAGCAAATCCAACAACAACAGCAATTGTAAATTGTGGAACAAATGAGAAGTTTGCTTTGCTGCACTGAATCGTGATATTTTGTTGGAATACCTAGTAGAGTGCTTTTGGAAGACTGCAATGTTATTATCGTCTTGTTTTCACCCTATGAAAAAGAAATTAGAAACAAAACATAATCTCAACTCTGCTGAGTAGAGCAGAAAACCCAAGATCTAAATTTTTTATGGACTCCTACACTGATAGTTGACATAAAATCTCAAAACTAAGCTAATTCACATTTGATAACTGAACCTAACTTTGAGTGAATCTTTTGATTACCTCTTCTTCATTTATATTTTGAATGTCTGGTTTTTTAGAAGAAATAGATGTGATGGATACCAGCCTACTAAGTGGCCTCTATCATGATAGAAGCTGGATGCCTTGAAGACATGAATACATTTGTTCTTCTTTGACTTCCTTTTCCACACTCACTTTACATATGTAAAGGAGAACTGCAGAAACATTAAGGTCACATAAGAAATAGGTGGTAGAAACCTATTGGTCTGATTTTCTACATTCCAGTTCAGTGTTTTGGATGAATGACCAATCTTTCTGTTCTCATGCAGTGAGATATTTTGAAATTATTTAAAAAACACGTGATGAAATTTTAAATTGCATTTGTACCACCATCTTCAAAGTTTTCTTTCTTATTTATAGCCATTGGGATGCGTTGGTTCTGAAGCCCAAACTCACCGCTACCTGGTGAGTAGTAGCTTTATGAAGCAAACACCACTTGCAGTTAGTGGGAAGTGTGTAATCTGCTGCTGTCTTCCTGGTGTAGATATGTGAGTTGTCAATCTCTGATTGTTTTGACTGTCATTTTTAACGCAGAAGCTACATTTTGGAAAACTTTAATATTGATCTTTTGCTTCTTACAGATGTTTCAAACACAAGTAATCTCAAAAAGATATTATTATTGTACACTTATTTACTAGTATATTTGTGTGAGATTGGAGTACTTTCTTCATTGATTTTTAAAGCTTATAAATATACTTTATTGTTAATTAATTTTTTTCTGGTTTGTGTAGTGTTCAGTTTGGTGTAGAGATGCAGCAACTTTGGGCCTCATACTGAATGAAACTAAAACAAGTAATTTCCCTATTTTTATAAATAAGTCAGATCCTCTTGTGAGTCTTTTACTTGACTAGTTAATAAATGGTCTGTGCCAGTTGTGTTAATTGAGACAAGAGGCAGGGGTAATGGAGAAATTTTTGAAAAGAACATTTCAGATTTGTCTGAAAATATAAAGAGGTGACAGAAATGACCTGAAGAAAGTGCTGGAAACTCCTATATTCTACTGTTGATTCTGGTATGTCATGTCAAAATAAGGTGAGGGAAAGTTTCCGAGTCTTATGGGAGCATTTCAGCCAAAAATTTTATTGAATTAGGCTGTCAATCATGTAACCCAGCTAACTTCCAGGAGCAATCTTCTATTTCTGTATCCATTAAACATAAATTGTAACAATCTTTAAATCTCCATTTCTTAGTTTGTGATGGCTGATAGTATATTAATCTTCAGAATTTATCATATGGGGTTAGGTTGTCCCTGGCCAGCCACCAAACACCTGCCCAGCCTCTCGCTCGCTCTGATCTCCCACAGGATGGGAAAGAACATATAAGGAAGGTAAGAAGACTTGTGGATAGAGATGATGATGATTAAATATGGAAAGTGAAAGCTGAACACACAAGCAAAGCAAAAAGATTAATTCATTTGCTACTTTGCACTGGCAGTGGGAAGACAAATGCCATAACTTTGAACATCCCCTCTCTCTTCTCCCTCTTTTACCTGTGGTTTTATTGGTAAGCATGGCGTCATATGATATGGAATATTTGTTTGATCAGTTTGGGTCAGCTCACAGCCATGGTCTTTCCCAGCCTCTTGCCCACCTCAGCTGTGGAGGGAGAGTGGAAAGAGCAACGACCTCAGTACTGTGAAAGCACTGTTCAGCAACAGCCAAAACGTGGGTATGTTATCAACATGCCTTTAACCCCAGACACAAAGCACGACACCATGCAGGCTGCTGAGAAGAAACTCAACTCCACCCCAACCAGAACCAGTACATGCATTTTTCACACACAGATGTGTGTTAATTGTTTTTCTGAGTATTTTCCATAATACCTGCTTCTTCATAATCTCAGTATTATATTGGTCACTTGGCTTTATTGGACTTCAATGTATTATAAAGTTCATGATATGGATCTGGCTTCAACAATTTGAATATTGAGGATATTCAGTGTCACTGGCAAATACTGATTAATCTACTACAATTATTTTCAGGGCACTAAGGTTAAAACAACTCTTCGTTGAGTATCATTAATACTTGATAAATTGCATACTTTCTTTTCGAACAATAAATAAATGCCCCTCAAATTTGCAACTGAAGGAATGTTCACAGTACACATAATGCCTTATGAAATACTAATTGATGGCTTTGTTTAGTGTCTCAATAGAATAATTGCTTGTTTAGTGTGACACTTTCACTGAAAAAGGGCTTATTCTTTACACTTTTTCTTTGTAAAATACTTTTTCTTTCACTATAATATTTTCAGAAAGAGTTCTTGTTTGGAGTAATTGGACCATGATCTATGATATTGCTTAATTGCTGAAGCTTGAGCTGTATATCCAGTGTTTCTATTTTTGAGTTGTCTGCAGGTGGCTTTTACACCTTCCCCTTTAAGATATTTCATGCTTCTATTATTTTCTGTAAGTTTTGCCATACTCTGTTCAATAACCGCCTCATCAAACCAGTGCTGTACCACCTCTCTTAGAAACCAGTATTTCCAGGTTTGAAGTAAGACAGGATAATTCCAGATAAATTGTCTTTTAATTTTTTAATTATCATAACAAATTACAAGAGAATTATTTCTCGTTGAAAGTAGTCATCCCTGAACTTAATTAATGTTAATGGGCACTGAAGAATCTGCAAAATCTAGATTGATTTGGGCTCCTATGGAGATTTGATTGTTGAACTGTTTGTGTTCTGATGGAATTCCTTTTGATACACCGAGGTTCATCAGATGTGATTGTCCCCTAGTAAATCTCAATCCTTCCTATGTAAACCTGCAAAAATGCAAAACTTCTGACGTAAAGGGTGGTATACTCTGTGTGCCTGCACTGAGACTCCGCCATGACATCCTGCTGTGATGCAGGAGAGCCAAAGCCAGTCAATATTTGGAAAAATGCTTTTGGGTACCATAGCACAGTTCTAGCATCAATGAGCTGACTTTAATCATGTTCTGAAGGAACAACATGAAAAAAACAGCCTACAATAAGAACCTGAGTATGAATCCAGCTATAAGACACTACCTGGATAGTTTCTGGTGAATATGGTATGTCCGATGGTTGTCTTAGACCCATATGCAGGCTATCAGGCCAGCAGGGTCACTAACTAGTTGACTGTGCTACAACTGTATTTTTGTATTAAGGAAACAGCATGTTAAAAATCCTATAAATACATTTTTATTTATTCACTTTTTTAAAAAATATTGCTATGAAATAAAGGGCTTAGTGGATTCACTTTGCCTAAAGCTAAAACTCTTTCCTTTTTGAGAGTGTAAAAAGAGTAGTATGGAATTATGTCCTTAGTGAGCTCATTGTAATGTAGATCATTATATCCCTAAAGATCCGGTATGCAGTTCAACAATTGCTTGTCAAATGTATTTAGAAATTTTCCAAAATGTATTTTTGTTTTTCCTAAGGAAAATAACAAGGAAACAAGAAAAAAATATTGTATAACAAACTAGCAGAAGCCTTATTTATGAATGGTGAGGTGGTAGTTTGGCTTTGCATAGTACTTCAATCAGGAATCCCATTGCTATGTTTCTTTCTCTTTACTTCTTTCCATTGGACCTGACAAGCAACTTTCCAGCAGTGATGTCATCTGGAACAACCGGGAAATATTCTGACAATACATTTACAGTTTACTTACACGTATTGACAGAACAAACAAAAACACAATGACCAATCATTTATGTAAATTTCCTTGCAGATGCATTTAGTGACACACAAGGCACAAAATAGTAAACAGTTCCATCTAATCCATTGGAGGTTTAATTCTGAAGTAAATAGTAGGTATATTATTGTTCCAGTAATTTGTATAAGATTCCATTTTGTTTCTCTGTAGATATATTTTGATTACTTTATCAAGTTTGATATTAAATAAATGAAAAAACATCAATGAATAAATAAGAACAGTAAGAAAAATACAGATGATTTGGGGGAGAATCCTTTAATTCACAGATTTTACAGTTTAGTGAAGTGTGTTCCCTTATCTGTGTTATAGTATGAAAACAACAATCATTATTGCACTTGCCAATAATGAAGAAAAAAAATGTTTTTTTCACTGTCCTTGGAGTACGGATGGATGTTTTTAAGTTTTAGAAAAGGAAGATCTAGAAAACCTGTTCCCAAAGAAGGCTATTAGAAACACATATGCTAGTAAGACAATAATCTGGTATTTTAGCCACATTGTCTGAATATCTCTGGCAAAAAGGGCAAAAAGTGAATGATTGAAGACATCTTTTCTTCTTTATATGACATCATACTCTTTAGCCAGAATATAAATTTTGAACAAAATATGCTAGTATGCTGAAGACAAAGTGAATCTTTCTATAGGATGTCAAGGAAGGAGCTTGAAAACAAGATTTGTGGAACACACATAGCTTAAGACATTTTTATGAAGAAAGCTTTCCACAAGATAGACCAAAAAGCAGAAAACCAACCTAATTTTCTGGCCACAGAGTTTAGCTTAAGCATGGTTTTAATTTCCTACAAAACAAGAGAGACAACATAGATATTCTTTTATGAATGCTCCTGAAATTTAGGCACATCTAAAACCTGAAAGTATTTATAGGAACTTAAACCTTAGCATGAGATTTTATGTTGATGCTTTTGTGTATGAAGTATCAGATTTCCGTTCTGTTCCTTGGTAGGTTGTTGCTGATACAATGTCATGAAGTCTTTTCCAGTCCAGAAGCATGAATCTGAAATGGGTTTACCCCACTACAAGTCCTCTTGAGTTCTCCAGATCTAATGGAATGATGCATTCTTCTTCTTCATTAAAGCTGTTAATTCAGGAATTACCTAAATCCCACTGCCAATTCACTTTAACAGACATGTACCATTTATATATTTAAAATAGAATTTAATTATTTTTAATATCTTTATTTTGAAGATGCTTCTTTTTTTCTTGTTCAGAGCTACTAAAACTTTCCACTTGTATTATCAACCAACAGCTGGTATTCTGTGCTTGAAACTGTAGTGTTATTTTTTAAATACTGTAATAAATCTTTTTATTATTATTTCAAAGCTTTTCTTTGCCCATCATTTCTTTACCCATACATTAGGCCTGTCAAAGTTTTTTCTGGCAAATGCCAGATTTGTGCAGACACATGAAAGTATATGTTGAAGCTAATTACTTCAGCTTTCTTGCATGCAGATGCTTAGCCCTGGGAAGCACTAGAGGGTGAAAGAACCCCAGACTTGGGGCAGAGTCAGATGGCAGTGCAAAATGTGGGAGTATTTGAAACTTTATAAATGGTTCCAATACAAATTTGCTTGAACAAATGGGGAAGTAAACTCTCTAAGAACAGGAAGCAAGACATCTACAGCTTGAAAACTTGCTGGATGGGAGACTATGTGGCAGTGTTTGTTTCTTGTCTTCGGTGGAAAAGGAAAATCACAGATCTTTTGGAAAACATCTTAAAAGATTCTCAGCATTTGTGTTATTTCTAGTCTCATCTCTCTGGAGGAAGAGCTTTAGGGCACTTGAAGGAATCAAGAACATTTACCATTGTCCCAATTAATTTGGTGTTGTGGCTCTATAGTGAGTTAGGGCCCAGCTCAGCTCCCATCAGAGTCATTGGGAAAAGTCTCATTGCCTTGGTAGCATGTTGATCAAGCTCTGAGTGCTCAGAGAAGTGGAACAGAACAGACCTGAACAGACTATTCTTTTTTATAATGTGACATTTTTGTACCAAGAGGAATAAAAAAAATACATAGCAAAGATCAGAAACAGATTACATTTTAGGACAAAGAGATAAAATAAGAAAGATGTCCAAAATAACAATAATCCCAAGTACTTTTCAGCCTGGAAAAAGGCTGTGACATGTGGCATTCTCTTGAGGTATACAGATTCTTAATGGCTTGTAAAATGCCATTAGAAATTACTATTTCCAGCCTTACAAACTCCATCATCTAAAGAGGATTTTGAGATTACAGTTTTAAGACAGCTAGAAGAATGGGTTAAGTCTCAGCCAGTTCCCGTTTTCATTACTATCCTTGTCTCAAGTCAAGATTAACGTTGTGCCATTTGCAGTTTCTGTTAAGCCCTTAATCTGAAAAGTGAGTGTCAGTTTACTCATGTCAGGTTAACATCTCAGGAAGTGGCTGTGCTACTGACTTCTCACTTCCTTATCCTTGTTCTCATAAATTTAAATGTTTCTCCAGTTTCTGCTCCACCCATGTACCTAGTTAGGTATTTTAGGAATGTGGTGCCTCTACCAATATTTGGTGCTCTGCGATTCTTTGTATGGCTAGTAAAAATTATTTATTCCTGTTTGCTAATGCTAAGTCTACACAGCACTTGAGTGACAGGTATGAGAATCACTATACAGTGACCCGCGCATGAGGCCATCCCTTAAAGCAAGACTTTCACGAGAGTGTGGATGATGCCATTGAATCTCTACTGAGTCCCAGGGCAGTCTGGTAATGTGAAATTCTGTACTCTTCCAAAGCTGACTCCTGCATACACTAAACCTGCCACAGATAATGGAAGGTCAGCAGAGGAATACTTACTTCATTACATATCCTGCAATGGATAAAAGGTGTTTTCCTTCCATTGACAGAGGTTGCAAGGCTTTGCTTTATATACTAGAGATAAGGTTTCAATTTTTTACCCGAAGGATACTTTCTCTGCCTTTTCTTTTCCAGAAGAATCTGAGGTATCTTAGATAAGAACACAGAAATATTAAGAGCACCAGCAACACCATTTTTGCCTGTTAATAAAGACAGCAAAACAGGGGAGATGCCTGCCTTTCATTTGAAGAAATGAAAGGATGAGAATGGAGCTCAGATTGGCTTGAAGTGGACCTATGGCTACTGAGTGTTTGCAAGTGCACCCAGTAATCCTTTGTGCTTGCTTGTCTGAAACTGACCTTCCAAATGCATGAGTGGCTGTAATGAATTAAAACTGCTATCTGTCTTTATTTACATCACCTTCCTAAAGAATAGGCAACTAAGTAAAGAAGTATCAGGCACAAGGGAGACCTACTTGTACTTTTCCATCTTTGACAGCATAAAGGATCTTCAGCTCATCTCACTTTTCTGCATTACTGCTCAAGGATGACTGCCAACTTATTGTATAGTTGCATTCTTGTCTAAATGGGAGGGCGCGGGAGTGGGAGAATAAAAAGAAGAAGGAAAACAATGTAAAAATCCAAATGGTGGACTTAAAGCACTATAGGTTCTTCTGACAGAAGGAAAAAAATAAAGCAAAAAGCTTTTTCATTATTTGTGAATATCCACATTTACACAGGGGAATAAAATACGTGTAAGTACATCTCTATAACTTTTTCTCTCCAAGAGGAGGGAAGAAATAAATGTGAAATTATGAAAAAGACCACAAGTAGGCTGCTAAGGTCCTCAGATATTGTGAGTGATACTTGGTGGGCAAGATCCATACTGGGCATAAGCAAGTTCTTTAAACACTGAGTTAATTTTTGTAAGAGCTACATGGAATCATGAGAGACACCATCAAGGATAGCAGATGTTTTAATGTGCCTTTAAGTGTGACTACTACAATGTCATAAGATGAAAAATACTTGGCTATACTGAATCTAAAGTGATGTGCAAATCACACTCCCTTGAGGTAATTGCTGTTACTAATTTATCTCCAGAGTTTCATGGGTAGTAATTATTCTCCTCATGGATATTAATCTCTTGTCCTATTGGAACAGAAATTCTACCTTGTAGATCACTGTGTCATGTTCATTCTGAACAAAATCTTCTGTATCACATGCTTCTTTATGCTTATATGATGCATAAAATATCTATTCCCCGTGGACAGAAGTTAATTTTTATCTCCTGCTCCAAAACACAAGCTTCCTGAGTTACAGAAGACAAGTATGAAAAGACCAGTACTAGATTCTTCTGAGAAATGTTGTTTTCGGTTGCAGTACAAAGGTCTGATAAATAACATCTCAGCGAAGAGATGTTAGCCTTCAAGAAGAGAGAGAGAACTACAGCAAGTTGCTTATATCAACTGCATACTCATGCAGTCTTGTAATTTTGCACTTGTTTAATACTACACATTTTGACAGCACTTTTTTTCTTTCATAATACCGTATAAGATACTAGGAACTGCTTAACTCACTTAAGTCACTGAAAAATTATGGAGTTGATTTCAAGTGATTTTTCCCAGTTAGACACAGTGTACTAACCCATGATTCCTGCAAGTGATTCAGCAAAATGCTGTCATCTGCACTGAAATAAACTTGAAAATGTCCAGCTGCTGCAGCAAGAAAGTAATTTTAATTGATGGGCAGAAATGGCAGAAGGTTGAAAAGGTTTTTATTGCTCTTGTGAGAGTGAGTGAGAAGCCAAAGAATTTGCAATATTACAAGAGTGAGCAGGAACTGAAGTCACAGAGGATGGTGAAAGAGTTGAGGCATTAAATGAATACTTCACAAGCAAGAATACTCGGAGATGCGCCAGAAAATGCTATAGACCAAATACCATAAAATCTTAATTACAACTTTGTAATCACGGGAAGTCCCCACCAAGTCAAAATTGATATTTTTTTCCCTTAGTAGAGGATTTTATTTATGTGTTTATTTACTGACATGAAACATACATTTCCTTATTCATGCACAGTTTAAGGTTTAAATGAGTCTTTCATTAACAAAGCATCAGAGGTTCTTATAGTGAGCTTTGCTCACATACCATATGATACACATTGTGTCAGCCATGTCATTATTAGTTTATGGAAGAAAAAACTGAAATAAACAGTGATGAAGTGGCTACCTCATTCTCTTGTTGTGTTTTCTTCCTTTTTGTTTTCCTTTTTCATTGGTGGTGAGGGAGAGGGGAGGAAATCTAGGAATCGGACTCAGAAGTTTACCTGCCATCTCCTTGGAAAGAAAGACACACTTCCAAGGAATGATCCTTGTCACCTGTAACACTTCACTCATCACACAATTTTTTTCCAAGGAAAGGTCCTTTTTACCTCCTCAGTTCCATGGTGGCTTTTGCTAAGCAGAAAGAAGCAGGTGTTTAAGTCCGTCTTCTGTAGCTGTCCATGGTGGCCTGGCACATCCATCTTCTCCTTTTTCCATTTTAGCTGCCTGCATGCAATAATATACCAAATCATCCTTTATTCAAATACCTAAAGTATAGCAAGATGGCTGCTAAGGGGGTTGTATTTTAATACATCTTGAAAGATCGCTTCCCTTGTTGATTTTAAATGCTGTAAGAACAGGGCAGATGAATATGTTGCCACATAACTAGCAAATGATGACTGAAATATAAATACAGTGGGAATTAGGGTTTTGCTTAATGCAGAGGGAGGCAATAGAAAGCACCATTGTATACAGCAGAGACTTACTTTCACTCTGAGTGGCTACAACAGAGATGATTAGAAACATTCTTTTTCCTGACATGGGCATTAATCGTGTAGTCCTTATTTACGATAGTGGGGTCACTCTTGTGAATATAAGCTGAAAAATCAGGTCTGTAATGATTTCTGCTTCACGTTCAAGCTCACAGATGTGAAGGAAGGATGAATTTTTTTCATTTGCTTCATGTTGTTATATAAAAATGAGCAGATCTTTTTCACACAACAAAGTAGGGTAAAAGTCATCATTGAACTTCTTTGAAAAAATAACTGCTGTTTACTTAACTTCCTTTTGCAGCTCCTTTCAGGTCAAACATCTATGATACAGTACAAGACCAATCTGGAGCCAGAGCCAGCTACAAAAGCACCATGCTAAAATCTGAATAACATATTTTCCATTTGAAATGTATACAATTTATTGCAAAAAAAAATAAGCTCTACAATTTTAAAAACCTTTCAATTAAATGCAAGTTTGTACTTTTAGTCATAAAGAACATATTTCCAGTCCAAATTAAAATTTCCACAGGAGATGTGTTTTCATTTCAAAAAGATACTGTTCTTTTCCTAAAATATTTTTGTCAATATATTTTCATAGCTCTAGCAATGGAAAACTTGTACTATTCTGAAATATTTATGACTGTTTTCCTTTACTCTGCAAATTTAGAGAAGAAAAATTAAAAAATAAAGGCAGATATATGTATATGTATGTATATATAATTATATACAGCTGATATTTTCTCTGATTATACTGACTTGTCCTTGGTGAATCATCCTTACTATTCTCTGGAGGGAAATAGGATAAAAATGCAGGTAATAATTAGAAGTTTTAGTCCATTGTCTGTTGTCTTCCACCACTTTTCCAAAGCATATTTATTTTTTAATTAGACATATAAACTAAAGAAGGACCAGAAGATATCCTTATGTATATAAAGTTTGGACATTCACATTATTCTTAGAACCTGGTGACATTATAGTACATCTGTTGTACCTTGTATTATATAGACCCGTAATAGAAAGTCAATAAATCATTTTAACATCTTGGTTAAAGATAAAACAAACAAAAAAAATCACTGACATCATATGCAATATGTGCATGAGGTGAAGATTTCTGGATTACAGTAAGCAAGGCTTTTTGGTATATTTTTAATTACAGTATTTTTCCTACAATTTAGGTAGAAATTTGCTATCTGCACAGTTCAAATGCCTAGGACTTTGATTTTGGTAAAATTTCAGACCATTTTCTTTCTACTCAACAAAGAACAATGAGTAATGTTAAAGATAAAACCCTTTTAACAGAGGGCAAAATTTTTCCATACCTCACTTTTCCAAAGTCTGTCTAAGCTTTCCTATTTACTGTCCTGACAGCTCAGCCTGTTTTTTTCACTTTCTTCCATGGGATAAACAAACAAACAAACAAAATCCTATAAGATGATTGTTTTGCTTGACTTATTATTAAGTGGAATAATTCTTGAAGCTTCATTTTTTTTTCTGCAGCCTTTCATCTTATACATGAGAAGCAGTTTTGAAGAGAACAGACTGACTCTGGGTGGGCTATGCCAGCCCAGCACCATCTTCTAATGCTTTTGCCTTCAAATGCCTCCCCTGAAATGGTACCAGTGCTGAATTTCTCTGTACAGCAGCATTCAGCAATAAAAATCCATCACATAGAATTTCTATGGGCAGAATGTGATTTCATCCAGAAAGAATTATACTAGCCTTTAATCTGATTTTCTCTCTGGATTTAAAGAAATTTCACATATAGAGAGTAACTCTATCCATTTATAATACTACCAAAGAAGACCAGGCCTTTTTGCTGCTCTCATCTCTCATTTGACTGTAGGCTCAGCAGCTGAATCCTATAAGTCTGTAAAATGCCACCTGCTTGGTTCTTTACTGTCCACTTGCCAGGAAGAGATTTTGTACAATATAGGATTTAACTCATAAACTGTCATGAAAAATTCAAAAAGAAAAACAATAGCCTTTACATCTATCTATATGAAACATATAACCTTGTGAAGAGTGATATGAAGGATTTATCTATATAATTCTGGGATGAATCATATTTTAGACATGTTATTGGCATGATAAACATATAATAATCTACATTACTTGTAAGGAATAATGTTAGTATGAAGGTGTGTGTTTGTCAGCCCAAACTAGTGATAAGCCTGTTATACAGTGTCTTATTATTATTTTTTATTAGAAATATGGCCTATAGGTCTCAGTAGAGATGGCAGTGTTGAACATGCACAATTTAACAGATAGTCCATACCCAAAAGGAGCTTATTACCTAAATCTAAGGCTCAGAAAGGGAAAAGGAGGATTATTGTTATCCTTTTAAAGACAAAGCAGACTGAGAATGCGAGGGCTGTAATAACTTGTCATGTTTTTGCACAGTGTGAATGCCAGAGCCACATTCATGTTCAGCATGTTCCACTACACACTGTGGACAAAAACTTTTAAACAAAATACCAGATAGTCTGGCTGTTTTCATATTTATATGTGTGTCTGTGAGAAAAAATAGTGATTTAACAGACACAAAATGCAGCAATAATATCAGTGACGTTTTAATATCTACTAATGAAATTCCCAATATCTTTCCTTGGCTTTGTAGGTTTCTATCTTAGTTTCTTCTACTCTTAGCCCAACTTGATGTTTTGGAAAGCTGGAAACAATTGTTATATAAAAATTTGAGAATGGTGCATCTCCATGGGCAAGAAAGTGAGCCAAAGGAACAGGAGACCTACACAGCTGGGCAAGGAACTCCTGTAAAAGCTCAGACATAAGCAGGAGATACAAATGAGATAAAAGAAGGGACAGGCCACTTGGGATGAATATAGGGATGTTGTCAGAGTACGCAGAAATGCAACAAGGAAGGCCAATGTCCCTCTGGAATTAAATCTGGCTAGGGATGGATAACAACAAGGGCTTCTTCAAATAGGTCAATTATGAAAGGAAATACTAGGGAAAATGGGGACCTGATTCTGAGTGGAACAGGGACCCTTGCAACAAAGGTTTCAAAGACCTTCTTTGCTTCAGTCTCTAATACCAAGGACAGCCCTCAGGAATGTCTGCCCCAGCAGAGCAGGGAGAAGGTATGGAGCAAGGGTTGAGCAAGGAAGACTTTCCCTTGGTCGAGGAGGATCGGGTTAGAGACCATTTATTCAAACTTGACATCCACAAGTTCATGGACCCTGATGGGATGCATCCATGAGTGCTGAGGGAACTGGCAGACATCATTGCTAGACCACTCAATCATTTTTAAAAGGCCATGGCAGTCAGGAGAGGTGCCTGATGACCAGAAGAAAGCAATAGTCATCCCAGTCTTAAAAGATGGCAAGGAGGAGGACCCAGGGAACTACTGGTCAATCAACCTCAACTTCATCCCTGGAAAGCTGATAGAACAGCTCATCCTGGAGACAAACTATAAGCCTGTGGAAGAGAAGAAGGTGATCAGGAATAGTCAACATGGACTCATCAAAGTGAAATCATGCTTGAACAACCTGATTGCCTCCTACAAAGGAAAAACTGACTGGACAGATTAGGGGAAAGCAGTGGATATTGTCTACCTTGACTTCAGAAAGGCTTTTGACACTGTCCGTCACGATATCCTCATAGACAAGCTCACCAAATGCAGACTGGATGAGTGGATGGTGAGGTGGATTGAGAACTGGCTAAATGGCAGATCCCAGAGGGCTGTAATCAGTGGTACGGGGTCTAGTTGCAGTCCCTTTAACAGTGTTGTCCCCCAAGGTTCAATACTGGGCTCAGTACAAGGTTCGATATTGTTTAAATTATTCATCACTGACTTGGATGAAGGGGCAAATGCCTCCTCAGCAAATTCACTGATAACAGAAAAGTGAAAGGAGTGGCTGATACCGTGGAGTGCTGTGCATTACTTCAGGAGGACCTCGACTGGTTGGAGAGATGGGCAGAGCAGAACTGTCTGAAGCTCAACAAAGGCAAGTCAGGGTCCTGCACCTTGGGAAGAATAACTCCATACACCAGTACAGGTTGGGGGTCAACCTGCTGGAAAGGAGCTCTGTGGAGAAGGACCTGAGAGTCCTGCTGTCCACGAACCAGCAGAGTGCCCTTGTGACAAAGAAGGCCAATGGTATCCTGGGGTGCATTAGGAAGCACATTGACAGCAGGTTGAAGGAGGTGATCCTGCCCCTCTACTCAGCCCTGATGAAGCCATATATGGAGTACTGTGTCCAGTTCTGGTCTCCTCATTATAAGAGAAGTATGGAGCTCCTGAAGTGGGTCCTATGCAGGGAGACAAAGATGATTAGGGAACTGGAGCACCTCTTTGGTGAGGAAAGACTCAGAGAGTTGGTCCTATTCAGACTTGAGAAGAGATGACTGAGAGGGGACCTCATCAGTGTCTATGAGTATCTGAAGAGAGGTTGTTAAGATGATGAAGTCAGGTTCTTCTTGGTGGTGCCAAGCAATAGAATGAGAGGCAATGGGCAGAAACTGATGCATAGAAAGTTCCACCTGAATATGAGGAAGAACTTCTTTACTGTTCGGGTTACCAAGAACTGGAACAGATTGGACAGAGAGGTTGTGGAGCCTCCGACACTGGAGATATTCAAAAGCTGTCTGGACACAATCCTGAGTAATGTGCTGTAGAGGACAGTGATTGAGCAAGGAGATTGGACCAGATGACCCACTATGGTCCCTTCCAACCTTACCCATTTTACAATTCTGCGATAATGATTTGTCACATCTGCTTTAGTCTCAGTGCTCTACCAGTTCTGATTAGTGGTTCATAACCCTAGCAGAACTCCAAGGATGTATGCTACCCATTATTTTGCTCAGAGAAGCAATTGATTCCTTTCTCTGGAAGAAAGAATTAAAAGGGAAGAATTGCAGTTTGTAGGAATGGCAGGCAGGTAATAGAAGTAGAGGATTTTAAAAATTGTGTAGAGGAATTACAAGATTCCCTGATCTGGAATATGACATACTCTTGTCAGATGTGTATTAAGAAAATAAGTTCATAAGCACATAGAATGCAGTCAAAAGTCTATGGCAAAGTTTTTGTCTCCTTTGTTTCATGCACATATCTCTACTTGCTCGTATACAGTGTAGTTGCATGCAATATACCCTCAAATTATTTCTGCAAAAACAAAGAACATGATCTTTTTTGAACTGCTTAATTTGGTACCAGCTGTGTGTGTCCCTAAGCAAGGTAACAGTTTACCTGAGCTGCACTTGAAGTGTGTTTGTGGGGCTCTCATGCGGATGCCTCCACTCTAAAGGCGTGAAGAGCCAAGAGCTGGTGGGGCAGAGTTCCTTCTGCCTGCAGTGCCTCCCTCCTCCTGAGTGCATAATACAGGGAATATCTCTGTACTGTAATATGTCAGGTATACATCAGCAGAAAGGGAGGCTTCTATAGTCATTTTGCAGTGTCTAAGAATGTTTAAAGCACTGAAAAGCACCAAATTAAGGAGAGAAATCCAGTGCAGAATTTGTAGCAAAGTATAGAGGCAACTTTAAAGTCAAACGGATAAGTAAACCCATCTTAGACATATGTAAACACATGCACAAGTACCCAGATACTTTTTTCTTGTTTGTTTTGTTTTCTTTCAGTGTAAAAAACTCCCCCAAAGTCAATGAAGGTAATATCTAAGATCATAATCCGCTTCCCAAATATATTATGTCATATTGAAAATTAGGTATATATCACATTCCTGGGGCAGATGGATTCACATCAGATCCTGAGGATCTCCTTGAAATGAGAGCTTTGGCTGATGAAGGGTTTGCTCAAAATAGTAATTAGTGATGGAAAAATCCATCAGTGATGTTTGTTTTTTTATTTTTAGTGCTGCTTTCTCCAACATGAATTTCAGGATCTGTAATCTCATTTGTTCTCAGGATTTCAATAAAACACCTCAGAGGATGGGTTTATCTATTTATAAGATTTATCAGAGAGAAGAGAGTATGGTTTTGTTTTCCACAGAACAGGCAGCCACAAATAAGATAAATAGCCACTACATCACTCTGGTTGACTCTGAACTGATTCAAAGGCCTTCCAGCAGGTAAGGTGGAGGAGGTTATCTATGAACTAGTGATGCAAAACTTATATCTGAAATCAAAACAGATGAATCCACTACCCAAGATGCACACAGAGGCACAAATTGCTTTGGAAAAAATAACCTGCTTTATCAGTTAAAGATGATGTTGCCTATTATTACCATATGCTGAGGCAGCATGTCTAATTCAACTATGTTGCAAAATCAAAATGATGAAATTAAATGACCCTTTGTTGAAGAGACTGAAGTTAATGAGTAATTTTGCTGTGAAGTACATGTAGAGTGCTTGTATTACCTTTCCTCTGGCCTGAGCTGGGGAAGCCAAACCTAGGAGAACCAGTGTTTGAGGAAGTATTTGCCCGATTTAGCTCCCAAAAGACCTGGGCTATCTCTCTAGATTCCATGATGCAGTCCCTTTCTGAGAACAAAGAGAGAGAATGCAATCATTCATTTGCAATACAATTTTAGTTTAAAGCTTGAACAATCTAGCATAAAAAATAAGAACATAGGATTCCTTAGATCCAGGTTAAGAAGTTGAGCTAAGCTTTTAGAATATGTGGTAGGATTTGCTTCATTTTAAGCACAAAAAATAAAAATGTTTTGGCAGCAGGCCATATGAAAGAAGCAAAATGCTAAGTAATCATATTTAATGTTAAAATCAATGGTGCAGTGCTACGAAAGCCTGAAGGAATAGAAATGTCTTTTCTTAGCATACACAGTAATAGACTTTGGGGTCAAGAAATGATATATTACTGTAATATGTGCTGCCTTTTAAACTGACACTTGTAATAAATGGCATATATTCCTCTTATAATTTCTTTATTAGTAACACAAATTTCACCATCTGTGATTATCATCATGGATGGCGGATGAAAAATTCCCTTCTGCCAATGAACATACTAGTTGAGTTACACCAGGGAGGCATGTGACTTGCTGTGCATTATAAAGAACTCAGCCACAGAGGTTCCTTTAGTGTAATACAGTAGCAATTACAGGCCTCTTCACTTGATAGGTGGCCTCTAACCTTTCCAGGCTGCTTTGAGCAGAGTATCGGATATCACAGATGAGGGAATACATCAAAATTAGGAAACCATTTACTTTCAGCATGTATTTGGCATAGTTCTGAGGATTGGCAATAGACCTTGTCCCACAATCAATTTTCTTTCCATCTTGATTGAAGGAAATATATGACTTAGCTGCAAGCTCTGTTCAATTCCCTACCACGATCTCTACAGATATGTAAATGAACATTAGCTGCAGAATATCAGATTATGGAAATGCCTAAAGAACATTATAGCTTGAGGAAGAGGAAAAAAATAGTCTTTTACTAGCAAGATATTTTCTCTTTGAAGGAAACACTTGAGTGACATGAAGTTGAGGCTAAAATCTAAATTAAATATGAAAAGCTGAGTGAGAGGTAATTATTAAAATGATTTGGATTAGATGGAAGAATTCAAGGCCTGTTTCAACCGACAGCTTGCCTACCTGCATAAGGAAATATGTGAATTCATTGTCAGGCTGTGACTTTCAGTGAATTGTCATAAAAGAAATTGTAATTTTTACAAACAGAACATGAACAGACAGGAATCCAAATGAACATAAGGAATTAATTGACATATCAGTGAGCATCCAGTGGCAGCTCAAGAGTGATTTGTGCCTTATTGCCCAAGGACTACAGAGGCTTTTATCAGTTGCCTAAATAAGGGTTTCTAGTTCTACCAGAAGTGCCTTGGGGTGTCCTGAGCCCTCTTTCCAGGAAGGTGTATGGCTTCCATCCCATGTCACCAGAATGCTGTGGGCATCTCAGACGTACCAGGGCATCTCCAATGCCTTACTGACATCCCTGGTTGAACTGAACATGAAAGGACACATCTCAAATGTTAAGAATCTTGATTAGAAGCCAATGAAATACTTAATGTTTTATAGCAAATAGCTGTAGATAATTTACTACTCTATCACAATATACTCCTGATCATGATCACAAGCACAAAACAATGGCTAGTTTAAAATATTTTACATTACTTTCTGAAGATAGATAAATTTTTCCTGGTATTATCTAATAGCTCAGTCTGGAAAAGACATTTATTTCTGCATGTGTGCAATATCAAAATTATTCTTCCTTCATCTAGATGTGGTGTCTTTTTTCCAAAAACACTAAATTTGTTTTCAATGCCACATATTATTCAACATGAATAATCAAAAGAAGACATAAAAGCTCAAATAGGAAGGTCTGACAGGACATATTCAAAAAATCTAATTCCATGTTTCTGTATTTGGGTTCAAAATTATGGTGACAAATAGCTAGATTTTTAACATTGAAAAGATAGAAGACAACAACTTGGATCACTGTCCCAGACTACATATAAATTCTGTTAGACTGCACCGAGGAGGCAAGTCTACACAAAGACATCTGTGTATTTTAATAGGGATCATGATTCTACAACACATGCATGCCTTTGCAGAAGTAAATATAAGAAGAATTATTTTCCTATTCCCCACTGGAATTCCATCTGGCAGTACTAATAGACCAATTGCCTTCAACAGCTAATGGATGAAATGATAAAGAAACTGTGCTGAAGGATTATATTTTTGGTTACTAATCCTGAATAAATGTCAACTACAACTTCTGCCTGTGGAAAAAAACTATTTTATCGATAAATTTCAGTTAATCAGTTTTCTGACTGTAAGGAAACAGTTTTCAAAGAAACTTGTAGATTCTAGTGGGCTGTCTGACTTGCCTTCTTGTTTTGACTCTGATCCTGTTTTAATTTGCCACCCTCTCTTGTCTGCTAATGAACCTGTCCTTAGTTGTGCAAGTTTCTCCATACTGCTGGTATACATTCTCATAATATTAATTCACAGAGCCAGTACTTTTCTAAATTCAACTTTTCTCATTTCAAATGTTATGATGCACTCAGAAAATGAACCCACAGAGACATTCAGGATGCTTATCTCTTAGTTTTCTATAAATTAGGAATTTTCCTAATAAAATTCCTTTCTTTTTTTCCTCACTTACTGTTCTGAATAAACTATGTTCACCTATCATTTAAACCCTATGATCTGTTCTGGAATCCTCTATAAAGCCTATTAAGTGTCAGTTTTGGATGTATACTAAGACTGAAAAGCATTCTTACTTTAGATGATTCATATAATTATATTTGATTTAGATACATGAAAAGAACATAACTACCTTGGAGCAAACATTATAAACAACATATAAAATGCTGTTTGATCAACTTGAAAGCAGTGTAAGAAACTATTTGCTTTTAATTTTGAAATAAGAATCCAGTCCATAATTTCTCATTACCAGATGTTTTAAAGTTTTTTGCTTTTGGTTTCTATGAGGTCTTTTGTAGGGTTGGCTTTATTTTATTTTATTTTTAAATTCATTTAGTGCAGACGGTGTTAATACATTTGAAAAGAAAATATTTGTTTGAGGTTTTTTCCCTCTCTTTCAGTTAATCTGATTTAGGCATATGAACAGGAAAAACTTGCTCAGTTTTATCCCACAGAATAGCACTAGTGATTGAATGACACCAGCCTTTAAGTGGGTTTGTGTCAACTTTAATTAAAGTTCCTCCTTCATTTCAGAGGGTAATGTCAAGCCAGTAATAAGACAGACATTCTGATGTGTACTCTGTTTTCTGAACATAAACACACTATTTTTGGTCCATGTATTTAACTGTTTTGGTTAAGTGATTACCACTTTCCTAACTTGGTCTTCTGTTCTGGGAAAAGAAGCTCCCTGTGTTGACGAATCAGGAATATTCAGTACTTGAAGCTATAAGTCATGCTTTGCTTGATGATACTTGTTCATATTTTTGAACTTCTCTCCATTTTTCCTATGATATCCATCAAACAGCTCTGAAGTTATTATTTCCCATACATGGTTCTGAGCTTGCTGGATTCATTATATATTCAGGGAGAGCCTATTGATGAAATCTTCTTGCTCCAGCTACAGGAAACATTGTGCTCACAGGCTCTTGACCTGCTGGGGGAATTCAACCACCCTAACATCTGATGGAAAAGCATCATAGAATGCTGTAGACAATCCAGAAAACTCCTGGATATCTTTAGCCAGATAATAGCCCTACTAGAGGGGAAGCAATACTAGACTTGGTAGTGACCAGTGCAAGTGAGCTAATGGGTGACATCAAGATCAGAAGTAACCTGGCCTGCAGTGATCATACACTGGGGGAATTCACATTCCTGAAGGATATGGGTCAGGTGAAGAGCAAAGTGTTAGTCCAGATGAATAAAGTCTTCTTAAAGTTCCATATTCTCAGAAAAATGGAGAGGAAACAACAAAGGATTAGAAGTAGCATGAATTTTAGAGTGAGAAATGCTTCTTGCATTTGTTCTTTGCTGCCATTCCTCTACCAGAAAAGCCCAGGTGATGCTGGCTTTTATCTCTCTCTGAGCTTGGACCAATATTTCCCTGAAGAGATCAGCCAACACACTGGCAGTTTGCTAGTCTTCTGGGCTGTCCCATATGTTGTAACCTGAAAAAGACTATGCTCAGCTACTTGTCTGATTAAATTTCCTGTGGATGATTGATTCAAACCCTTTCCTGAAGACAAACGATGAATCCCAGATTTACCACAGGGTCAACTGAAATCAGGTTTCAATTCTCAGTATTTTCAGACTTTTCCCATAGGATATATTCCAGAAAGGAGATGTTGGAGGACAATGATGAAGACAGAGGAAGAGAGACTCCTTTGCCTTCTCCTGAGCAATTTCTACCATGGAGAGGTATTTCTCTGTAACAGACCTTTCAGCAGAAGGAAGATAGTTCTATGTCTATTTTTTCTCTTCAGAACATGATGTAAAATTAAAATCCCTGGTGGAATTTAATTTAACTTTGGAAATAACATAAAATATAAATGCAGATTATTATACAACAAAGAATTTAAGTCTGAGTGGCATAAATGAAGATTAGTGAACAGCACAGTACAGCATTTCTTCTTGCAGAGGTTTTTTACATCTACCAATTATACTTGAATTAAAACATTATTGGAGATTACTGAATTCTTGTCTTATTATATAGTGGTAAATATTAATTACACATTTGTATGTTGTTCACCTGGTTGAAACTCCCCAGTCACAGCCTGACAAAATCTTTTGTGCTGGAATATCTCATGACTCTCCATGAAGCTGTTCAGGAAAAATGACACACAGCTGCATAGCTTATTTCCATCCAGGGCCAGGTACTGCTAGCACATGAGTAGAGTGGTGTTTGAATAATATTTAAAGTCTGAAGCTGACTATATTTCATCAGACTTGAATATTACGAGAAAAGAGGTTTCATTCTGGGTTACATTCAAACTAATTGTACTCTTAATGTTTAGTCTGGACACATTTAAAATCTCATGTAAATATGGTGCAACAAACCTGTGCTGTCAAAATAGAACAAGAATTATAAAACTCGTGCTTCTCTCTGGAACTCTAGTTTACATACAATCCACTTCAAACCAGAACAGCACTTCAGGAGAACCTTAACTGTTTTATTTTGTACTAGAGAAATATATGTGTGTATATGTATGATTTCCAGCAACTTCTTATAACGTTTGTTTTTCTATTGAGTGGCAATAGAGTGGAAAAGCTTTCACAGCTTTCACAAAGCTTCCAATTAAGCTGATACTAAATAAAAAATTGGTATTTAATAATTGGTGGAGTGTGTAAAATGCATCAGAAATTTCTTTCTAGGCTCAGCTGTTCAGTGCTTATTGGTTACTAATCTCAAAAGAGATGGCAGAGCTAAATTGTTTACTTCGTTCTCCAGTTGAGGATAGAAATGCATGGCATGAACAGTGTAGAACATCTTGCATTTCCTCTGCTTTGCTGTGGATATGAAAGATCTTCTGGTGGATCACAAGCTATAAAATTATCTTATTTATTCTGCAGAACCTTGCTTGCATAGGGCACAAAGAGGCGGCCATGTGTTAAGAGCCTATATGTGCTGCACAGCTTAGTCTCCACATAAGATCTGAAGGCAATGCAAACAGTCTATAGGTATGGAAACAGAGTAAAATGAAATGTGGTGAAATCCTCCTCTTTCTCCCCCTGGTGTTTTTCTGGCTTACCTGCAACACCAGGCCAAAAAGCTAAAGGTTAGAAATGCCAAGTATAAATATTGTATAACTTCAGTTTTTTATTTTTGTAGCTGATCTTTTTTCGATCTGAATAGATGTGTCCTTTCCTTCAATACTTTTGCTTCAAGGAAAAGAAGAATTCCAGTGTGCAAACGTGTTATTTCCTTTCCATGGTAGAAATGGGGAGTATTATAGTGATCAAAAAGAAAAAGGTTTTTGAAAGAGATACTGAAGCATTTGAAATCCAAACTGTGACCAGCTCTGGCTAGCAAACTCTGGCTATTATTCCACTGCATTGGAAAACTGTGCTGTGTGCAGAGGGGCATAAGATGAGGCAGAAGGGTTCCAAAACCCTAATGTAGATCTGAATTTCTGCTTCTATAAAAGATTGAACCGAAACTGTCAGAATTTTTACTTAAACTAGAGGTCTAAAATTTTGCTGTTTGGGCCCATCTCTTCTTCACGGTTTGATTAATAACCTGATTTTATTAGTCTGAGTGTTTTAACTTTACACTATATCATAAACACTTGAAAAGAGGAAGCTGGAAATTTATGAGAGAAGCCCTAAGAGCCCCTTACCTATACTGACAAAATTGCCACCACCATAATTTCTATTAAGTGCTACAAAATTACAGAGTAACAGCTCTAAAATTGCATGTGACATCTGCATAAATGCCAAATCAATTCATTACATTCAGTCATATTACAAAAAGCACTTACTGAATTTGTACTGATTACAACTCTTACAAATTAACACTTACCCAAGCAAACGTACTTCCCAGTGTACATATATTATTTAAAGGTCTCAGTTTAGTCAAAGGAAGGTAACAGTACAAATAATGCTACTACTTAACATGGAGTATCATATCTGAGTAAAGTACCCCAATATTTTAAAACACTTTTAAAGTGTTCAATTTTTAGAAAAGACTCTTTTTTCTTTTTTCTTTTTTTTTTTATTTTTGACTAAGCGTGCCTTGTCATTCTTTCATCCAGTCTCTCAAGAAATGAAGTCTAAAGAGGAAATGAAAAAGGATATGATAAATGTTCACATTATGCAGAATTTTCCTTTTTGAAATCTCATTCCCCATAGTGCAAGCCAGATTTTATAGAGATATAAGTCACAAAGAAATAAGAAGCCAATAATGAGACAGAAGAATGTTTGAAATACAGATGCAAATCCTTACCACCTACTGAGCAAAAGTAGTCTGCAGAGACTGTCCTGAAAAGTGAACTTCCATTAACATTTTGTAAGCACTAAATTTACAACAGAAGAATGCTGGAATTATACGTCCGTGAAATGTCAAAGGCCTTCTGATTTATCTCTAAGCAGAACATTTTAGTTACATCTACATAAATATTTTAACAGGAATTTAATTTTCATTTTAGTCACACAATAAATCTCTTTATTGCACCATGTCTTCTTGGCCTAAATAAGTTACTTTTTGTGTATGAGCACGAAGATAGTTGTGTTTATTCTTCTTTCTGCTTTGATGAATACTGTTTGAACATACAATGTATCAATATACCTATTTGCATACAAATCTTGCCACAGGTTGTTTAATTTTTGTCTAGATCATCTTTTAATTCAGACATAACTTATCCAATGACTAGCAATTGACTTCTATTTGACTCCAACCCTGAACCTTTCAAGGTTACACCAGAACAGAACTACAGCAAAAAATAACAAAAGGAAATCTAGAGTAGGTATATTGGCAGCTGTACATACACCGTCAGAGGAGAAATATCAGAACTTTACTGTGTATTTTATTGTTAGTGCATTTTATAAATAGCAGTAGGGACTCAGACAGCTACAATCTGACTGAATCTTACTTACTGTGCATTTCAGATATCATTGCTGTTGCAGCTTGATTGTGTAGTGTTAGATATGGTGAAAATGTTTAGACGGTAACTTATAATGTCTCCAGAGGATGATAAACTGGGCATGGATTACTTTTTCTGCTTGACAGAGTGCTGGAAATAAGCTCCTAATAGTAGAAAGTTTTTGTGAGCAGGGCAGTCTGGTGCAGAGCTACTTGCCCTTTCCAAATCTGTTTGGCACAGGGTACTGAACCAGGAGTGCTGACAGTGCAAGTGAACAGGCAATCTGTACATAGCCTTTTTGCAATTCTCTTTGCAAGTTCTTTACTTGCATTCTTGATGAAAGAAAATTTTGATGAAACAACTGTAAATCTCTCTTCAGGCATGTGAGTTAACTCTACACAAACCATACTGCCCCGCCTGAAAATTATCACTTCTGATTTATTTGATCTCAGCATAGAACATTTGCTTTAGCACTCAGAGAGGAACAGGCACAAGTGTAAATAACAACTGGCAGTTGGAATTAGGCTGTTAACGAAGAGATTTTCAAAGCCTTAAACAGAAGCTAATATCAAGCAGTTCTAATCAAGTCTTTCACTGTAATCTTGGTTTCTATCACTCATTTTTACCTTTGAAGATCTTCCCCTAACACTGTTCTGTTCAGTAAATTTTTTAAACTTGTGGTAAGCATAAGCTTACAAATCTGTTGGCATAATATTTGAAAATCTGACTCTAAATTATTACCTTAGGAAGTTTTCGGTTGCAAGCCAAGTAGGCATAAATAAGTAGAGACACATTATTATAGCCTCCCTCAAGCAAGTAGTCTGCTCTACAGAGAATTAAGATAACAGCAGACATTAAGGTTGTCTAATCAGTATCATTTAGCAGACCTAAGCTGATTATAAAAGTTTTAGAAAAGAGTAACTGGACATTATGCAAGAAAACTTGGAAATTTTTAAAGTCAGATGACTGTACAACTCAGTGTATACAAATATACGATACATAAACAGAGAGGTGTTAATGGAAAAGTAGGTGCAAAGATGGCCTTGTTGAAGGATAGGCTCCAATATAACACAGGGCACTGGAATGTAATCTTCTTTCCATTTTTTGCTTTGAAATGTAATTTATAGTTGTCTTGGTAATTATTCAGTCACTGACTTCTCTATTACACCTGTTAAGCCTAGGATTTCTTCTTTCTTATTAACTACTTTATATAAGGTGACCAGAAAAGAGTTTATAGATAGTTAGAAACACCAGTCTATAGAAGAACGCATGCTCCTTGTTGGGCAGGTTTTTAAAAGAGAGTTATGGTAGGATCTGGGGCTGTGAGCTTCCTTAAAGTCACTGTGACTGCCACAAAAGCTTTTCTTTTCCTTCTAAAGTGCTTAATGAATAAAGGAGAAACACAGCAAATATGCTGTTGTACTTCACACAACTTAGCAAGAAGTTAATTGACCTACTTAGGAACAAAGACATGCTCATCCAGTCTCTGTGCTTAATTGAGTCACTGAATATCTGGTTGAATGAGACTTTTGGAGGTCATCTGGTTCAATTTCCAGCCTGAAACAGGACTATTAAACAAGACCAAATCAGAAGAACCCTGGATTTTACTCATTTCACCTCCTGTCTGCTACAGTGCTACATAAATATGCTGTATGAAAATTGTCTGTCTTTCCCAAAGTATTTTGACACTATTCATTTTCAGAGGCAGGCCACCAGATCACCAAACCATTCTTCAGTTCAGTAGACAATGCTTAGCACTATTTTTTTTTAACCCAGGTTCCTATATTTTCCCTGAATTTATGGCCCCACCTGTAAGCCATAGAGCTTTATCACCAATGGGTCAACAATTCACATTCTGAGGGATTGTGCAAATGCTGTGTGTTTCTCTAAATGTAACCTAGTGGGAAAGTTTAGAGCTCAATGATCCTTATGCTTGCTGTTCATTTTTTATTGGATAGGGAACTACAATAGACTCTATCATAAAGAAAGTACTGTGGGAGTACTGGCTATTTCTAGGCCAGGTAAAGAACTCTTGTTCTCTCTGTTCCGCTTCAGTTCCACTTGTATGTGACTTCTCATTTTTGCTCTCTAAAATCCATTCCCAGTCACCTAACTTGTAATGATTCTTTTGCTCTGCTCAGGTACAGCAAAAAATTATGAGCAGATTAATCTGTAAAACTGTAATTGACTGCCAATAGTCAAGAGTCAGGTAGCTGGAACTCCCACAAGGGAGTGCAATGCCTCCCAGGAAACAATGCAATACTTACATTCCATGAAGTTTCTTTTTTCCTTAAATTCTTCCATTTTGATCAACAGCTGATTTGAGGGATCTACTTGAAATAACTGACACAGCTAACACACAGATCATTCTGCTTTGATTAGATCACAATTTGACTCTTTTTCTTTACATAGGAGGTTCCTAGCATAGCATCTTCCTGAAAAGATTGAATAGTGACAAAAGTTGCTTATCTTCACAAATTAAGAACTATCAAAACCAGAAAACAGATTCAAATGCAAAACATGAAGCATCTATGGCAGATTCAGTAAGATTAGCAGTCAGTCAAAGACAGTTTAGACCAACAGAAAGTTTATTCGTTTGAACCTACACAGCTCAAGTGAAGCAATACTTTTCTACTTTCCTCTGCTCTCCTCTCCTGTCTTTCGAGTATAATATTTTGAACTTGAACATTGGCTGGAAAGAACTTCAACCCTAAGCTAATATGTTCTACTGAAATATTTATCAAACTTCTGGAATCCTTTCTGGGACAGATGGGAGTCACAATTATGTGGAAGTATATAGCATGAAAATGAGAAGACAGTTTGTCTTGCCACAGGCAGTAGGCATGTGTAACACCAACACCAGCAGCTTTATAGGGAAGATACACCAAGTAAAAACAGAGTACTGTCCTATAGTAGAAATGGCAGCACAAATAGTGCATCTGTTTAAAGATTTAGCAAAACTGATAACATGCAGAAGTATAGGAGACGTAAACAAAGTAAGCTATTCTGTTACACAAAGAAATACTTGGGTAGTACCTTCTTTTTCTTTCCCCAAATACAGTAGGATTAAAAGCCATTCGCCTAAGAATCATGACGGATTTATCAGGGTGGAGTGTGAGGTTTTCATTGGTAAAATGCCTTCCTGAGCCTGCTTTAAATTTTGCCAGTTATCATTCTGGATTCCAGACTTGGGAAGAGAAGGGTACACTTCCTGCTGTTTCTGTTGCAAATGGCAAACCTCGCATTCTGTTTAGAGATCTTCTACAAAGCAATTCCCCAAAGATGGCAGTGAGATCCTTGGAGTAACTGAAGTGCCAAAATGTAATGGTTATTTCTAGGGCTAAATAATGGGTTTGTGCACTTCTCCAACAGAAGAAAACTAGTAGTGTGTAAGGCAGGAGGGATAGGGAAAGAATTCCCTGGGATATATTCCATATGTAAAAGCTAATATTGAAACACAGGTGCCCATCTAGCTCAGGATCTCTGCTCAACAGAGCACTTCTATAAATTGCCTCTGACTAATGACAGTAAAAGGCCTAAATCTCTATATTCCCTGGGAAATTTAAAATCTGAATTTAATATATTGCAGCTTCATTTTTGAACTAATGTAAGTGTATAAAAGGTGTTTTTTATAAAGAATGCTTTTCTGTAGAGAGTGAAGTACAGAAGGTGTGTCTCAGAATGCTAACAACCACAGAAGTTCTTAAAAGAAGAATAATAGAGGGAATTCAAATTCCATAAGAGAATAGGGTCTCCTGCAGGCTTCAGATCCCACACCAACCTAGAAGATAATACCACTTTAGAAGAAAACATTATACCACTGAATAATTACGCTGAGCTAAAGCCTAGATGTCCTGATCAGGATCTGTACTGCAGATATGTAAAAGAAGATCTCACATCTACTTCAGACATTTTTGAGTCTGAGGTTGCAAGGGGTTTGTAAAAGAAAGGGGAAAATCAAAATGGAAGTGCTGTAGATGTAAAAATATATTAATATAAAAATCTACTCCTCAGAAATTTCCTTAATTGGTTGAATTAGTGTAAACATCACTGCAAAAGTATCTTGAGAAATTAAAGTACTGTGCTAAGCAGATAAAGGTGAATTTCAAAATATTCAATGTTCAGTGTGATTTAGAAAAGCTTTGAAGAAATTCAGAGATTCTATAAAGGCCACCGTAAAGGTCTCAAGTGACTTCTTCTACTTGTGGTGTGAACTGAACATTTGCTGAAGACAACCTGCAGCACAACAACTTCCTTCCTTCCATAAAGGAAGGCACATAAACTCCTGCAGCAAGAAAAAACTTAAAAATATGATGGGGCCACAACATACTTTCTTTTCAGTGGGATATACATGGGATGTGGCTACCAATACTTCACAATGGAATAACTTTAGTTACCATAAACTGCTTTGAAGTAGTTCACAAAACCCACCCAAACCCTCAATTAATTCACAATTTAGTCTGTATTTCACAGTCTTGATATGTAAGACTATGTTATTTCCCTCATCCTCTGCTCCATTACAATTCTTCACAGAACCTCTTTTAAAAGCGTTGTCAAAGTACCCAAGTGCTTTTTAAGCAGGGTACAGCTATCTACATCCTGCAAATAAATCATGGTCTCTCCTTCTGAGGTCAGTCTTTAAAAGCCACAGGATTTTGCATCAACAAAATCTCAGCAGCAATGTAATCATATGGATTGTAATTAACTGGACCAGTTGAAGGACTAACTGAGGCCCTGTAAAACTAATGGATATTGCTGAACTTTGGTATTCACATAAGAGAAATGTACAGTGAACTAATTACAATTTCTATTCTGTGTACTGTCATTCATTTCACAGCTTCCCTGAGTAACATTCCCTCAGCAGTCATGCGGCAAACTGTCCCCAAAGGTCACATGTGAAATCATTATATAGAATCTGATGAGCATTGTTTCTGGGCTCTAATTGGAAACTATATCATTTTGGCTTGTCACAGCTCTGTTGTGTTTGTGCCTATTGATAGGACCATGCATGTCTATAAAACCTCTTGTGATCTTAAAGACCTTGCAATGCCAAAGGAGCTTGCTGAATCAGGATCTCTCACATTACATGGTCATTCACTGTTTGCTAACTAACGAGGAAAATAATACCAAATAAATCCAATGAAGGAGAACTTATTCTACCATTCACTCAGCAATACCAAAGGTCTTTAGAAACTAACTTTAATTAGTGCCCCATGGTAAAGACAAACATAGTTATTCTCATTTTAGAAAGTGAGGAAAGTGACACTAAAGGTCTGTCCCAATGTCATAGTGATTCAATGAAAGGAGCTTCCAGGAACCCACTGTTCACTAAGGCTGTAAACAGTGCCAGACTTTAGCAGAATGTAGCAGCAGCTCCATCTGAGAGAGTTTGCCCAATATTTCTGCTTTTGAGACTCAGCAGAACATAACCTTCTCCTCAATAAAAGTACTTGATGAAAATTTATGCAGAGCACTAAGAAGCTAGTCTCCCTGGACAATAGAATCTAGTATTACATTATTCAACCATCTCACTAATACAGGTGCTCCTGCAGATGAGACAGTGCAATGTATATGGTCCTACTAATGATTCTGGGCACCAGCACCCAATGTTCTAATGTTTTACCTCTCTCTGCAATGATATTTCCCCTTGGACTGTAGAATCTCAATCAATTTCTTTTGGAAAGTTGATAGTAAAAAAATTTTTAATTCTTGGTCCCAAAGGTGCTTGCATAGGAAATGGCTTTGTTGTTGTTGTTTTGTTGTTGTTGTTTTGGGGGGTTTTTGTTTGTTTGTTCTTTTGTTTGTTTGTTTGTTTCATTTTTTTGTTTTTTTTTTTTTTGTTTTTTTGGGGGTTGTGGTTTTGGCTTTTGTTGGTCTTTTTGTGGGAGCGAGGGGAGGATTGTATGTGTGTGGATGTTACAAACACCCACATGCCAAGGACATTACTTTTGAAAAAGTGATGAGAAAGCCACTCCTTCTAAAACTTTTCAAATCACTGTAAAAGTCTAAATTCATAAAAGGTAACCTGATCTCTCATTTTAATAAAGTGGAATGAGGAAAAGGAATAAAAGACAAAAAAAGAATAACTGCAATACGGCAAAGTCAGGACATCCATCAGAGAGACGTGCATGCAGATGGTTCATGAGTGATTTGAAAAAGGTTTCAGATGCTTGTACCTCAGGATATGTCATTATCTGCTAGCTATCACATGAAACTGAAGTTTGTATTAAATCAGTCTGCTTCGTGTCTAGTAGATAGTAAATCTTTATACAACACTCAATGATGCTATTATATCACAGTTTCATGGTGCTCCTCCTAACTCTTAAGCATTCTTTTTATCTTTTTTTTCAACAACAGATTTTTAACAACAGTTGCCTCCCTATTTCATCAGAGGAAGGTGTTTAGCCCTTTTTGTGGTGGAGTAAAAATCTATTAATTTCTCAGCATGATTCACCAGTCTGCTCTCATATGCTGAACTCCTCCTTTCCCATCATGATCCAGCTACCTGCTCACTCAAACAAGATTTAATTTCTTCCATTGGATATTAACTCTAAATCCCAACTACATGCTTATCCACCCAACCTGTTATTTCAGCCCAGCTCCTTACTTGTGTTGTGGCTCTAATTAGTTATCTGGCCTGGGTCAGAGCTGCCCACCTCTGGTTTCCAGAGAAAATGCCAGCACAGTTCCAGCACGGAGCCCCACTTCAAATGACTGTCTCCAAAACGGAGGAATGGGAGATGGAGGAGTGTGTCTTAGCCTGACTGTTTCCTGCAGATGATTTAGTTTGAGTTTTTGTTTACTGAGAATCTTTAACGGGTTCCACTGTCGATAAGGCAAGACTTGTTTCCTGCTTAAAGTACAGCTGGTGGGTGGATGGGTGGAAGAGGCAGCGAGCAGCCGCGCAGAGCAGCTCAGGATGCGGCTGGAGCAGGGAGTTGCCAGGCAACTGTTGCCTGCACCGACCCCGCAGCGGCAGCGTCGTGCCCGCCAATGCAGCATCCTGCGGGCGAGGGCTCCGGGACACCCCGATCCCCACCGGCACAGGAGGAGATGGAAGGTTTATACTCGTTTTCCACTGTCTGCGAGATGTCCAGAGATGTACCCGTGCCAGGGCTCTGTTGTGCAGCAAGGGTATTCCTAGGCTGAACGATTTTAGCATTTAGCTCTTTTTTTGCCCCCAGGGAATGGTCCTGCTGCTGTTTTCTTCAGAAAAGTGATTGCTAGAGAGCATTTATAGCTCAAGTTATGTACACTCCCCTGCATGATGAGCTACACTAGCTTTTCAGTTAGACTTTCCTTCTTATGCTTGATGTTGATCTAATACAGGTGAAATTATTTCAATATTTCCTTGAGGAAAGGTATAAGACCTGTTTTTGTCAGCAGAACTGTGTGCATATGTATCAGAATATTTTCAGTACAGGAGTTTGTCTTAGGTAAAATTGTAGATGTCACTCAATGCAGTGGTCTCTGGGAAACTCCTTAACACACTCAGGCTCCTGAATGTGGTCCAAGTCCAACTCCCCAGCTGCATTGTCTGTGTTCTGACTTTTCTGTATGTGGAAGGGTAGAGGTAGTAAGGAAAGAATAGACGGAAATTTGCAAACTAGCATGAGATTACAAGGGGTTTTTCTGTTTCAGTGCACTTGTTTGGGAAACCCCGAGTAGACAGCACCTGGAAAGACTAGTGGCAAAGTGTTATTTTTGATAACATACTCGTCAAGTAGACTTTCTGAGAGGAAACCTCTGAAGAGATTTTTTACCGAGACACAAGAGATTCGGGGCAATTACCATAACTCTCCCATATTGGTTCTGAATTCCTCAGTTTCTTGTGGACAATATTCTTGATGTGGTTTCACTTTTCTCCATCTGTTGGGTCTATTCTGCTTTGCACAAATTGCCAGTTGGCAAGTAAAAGAGGTGTGTGAACAAGGCTGCCCTAGGTTAAGTCTGAGCAAGTGAGCTAAAGCACAAGGACCAGTGGGCCAGTCTCTCAGAATGCCCTTCCAACAACTGAACAGGCAAGCAGGACAGTGTCTTCCACTTCCCTTTGGTAGAAGTGGAAGAGAGGGACACATCCCTGCAGCAAATGACCGGGTCCTGACACACACTGGCTGTGCTGTTACCACTGGCTGACTGGTGCCTGCAGATCACATATATCCTTTTCCAGATGTGTAGAGTGAGACTTGTGTAGAGAAAGATGGCTTGCTGTCCTTGTGTGTCAGGTTCTGCTATTAGGGTATGCTATTATGCAAGAGGACTTTCTTGTTTACCTGCAGCTTTATGTAATGCTCCCTCTCACTCATGAATCTGAATAAATACTACCACTTAAATATAACAAAGGTTTATCAATTACTTCCTGAATTTTCAATATTAATTTTGGTGCTAAGATTCATCAAAGAAAAGAGGTGATAGTTATAGAACTCTATATTTAAAATCCAATTAATCATCTTTTTTTCTTCTCTCAGATCATTTTTCACTAAGTTTCTTATAGATTTAGACTGCTGGGTATGCTTTGTTCAGCTGTACAATTTATATCATGTAGAGACAGGGCTTTCCTTCAGGTATTCAACAAAGCAATTAACAACCCTCTGAATACAAACAACAGCCTTATGTCATGGATGTTTACACTTGTTCTGTTACCATTCTGAATTTGTTTTACTTTACTCTTTCCTGTAAGGGATTTGTTTTGTACCACTGAATTCCATGCACACAGCTTTGTAGTATCACTGGTTGTAGCAGGAAGCAGAGCATCAGGGAGGCTTAAGGCAATAAGAAGCTGCCTTAAACTAATTGTTCTCCTTCAGGTCCAAAAAGCTATCCTCTCATATTGTATACTGTTTCCTCCTCTACACAGTAACCCTTTCTGTGACAACTCAGGGACTGGAAGTAGGTGCTACAGGAGATTGAATGCAATGTGCTGGCTACCGTGGAAAAAGAAGTGCTCAATCTCAGTTCAGCAAGAGAAAAGGTAATTTTCTACTCCTCCCTGCACTTGCCTGGGATCTGGCAAAGCCCTAGAATGGGTTATTTGTCCTCTACATCTTGAGGAACAGATAGGTCTATGGAAAACATCAAGTCTGACAAATAAGTCTCACTTATCAATGCATCTGACAGAAAACAAATCAATTGCCAAATAGGAGGAACACTGAGCATTGGGTGGAGACAATTAGACTGTCAGTTATTGCCCCTTTTAGATGCCAGTGCTTATCTCAGCCTGGTTCTAGTCAGTCTTCGGACATTCTTTTGAACAGAAAGAATAAACTTCTTGTCAGATGCTAATGGTACATTCTCAGTGCTGGACTCCACGATGCAGGGTAGCACATGGTAAGCAAAGAATCCTCCTCTCACAGGGAAGGATGTTAGCTTTGTGTTTGACATAAATTTTCAGATTATGTGCATCAGTTTCCTGCTCAATTAGGAATGCAAGATGGGGTAAAAAAAATTATGAAAATACAAGCTTGGTGGATATAGAAACTTCTTTGTTTAAAAAGTGGTTAAGGAAGTGGGGGGAGATCTGTGAATTTTTTTTTCTGTTTGGTCAAAATCTAGCTTTTTACACAAAAAGAGGGTTTTTTAGACTATTTTGTTCTTAACCTGTTTTCCTACTTGAAGTACACTAAGATGGCACTTATGGATGTGGGTTAGTGGTGGACTTGGTGCTTCTGGGTTTATGGTTGGACTTGATCCTAAAGATTTTTTCCCACTTAAATCATTTTATGATTCTATGATTAGAGAAGCTTAAAAGCAGCATGAAGGAGTTGAAATCTCTCTCTTTCTCTCTCCTCTGAAGTACCACAGCCAGTGATATCAAATGAAAAGATTGTCTGTGGTGAGTCTGACCTGGGGCCATGCCAACTGGCTGAGTTCTAAAACAATAACAAGAAAATAGGTCACTTCCACTTAGTATTTCTTTTAGTTCTTAACCCCCTAGCAGAGTGATTTATACTAATGCAAACCTCACAGTCATAATCTTGATAATGGATGCAAACCTCTAAAAGGTGAAGGGATAAGCAGTGTGTGATTCAGATCAGTTTTGAGAAAAAATAAAAGTTGAAAATCTGTCAGGAAAAGCCCATTTCCATGAGATTTTTTCAGTACATCTTGATTTTGTATTGGATTGAAAATACTGATAGGACTCATATTTTTATGAGTCAGTTTTTCTTGAGCAAATGATTTGAAAATTTTATTTTTGTATCAAAAAGTAAGATTTTCAAATTTGTAGTTTTCTTTTCATAGAGCTAGTTTAAAAATCTCAAAAAAAAAAGTAGACTCTGCCTTATTGGTCATGTGCAAAGTCTATTTAATCATATCTCTAAAAAAAAAGGTATTTTTAGAAGTAAACAAACAAATAAACAATACAATCCACCTCACAATTAATACTGTAGGATTGTTCATCTCTTCTCTAAGGAGTATACCTCAATTTAATTTCTGCTGGTTTCATGGCTCTTCTTATGCTGATGACTAATGATTTAGAGACAGTGGTTTCCCCTGATTTATTTCCAGAGTTTATTGAAGCCAGTGGACACAGAGACCTTTTTTCACATGTCATTAATCAATGGAGTATTTCACTTCCTTTAGTATAGTGTGCCTTTATAAGTGAAGAAAATATTTTGGAAAAATGAATCTGGATTAACTGCTTGCATAATTTTAGAGCATGCAGAATAAAAAAAGGGAGCAAGAGAGAGGATAAAGGTTCAAGTTGTCTCTATTACAAAAAGACTCCTTGACAGACCAAGCATTGGTCCATTGAAGAGCAGCTACGTGGAGGAAGAGACAGAAAATTCCTTCATCAGGGAACTTAAAGTTAGAACATAACAAACATTATTTATAAAAACAAGTTTTACACTAACAAGATGTGATCCAAGATTTTTTTCTGTATCACCATTTCTATTCTTCATTAAGATTTCTAGCAACTAATCCTTTGGCTCTCTAACATTCTTTTTTCTGCAGCACTCTCTGGTTTTATTATGCTATCTAAAACAAAAGACAAAAGAGGTTAGATTTCAGGTTGGCCTATCAGTTGCATTTCTTTGCAACTGTCCTGACCACAGAACAAAACCTTTATGCACCACCTATACTTTAGGTGCATAGAACAAAACCTCTATGCACCACCTATAGTAGCCTCCAGGAACCCATTAAATACATCATTCACTCTTCTTCCGCAGATAATTTCACTCCATTTTTTTTCACATATATACATTTCAAGGATGCACCAATACACTGACAAGTTTGGATGTTTCCAGCCATGTGTTTGGAATAGCATTTTAGAAAAGCAGGAGAAATTAGGTGGCAGACTCTGTCCAGAAACAGGTCAGTGTTCTGCTTTTTTTTCTTCTTAGTTGTTTCTAGTTTACCACAGGTCCATCTCCCCTAACAACAGTTTAATCTGAACCAGTCACTCCTAAACAGTGTTGCAAAACATATCAGACTCCATTGGAAATACAGCCTTGGCTGTAATAAGCAGTATACTCTGTGCTGCTGCTCTGGCAGCTATATGCTAGAAGAAAGAATATGAAATACCTGCTTCTCCTGAGGTTTTACTATTTTTTTTTGTAGTAAATTAGTTACAGTTTAAATTTAAACCTAAAAACCAGTAAAGCTTCACTGACATTTTCAACTAGCAGCGTGAGACTGCATTCTTACTGCCCTTAGAAATATTAATGGCAAAGTCTTGCTGTTTCTTGGACATCCTGAAAACAATATTAATTTCCTTAATTTTCAATGCATGTCTTAAAATGGCTCTTAAAGTCCTGAAAGATACATTACTGCTTTTTTATGTGCAACTCCTATATTCTCTTTTTATTATGCAATTATGGAAAATAAAAGTTAAAATCACCACTACTGATAATAAAAGGAAAGCTTTGGGCTTTGTGGTTCTTTAAAATTTATTTTGGCCTTGAAGTTTTTTTCTGTATAAAGAGATAAAGCAATAAAAGATCAATTGTGAATCGTATTTATTTAACATATCCTCTATGAACTCTGCAGGTCAGAGAACTGATTAAAATATATAAATCACTAATGGCTGTCATTGAAGTATGTTCATAGAAGTAGCCTATGAACAGCCTATGAAGTAGGACTTCTCTACCTCTTGCAGGAGCTACTTGCATGACGTCTGCAGAATGTGGGAAGAGCTTCAGTCAAGCAGTGAATTGCAGAGTGAGTCAGAGGGTGAAGGCTGAGATTAGAGTATTTTAGAGAGAGCAACAGGACCGTACTTCATTTCATTAGTTCAGCACAGACATGACAAGACTAAGGACAGTTGTTCAATGAGTTCATTGATACTGGAACATATGGAAGACTCAATCTTATTAGTGTGAGGATTTTGCTGTCATTTGGACAGCTTTGGATAGACTTTAGAAAGCAAAGAGGATACAGCTGTTAAGCCTTACCTTTCACCTTGTCTAGGGGAGTTTCCGAGAGCACAGATGGTACTCAGTTTCAAACCATGAATCACTGCCACAAATTCTATGTTACATAAGGCTATGTGGTGGGTTGACCTTGGCTGAAATCCGGGTGCCCACCAAGCTGCTCTATCACTCTCCTTCTTCAGCAGGACAGAGAGGGAGAAAATAAAATGGAAAAAACCCCTTTGTGTGTCAAGATAAAGGCAGTTTAATAAAGCAAAAGCAAAGGTCAGAATCAAAGGAAAACAAAAGATTTATTCTCTACTTCAGGTGATGTCCAGTCACCTCCTGAGAAGCGGGGCTAGTGGTTGCTCTGGAAGAAAAACGTTGCAATAACAAGTGCCACGCCTGTCCAAGCCCCCGAGGTTTAAATATCCCAGATTCAGTGCTGGGTGGGATTGTCACTACTCTATGTGTCTTTCTCTGAGATAACATCCCTGGGAGTTCATGTAATCACTGGTTTGCCCCTATATTTTCAGTTAGTGCAAGTCCTTTAGGCCATATAAAAAGAAATAAAAGGCTTGGCTTAGGCTGGTGGCTGGTCTGACCTCTTTCCTGGTCCCAGAGTGCAAGGGCTGGTAAACTCTCTTTTCCTTATGAGCTTCCATTAAGAAGTGAGGGGAAAAGCATGGCCTAGTTTAAGGAACAACATAACAAATTAAGCAATCTTCAGACTGTTGGAAGATATGAAGAGTCAAATTTGCATTTAATTTCACCAAAGAAATAAAACCTGCAAAAGGATTGAGGGGAGCTGAACTGTAGAGTACAAACCAAATCAGAAAACATTCAAGGTCATAGGAGTAACTTAGAGTAAATTGTGTTCAGGCTGCATTCCCAATCAGGTTTGTTAATGTAGCACTACAGCAACATGTTTGTATGGCAGGTGCTGTTTGACATGAGGTGCAGCAGAAGAAAGTTGCAGCTCAAAACAATATATAGAAACAGTTGGCTAAAACAAAATTTGCTATCATTACAGTTACTGCAGAATAAGCTGTGTGGGGAAAATTGTGCCTGTTTAGGTGGAGAACATTAAGCAGCTACTGGAAAAATGGACTCTCTACTATGGTTGAAAATACAGTATTACATATACATGACACTTTCCCTTGTTGATGAAAGTGCATGCGTCAAATTACCTAGCACATTGAAATATGTTTGGTTAATTTAAATGAACCCAAAGGGTTAGGTACCAGATACATGATTCTATGCTTAGGTTTTCTAAATAAAATTATAAAATAAATTTACTATTATTATATTACAACTATAAATGAAAAGTGTTTTTCTCTGCCAATTTACTGAAAAGAATAGTAAAATCAAACATCATTTCATGTCCAGATAGATCTTTTTATGAATCACTGCTGTTTCCAAGTAATAAACCAGTTTTCATAATTAAAACACAATAAATTGAGCTTCTGTTATGACACGTACTTATTCTGAAAAATTTAATTTGTCTCTATTAAATGTCTTTGCTTTCCAGCCTATATATGTAATAATGGAAGTTTGTATAATGCTTACACATGCTATATGCACACACAGACTTTCTTTTCCAACCTTTTTTCCTGAAAGTACAAAAAACCTTTGGCCTCACAGCACTTTTGAAACTGTATTACAAAGGCCTCAAAAAAGATGCAAGAAATCAAAGAGTTGAATATTCAAAGCTCCTTTTGATAATCTAAGTGGAAACAATTCACCTAATTACTTTTCTCTCTGTTTTAAATTCTATTAATTGTTTTCCACCTCATCTGTTCTCTAGTGTGACATAGATTACTCTTAACATGAAGCAGTAGCAGAAGATGAAAGGAAGAAAAAACCCAAATGAACATACTATGATCTTTACAAGTACCTACATCTACAAGCAAAATCACGGTGTATGAAGTCACATAGCCAAAAGATTTCTTTTGTACTCTTTGTCTATTTCCAGCTAAGTAATATACACTTTAATGTGCTAAATTAACCTTGTGCAGAGGGCCAGTGCTTGACCAATGCTCCTTTTAGATGCCACTTAAGCTCTGGCCACCTCTGTCTTTTCCTAAAGCCTTCTGTACGAGAGTTAATCTAGCTCGAGAGGGAATAGCAAACGTCATTATTAGGAGGAACAGAGAGGAAGAAGTAAGATTTTGAATAAGAGTGGACCAAAATCTACTACTTAGTTTTAAAGTACCTTAATAGTTTTTGTGCAATAAAAGAAATGCTTAATTTGCAGCAGGAGTGAGTTTCTTCTGCTTTTATAATGTAAAAAATCAAGAGAAGCTTTTTTTTTTTTCCCAAGAAATGACCAAAGATTTTAATATGGTCTTAACATCATATTAATAGAAAAATGAAAACAAGATAAGGACAGATAAGTGCATGTAATGGACCCTTTAAATAGTTTTGACATGTTTTCATGCTTTTTTTCCTGGTGATAATTCAAGAGATCTATCAGATAATTACTTAAATATATGAGATGTGCTACCTATCCAAGGAAAAGGTTAGTGCCATCATAGGTCGTGTAAATCTTCTTTTATGAAAAGGAACGCAAATGAAATGATCACTTAAGTCAAGGTTTTATAAAATATTGACTAGGATTATGTTTGCTTTGGGAGTAATTTTATTTTAATCCTTCATTTGAGATTCTATTCCTATCCATATTAGATGATCAATCAAGAGATGCCATTAAATATTAGGTAGGAATAAGGTCAAAACTGCAATATGTGTACCTTAAGAATTACTGAATATTTGTTCCATAGACTTGCAAATAACAACACAGGTACTTATGTTCTGGTGGTGTTCCTCATAGATCCAGCTGAGCGGGAAATGGAGAATATGCTGCTTCCAAGGAATGCCGAAACTGATCCCAGACTGGTTGTTGCCAGGACCTGATATAATTGCTTTTGAACTAGACCAGAATTTTAATTTCTCAAAAAATCTTTTTTAAGAGGTTGAAGCATTTTAGATTCACTAAAAATCCAGATTGATGTTCTTTTCTAAGTGAGGTCTCCTGAGAGGGGCCTCTTGACTCCTTCCCAACTCATTGTTGTTGCATGTCTCCACATTACAGAAGGCAAAATATTTCCTGACAACATCCTTTTTGGTGACAAATGTAAAAAAGTATGTAAATAAAATGTAAACCTCTCACTGTTCTGAAATTGTGCAATTTAATGTTAAATGAAAGCATTCATCTTTAATTTTTCTGTCTGTTTTAGAGAGAAGAAAGATTTCAAGAAGCTCAAAAGAAAACAACAATCAATACAGGATAGAAAAGGGAGGTAAGGGGTGAATAGATTCAAACAAAGCAACTTCAACAGCAGTTTCTGAGGTCTGAATTTAGCATTGTGGTTCTGGTGGTTTCTGAATTCCTGCAAAGGTCTAGTCCATCTATGAGAGTCCTGCAAACACACAACAGTTAAATGTATTGGCAGCCCAATTAGTGTATTTTGAGGTGCATGACACTGCACCTGAGTGTAGCACTAAATGCACATTCACAATACGGAGTGAGAGTGAAATTTTTGCTTTCAATGAAATTCAGTCTTCACCTCAGAAATCTTTGCTTTCACTGGAGCTCAGTCTTTACCTATAAGATACAAACTTGCTTATCTTAGTTCATGTAGACTTGTTCGACATTTGGATGAAGAAGTTTTCAACCCTGAAAATTATTTCAGTGTTGAGTTGTCTGCAATACCTTCCACAGAAAATTTCCCAGGGAAACGAGGAAAAATAAATCTCTGCAGAAAGGTTTTGGCAAGTTTAGCAAAGCAGGTCTCATAGCTCAAAAAAAGCCTAATAGACAGACAGCAACTGTAGAGTTTTAGTACTTAGTTGACAATAAACTTTGGATATGTGACTTCAGTGTGTTGTATCTCATCTTCTTATTAAAAAAAAAAAATACTTAAAAGTCTGTTTTGAAAATTAATTGAAGTATGTATAGCAGTAGTAAAACACCTTAACATCACATGTCACTGCCAAGTGCTGCTATTGTTATTGTGGGACGAACAATAGCAGCAGCCAGTGATTGGACCAACCCAGGGCTAAAAATATTCAGGGATAAAGACTTCCAGAAGCTTCAAAAGAAGCAGTCACCAAAGCTCATGCTGAAAGGAGAGAGTGCTGGCAGTATACCAGGAGAACTTACCAGAGAATCTGTACCTTTCTCAGTTAACGGCTTCACATAGGTTACTCACCAGGCTTTCATTTGAACAAAACCAGAGAAGTTTTTTTTTTCCTGATGATTCCTTTACAAAAATAAAGTTCAAACATTTTCTTCACAAAAGCATAAAAAGAGCATGTCTTAAATTTACCCACACTTTGTTTTCACCTGTAATCATTATGGGAATTTTCCTCACCCTTCTATCTGACATAGATTTGTAATTTTTTTTGTCATATAGCAATTTGTACTTAAAGTTCTCTTGTGTTAAATATTGTTGAATGTAAGTTTTAATGATTGACCTAAATTTGTCACAGCTGTGTAGGTGCATTATAATCAATAAAATTCTAAATTATATGACAATGTATTTTTTTTACTGTAATGACAATGAAGAGGCAAATCATTAATATTTATTAATACTGAGTAATTTAGAGAAATAGTGCTATTAACTGCAATATGCAAAAAGCACTTCATGGAGATGCCAGATCAATCCTGAAAGCTGTGGCTGTGCCACACCTCATGTGAAATTAATAATGCTTGCCTCAATACCTCACTGAAATACTGAATACCAGTGAAACTCTGAAATCAGCCAGATTTCTGTTCTATTGATCTCCTTTATGCTATACTCCAACACAGAGAAGACATTTTCTTCTCCTTCACATGACTGAAATTTGAATTACATTTCACTAGTGCAAGAGATTTAATTTTTTCTTGCATACCTGCATATGAGAAAGAGATAAGGAGAAATTTAAAATTACCTAGATTGCATCTGCAGAATTGCTAGTACAGTGGAGACTTGGTTAAGGATGAACTGCATACAGCTGTGGATGCTTTAGTACACTGTGCGCACGTGCAAAGGCACATACATATATGCTATCAGTTTGCTAATTCTATTTCTTGGAGTTTTGCCTGCAGCATTGTAATGGCACTTTTAACTATGGGTACCTTTTAAGTCACATTTGACACTTTTCATTTGACTTTTTATTTTAGTCATGTTTTTGGGTGACAGTGTATAAGGGCACCATTTCAGGAGTAAAACATTTGAACTCACAGTGTTAGAGCCCATTTTCTGCATACAAACAATTTTTTAAGGATGATGGCAAAATCTGGAAAACCATTAACATATTGCTATCTGAGGATAGCAACAACTGGGTTTTGGAATGCTAAAGGAACTAGCAGAGTTATATCTATTCAACTCTTCTGAGAAATTCCCTTTTTCCCCCCAAATAAATCATGAGAGCTGTACCAGACCTTGACAATGATTTTGCATTATCCAATAAAATTGAGCAGTAATTCACGATAGGCATTCCTAATGGAAGGGAAGTTCTGAACAATTAATTATGACATGATTTACAGATAATTTTGAATAGTGAAAAAGAATGATATTTGGCATATGAAAAAATGCTCATGCTCTTAGGAAAATCCTTCTGATGTCTCCTGAACAACCTTGAGACCTCCTTCTGTCTCCTTCTTTGAAAGCATTCCCAAAAAGACATTTAAATCTTCCAAACTAGTTAAAGGTTTAATCCCATGTACTGTATGTTGGAATAATCCAATTTGACTGTGTCTAATAACTTCAAAGCAACTTGATACATATTCCTATCTATATATATGTAAGGAAAAACTCCTTTCCTGGTTGTGTTTTAAATCTTGATCTTTTCATCTGACACAATGATCTGACTGTGTTTGTACACTGTGTGTACCTGCTAGCAAGGCAGTTTAACTGGCAGTTTAATAGGGAGATAGCGTTTCCTCAATATTTACAGTATTAGTCATAATGTTTCTTTTCCGGAACTATTGTGTAAATCTCAAAGTTAAAAAAAGGAAAAAAGAAAAAAGAACTGAAAGGAAATTTGATTTGGTGTTATGGAAGTGAAACAATTTTCATGGCATGGTCCTCTGGCATGCACAGATAAATTCAGAGTAATTGTTTCATTGCTCTGTATTATGTTGTCCCTTCAGGTTTTGATTGTCAGCAACAGAGTCTTAAATAAATCTCAATTACTGAGTCAAATTCTGTGCTCTTCACTCAATTCTTTCTGAGATCTTAATTGAAAATATCCTATTAAATAAAGTATCTGAATGCTTATGCTAAGACATTGAGGGAACAAAAATTCACTAGAGATATAAAGTGAACATGCAGTATGTCACATTGGAGTCCCTTTCTGAATCCTTTGGTTAACAAGTATACCTTAACTTAAATCCTCAATTTGAAGGAAGTTACTTTTGAGATCCCTGTGGATAATTTGGCTCAGCAGGTCTGCATGGACAGTTATTCCTTTAGGGCCACATTGACTCACCTATGTGTTACATCTTCAGTGATTTGAATGATTATTTGGGTTGGAAGAAAAACCCAGGGAACTACAGGCCTGTCAGCCTGACTTCAGCACCAGGGAATGTCATGTAGCAGATCATTCTGAGCACCATCACACAGTATGTGCAGGACAACCACGGGATTAAGCCCAGCCAGAGTGGGTTTAGGAAAGGCAGGTCCTGCTTGATTAATCTGAACTCCTTCTATGACAAGGTGATCTGCTTAGTGGATGAGCGAAAGACTATGGATATTGTCTACAAGCACTTTACTAAAGCCTTTACCACCATCTTCTGTAGCATTGTCCCAGAGAAGCTGGCTGCTCCTGGCTTGGAAGGGTGCACGGTTCAGTGACTCAAAAACTGGCTCAGTGGTGAATGTTGTGGCCTAACCTTGAATACTGTGTGCCGGTTTGGTCACTGCAATATAACGAAGATATTCAGCTATTATTAGAGAGTGTCCGAAGAAGGTGAAGGGCCTTGAGGGGAAACCGTATGAGAAGCGGGTGAAGTCACTTGGTCTGTTCAGCCTGGAGAAGAGGAGACTGAGGAGAGACCTCATTGCAGTCTATAACTTCCTCGTGAGGGAAAAAGGAGGGGCAGACACTGATCTCTTCTCTGTGGTGACCAGGGACAGGACCCAAGGGAATGGTCTGAAGCTGTGTCAGGGGAGGTTTAGGCTGGATATTAGAAAAAGGTTCTTCACCCAGAGGGTGGTTGGGTACTGGAACAGGCTCCCCAGGGAAGTTGTCACAGCATCAAACCTGACAGAGTTCAAGAAACATTTGGATGATACTCTCAGGCACATGGTGTGACTCTCGGGGATAGTCCTGTGCAGGGCTAAGAGTTGGACTTGATAATCCTTGTGTGTCCCTTCCAACTCAGCATATTCTGTGATTCTATAAATTCAGCTGGATGCCAGTCAGAGGTGGTGTTCCCCAGGGTGCAGTAATGGAGCCAGTCCTGTTTAATATCTTTATCAATAATTTGGATGAGAGGATTAAGTGCACCCTCAGTCATTTTGCAGAGGACACCTAGGTGGGTGGGAGTGTTGATCTGCTGGAGGGTAGAAAGGCTCTGCAGAGGGGTCTGGACAGCCTGGATCCATGGGCTGAGGTCAATTTTACAATGGTCAACAAGGGAAAGTGCTGGGTCCTGCACTGGGGTCAAAACAACTTTGTGTAGTGCTACAGACTTGGGGCAGAGTGGTTGGAAAGATGCCTGGTGGAAAAGCTCTGGGTCTGCTGGCTGACTGCCGGTTGAACATGAGCCAGCAGTTTATCCAGGTGGCCAGGGAGCTCAATGGCATCTTGGCTTTTATCAGAAATAGTGTGACCAGTAGGATGAGGTCAGTGATCATTCCCCTGTAGTCAGCATTGGTGAGGCCATGCTTTGAATCTGGTATTCAGTTTTGGACCCTCACCACTACAAGAAGGACACTGAGGTGCTGGAGCATGTCCAGAGTAGGGCAATGAAGCTGGTGAAGGGTCTGGAGCACAAGTCTTGTGAGAAGAGGTTGAGGGAGCTGCATTTGTTTAACCTGAAAGGAGGCTGAAGTGAGGGAGGGGTTGGTCTCTTCTCCCCAGTAACACATGATGGAACAAGAGGAAATGGCCTCAAGTTGCACCATGGGAGGTTTAGTTTGGATATTGGGGAACTTTTCTTTACTGAAAAGGTGATGAGGCCTTGGAATGGGCTGCCTAGGGAAGCGATGAAATCACCATCCTTGGAAGTGTTGAAAAAGCATGTGAATGTGGCACTTGGGGATCCTGTTCAGTGGTGAACATGGCATGGATTAATCGCTGGACTAAGTGATCTTAGAGGTCTTTTCCAATCTTAATAATTTTTTGATTCTATGATTAAGAGATAGAGCTAAGGATGGGGAGAAAAATGTGGCATCTGCTTAAAACACATTAGGAGCAACGAATCTGCATGCATGGCAGAAGACACCTCTAGATCACCAAGATGAATCGTGACATGGTGAGCAATTAAAAAAAAGAGTGAAGTAGCTCAACAGCTGATGAAAAAATTTCTTGCAGTCTCTGTTGTAGAAGCCATTGGGAAAATTTGTATTCCAAGGACATTTTTTAAATGGAAATAACAGCATGGTCATGACAGAGATTGAAATCTCAGAGGAGGAAGTTATGGAGCAACTCAGCAACTAGGACAGCAGAATATTCATTTGAGAGGCCTGAAGTAAGTGTGAAGTAGCAGAGTTAACGAAAAGGAATTTTTCCTCAAAATGGTAACTGTGCTTGAAATAGGAAAGTCACTTATTTGCTTCCTTCAATTGAAACAGGATCCAGGGAAAATCCTGCAAATTACACCTTGGCAAATTGTAATTTTCCTCAGGGGAATGCCCTGAAAAGCCTAATTAAAGAGTAAGGTAAGTAAATGTAACCTGATATAATCATGCCAATCCTGCTCCTCTAAGGAAAAGTGTGACTCAGTTATCATGAAGAGTTGTTTTAAACAGTTAACCAAGTGGACAGATAGAGGTGAATATAATAGATCACCGTGGTGCTGGCAGAGATAAACTCTTAAAACAGACACCAAAAAAAATTTAAATGTTCACAGGGGCAATCGTGATAACAAACTCCCACAATGGTATACGGAAAATAATGTGGAACTCTCTGCAATGTTCAAGTCATTCCTTGTAGTTTTTTTCTTTGCCTGTTACTAACAGCATGCAAGCATAGGCCAGTGAGTGTATGAGGCAGCAGTAACTACACACGTTGTATATATACGTGGCATATACATATATGGCTTATATACAACATATGCATGACATATACAGTTGTCTAAATATACCCTACATACATTTGCTGTCCTTCAAGAGTAAGGAATCAGATACTCAGTCCTTGGAAGGTTTACATATTTCTTAAATGCACTACATACTTCTAAGTGGCTTAAACCAGAAGCCTCACTTTACATTAACATATCCTTCCAGTCCCAGCAAGAAATATTGCTCTGCTCTTATAAACTCAGTTATTGAGTTTGTGATTGACAGAAGTGAAGGGAATTACTCTATTTTCAGGTCTCCGTAGTCAAGTATCATGGAATTCCTTTGCCCTCAATCCTCCTTTCCATTTCTCTGTGATACCAAACAGGACAGGGGAAGGTTTTTCCCAAAAGAAACATAGGGAATTTTGATGAAGCTGATAAAACTCAGTGCTTGCTCTGAATGACAGGGACTGTATATAGCAAGGTCCTTGGCTTAGGCCAGCTCTTTCCAACAGTAATCAGGTGTTAGGTGGAGCAAACCACTTGGGCATAATTTTGAAGCAGGAATCTCAGCAGCAGGGAACTGGTAGGAGTTTCACAGGGATGAAAGAAAGTGGAATGATCTCCCTCGTATTGCTCCTTGTCACCCATTTCTTTCTTGCTTGTCACAAAGAAGAGGCTGTCTTGTGAGAAATCTACTGCCAGATAAAGGGACAGTGTTGCAGTGAGGATGAAGAACAGCTAATGGTAAATGGTGAGATGAAAAAGAGGAAAGAACTGTATGACCTTAAGAAGGGCAGTAGTGCAAATGGGATCAAATATAATAGTATGAAAGTGAAAGATCATGTACTGAGGAAGAAGGGAATTTCTGCTATAAGTTGGGAGCTGATCAGCCAAAAGTGACAGAATGGAAGAAAGAGGTGGGTGTATGTATCAATCACAGAATGTCTCTGAGCAACCAACATGATGTGGCTGTAGGAAAAGATTAATTTCATACTTGGGAATAGCAGAAATGATGTGTCTGGCACAGAACTGTGTACTACATATTTTGTACAGAACTCTGGTAGGGTCTTCTGTGTATAATTCTGGCTGCCTTTTTTTTTAAAAGAAAAGTGAGGGAGGAAGAAGTGATTTAAACTAAAGGATGGTGGCAGTAACATGAGCAGTCTGGCTTTGGTCTCTTCCAATTTGTGTTTCTGAATGAGGGGGGGATTAACAGCTCTGCTGTAGTAGTATGTACTATATTTTTCTGAATCCATGTATAAAGCATGGAATTTAAAGCATTTATACAGTACTTTCACTGGATTGATTTTACAGGTCTCAGTAAAGCCTTGTAATGCAAAAATGTTACAGTTGAATTTTAAACAATACAGACAAAACTAAACTCCACACAACCTACCTTTCTCACTAGTTGTTGATACTGTTCAGACAGTGTCTCATTTCCTTGGGATGAAAACAGGTGCAGTTATTAAACACCTTCTGTTTTAAGGGTGTGTATTCTTCCTGGGGCAACTTCTATTTGAAATAAATAGATTCAAAGAAATCTAGACAAGACTTAATCTTAAAATATGTACCCATAAAGCCAAATCACTAATTACACTCTTGTCAAGCTATTTAAACAAATGCCTGTCGTTAACGTGATTTTAACAAATCCTGAAAATAAGGTGATTTCATCTGTCTTTGACATTTACCAGTCCTTTTTTTTCCTGCTGGTCTGCCAGTCCTTGAAATCATCATTAGTCAGACTCTAGCAAACTCTAACACATTATGGTTTTTTTTCTCCACAGGCAGCAGATAGGGTTTTTTTAAGTTTTGAATGTTTAAGTTTATATTTAATGTAATTAAAATTATAAGGGCCCTAAATTTAGTACAGTAAATAGAAGAAAATTTAAATTTTTTTTTGTTCCCTGGAGGTGGGAGAGTCTAGGTTTTGGAAAAGACTTGGTTTTCTGATCATCTGACTCTAGTGGCAGAAAAATTCAACTTGTACTGACACATATCAAACAGTGAAAGCTAGGTTGTTAGTGAAATGACCTGATAAAGAAGAAACTTAGAGATCTGCACTGCTTAAGATGGAAACTTATGACTTTAAAAAAAATACTACAATCAAATGATCTTAAAAAATTTATTGCACTCGTAGTCTTTGGCATGGTTAAAAGCATGGTCAGAATAAATTGCCTTGCTGATATATTAACCCATGCTAAGTGAATGATCATTAGGTAATTTGATGTAGTGGGGTCACCTATGTGTCACAATCTTTGTGACTGATAGGGTCAAGTGTGATCTTTTTTTTTCTCTTTTTTTTTTTGGTTATTGGTTCAAAGAGATAAAGTACACAGCAAGAATGTGACTGCAGAGAAAAGAAACAGATTTCTCCACCAGTACAGAGCAATAAGATCCTATTTGATAGTGAAACTCACTCTGTAGAGCTTTAATACACTTTGGCAATTGTATGCAGTGCAACCTTGATAGAAAATTGTATTATTCACTCAGTGCAGATGGTACCCTAGCAGGTAAAATCAAAATCAAAGGGAACTTATCTTACTTGAGAGCATCCACTATTTTTGACAGTTCAGAAGAAGCAAACTTGAAGATTTCTCCTAATGGTTGCTGTGGATAAGGGACAGCGTTCAGAGAGCTTGACAGTATGGAAGAAAATTCAATGGGAATTTTTATTTTCACAGTGAATCAGTGAACTCTGTATTGCTGTATTCTTCCTAGAAAAAAAGATTGTTTGTTTTGTTTTTCTTTTTAATGGATAGATTTCAATAAAAAAATATGAGAATGCATTCTGGAATCTGTGTTTAGAAAAACCCTTGGATAGTAATATACTGCCTGTGCTTTCACCTCTCTGTTCTAACATCCAGATGGTCAGAGCAAGAGTTTTGAAATAGTTGCTGAATAATGCATTTGTCTGATAACACCCAGTTCAGTGTTTTCACTGACTATTTTGGGCATGTTGTCTTAGTCTGATAGATAACCATCCACTTCTCTTCTTAGCCACGTCTGCCATATTGCCCAACATGGGCCTGCTTTCTCAGAGTTTTTAATTTTCATGTATAAAATGTTTATGAATTTGGATGCTAAAAATGTTTATGAGTAATTTACCATGCATACTGAAGTATTTAAAATCTCTTATTGTGTCTGTCTGTACCATCTGTAGAGAAAGTCAGTAGACTTTTCAATTATTCTTGTGGGAAGGGATATTTTTAAGCCTTTAGTTTTTTTCTAATCAACGCATTTGCCAATGCCACATAAACTGCATATTGAAAGTAAAAAAAAAAACAATTTTGTAAATATATTAACTTTTAACTACAGCTGAGAAGTTAGACATTTGGATCAATGAAGTACTAATTAATACCGAAATTCTGTGCCATTCTTTAGGAAGGACAATGTTAATGACATCAGCTCAGGCCAAAAGGGAATCTTCTAATTCAGTCAGAATAAGTAAAAAAACCTGTGAGCAGCCTTTCCCTTAGATTTCAATTATGTGAAAGCCTTTTGTTAGCATCTTTGGTTATACGATAAATGTGACTGCAAAATGGCATTATGTGGCTTTTCAGATTTGTCATTGTTGTCCATAGGTTACATATCATATCTGATCAGTTTATACTTCAAAAGCTGTTTTTCCCCTCCAAGTCCTCATAGTACAGGATCCTCAGATTCCTGCTGTAAAAATGGAGTGTTCTGATGTAATGAGACTTACTAGATCCTGCAGAAAACCAATATGGGAAGCATTTTTTTCCCTAATAAGTAATGCACCATATTTTGAAAACATTTTCACAAAGAAGTGATTGAAATTTTGATCCTTTTAATAACCAAGCAACATGACACGTCTTTTGTTTCCTATCTCCAAAACAAAACTATTCTTTTGCAGACCTTCTCTTAGAAATGGAGAGGAAGAGCTGCAATTAAACAAAATTTTTCCAGCAGCATTGCAATATGCATAATAATAATAAAAAGCACAGATTTTAATTTTGTAAAGGACACATTCACAAACCCTAAGGTGGTTATTTTACTGCTAACTCTATAAGGCAGAAATTCCCTCTGTAAACAGTGGTATCAACTACAGTGTTCTTGTGAGCTATTTTTTATTGCCCCCAGTTCTACTAAAGAAAAAAGAAATAAAATGAACATTTCAGGCAGTCAGACAGGTTAGAATAAACACCATATGAAAGTGTTTTGGGCTAACTTGAGTGACTTGCCTGAAGGACAGAATCCATTTATAGAGAGTGATGAATAACTTCAGATTGAGTAAAGTGTATAATATCTCCAGCTGGCACAGCAAGAATCAGAAAAGGAAGTATGCCTACAGCCTAAGTCATACAAACACCAGGAAAAGGATGCTGGGATTGAATCTTTCTCACTTTCACTGGTGTATACATTATATCTGTGCAAGGGGTATAAAAATGCAAGCAAACTTCCCTACTGGTGGTAATAAGTAAACCCTTGTCCGAAATTATTTATTAAAAGTTACCAAGTAAGGGAGAATTAGGTCCACCTTTTCACACTTTTAATATGAGATGAGTTATTTTGGAGATGATAAGGAATGTTTCCAATCTCAGCTAAACTGTTTAACATGCTGAATGATAAGAAATGAATTGCCTTGTTTACAAGGCATATTTAGGTCATGCTCTGTGTTAGGATTAATCTCATAGGACAGATAATGTATGATATACTTCTCCTCTCTCCCTCCAATGATACTAGCAACAAAACAAAAAAAAAAACAACAACCAAAAATACAGAAAGCAAATGAAAGATGAAAATGCATTGCAATAATGTAATGCAGTGCTATTAAAGTAACACTAATCTCTGTACAGTTGGAAGAAAACAAGATTTTTTTCATGTTCCTTGCAGACTGTGCATATACAAAGTATAATGTATAAATTATTCATACAGAAGGTATATAAAAATGTAAGACTTAAAAAATTTTGATATTCATATGATGTCATTGTGTCTCGTTCAGTTCTGACCATATAATTTTTATACATACAATTTTCTTTATATATAAAAAGGAAAAGGAAAATTTCTTTTACACAGCTGAACATCTGTTTCAGGGTACGAATTTTAACATATTGACACATTTTGGTATGTAATATTTTATGGAAAAGAAAATTAAATCCTCCAGGGTATTAAATATTTCAAGTAGTAGCTTAAATATGTTAGAAGTATGTTGTACTTATTTTCAACCCAGAGCTAGCATCCAAGGAGTTTGTGAATTGCTGAAAAGGTTCAGCAGAGTTAGGTATTTTTATTTGAAGTTTACTTTGAGGATGTAAAGTTTTTGAGGATGTACAGTTTTCTCTTAGAGAACTGATACGGGAGCAGCAGTGGCGTAACTTCAAATGGGACTCTGTCTAGGCTGGCAAGGACAGAATTGAGAACAATCATACAAGGAACTGTAGTTCCTTGAACTTCTTCAGGGGAACTATTTGCATTCCTAGTTCCTGTGCAAAATAGTTTCCTTTTGCTTGAAAGTTTTCCAGTAGGTTAAATGGATTTAGTGATGTTAAGGGACTCTAAAAGTTTGAAATATAAGTGCTGAAGGCATATTTAAATTATATGCTGTATCCAAGGCCTTTTCAAAGCTTAGGACATCTTAAACCCATCCTAGTCCATCTTTCCTGCTGAGATACCTTTTCAGATAATTGGATCTTCTGCTTTGTGCAACAGCTAGCTGCAGATAATACCTAGCTTTGTGTGTCCAGAAAGAAGAAGAGATCTTCTGTCATGCAGATGTCAAAGTGGTTAAAAAAAAAAAAAGGAAACATTAACCCAAAAGACCAGCTGGTTTGGTCTTTCCACACAGAGAAAACTGGAATACCTTTTCTTAAACGAAGAAAACATTTCAAGGATGTTGTGTGGAACTAGACATGCTGGGTTGCAAACACAGGGTCATGTTAGATTCATCTCTGTTCCAAGGCAGGTAGAAGTAGTAGAAAGAAATGCTTTCTGTCATCATTGGCTTGCTGGAACACATTACCTTTTCCAGCGGGACCAAGCCAGTTGTGATCTAAAGGTTACTTGGTACTAATCTAATGCTGAAAATGGTGGGAGAAACGGCAGTGGTCCTTCTGCGTTAACATATGCATCCTTTTGAAAGTGAAAGCAAAATACGTGTGATGGGATGTACAGACAAAAGTCATCTAGATAGAGTAATGGCAAGGGATTATCACTCATTTTGGGTAATGAACACTGTTGACTTACAAATGCCATATAGGAGGAAAAGGACCAACCTTTACTCCTCACATTTAGTTATTTGCACTAAACTCTTCCCTAAGTAAGTGGCAGTTTATTATTCAGGCTATGGAGCCTGCTGGATTATGAAGTACCAAATGTTCTTGAGGTCTGCCTGTGCTTGCAACATAAAATGAAAATGACACTATTTCTTCTCTTGCTGTATTAAGTGCAGTGAGCCCCTGAAGGTGCTAATTAACCAAATGCCACAACAAGCAGTTTTATGTTTTCACTTAAACTTGACAGCCACTTAAGCTAAGGTGTAAAAAATGGTGAAACAATCCAAGAAACTTTATCTCAGAAAAATGAAAACCTCTGAAGAAGACTTTTGTAACACTGTTGTCTTATGTCAAACATACATTCCAATTACTGAGGTCTGAATTTCTCCCCATACCATTTACGCATGTGAATATCACTCAGTTTGTGTGTACATCATTCAATAAATGTATATTTGATGAGGAAAAATGAAAAATATTTTTCACTGTTAATGCTTAGGCAAATGCTAATTTGTTTTTTCTTTAATAAAAGAGTGAGTGGCAACTCAGGTTTCGTTTTCTTCTGCGATGGAACCCAGTCAGAACATGAAAAGTAACATTAACAGAATATAATAATTTCTCATGTATTGATGACCTTTAAAGAGAATTGTTGTCATTACCATAGAATATTCTCTCATTTATTACCTGTCTCATCAATGAATGAATTCCAATGCCTTTACACAGAAGAAATATAGATGCTTGATTTCAAAACAGAGAAATATGATTTAACTATTATAATGGCTGGAGGCGCCTATGTGTTATTCAATTTTTTTCACATTACATGGGATTTTTGAAGATGATGATGGTTACTAGACCAGGGAGTTCACTGCAGAAAATAGAATTTATATCTTAGGAGTAAATTATTTATAAATGGTATTTTTTCAGATCTGGCAGAAGTTCATTAAACTGATCAAATGTGCTTCCTGGATAGCAATAGAAGCTATTGTTGTTAGTGAAGTCCTTTACATTGTAAGCAAAAAGACGTATATTGAGATATGAAATTTTTTTTGAATATGCACCCTTTTACAGAAATAAAAGTCAACCAAGTCCATTTTTGGTGCAGCAAAACTCAGTGGCAGAATTAGTTTTGTCATTTTCTGATTCCAGACACTTCCAAATGTCTTTTATTTTGCCTTCTTGGTCCCAATGCTCTTGCAGTTGGCACACAAGTTTAGAATTCTTTCTGACATTAGAAAGAGGGGGGTTTTACACTGTAGTTAATTCCTTTCTGGCATTCCTGTGCTTCAGCATTTCCTAATATTGAGCATTTTCCTGAGTTTTCAAACAACTCTTGATCTACATGTTCTTCAGTTCAACTTTCACATAGTGGCAGGTGTTGCTATTCCTAACTGGACATAATTAGGAACACTTAGCAATAATTAAAAAGGAAATATGCAATCCTCTGAAGGAAAAGTTCATGCAGACAGTATCTTGAAGGATGCTTCAATTCTTGTTCTTCATAAAAATTGTATTACTATAAATGGCAATTACATAGATACAGAATCCAACAAATATTTATACCACTGGTAAATGCAACTCCATGATGCTGCTCTTCAAACTGATAGTTAAAAGTTAGAAGATTTTTTTAATCGTCACTGACAGTTTACTAAAACTATTGACTTAGTGGGCAGCAATGGTTAAAAAATGGTGGATATCATCAGATATCAAAACAAGAAAGAAAATGTAATTTTACCTTCCCATAAAGCTTTAACATGGCAACACTACCAGTGCTGTATTCAGTTCTAGTGAAATCAGAAACTATAGATAAGGGAAATCAAAATAAGCTAGAGAGTGAGGCAGCTGCCCTACAAAGAGAGCCTAAAAAGGCTGGGATTCTTCAAAAGTTTGCATAACAGAAGGTCAAGGAAGATATGATTGAGTTACAGTCACAAAGGGTCTGCTGTGTTGAACGCAGAGTGACTAGCCCAAGTGCAACCATCCTACAATTAAAAGACACTTGTCCAAACCAGATGAAGATTTATTAAAACAGATAAAATGTAGTAACAGGTAGAAAGTATATTCCTATCTTTCTGCTTCTATCCACCCATCCATTCATTTCTAGCCTTTTTTCATAGTGGTTAATGAGTTGATGGAATTTTCCAGCACAAAAGCTTGCGGAGGCAGGGAATATATGCAGGTTCAGAAAAGGATCAGACCAATTTATGCAAAGACTGAATTAAAGGGAATGGGCAGAATATATCTTCTAGGGCCAGGTTTGTGTTCTCTGTCTCAGTAGCAGCTCCAGTTAGATTAGAATAATTGGCCAGGTTGAGCCGATCCATTTCTAAAATTCTTGAAAGCACTGTTCTGCTGAAGATGCTAATTTATTTGTTAAAGGATTTCCTCTTCTAATTCTCAATTAGCTCATAGAGTTTATCTGGGTTACCTCTTACTATATTTTTGGTATAGCTCTTAAGGGAATGGGATCCCAGTTACATAGAATCCTCCAAACTAAACTGTAAAATTTCTACTAATGCTTATATTCATAAAAATATTAAAAATATTGTAATTTTGTATATTTAAACATACACACCTTTGATTACTCACAGTAATGGTATAGTGAATTTAATTATATATACAAATAAAACAAGTAATTCATGCTTGTGTAAGAAAAAGTAGCTACATTGTTTTTACCATGGTGCTCCCTGGAATAAATGATGAGGGCAAAATAGAGTAGTTTGCTACAGAATCTTTTCATGAGGTCATCACGATCTTTCAAGGGCACCTCCTCTCTACAGACCTGGTTTCTCAAATAAAGAATAGCATGTACATTGAAAATGATTTTCCAGAGGCTGAACTAAGTGATTTAAATTACAGGTTCCTGGTTAATCTTGATCAGCACTGTTTAAAACAACCCAAAAGCTAATCTGCCCCAGTCATTATAACCTCACAGTTAATGAGGCTTGTTTTGAATCTGATGAGAATCTTCTTTTCAGGGCCAGCAAAAGTTCAGCTAATCATGGAAAAAATATTTGAAACACCACACTTAGGGACCTCTGCCCTGTCTCCTTTAATCAAGCTTTGCAGACTGAAGCAGTTTAAATACGGTCCAGCATTGTTGCTTGAGTTATTACTTTGGCAATAGTCCACATTTCTTTAGCAATTTGGAGCACACTATAACTAACCTGCTGATAGTAGAACCAAGATAGTCTTTAAGGCTTCACACATATGAACCACAGTGAAAAGTCAAAGCATGTGGAAGAAAAGAGGAGTGGGGTGTCATGCTCAGGGTAAGGTTGTTGCAGAGTAAGGAAGATAATTTTCACCCCAAATCTTGTATATTGAAAGAGAGAAGTTAAGCTATGGAAGAGTTCACCCTCAGCAGAACACAGTAATGGGGATTGTTCCCATCCAATCTTCCAGATAACAAACTAGGGAATGTTCTTTATATTTTTCTTATGATCTCAATTAACCACGCAGGTGTTTGCATGACTCACAGTAAACCACGTAGAAATGTGCTGACCACCCTGCCTCTTGGCATATGAGATTTCCTTCAGACATGTTCAGAACAACTCAATGTAATTTGCTTCCTTAGCTCTCAATTGGTTTCCTAAATTGTTGCATATATGTCTTCCTATTCATACACCAGAGAAATAAAATACTATTTATATACAACACATAAAGTTAGTGGATTCCTCTAGACTGTAAAGAGAGTATTTTCTACTCTGCAAATACTAGTGTGTGATAGGTATCAAGGTCTGCAGTTCTGATACTTCTCATTATAAAGGATTACCTTCAAAGTCACAGTAACTGCACAGCTCAACAATTTCATAACTTGATCAAGTTTAAAAAGAATCTGGTCTGAAATTCTCCTTACTGGGAAGTTTTGTTGGGAATGTTTCAGTAGTAATGGAGCTGCATTTTATAACAGCTTAGAAAAGATACTTAAAGCTGTTTCTGTAAGAAACCATGTCATCTCCTGAACACCCAGCATGAGTCAAAAATCTTAGGATGCCTTTTGCCTTCTGCATGAAGATAATTAGGCATTTTCTTTCAAAAGGTACTGTTTTTCACGGTGGAGAACTGTGAAGAATTTTGCAGCTTAATTCTCCATGGCTTCTTGATTGCCTCAAAAAACATCCTTTTCTTAGAGCTTCTCTGTGTCAAGAAAACTAGGATAAATTATGGTGCAATTATACTTCCCATTTGACAGCCAAAGAGTAACCCATTGACCAAAGAGTAACCCATTCATCTGTAAATCTTTCCAAAGATTTCACAGATAATAACAGCAAAAATTATACCTGTTATTATCATTAAAGTTAGATCAAAATTTTTAACCGAAATACTTCAAATGTCCTAACATATGAGCACTTTACTTTCCAAAAGGAATATTATCTTATCCTTTCTTGAACACTTACAGGAGTGAGAACATCCACAACTTCTCTGGTCAGATATAGACAGTATGTTTGATTCATTAAAAGTACTTAGTTAACAGAAAACCCCCATCAATTTCTCCCTGACTAAAGATAATTATGAGGTGTGAAAATTACTTAATAACATGTAATAAGCATTATTCCATGTTGTATGGTAGTACTTGAAAAGTTGTTTTCTTAGAGCTTTTATTGCATAGGATGAAGTACAGTAAAATACCACAGGGGCAAATGTGACATTCAAGAATATCTGACAAACCCATGTAAGCTTAATGTAATATTCTAAGAAGTCATTATTCCTTTTTTGCCCTGTTTTTGCTCTACAACCTCTTGGTACTGAAAAAAAATGGGACTTTTACTTTACAGGCTTCCCTTTGTCAGGTGCATATAACATTTCTTTTGCATATATCATAGAAGCTGCCTATGCTTCTACTTTTTGTCTTGTCACAAATGGAGTGATGCACTTCACTTGTACAAGAGAAGCAACAATCTACCTTATTCATATAAAACAGTGGTTTAACAAGATTCGATGGCAGTGTCCACTAGAATATTTACTACATAGAGGGCAGAATCAGATAAAGCTCTCAGGGAGACCCTTCCGTTGAGTCACAAGGTTCAGAAAGGTTCCCCTTTGCTTTATAAACTTCTCAAAGAGGAGTCTAGGCATGACTGGATCCAATCCTAGTCCCAGTTTGGTTAACAGTTTTATCTATATGATTATAAATGTGTACAATAAATTCTTTACATCAGTTATGATTTCAAAGTTTAAAGTGTTCTCAATCACTTATTGAGGATCTGTTGCAACAAGGGATCTCTTAGCCTCAAGAAGTAACCTTGAGAGAGGTCCCTACTCTAGGGGAGATCCTGGCATGCAACTTGCTGATGTGTAGGAGAGCTCAGCAGGGCCTGGGCTGTCCTCTGCTTATAAAGTAAGATTATACTCCTATTTGCATACCACCAAGACATCCAGGTCACTGTTCCAGACAGCCTTGGCTACTGTGTTGCCATCCATCCTGCCAAAGTCCAGAATAATCTGGTTGCAGCAATCACAACCCCCACTGGTGGTTATGAAAGGTGGGATAGGGGAGGAAGAACAACATGGCAGATTTGCCTAGAGATATGTTTACCTGTTTGATTCTGAAGTCATTGCTAGCCTTGTGGGAGAACAAATTTCCATTTCCTTTTCTTTGACAGTAACTGTATGTATTTGAAAATCATGAATTATTAACATGGGTTGGTTTATTATGGCAGTAACTTAAAAGCATTGACTCAGTTTATCATAAAAGCCATATCTGGCTTCAAAAACAGTTTTGCTATCCACAAGAACCATTTGAGAAAAATTTATTTGATATTTATGAGGTATATACATAGGATATACATGCAAGTGTCATAATATATCACATGTATGCATGTCACAAGCTCTGCTGTATAACCATGTTGGTAGCATGCCTTTGTATAATTAAACAGCAGCATCGAAAAGATTTGAAAATGTCATAGACAGCAGATATATTTATGTATAAACTACACATAAATTATTTAATATTTATGTGGCAAATATCTATTCACTGTCATCTCTTTTATACTATCATAAGGTTTAATTGTATTCCCAGAGAAAAGACTGAAATTAATTGGAAACAGGCCTGGATTCAGAGTCTTTCCATGTCAGTGAACATTTTTACTCCCAACCTTCTTAAAGGGAAAACATTAAAAATTTTCTTTAGTTTTTGTGTCTAAGTTAACTAAGAATTGATTTTCCAAAACAATTCTATTGTCACTTATCAAGCACGTAATTAATAGATATTTTTACATAGCTATTATTCAGAAATCACTTGATTATGTTTCACACAACATAATTACATCTATATTGAATATTTTTGTGATGCAATTCATTTAATATGCCACTGCATTTGTTCTTTCTATAGAAACTGATTTTGTACATTCCTTTTAGAAGAGTTGAAGTATGAGGCCCTATGTGTACAGCTCACAGAAGAAATGCCCAGAGGAAAATGTATTGCAAATCTGGTTTTCCCCTAAACCTTATTTGAATTTTGTAAAATATTTATGGTTATATGTCTTCCTTTTAAGTATTCTCATAACTGGAATCTGAAGCCTTATCTCAGACCTGGATGCAGCACATAAGTTAAAGGCTGTGTGTTGGAGGTTGTGTACATGTGGGTGTCTGTCTAAGCCCCCAGGATTTACTATGTGAACTAAGAATAGGATTGTCTTTGTATAGAGGAAAACCACTTGGAAATTTTCTATTTTAGTTTTTGTATCAAACCATTATTTGAAAAGTCTGTTATGGAGCTGTTGGCAGGAGACAAAGTGTCAAATTATGTGTTATTAATACACGATGGTGGGGCTGAACCTGGTGTCTGAGAAGTTCAGAAAGGTGAAGTTCTATATGGCAACTTTCCTTGCACAGTTTACATTTCCAGACTGCTCCTATTGTGTGAGCAGTGGAGTTGGAAGGCACGTGTTCTGGATGAATGTATATAAACATTTATCTGATTTTAACATATATACTCACAGAATTTCAACTTTATAAATGCAATTTCATATGAACGTGCCTAAAGAAATTCTTTCAACACAGAATGTGTCAACATGTTGTTAGAGATTGCTCTTGGTTCCTAGGAGTGTTGCCCAGATACAAAAATATATTGAGGTGCCTAAACACCTGTTGTTTCCAATTAGGAGTTTTGTGTCCAAGTAAGATTAGGTCCCTACATTTTGGATCTCCTCTCTTCTGTTGTTAAATAGTACTTTAAGCACTTGTTTCATCTCTATTTGGACCTTTGTGCTGTGCTACCTGCTTTCTTATTTCTTTTTCAAAACCATAAATACTTCATTAATGTTTCCACAGAACACACTTATCTACTGTTTCTTATAATGCCTTTTCATTGAATGTTCTGTCTGATGTCAATATTTCAAGCCAGTAAGGACAACTGGTAGAGGATAAAACATAATTCACACATTTTCAAGGAAATACCAGTCATTCCTCAGCACTTAGACTGAGTTCATGAAGTGCTCAAACTTTTCTTAGTTTTCATAGTCATCAACAACTTTTAGGTGTTTGGAGTCACACATTTAAAATTCTTCAAGCCTTTTTGATTTTGACCTATTCCTATTCTGTAAGGAAGTAAGAGGTGGAAAGTGAGGCAAATACACTTAAGCATATTAAATAATATGCTTACTGTGTCCTCTGAATGCAGGGAAGAAAGGATATCAGACCTTTGCGATCTGAGCAGATTACTTATTAAATTTATTAGAAGTAAAGAGGTCAAGTCTTCTGAGAGTGACATTGCTACAGGAAACTTAAAATTTTAGAGAACCAACCTTCTCATTCCTATCCAGGGTGATCGACTGCAAGTTCTGCTGCCTCAGTACAGTTTCAGGTGACTCCACTTGCTGTCTTACCATGGCAGTGAATGTTGCATGTCAGCTCTCATGTTCCAGACCTACACCTTACAATGTGTTTCTTGAATTGTTTTGGCTGGTTTCAAAATCAATAAAGATTGCATATTCTAATATCTTTGCATTGAGATCTCACAGGTCAGAGGGAACCGTGATGTCTGAATGGAACCAGAGAGAACAATTAAAGAAATAATTAGTGGTCTTTAAAATCTCTTTATGAGGAAAGATTGTGTTTAGGCTACTGTATGTCTGAGTGAAGATGGATAACATTTGTATTATGTTTAAGATGGAAGATCCAGGTCAGGAGTAACAGGAATTATTAAGTGTGACATAAAGACGGAAGGAAGAGAATAAAAGTGAGCTGATTAAATACATAATGGAAAAGTTAAAATTCTCATAATTTTGAAATGATCACTTGATTTTATGTGTACCCAAAACTTACTGCAGAATTACAGTGACTGAAACATGGATCATTTAGATGGTGACAGAAACACAGCTGATTGGAGGTTTTGGAGATACTCTGTAGTTTGAAGTGTCCCATCACATGCAGCATGTTGAATGTCATAACAGAGAATCTATGCACTGATACTTCTTCCACACTACATCTTAAAATCATTAGATATTTACTATTTTACAGAAGATATATTTTTAATTAGAATTATGACCACATATTTTAGTTCTTAGATGCCTTAGGCATTATAAAAATAAAACATTTTTAACTAATAGTAAAAATAACTAGGAGTACTGGGGCTGAAAAATAATAAAAGCCAGCATAGTGCACATTTGTCTAGTGACTATCTTCACAGGATTCTGAAGTACTTTTGTGCATAAACATACTACTGAGAAAACACAGAAGTTATTCTGGGCCAGCAGCACTGCTAACATTTTTCAGGATGGGAAGTAATTAATAACTTCTTTAATTGAAACCACAGAAAACATTTGGAAGAGAGAATATAATTAGGGGGTTATTACAGTCAGTAACCCCACTTCAGTTTAATTTCTTGTGGAAAGACAAAATTCAGTGTCCTCCTCTAACTTCTAGGAAAATACTGGGAGACTTTAAATTCAGGACAGGCTAGAAAAGCAGTTTCTGTAGCGGCAAGACAGTTCCTAGGGCATGCTTAATAATGTCAAAAAGACAAAAAGCATTGGATCAAGAGAAAAAACCCATACCAGATGCATTCATTCTTTTAGTCTGTAATTTAGTTTAGTATCTGTCTCTGGATCCCTTTCCCCACCCACGACGTGGGGAGGCCCAGTTCTAGCTCCGTTTCCATCTGAAGAACCATTGCGTCGCTTTGAAGGATGGGGAAAGGGAACTCCAGGGGTTTCTCAGGGTTTCTTCAGGCCCTGAGCCTGGAGGGGAGAGGTGCTCCCCCCTCCTCCCCCCCACGTGGCCCCATGGCCGGCAGGGACACAGGACACCGGGTGTGGAGAGGAGGCAAGAGAGAGTTTATTGTGGGGGATGTTACATTTATAGGGTTTAGGAGGATTCACAGAGTAACCAATTAGAAGTCTCAAGGGGCTTACAGGAACACCCAATCACAGGAAGGGATTAACAAAGGCCAATGGGAAACACCTCAGGACACCTTCCCAGGACATTCTTCCATGGATAACAGGGGGTTACTGGGAAGAAGAAGCATGTGTTTGCAAAGAGACCACCAAAAGCCATTTTAAGACATGTTTAAACAACAGTTTCCCCATATAATGCAGGTTTAGTGCTACATCTGTCAACACCAGTAATTGTCTCTTTGGACACCCACTCAAATCATAAAGATTTCTTTTTACTTTTCTAGAAATCTTAATGCATACTAAATAAATGCAATGATTGTGATAAATTCTTTCTTTGTTGTCTTTCTATGTGTGGTTTAGAGCCTTCTGTCACTGTGTCTTGACGAACATTTTTGATACTCCAGCTGTCTTAGAAATACTGTGTTGCCCGTCATCTCCTGGCATTAGACCCTGCGTGGTTTCCCTGTGAGTTGCCTTTTTAAATTAACAATTTGAATATGGTTTGTTTTGCTTTTCAGAAGACCAGAATGTGAAGTGTTTGGCTGGCTGTGAAAGGCACATTTTTTCCCAAACTGGTGAGACAGATGTTTTCACAGGTTGTCATATTTTGCCTTTTTCGCTCCTCTGTCAGTAATGTTGTGATCTCTGATCCCATCCATATGGATGGTGGAGAAGCTTGTTCCTAATGCCTGTGGCAGATTGCATGTATACCATCAAGATGAGTATAAAAATAAGAACTCCAGATTCTCATACCAAATTAAGAAATCAGGCAAAGAGCTGTTTATGGATAAGTCTGGGGTTTTTCTGAGGGAGAAATACTACAAGAGGGCTGAGGGATCCTCCATGTCAGTCCATATTCTCAGTACAAAGGCATGTAAGAAATAGGAGCTGAAATCTTCTACAGGTGCCTGGGATATTCTTTTCCCTGGTATTTAGATAGTTACATACATGGATAGGTACATAGACAGGTACATGGAAATGGATAGCTATTTAGCTACCTTACTAGGTGGATAGGTGAATGGAGGAGTGGATATATACTATACATTTTCTAATAATGATGCATCTCTTTTCAAGGTTTTTTGTTAGTTTTGGGGTTTTGTTCTTTTGTGTGTGTTTGTTTGTTTTTATTGTCAGAGAATTTTGGCAACAGGAACAAAAGTTACTAATTTTGTCTTGTATTGAAAAGAATTTTCCTGACAGTGTATTTGATCCAATAGAGAGGTCTAGAGGAATACATAACATTCATCTTAAGTTTTTGAGAAACTCTTTTCTGGGAGAATGAAGATCAACATTTCTTTATTAGTCCCTCATTAACTGTATCTATCTCATCACAGTGGACAGCAATTCCATTTTAAGTTTTGTGTAATAATATCCATTTTAAGTTTTGTGTAATAATATCAGTGATACCTGAAGCACATTTCTGAGGATGAATTCCTTTATGTGGATAAATTCTTGTTCACAAGAAAGCCAGAGTTCCCGTCAATTTCCATAAATCTGTTATGTTACTTTTAGAGGTACAACTAAACTTTTAAGATCAAAAGAATGTTTAATTTTTCAGTTTCTCTTCCTATACTTCTTGTTTATCATGTGTTTTTTCTGAGGTTGCATAAGACAGACTTACACTGCAGTATATATATGTATGGTTGCACCAGAGGTATGATTCTTAACTAGCACAGATAGAGCAGTTGACTGTATCTTTATCAGTTTTACTAATATCATTATCTTCCTTTTTGTTCTGGTTGAGAGTTGTTTTATGATTTTGTTATAAAGATTAGGCTTACTTATATTTTCTTTGACTGAATACAGGCATAATCAAGAATTCAACGTTGCTGAACTCCATGAAAGTTTGTTAAATGTTTACAATCATAGCAAAATTTTTAATGAGAAAATAAAATACTTGTGTGAATCAGTGTAGTTCTGTGTAAATTCCAAACCATGGGTAGAAATGAGTTAAGATGGAGCAGATTACTGAAGAACAAAAGTTCTTTCAATCATCCCTGAAGACAGGATATGCATGCACTTTCATCAGCCTTGGCTCTAGAGCATCTAAGCACTAATTTAAGAAATTAATGTTTTCAGTATGTTCCCAGAAAGACCACTCCTTTGCTTTTAAAGTGTACTTCAAATAGAGTATCTGCTGAAAGGTATACTTCTCTAATATAGTGCTGGTTGTGTACTGGAAAGGTTTCTGCAGAAGGATTTGTCTTACAGAGGTCTGCAAGGTCCCAAGTAAATGAAACTTTCACTACTGATATCAAGGAGTGCATAGTGAAATCCTAAGCAAGTCAAACTCCAAGATAATTTCCTACAATGTTTACATCTGCATTTGTAATTTTACAGGATTACCATGATCTAAACAGCACCTAGCTCCATTATATTCATTAGCATAGTCTCTGCTGACCATCCTACCTCCAAAATAATGTAGAAAGAGAGGTAATCCCTCACACCAAGGCTGTTAATGGATATCAATAACAGCAAAAATACTGAACTAGAATGAAAGCCTTTTATCTTTTTAAAGAAGATATATTACAGGAAAATATCATGTAAATATTGATCTAAAACTATCATCAGGATAACTTTATTGAAGTCAGTGAAGTTTTACTCTGTATAAGTTTGATGGAAAAGTCTTCAATTTACTGCTAAAACAGATTTAGCAAAGAACTGCATATTTGCATCACACATTTTTTCAAGAGATGGTAAAAGCTATTTGTTTTCAGCCCTAAGGGGTTCTTGAACATATTAACATAACTGCCACTGCCAGTACATGTCCAGTTAATTTAACTCACATTGGAGTGCATTATTGTTTCTTAAGGACTCACTAGAATCATATTGCAAGGTTTCAAATTGTGACAACATCCACATCAGTAGGTCTTTCTGATGGGTATCTGGACACGTGCCCTGTTTCTGAACCTGAAATCAGCCTCCAGTCTCATCATCTGACACAAAATGATATTATCGGTTTTTATCTTTTCATTTGAATCACAAAAAGGAATCTAAAATTTTAGGAAGCTGGCTTGTGGGGAAATCCAAATATATTTCAAATATTTCTATCAAAGAAAGAAGCTATGGTAAACGCTAGTCATTTTACAAAACATAATGTATGAAGACAAAATAATACTGGCATATAGTTCTCGGGTAAAATATTAAGAAGGAGGAATGAAACAATCATTAAATCTTTCAAGGTTCAAGCATATATGTATGAGAATCCCCAAATTTGCTATCAGTCAAATCTAAAAAATAAATGAACAAATTTTTAACCACTTACTCTGTATGCACCCAGACAGACATACACACACAGACAGCATTCCCTTCGAACAGATGTCTTGTCCTTTCTTCGTGGAAATAATAATGACTCCAAGAAATTATGTAAGATTGTGAAACATTAGAGCTTTGTGTCAGTATAAAAAGATTACTATGCATTACCAGAGTTTCTATTAGCTATGATTTTGGTGCCAGACACAAGTACCGAACAAGACCCTCTGCCTCCTACTATTTCTTGCCTTCAAGGTTTTTACAGGAGGAGAGGTTGTGGTCACAGTGCCTGCCATGGCCTTGCTGGCAGAGATATGGAGTGCAGCTCTAGGGCATCTTCCAAATGCATCCATGACCTGGGCAGGACAGTTTTCAAGGACTTCAAACACCGGACTTATCTTGCAAATAAAAAGAAAAAAAAAAAATCCTAGTGTTTCAGATTGTCTCTGAGGACTTGTCCTGCAGCTGAAACTTAAACCTGGAGATTAAGGTACCTTTGTGGGTCAATTATAGTTCATATTTTATTCTCCACAATTTAGAAAAAAATACTTTTTCATTTTCCAACCTCAGTGTTAGGGCTTCTCATCTGTATCAGAGGGATGAAATTGTAAAAATGAATTAATGCTTAAAATTCTGAAAACATGAAATGAACAGTGTTGGAATTAGAAACTAATATAAAGAGCAAAAGAGTCAATTATGAGTCACACTGCCACGAATCTGGATTTAGGAATCCTGCTGACTATGCCAATTTGTTGCAAATGGGCAATTCAAAGTGCTTGAAGAACCACTGTCAAAGGTATCAGCAAAAGTGGTTTTATTGAAATATGATGCTGTAAAAGTATGACTTAACAAAGTTCAATAGCAAGGTTTGCTCTATTACTGTACTGCTCAAAGGATTTAACAATGATTCAAACTACCAAGGCAGAATCAAAGTTACCAAGACAAAATCTTAGTGCGTTGTATTACAAGGTTATGAGTAATATTGATCACTTACCCAAAAACTGTAGTTGTTGAGAAGTGTCTCTGCCTTGAGGAGCAACACTGAGAGGCATTCCAGTTCAATGGAATCACTACCATGCTTCCAGTTGCTTAGTAGGGAGAGCTCAAAGAAGGCTCCTTCAGTCTGCCGTATTTATGGAATAAAGTGGTTGGCATGAAGTCAAGTTACGTGTATGCATGAGACTCCATGTAACCCCAACTTTCTTTGTTCCCTCATAAATGAGAATTGAAAAAGTTTTCTGCTATTCATGTGTTAATTGTATGATCAGTGCTGCAAGCTCATATGCATTGATGCTCCTTGTGTCACTCAGTTCCCTTGTGTGTTTTCAGAGAACAAATTAGAATTAGAGAGTTCTTGGCCCTGTTAAGGGTCTCTGGCCTTTACTTCCTTTGGAGGGTGTACCAAACTACTGCTAGTTTGATTAAGGAGCCAAGTATCATACCCTCAAATGCTCTGGTTTGCAAGGGATCCTCTTAAAATGAAAAGGACCCAGTTCAAGATACAATGCTTGTGAATAAACTGTGCTGCAAAGAAGTTACCAGTTTATTTGCAAAAATTGTATAAACCCTTGTGACTTTGTTCTAAGAGAGGTTCTCTAGTTTCTTAAAACTACTCCAGGAACATTATCTTGAAAAAAGCTTATTTTGCAGTGTAACCTGTCACAAGGAAACTTTGTTTCTTTTATTCCCATTCTTTTTAAATCTTTTGGGGCCCATCACTTCTGTCATTTCAGCAAATCTCTCTCTGTAAAGTACTATTCTTTTTTGAAATATCCAGCCCATGGCTTTGATATAGTTAGTTATAGAAAGGTTTCATTTTCCCTGGGCCTGTCAGGTGCTTAGGTACACTCAGACCCTAAATTAACCACATCAAAATGGAAAATTCTGAGAACTTCCCCGGGAAACATACAAGACATAAGCTGAGGGCTTTCAATTTTTCTTAATATGCTGATATTTGAAACTGACTTTAAGCAAGAGTATTCATGAGACTCTCATCCCATACCTTCTAATCCTATATACAGAGATAATTACCTGCGTGCCTGAGTCACTTGTTATCATTATGGTTGTTGCCTTCACTGTGTAATTTGAAAGACAATGTACCATGGTCAAGTAATTACAAACAATGAATTCACAAAGTGTTGCAGTAGTTGTATTGTATACACTTGGTTCTCATCCTGTTGTATGTACAATGTCCCATTATTTTGAAAAACATAAAAAGAGATCAAATAGATATTTCCTCTAACCTACCCTTTATCCCTGAGGCATTTGAAGAGCTATTGGTTTGTGTGAAACACAATGACCAGCCTTTATATCATCTTTTGACAACATATTGAGAAAGAATAACCTTTATATCAATTGCAGCTAACAAGTCCTCCCCATTAGTGGGGTCCTGGAAAGATGGCTAAATGGTTGTCATTCAAGGCATTAGAAATTTCACATAAATTTTTGCTCTGCTTTCTTAGTTGTATCATTTTAGCAAACGGCGCACATAGCATGTTTTACAAGGGATGATGATATAATCACAGAATTATGATATCGTAGAAAGGTTTGGGTCAGAAGAGACCTTACTGATCGTCTGGTTCCAACCTTCTTGCTGTGTGCAGGGACATTTTCCACTAGACCAGGTTTCTCAGAGCCCCATCCAACCTGGCCTTGAACACTTCCAGGGATGGGGCAACAGCTTCTCTGTGCAACCTGGTCCAGTGCCTCCCCAGCCTCACAGTAAAAGATTTCTTCTTAATATCTAATCTACACCTGCCCTCTTTCAGTTCCCTTCTTCTGTCACTATGTGATCTTGTAAATAGTCTCTCCCCAACTTTCTTGTAGGCTCCCTTCAGGTGTTAGAAGGATGCAATTAGGTCATCCTGAAGCCTTCTCTTTTCCAGGCTGAACAACCTGAATTCTCTTAGCCTTTCCTTATAGGATAGGTGCTCCATTCCTCTAATCATCTAATATTCTGGAGTTTGTAGCCACCTTTCAAATCTTACTTTAAATGTCAGTCTAGATAGTAGTTTTTCACAGGAAAGAACATTTTATTGGCTTCCTTATTCACTTTTTACATTTCGTCTGAAATGTAAAATAACAACATGAAGGAGTTGACTTTCATATACATAAGTTTATATCTATTTGGATCAATGTTAGTGGATGTTAGGCTCCTCATTGCATTCTCATATACAATACATAGTTTTTGTATATAGTTTTTATTGATTTGTTACAGGTCCTCAAAATGACATAGGACAAATGACTTTTCAGGAGCAAATGTTCCCTGTCCATTTTTGATTATATGTGAGGAGTCAGTATGCTCACAGTGTCCCAGAGAAAAAAAACCTGTGAACACTGGCATAGGCAAAAAATCAAAGTAGAAAGTGAAAACACTACCACTAAAATCTACTCTTGCTATGAAATAATTTTTGCTTTCCAAATAAGTGAAACAAACAAATGACTCTCTATGGGCAATGAAGAAATGAGGCTTCACATACAGAATTCAATTTTGGGATTTGTCTGCAGAATTCTCTATGCATTCCCCTTTTATTAACCTCTTCCAGTAAACAGCACCTGGTGTTGCCAATCAGTTATCTAAAATTCCCAAAACTTTGGTGACCTTATATTTTGATTTCACACATTCACACACTACCATTCTGTGATTGTTTTTCATCATGGCATAAGTCATGCACACTATCATGCAGACCATTAAGTGGTTTTCTGCTTTGAGAACACAACACTCTATCAAAACATGGTCAAGGCTGAAATACTCCTTTTTGATTCTTATTAACTGAAGGCAGGTGCATTTGACTCAGCTTGCTCCCACAACTCTCCCCCCCAAAAAATGAAGTCAGAAAATGAACTGCGGCAACAAAGTAAATAATTTTTGCTACAGGGCTTCTGGTTAGTCCTTCTCAGATTAAATGACCAGATATACTATAGAATACTTGGAAATTAATTATGCAGACCTAAAAATGTTGAACGCTTGTACAGATCCATGTTTTGGAATATTGTGAGTGGTCATTGTTAGCAAAAACTTAGCATTGAATGCTTGGAGATGCTAACATATTCAACTCCAACACAGTTAGGCACTTAGAAAATCTAGTTAATTGGAATGGGTGTGGTTTTATTTTTTGAATCTACCCTGTGTTAATCCTGGTAAAAATTTTTGAATAAGAGAAGAATATGGCAGAAGCATGGGTTTGGAATTGAGAAAAATCAGCGTAAGTCCAAACTGAGGTATGCCAGTAGAACTGCATGAGAACCCTAAAGATCAGAAGAAAAAGCCAAACTTATTTGCTGTTCTGCCTTTATGTACTATATTTTCATCCCTAGTACATTCACTAACTTACATACATATGATATATACACATCTTAAAAATCCATAAATTTTCTTTTTGCCTTCTCATTCAAAAGTGAAATTTGTCAAAGAAACCCTGTCTGAGACACAAATTAAATGTTGCTTATTTCAAAAAGAGAATGATTAACATGATACTACAACCTTGTAGAAAGCTGAGGCAACCATGCAGGGAGGCAGAATCATAAGATAGGGATCTTGTCCTTTGCTACTGGGTAAGACTGGGTTATTGATTTCCTCCATATATTCTTAATAAAACACTCCTCTACTCTACATGTACTGAAATAAATTATACGGTAACCTTTGACCCTCCCCAGAGATGACAACTCAATAGATACTACTGCAGGCACTTCATTCTGAAGGAACTGAGAAAAGCCTGAGCAACACAGACTTTTTCAAAATGTGATTCTTATTGCAGAGATGTGGTTTACCTTTTACTAGTGATATAAATAAGTAGAGCCAATCAGTTATAGAAAATACTCCCTGAAGGGGAGAACTGTGTATGCAAGTTAGTTATGTAGATGAGGATTGCAAATTGGCTCTGTTGGAATGGGAGTTTCCTCTGTGTCAGCTTCAGAAGCCGACATAGTAATAACACTTTGTTCATACAAAAGAATACCCTTCCTTAGGCAGTTTTCAGAGCTTGAGAAACCTCATCTAACAAAATCTCCCATCAACCTTGTGAGGTAAGTAAGTAACAATATTAAATACATTTTTAGTACTTATTGGAACTCTGTGTTGTTGTTCCCGTAATTTGTGATTTTTCTCTTTATCCAACACTGGAAAAAGAAATCAACATTTTAAAATTGTCTGCAAGAAAGATTACAAGTAAAAGTTGTTCTGGAAATGTCGAGAAGACATTCCTGACATATTTGATTAGCTTCTTTTATTTTTGTCTGTCTTTACACAATCAGATAAAATACAATCAGATAAAATACAAGCAATCAAAGTGACTGAATTAAAATATTTCATTTTTTTAAAAAGATAGTTTTCTTATGAGGTTGAAACAAAATATGTTGGCATTATAAAAAATATTTCCTCCTTCCAAATCTACAGGTGTAAAAAGTTCTGATACAGCATTTTTATTTGAAATTACCATATATCTATATAATCCATATCTATATTTATACCTATAGCTATACTTATACCTATATAGTCTATATCTATATGGCAATACGTGTATTTGACATGCACTATTCAAGAAGACCTTTGTGTTACAGGTAACTGTGTGCAGCAATGCAGTCTTAGTACCACAGAACCCACTGGCAATTCCTTGAATGTAGGTGATGTCCTTTGGGGAAAACAGGCTCACCTTTTAAATCTTTGCCAAGTACATTTGCCATACCCTTCTCTCATCCCCGTCAAACCAACCATTTTAGGCATATTTGGCACTGAAAAAGTAGGGTTTAAAGAGCAAAACATAGACGTGTACTTCAACCCAGCAACATTTTACCTTACTCTGTGGTTTTTACTATAGGTAACCTGAGGTTTAATGAAAGTAATTCGTCAGATCTCCTTCAGGGCAAAAGCTTCCTTTGCAGATTCTTTCCATTGCTGGTTAATTTAATCTAGTTTAGCTTTTTTGTGTATTTCTTTTTTTTTTTAATCTCCCACTCTTTCACTGTTATTTGATTATTAGCCAGCCAGTGCCATGTCATTAAAGCTCCATTTGTTCATTTGTGTGGCAAGTGTTATCCATAGATATTTAAATGCAGAATATGAGAAAAGAGAACAGTTATCACCAGTTCCCTGAAAAATGTTAGATTTTTTTTTTTTAAGGATGACACTTACAAAACAGTGCTTGCTAGGCAACTGTAGAAATGTAATCAAACATTTCAATATTTTATGCTTTTTAGATCTATTTCTCATATCAACTGTTTTTTTATTGCTGGAGATCTGATTTTTTTTCCAGCTGTCATTCATCTAATTCACAACAGTGGCCACCCAAATTACTGTAGTCAATCTAAGAGCCAAATTACTTTAGCTGTCGACATTCTGCTTTTGTCTTCATTCTAAACATCATTTAGACCTAAGAATATTGTCTCTGCAGGTGCAAAAGTGAGTAGGAATGCCAACAAAAATTAAAAGAAATTTTATCACGTTTAAGATAGCATGTGATTTGTTTCTAAATGATGATTGCATTTTCTTCATGTATTTCATTAAATGACATCTCTACTGCTTCCTGATCCAACTTCCCCTAAAGTCAGTGATAATTTTTCAGTAACTTCATACAGAGCTGGATTAGGCTCAATATGATTGATAGAAACACAGTAATGAAATACAATAAATTTAACAATTAGGTTTGCACTCATATTGTCTCGGTAGATCTTAGATGCTTAAGGAAATAATAGGTACCCAATACATGACACTACTGCTCTTCTATTCTAGATCCCCTTTCCTGGCAACGACCATTTGATACAGAAGGAGTCAAATTCAAGTTTCTGCCTGTTGAACAGGAGTATAGCTTTTTACTTCTGGACTCTTACAAGTCTTTGAATATGTAACTAACAGAGAAAAGAGGCTGAATATTTCTTTCTTGCTATAATTTTTGTAGCCACCATTTTTCTAATGATCAAGAAAATAGCCAGAATCATCAGTCCGAGAGAAAACAAATGTGATGAGATTCACTAACTGAATACATTGTATGTAAAGAGGAACTGTCTTTCAGTCACCTGTAAATTTTGTGTTTTCTTGATGTAACTCTCCTCTACCCTTGTCCTCTTCCATATGGAATCAGTTACTGTCACTTTACTCATGACATGCCAAGGCAGTTACTAGGTAATGAATCACCAAACTTTTGGTTTAGTAGTGATAAGAACTTCTAAAATCTCACTTTGTCTCTCAGATAACTGAAAGACTAAGCCAATGTGGCCATAGTTTTTTAAAATCACATTGCAAAAAAACCCATCCTCAATGCATATTTATTGGTGTCGCTTTAAAAATAACTTGAGAGCAAGTGTTAATAAAACTCAGTGCATGGATGCTTGAGGGAAGTAATCATTCAAAGAATTTGAAAGAGTATTTCATGAATTCATGTAGCTGTTCAAACAAATGTTCACTGAAAAGTGATTTTGGTATTAGCTCAGCTCTTGACTGAACTTCAGAGATTGCTTGTGAACAAAAATGTTGAAATAAATAATCTAAAAAAAATTTTCCTGGTAAACGACACACCTTTGAAAGACTACTTTTGAGTGAAATAGAAATATATTCATAAATAAAAATACAGTTCTGATACTGTTGTATTTTTAATGGTCTCCTCATAAAAATGTGACAGCACTGGTGAAAAGTACTGCACAATTTTTGCTATTTTTTGAAGTGTAAGGTGATCATTCCATTTGTTTCAACAACAACAACAAGTTGCCTGATATTTTGCATGAATAAAGATGGTGGGTTACTTTTTCTTTTGGGATGGAGAAGACCATCTACCAGGTAATGGGAACCTTTCAATGCAGAGGATTGTTTGCTCCAACTCTTGTACAGCTGTGAATACTTTTCAAGCTTAAACGCTTAACAATGCAAGACACAAACCCATGACCAAAACTCACAAGAGTAGAAAAAGACCTGCAGAAATAACTCCAAAATGTCAAAATACTTATTTTGAAATGCTCAGCTTCTAGAAAATGGTTGATCAGATAAAAAGTGAATTTATGGAAAAGCAGATAGAGGACTTGCTGATGGTTGTTGTTAAGAAAAAAGATATTAGTTTTGCATATTAGTTTTAAAAATTTCTATGAAGTGTCAAGTCACCTACTTAATTAACTGGTACCTGAATTCATTGCAAATATTAACTTATTATCCAAAGAATTCAAGTAATCAGTAATTTATATGAAAATCTTATTTATTGGAGCTAGAGTTTTTAACCAACAGTTATTTTTAAAAATATACTTGCAAATGACTCTGGTAACTATTTACCAGGCCTGGTAGGATGCCTGATGTGAAAAAGCTACCCCTTTATACAGAGGCCAGAATTATTTGATTTAGGAAATTCCAGATTGGGTGTTTTTTTGGTTTTGATGTTTGTTTGGGTTTATTTTGTCTGAACATGAACAACACAAAAAGCTTAAAGTTTCCAATGTTAAAATATTTTTTTTAAAATATGTATTTTTGAAAAATCAAGGTGTTCACTTCAACAAAATTTGATTATGAGTTCTCAATTACATAAAACTGTCTCAAAATGAGGCAAACAATAAATAGGTCTATTTCAAAAAGATTGTATTTGAGACATTCCGTTTACATCAAAATATTTTTTAGAGATAATTCCTGGAGAATAACAGTCCACTGACTTTCTTTTTAAATGAACTGCACACTTCAGCTCTAGTCTTGGGCTTATTAAGTCACAAAAAACACACCATGGTATTAAAACAAGTTATAGGTCATCCCCAGAGAAAAAAACCCAAAACACCAAGAAATAGAGGGAACACAGGCACATAAAGTAATAAACCCCCTTAGTTAGCCTTGCAGAGCAAAGAAGAGGGCAAAATTCCCAGCAGATGTTAAAATCAGTGTGTCTAACCTCAGTCTAATTAGTCTATGCTGATTTATACCATCTGGGGTTCAGGAGGTGAATGCCTGAGGTGAAGACATGAACTACATAAGCAACTCCAACCTTTGAGGACACTTCTCTCTTCAAGTTAATAATGTGTTACTGAGACACCTCGATTATATTTGTATTTATGTCTTGCTATTTAAATGAATTAGGTTGCCATGACAGCTGTTCTTCACTTATCTAGCTAATAACAGTAGTTTCTGGAGTTTTTCACAGTAGTCTGTTTTTCTCAAAGTATACATATCTACTGTGACTTTTCAGTGCTTTTCATCAGAAATGTGTCTTCTTTGGATCTGTGCTGCATATTCCAAAGATCATAGCTAATCATATAGATTCATGCATTAAATTCTTCTGCTTTTGCTCTTACTGCACGGAATCCTTGTGAAATATTGTATTGATTTTTATAATTTTAATGTGATTATTTTTGGAATCTTAGCTGACCAGTTAAATGGCCAAGTTAGAGACATCTTTCTTTTAGTTTATCCAATCAAAGTATCCTTCTCCACTTAGTATATTTTAAAATTGCTTTTGTGCTTTGATTTCTAACCTACAGAATATCCTTTCAAGGGCAAGTAAGCCTGAAAACCTTGTTGTTAGTTGCTCATTTCAAGGCCTTTCTGTTTGCAGTGCTGCCTTACTCAAGTTTTGCCATTAGCTTAGACGTATTAATAAATTGAAATTTCCTTTGTATAGTTTATTGTCTATAAATTTAGCTATACTAAAATAGGAAGAGTGATATTCACTATTATTGCATGAGTACCTACGACAACATGAGACTGTCTAGAAATTACAGCATAAAATTTTGAATCAGTTTTGAAGAGAAGATACTGTATCAAATATAAACAGCTGCTGCAATTACATAAGGTAGAATTCAGTTAGCAAGAACTGTTGAGCTTTGGAGCACAAACCAATTACCAACAGGAGTCAGAAATTGCTCCATGAGGAACAATTATCTGAACTATATGGGAGGTAACAGGGGTTTCCATCCTGGCACCTTTTAAATTCTTTTGGTTTTGAGGGAAACAGTCTCTTACCTAGAAATTGCAATCATTCCAAGGCACTTATCTATCCAGAGCTATACCAGTATGGACTACATTCCACAGTCACTGAAAAAATAATGAACCAGTGGAGTATTAAAAATATCACAAAAACTTGAAATAAACACAGTATCCTATGAAGAGACCTCAGAGGCTCCCTTTAGCTCCATGATTTCCAATTATGCAACTTCCTTTTGCATGTAGTTGTGATATTAGCCTCTTGTCTTAGATCCAAGCTGTGGTCTTGAATTCAGTCTTTGCTTTATTCCTTGTGTTCCTACATCAAAACTTTTGTGGTTTTTACACTGTTTTTCCCCCTACTCTGAAAGAGAACAAACAGCAACACACAGGTTGAGCCAGAATCTAGGTGTGTGCAGAGACCAAGAACTTTTTTCCTAGTTCGTGTCTTCCATGATACTGAATCAGATGTGCTGGTCTTATTTTCTAAAGGACAGAGATTTGGTATGAATTAGCACTGAATGGCGGCAACCTGTCCCTGAGGAAAAGAGTCCATTTGCATCACAAGTCTATTAGCAGAAACTCATTTATTGGCAGGTAATGGAAGAGAACACCTGCCTTTTACATTCTCTACAGTGAAGTCTTTGCCATGGCCCCTCTGCTTCCCCGTGCCTTTTTAATGCAGTTCTTCCAGGCCAGCATACAGCCTTACCTCCTGCACAACAGCTGCAGAGTCCCTGTGGTTTTGCTGTTGAAGCCTAAGCTGCAAGGCTTAATTTGACAATCCTGTGGCATAGCTTCTTCTGTTACTGCCTTATAGAGCATTATATCAATGTTAGTAACACATTTCTTGCTGTTTGAAAAATGCAAGTGGTGGCAGCTACCACAGGTGGGTACATCAAATACTGGCACAGTTAAAAAGAATCAATTTAGGGAGGACTGTAGAGCTGTACGTTAGGACTGCAGACGTTGACACTTTACCTATAGAGATCTGTTTCAGAGATTTCCAACTATTTTCTTAGTGAATTTATGACTTTTGAAAGGCTTCATGCTGATGGGCACAGAGATGAAAATCTTTTATCCACAGAAAAAAAATAATGGCAGTGCTGCTTTCTCACACTAATATGCCTCAAGTGCAACTCTGTCCTAAAGAAATTATTGCAGCCTTTACATTCTTTCATGACTTTGCTGGGAGACTAGCTGGCATGTTGATAAGAGCCAGGCAGATGTTTTCATTAGGTGAATACATAATCAGAATGTGTAAGATTTAGAGATCCCATGCTTTCATACAGTAGGATACAATCATCCTATGATGGAAATTTCTTGCCGATATGGATTTGAGTGAAAAGTTAAACACTAACTTATACCTGAAAGTGCTACCCTTTGTGTATTAGAAAATCTCCTGTGAGTGTCCCAAGACAAAGGTGATGCTCGTGACTCCAAGAAAGAGTTGAGCCCTGTATTAAAGCTAGGGCTAGATGTAAAAACTGTGAGATGAACAAAGAGGAAATGTGACATATCAAATACTTATTACTTTCTTTTCGGATTTCCATGTAAAAAATTTTCAGGGTGAAAAATGTATGTTTATAACAGTAAATCTGTAAAGAACTTGAAATTCACAGTTTGTGTGATCTTTCCCTAGGTGTTATGATAGCTTCTATAATACCTGGTGTGCAGTACATTCCATGGAGAAAAAAAGTTCAAATGCACATGAAGCAATGAGCAGAACTTCAGATACTGTGTGTATCTCTATGTATACCTACTAATATATATATATACACATAGATACAGTTTGTTTAGTTCATCCAAGAATATACTATTCAAAACCTCCTCAAAGAAATTAACTATTCAAAACCTCCTCACTGTTGCAAATAAACGTGGATGTGGGGAGGTGCTTCTATACCTGGTGGACTAACAGCAGTGCTTCCTCTGTATGTTTTTTCTCTGAACTTTCTACCTGCTTAAATACCCACAGTATAGCTGAAAATCTAGATCACCTTTAAATCTTTAAATGATGATACTACCTAAACAGTAACAGTTACCAAGCTCTGAAAGCAAAATTTGTTCTGTCCAATCTTGTCTAAGGAAGTGTCTGAAGTTTTTAGCAGCAGACACTCCCTACACTGCACTGTCTCCCAGGCAATTAGATTGATGCCATTATTGTGGTGGTTCAGGGGTTCTCAGCTCACAACTCGGGTTACATGCAGCTTTTCCAAGAGGTTCCCTGGAATTTTCTAATTGGAGCATACATCATCATTTCCCCCCCTCTCCATATGGATCCTACAAAGTGACTTTTAAGCTTCATGAAAATGAAATTAAATGTTTATCCCTTTTGAAGCTATCTGAATTTTTTTTCTCTTGTGTTGCATAATACTCTCCATTGCAAACAAACAAATAAACAAAAAGCCAACCAAACAATCAATACTTTATGGATTAAGCTTTCCACTGTAAAAAACCCAACCCAACCCAACCAAAATCACCACTACCACCAAAACATTACGTGAAAACTTATTAAAATCAAAATAGTAACTGTAGACTTGCTGCACACAGTAAAAGTCAGCTACAGTCACCAGTGACATTGATGACCTTGACCCAGAATGCTGACCATATTTAAATAGCAATTATATCTCTGTACACACGGATTTCAGTTTTTATCTCTGACAACAGACTGCATCCCTACCTGACATTTATAATGTTTTCATTCCATCCCTTCTTCACCCCTGGATGGGATGACAAATGTGTAATTGGAATATAAGGACAACAGTTCTGTGAATAACCCCAATAGAATCTGGGTGAGATGTAGCTGATTACTTAAAGAATATGCAACTGCATGTTACAAACAAGCAAAGAAATGCATAATGCAGTGATTACCTCTTTAACCACTTTTCCCAAGGTGAGTCATCATGGTGCTAAGAGTCTTGTCTCCTCCTGGTTTGATTCTGGAGAGAGGAGCCACGACATTTTTCTACCGTGGCATTTTCAGATGCAGGACTTAACCCGTAGGGCTGTAGGTAGCTGAGCATAATTTAAGGAGCCCCAGACTCTTCTGATTGCACTGGAGGCTGAAGAACAACAAATATGATTTATAGCCACACTAGTTTTTTTCCTTTTTTTCTCACCCATTCCAAGTTTATACTGGCTTCATTTTAAGCATCTAAATTAGTTCTTATGCTTCATTCACACAATTCATGATCGGCATAAAAGGTGATGTCTTCATGAGGTCCTTTTGGCCTTATAAATCTACACAAGAAAGATAAAACTGTGTTATGTAAGTTTTATGATATTACCAACCCATTTCTCAAAAATGCAGCTGATTGTAGCTGCATTCTTTGTAATGGAACTGCAGCATTGACAACCATATGCTCTCTGTTTTGTATAGCCAGGTTTTTAAATCATTAAAATCATTAAGGATTCTTAGAGCCTTTGTAAAGAAAAATAATTGCAGTAATAAGGATAAGTCCAAAGACTTTTTCAATCGTGAAGACATAGCTTGGCAGACTGTTCAGTTTATTTCCTTTCTAAATTCCTGCCTAGTCGAAATCGTTGCATAGTGATCATTGTTTAAGTGATCATCTCAGTTGTGCCATCACACATTAAAATAACCTTATGTAAAAGACCAAGGGAACATGAAATGCTAAATCTTTCACGTCTCTAGGCATTAAGAAGAAAAAATAAAGTCATAGGTTTGCAAAGTCTTACTAAGAAATACAATGTCATCATGGATTTCCAAGAGAAAGAAATCCATGATGCATAGTATGAAATCAGAACACTACTCTCCCACCCACTTTGGTAGTGTGAAAGGGTTATACAATTTCCCAAATGCCAAAGATTACTTTTCTTGTAATTTCTTGATGATGGAGGGATGTAGATCATTCTTTGATGTACTTTTCAAACACTGTGGCAAAAACAAACACCAGAGAAAAATCAGTATGGGTGGATCAGAGTATTTCTACCACAGACTTGAGAAGGTTCCTCTGGGACAACTGCAGTGCCCAGAATTACCAGCAGAGCCTTGAAGGACATCTCTATGGCAGAGGCAACTAATGTACAGAACAATCATTAGCCTTACACAATGAATGCTTCTCAGAAAACTATAAAATATACTTTGCTTAAAATGATATATATCTGTCTAAACAATTACTATTTCTGCCAGCAACCTTTTTCTTGCAGTTTATCTGAATGTCTCCAAATCTGGTCATTGCCTCATCCATTCCAAGGACATTTGGCCTTGTGAAATAATAGCGTCTCACACTCAGGGACAAAATACATTGTGGAAACCAGCTGGTCTGTTCACTCAGCTCTCAATTCATATTATTTGTTTGTCTTCAGTGTACTGAGAGCACTTTTTGCTAAAGGCATGTTTCTTAGCTCACACCATTTTAATGAAAATCTAAATGTGTGGACTTCATGAGTTTTACTTCTGATTTATATCAGTGTCTTAGGCTCATAATTTACTCTCTGATCTAGTTTAATCATATTGTCCTAGTTAGAAACATTAAACACAGGGAAAGAACATGTCTTCAGATTGCTGTATGCAATTTAAGTCATTGACCTCTGTAAAAGCACATCTTCTGGCAAAGGATAGATTTTAATTCTTCAAACTATGGACATCTTCATTTTTTGTGTAGTATTTTCATGGTTCTAAGGATGCAAGTTATGTGAGTTAATGAATTAATGAATTAAATTAAGGCTCAAATATGCAAAAAGGCCATTTGTGTGAAGAAAGTATGGAAAACTGTGGTAGAAAAAAAAGTATGAAGAATGTGCTCCAGAGTTTGAGTAGTGCTACAAGAGAACTCAAAAAAACCATGCAAGAGCAGTAGCATTGTTTGTGCTGAATAGTGGCAGCAGGAGTTTATGTGCCTTGTATTTTGGGATACTGGATAGATAGAAGTCTGTGACCACAGCAGAGATGCTGTGCTTTTTCCCTTGCCTTTGTTCCAGATTTACCTTTTTATTGAGAGCCTATTTAAGGGCAGGGTCTGCTGCAGAGCTATGGTCTCATGCAAGAAGGTGGTATGTCATGCTGTGGTTTCTTTTTGGATCAAGATCCTCCTCGGAATGGAGGAACCTTGATAGTTCTTGAACGTCAAAAATGCTGGGGAAAAGAACTGAGTGTATTAGTCTCCTGATGGAAAGGGATGTTTTATTTTACCTTTTTGGAAACAATAAATTATTGAGGCCCAGGAGATAAATATTCCTGGCCTTATTTCTCCCTCACTTCAGACAGACAAAGAAACTACACAAAATTCTTTTCCATTATGTCTTTCTAGTTATACCTTCAAAACTCATTTGTGTTTGTTACAGATTGAGGTAACTCAAAACCTCCAAAGAAGAAGAAACAGGAACTTTAAAAGAAAGAAATTTAAAACAACTACCATTCCATATAGATGATACTATTTCAGCAATCCCAAACTAGGATGCACTTGGTGGCACAGGCTTGGGGAAGTGGCTCCACTCTATAAATAGATCTGCCCTGGGCTGTAGGTCTATGAAACATTTGAAGTCCCTGGATTTGGATCAATTTTATAATTGAACCTTAATGCATAATAACAGGGATACTCTTAAATGAATGCATGAAATGAAAGTTGTAAACAATTCAATTAAAATTGACACAAGAAATAAAAGATTAAAGATGATTCTTGTGTCCTGGTAGTACAAGAAAACAAAGCCTTTTGTTTCTTTCTCAGACCACAAAAACCTTACAGTCAAAACATTGCATCTAACCCTAGTTTCTTTTTTGGTAAGTATGTTTCACTAACCTACTATATTATTGTTAATAATTAGTAAGTTTATGTTAGAGACAGTTTCAGATTAATTACTTTTTAAAAAATAATGAAAAATTTAATCTATTTGAAAGACAATAGTTATTTTTGGTATTTAAAAAATGCACAGCACAAGTAAGCTTGCTGAAAAATCCTATTTTCATCATAGTTTAATTAGACTTCTGCAAAGTAGCTAGTTGCTATAATATCTGATTTTTATCTCTTTTAGAGGAATATTCTTTATTAAATTAACTGTTCTCATTTTGAATTTATTGATACTAATCTGAAAATTCCTTTCATTTCCTTATTAGGATTTTTTAAGGAAACATTAATGTCTTAAAACATTCTTGTGTAATTTTTATTCTTCAATCTGATATCCCAGCTGTGTGAGAGATAATAAAAAGGTCTCATCTATTTTAGTAGGATCAAGATTTCATTCTAGCACAGCAAATAACAAGCTTTTTAACTGAATGCATGAGGAAAGTATTCATGTTTGTGGCAAACCTTTATGATTTTTAGGTGCAACCCTGTCTGAATGCACAGCATTGTTAATGGAAACTGATGTTTTACCTGTATTTTTAGGTTCAGTATTAGCACAAAACATCAAGGATTCAGGTAAAAGCCCCTGCACAAGCAATCAAAGGAGTTATGACAACAACAGCTGGGTTATTAATTGAAAGCCTATGTGCTTTCATCTGGGCTTGGTAGCTCTCCTTTCTTAAAGAATAAGGCATGTGCCAAAGGAGGGCTGGGGGCTCCTGGAGCCCAGACAAAGAGGAGACAATGGAGAAGAACTGACAGGGAAGTTTCAGATATAAAAGCTTTAGAGAAATCAAGCTGCTTTTATTGTGTCAATGCAGAAGATAGCTCAGTTGAGGGGAATTTACAAAGGTGTAAACAACACCCTGAATGCAGGCTTTTTGCCATGTTTATGTTAGTCTGAATGTGTTGCACCTTTGAGGAATGCATAAACCGCAGTAAGTTTTAAAGAAGCTACTTAGGAATTGTTTTAATCAACTTCTGTCATGTGTTTCCAGGTTGAGATATTTGCAGGATCCAATCTGTCTGGATCTCCTGCAATAGTAGTAGCTTGTCGCTGTGTGAGTGCAGCACCAGCTATGATCTGAGAGAAGACTAATGATGGGTTTCTATTTTGATTATAGGTTTGAGGTCTGACAGAAAGGAAAGGAAGAGAAAATCATCCTTTGGCTGTCTTGAGGTGTGATCTCAAGTCAGTCACAGCTGTGTAGGGAATTTAGACCTTTGCAGTGATTTTCCTAAACAATATACAAAAGCTTTTAAACTAACAAACAAAAAATCCCAGTTTTAGTGGACAATAAGGAAGGTTAATTAACTTTTTAAATACAGAAACTAAGATAGAATAGTAATAAAAGGGATTGTAATCCATCTTCCTCTTGTCCACTGTGTCCCTGTAAACAGACCGTTGTCTCAGTGGCTTTCTGAGGTGCAGCAAACTGCATGACCACTCTGGACACCCTTTTGCAGTGCCTTGGACCCAGTAGTGTCTCCACTTCCTGGTTCTATGAGCATTATTTTCACTGATTTTGGAGCTGCAGGTCCTCTTCTTCTTGATGCCCTTCTGGTAGCCTTCCTTGCTCTAATTTCCTAAAAATCTCCTCTCTGTGTCTGTAAAATTCCTATCAAAGAACATTTTCTCTCATCCTCCAGAAGGTTATATATGACCTTCAGCTCCCATTTTAAGAAGTGTAGTGCCTACACTAAAAAAAAACAAAGAAAGAGTACAGTCTATTATATGGCTGATCTTGCTCAAATACTCAAAAAGGAAATTGGTCCTCCTATTTCTGTTGCCATGACAATGAACATTTTTACAGAAAGGTACTTTGTAGTTAGGAAACATATTATCTAGAAGTTCAAACAAAGCAGCAGCATTATAGGAATTAACTTACTGGCTTAAACTAACAGTCTGCCAACCCCAATATCCCTTTTCTGACAGTACTAGTAGCAGATGCTTCACAAATAAATGACAATAAGCTAGTTTTAAACAATTATGCAATAAACTGCCCATAGAGAACTTTTCTAACTGCTTTCACTTAGAGATTAGTTCATGGCATAAGTCAAGGGTTTGTGTTTTTTTCTCTGTTTACCAAGCCTTCCTCTGCAATATAGCTGCATGTGTTCTCACTGGTCATATAAATGCTTAATTTTCTGTAATTGTCTTGTAAAATCTGATTTACAAAGTTGTCTGTGGCTATGAGTTACAGTCAACACTTTTATACTGTTTAATTTTTTTATCTTCTCAAAGATCAACTTCTCTTTTGATGAGAGCTCTATTTTATGCTGTCAGGAAGAGCAAACAAGATCCACTACAATCACTTATTTGGCATGTCTCTACTGTATCTTACCTTATTTGCTTTTCTCACTAAACTAAACAGCCCATACATTTTTATGTTTGCCTTGTATTTATGTTTGTCCCTGTTTGTATAAACTCTGACCATCTTCTCTAAGTGAAACTATGTTTCTTAGGAATGAGAACACCTGAACTGTAGGCTAGGGTGTACTGATTATCATGATAATGACATCACAGCAGCCTCGGTATTTGTTTCTAACTTACATAAAACAAGATGTGGGAGTTGAGTGTGTGAAAAATATGCAAGGAACAAAGAGGTAAAAAGCACAAAGGTAAAAAAGAAATAAAAATGCTGGCAATTACACCAGAACCTTTTGTTTTAAAAAATGAAGAGGAAGAAATTCCCTTAGTTGACTCAACACACGTGAGTATAGCAGTAAACTTACACTTGGGGAAGACCTTGGATCACACAGGCAGAGGTTGGGGCCTGGTAGAGATGATCAAATAGAGTTTGACAGTCAACCTGATAAGTTATGTGGTAGTTTCGCAGCTTTTTGGATTCTGATAAATTAATGGTGTCCTTTGCAAGCAGATGATGTACTTATTTAAAGAACTGAGTGTATTTGTTTCTTTTCTGAGTTAAAAACTAGATCATTAAGGCAGAAACAAGAAGAGATTTGGGGGCCCTTGAGAAAAAATAATTAAATACTTCATGCCAGTGAGTTATTCTAAGTTTCAACCTGATAATACGATAAGATGCAATAATAACAATTTCCCTCCTTCTAATAGAATTTGCTGTCACAACAGTAATTATCCTCTTTTACATGAAATAACGGTGCTTGAAATAAAAATAAAGGAAATAAAAGGACTTTGTATCGGGAATATCACTAACAAGTCACCTGTAATTCCATTTTACACAAAGACTATTAAAATTTCAAGTAAATCCTGAACTCAAACTTCAGCAAATACAGGATGACTAAAAAGAAACAAGTGAAAAGATACTGTGGGCTTGTTATTTAGATCATGACATAAGGAGAATTTTATATATTTACACAGCTGAGTTATGGAACATTCACCCTTTTCAGAACTTCAAACATCTACCTTCTTGGCAAATATGAATACATTAAATTATAAATCCAATAAAATAAAATCCATATAATTAAGTTAAATATACAGGCATACAATGAAACCATGAAACCTTTTCTGAGTATTTTAAATAAGTCTATATTTTGCTTATGCTACTTTAAAACAAATATTTTATGAGAACATTTCTGGGTAGCAGTGCATTCTGGAGCAGACATTTATAAAATAAATATGTCAGGAAATTCATCGTAAGGTGATTTTTGTAGTTGTTAGTATTTACCCTAAAAAGCTAAACTTGGATAGGTAAGATGAGAAAGTAAATTTGACTGGTAAGGACAAAAATATGATGACTACTATTTGTATTTGAAAGAGTGCAAAATTTTGTGTATTAGATGTTAAACACTTGATCAATGACCAAGACCACAGCCATACACAAAAACACATCCATAGATATCTTGAGTCCTAATACCACATCTTAACTGGGAAGAATATGCCATTCCTGAGCAGAGAAGGGATCTTGTGAAAGGGAACAAAAATGTCATTTGAACCCCCTTTTCTGTTCATTTAGGAAAGGTAATTACAAGCTGGTCCAAACCAAACTATCTCCACATGCTATTGTTAGTGATATCCAAATTACTGGTGAGCGATTTTCAGAAAAATGGGCAGGGTCCTATTTTCACCAAAACTATTATGCTACTAATATGTCTACCCATAAGCCAAAATTATCTCTTCAGTTTGCTAAAGAATAATCTGCAGAAAATATCTGAGACACTTAGGTATTTAAAACGAATCAAATTAAGTGGGAGTGAACAATGAGTGGAGCACATAATTTTCACTGGAGTTGGTTTGAAGGGGAAAAACAGACCCGTAAGTGATCTTGCTGAAATCTAATTCGTATTAGAGACCCAATCTCCAATCTCATTTCACAGTGCTTGTAGGGGGTGACGTATTAGCAGAGCTATGGTGCAGTCTGCATTTGAAATGCTTCATAATTGAGTCTTTATTCATTTCTTTGTAGGATTACTTGTAATTGCAGTGGGGCCCTTGATCGTTTGGTGGCGGCCTGCTACAGAGAGATTGAGTGTCCAACTGAATTAGGGCAAATGTGCTTCAGCAAAGGAATTAAGAAGGAGAAATTTAACAGAAAATAGATAGAATATTGTATTAATCAGGGGCATGGCTTTTCTGTAGAGGTCACTGTACATAATTCAGGTTTACTGACTAACAACACAAAAACTGGAGTGAATACAATAAATTGATGTGGGTGGTGAAATAATTGTAGGCTCAGAACAGCGTACACTGCCAGAGGGGTCTTTGAAGGGCAGAGGATTAAAAAGAGGTTAAGTTTAGGATTTACATGGGGTAGATTCCTTGGCCTCGGTTATCTGTGGCAGCAAGAGCACAGCTGTGAACCTGAACAGGGGGCTAGAGCAAAAAGAGTTCCAAGAGTACAAATTAATCTTGAAAACAGCATTAGAACAACTTAAATTGTTTTGGTTTGGTTTTGATAAATACAATGAAGTTTCAAATTAAGAATCCTCCTCCCTGTTTTACTTAGCCTATTAGGACTAGGACCACTGCAGTCTATAATGATACACTCCATTTCATCAGTGAGTAGTAATTATTGCTCCTACTTGCACGGGAGACCTCCAAGACGACCCCAGGTCATTCTTGAGAAATGCTGTCGTCGATTAAGCACTGTAAGGGTCATTCTTCCTTCAGAATGAGCACTGAATTAAAATCCTACCCTGCAACAGACACTGATGCTGTTTTCAGCTAAGACATGAAGCCAGGATCCAAGACTTACAAAAAGCAGTTTAATGAAAAGTGAATGTGTTACTCTGAGCATCTGAATTAAATCTCATTTGTTCATTAAATCTGACCCCAAATTCTACCTGTTTAGTCATTATAGTATTTGTCAATGTAATTCTGCTGTGTGCTGCCATTTTACAGGGCCCTTTCACCTTATAGAGGTAGATTAGACATCAGTAAAAGAAGAGTTTTAAAAATATTCATTATTATTTCTCTAGTAAAAAGAAACTATGCTTATTTTGACTGACATAGTTCTAATGGACTTAGTCAAAGGATTCAAGTGGGTATCAATCTCAGCACCAGTAATACAGTGGTATAAAAACTTACCACTCTAATTGCTTCTTAAAAATTAATTAATTTTGAATTTTGTTTTCATTCACTCATTTCATACTATTTATCATACTGAAAAAAATATTCACATCATAAATATTTTCGTTAAATACATTTAATGTAACTTAGAAAATTCTCAGCAATGGAATAGCCCAACTGACAGCTTGAAATAAGAAAAGCTTTTACACTGCTCCGCTGTATGAATCTCCTACTCACAACCACAGGCAGCTTGCATAGATGCTAAAGGTGTTTCAGAAGTCATTAATTAATAATCTTAGCTGTTAATTTGAAAGAGCATTTAAAACAGAGATGTATTGTAAACCAAATGTATCCTCCTCTCTGTGATTTCCTTTTTCTTTTGATCATAGCAATCAACTCACATTACCCTCCTGAGTCTTGTATCTTAGAGATGAAATTCACAAAATTCCCACAAGTATTTCACAGCAAACAGAGCAATCAGCCCCTTAAGCCAAAATAAAGTCTCTCATGAAAGAATAAAGGAACTAGTCAATTAATGTGTGTTTATAGCAGGATGATTTGAAATGGGAAATGATTATTGCAAAACATTTTTTGAGAAAACCACAAAAATGTTTTAAAAAATACCACTATATTAAAACGTTTCTGTTAGTAATGTGATTACATGGGGAAATGATTTTAGAATCATCTGGTTTTCATAATATACGTGTCTCACAGTGGACTGTAAACATGACGTGCATAATTAGAGGAAGATAGGGAAACAAGTTGACTAAGTAGGAAACCGTGCTACAGCTCAGTGTTAGAAACTGTTCTCCATCTGCAGTAAACCCTATTTACTGCAGCTCCCATACCGTATTCAGTTTCAGTACATTTTATGGTATGGAGTTAGGCAGACTGAAGGAGTTAAGGAAGAGTTATAAGAGCCAAGATGGTGAAGAAAGCAATGGTGTATAACCATACAAGAAGAAAACACTGTGGGGAATTTTAAAAATCAAATTGTCAGCACAGTAGTGAAAGCATAGTAAGTATAGTGAAAAATAAGTGAATAGAGATAACAGATTGCAATTAAAACAAGAAAAAATAAGTCTTTTTAAAAAGTCTTCTTATCACAGTTGTATGAACATGTAAAATAATCTCCCATAAGTAATACTAGAAAACCTATAACTTGGGCTGGTCAAAACAATAGAAAGTGTGTGGCAGTAAATCATTATACAAGAAGAGTGACAAATTAGATGTCCTACTGCCACTAGTGCCCCTTTCCCTTCTGCTTTTCATGAGCTGAACCCCCTGCAATTGAAGGTAACCGAGCTCAGATAATTTTTGTATCCTGCTCTTCTGTTTCCGTGTCTTGGAGTAAATATACTGCAGAATGAGTAAAAGTCACTGGAAGCACAGCGGTTACTAATGCAATCAGACAGAATAGGTCTGACTTAAAGTTATATTAGACTAAGACATTAGCAGGAGTTCTAAGGGAGCTGATCTTGACAAGTCCTTCAGGTAGGCTGTTTTTGTAGCTGTTGCTACCAGGCTGTGGTATCTTTAGGAGTCAGTCCTCTTGGCTGACTCATGTTTGCACTGCTGGACCTACTTTGCTTATGGCTCTTCAATTCATTAGAGCCAAATTCAGGGCCTCTACCTACCTCATATTGGTCTTTGTGACTGATAGGTTTCTTCGAAATCTCCTGTTCTGCAGTATGCACAACCCACAATCTGCTAGAACAGCTTGTACTGATGCAGACATGGTGCTCTCCCTCATAGTGAGGGTCAAGGGGGTTGTTCCACACTTGGCTTTTTGGGAGAGGACAGGTGGAAGAGGATTAAATCCCTGCTAATGTCCCAGTATGCAGTTACAGGCAGTTAAAGCTGCACTTTGTCCAATCAGCTTGCCTGGAATTATTTTTTTTTTCACTTGAAGAGGAGGAGAGGGGATGAGGGGAATTTAAAGGGCAGGAAAATACTTGTATGAATATGAGTTCACATATTTAATCTGCTGGCCACTCAAAAGAACAATAACTGTAAACAGAAAAGGATATTATTTTCCTATATCATAAGGCCTGTGAACATTCACATTCACTGGATCGATATAAATTCTTGTATTCTCAAGTAAACAGTAATTTTTGCTTTTAAGCTGTTCAATCTCAGATGGGACAAAAGCCCTGGCAATAAGGGATAAAGTCTTATGTCATGGGCATTGCTCCAAACTCTCTGCTACTCTTGTTCATTTGCTTGGACAAAACTGGGTAAAGCTCTTCAGGCAAGCATTCATTTCCTGCAAGGCAGCTGTGGAGCCTGCATTGAGATAATTAACTATAAATGGGGGATTTAGTATAATTTCCTGGACTTCATTGCCTTAAATTTCCTTTGATTATTATAACATCCTTCGTGCTTCATAACTTCTTTGATGCCCTCATACAATTGTTCTAACAGGAGTCTTCTCTGATGTCACCATAAAATCGTTCTGACAGGACTGTGCTGGGAAAGTCAGGATAGCTGGATAACTATGTACCTGCATGTCCCAAGAAGAATTTACTTGGAAAGCCTTTCCTGAAGGTTGAGTTCACATTCACTTTAACAAATAACTCCTTTGCAAATCCTTCTGTCCTCAAACATCTCTGTTTTTTGCAATATCCCGAATCAATTCCTCCTTTCTGTTATGTTTCACTTAATTATCAGTTTTCTCATCTCTTGTCCTAATTGCAGACTCTGAACTAACAGAGTTTGTTAAGTTCCCTATATATGGCTCTGTGTGATATAAACACTGCAGCTGCATATGGCTCCTCTTTGTGGGGCAGATGACACTAACACAACATTTGGTCAAAGGGAACAGAAGTGCAGTATGTCCAGAAAAGAATTAACTGAGGAGAAGTTATACTCATTCCTTCAGGAGAGCGACAATAGGGTTTGCCACAGTTCTTTTTTAGCCACAGTGAGAGTATGAGCAGTAGGAAGACCCTAAGCTCACTGCCATTTAAAATACTACAATGGAAAGCATGACTACAAAGTAGCAATAACATTCTCCACCTGAATTCCAAATAATGTTAGGATATGTCTGATCCCAAAACAGGTTAATTACATTTTCTCAAGAAATAGCTTTGGTATCATCTAGGACAACAGTCTATTCCTCTAGGAAAATAATTAAGTATAGATGTAAGATAGGGGTCATTCTTCCCTTAAAAGTATAGTAGCAAAGGAAAAGCCTCAAGGTTCCTCCTAATCAGAAGATAAGAATGAAGAAATATCTTCTTGAACTTGAGAACCATAAAGAAAAAATTGAGAGATCTGGTTTTATCTTCTCCAAGAATGCAAGGTGGAATTCAAAATATTAAATTGAAGCAAAAATAATTGAAGTCCTGTTAGAAAAATTTTCCCTGCAAACTAGCAAGAAAGTATATTTTTCCAAATATTGTTTGGAAAAAATATTTCCAAAGACTGTTTCCAAATCTTTGTTTGCATTCGTGCTCAGATAAATTTTGCACTCACATCTCCCCACTGTCTGAATGACACGTCACAGGTAGCAGAGGTAGAGGAACCTCAGTTGCCCACTTGGCATTATCCAGAAGAAAATGTAACTATTACTTTGGTTCTTTCTGGGGTTTTCTGAGGTGTCCACCACTCCTCAAGTATTTTTCTTCAAACTATCTGTGATTAGGCCCTGGTAATCATTCCTTAGAGATGTTTTTAATGAAATCCTAGTCCTCACACCCATTGGAAAAACTAAGACACACTCAAAGTTTTTCAAAAACTTCTCGTGATTGATGCAAGCAATACTTTAAAATCTCATTTCAAGTCTGCCCTAATAGAGAGGTATTTGCACAGGGGACTGTTTCACCGAGCATGCAATAGGAGCACCAAAGAAATTGCACACATGAGATTTTCTGAAAATTATGAGTCACAAACTAGTGAAAAATACTAGCACATTTCCTATTATTTCATTCCAGCAGTAAGGATGTAAACTGGCTGCCCAGCTTCAGCTGTGAGGTAAAAAAAGGAAAGTTTTATAAACATCCATTAACAGGATTTTTCCTTACCCCAATGAAAGTTTGACATGGCTGTTCCTAACATCATAGCACATTGCTGAAAGGGGAAGTAATCTTTTCTAAAACACATTAGTAAAATCTTTTGAAGGTACTTAAGCAGTATGACACACAAACCTGTATCTCCCACAGATGATATAAGGAGTAGCTTAAAACCTGACAGGAAACCAGATGCTTCTACTTTGTAGTTTATCTTAAAGTTTAACAAAAGCCTAACATTTGAAGTTAATAGTTAATACCTTTCTGGATAGACCACTTTTCTACAGAAAAGAATATTGGTGTTTCAAAAGAAGTTGAGATATAGGCTAAACCCTGTACACATATATCCCCATTTAAGAAGGATGCTGCCTACACCAAAATAAAAGCAGCATAACAAACAGTCAGAGTTCATATATCTTTGCAAGGTATTTAAATAGGTGACATTTGATGAATTCAGTACAGATAAAAATCACAAGACTGTTCTTGTAGAGAGGAGCTCTTCTTCTTCTTCTTGTATTACACGGGCAAGTTTGGGTTTTTTTTCTGAAATTGCAAATTAATAGCTGACATTACTCTTTCCTAACGTTTCCTAAGCTGATTAATTTTGAGAACCAATTCCAGTAAAGGTATCAAGCTAGGCTATATTAAGTGATAAGGATTACACTAATTCATCTGCAGCATCTTGATAAACAGTCTTTCAGTAACGGATGAGAGGAATTTAATTTCTACCAACTACAGCCTGAATTCCTTCAGAGTTTTATGACATACTGAAAAAGGTCTTGTATACAAATATATAAACTAATTCCAGCAACCAAAGTAATCAAAATAACTTCTGCCTGATTACTAACTGCAAATCTGCAAGTGGTAGTTTGAGCATCAGTAGTAATATATGCTCAAATAATAGTAGATTTATTGGGACACTTTAGAGGGATCTTGATAATCTTTTTTCATGGATGTGGTTCTCAGTCCTGTTCTCAAAGTGCTTAGCATCTCACAGGGTCTACATATTTATTAGGCCATGATTCATGCTGAACTCCATATAACTGGGAAAAATGACATGGAAGAAGTTTCATATAGAAGGAAATATGATTTTTCCCACCAGATAGGCAAGTTTGAGAAAGACCATCTCAGTCAGCATAAACATTGTACAAAAATATTGCACTTCAGTGATGATCAATTACCCAGCTGAAAAAAGGACCACAAAAAAAATCATACCAGCCAATCTGTTTCTTTATAATGAGTATACAAAGTAACATATAATATGAATGTGTTTCACTTCTCTGTAACATATACAGACTTATTACTTTCACTGATTTATCTTCAAGTATTTCTCTGCCTTATAAAGTCCACTATATATATAATAAAGTGTTCATATGTAGAAGATACTTTGTAGTGATGGGCTACACAATGTATGCACATTTAGCTTCTGTAGTCCAGTACTTTAAAATACATTGTTCTCCATGACTAATATATACACGAGGTATTTCAGAATAATCTCACTAATCTTCTTATCCATTGTCATTCTTAATAGGTAGATCTTCAAATCCTTTGGAAGGACAATATCAAACATTTCATCTATTATAAGACCCATTTTATTTGAAATCAAGTAGTTTGATGATGTTTCTTTTTTCAAGAATAAAACCTGGGAATCCTGTTTTGACTTTGCTAATAAGAATAGCATGATAATGAAAATGCAGATGAAAGATTGCAAGACACAATAAGTTAAAGAGTAGAGGTAAGGAGCCAAAGCATAACACTGTGCTAACACCAACTGATTTCTACACCATAAAAAACAAATTAAAAATTAGTAGTTAAGAAATGCATCTAAATATCCAATTGCATGCAAACCTTCATTGCTTGCCTTTATTCCTTGTAAAAGCGATCTTGTATATTTTAATAGTTATATTAAAAAATAGGCTTAAATATATTAGCTGTTATGGAGTGAGTTTTCATGCATTTTACTAGTATATCATCAAATGTCTTGGATGGAAGGGATGTTAAAGATCATTCTAGTTCCAATCCCTGTGCCAGGAACAGGGACACCTTTCACTACACCAGGTTACTCAAAGCCATGTCCAACCTGGCCTTGAACACTTGCAGGGATGGGGCATCCTCAGCTTCTCTGTGTAGCCTGTTCCAGTGCCTCACCACTCTCACAGTAAAAAATTTTTCCTAAAACCTCCCTCCCAGTTGTCTGCAGTGATTCTTGTAGAGGAATTATGGCATTACTTAGATGCATTAAAATGCATTAGTGAATTAACTTTATGCTAATTATTATGAAAATATATATGTTGAAAACAACAGTTAAACACTAACTTCAGGAGGCTGTCAGGATTTGACAAGACTAAATCACTCCTACAAACTATCTATTAAATAAAAACTCTTCCTATACCTAAAAATTTATTATTTTTTCATTTTTTGTCAGTAGCATTCCATTAAGTAGTTTCCACAGCTTCTTATATAATGAGCACAAAAGACAGTCTTGCAAACTTGGGCTTATATAAATGCAATACTGCATGAAATCTCAGCTATGACACAGTGTAAAGAGTCAATGACATTAACATTGTGCTGGTGAATTCTCTTCTTTGCAAATATTGCTGAAACAGCAGTTTTCACATTGGGTTTTATCTAAATTAACTTTATTTCACACTCAATTTGTTGTGCATAGTTTACCCTGTCTTTCATGCCAATTGACTTCCAGAAATGCTTGGTGTGCAAAATGAGGAAGATCTACGTGAATTAAATAGGAATTTAATTGTACTATGTGATAATAGCTGCTTTGCAGTTTACACAGTGGTCGCCATTAATACATGTGTGTTTTAATAAGTTGCATTTGTAATGTATTCACCTCAAAATCATCTGGGAAGTCAAAGTAGGTAGCTGTTTCAAAAGCCTGAAATCTTTTCCATTGTCATATTAAAGAGGGGCAAAAATTTGTTGATAAACCAGCAAAGATGCTAAACACATCACTTTGAGAAGTTACATGATTCCAAGTGGGAATAAAATATCTGTTCATCATTAGTAAATGCCAATTAGTTAGCAGAATGTCCGTTCTCTTTAGGGGCATTACAAACACAACTGAGTATCATTACCTTGCTGTGACTGTAATAACCTCAGAGGTAAGCAGATATATTTTTTAAATGCTGACCTAAATATTGTCAGATCCAAATAAGGTCTGAACATCGGGCTAGCAACCAAAAAAAAAAAATAGATATTTGTATCTGGCTCCTCCACAAACTTAATCTGGTTATTTCTGAAATTCCTCACCATTAATACAGGATACACATATATATATGTACATATACACACACACACATATATACACACATATATATACATATAACCATATATAGGCATATATGTATTTTCACAGATATTAGTTAATTATGAAAGTTCTTTAAGATCTGTGGATGGAAGTTTTTTTAATAGGTCTTGTTAAAGAGGCAAAGCATCTGCAGGAATGTTAAATAAACTTATGTGTGACCTTTATGAATGGTTTATGAATACCAAGCATTTATTTGTCCTAGGATAGCAGTATTTATCCTCATGTGAGCTCTTTGCCTACATTTGTATATGAATATAATTCACTCCTACAAGCACTATCCTTAATATCTGCACCTACAATGCGAGACAGTTACACCCAACATAACCCAACTTTTCTCATCACCTGTGAGACCATGAATGGTAACCATGAGTTGCCATGCTAGAGTGAGCTCCCTGCTCCCTCCCTCCCTCCTCAAGCCCTAGCAGTATAGGACAGCTCAGGAACAGTAAGAATTCCCCTTTGTGAGGAAGCAATGTCTGCTATCCTGTCAAAAAGGGACTAACCATATGGTCCTATGAGTACAGAATTTCCAGGATCAGTTATCAGTCTTCTGTTGCAGTAGTTATTTACTAGCATCTTGCAGATACTTAAATAAGTTGAATTATATCTCATAGCATTCAGGTGTTATTATATTTTATGAAGTTTGCAATAGGATAACATATAACTTTGCTTTGTTTGTTTGACAAAGCTGAGATACTGTGTCACTCTTCCTCGATGATAAGAATGTATGTAGTGGTGATGAATGTGGCATAGGTGTTAAAGAAAGAAGTGTAAAAAGACAAAATCCAATAGGCAGATGTTTTCTTCCTTGTACATATTGTAACCAGTCTCAAACACTAGTAAACGACAGAAAAACCTGACTGAAGTTGTTGAAGAGAGAATATAACAAAGTTATGTTTTTGTCTTTCCTTCTAAAAAATTGAATGCCGCACTAAATTTACCCGAATTCTGAATGTACCATCTGTAATGTAACCTGCAGAGGGATATTGAGGATGTATTGATATGCAATTATGCCATACATAAAATGTGTGTGTAATACAGATCATGTAGACATGACTGTGTATTCATCCTTCATAAGCACTCTAAGAAATATATCCCCTGGCCACTTCTGGACCTCAAAGCTCTGGAACATGGCCACTGAGAACTCTTCTAAGTATTGTGACTACAAAATGAAAATGAGCAAGCTTAGCCTTTTCTGCAATTTTGAATGCTCTATGAAGAGGTATCCCATCTTATCTCCTGGAGCCGGAAGAATGACTTGTGGGAATCAGAAGGGCTGGGAACACATATGACATCTCCCTCACTGTTTCACCTCTTCTGTCTGCCTTCTCTGCTTGGAAGGGAGGACTGGAAGCTCCCTTTCCCCCTTTGCTTGACAGCTTTCACCAGTAGCAGGTGAAAGCTCCTTGTCAGATGGACACCTCAGGAAGCCCAGAACCCTTCCTCAGAGACATCCAGAAACCATCAGGGCAGCAGCAGAAGGAAGTACCCCATGTATTTGCACAAGTGTTTTGCGGTGCCAGAACTCCTGCTGGTAGAAAGGAACAAATAATGAACCAAGAATTGCAAATCTTCTACTTCCAGCTGCCCTGCTGGATGGACAATATTCAGAAGGGAAAACTCACATATCACTAAATTTAAACAATGCAATTGTAAAAATTGTCTTTGGAATGTGACGTATTAGAAATTGTTTTATCATTTTCAACCTGCTTTTATCCTCTATTTCATACCACACAATTTTGAAGTGCTGAACAGGTCAGGGTTCAGCCCTGATGGTACCAGAAACAGCTTTCTGGGATTATTTCTGAAAGATATGCTAAACTGTCTAAAAATTCAGTGAAATGTTATGCAAAATTCAGGAAAGATCTTGTGTTAAATTTCTTTGAAAATAAATCTCCTTTTCATTGCATACAAAAAGAAACAACTTCACAAAGCAACATGTGAGTGAGAAGGCTGTTTCCTAATGAAATACAGAGAAGCCAAATTAAAAACCCCTGTACAATTTCACAGAACTTGAAGGGGTGCCCAGCATGATGTATCCATTCAGATAACTACACTCTTGTGAGGAATAGCTGATGGAGCGTAACACGTTTGCCTGGAGGCATGACCCGTATCAGTGCTAATTTTGTAGATTGAGGGATCAAGGAACAATTAGACAGGCAGGGACATCATTAGAAGGTGGCATGTTTTCCTTTTATTCTCATAATTTTCAGATGCCTTCAAGCTGTTTATAGAGGAGAGAGAAGTCAGTACTTGTTGCATTATTAAAATTCTGAATAATGTTTTAAATCAGTGCACACCATGTTTCTCAAGACAAATAGATATAGTTGAAGCAGTAGCTCCAACCACTCTATGAGATAAACAAGGTAACTAGTTATATTCACTTTTCAGCAGCGACAGAGGTTTATTTGTGTTCCTTTAAGGATTTGCTGAAACAAAAGTGTATCTCATTTGCAGCCACAGTAATCAGCTTACCTTTAATCTTTTGTTTTCTTTATAAATAGCAAAGATTTATTCACTTTGAGCTGTCTAAAACCAGAGCTACCACAGATCATCCAAGAGCATTAATCTTTGTTCTCTACAATCTGATTTCTGAAAACTGGATGCAACGCAAAGAAGCAAAGAGGCGTTCAAGTGCTTACAGAAAGCCAAATAAACACATTTCTTTCCAAATTCTGGGGCTCTTTTCACTGAGTTAAGGTGTGAGCAAAAGCATTTTTCCAACAACAATCTGCAGTATTTCAGTTCGAGAATAGTTTAGAAATTAATCTTTATTGATTCAGATTTAAAAAAAAAAAAAAAACCCACAAAATTTGTTGGAAAATTGCTGTCCTTTATTAAAAAGCTTCTTCTCATAGTACTCTACGCCAAGCAAGGATCAAAACGGCCAATCAGCAGAGTTGCTCACCATGTTGATGAGTGTTAGACTTTGGCAATGCTGGTGGAATTAGGGCCTAAGCTTGAAATTGAACCAAACTAGACTCTAGCAAAACAGTTGATATGTTAGAAACCTTTATTGATCTAATTAATTTCTTACTTACTCTAGTTGGAATGTTAATTAATGTAGCTATTTTAATAACAGGATGGCTGCTATTTTTCCTTCTCTATAAATGTGCTTTTTTTTAATTTAAAGAGAGTGTTTTGTTTAACTTGTACTGTATGTTTCTGAAGTCCTGATTTATTCTTTCCTCCAAATTGCTCTTTTGAAATGTATGACAAAGTGGCAATTATAGTCAGATCTGGGCAAAGCATATTGCATGTTTCAAAGTATTATTTAAATCTATAACTGTATATGTCAACTTAGTTTTTTGCAAATGGGAAGTTTCAGGAAGAGGTACAAATAATGTCAATAAAAATGAAAAAATAATGAAAATTATGAATACTGTGCAAGGGTCCTAACCAGGCTAAAGTGTAAAAACCTTTACAGCTAAGAGCTACCAGGAGGCAATAATTAATTTCAGTTGTCTTAAACCAATACATCTGAGGAACCAAAATTTAATACAACTGTAAACTAACCAGATAGCCAGGTGCTATACATCTTGTATTAATTCTTTCAGTGAATTAACAGAAGATTTAGAGGCTTAGAATCAGCTAAAGACACAGGAGACATTAGTATTATACTTCTGGAGTTGCAGGTGTATTTCTCTCCCTTAGAAATGATGTTTGTTTAGTAAAGCTGGTCAGTGCTCTCTAAATTTTATCTTTCAATGCCTTTTAGTGTAAATGTGTTGAATATTGATAAAAAGCTTTGTTTCTTATTCCATTGAGATCTAATAGAACATCCAAATTTGGGTTTTTTGTTTGTTTCATTTTGTTTTATTTTGTTTTTACTGGAAGTGAAACCATACCCTTTGACCTTTTCCAGATCACTTTGTTGGTTTGGCTTAGTGGATCATGAGGCTATCTGAAAATCAGGTGACATTATGGATCCTCCCCACACTATGGCATATGATTGTGGGGGGAAAAGCATTACCATTATTTTGATGATATCAAAGCTGCATCAGGATCCAGTCCCTATAGTATGAATAGATCTTTGCTCATAAGGTTCTGACAGTTGTTTTTCATCATTCACTGGTGACAAGAGCTGGTTAGTTCATATACTGACCTTTAAAAAGTTGCAAGCAATTTTATGGGGGTCTCAGGATGGTCCAGTAGTTCTAAGCCTTTCTTCCAGTGGATTTTTAAAATGTTCTTCATTCTTTCAACATATTATTATGCATTTTATGACATTTTTAAGGGCTCTTTTCAGGACAATTATTATTCCTGAAACCTATTTCTTTTACTGGAAAACACGTGATGGCTCCGGTCAGTTTGAGAGATAGGCTATGATGAACAGTGATATGGTAATAGAAAAGATCCTATTCAATGCAGGATTTAACCTGTCACAGCTTGGAAGGGAAATTTTGGGGTGTTATATGTGTGTGTAATTCATTAAGGTTACTGTAGTTTGTTATTCAAATTAGTCAATATTTTAATACTTAGATATTAAAACAAAAGCCTTGACCACTTGTCAGTATAAAAGATGAGTTATCACTTTTTATATACAAGACAGTGCTGACTCTAGATATGGGTGTCTTGTTCCAACACAGGCAATCATTTTCCGTTTTCTTCAAATTTAATATGTTTTCTAATGGTTGTGGTGTTTTTTCAAATATCCTCTAAATTGTTGACTAGAGTTTCTGTGTGACATGGAATGAGTAATGTGTTCTACCTGAAACAGGGATACATTTCAGTTATAGAAAATTGACCTGTTAAACACCCACAGAAAAGAAAAAAAGCTATCATTAAAAGCTCTCTATTCTCTGCTCTAGGTAGCTGCTGTAACCATGGTACTGTTGTACACATAACACTAAGGTACAGTATAACAATCCCTGTGGAATGGCAGATCTTGAATTTTAATGATTCCTGCTTTATTTAGGTTGTAAAGTGCTTTGGGATATGCATCCTTCAAGATGCAAGCTAGTACAGAAGTATAAGCTATTGCTATTATGCTTTGAATTAATCACTTGCTTTCCCTTCCAGAGTGATGCAGGAAAACATCTTAACATCTATTTTACTTGTAGCCTGAAAAAGCAAAGAAACCTTCCTCTCACAAAGTAGTATAAAGCAAAGAAAAATACAAAGCTCCTTCAAAACTGAAGGAAATAAAATCAGTTTCATGTTTCAGATACAGCTTTCATCCTGAATTTCTTGAAATCAATATTCATTTGAAGGAAAGAGAATGACCTATAGAAACAAGATCCAGTCCTTGGTTATTAAATATCTGCTAGGAACAGATCCTGAATGGGTAATGTCTGTAAGCCTCTAAAGCAGGGAAACTAAGGAGACAAACCCTATCACCCACTTAACACTGCTATTGTGAATAAGCTGCTACAATAATGCACAGTAATTATGGTAATCAGGATGCAGACCCTTACTTAATTAAGCTTCACGTCAGTGAGCGAGGAGCAATACATTTAAACAAAATAAATACAGAAAAAAGTTAAAAGTAGGCTGGATAACATATTCATGTAAGTGATAATAAAATTTATATCTATGGACATACTTATAAATGCCACTTGTAAATCACTCAAAGGATTTCCAACTGGCACACCCACATGGTTACATGTATGTGTCAGTGATTAATGAGATGTAAGGAAGACTTTGTTATCTGCCCCAGAAAATAAAACTAGAATCACAGAAATTAAAGAATTAACATTGAGGCAAGGACATTATGTTTTTATGACATCCTGTGAAAGAGCACAGAATAGCCTTGTGTACAATATTCTTCTTTTTCCTTATTGTAAAGAGCCCTGTATAATCTGCATTCTGCACAGGTGAGCTAGTGTAATCATGGGGAACATGTAATCATGGCAAACATGTAATCATGTTGGAAGGGACCTTTAAAGATCATCAGGCCCAACCCCCCTGCAATGAGCAGGGACATCTTCAACCAGATCTGGTTGCTCAAGTCCCATCCAAACTGACTTTGAACAATTCCAGTGACGGGGCATCCACCACTTCTCCAGGAAAACTATTTCAGCGTCTCACCACCTTCATAAAATAATTCTTTCTTGTATCCAGTAGAAAGATGCTCTCAGTTTAAAACCATTGCCTCTTGTGCGATCACTACAGGCCTTGCTAAAATGTTTTTCTCCATCTTTCTAATAAGCCTCCTTTTTATATTGGAAGTCCACAGTGTGGTCTCCCCAGAGTCTTCTCCTCCCCACATTAAACAATCCAAACTGTCTCAGCCTTTCTTCATAGGAGAGGTGTTACAACCCTGTGATCATTTTTGAGGCCCTTCTCTCAATGTACTGTAACAGGTCCATGTCTTTCTTGTGCTGGGGACCAGGTAGTGTGTGTTTGTAACCTTGATCATAATGGAGATCTAGTGGTGCTTCATCCAATCTTGTGCTTAGTACTTATGGGAGAAAAAAAAAATGCTTTCTGTTATTCCTTAGTCTGCTGAGAAAAGTTGTTCACCTCAGCCATCGTATCCAGAAGCCCACATGGGAACTAGTGGTGGCATAGGAACACAAGCCAGGGTCTGAAGAGCTTTCACACTACCTTATCTGTTAACTCTAAAAATGTCATTGTGATTTTAGACCATTTCTTTAAGTGATTCCATACCAGTGGGTCCAATTGCAGATAACATATCTGCATGGAGTCTGAGCTATACTACATGCTCTTTCACAGCACCCATTAATTATTCTGAGGGTCTGGAATTGTTGAGGCTCAAGAAAATATGAACATCCTTTTAGATCTGTTGTTCTGTTCTTTGGGTGTTGTAACATATGTATGTTTATAGACATATGTGACCATATGTAACATAGTCTGGGAACATGGCAACTGGCATTGTTTAGTCTGGGGTTGTTTAACCTGGAGAAGTGGAGGCTCAGATGGGACCTTATCACTCTCTATAACTCCCTGAAAGAAGGATGTAGTGAGGTGGAACTTGGCCTCTTCTGCCATGTCTCAAATGAAAGAATGAGAGGAAATGGCCTCAAGTGGCACCAGGGGAGACTCAGATTAGATATTAGAAGAAAACCCCCACTCAATGAATAGTTAAACACTGGAATAAGTTGTCCAGGGGACTGATGTAGTCTCTGTCTCTGGAAGTGTTCAAGAGGTGTCTGGATGTGGCACTTGAGGATATGGTTTAGAATTGGTTATGGCAGTGTTACATTGATGGTTGGACTAGATGACCTTGATGGTCTCTTCCAACACTTATGAGTCTGTGATTCTGTGATGTAAATATATATGTTGCTAAAATATAAGCAACTCTAGTCTTTCAGTTATCTGAGTATTTCTTCTTTGAGGAAGGTTTCATCAGCAAGTGGCTTTCAAGGTGTCCTAATGGACAGAGGGTCCTGGCCTTGGATTTTATCTCAGATATAGATCCAAAAATGTAGTTTAGAGAATCAGTGATGAAAAAAACCATAAAGGCAAATACAACATTGGAAACCAATTGGCTATAATTATATCAACACACAACATCTGAACTGCGGCCCATCTTGCCACACAGGGGTATATGTCATACTTCTTGCAAAGTTATACCGTAATCAGAATTTCTGTCTTCAGTCCCTCCTGTCCTGGGCTCCACCCAGATCACACTCTTTAAAGGTTGCTTTGAGTAGGCACCTTCACACTATGTATACAGTGCAGGAATGCACCAAAATTTCCAGTTGAGTATATGCTCCTTGTTTACTGTAAACACTTTGCAGCTATTAATGTCTTCTTCATCCCTTCTTGAGAGTTTAAACATGTTAATGAGTATGTTTTTTACTATAATAAAGCCAGACCTGGCTGTTAAATTAACAGAAGAACTCAACCAAGAAGTCAGCCAAAAGCTGTTTATCACTGCTTTCCATGAAACTGATCTCCAGCTAGTGTGGTCTTGACCATCTCAATTCCATGCTGTTCCATGGACACTGCATAAATACCGTTCAGTTATAGGTGGTTACTGAGTTAATTAGATTTTTCCCCTCTTCAGCCAATCATTTAAAGTAGCAGCTGGTAATTGATTATATGTTTATTTCCCTCCTTATCTTCTTTACCTTCAAATAATCACTTTCTGTTCCTTCCTAGAGATACAAGATGCATCAATGTATCTTAAGTACCCTATCATAAAGCTAAATCCTTTCTTGACAGCTAAGCAAGCCTAAAATTGGGTTTTCCTGGATTTGGGGAGGCCTCAAACACCGAGGAATGCTTTGTCTGAAACCACACTTAAACCTGAAGGCTGGAAGATTTTTAAAATCTCATATCCATTTTTCATGCTGTTTCTATTCTGCATCTGAGGGAAAGAGGCAAAAGAAAGGTACTTGAGTTGGAGAGTTTTCAACTGAGAAGGCTTAAAGAAGGAATTTAAAAGATACCAGTCATCTCACCAGCCTCTCCTTACTAGGAGCCACAGTTTGATCGCAAAAGACGCACGAGTCAGAATGGACATCTAAATGCAGACTCAAGTACGAATGGCAAAGCACATTTATTCACAAAAGTTGCCAGTATTATCTCTGAAGTGACTTTTCATGATTTCAGCCTTCTGGGTTAAATGGTCAGTTGGTGTATATTGATGTAGTGTCATTGACTCTAGCAGAGTCAAACTGAATTAGATGAGCCAAGTATCTGAATGTCTGTCACAGTTTACTGAACTAGATTCCTTGTACTAAAAATTGCTTTTTTACTTTCATAAAGATGTCATGTCTAGCAGGAAATCTCAGTTCTTGCACTGGAGACTCTTGAGTGTTTCTCAGGTATCTCCTGTCTTGCTGGGCTTGGCTGATGCCTTGTTAAACAGTGCATGAAACCAGTTGGACAAGGAAACACAGTGAACACAGGGGAGAATTTTCATTTGTCAGATCGTCACAGCTTGCTTGTTTTCTAACATAATAAACTTCACACTTTCTAGACAGCTTCCCTAGAGAACTACACATTCAAAATCCTTTAAACATCTGAAATATAAAGGCAGAATGATAACCTATTTACTCTTAAAAATGATAGGCCCAGTAGAGTAACTCCCAAAGACTTGGGTCTCTATCTGCAAGCTGAATAATTAAGTTGTTGATTTAATAATATCAGTGCATGGGTGTATAGCCCACTTGTCTTCAAGACAGTAATGTTACTATTGTATCAAGGAAGGTCTTCATTAAGGATTTTGCAGGTCTTTGAGGTTAAATGTGAAAATGTCAACGGGACAGCTGAGTGACTCACCCAGAGAGGACTTTTATTTTGAAGTGGCCGAATGGGCCTGAAAGGTAGCTTATGTGGAACAAAAAATAAAAATTTTAAAAGCTTTTAGTGTTTTATGAAGAATCTCACAATAGTTAGTGTCCAAACCCAACAATTCTTTGAGACTATCATGTCATTTTCATTTAAACTTTTTGTTTTCTTTTCACTGGAGTTGCAAAAGATAATCCTGAAAGAATACTTAATCCAAGAGAACTTCAAGTCTTCAAAATCATAAAGACATTATTATTTTAAACCTCTTTTAAAACTTAACCTCTCTTTCATACCCCCTCAAGTGAAAAAAAACCAAACAAAAAACCACCAATGATTAAGAAGGCTTGGCCCATGACATTTGAATGCTTGGTTTTGGTGCTTCTTTTCATCCCAGATTAAAGGCTATTCCTTCAATGTTATAAAATGATAGGGCTTCTATGAAACTCTGAAAATTTCTACGGTGAAGTTTTTTAAAAGACTTCATGGTTGAAATGTATTTGCACTGTTCTGATCATTCAGTGCACTTTGATTTCTTGTGACACTTTGTAGAATTCATCAGCTAAAACTCAGAGTAAGGAGAGAGGGCAGTGGATCAGCTTTTAGAAAAACAGATCGCAAAGATGAGATTTAGGTCCCTTTCCACAGACACTGTCCAGTTCTGTTTATGTAATGCATATCCTAGAAACCAAGCTACAAATCCTGCAGAGCATGAAAATGCCAGTGAAATCTGTTTGTTGTGTTTTCCAATGCAAACCCAGAGTCTGTTTAACAGGAGCAAATTGGAGCAATTTGGAATTTTTTCCTTTTAGATAGATCTCTAAGAAGTACATCACTTTTAGTTTTTCAATTCACTGTGGGAATTTTGGTTTTGACAGCTCAGCTTGGCCTAGGCAGTGCCCTTGATGTAGTTACCTGTCATTTACAAGTGGTAAGTCTCTATTGATTTTCTCAGCAGATGTCAGCCATACAAAACCCACAATTTGCAGAGAACTTGAGAGAAAAAGAAAAGCAAAAATGAAAACACATTTATAATTTTCCAACAAGCGTCTCTCTCATATGAAATTTGTAGCTCTTAAATCCTAATTCCTGTGAAGCAGCTTCTGCTGTCCCCAGACATCACCACCTGGGCTTGTAGTGCAGGTGTAAAGTACCAGACATGACGCAGGTACGGTGCACACTTTCAGGTACCTATCAACAAGTTATAGAAGGCAGACAGATGGGAATACACTGTACTTTTCCCCTTGTTAAAATCATGAAATCTAACAGACTGGCTTTATAATCCGCTCACTGGAACTATTCCTTATCTCGTTTTTAAAAAGAGGCGGGTGTGTTTTGCTGTGTGAACTCTTATCTCTCACGGTGACCCCTGTCACGGGATAATTGCTTGTTGCTGTGTGAGTGTTACAAATCCGATTGCATGGATGGAGCTCAGCTCTTCCTGCAAGGGAGTTACTGGCCTCTACTCCTGTAGCTTAAGGAGCAGATCAGCTTTTAGTAACAGAGGTAATGAAATAAGAAACCGTTCTCAATTTTTCTAGGAGAACATAAAGCTCTAGGAGAACATAAAGCTCCCTTTTTGCACCTAGAAGAAAAGCGTTTACCCAAACTAGTGATTATTGCTAATATAAAGAACTAAACTAACTATAAAGGATGAGTGGGATGTAGCAAGCCCTAAAGAATGAGAAGACTGTATCAACAGAAACAGAGGGACAGACCTTTCTTGCTTTATGAAACTGTTGATAATTCAAAAATTTGTTTCTCAAAACTATTTCAAAAGAATTAATATAGTGAAATAGCTAGATGTTACTTCTATCCATCATCCAAATTATACATCTTCTTACAGTCACCTGGGGCAAGAATATTTTAAATACATTTTCAGAAGACTATTAATTCACTAAGAGATATCTGTGGTTTAATATTAATTATTTTTATTTTTCATTATTTTTTGTTTATGCTTTCCTTTCAGAACTTCTGTTTGTTTGAACACAGATCAAAAGTGGTATTTTGTGAGTTAATGGCCAGTCTGCTAATTCAAACAATGAACTGCAAGAGCCTGGCAAACTAAACAATATTTATCAAGTGCAGAAATACAGTTACCATATGAACAGAGAATAAAGGACAAAACACATCAGATAACTTATAGAATGAGTACACTCCACAAGTTTCTTAGTTATCAAATTACTACTACTGTATTTTCAGAAATATATATAATTTTAAGCACATACATATATATATAAGTGTTTATGCATATAAATGGAACAAACTTTTAAACTTCACTCTCTCTTCTTTCAATGAATAACTCAAACTTTGATCAAACATACTGGTAAATCACTGAGTACACAGCTTCAGAAAGAAATTTCAAATTGAGCATACATGCATGATTTTATCTTCTTGGTTATCAATGAATGCTTTTAAAATCCTCCTAGTCCCTTAAGAAAGAACAGCAGAAACCACAGTTGTTCTTCACTACAGAACTGAAACTGATAATTTGGTAGCTTTTCTCATATGAAAGAACAAATCTGATAGAGAAGGAAAGGTGGGAAAAATGCTAAATAAGGATAAATGTATCAATATACTTAAAAGACTAACAGTCCTATCAGAATTAATAATGATTCTGGAGTAAAATACAGGGATTTTGAGCAAGCAAACTCAGGGTAATATGGATATTATATTTGGTTATAACTATGATAGTTCTTATGCATATACATATTTTTAACTGATTTTTTTGAAGTAATTTATTTCAAATATCACTTGCTCATTCAGACTTATACCAAAGTATCTAACCAGAATCATTATTTAGAAAGTGGAATAAATGTTTTCTGTTAATTTCTGTTACTCTATTAGGATGAACATTTCCTCTACTAACATGGTCATAAACTTCACATTTATAAACTAGTCTAAGCACTTTGTAATTCACTGCAATCACATTATGTAATCCCTACAATGATATCTGAAAAAAAACCCAAACCCACCACTTTTGCTGGTACTTAATGACTGTGCTGGTATTCCAAAGACCATAGTTTATTTCCTCACAGTGATTACATAGTTTTCTATCTTCTATGATGAGAAAAACTCAGCATTGTTGAAAGTACTGAAACAGAGAATAGTGGTTAAAGAAGAAATATTATTCTATACACTACCTTTTAGCACAGTTCCTAGTGACAGATCTGATTCAAAGTTACTAAGGTCAGTGATAGCTTGTCCATTGACCTCATGATCCATTTCTTTCCTAAATGCTTCCTTTCTTGCAGTTTGCCATTTCTGGTACTGTTCATGGTAACAAGAATAGACTATCCTCTCAAGCCTTCTTGCTCTCTGAGTTTAGTAGTCCATGAAGCACAGTTGCCCCATTCCTGACAACCCCAAAGGGCTATGTCTATTACTCACTGAATTGATTGTTCATTGATTTTCCTGTTACTGATCCTTATCTGTCAGCAAAAAGACAAAAAATAACCCTCTCTGTAACTCTGTATGTGGCACATGCAATAAACTGTAAAGCTGGCAGCATACCTGTGAAATGATGACTGGATGGCCAGGGAAATTATACTCTTTAAGCATTTTTGACAGATTGATCCCTACAAGCCCTAAATTCTCTCAACTGGAGGACACGCAGCCATCTCCTTGCAGTACTTCATAGGAACAGATCATTTGCACTTCCTCCGAAGTAAAACAAGGTGGCTAAAAAAATCTTTTCTGTTTGAAAACTATATGAAAACATTTACTGCTTTGTAAATGGATTCTGCAAAATCATGTCAGTCTATTTCCAGTCAGCTGAGTGTGAATGTTTGATATGTAAAATGTGAGCAGAGTCACTGGGCACGGGATTCACACAAGTCACTGGTACAATCTTTGTGAATCAAGTCTCATATGCAAAATGGTCATATTAACACTGATTTCAAAATGAGGTTTCTGAAATTATTGTTCAATGTCTTTTTTCCTCTTCCTGATTGCACTCACCATAGTAACTTCACTAACTCTCAAATTTGAAGAAAGTAACACTAAAGGAAAACTAATGGCAAAAGAAGGAGCAAAAGTTAAGACAAAGTTCACAGAAAAAATATATGCAGTGCTGTCTACTATTGGTTTTCAGCAATTAATCAAAACCCTTCCAGGTCAATCTGAATTACTCAGTGATTTACTCGACTTTTGTTGTTTCCTTTGTTTCACTAACACACTGTTTAATTTATGGGCAGTATGGAGAATTCATGGCAAAACTCAAGGCTGGTTTTTTTTCTGAACTGCAGCTGATATTAAGCAGACGTAACAGGTATAAAAGTAGTCTGGTTCTGCTTAATTGGCGTGATACTGTATAAAATTATAAAACATGGTCAGAGGGATTAATTAAGCTAATATGCAACAGTGACCCCAGTTTGTGCTCTCTGCTGTGAGTTCTGCTGTTGCAAAATGTTAGATTTTTTTTAAACATCAAACAGTAAAAGAATAAAAGCTATGTTTGACATACATAGATCTCAGCTTAACTGTAGTTGTTATCACCATAGTTGTCAAGAAATCCCTCTTAGAGGTCACTGTGACCACTGTAGGGATAATTTCACTCTTTAGAGAGGCCTGCAGACCCTTTACAAGCTACACAGCAACTGATTTTAGTAACACAGCATCTACCTCTGTTTTTGTCAGTGTATAATTTGCAGCATCCTATCTTTTGTAATGTGCAGCAAATTAGTAGCCTCACAAATGAGCCATCTATGCAGTTGAGTTGGGGATGATTGGAACTACAACCAAAAATAAGCTATTTTTTCTCATCAGATCACTCAGATTCACAAAGCTGTCAGGAAAGAAAACATCTATAATTTTAAGTAGAAAATGATGCTGCGTTCTCATAAAGGAAAAATATTTTTCCTTCATTCGTGGTGATAGCGTAACATACCAGTGTGGGACTGAGAAAGGTACTATTTTATTTATTTCCCATTGGAAAACAGACCCAGAAGTCTTGACTTTCTTTTTTTTTCTCCCCCTCCCTCCCTTCCCTTTTTTTTCTGATCAATTTTAGTCAATTTGTGCTGATTCAGACCACTTTAGTGTCATCTTAATGAACAGATGTTATACAAATGATCATTATTTTATATTTACTATTCATTACTCAGGAAGCATATCCAACTGAGAGAACACAGGAGTGAGAAGAAAGTATGTTCACCTGTGTATTTCTGTAGGGAGTCCTTGTGAAGACAGTTATGATAGCATACAGGGATATTCCATTTATGAAAGTTTAATTTCACCCAGTTCAGGTAATTCAGATTAGAAGTTACCATCAGACAGCTGATGGAAATACTAATTAGGAATTCTTTAAATAAGGTTAGGTTCATATTCACAGAAACTATTTCTTCCTGACTTTTTAAATCTGATGACTTCCAACTGAATATTCTAAAAAGTTGAGTCACACAAGAATGCAGTGATTCCAATGACAATGTTTTGTATATTTAATTTTTCTGTTTATTTAAATACGCAGTAAGAAGCAAATCTATACAGATGTTTCATTACTGTCTCAGATCAACTTGAAATCACATAGTAGTTTTAGGTGGAGCCCATGGACCATGCGTAGGAAAGCTGTGATGGACTGAGTAATAAGATGTTGTTGCTCTTACCTTTTACAGATAGCTAAGTTTTACTTGATGAATTCCTTATCCTACCCATTCATATAATTTTATTTGACCACTGATGGAAGAAAAGGTGCTTTTATTTGGCCTGGCTATGGAGAAGAAGTATTTACAAGAAGAATAATTACAGGTGAGATGTTCACAGCAAAATATTTGTGTGTTTCTGGAAGAAGGAATGGATTATTAAACTTGATTATTTAATTGACAGCATATTTGAATATATTTGTCCGTAACATTGTTCAAAATAAGAGAAATATTCATTTAAGCAGCTTAGAGTCTAAAAGGCAGATACTGAGAAGACACAGAAATTTCAGTTAGTACTTTTTTTTTTAAATTAACATTACCTCACTTCATAGCCCAGATAGAAAGCATGACTTCTAGAAATGGTATGGCTATTACACTGTGCAAAGACATGAGCTTATCAATAAATGGTTATTTGATGTGAGAAAGCACTTGGAAAAGCAATGTATCCTCTGTCAGTGTAGCTCCTAAACCTTCCCTTGGTCTATCCATGGTGTTTACTGAACATCTGAAGGTTGTAAAAAAGCTCTCAGCTATGGCTTCATTCCTTCTCATTTGCAGTCAGCAAACATCTTTATCTAAAACTGTGTGTTCATTGTCCACAGTTGCTCAAAGGTCCAGCCTTGCCCCTTTATCTATGTTTCACTTTCTGATGACTGCTTTGATTTTTTGTCTGACAAATACAGTCTTACCCTATTAATTCTCAGAGTGCTGATGGTCTGAGTTTTCCTTCTCTTTGGTCTTTTTGGCAAAACCTTACCTCCTTCTGCAATTTCCCCTCCAATTCTCCTTTCTCCCTTGCCTAGAACACAAACACTTATTAGCATCTTCCCCACCTAAAAACTGCACTCTCTTTAGCATGAAAATGATGTCGCTCCTCTCTTAGATAAGTCTTAAAAATAGAGTTCCATTTCTTAGTTCTGCTCAAGGTTAGGATGCCAGACATGGTGGTGATACAGACAACCATTAGAAACAGGGCTGCAGACTTTTTGTGCTATCTCCCCCTTTCACTGTCACGGTTTTTCCTAAGTGATCCCAAGGTTTCCCTCTCCTTTCTTGCACATCTTGAACTCAACATTTCTGTACCTTCTCTGTGTTTGGATCATGCCTTTCACCTTGTTGCAATGCATTTTCAGTAGCTTAATTCCAAATGGAGGAGTACCTTAGTTTTAATAGAGTGGCTGATCAATAGTTTAATCAGTGATATTGTTTCTAATTCTCTCTGTGCTGCTGTAGTATTTCTTTAGCTTTGAATACTGCAGATCCAAAGTCAAACTGGGGTTATGCTGAGACACGAGCCAATCAAAAAGAAAGCAAGCATACCTGGCTACTGAATGCCTTTGGACCTGACAGATGAAAGCAAACAGAATATGTAAATCCACACATGTAAGCTTATACTTCTCTGCCTCAGAGGCAGTTTATTTGTGAAGATCAAGAAGTAGTTTTCATGAGAAGGAAGCTTTAAGAATAGGTAGCAAGAAGAGTGACAGTGTTAAAAGAAATTTAAATGTATCTTTTCAGTTCCTCTAAATGAAAAACTGGAACTCATAGTTTATTTCCCACCAAGGTGATATGATTTACAGAGGACCTGTTTACATTTTATTTTAGTTGATTAGTGTGAGCTACTTAAAATATCTCTGCAGCAATCTTATTTCTGCAGATGCATTCGTTGATATTCACCAGGTAATTTACGCTAACGCGAAGAACATTTACATCTGCCATCCTCCAGTTCTAGCACTTGCAGATGTTTTGTCAGACACTTAAAAATACAAGCTGTACAACTGGATTACTTAAATTTTTAAATTGGTAGTGTTGTTGAGAAACAATGGTGAACAACAGAACATTTTTGAATTATTACTTATAATGAACTGATCAATAAACAAAAAATCACATCTATGGCTGCAATAACATGAAGAAAACAATAATTTTCAGCAGATCTGTAATGATTTCTGCTGGGCTAGGACCTGATACACAGTATGGTGTCTAAAATAAAATTACTGAAAGTAATGTGAGTTGTTTAGGATGGGAGAAGGGCAAACTTCCAAATCTTGCCATCTCAAAAAAAATCAGCGGTCATTTTATGGCATTGTTTTTGCTCATAATAGAATCAAATATCATTTTACACTAGCCACAGACATTTTTTCATCTCTTATTTTAGCTGCCTCTTTAGACCCAGTCCAACCACTCACGTCAGAACTAATCAGTAGTGAATTAATTATAAACATAGATTTAGTAATTGCTTCTTTGCTGGAATTTAATATTTTCCTTCCAGTAATCTAGCAAGGGAGTCAGCACTGCATTGTTCAGCATAGCCCCAAGGGATTGAGAAGAATTTCATAACTACTGAATTTTCAGTCCTTTGAATGACTTATAATTAACTGAAGCATATACTACAAACACTGCTTTAATAAAAGTCTTATCATTTTTCTACTAGGGCAGTCTTAATTTTAATCTGTTCGGAATCCCTCATTCTGCAAATATCTATCTGGTTTTAAACATCGATAGAAACCCTGTAGATTTACACAGATTAGAAAGCACAGGAAAAACAGGAAACAGCCTCTCACCTTACATGTTATTATTGCTTAGGATATAAAAATAAACCTAACCACCGAGTACTCAGACAACGGTTCATGATTTTTAAGTGTAATTTCATTATTACAGCTAATGGTAAAAAAATTCTTAGAGTATTAATAGTATATTAAGTCTCAAAGCACTACTGTCTCTATAGATTCTTTCATTTTTTTCAGTGAGGCTTCAGCTCAGAAGAGAAGTCACAGTTTTTTAGAAAGGTATTTTTGTTGTTTTATGCACCTTCTTTACAAATATGCTCTCAGCTGATTGAACAGTCTGTTGTGGTTTTCTTTTAAGAAAGAACACAGATATTTCCCCACCTGAATTCATTAACTATCTTAATTTAATATTCTTTATCTAAAAAGAGGTTTTAGAGTAGAGAGTTATCAAATAATTGGTCCACTGGAACTACTTTTTTCTAAATCCCATTATTTATAGGTTGATTTCTGTCCTGATGCATCTTATTACACATATAGATTATGTATTTCTATTTGATATTTTTAATCTAAATTCTGAGGGAAGCAAAAAGTTAGAGATATTTGACCTAAGAAGAATCAAGCCCAGAAATCAGCTATTGTATCAGAAAACCAACAACTCATCTGCTTTTGCAGTTTAATTTATAGCAGAAAAAAAAAAGAACTTCGGGAGCAAACCAGTATGGAGGTAAAACATTTTCTACCATTTGACTTTCTGAAGTTAATAAACAAAAAAAAGACAAATGATGATTATATCCTGTTATTTGCTTTCTTTATCTGGCGTAATGTTATCTGACTGATGGCATTAAAAATGTCTGTTTGGCCATGAACACTTTTTGCCAATAGTATCATGGTTGATTGAACAAAAAATGCAGTCAAGATACAAACTTGGCCAGATCGTCAAGCAGGTGTAGCTAGAATAACACCTGCCAGGTGAATGTTGTGCCCAGTATCTTGATCTGATTTATACCAAGTAAAAATCTCTAATTAAATTTAAAAGGGGTCCTTTCCTTCTACGTAAGATTATAATCAGAAATAAATGAAGTTAGAAAGATTTTCTTTTTCAGCATAGAGAAAATGTAAGTTCTGTAGCATTACTTAGCAGAAAGGTAGACAGATATTCCTATTTAAATTACTTAAAGTTAGGATTTCTGACACAAGGAATTTTGGAGTTTGGAAAATCAAAACAGCATACTGATAGTACTAGTTTAATGCTTTTAAATAAATTTAGTATATTCAAATATTTAGACTGGATGCATTCTTTTGCTTTGATTTCAATAGAAATGAGTAATATGTTATTTTCAATTTGTATGCAAAATGTGCTGAGGGGCACAAATGTGTAATTGGTTGTTACATTTGTTTTAAATTCATGTAAGTAATATTAATATGAAATATCAAAGATTTTTCTTCAATGAAAGGAAAGTAATTCCAGTGTCCTTCTAAACAAGTAAGACATCCTGAAACAATACTTCACTAATTGAAAGAAATTTTGAAATAATGGGTTATGCAAAATGTAAACTAGGAAGAGCAGTCAAGAATTCTTTACAATTTTCCCGTTCTTCCAGTTGATCTCTGAATTGTGACAATTTCCATTAAATTGTGGCACATCTCTCCGTTTTTAAGAGCTTTCTGATGAGAGCCACTAATTATGAATTGCTCCATAGTTTCAGGGAGGTAATTTGTGAAAGAAACTTCTCACTGTTGTGAAGGCTCAGCTCACAATGGCTCTGAGGCTCAGAAAGACCTATGACTGGAGTACTTGACCACAGCTGAAAAGCTGTTGCTGTGTCAGAAGAACATCAAAGTAGTGGAAATTTCCTTCTGGCTGATTATTCTGCCTTGTTTATTTATAGCACTTGCTATTGTGTGTGGCTTGTAAGGAGTTTAGGATAGCTGTGTTTTCTCTGAATATTTCAATGTTCCACTGTTGTCGTGACCAAACTATTTTGAATCATGGTAGTCTTTGTCAAACATGATAGTTACTGTGCCTTTGAGGCTGGAAAACCTTCAGCATTCTTCCAGGACAGAGACAGATTTCACTATCTTGAAATGGACTTTCTTTTCTTTTCTGTCTCTGTCATTGGACTACTCAGGACTTTATAGGTAGAAAATGTGTTTTCTTCTTCCTTCAAGATCTTGGCATGGCTTTTTGTTTGTTTCCTCTGACCTTTTAAAATATCAGATTAAGCATGAAAACAAGGATACTGCTGGAGAATGGTACTACTGAAGGCACAAATAACTGAAGCCCTAATTTAAATATATTTACAATTTCAGAAATGTTCTGATATCTCAGGTATTTTTTTTAACTCTGGCATGATCATTGATTGCTTTTCATCTGGTGCTTGTTGATGAATCCTAGCTGCATTTATGGCATTCTGCAGCAGTATTTTGCACTTAGCTGCTTTTCATGTGAAAACATCAAAGCACTTTAGAAAATAGTATTATATGAATTTTGTATCTAAAACAACTGATGGAGCGAGAGAATGAATAATTGAATCAATTGGACAATTCAATAGCAGAGTTAAATGTGCAATTTAAAATCCTAACTCCTGCTGTATTTAAAAGGTGAAGCACAAGGCTGTACAGAGACTGTGAGGAAGCTCAGAACAAAAGAGGTATGGTAGGCGATGGTAAATTAATGCACAAGAAGAACCACAGGTATCTACTGAAGTCTATCATTCTGAACGCAATGAATCCACTATGAATGGCAAAAGAAATTTCTTATCATCATCACTAAATGCTGAAATTTATTTGGTTTGAGATTTTTGAAAGGGTGTGGTTTTTTGTTTGAAATTTCCTATCTCATGCATTGAAGAAACAGGATTGCTTTCATAATTTGCTAAATTGTCTGATGATTTTCTCACAAAATGTAAATTAGATAACATCAATCCCATTTTGAAACTCCTTGATCTTTAGCTACTGTGCCAATCCCTTCCTCTCTTCCATTTGCTTTATTTACTTGCACTGCCAACTAGTTTCTCTATCTGTCTGTTATCTAAAAACTGATGCAGGGATGTCGGTATTCTCTGACTCCTCAAAGACTCCTGGCAGGAGATAGTGGTTTCCACTGAGCACCAACATACCCAAGAGTGACACAGGCAGAGTTGCCATCACTCTTTCACTCACCAAGAGTGTTGGGTATGCAACCATAAGCAGGTAAATTTTATTTGCTGTAAAATGACTTTTTTAACCCAGACATCTATTAGTTGGCACCAATACACTTCAGTTGCACAAGGCTGGCATTTTATACAGCAGCAGGATTTTCAGGTGGTAACATAATTACAGAAACAATCAGCTGCATAATAATAAAAATTACGTGCTGTGGATTTCTGCAGTTGCAAGGTGAAATATGCAAATGTCTCCTGACAGTAAATCACTCCTGCCAAGACTCAGGTCTTGGTGTACATTGATCATCTCAATATGTCTGCATCATTCCAGCAGTAGGGTGGATTATCCTTATTTTAAAAATGTTTGAACATATAGTATATGTTGTTAGAAATATTCACAGCCCAGCGAGTATGAGATGATATCTTTGCTTGGTCTCTACCTTGTACCTTTTACTCCAGTATTTGACTCACTGAAAATATATTCTTGAATTACTTAAGTACAATTACCTTTTAATACCTATTAATCAAAGAAAATGGACCGTTCCTGGATCATTTTTCAAAATCCATGGAAGCCGTCCTTATAACAAATATGGTTGAATCATTGTTATGTACCTCAACAGTGCTGTGAACTTCAAACTGCTAAGGACATATAATGACCAAAACCCCACACATTCAGGAATTGATGGTATCCATTCTTTCCGCTACAGGAGTCTGCCATGTAAGTATGGCAGGTTAAAAATTCCTTGTTGGAAATTTAGCATGCACTGGTGCCCCTGTGTGGAGTCCAACACAAACACTTTGGTATAGCTCAAAAGGAGAGGTAACACAGTCATTGAAGAAGTGGCCCTAACACTCACACCTGCTTCTACTTAGAAAACAGATTTCTATTCTCACAATTAGAGAAGAAATGTATGTCCTGTAGGAAGGTCTTGCTGTGTAGTCTAAAATACCTTTGCATTCAAAGTCATGTGATTATTTTTTACATAATTTTGAGTGTAGGCTTTATGGTTGCTTATGTGAGCATATACTTCTATCTGAATATCTAAGATTCTAATCACTATCATATATTTTTGATTTTAGTGTACTTATGAAGGGTCAAGGCACAGAGAGATTAAAGGAGTTGAGTGGAGTATTATTTAAAAAAAATTAATTCCTCTTATTTAAAATTTCTACTCTATTTGTGCCTCATTGCTACTACATGAAATATTCAAGCTAATAAGAATGCTCACATTTAAAGCACTGGAAAGAATCAAACTTAATTTTACTGCAATTTATATGTACCCTCCAATCAAAATATCAATTCCTATGCTTGATCACCGGTATCCAAAACTCTTGGCAGGCATGCTGTGATTCACCTCCATGCATGATTACCAGTACCCAGAGCTCTTGGCTTGCACACTCTGGAGCTCCAGAACAGATGCTAACTCAACTTTCTTTGTGTGTGCTGGGACGTGCTGATGATCTCCCATTACATTGCTCTGTGAACAATTTCCCTACTCTAAGAACTCCCTTATGTTTTCCTAGCAGTCTCAGAGAAATAAAAAGATGCTATATACCAGCTCTTGTCAGCAGCTTCCTTTGACCTTGAAGACAAAATCCACAATGGTCTCAAGAAACAGAAGGTGGCTTTTCTTCTGTATCTTATCCTGAAAAAACTTGAAAAGCTTCTCTCACATGAGTCATAGCTCTTAATACACCAGTTTACAGAGATGCTACTTTCAAAAACTATGAAGAAAAGCCATGAGGCTAAAAGATCCTGCTGACCACTAAGCATTAGATTTCTGTTCTTGTCTCATATATGCACATCATCCTATGCAACACTGGAGTTAACATCATGCCTGCACTGAGGTTTCTGCTGGGTGACTGCTTTGGAGGTGACCATTGCAATAATTTAATTTGGTCACTTATTCAACTTCAGCCACAGAATTTCCTGCAATGGTCCTTGTATGAATACAAACCCTTCTTTTAAACCTGACTATTTTTTCCTACATTAATGCTTCTGAAGCAAAATTTGAGGTGAAAAGAGTGTGATTGGAACATGGATGGATATATCTAATGAAAAGAGAATGAAAACAATTAACAGGTACATAACTGCATATTCAAGGAACCATGTCTGCATTCATGGTAATATGTCACAAGCTGATTCTTATCTCTTACAATTTTACAGTACTCTAAATATATTTTGCTTGGAATAAAAGGGCTTTTGATTTACAAGAGCAGGACCAGTCTCAGGTGTGGTATGCAATGAAGCTTGTGCACCTAAAGCACTTTACTTCTTTTGGAAGTAAATATACTTAAATTGGAATTTAAGGAATTTATTATCTGCTTATTACAGGCAAGCATTAGTTTTGCTCCAATGGAGCTGAAGTGTTAGACAAGGTGCCCCATTTCTTTTGCTGCCTACCCCCTCTCCCACCTGAATACCATGCTATCTTATTTCTGGGTAAAACAGTCTCTTACCCTCTCCCTATGTCCCTAAGGTTCCTGTGAGTTTGCAGCATTAATTTTTTGCCTCATTTTATTTTTACAGTTTCTTCCAGAAAAAGCTGTTTAACTCAAGCCTCAGCAACTGACCTCAAGTGTTTCCATAATACATATAGCACATAAATATCTGGAGTCTTCTGAACTGTATGTTCACCTTATGTTCTCAGTCAGTGTGATCAGAAATCTATATTTAATTCTCTTCATTAAGAAGAATTGCCAGGCTGCACCAGGGAAGGTAAGGACATGTCCAAGAAACAAAACCTGGGCAACTGTCATGATATGCTTCCTAAGATAAGGTGGGAGCTTGGAAGGGTGACAAAATCCCTGAGCAACAACAGATGTTGCTCACACAGAGAGGTGGTGGAGAGGTATTTTCCCAAGGATGGTATATAGTCAGAATCCCTTACAGTGTGTAATTTATGCTGTAACATGCTACCAAAACTCAGGATCCTAAGGAACTGGATGGTTTAATTGGATATCTGTTAATTAAGACAGATATCTTCATGTTTGTCTGAGTTTAATTCTGGATTCTGTCAAACATGAATTTTATTTTACTATCTGCCTTAAATTGAGAAAAAAAATAAAGTTAGCATAGTTAATTTTTTTATCATTTTATTTGGGACTGAACTTGTTATTCTCAATGTCAGTCTGAAAATGAGTTATAGCTATTATAATTTTTCCAAAACACTAACTTGCATTAACTTGAAAAATGAAGTTATTACAATATGGTTATATAATCAATTTATTTTACTGCAAGGAACACTGTTCAGTGTGCTTCTTGAATTTAGGAATAATAAATAAATTCAATAATTTTGGTTTTAAACATAAACTATATTAAAGACCTCTAGATACTTTCCTCCTGATCAAGCTTAAATATATGTTTAACTACACATACCAGAATGATCTAGTGAAACCACAGGATGTCCACATGCACAGAAAAGCTATTAGATGTGTTAGTAAATCATTCTAGAAATGATCTTTAATTTTAGCTGGTTTTGTTTTGTGACAGAGCTGAGCTTGGAACGGAATCCCTGTTTCACCCTCTTCCATTTCTCTGCCCTAGCATTTTATGTCCAGATCGAAAGGAAAAAGCAATCAAGGTTAGGTCTGGCAACATCCATATTTTTCATTTTTGATGAGCTACAGTGTATGTAATGAGAGATATTTCAAAGACATATATATCCAAACAATGCTTAGATGTTGTCAAACTACTCAAATAATTTGGAATGAGCTCAATGTTAGAATAACCAATGTATTTGAAAGTTAAATATGGAAGTCCTTTGATTTAGCTTCCCTCTCCTGCAATATTTTGTAAAGGACAGGATTACTGAAATGTCTCTGTATTGTAGCATCTGAGGGGGACTCTAAGGAGACATTATGTGGTTTGTAAGAGGAATAGGTTACACGTGTTTACTGCATCCTTCCTCTTTCTCACTGTGATTCTTGACAAGGAATGGACTAATGTTGTTCCATTTCACAGCAACAATGCAGCTGTAATTCCCATGTACAAAACACATTCTCTTTGATTAACTGCTTCCTTCTACTTAAAGAGAGAAAATGTTATATTAATAGAAAAAACTTGTATGTTGTAATATTTTGTTGCTGCTTTACACAGCCCTTATCACACAAGGTTAATTCCAGCAAGAAAACAGATACAAATACTGAAAAAAAAAGTTGATACCTCTTTCTTTGACCGATTTCACACCACCACCACTGAAAGAAATATGTTGGCTAAATAACAAAGTAAGAGACTCTCAGAAATAATTCCTCTAATGCTGGTTTTCAGCTTATTCTCTTTACAGTCTGCCCATGTCAATGTAAGCTGATTTTAGTCTTCTGTATGCATATTTTTGGTTTATCCATTACCAGCTTTTTATAAATTTAATTTTAGAGGACAGAAATAGCTATGATGAACACCATCTGCTTGAGTAACCTACTCATCTTAGAGATTTTAGAACTGTTTTTGCATTTGCTAGCATTAGAGCGTAGTCAGCCACAGCTTTGACTCTGAATCTGTGCACTACTGATCTAACTCAGAGTTATAGTACTGGACCCATTTTGCTTAAGATAATGGGCAAGCTTTCTGTTCTAGTCAAAGTGTAGATTCTTGTAGCAGGAAAATTCTGCGTAAGGCCTATTCCCAAAAGATAAATGATTCAGTGTGTTTTTTCCAAATCATTTAGATACTTGGGGATGATATAGAAAATTTAGGGTTCCCATGCCAATCCAGATGGATCTACATGACCAGTTCATAAAATGTTCAGCTGCACTTATATCCATTCTCAGTTTTCATGTTATAAAAATACCACTCTGATGATGTATACAAAGCATCCACTTCATTTCATATATATTATTTTTGAGAAAGTCCAGGAAATATTATCTTAGGATCAGCAGAGCATTTATGTTATATATATATAGACCACTAAGTGTTATGTACGTAAGGTTATTGAAGTCTTCTTGAGAGGACCACCTTGATGTACTGTGACTGTGAAGCAGTTTAATTCACTTGACTTCAGCAACAGGAATTTTCCATGGTACCGTTTTCATTAGCAGTATGAAAAACTTAGAGTGACTTAAATACACTGCCTCCTGTGCTTATTTCCAGCACTAGAAACAGCAGGTTAGTGACAAAGAAGTTGATCCTTGAAATCAGTGCGAAGATTCCCATTACATTTTGCAGACCTTAATAAAGGCCCAGATGACCTGTTTATCTGTGAAATTGCTACTGTCACTAGAAGGATGAATTCTCGTACATGAAGGAAGATAGTAGCGGTGATGAATTTGATTTAGGACCAATACACAGTGTCTGCCTTGCTGAAGGAGATTCTGTGGAAAATCCTGCCTGAAAATATGTGAAGGTAGCCTCTAGATTTTTTTTGTACTGAATGCAATGAGATACATAAGCTTTAGGAATTTTTTATTAATTTAAAATATTCACAGTTTTTACTATTAATGTTCTTCACTTTATTTTCTTGCTATGTTTACCTCTGTTCAAATTCTGAAAAATTTAATAAGTAAACAATGAAGTTCATTAGAAGATTTAGTGGATAAATGATCATATCATGATTCTTGCCATTTACTGCATGTCATCATGTAGTCCAGTGAAATTCTTGTGCAGAGATTTACAAAACTTGGTGGTGCCAATGAATATGTAACTGGGAGAGTCTTTAGAGTCAAATATTGTTTTTTCAGAACAGAACTGCAACAACATATAATTTGGATTGTCTCTCTTTTTTCTTAGTTACTGAATTCTTTAACACTTGCAATTCCTTGTAAGGCCAGGTTATATTTACCAGCTGTTGTCATGGTTTAGTATCAGCCTAGTAGAAAGTAAAGATTACCAACAGTTCAAGAAAGGAGGTCTTTATTTGCACAGTGTTTGTCACCAGATCAGTAGGTAGATAATTCCTCTCTGAAACTGATTTAATCTTGCATTTATAAGAAATTATTAAAGACAGGAGAGCTGTACAAAATGCGCAGCCACACAGTACTAAATCCTCACAGTTATTTTTTGTCTTCAAGTCACAAGCTCTGAGAAGGCTTTATGACAAGGTTACAGTGGGAAACTGAAGATATTGTGGAAGTTCAAACTAGCTCTGTGACCCCCTGAAAATGGGACAGTAAGCAGGTCTCTGGCACTGATGGTGTACAGATGTGTAGTGGGCATGGGGATTTTCAGAAGGGAAAGCAGAACGAATCTTAGTATGGCTTTGATAGGATAAAGGCAGTTCTTGTCTCTCCCCTCAAAGGTTTCTCTAAGTCCAGTGACAGCTTGGGGACTAATCTGACAGCCTGGACTGCAGTCAGCCATGCAGGGCCCAATTTTGCCTTGACACTGGCTCTTTGTCAGCAGGACTTTCTTGACCTCTGTGTTGTCTCTCTGGATGCAAGTTAAAGAAGAGGGATTTCTGAATGCTCTGAAGAAACAGGTTTCTCCCACAAGTCCTTGTATAGGGTACAGTTGCTACAGTAAACTCTGGGAAACCCATGATGTTTAACTGGTGGGAATTGATCTACTAAATAGAGTTACTTCTTGTTACAGAAGGTAGGAAAAAAAGCACACAGGCATGTTTAGCATAGACAGTGTGATGACAAGCTAACGAGGATGTAAAAAGGAATTTCTCATATGGATAAGCAAATAAATAGAACTGACATATGGTGTAATACTATTTCCTAGTATAAAAAAATTGGCATCCATTATTAACCAAATGTTGCACATTTATTCTGTAACTGAGTACACTAAAACTCCCCAAACTTAAATGGATATGGAGTTTTCTTTACTTCCTCCTGCACCCCCCTTTCTCATCATGTTCTTGATTACAAGTATTTTAAGCTACCTTTTCATCATTATTAGTGATTAATATGTACGTTTTATAAATGTCCTTTACTTCTATGTGATTGGCACCTTTCACACTCTCCTCTGGCACATGAAAATGCTGCCTAATGGAAAAGATATTCTCACCTCTAGCAGAGGTCTACAGTATGCTTTCATGACCTGATTTTATTGAAGGTTTCATGATTAGAAGGTAGCTTTCATTCAAAGAAATTCTATGATTGCTTTCTGCTGCCTGCATGGAATGTATATATATTTCTGGAAGAAATAACTCTGGAAGTTCAGTACTTTTGCACTGTGCTACCCTTAGTCCAACTTTTTCCTGATAAGGCATAAAAAAGCAGGTTTTGGAGATGTCATTCACATTGACTGCAAAAGTCCACATTGATTCCATTAGAGTGAGAGGAAGAACAGAAGATCAGGATTTAAGTGCAGCATTATACAAAGAACTGGCAGAGCATTTCTCATAAGAAATACACTTCCAAATTTGTATCTTGAAGTTACTAGCAGCAAGTAAAAAGACACTTCAGTCTTGCTAAACCCAAGCATTCAAAGATCAAAAGACAACCCCACAACCACTAGATTAATTTAAAGTCGTGGCTTGCTTTGTTATAATCCTGTCTTATAGGCCTTTCAAGACTTCAGTTCCATTTAAAGTGTGTTTCCAAGTCTTTCTCTGCAGTTAGAAGCTCTGGCAAGAGTACTTGAAAATATAGAAAAACACAGAGACACATAACAGCTCTAGGAGATGGGAATATAATGGTAATATTTACAAGCATGACAGATGGGACGACCAGGATGCACAGTGATGAATCTAGATAGTAAGGTCTCTGCTCATTTCTCTAGTGGTGGTATCTGTTACAGGAGTAAGAGAAAGGGAAAATGTATTAATGACTTATTTCTGTTTCCAGTAAAGTCTTGCTTCTTCGATTAGGTTTTTAGTGCTGTGCTCCCTCTAGTTTTAAAAGTTTCAGATGATGGCTCTTAGAAGTGGAGAACCATTCTATATCAACTACACTCACTCATGTACTTGCACATTATTTTGTGTATATGACTCGTAACAGCACACTTTCAGCTGTTTTCCTGCAGAGGCATAGATCATGACTGACACTTTCAAAAAAGATAAGTATGGTTGTAAGCATGCCCCATATTTTGTGTTAACTTACATTTCTCCAAATACTGTTCCTAAGCACAACCTGAAAATCAGTTCTTTGAGAGATTCAACAGCTAATATGAATGTTGATGTCTGCTGCTAAAAATGCTGTCTTTTTATTTAGTATTCCAGACTCTACTCTTTATTCTTATGAAGGGAAAGGAATATCTAAATATAATAGAAAAGTTCATTCAGAGGATATTGATGTTTGATTCATCCCCATCAGAAAATAGACTAATTTTCATCTCAACTCATTTGGGAATGCAATGTATATTAATAACTGACTTTAAACCAAGCTGAAATTAGTGAAATTCATCTCCCAAACTAGATTTTTGATTTCCTCTAGACTGAAGAGTTAAGCTATTTATGCCATATATTTCTTTCAAACAATCAGAGGTAACTAATAACTGTAACATACAATTTAAGAGCAATTATTTTCTTGTTAGCATGGAATGCATGACCAATACCAGTGGTATTAATTTTCTTCAGTTTTGAGAAGCATAGACATACTTCACTTGATCAAACTCTACTTCTTCTATATCAGTAGACTGATGTACTTCCAGAAGATAAAAAGTAAATTCCAACAGGTGAAAAAAACATTGAAGAGCAATAGTTAGCTTCACTTGTTCAGCTTAAACATTAAATACTTCACTTGCTTTATCACTGTAATTTTCACGTATAAATTTTCAATGGTCTTGTCAAACACAAAGTTGTCTTCATGATTCCAACACTCCAAGGAAAATTTTGCAACAACCTCCTCCTGTTTATTATTCTAATTAAATTTAATACGATATCATGAAAAGATGACTCCTCATACTTAGTGAAATAGAAAACTCAGCAAATTAATGTTATCATTGGTATCTCACTATAATGTTGAGATATGTTTCAATGATTCTACTTGCCTTTATAGCTTGTAAAACTTTGCATGCCCTGCAGAGATTATAATTTTCAAGGAGCAAACATGTTTTATGTGCTTACCTATACCTCCACCCAAACACAAGATTGAAGAGCACTCAATATATATAGTTTTTTTGTTTTAGACCATTCATCCAGCCTACTGCACAGACAGACTGGTCTAGCTCAAGGTAGAAGAATATAAAAATTTTCTATTACTGAATACTACAAATTACCTCCTAGATTGAAAGACATAGGACCAATTGAATAAGCCTTTAACTTTCTCAAACTCATGGTACATACTTTAAACCAGTTATTTAAGATGAATTTTTCTGTTTTGAAAGAACTCCCGACACAATTAAGAACAGGATGGATAACAGAAGTGTACTTATACAAACTTATTATGAGTGAAGTTTAGGACACACAGCAAAGGAAGAATGAAGGATGGGAAAGTGGAGCAGTCATGGTGGCTACTTGACATTGCAAGTACAGAGGTATTTGGCAAGGGATCCACCATTTGAGGAGAGATGAGTGATTTATTTCACTTTGGTAACATCTAGGATCTATCAAATCTTCCCCAAATTGTGAATCCAAATCACAATCTAGAGATGTATAATATGACAGAGGTTAAAAGTTGAGTGCAGGGAAAGACTGTTCTGTTATTTTCATTCTCAATCATGAACATTATAAACTTTACTGCAAACAGGCCCCAAAGCACAATCACTTCAATCTTTTTTATTACAGAATAGTCAGCTTCCTTCCTGATGAAGTGAATCCTATAAATATAAACTGGTTTTGCTTCCTCTATTTGGCTCACTTACATGTCATCTAATAGTTCCTGCACAATGTTCCCCATTCTTTCATTTTAAAAGTTAATTCTAATGAGAAACAATCTTAGTGCTTAAATGGTGGTAAAACTGAAGTCAAAAAGCCAAGATAATAACTTACATTCCAAGGAACTGATTATATTCTGAAAGGCATATGCTCGCCCTGCAGGTGTTGTTGGTTTTCAGGTTTAATGATTGGAATTCCATGAAAAACTGTAGAGACCAGGTAAATATTTGACTTCTGGTAATGAGATAGTTAAAATATGATCTAATTGGGGGAAATTACTCACAGAATACAGTATTGGTGGCAGAAGATTTGAATGCTGAGTAATGAAGAGGGAAACTAACACTTTAAAAGCAGCATTCTAAAATCAGGTCCAAACTTCTGTTTGCATGGAAAAAAAAAAGCTGGTCACTGCCAATCAGGAGAGTCCCACAGAATACTCCAGGTACATGGCTGAAGTGCTGGCACAGTGCAGTGACTCAGATAAATTATAGGGATCCAGTTTCCTCTGTTAGGTGATGGAAACCATTACTGTACTAACATATTCGTGTTTTTTTCGAAGAAGCTGTAAAGTAACAGCCACATGAAACACAGTTAATAAGAATGAACATGAATTATACTTATGCACTGCAAGGCAGAGTTTTGCTGGTGCTGTTCATCAGGTACTTTTTCATTTTCTAGTGCTACAGGATTCCACTGATGAACCACTGACCTGACCTCTTTTTGACTGAATATCCTACCAGATTCATTTATGCTCTCCCCACAAAAACTGTGCATATAAGTATGCTTTTGTGTGATTTTTAAACAGGGTAAATATTTTATAATCCTGTTTTATGACTTAATCACATGTAATACATAAACTGTTCTACTTTTTGTACCATTACAATATTTAAGATAAAAAATACAAATTCTGTTCAGAACTATATTGAAGCATATTTAGATTAAAGACGCTGAAATCTGTGGCATATTTTGGACAGGATGGTCAGAGACGAAGTAGCTTGATTTATATTGCTATTACTGGAAGCAGTATTTGGCTCAGCACCTCTGGAGAGCACTAATTTGAAGCATGAGAGCATTGTGTATGTCATTACAAATGGCTACACCATCAGTAGACAAACTAAAATCTGAAAAGTCAAGTGACAGGGAAAAAAATGCTGCATTTCCACTCATGATTTCATTCTAATGTTTTTAAGCAGGGAAAAGCAAGCCTACAAAGATTTAGGATGAGCACCATCTTCATGGAAATTATCCATCATAAAAAAATCGCAGAGATGCAGTAAAATATAGGAGGAAAATCCTGGGTAATAAGCCATTTCAAACGCTGTACATGTAATACAATCAATTGTCTGTTATCGTAGACTTATCCAAAAAGAAAAGTAACAAAATTAACAGATCATCAAGTCCAAAACAAGAAAACATGAGCTATGAGTTACACAGTACAAGTAATGATCCACCACTGTAAAGTTTTGGACAGCCTTGAAATCATCAGTACAATGAAATTCAAAAGTTTTGGGTTAAGTGGATTATATTCTTGAGAACCACAAGTGCTACACTGCTGAGTCGTGGTTTATGATAAATAACTTGCCATCATTAGATTTATTATTCAGGTATAAGTTGCAAATATAAAATATTTGCAAATATATAGTTCTCAAAATTGATGTAGGAACCATGGACAACAGCAGTAATGGTACCTCACCAACATTTATTATCTTTCATGTAATGCTGCCCCTGAGGGTGGCTGATTATCAGAACTGCTCCAAATTTCCTCATTCTCAGTCTCTTTCCAATTAAATAGCAAAGCTCTATTCGATGCCTATTGTTTCAAAAGTCATCACTTGAAGCACCAGCTGCCAATATACTTTTTTTTTTCATTTTTGTGCATTGCACCATGAGCGATTAAAAAAAATAAAAGAAAAAGAAAAGGATTTGCATTGTAATCTGAGGCAGTTGGGATTCTTATAATTGCGTTAATAATCAGTTGAAGTATGTTCATTTAATTCTGTTTCTTTTTTTTTCCCCTACACTTCTTTCATGCCACATGTCAGATAAATACTCTCAGAAAGAAGTTTCAATTTTTCTTTCCCCAATGATACAACTATCTTTACATGCCATCAAATGAGCCATGAACAAATATCAATACTAGTGTTCACTTTGGAAGACAGGTCTCATTTATTGAAAGAAAGTGGGCACTAATCATAGCTGTGGAGAGGTCAAAGTAGTCCCTTGGTGCTCCAAACAACATGGAGAACACAAGGAGACACCTCCAGGAGTGGACTGTTGATGTTTGCTTGATATTTTAAAATCAACAAAACAATATAAAGGAAATCAGGAGGATTTTTGGTCAAAGCAGAAATAGCAGAACAGTTCAGTATAACTGAACTATTTGTGTTCAACTAATTCAACTAATATTCAGGTGTAACCCACACTTACCAGAACTAACTGAATACTGTTTAACAACTTAGTTGACATGACTATTTATAAATTGTAATGAATGTACTGTGTTTCCAACTGTTTTATCCTTTATCTGTGAATACACTAAGGAATATGCACCTTATTGCTACGAATATTGAAACAATTTTGCAAACACAAATTTTACTTTGATTTGTCCTTTTGAGAAACTGGATTTGCTCCTCACAAAGAGAAGGGACATCTCAAAACCCAAAGTTCTAAAAATAATATGGAAACCACATATTCATAGTCTTCCCTCCAGGTAGCAGAACTCCACATGAAACCATGCACACACAGAGTCTCTCATCACTGCCTGAATACGACTCATCTCTTCACAGAAAAAGGCTAGTGATTTGACTGTTTGAGAACAGAGTTACAGATATGAATATCTGTTTATCATTTAAAGACTGCCACCGATTATTATCGCTTTGGTGTAAACCTGAAGCAGACTCATGGAAATTCAGGTCAGGATACACCCTCAAACTGAAAATGAAACCAAAAGTCAGAGAAATTATTTAATTTACAATCAGGTCCTGAAATTAGAGAGAAATTGTAATGGTATCAGATCATTTTTGACAGAAGCAACTTGAACTTGTTTCGACTTTTTGAAATAGAGCATAATAATTGCATTCATAGGAACTGGCTGAGACTGGGCAGCCAGTTCACAGGTGGAAGGAACATCTGACTAAAATCCCTTTTAGCAGAGAAGCTGCCAGAGCATGCACCTGGTTTTTTGTTGGAGTTATTTCCATCTGCCAAAAAGCATTGTTGCGAAATGATGGGGAAAATAAACAAGGGATAAAGCATGCTGAAATTTTAACCAAAACAGCATCTTGCCTTAGTTTGGGAAAGGCTACGGGTAGCACTGGAGGGCCTAGTGTCTTCCCATCTGCAAAACATGAGGAAAGGAAGAGTTTTTTTAGACTTTATCTGTGTTTCTCATGTTTTTCTAATATTTGTTATTTGTTTTTCAGCAGTCATGAGGACCATATTATTGGACAAGAGCCCCGCTCTTTAGGGCTTTTAAAAATGAAAACAGAATTCCGGGTCTTGATCCAAGGACAAAATATACAGTGGTTTGTAAACATTTTCAAATGATGTCAAAGTCTTGTTAATACTGTTTAAGAGTTGGCAAGTTTTAGTTTGTGGGTTAAGTTCACAAATTAGATATGTCACTTCTGGAAAAGTACAGTGTACCAGGAGTTGCTGGTCTTCCTAACTGTTGTAATTAAATGTCCACAATGTAAGTGCTAAGTGCTCAGGAACTAACAGTGAGAGTGTGCATATGGGACTGACCAAATGGAGAATATAAGACCACACTATCAAGCTACATAATTTGCTACAGTCACTTCTTTTTTCTGGTTTTCATTAAATAATTCTTTTCCTACTTAAAAAATTACAAAAGTGATAACAAAGATTATAACCCAAAGGGAGCGTAAAAAAGAGTTGGGTCCTTTGGGCTTGGAGAACTAGGTCCTTTGGGCTTGATTCCTATTGAATCTCCTAAAAATCTCACAAAATCTTTGTAGATTTAGAATGGTCAGAATGGCTTATTGACACCTTGGAAGGGACACACCAGCAAGATTCTTGGTCCTTGTCCTATTGGACTATTTTCCATGTTCCATATATTTCTGACTCCTAAGATCAGCTGTTGACAGCCAAAAACATCCATTGTGCTGAATTTCTTGGACCTTTTGCCAAATGTATCACTAGAAAGAGTAAATTCAGCTCTGAACCTATAAGTGAAAGTAAAATACTAAAACTTACACCAATTTGTTGACATTTCTGTCAGACAACTCTAGACTCTGTCTTCCACATTTTATGTTTCATCCCATTCTGCCTTCTTATTTTGTATTGCACTTCTTTGCATGTGGAAGACAGTTATTTATCATTAATGAGAAGGCTTCTTTACAACTCTCTCCTCAAGGAGGAAGGAGGCACCCCTCCAGATCTTGCATTTGAAGAAGAAGAAGAAGACATTTTGCATTTCTTTTACAGAAAAGGAATGAGAGCAGAAAGGGAGGTCTAAGCTACTGTATACATAAAACACTTGCTCTCTTTCAACTTCCCTTCCCTAAATGACATTGCAAGACTTGGTTGCTAACTTTAAAATCTCCTCCTTTTTGGAAAAAAAAAAGTAGACTACATCCAGGTATATCCAGATATACAAGCTCCTGATTTGATCAGTACTGAGAATTGGAGAGTAAAAATTATCCTAAACTTCATTAAAAAGAGCAATAAAGATGATATTTCTAGGGACATCAGCTGTAGTTCCCTGTAGGAGGTAGTGTTAGTTGCAATTCATATGAATGAAGTTGATTTTATAGACAGAATATATCCTGAAATTCTATGAAGGGTAAAGCAACTCCCTGGACAACAATATAGTAATTGTTTTTAAGCAGAAAGAGATAATTGTGGTTTCATTATACCTCATGACTTTGACTTGAGTCAAAAATTTACAAATGAATTCTCTACTGAAATAGGTTCCTGAAAGATGCCCTGATTTAGCTTCCTTTGTTTTCTCTGTACAACACACATTTCTTTAATGCATGCAGTGAGAAAGTACATGAAAAACTATTTTCCTTGTTACACAAAATGAAATGAAATTCAGGCATATCACAGCCTTGAAACACTTCTTCATGGAGTGTATAATGGATTGGCAGATATGAAGGTGGATATTTTTTAAAACTTGTATTTCTGTTCATGTTCCTTTGACCTATGGTTGTGTTCTGTGTATATAAAAGCAGAATGATGAAATGGCTGAAGTTATCAAATACAGCTTGGAAAATAACTTAAGAAATATATTTCAGACAATTCTGGCTGATGAACTGTGTCTGAAGCCTTAGGCTACAGAAAGAGGTGTCCTGAATCATGCTAAGATATCATTCAAGTGCTGGACATTCTCTGTTCCTTCTGAGTGTTTTGCCGATACACCTTTTTTTTTATTAAAGTCTGCAAGATCCTTCAATTTATGATTATATCCTTTCTCTGTGAGGAAATGCACGTTTTCCCCTATTTGCTTTGTCCCCCCGCCCGTTCTTTAAAAAAGCAAATGGAAAAGCAAATGTGTGTTACGTTTCATGCAAAGATGACTTTTGTTTTGTAAGCGTTCATCTGTTCCAGTTGCTTATTCCTCACTCAGAGTCATAATCCCCTTGCTGCCACATCACAATTAGCAGTGGAGAAGTCTGGGATTTGCATTCAGAGGATTACAACTTTCAGAGAGAAAGGCAGCAGGAGTGAATGAAGTATGGAATATAAATCCTGTCTTCCTGCAAATGTATTTAGCAATAAAAGCAAAGTTTCACACATATTAAAAAAAAAAGCAAAATATATTTGCAGTATTCTCTAAGACAAGTGAATAAAAGAGTCCAAATCCTCATGAAAGCTAGACTCATAACTCTCCAGATTTTTTAAATAGTACAGAAAAAATACCTAAGTTTAAAAAAGTTCTGTAACTTCCGACAGACAAAATGAACTTCTTCAATAGGCAGTGTAACACAGAGAACCAGCCAGGCACATCTTCAGGTGGCACGAAATATCCTGATGGGTATTGGCAAAACTGCCCAGTTAGAGCAGATGAAGTACCTACACCCAAACCCCATGATTATTCTCTACTTCAGTAATATTCAGTGATAAATGGAATTGCCAAGATAGAGTGGGTTTTTTACCAGCTAGATCAGAGACATATGCCTAAGCCTTGAGTAATGGCAGAACTAACCCACTTGCAGTTTTGATGACTTCGACTGGGAAACAGTGTATCAACAGATACACTTTGTGAAGATGAAAAAATTATCTGACGTTAGATATATTTAGGACAAAATTGTAAATTCTATTGATCTTGATCAAAAGTTGATGAGCAGAAGAAATATTTTCATTCAACTCATGAATATATTTGTCAGAGCAGAACTAGGATTTAGAATAAGAATGAGTAGTCTTTCTGGACCTTCTGATGCACTGTTCTTATTCTTGCAAGCAAGCTTCAAAATTTTTACTGTTTTCTTATTTGAAGCCCTATTCATGATCTGAGGAAGAAGATAATTTATCATTTTAATAATCTCAAATTGCAATTCTGGTGGTACCCCTTTCTGCGGAAAAAATACACACAAGTACTCCAGATACCAGGCTACAACTAAGGATTTAGGAAAATTTTTTTCTGAAAGCAGAAAACAGTAACTTTATGATGCTAGCTGCACTGGGCATGAAAAAAATTGCATGCAATTGTTCTCTTGGGGCCTTTTTATCCTCTACCTGACCCCCCACTGCAGGGCCTCCAAGCATGTCTGCAAGAACTTTATCTTTTCTTATAACAGGGAGTCTACCTCCCTAGCATAGAGGAAGAAAAAATACATAAAACTACTCATGGGAAGATGTCTTTTTCCAAGCAGCAAAGCTTCCTTGAGCAAACATTAATTCTTTCATCCTTGAGTAACTCTTCTGAAGATTTTTCTACACTTACACCCTTCCGTTAGGTATCATTGTGAAGAGGAAGAACAGAATTGTTTGGTGCGGTACTGGGCAGGGCACACAGCTCACACAGAGGAGGTTCTACGTCTCCTTTACCCATGTCCTCTACTATTTGTCCTGCTCCTAAACTGTCAAATGACAAGATGTTTCTCCATGTAACCTCCATGTAACATGTAAGTGTAAAGTGTACAATAGCACCTTATTAGGCAGTTTCTGTTCCACACAATCAGATAAATACATTATAGACCTTAACAATGACCTCTCTTGCCTGTGAAAGAGAATATTTGATGACAGTAATACTCATAATTAAGTCCAGAGTTGAGTCACATCATCCCATGTTAGTTTTTTATATACTCAATATATATTTCTCTTTTCCCAATGAGTTAGGCTGAATGCACATTTATATATAAAATATAGAAGCTAATGTAAAGTTCTTTCTATTTCACACTTCATCTGTATTCACTCTGGTGTTATTGTTTCATTAACACAGAAGTGTCAGACCCTGTTTATCCTTTCCTCGTCCTGTCATTACCTGTCCTTGTAAAAAGTCCAGTATGAATGAAGCCAAACTGCAAGTCCAAAACAGAAATCAAATTTTGTATAATTGTTATGTTAAACAAAATTTCTCATGCTTTACTGCTGAGTTTATTGAGAAAGTTTGTTTAACATATACTCAGAATTGGATATTAACAACAAAGAAATAGCTGAGGAAGATCAGTAATCTTTCACTCAACAAATATTAGGAATGAGATTCAATTACTCATTTTATCGATTCACAACTTCCAAAGGTAAGTTAGTGACATACTCTGTTTTCTACAACTTACAAGGGCACCTGACTTAAAATGACTGTTTCTTTAAATGCCTCAGAGAATAAAATAGACCCAAACAGCAGAATTACTTGTGTTTACAGGTAGGTGATGATGTGCTTTAGATCCAAAATGGGGCTCTGCATTTCAAAACTATTTTAAAGTCACATTTGAATCTCTAAATGACTGCTACACTGCTAGTCATGGAGGAACACAAAAACAACCTCATGCAATTAAAAAACTCGGACAAACTTTAATTCACAACCAAAACCAATGGCCAAAACTAGCAAAAAAATGGGGTAACCACAACACTCCGATGACATTTAACAGGTTACAGGTTTGGTTTACCAGTTAGGGATACTGTTGCTACACAGATAAGAACGATGGTGCAAAATGTGCATGTACATACACACACAAAAAGGAGACCCGTCACCCATGGAAACCCAGAAAATCAGTTTGCTTCATCCAAATGGTCGAAGGTTTACTCAAGGATATCCACTAAAAAATTAGTCACTCACTCTGGAAGGAAGTGTAAGGACACTCAGGCCCAGGAAGTCTGCTTGGGTGGCATCCCAGTCCCATAGGAAGGGCTTCTGGTCATAGGCCTGCTTCTCTGAGGAAAACCACACAAAGGGGCTTCCAGCAGGAGCCAGCTTAGAATCTGGGGCTTCTAACCCTGATTGTTTTGGGGCTTATGGTCATGCGTGGTATTGGTCCAGAAACTTCTCTGGACCAAGATTTCTCGTTATCTGGGACCCTGTCTGTTGACCAAGGTGCCCTGCCCTTCTTATTCCCACTACCAGGGAGGGTCATGGTGTACCTGCCACAACCATGGTGTTGGTGCTGTAAGGCAGGAAAACAAGGATGTGAAAGGCTGGTGATTGTCCTGTATCAGCCAGGAGCATGTGCTCCTGCCACACTCCAAGTACCTTTTGGTTCACTAGCTTGGGCTGATATTTACATACAATGTATGTATAACAGGAAAGCTCTCTTCAGATGGATATGAGAAACAACAATTTTGAGGGTTATTTTTCAGTGTGATGTATAATCTGGATGCTTCAGAAATGAGACCTGTTTTTTTACAACAATCAAAATAGTACCCTAAAAGGTCAACCCATTCCAATGTGGACTCTCTTAAGGCCTCAATGGAGAAAGGAACCAATATTCTTTTCAAAACATGGATAACTGAGGAAAACAAAGATGCTGTAAGTAATTAAGCATGTCTAATCACATTATAAAATTAAATTTTGAAACAAAACTCAAACTCCAACAGAAACAGTCCATCTTTAAATATTTCATGTGATGAGATTGTGAATAAATTTTGTGAATCAGTTTTTCCAGGACGAAATTCGAAAGCTGAGTCAAAAGAAATCAAAGAATTAGAAATAATTACAAAGAAACTGTACAAGTAACTTGTTGGAAACAGTAATTCACTGAATCAAAGCTGGGCTAACTAATTACAACTGCAAGCATGAAGTAATCTTCACAAATGTTAGGGTAGCAAGTCTCCAACCATGCCAGTTGCTTTGTTGCTTTTCACACCTGAAAGCATATTAGATGAGTTGTTGCAGAATTCATCACTGCATTAAACTTTTCTGAACAGACATGAAGACTATGAAGCTAAGGTTACAATTATAGTGAACACTTTGCAGATAATTGTATATAATTTTTCACAACTGAAATATGATTAGTAAGTCATCAACACCTGGTGCTGTATTACTTATATATAGCAAGCCTAGGCAAAATGACTGGTTTGCCTGAATGTGTTCCTGCCCTTCCTATTGCACTGTGTTCTTGTTTCTTTTTAGTTAAAAGTCATATTTTCCTAATTTCTCAGCAGCCATTATAATCCAGAAATGTTTATATGGCCTTTACAGGAAAGAAATTTATTTTTATTTGCATCCCATACACTCACAGAAGTAGGTAACCTGAATAATAATCAGGAGTCCAAGGTCAAGTCCAAACTGTTCCATAAAAGGATAATCTAGAGGGAAAGGATGTCATGCAGAGGGACCTTGACAGGCTAGAGAGGTTGTCCTGTGTGAACCTCATGAAATTCAACAACACCGAGTGCCAGGTCCTGCACCTGGGTCAAGACGATCACAAATGTGGATACAAGCTGGGAAATGAGTGGATTCAGAGCAGCATTGCATAGAAGGACTTGAGGGTACTGTTGGATGGAAAACTGAGTATGAACCAATACTGTGCCAATTGCATCTTAAGCTGCATTAAAGGAAGTGTGGCCAGCAGGTCCAGGGAGGTAAATCTCCCTCTGTACTCTGCTCTCCTGAGACCCCAGCTGGAGTACTGTGTTTGGCTCTAGGGTACTCAGCATAACGATGGCATGGGCCAGCTTGAATTGGTCCAGAGGTGGGCCACAAAAATGATCTGGAGGCTGGAGCACCTCTCCTATGAAGACAGGCTGAGAGAATTGAGATTGTTTTGCCAGAAGAAAAGAAAGCTCCAAGGAGACTTTATAGCAGCCTGCCAGTGCTGAAGACAGCCTACAGGAAAGATCAGGAGAGGATCTTTATCAGGAAATGTAGCAATAGGACAAGGGGAAATGGATTTAAAGTGAAAAAGGGTGTGTTTAGATTAGATATTAGTAAGAAATTCTTTACTGTGAGGGTAGTGAGGCACTGGAATAGGTTGCCCAGAGACGCTGTGGATGCCCCAGGTCAGGTTGAATGGGGCATTGAGCAACCTGGTCTAGTGGAAGGTGTCCCTTTGTACGACAAGGGGTTTGGAACTAGATGATCTGTAAAGCCCCTTCCAACCCAAACCATTCTATGAATCTATTGCACTGTAAAGGCCAAATGACTCTATTTTCCTGCAAATTGTTTGGACAATGGGAGGGTGGGGGATGAATAAAAGTTGTGTTGATGAGTAATGATCCTTAAAAAAAAAATTGTAAGGTTTTTTAATAGTAACACACATTGAAAAACAAACCCTTAATAAGTAAGGAATTTAGCTTATAGGCTTCCCCTACTCCAATGTTTTTCATCGGTCTGGTAGGCAGGTAATGGAAGACAAGGTTCGTACTTAATGATTTTTATCCCTTTCTTTTTAGTTATTAAGGAATGTAAGCATTAGTCCTGAATTTTCCAGAGATAATCTAAGAAAGTAAAATTCATTCTTATAAATGCTAAAAGGTTAATTTAGTACTAGCTGAAAGATCTGATTCGATGAAAACTCATAATATCAAAAGCACCTTATTATTGCCAAATCAGCCAGCACTAAGAAACTAGTATTGTGGAAAGCAGGTTTTTTATTTATCCTATTCATTTTTTTAACTATAGAGTTAAAAAGAGATCAAGTACTACTGTGGTAAGTTTCTTCCAGTATAAGTTGAAGCTGCAGCAGAAGATAGAAACTGAAGAGCTTTCCAGCCTCTCATTGTAACTATGAATACTGCCCCCATATTATACTGGTTTATCAGCTACAAAGGTGATCTCTCCACATCAGCTTATGGCACTCATTAAAGCAAGAAAAGAGATCTCTTCTGTGTTTAGAAACAACTGAAACTGAATCTTCTTTCATAAACTAAAACAGTACAATGTGTACATTAGTGTTTTAGTGGGAATCAAGGGTACAGTTTTGAAACAAACCTGATTGAACCCAGTTACAGAATGGCCTCAGAGCATATGAACTGTATTTCTTTAGGGTGAAACTGCACTGAAAAACGTGCACACAATGCATACCTGATGCACTCCAGTAATTAATCCACGTTCAGACCCTTGGACCAGAGAAAAGCTAACCCAAAGCAGACTCCCTTGTCCCTCATAACACATCCAATTCCCCTTAATATTCCTCTTAATAACACTACAATTCTTTCTTTTTTTTTTCTCCGTACTACTTGCTAATATAGCCATAAGCATTGGTGACAAAAATGATGTCCTGTTAATTGGGAACTTTACTCCAAGAATATCAAATTATGTTCGAATATCAGTATTGGCACGAAATCTGTTATCAAACACTATGGAAAATGGCCTTGATGTGAATCAAATGGATGGTATCTCAGCAGCATCAACCTTTTAGCTGATGGCTTTATCACAAATATTTTACTGTACTGCCAAATATACTAATTCACATTCAAAGTTAACTATATCCTTATCACTTTACATATCAAAACATAGTGTATCCATGGTCTGCTGGAGATAGAGGTTAATTTGCTCAGTTTCATGTCTTAAGATAGAGGCAATAAAAGGTAATCTTTTTGCTGAAATATATATTCCTAGACTGCAGATGATAGCAAAAGGTTAGATATTAGCAATTTCTTGTTGTCCTTTTTTCTTTCAAATCTAGTGTTCCTCTTTATATTCTTTTAACACAGGAAGCTGATAAAACATCTTTTATTTGACTGACATTCTCTAGATTTAATAAAAAACTGCAGCCTACCTTAGCAGTCTAATCAACGTGAAACAGAAAGACAGAAATCAAAATGTTGATGGTATTTTAAATATATGTGTCCTCTAACTTTAACCTTGGTAATCAATGCACAGTTAAATAGTTTTAATGCATGTGGGAAAATATCAAAAATAGCTCCAGGCTAATAAACCCATGCTTGTTGCATGTACTGTCTTAATTATTTTTTTTTGTGCTTCCCAGAAATGTGCACCTTTGTGTGCTAAGACCATGCAGAAAAATTGAGGGATAAAAACCATTGTAGTGAATGAAATTTTGTCTTTGTCTGGGCTATTAGTAAACCGTTTTGCATAAAGCAACTCTGTCTGATGAGATTACGCTGACTTTAAGGAGGGTTAAGGCAGCTTGTCATGCCATGCCAGGGCTTTATACTATTGGAGACAAAGTCTTAGAGATGAATATTCAAGTTATGTATTCTGAATGCATCCAAAATAAACTATCAGGTCTTGGGTATTTCCATGACTTCTGCAATGTTATTATGGGAACACAAATATCTACTTCCCTGTGGAGATTTCTTGCAGGAGGAATGTGGAGGCCACCATCTACTTAGAAACCACTGATCTGTGTTCCTTGAGAATCTTAAGTCTCATAATAAAATAATAAACTTGGTTCTGTATCGTAACCTCCATGACCATACAATGAAACTTTTCGACAAAAAACCCAAAGTGTTTTTCTGTGATGGGAAAAGTGAGTCTTTTTTGCCTAGATGGATTCTATCTACTGTGAAGTGAACCATAAAATTTGTGAAGTTGGGGAGAATTTCCCTTGAAAAAATATGGCCAAATGAGCCAAGGAAAACACTCCCAGAGAAGGCAGAAGAAGTGTTTCATAGGTGAGCCTGAAACTGAATCTAAAAGTGTATCGTATTCTCACATCATCAGGAGAGTACTTCAGAAAAGTTAATGAGCTGTATATGATAATACTTACAGAAATTCTCCTTGCCAAAGATAGCATCCTAACAGTTCTAATAGATTTGAGATCAGTCACATATAGTCTTCTTAAAAAGATCTCTCTGAATACCTCACCAAAACCAAAAGGGCATTGGTCAGGCCTGTTGGATACAGAAACCCTCTGGGTATATAAAATCCTCTGAATTAGAAGGATCATATACAGATTTAGTAGGCCATATTTCCTATTTCTGATCTAAGTGCTGCATGTGAGGTAGACTTATGACTATTTTTGTACCACCTATCCTGTTACTGCTACCTGCGAAAACACAAAGTATTTTGTTCACCAAATACTCAATACCAAGAGCCTTCACGAACTGGAATTTTATGAACTCAATGGCATTAAGGACTATGCAATGGCATTTATGGACTCAGTGGCATTGATATTCCAATATTGATTTCTGCATTGTGCTATTATTCAATTCATTTATTATGGATAAAACATGTTGGTTCTAGGCTCTTAAAGGAGCTCTGCAGCTGTTCATAAACAATATAAATGCAGATGCCCCCACAGAATAATGTTTTCTTATAAGCAGCAAATACATCTCTGTCCAATAAACAACATATTTTTATAGCTATGTAGTCAAAACGGAGGCTTGTAATGGAATAGCTACACCTGAGAAGTCTATTACTCTGGGCAGAATCAATATTAGCTTGTCTTGAAACCAAATATGAGCATGTGATAATACTGTAACCAACATATTTTGTAATACTGTGTTAAAATGGCTAGGCACAATGTACAAGCATTTTGTGAGCAGTGTGACCTCCAAAGAAGGCAAAGACTTGTATAGCTGCACTTGGATGACACAGGAAAACTATGTGCTACTACAGATAGGATAATTTTCAATATCAAGAATAAAGTACAAAATAAGCACAAGGGCCTGCAAATAAGCAAGACATTTTGCTGAACATGCAGGAAGGACAGCTGACAAAACCAGAAGCGAGAGGAGCAGCATCCTTTTGAGAGGGGGGAAAACCACCAGGAAAAACACCAGACATGAGCAAGGAGAGATGGGTAAAAAAAGATGTGGAACTATACTAAGTTAAACAACTAATTAGGTTAAATGTTAAGATCTTACTGGATAAGAACTAGGCATTAGCACAAAACGTTGTTAATGACGGTAGTGTTGTTTAAATCTGGTTTAATCAGTCTTCTAAACTCTCTCATCACACCAATCTCTAATCCAGCTATTGATATTGATGTGTATGCCTATATATGGAGACACATCTATAACATTTATTAATTTGTGGCAGGTATATTTCTGTTCTATGCAGTTTCACCCATTAAAATGGAGGAATCCAACAGAGTACAAAAGCTATTATTTCTTTTGTACTTCATCTTAAATTAGGAAGAGACAGAGGAGACTTTTTTCCCACAAAACATGAAAGTAAACAGCAGATGCCAAGAGGCAGTAGTTGTCACAAGCAATACATGTGCAATAGCAGAGATGGTGGTTCTTTGAATCATGTCCAACATTTAGGTATCACTGGAAGCGCTAACTCAATATTCAGAAATTCATTGCATGTTGGGGACATGGGAACTACAGAAAATTTCTCTGGTTATGGAGGTATGAAGTTAGAGATGCTGATTACTTTATTTAAGCATCAGTAGTTGCCATTCTGAGTTGCAGACATACACAGGCTTACACAGTTGCAGGCTTACAGAGAGTACAAGAGTTTCTAGCAGAACCATTCCCGATACAGGTTAGCCCGGGACATTCTTTGGGAAATAAAAACCTCAGTTACCACTACAGCTACATCAGGTCCTTGTTTTGACAATGATATCTGAAGAGTTTATACTTAATATCATTTTTTCCATAGAATTTACTCATTCCTTTTGTGTTTTACTTTTTTTTTTTTTAACAACTGCCATATTCTAACAGTCTTTCTTGAAAAAGTAGTTAAGTGTTTTGTTTCTAGAATTATTGCTAACAATATGTTGTAACAGTGGTTGTCTTTGCTCTACATTTAGAAGAAATTAATTATTTTAGCTAACAGAAACAATTTCTGTTTAATCTAAATTATATCTTGGTTGCTCGCAATCAAATCTTATACATAATACTGAAACCATTAGGTACAAAACTGAATTTGCTCTCTTAAAGTTGTATATTCTTACTGACAAGCTAGAATTATGCAGCTGGGATCTCATAACAATTTTGCAGTGTATCCAAAGGTCTTTTGATTTTCTTCTGTCATTCTGAGCTACTGTCTTTTAGTCTGTAATGCTGGGATGATGCTTGTCTTTTACAAATGAATTGGGCCTACAATAAGATCCCAGTGTAAGTTTTGACAAAGTTTCTTTGTCTTTAGACATTTAATATTCTTTCTTAATAAAAATAAAATAAAGTTAAAAATCTCTTCATAAAGCAAACCAGTGAGTACTGTAGTAGGTTTCTGACTAAATAGTGCTATAGGAAAACTTTATTTTTAGTGTAATTCAGGATTCAATAGCTGGGGAATTCTTTCCAGGTTACATATCCTGGAAAGATACAAAGGAGAGCTATTTTGTTAAAAGTTATAGCTGTCAACTGAGTTTAAATTTAAAACTCTGTGAACTCTAGATTTCAAAAAGCACTGTGTCTCTTCCTAAATTTTCTGCATTTCATATATTTCATACATTCAAACATTTTCAAATTTGATTAACATTAATGAATAAAATGTATCATACTCTACATGGTTAACAAAGATATGCTTAAAAACTACAGTTCTGTAATGACATTAAAAGTATATAATTTAATTTCTGCACTTCTGGGAATAGCAACTGCTCTGAGACAAAGCTCAACATCCTTCTTATTAGAAGGTTCCAATATTTAGAATACATAATACAATTGTTGTCAGAATATTTAATTGGTTCTGGATGAAGAAGCAGGTATAAGGAGATGGTATGTAGGTAGATACCACTTTCTTCCTAGACTTCATAAGTGTAAGGAATCAAATGCTCTGTTCGATCTGTTATAAAAAGAAATGGTGTAGTCTGAGGAGAACCAAGCAAATATCAGCAAACAAGTAAATATCAACACTACTGTAATTAAACAGGTGTTAAAATATTTATAAGTTGCAGAAGTCTTATATCCATGTATAGCTTTAAACTTATGTATGTCAAGTGAACAGATTGAACTCTGGGGTACATCAGTGCTGGTCACTTTTTAAACATCACCTCCTAAGGGCACAGGAGCAGGCAATTACCAAATGTCAGAAGTCAAGCAGGAGAGGCAAAAGGCCAGCTTGGCTGAACAGGAATCTTCTCTTGGAAATAAAACAAAAAAGGAAGGTGTATGCCCAGTGGAAGTGAGGTCAAGTGACATGGGAAGAATTCAGAGATGCTGCTTGCCATTGTCAGGAGAAAATTCGTGCAGCCAAAGCTCAACTGGAGTTGAAGCTGGCCATAAATGTGGGGAACAATATAAAGAGTTTTTTCCATATATATTAATGGCAATAGGCAGTATAGAAATGTCATTGGCCCACTGCAAGATGAGGATGGTCACCTCACAAACAGGGACAGAGACAAGGTAGAGGTGTTTTATGCTTTCTTTGCCTCTGTCTTCAACACAGATGACGGATCACAGGAGTGTCAGTGCCCTGAGCTGGAGGACCATGACTGCGAGAATGATCAACTCCCAGCTGACCCTGAAATTGTGTGAGATCTGCTGCTCCAGCTGAATCACCACAAATCTATGGGACCTAATGGGATTCATCCCAGAATCTTCAAAGAGCTGGCTGATGCCATTGCAAAACCTCTGTCAATGATTTTTGAGCAGTCTTGGGAATCCATAGAGGTCCCAGATGACTGGAAGCTGGCAAATGCTGTCCCAATTTTCAAGAAGGGCAAGACGCAGGACTTTGGAAACTACAGGCCTCTCAGTCTCACTTCACTGCCTGGTAAAGTAATGAAGAAGATTATCTGGGAGTTATTGAAAAACACCTGAAAGACAACACAGTCATTGGTCACTGTCAGCACAGCTTCATTAGAGAAAAGTCCTGCTTATCCAACCTAATTTTCTTTTATGACAAGGTAACCCACCTAGCTGATCGAGGGAAGCCAGTTGATGTAATCTTTTTGGATTTCAGTAAAGCTTTCAATACTGTCTCTTACAAGATCTTTCTGGACAAACTGTCCAACACACAGTTGGACAAACACATCATGTGATGGGTGAGCAATTCACTCATGGGTCGAGCACAGAGGGTAATAATGAATAATGGGGTAGCATCAAACTGGTGACCTGTCACTAGTGGGGTTCCACAGGGCTCCATTTGAGGCCCTGAGCTCTTCAACATTTTCATAAATGACTTGGGTGCAGGACTGGAAGGGCTACTAAGTAAGTTTGCAGTTGACACAAAACTGGGAGGGGCTGTTGACTCCCTCAAGGGCAGGGAGGCCCTGCAGAGAGGCATCAACTTCTATATTCATGGAATAAGCAGTTTTGTTTAAGAAAGGGAAGTATTCAAGAAGACAATAGAAGAGGACTAGACTAAAAACTTGAAATATCTTCTTCCAAAATACCCCAATTCACAGAAGCATATCTATTAGCAGATTAAAAAAGAAATAATCTGCTATATAGATAGTAATTGCGCTAGCAAGCATGTAACAGCCCTATTCACCAACAAGAAGTTAACTATTTTGTAAACAGAGAAAGTAATCTAAGTAAATGGACCATTTGGACATCACTAGTAATAAAATTGTATACTTCTCCTGAGAAAGATAAGTTTCACTTTCAGGGACAATTTCTTTGCTCCCTTGCTGCATATCTTCTATTATGATGTTCATATCAGGCCTGTCACTGGAACTTTAATATCTTTCACAAAGCATTGTGTTAGCCAATCAGAAAATCCTTCTGTACATTAGTTTTAGGAAAAGGGAACATTAAAGGGTCAATGCCTTCTACAGTGTATTGGAAATTATTTTTGCTTTTCTTTTTAAGATGTTTACATATTCCAAAAACATTAATTCTGGGTATACATAGTACTATAAAGCTATTGAAGATGAACAAGTTAATTGGCATTCATCTGCATAACTAAGTCAAAAAAGTATTAACTAATGAGTCTCATTAACTTTTTCTGGTGAACACAGAAATACATCTTTTCCCCCTGCTGTTGTACAGAGTAGAAATTCATGCAGATATTAATTGTGATAGCAAAGCATGATAGTCAAATGGAACAAATGTGAAGTTTATGGATGTTACTTTTTTTTTGCTATCCTCATAACACAATGAACAGAAATAAAAAGAGGAAAGAGGAGTTAAAGTAACCAGTAGATGAAGCATGAAAACCAGATATTATACATGCTTTCCATTTTTCTCAGACATATCTGACTTCCATGCAGTCAGTCACAAATAAACTTCTGGAACAGTTTAAGTTTTAAACAAAGATTGAATTCAGAAACACAGTAATGACTCATCTGTGGTAGAAGAAATTAACACTTATGGACTTGTGTAAGAGCTGTAGAATTGATAGCAAAGTTTCACAGAAGTGATAAATTTTAAGATACAAATTTGAGTAGCTATTTTATCAAACAGCAAAAAATAATGGAAAGTGGATAAGATTTTCCTACATGATTGTGATAAACATTATATCCATTTCCCCTTTGTCAGCATGGAAAACTTCAGAAGTATTCACTTCAGTTGAAAATTCATTCTTTTTGAAGACAAGATTAATTTAACAAGTGCACACTTCAAAATACAAAAGAAGTTTGTAATGGTGACTCTTGTCAATTTGGGGTAAATTAAATACACTAGTTCTAAACAACTCACCACCTGCTATAGGAATACACTTGTTTAACACCAGAAAGCATTGCCTACATTGGATCCTGTTAGACTGATCTTTGATAGTTTTGAAGATGGAAAACTTAGGAGACTGCATCAGACCAAAGGACCATCAAAGTACTCGTAATCTGCAAAGCTGGTAGATATCCACTAATGGCAAAGAGAATTAACAGGGATGTATGGAGGGAAAGTTTTACAAATTCAGAGCACGCTGAAAATCCTCTTTCTCCTTCTTCAACTTTTAATTTCCAGAAACCAGTTTTTTAGAGACTTTTTGATTCTCTCTCTCAATGACATTATGATAAACATTCTGACATTGAGTTCACTGAAACTGATAACAGAAAACCCCAAAACCTACACTATAAATGGAAACGAGTTACCTGACTAGTGTAGGGTAGAGGAATTGGATGAGCTCTCACACATTTTTATAGAGCCCACAAATCACTGGAGTGGGGGAAAAAGACTTATTTTCAAGATGTAACCTTGTTTGTTTAACCCTGGGGAACTGCTGATTTCTCTGTTCCATTCTCAGACTTTTTTAGAAACATGAATTCCATATGTTCCAAAGTGATTTCTGTCAAGATGCAATGTTTATGAAGCTTGAACAGAAGGTACATTTCAAGAGCTGAAATAGAAACAGATTTTTGTTCCATGGTGCTATAATAAAACCTATTTGGAATAAAGACAATTTTTGTAAATACAAAGCATACAAGATCATGGTTTTAACTAATAACAGTTAGCATTGTAGTTATGAGAAATACCTAAAAGAAAGTGAAGCAGAAGGGAGGAATGAGATTGTAACTGTGAGCTTTATCCACCTTTAGTCGGAGTTTATAAATATCTTAGAAAAACCTATACTCCTTCCTTTAGCACAGAAAACATGCCACATCCAAATTCTGGGTTTTGTCTAAGAGAGTGAGCAGAGTGAAGCCTGTTGAAAGTAGTGGACACACTAGAGAAACAGAGAGCTATTAAAATTGCCGAGGCTATAGGAAAGTGACTGAGAAAGAGCAAACACTGTAGCTATAGAAAATTAAGTACTTAATTAAAATGGAAAAATATTAATGAAAGGCAGACAGATGAGTAGATCTGTATAAGCAGAAGAAAGACGTAAAATTGTGGCAGCAACATCAGTATTTGAGTCATTTGAATGGAAAACATGCACAAAACCTCCAGCAGTAAAATAGCAGCTGTAGACAATACAATCTTTCCTGTAGAGAAGAGAAAAGAAAGTAGCACAACCTAACTTATACACAGCTGTAGGAACATGTAATCACAATCAGTCTCGTTTCACTCATCAGGACTCATTAACTGTGTTACTTCCGTCTTGTTATCTTATTAGAAGCATCCAATTTTATTCTACCAAGGACTGCAAAGACCAAAGAGAAGTTTCTGTGGGCTAGAGGGTCATTTCATTTGTCTGAAAAATATATCATATTCTACTTGGTTTCATCAGGGCGGTTTATGAGGCAGATTCTTATAAGAGGAATATGTAATGCAGTATGACTGGAGTAAATACAACAACAAAGAGTTTAGAAGTGAACTTAAGTTGTTACACTACTGACCATGAAAGAGTCTTCAAAACAGCCTGATAACACCCAAGGAAACCTGCATTTATGGTTCTTCTATAAAATGCTCTGATTGCATTCTGTTATGACTGCAGGAAAAGGGGAAGGAAGTTCTGAATGGCAGAGAGTAATGAGGATGAACTTTGTGGAAATTTGTATTAGCTTCTGTAAAGGTTTTGTAACTTTCAGAGCTGTTTACATTATTAAATCCATGTAAATACTTTTTAAAAAATTGCTATGCTGATTATAAAGTAATGTTTCAATACTGATCCTGTCATGTTAGACATTAACTCATTCCTCCAAATCCATTAAGCAAAATCTATGTCTAAAGGGGTTACAATTTTACAATCTATAAAAGTCTATTATGCATATAAATGCATAAATACCAAAAATTGATTCCACCATTTTTTCCAAGGTTTGGACCTACCTGTGGCTGTTTACCCACATTTACAATACTTGACCTCTGAAGTGGGATAAAATAATTATAAAACCATTTCCAAGTCTTAAACCCCAAGGATCTCCTTTGAGTTTCTAGAGAGGACTATATCCTTGATTCTCATTCATTAAATACTCAAGTATTTATTTTTTGGGCACTTACCTTCACTTTTTTCCCTACATTTTCTAGTATTAACTTTGTCATGAGGTTTGGCCTCTTATTGCTTCCCCAACTTTTGTTACAATTCTGTGGATTATCTGTGGCAAATGAGAGGCAGCAATGTATTCTTACCCATAAGTATTTGTCTAATTGACATCCACAAGGCTATTTAAAATTCTCAGAAGGAAAATGCATCAAACAATAACACTTAAAAAAACCCAACAAACCAACCCAACCCAACCCAACCACAAAAACATTTAGTCACTGCAAGGTGCTCACATGAAATTTTCTTCCGAATTAGTTCTATTTTCAGTTATGAATCTGATAAATGAATATTCCAGAGTCATTTATTAGTCTAGCCTTGAGTGTTCAAGTTTGAAAAATGTAACCCTTTCATTAAAATTGATAAAAATACCAAAGAAAGTATGAGTCAGCCAAAACAATGTGAAAATATTTAAGATTGTTTAAAAAACTATTTTAATGCAGAAAAAAATAAAGGCTGACCATCTGCAGGGTGGTTATTAGGTCATTACCCTATGATCCTCCTATGCTTATTCTCCAAATGTTCCTTGGGTATCATTAACTGAAACAGTCATGCACTTGTTCAGATTTCACTTTGAAAACATCAGACAATTCTAAAGTGATGAGGAGTGGAATTATATATCTAATTGCTATAACTGGGAATAACAGTTAATGTGTCTACTAGACTGATAAATTCTTTACTGCTAGTGGGTTTAGAATAGTAAAGAATGGGACTATACAATATACCATCATAGGTTACTGTGTTGGTTGGAAGCTTTGCATAGTGAACAGTTAGAAAAAGAAGTATAAATAGGAGGTATAAAAATCCTAGTTTACTCATGAAGAAAAATTATTCCTGCACCCTAGAAACTTGTTCACTAGGCATATCTTAAGCATATTCATTAAGCATATCATTAAACATCTATGCAGGAGGTGGGGGTGGAGAGAAGTGAAAAAAAGAGTAGAAAAAAAAGTGGGCATAAAAGCTAGAATTTACATTTTTTAAATTTTGATTCTGTCTAATGTCAACCAACTTATGCAACACTCCATCCGATGTTCCCAGAATAACAAAGTGTGCCTTTGACACTGAAAGACAAAGAGAATTACACATATGAGCTATAGCTAAGATTACATACTGTTTTATAAACATGAAAGTATAACTTCAGATCAGTGGAAATTTAATATTTCTGATATGAAATGATAATTTCTTCCATTTAACTGGTTTTGTGCGTTGCCTGAACCAACCACAAGTTTGCATGCAAAATATACTGTCCTTACAAAGACTCTCCTCTCATAATCTATATTTCTGGCTTTCAACAGTCAAGGTGAACATTGAAAAAGAGTTCTTGAGAGATTATGTGAATTTGATTGATTCCATACAGAAGTATTAAGTGAAATGGAAAAATAAGTAAAGATAAATATGACAAGGTGTATTTTATTGTTTGTCATGAGGAAGGATCCTTGAGTTCTATTTGAACTGCACTATAAAGAGTGCTACCTGACTTGCTCTTACATAATGTGCCAGTGCAGATCTAGTACTAAGTGTTTTAACTAGTCTTTCTGATTCCTTGGAGGCATCTTTCTATCTTTTCATCAGAGATGTAATTTTTCATGGGTGTCACTTGACATCCTGCATATTCAGCTCAATCTAGCAGAAAATATGCTTTGAGAAAATGTGGTCTTAAACCTGAGTTTCCTCTTAGAGTTAGTTTTAGGCAATAAACAATGGAGGATACTTCTGCTTTCTGACTGGGTTTAATATCTTTTAATTGGAATTATCTTTAATGATCCTTGGCATTCAATAGACATCATAAAAGTGCACCCTTCTAAGACTGACAAATTAATTTTAATCCCAGTTCTCCATTCTTCTGTTTTCTGTTCTCTCCTCACCACACTTCCATTTATTAAACTGTCTTCTGACACAGACAGCTGGTGTAAAGAGGAAGAATTAATTTTCCAAATTTGGCACTGATATGAAGAGGTTGGAATTGTAGACATATAATTTTTGAAGCACTAGTGAAATTCCAGCTCATTGCCAACATTAATAAAAGATTATGATTTACAGACATGAAGAATGAACTTGAAAAGACATAAATGACACTGAATACTTCATAACTGAATAGACAAATCATGATAAACAAGTGACAATTGAAAATGTTTTCATGGATTACAAGAAAGTCAAACTACATGACAAATGACATATAACTTGGGTTGTAAAACTTTCAAAAGATCTTGGAAACCAGTTATTCAAACTCCTTTCTCAAACAATGGACTCACCTTATATGGCACTATGTGCCTGTCACTATTCCTATTTGTTCAGCAATCTAATTATAGCTTAAAGATTTTTCCTTACTGAAGAAGCATCAGGATTTTGTTAGTCCACAGACTATACTACAGTAGGGCATGATACTGCAAGCTGTATATTTTGGGATGGTCAAATCACCCTTTAGACTCTGGGGACAGGTTTCAAATGAAGGATTTCAGCAGGAAAGTAATTTTCACTTAGCTTCCATGCAAACTCACCAAGAAGCTAAAATGTGCCATGGATTTATCATTTTAGTACAGCAAAACTCCAAATGAATACTTTTGAACTTTTTATGAGTCTTCACTGCTTGAGGGAAGGTCCCTTTAAAAAAAAAAAAGGGTTCTCATGCTTCACCATGGTTTTATTTTGGTGCTAAGAATCACTCTGTGAGAGCAGTGCTTTTCTTGCAAGCTAGCATTGTATCCTTGTTATCTTACTAATTTTTCTCCATTTATTTCTTATACTCACTTTTTGGGTTTTTGCTTATATTGTCAGTTTCCACAATCTGGAAGGAAGCTTGATTCTCAAGGTCAAGAAAACAGGTTGAGCATTACATGTCAAGGCCCTGAGTGCAATCCACCCTAGGAAGAGTAAGATATCTGTGTCGAGAGTCAGCTCCTTTGTTGCTTAGAGTGCTGTGAGTCAGGCAGGAGCAAGCGCCCACCTCCTCCCCATGGTACCCAACTTGATTTTGCTGCAGCTAAATCTGCATCCATTCTCACACCTCTGCTACGCTAACCCTGAGCCTGATCTTCTGACTTGGTTTCTTTTCTTGACCTGGGACCTGCCTCACCACAGTGGTCTTGAATGATGAGTTCTGTTGCTGACATTGGGCTTACTTTTCCTGTATGCTGTGGTAGAAAGATCTGCAGCAAAAGTGTGTTAAATACCATAACTTTCACTTTGCCACCAATTCATACTTACCACCTAAGCTAAAAATTACCTGCATCCTAGACTTAAATAAGTACCTCCTCACATAGTGCCTTGCCTTCTCAGTGTCAGTTCTTCAAGGAACAATACTCTAGTTTTCATCTTCACTTAAATTTTCTCAGTTATTACACTTTCAAAAACACAGAGGACTCTACCTCTGTGGAAAAAAACCCAACCCAACCAACCAACGAACCAACCAACCAAAAACAAACCCAAAAGAATTAAAATTTGAGAAAACAGTCAAATAAACTGAATAAAAAGAAATGTCGATAAAGGCATACTTCCAAATTCTATCTGTAACAGGAACAGTGACAATATATGTCTGGAATATCTTATCATAAAAGAATGCAAATCAAAACTAATTTCCTTTTATTTTTCTTTGCTGACTGCAGATGTGAACACTAAAAGAAGACAGTGAAAGTGTGGAGAGACATATTAAATGAGCCTCTGGAATGACTGACACTTCTGATTTGAAGAGAAAGAACTCATGAAGAGATAATCAAGTTTACTGACTCTGAGACTATCACAGAGTTAGGTTTGTCGAGTTCATAAAGTAGAGATGCTGAGTCAGAATTTGATTAATGGTTTTATCTAGTAGTTGAATTATTCAACAATTAAAATACACTTTTAAAGGGGGAGATTATTTTTAAAAGTCTTTAAGAAAGCCTAGAATGCTGATTAGAAAGAGGCTGTAAAATTCATATCAGCATCCATCTGACTTGTTTTCTTGTTTATTCTGATAAAATGGTGTTTTATCTTAAGTCAAACATGCACTGAAAGAAAATAATGGAAATCTTAATGGTCTGTTTCACCTACAGGAACTTGTTAGTCTAGCTTCGCCAAGTCCTCACTTGTTTTGTTGGTTTTAAAAGCTGATGGACATTTATGTAATGTTCACTTAAATGTGAACCACAAGGATAGAATTATTTAATCTTTAAAAAATGTCAGTGTCTCAGCATTAAATCCTGTTTATTTACAGCAGATAATAACAACATATTGTAGCTTCTCTTCAACTGATGATCTACACTAGTGTCTCTTGAATATTTAGCCTTGTCTTTGCTATCCTATCAGTTAAAATAAATTCAAACTGCTATGTCAATCTCTGCTTTTAAAAGGAAATACTTTTTTTCACTCAGCTTCTGATATTAGAAAGGATGCAAGACAGATGACATCAGGAAGATTTAATTTCAAATGGACCTTAGCTTTTCTTGTTCATTTTTATGTACTTTGACCACATTCCAAGTGGCCTGTACCTGCTTCCAATTCCTGTGTCTCTTTTGCTAATGTCTGACTTTTGACAGGAGTTTCTTTTCTAACAGTGAAAGTCTCCTGTTCCTTTGGCTCAGTTTCTTGTCCATGAACCCCACTGTTCTTGAGGCTGGAGGAAGTGGTCCTTGCAACTGACCAGTCTCTCAGGACTCTTCCTGAGCAGCGACAGGAACAATATGTGATGAACTGACTGTAACCCCCACTAACCATCTCCCTGTGCCACTGGGAGGGGAGGAGGTAAAGCCCAGGAAGGAGGGAGAGGTAGGGGGAAGGTGTTTTTAAGATTTATTTTACTTTATTTTCTTTGTTTTTCCTGCTTTGATTTTGTTGGCAATTAATTCAATTAGTATCCCCAAGTTCAGTCCGTTTTGTTCATAGTGGTAATTGGTGTGTGATCTTTCCCTGTTGTTATCTCAACTCATGAACCTTTCACTCTGTTTTCTCTCCCCTGTCCATCTGAGAAAGGGAGAGATAGAATGGCTTTGGTGGATGACTAGCATCCAGCCAGAGTCAACGCACTGCAGTGTGCACATGGAAAAACAGCAGGATGTAATAGTCCAATGTGCAGACAAGTCTTGAGAGTCTTTCCATTACATCTCTAATTCAAGTCCTGGGCAGAGAATAAACCTCTCTAGATCAGTGGTCAGGTTAGCAGAAGGGTGCCTCTGCCCCTTCAAGGGGCACAACAATCACACACCACCTTTTCTGGGTGATCCTGCATGACCAAGGGATTCCCTGTTGCTTCACTGGAAGCTGTACAGAGCTTCTCCTCAGTTTAAAGGGTACTAAACCTTCATGTCTTCTACCAGGCTTCAGAAGGAGCAGGAGTCTTTCTCCTAATATAGGCTGTGATCAGCTTCCATCCTTCTTGTTCAACAGACTTTTGACTTATTGTTTGACATGGTACAGAGCTCACCTGCATCTCCACTGCAATGGTGGGGGTTAAGACTCCAGAAACTTTAGGACCTTTGAGAGTAGCCTCACAATCTCACGCTCATCTTCATGATGCATTTCTTAAAATGATGTTATTATTACTGAGTTATCCCAGAGCTCTCCACAAAACCGCAATTGGTACACTCATGATCCGTGCTTTGGCTGTGCAGGCAAAGGGAACTGATGCCTTGTCTAAGAGGCATTAAGATAGCCCATTACCCTTGCCTCCCTTCAGTCCCCTTGGTTCCTGTCTACCAAAGGGATGCCTCTCTTTTGGGAATTACACCTTCATTCAGGAGAGGTCCTGACGGTGCATATCTGACAGCACAGACACAAACAACAGTCAGTCTGGTTGGTATCATACCGATTGCTGGCAGATCTGATGTATGATTTTGTAAGAACTGTCTCTTCTGGACTTAATTGATGAACAAATCTTGTTCCCTGGGGGGAAGTGGGCACAAATGCCTTGTTTGCCCTCTTCATGGTGGCAGAGGCAGTTATGACTGTTTTCATCTCCCCCACATGGAGCCTCCTATTTCTGTGCAGGGTAGTCCTGCTGTTTTGTGTTTTGCGAAGGTCTTGCTAATATACGAACCTTGAAGGTCTTTCTGAAGAAGTACATAGTGAGAGTTTTAATGAAGGAGTTAGCCTACGTGTATAGAGCTATACAAGATTGAAGGATGGTGTTGCGTATCTGCTCTGGAAACACTTTTCTTCTCACTGGTGCAATGACCTGAAAAGATTTGTGGGAATGTAATTTCTCCATCTGACACCTTTGAGTGTTTCCTTCTGTGTAAGCAGGGGAGAAAGACACTTGCCCTTGAGCAGATGAATGATGACTAAAAGCAGGCATCTAGTGTGGACATGGTGTCTCAACTATGTTGGACTACTACTTTTAGTCAGACAAATTGTACCCATAATGAAAAAGCAAATAAAATCTGTGAGTCTTATGAATTTTCCTTGTCACTACTCTGCATACTAAACAAAGCACAGCTAAAGCAGATGGTGGATATTTTAATGCCTTCACATGTCTTTGTATCTAGGGAAAAGAACTTCTCAGCACTGATAGTTTCTAGTAAATTTAATAATTTCTATTAAAGTTCTCAGAGTACATACAGGATGTAGGTTTTGTTAGTTTTTCTTTCTCTTAGTGTTTGTGGGTTTGTTTGGTGTTCTGTTTTGTTTTGGCTTGGTTTTTTTTTTAATTTTTTTAGTGCAACATGTTTAGGTGAAAAAAGATCTTCATTGTCAAGAAAAGTTGCAGCTTTTATATTTTTCACTGAAAGGATGTATTTTAGTTAAATTATCAAAATATACCAGTCTCTTGACAACCAGAAATTATGTGGGTGTCCAATATAAGGAAAACTATTATGTTTTTAATTGTGGCAGCATCTGGAGGAGTGTCCAATCTTTTATGTAGTTCATGCCTATCTAATTCCAAGAGCTGCCAGCTGGTTCAAGCTATGCACATCGGTTTAATTTTCTTTACTACTGGAAACTGAAGAATTCCAGTAGAGCAAGTTGTGTCTGAACAGCGCTTAGTGTTACTTGCTGAGGTATGGTTACAGCTTCATGGTGTTATAATACAATGCACTTCAGTAAAAGCACTGATTAATAATACTAGGCTGATTTTTTTGAAAGTGTTTGATCAGGCAACCATTGTCTGTGTATTCAGACCAATTTTTCAGAAAATCAAGAGAAGAATTAGTATTGTTCCTTTACTGCATGTATAATTCATCCCAAACATTTTTATTATAAATGTTGAATATTTGTAATCTATGTTATCTATATGTTGCATATATTATCTATATATTTTGTCTAATGTATAAAAAATAAAGTGGGTTATTATTTTCTGTAGACTTTCTGGCCATGGTAAGACAAAACTACAGCTAAGCTCTTAAGAAAGCACCTACCAGTCAAAGCCTACTACATAAATCTTTCATTTTAAGTGATAAATATCTTTTACCTTTGTAAATCATCACACATAAAATTAGTGAAAGAGAAAAACAACATTGGTGCATTTTTTACTTCTGTTTTTCAAAAATATTGCTCCTTTATATGTCTGTTTTCATTTAGATATTTTACATTTTGCAATATAAAGCTGTTTTAAAATTAAATTATTTGTAAAAAATTTCATTGAAAAATAAATATTTTTAATTTTTCCATTTCTGCTTTCCCCCTCCCAGTTGTGTCAAAAAAGTGTTTTCAGGTAGGAAGACTTTGGTGGACCTATGCAATCTGATAAATGCAAACAGAATGATTTAGGTATTTAGGACTAGGAAGATTTGAAAAACATTTTCTCTTTCTGAAACTTGAAAACCTGAATGTAAATCATTTGAATCTGCAAGTAATTTTGGAGGTTCACATAGGGAAAAGCCTGCTTAGCTCATCCTTTCCATCTTTTGAACATAGTTTCCACAAAATATTTTCTCATTCTTTAATCCAGTCTAGTTTTGGAAGCCTCCAGAGACAGCAGTTGCAAACATCTCTAGGGGAGAATTACCCCACAGTAAACCTCTCAGTTAGGAGGTAAAATGAATCCAGACCTCTCCATGGGAATTCTACAGGGATTGGTTCCTTCCATGAATGGACTGGAAGACCCTTGCCCTCTCTTGCTCAGCATCTCTGCTTCTGAATTCACATTAACCAGGGAGCTCGGTATGATGAGCAGTGGGACCCAAAACTTATTTGAAGGACAAGTTGCAATGTGAGTTAAAATCTCTGGCTTCAGGCATCATGCTAGGTATCAGAGTTTGGGCAGGAAAGATGTAAAATATTTCCAGTATTTCCAGTAAAATATTTTAAAAGATGTCTGGTGACCTAGTGCATAAATGATGATTTTTTAAATCCTGGGTATACTGGCCACCATAAAAAAATCCCCAAACAAAACTTGTGGTAGAGCCCCTTATATGCCATGTGCACTCAAGCCTTAAATGTATTCATATTCAAACAATCCTTAATCAAAGATATTGTAAAATCACCATATTGTATCCTGACTTCTTTCTCTAAAAGAAAACATTCAAAATATATTACTGTACATACACTTCTGTAAGTGATAATAGATGCAATTTATTTTTTGTGCCAATAAAAATTAAAGATAGTACTGTAAATACTGTAAATTGTATGTCAATGCCTACAAATTGTTCATCCACATTGCAATAACGAATGTACGAGCAGTTTCCCTTGTTATGCTTGAACGATCAGAATATCATACTCTAAGAAACATAATTTATACACACATTTATTTGTTTATTAAAAACTCAATCCATTATACATGTTTTAACAACCAGTACTGTGTAACCTATTCCTTTATATTTCTTTGCTTGCAAATTTTGCTTGAAAGGATGAGACATATTTTATCTGGAGGTTCATTAAATATGTTCTGGATGAAGCACCAGTAATCAATATGAAATATGCCATCCCCTCCCCCCTGCCATCTTCTTGCCTTGCATACATAATCATGATATTAAAATATTTAGCATGTGATAGAGAAAATAAGTGATGCACTTATTAATTAATAAACAGGAAACCTAACTGTAGGGACATAGCAGACAACATGCAAGGTAGCTAATCTTGGAGAAACCTTGGCAAACGAAGAAACAGCAAATATTCTGGTAGTCCTCAATGGTGACACTGCAGGTGAACCTTTGTGAAAGGTTTCTTACACTGATCTGTCACAAATGAGGATTACTTTTCACACTTGATTTTGTACCAAAGTTTGGAGGGCATAGACAATGTTTGGGTAACGTATTTAACTGTCTTTCTGTGAAGTCCACTGTTGCACTTCCGTCTTTTTATGTCACAGAGGATGTTTGACAGGTCATGCCTTTAGTGTGCATTTGTCTGGTATGGCTGGTTCTTCCTTGCCCACTGGTAAAGGGAAGTATTGATATTGGACTATAATAAACTCTTTTTCTTTATTACAACCTAATGCTCATAGCTTTTATAAAAGAGTGAGATTTTCACTGATTAATGTAAGACTGCATAACTTTTAGTTGTGAATGTTTTTTTATCAGTCTTATATTTACCAACAGATTAGCTAGTTTGTGTTGAATCAAGAGGGGTCAGACTTGCTTTGCAATCTTGTCAAACTGAAAGATTAAGAAGTATACAGCATGAGTTTGCATTTAATTGATTATCTTTTTAAAAATATTAATGAGATATTAAGTTCCTTCAAGAGAATCTGGTAATTTTGAACAACATCAAATTAACAGCAAGGGAAATATAAGTTTTATTTTTTACATAAAATTACTGCAGTATAATAGATGATGATAAGTTCCTTCTATCTATCCCAGAATCCTGATTTATTTTGCAGAGACTGATTAATGATCAAAGTTGAGTTCAGTTTTTATAGTATTGCATGCTGCCCATGACAGTATATTCAGGAGATAGACCACAGAGACATCAAAGAAATTGTGGTGTTGGTGTATTTTATGATAAAACATAACATTCTGCTGGAAAATAGACTGGTGCAATCTATTCATATTACATTGGCAACAGATCAACCATCAAACAGAGATGTTATTTTTTCAACATACAACAAAACTCTCGTGTACACTCATTTAGAAAAGATTTTGTCAGAGTTCTTTTTTATAGTCATAAGAATTTTCCCTGGCTATCCTTCACCTGCTTCTAAATTCTCAATCCTTCAGATGACACAAAAATAACACGCAAGGATTTTTCTCCAGAGGAGAAGAATAAAAAATTATAAAAAAATCAAGTTACAGAATGAAGGAAGTGACATAAGGCCTATGTTACCTACAAGATGTGTAGGGTCTAAATAGCATTTAAAAGACCACAGGTTTGACCAGCCCCCTGTTTTGTGTTTGCCAAGTTTTCATTCTTTTTGAAGGAGCTCTTTTACGGAAATCAAAGTCATTGAAGCTATTGTAGATAAAACAAGGATTCAAGAAATTTCTACCTTGTCCAAGTAGAGTAATTAGTTTGATGGATACGAAGCATGGGAATAACCAAATGGGTAGCAGTAGGTGCACATTCTCTTCTGTATTTTTCCAAAAGGCTTAGAACAAACATTTATTCCAAAATGAAATTAAACATTTTAACAATTACCTTCAAACATTTGTCATTTAAATGCTTAAACATTTCATAAGACAAATTATCCATGTCTGGTGGAAGAAATTCTCAAAACCAGGTTATACTGGTTTGATGAACCAGGTTCATTAAAACTTTGAATCTAATACTGTAATATAAATAATTTCCAAGCCAATTTCCAGGAACAGAATTAAATTAAAAAAAAAATCAATTCTTATGTAACCAAAAATCATGTTCAGACTTACCACAACTGTTATTATTAGCAAAGTCCATCTATCTTCTACAATCTCAAATCACTTTTAATTAATCCAGATATTGCAAGATAAATCCCATTACAGCTGACACTTTCTATTTTATCCCATGTTTTGTATGAAATATTTCTATTACTAATGTTTCTGACATTTCGTCTTTGAATTCATAGTTGTTCCTTAAGTGGAGAGTAGGTTTCCATTTCTGGTCTTGATCTGCTCATTACGATGAACTTATCATGTTATTAAAATCTTTTTTGATTGTATATAGTTGGTGGGGTTTAGGAGAATGAAAAGTTTTTAATGCCAGATCTGACACAATGGACCTTCTTACAGGATGACTGAGAGACACAGGTTAGGATTCATCTGAACTAATTTTATCTATGCTGAATTACTGCAGAGAAGTACTTCCATGGGCTTAACCCTATTCTTGTTAAATAAACATTTAAAATAGAAAGGTTCATTTGAACATATCTGTCGTCGTTCATTGACAAAAAAGAAAATTTCAGACATAATGTAAACTGTATACTGCTCATCTAGCTAGAGTTAGAAGAGCTGAATTATCCCTGTAGTACCTAGATAAATACTAACATTAAATCTTAGGGTGAGGAACTATCCACTAACTACATAAAAAGCCAGAAACATAAGTCTCAGCACCAATTCTGTTGCAATTTGTCATTGCGAGCGACTGATTTTCTTCTTCTTAGTTGCTAAGATAGTAAGCTATTAGCCATAGTAATTGATAAATAAAATTTACAAGCATCCATGTTCATTTAAATAAAGTGTGCCTATATAAAAGATACCTGACTATCATTCTGCATCAGAATAGCCTAAAATATGTCTCTACTTAGAAAACAAAGATGCCATCAAATGACCTTGAATAAAAATGCTGATTTGGAGCTTTCTGAGCTTTGAAGAAAAAAGGGTTTCATATGAGAACAGGTTTCATACTGCAAACGGAGGAAATACATTTTCTTTTGCTGGTATTTATATTGCACTGGTTGTCCACATGCCATTAATCTGTGATGTAAGAATACTATTCAGACCATTCCTATTCTTTTTCTGCTTAAAGTGTGTCCAGAGTTGCTTTCTATCACACAGAATATTCTCAGTGGAGTGTCAGTTGATTACCCTGATGTACAGTTCACTCTGAAATCTTACAAGAATAGTAAAACAAAAAGGCAAATCTCCACACAAATATAAAATAATAGAAGACACAAAAGTAAATAACTACAACTGATAAAATGCTGTGCATCATTCCCACTAATATTTTCCATACTGTGTTATGAAATGAAGTACTTTTCATTTAATTTAACAATCAATAGAAAAAAGTCAGACCTCTGTAAAGTACAGTGAAACTGGATTTTAATGAAGAATGAAGCAGAAAACTATATTAGTTGTTTGTTTTGAAGGAAAAATAAATTAATAAACTTTGTTCAGGAAGTTAGTAAAAAAAGGCTTCAAAACCATCAGCTACCTAAACTTCCAGGCATAGATTTAAAGTGAGGTTTAGATGATTACTAAAGCAGAGAGTAAAGAAGTCCAGAAAGTGAATTGTCAGCATTATGTATAGTTCTTTCATCTTCACATTAAAAATTTATTGCATTTACAAGCCATGTGGATTGAAAGTATCTTTTCATGGCTGATTAATCTTTATTTATGCTAACAGGGATAAGCTTAGAGTCCAGTGACTCGACAGAAATTAATTAACTTACTAATTTTATTAAGGTGGAATTTGGAAAGGTTAATTGCCAAAAGAAAAAATACACTGAGTGATACTGAGATTGTAACTCAAATTCATGCTGTTGTTCTGGCAGGAGGACAGTGTGGGTACCTTCTTCTCCTGTCTATTCCCACAGTCCTGTGAGGGCGAGGAGGGGATGCAGATGCAGCAGAAGCAGGTGCAGACACACTGACTGCTACACCCTTTTGCTTCTCTGTTGTGCCTGAATAGGGCAGCCCACAGGGTCAGCAGAGCCCTTACACACAGCACCCACAAGTCTTGCAGTAGCCAGATTTATTCATCGTGTCATAAACCATGTCCACTTCCCCATCTCCTGAAGGCTGGTTTTGCATGTGGAAAGTCACTGTTTCTAGGGCTCTTACCACATTGCAGACTGCATTGAACTAACAGATTAAACGCAGATTTTGGAAAGTATGTGTGTTTAAGTATTTTGCTGAAATCTGGCTTAAAAATCATTATTTCCTTGGGACATGCTGTTCTGATTCTTGACTGCTTGTGATTCCTAGCTGATTTGTTATTTATACTGCACCTTCAGTATGCAATAGAAAGCAAACAAATGTTTAGCTCTTATTTGGACCCCTGCTTAACCTCTTACTTTATTCTAAACTTGATTGTTGCAATGAAATAAAGGAAAAAAAACCCAAGAATTAGATGGCATCTTGGCCAATTCTGCGGCACTGAATATAGATTTGAGCTCTTGATACACTACCCTAAGTACCATATCAATACTAATAAAAATAAGTGGGATGTTGAACTGATTGTGGACTAGTCACCTCTCTAGCCTCTCTAACCAGTCCCTTGAGAGATTTCCTGGAGATGGAAATCGCTTTCCTTCTAGAACAGGAGTCCTCTAACTCTCTGTCGAATGAGACTGCTCAGCCTGTTTCTAAATGAGCTGGGAACTCATCTTCGTCTCTCAAAAGTCAGCCATGAGTCCTGACAATCCTGTAGTGATTTACCATTGAACAGTTTTTAAAAGAAAGCTTTTAAACACTATGGTAGTCATTTTTATCTTCAGTCATATATTTAGTCAGAAGTTTGCTAATGGTTGAACAGAAGATGGGGAGCAGACCTGTCCATATAGCAGTAACTACTTAAGTGAGAATTTGTGTGAATAGCACTATGTGATTATCCCTATGTCCCCATTCCATGGTTATTTGAACTATAAAATAATTTTAATAATTCTTATAATTTTTAAACAGTTCTAATAATTTTTAATAATTATTCTGAAATATTTTTATGTATCTTACTGGTTACTTTTTCCCTAAAAAGCAGTAAAATACTGAGTGATTACTCAGAACCTATAGATGCCCATTTTTGGCAAAGTGCACAGTGTTGGCAAGAGAAAATAAGAAAGAAATTAACCACCATACCCACTAGCGGTCAGGGCTGAGGTACTGCATTGCTTCAGTGATCTATGCAGAACAGAGCTTCCCTGATCTATGCAGAACAGAGGAAAAGCTTTGGCAGCCAAACTCATATTCCCCTTGCTCTCTGTGACCTTCTTGCAGCTGGGAGAGTGAGGAGCCTAATACTAAGATGAATTAATACATGTAGAATCTAAGGAAAGCTGTGGATTAATAAGCATGATTTAAATTAAGAACTACCTACCTGTTTTCTGCATGGAAGTAAGGAGAACAACTCAGTGTGGAAACCCATATTTTTCTTCAATGTACTTTGATTTGAATATCGTTCTTGTTCCATTTGAGCAAAGAACTTACAGCTCAACTGATGAATTGCTATCCATCCTGAACAAAGGTAAAGGTTACCATCAAATTTATACTTCCCCTCAGTCTGGTCATCTGCATAATTTGCAAAAGAAATAATATCTGCTGAAGATCTGTAGCAGTTCTTCATATGTTTCTAAAAGAACAAGCATGTTCTTCAACACATAAATATATGTTGAAATAGTTACTGACCAGGATAGTTTGCTGCATCTGACAGAGACAGTGGACTAAGCCCCAGAGATCCCTGTGAGGTATAAAGTTAATTACACCACTTAACACCCACTACTTTAGTACACTGAAGTTTAAGCAGCTGCACTGGAAAACCCCGAGTTATCCTGAATGTCTCAGCTGAGGACAGGATCTTCTCTCTCAGGTCCACAAGAGAAAGGTTATGTTCATAGAAGCAAGAGTGAAAATGCAGGCTGCCTAAGCTGTACAGGGTCCTGAAAGGGTGTTTTCTTTCTTTTGCGGTGTGGAAAGGTGGTAGGCTGCTTCTCTGCTCTTGATGAACAATATGGGAGTTGAGTGCAACCTGGAGAAGCCAGAGAAGGAAAGGAAGGTAATTTGTTTTAGAAAAATACATGAATTTATAAGAGCTCTTGGTTTTGTTTTACTTCTACAAGAAAAGCCAAAATATACTCACAAAATAAAATGTGTGTAATTAATTAGAGGAAAACACACAATACTATCACAAAATCTCCTGCATAATTAGGACTGTAATGTTGCCATGCAGGAGTTATTAAAACTTTAATTTGCTCTTGATAAGTCAATAAACTATATACTATATGTTTTCTACTGAAAAATTAAAAGACCCTCTGGAAACTTCAGTCTCAAATATATGTATGTATGCACATATTACAGAGCAATTTATCAAATAATAAATCTCTGTGGAGGACAAGCACATTGCAGTCAACTATGTTATTCTGTTGTGAAAAAGCATCATAGTGGGATGTATAAACAGGCATACAGACTGCAAGACACACACAGTAATTACTATTTTCAGTATGGGCGATGCCTTAGGTGATGTACTGTGTTCATTTTGTGTACCACAATTCAAGAACGGAGTGGACCATTTGGACAGCAGAAAGATCAATCAAACATCTGAAACTTATGACTTTAGGAGGAGAAGAGAACACACTGGGGTTATTAAGCTTACAAAAAAGAAAATTTAGGGGAGACGTGGTAACAGTCTTCAAATATATGCTGCCTTCTGCCAAAGATGAATAATCTACTCTTCTGTCCCTGCTGAATAGACCAGGAAATAGTGGCCTTGAATTGCAGAAAGGAAGATTCCAATAAGACACTCAGGGGGAAAAAGAGAAATCTGAAGCACTTGGAAGTACTATAATAAAGTTTTTGATGGCTAAGGAGCTTTAACTGGTGAAAATTTGTAGAGAGTAGATTAGATTAATATTTTTCAGAAATGGAACAGATATGTATGAAGTTGTCTTGAAGGAAAGTATCAACTTATATATAGCTTCTCTTCTGTGGTTTTTTTTTTTTCCTCTGTTTCTGAGACATCTGAGCATTGCTCTTCAGTTAGTTTCCTGTCTGGCATAAGAGGAGACTGCAATGCTCATCTCTCTTATTCAAAGCACAGGGTATTTAGCTCAGACCAAATGTTCATGATTTTAGTTTTGAGTCTCATGAATTTAATTGTGGACTTTGAGACACTCTGGCAAAAAACATTAACTTTGTAAGTTTGATCCTTATTGACCGAGACTAATATACTCAATTGGTCTTTCAAGATGATGATCCAGAAAACCTTTGACTGCATCTTTGGTTCTGAAAGTAAGTATAAAGTGAGATTCAGATTCAATTTTTTCTCATGAAATTTATCCTGCCTTGGAAAAAATTAAAAAATTATAAAAGACATGACTAAACTTAACTGCTATCAATCCTTTGAAAAAAAGATACTTTTTTCTGACCTCTACAAATTCCACATGACAGTGCTACTCCTTTTCCTACATAACCAAATGCAAATGGTTGATATGCTGTTCAAAAGAGGTTCGTTGTTATCTTTTTTAAACAAAATTAATCAAAATTCTCCACTGAATTCTTATATAACCCAAAGTGATATAAACTGATATTGTACTTTATCCTACCCTCCTTATAAGCTGTCTCATCTTATCTGATTAGTTCTGTAGTCACAATCTGCTGTAAATATCTGGCTGAAATATTTCTTAATAAAATAACTCTTCATATGATTATATGATTATATATCCTCAATAAAAATATATTTAAAAAGATTAGTGGAATTGAAAGAAAAACACACCCTCAATAGTTGTGTAAACTGCACTCTAAATAGGACTTCTCCTTTAAAAAGCACAATAAATATACATTTTTAAAGGGTTATTTTTGTAATTTTTCAATGTTACACTGCTGAGTACTATGGGAGATACTGAGACTCAGTACTAAAGCTGGAAGTGTGTGTAGAGTCCAGACAGAGATCTCATGGAGAGGCACAGGAAATCCAGCATGAAAGATGGAGTTAACTGCTCTCCAAGAAGGAACATCTCCGCACAGGGAGGTTAGGCTTCTGTCCTACAAAATATTTCACTCAAATGACTACCTCCAAACTACTTCTGAAGAAAACTGTGAGCAAATGGGTGCATGCAAAGACACTGTTCTAGTTGCTGGGCAATGTTTGTTAGAAATGTTAAAGCAAGAAGTTCGTATTTCCTGCTCCTGCTTCTGTATTTTAGGCTCCTGATAATCACTGCTTATCTTTATGTTTCTTTTGCAAGAAGATGAAGTAGATGAACAGTAAGAGGAATGAACAAGACTACCCTTTTTTATTGGAAAAAATGCTCATTAGTGAATTAAAGTGTAAATATTTGGTTGATATAAGTATTTAGATCATAACTTTGGAGAAAGTGTAAAAGCACCTAAGCTAAACTGCTACAGCCAAATATTCTGTTCCAATAATGCCTTTGGCTAAGTAAAAATTGTGAACTATGCCTGGATCTATTAGTGGCAGATATGTTTTATTATAGGGAGTAATCATATAATAAAGATCAATCATTTGTTCTCTTTTATTTTTTGAACTAGTAAGACTTGAATGCTTGTTAAGATTCTAAGGGAAGGGGAGTAATTTATGTCAGTAATTCAAGATCAGATTTTATGAGTAAGGCTAAATGCAGCCTTATTTTTGACAGCTAGACACAAAGACCAGATTGCTCCAGTATATTCCAGTTTTGCTCCTGTTCCATCACTGAGTCTGAGATGCACTATTTTCTATAGAGCTGCTAAAGAGACTGACAATTTTCATTCTATCACATTACAGCAATAGCATGTCCTTTCCTGTGGCTTCAACCTTGAGGCATGTATATCAGCATCTTTAATATTTTTGGTTTGACAACACAAATCCAGGAAGAGTAAGATTATGATATACATCTGTGAGTTATTTAATTTAAATAGATTTGTTTCTTCTCTTAGTGATATCATACAAAGAGTTCCAATAACAGTAATAGAATTCTTTTCCCACCTGATAACCTCTTCAAGACGATTGAAACATTTTTGATTCATTGCCTGGCAGAGGCCAGTAAAATAGATATCAAAATGATTATATCCTCTGGACATTTTTCCTCTACCTGCATGCATTAATAATACATTTTAAACATCACAAAGAAGCTTTGATTTCCAACTTGCAGTAATAGTTGAAATTAGAAGAGGATTGCTGTGTGTATGAAGGAGAGAGAACAAGAGAAGTACTTTTCCTAGATAGGGCTGAATCGGACCAAAGAAGCACAAGAAAGAAAATAAAACAAACTGTACAGTATCAAAGATATTTCTTTTTAACTTTGTTTGTTAAATTTTCTATAACAGGAAATGAATTAAGTTAAGCTAAAACTTCCATTCCTTTGTTGTACAGAAGTAGTGGTGTTATCACCTTTCTCTTATAGCCTGCAAGACTGGATGAAAGTAATAAAAATTAAAGTTCCAGAAAAAATACTATTAGCAGTGCTAAATGTCTGCTCAGGGTTTAAATAAGGCTGTATTCATAAATACATAACTTCACAAGTTGTTCCTCATATGACTTTTAACTCCTGTAAATCTATTTACCTAATATTGATAAATCACAGACAATTCTTAAAAAATATTCGGAATTCTGCAAATTCATTCTTTGTGTATCAAATTAGTAGCTGTCATCATAATTGGGTGTTTTTTAAAAACTGAATACAATAATACTGAGAACTATAAACAAAGATTAGGGGTAGGAAAATATATGCACAGAAATAAAAGTGAGTTTTTTATTCAAGAATATTAAATTTAAAGAACAATTCTATATGATACAAGAATATATGAATGTAACATTGCATTTAGTATTATGTCCCTGTGACTCAAGTTCTTTGGTCTACAAAGCCAGAAGTTGATTTTTCAAGAGTTTAAAATATAGCTTTGCAGATGTCAGCAATCTCAAATCTTAGGATTCGAGATATCATAGAGTGATAGAAGTTTCCTTCTACCCTTAAATACTGCCACTGTTCCAGATTTATCCCACATGTTTAACAATACCATCATAAATAGGGTAATGGTTATTATAATACAATGTTTGTTGCACATCAATTTTACATATGGCAAAGTGAGTTAGAAAGTTTTTGAGGTTTTGCTAAAGTCATTGTGAGTCCCAAAACTGTTATATCCTGCCTTTTTAAGTATGTTTGTTCAGGGTCTGCCAGATGAGTGTAGCGACCAGACAGCTGGACTGAGGTTTCCAGCTTACAGCTAAACTTCCTTTGTACTGTGAGACACTGAAAATAATTTTGAGGGCAATTAAGAGAAGTTGTATCTAGACAGTGAATTTAGTGCAAGAATTCAAAGTCTTAGTAACATGGCTTTCTGTTCAGCTGACCATAGCTGTTTTTTACTCCTGGGAAATAATGTGGGTAGCAATTCAGTTTCCTGTATCCAATTATGAATTATGTCAAAGTAGTAGCCAAATTAATCTTCACAAAAAGAATTTGGAAGATGTGTGGGAAAGATTGCAAGGTAGTCTCACTGCAAATGAAATAGGAATATTTGAATCTCAGAGAAATATTTCTACGCTTCTTGTACAAATTTTCCCAGTGTCCATTCTTAGTAAAAAGAAGTAGAATGAGAACTTACCCTTAAATGTTATATCTGAATCAGTGTAATAAAAATATTATGTTCTAAGAAAACATGCATGAAATGAAGAAGAAAAAATAGTTTTTATCTGAACATTTACATGAAGTAATGGGTGGAAAGATGTTAGTCTCTCATGAGTTCATGGAAACCTATGGGGAAATGGAAGTAAATATGAAACATTAATTTAACCAGTATCTTAACATATGCAATATCTATCCAAGAAAGGCTATTTATACTACCATATGGACATACTGTGTGAGCTGATAGTATACTGAAAATAACAAAAAAGGCTTTCTCGTGTTTGGGCCCTCCCTACGCTCTTAAAAACTACGTGACCTTAAATCCATAGTGAAAACAAGAATGCAATTTGATTAAAACATATAAAGTAAATAAAATGTGAATGTTACGATATGAGGCAAGCTGATATTTTGCTAGGTTTTTCTTTTTATGTTATTCAGAAGATATAAATAAAACCAGTACCTAATATAAAGGGTACTAAAAAGGGGAAAAGAAAATGAAAACATGACTGGAGGAAGCCAAAACCAGGCATAGCCTAAGGTCATTTTCAAGCAAAAGTCCTACAAAAATGTATGGATTTGATTACTTATTTACCATAAACTCTTAAGTAGTCATTTATTTTACTGCAAAACACTAATCAAATGCAATATGTGTTTTCATTGCTACCAGCTCAGCAGAACATCACATAACACTGACTTTACAATCACTTTGCATTCTGTTTATATGGAAAGTAATGTATTTGGATCAAAATGTTCATCTGTATACACCTTTTCCAAAATGATGAACAAATGAATTCTGTAGTGTAAAAGATGAAAGAAACAAACCTATCAATATTAGAATAATTTAATTTTAAAATATTAAATACGTCAGTTATTTCTCTGTTTGAATGAGAAAATCCTTTGTGGCTTTCAAAATTAACTGACTCTCCTGTTGGCAGTCAAAGCTCAGAAGCCAGTTATTTTTTTCCATTAAAATAATCTCTCCATGTCCTAGAAGGGGAATGGTTTGTTTATGGGGACAAGCATGAAAAACCAATGGTGACTTCATTCCCTCTGCTAATTGATTTTAGTTAATCTTCTGAGAACTGTTCTACTTTCCTGGTTTCATAACAATTAGATTCTGAATTACCTACTAGTATACACTAGTGACAGGAAAAGAAAATAAAGCTTTTATGAACCTTGCATTAAAATTGAAAATCAATCTGGGATGCCTTTCTACAAGGGTATGGTGCTGGCAAACAATCAACTGGTGTCAATACAGCACTAACAGTGTCTTCTTACACATTTGTCAAAAAAACACTATCAAAACTAAACGGGAAATATAACGGTGGACTACTTGTTTAAGGAAAGAAACAGTGGGAAAACTACCTTGTATTAATGAAACCAAGGAAACAACAGCAGCATAGATAAAAGTTTGCAAAAATCATAGCCAACGTCTATGTATGGTGGAAACACCATACACTACTCACAGGGGGCAATCACACTATTAACGGTCATCCCAAATCATTCCAAAAGGCTATAGTTTGTGAAGGTTTTACATTATATTCACCTGAATATAAATTAAAAATTATTAATTAATAACTTTTTTACAACACACTTAGTATTTTCAACTTTCTGACGTCCATCTGTTTACAGCTGTAACTTTGTACTGAGAATAGGGATAAAAAAAACTAACAGGTCTGGCAACATGAAGGTTTTGCATGAATAGACCTTCCCAACCTGGGTCCTAAACCTGATCCTATTTCTGCCTTCCTGAAGAATATAGCAAACAGGTTCCCTCTTATAGGTCATGGAACGTAACACACACAGAATTTTTCAGAGGCAGAATTTTGTTAATGGTAACGTGGAGGTGAGAAAAGATCAAAGATGACCTGAGATAGTATTGTCTTTTATTCCTCAGACTGTATATGAAAATTTGTTTTTCTTATTAAAGGTTCAGCAGAAGTTGTCAGAATTCTTTTAAACTATGAAAAAATGTGTTTATACATTGAAGAGAACCTTTAGTTTATATGACAGATAAAGGAACACTCATACTTTCTGTTCCATAAATTCTTTTTATGTCATATATTTCCATATTATTCTAGTATCTTGCCATCTCTAATCTATCAGGGATAGCTGATATTTTCACTCAACCAGTGGAGACAATATTTTCTTTAACTTCAGCGTTATAAAAAGACTTGGTTATACTGCAAAATCACAAATAAAATAATGGCTATAAAATATGTTAAATACTATGTTGAGAAGGCTGCTGCCATGTTTTCTCAGTAGTGTCATTATTCTCAGACATATTATATTTTACAGTTTTCTTCTTAAATCTCTTGTTTCTCAGTCTCTTTGGAGTTAAAGAGCCTGGTTTGGCTACACACTTTACTTGCACAACTTCCTTTACTTTGAATTTTGCATGACAGGTAGGAGGTATGAGGCAATCTTCCTCACAGCTTTTGCTCAGTGCATGCTTAGACTGCATTATTCCATCTGTGCACATGCAGTAGAAAAGGAAAAAAAGGAAAACCATTAAGGAAGTGTATACACTAATGTCATGGTTATTCAAACTGTTTTATATGTTTTCTACATAGAAGTAATTGTGTGGTAAATCTAAGCATTTGAAATCTATACATCAAAACATACCCTGAGTTTTGTGGATAAGAAACATGATAGTTAGATTCTGTGCATGACTGACTTAAGCTAGATCTGAAGCAACAATATTATCCCTTATTATGAGCAGAGCATCACTGTGAATGGACTGTTAACCTCAAACAAGAGTCTTTGGTTCAACTACTCACTCTAAAGGTCTGTCAGACATTTTCTGGGTTTTAGTTATAGTTTTCATAAGAGAAACACTGGTGAAAAATAAGATAAGATCACTTACTCTGCTGAATATGGTTTTACTGGTAAATTGAGGCATTTTCTTTTGCACTGTCTTTAACCAGAGAGCAACCACAGACAGTTGAAGCTCCTGTATTTTCCAGCCAACTCAAACAGGCTTCACAGTTTGGAAAGCTGGACTCGGTGCTGGGGCAGCAGCCTTGCCCTCTGCAAGTTCTGGAGATTTCAAATTATCCTGAGCAGAGACTGGAGTGAGAAGAAACATCAGGCATGCTGCAAACCAATGGATTACAATCACAGAACAACAAAAATAAAAACCATAAAAGGTTCAACTTAGGAGGAAATCATAAAGACATTGGATGCTCTACACAGCACAGATTGGCACCATCTCTGCTTTCCTTTATTTTACCATTGATTCCAACAGTGTTACCCAGCTTCCAACAATCTTTTGAGCAATAGTAGTATTATGGCTCTGAGCACTTTTGGCTCTGAAATAGAATGCAAATGTTGATAACCTGCTGGCAATGGACATAACACACCCTCTTCCATGTCAGCAGTGAAAGCCTCAGACATTTTGTGCTCTCAACAGTTCCAGATGGCAAATCTTCAGATGCTCCTAATTTCTAAGATACACTGAAACAATGTGCTTCTATGGGAAATAGGACTGGAGGACTATGAAACTGTAGAGTGTAAATAGCTTATCATCCAGGCTATGAAATAAATATGGTTTAGTCCACCAGTTCACCAGCACAATCACCAGCAGCATTTACAAAAAGCACACTTTGAGCTGGCTTTCTGCCAGTATGTCTGAGTGAAACTACCATTACTGATGAGAAAGCAAGGTCTTCAAGTCTGTGCTGCTTGTGCAAATATGCCCTTATATGCAGTGGCAAGGAGATGACCTCTCGAGATTATTGGTGTCTCAGGGAGCTGGGTGAAAGGTACTCTGTCTGCTGTCACCTCTGTTCCTTGAGGGACAGGTTGTCCTGCAGGAAAATATATCTACCTACTCTGTCAGTCTTTGAGAGGGTCCTGCTCTATGGAAGAGTAATAGCTGGTCAAATAGGGAAACATTTCTCATTTATTGTATCATCATTGTTAATTTCTTATACTCAGTTTTGTCTTCTCTTCTACTACCTAGAGCTATATTGATGCATTTAACCCCTACCTAGAAAAATATAGCCCTGAATCAATCTCCTTTTGTTACAGGTGTTTTGTAAAGCATCAATCACTCATTTATTTGTAGGTGGAGAAAGGAAGAAAGGAAACAGTTACATTAAGTAAATTAAACCCATTAGGATGGGTTTAAAGTTTCAAAATACCCTTTATCATTCCCAATATTTCCCAAATATTATCTTGAAATCTTAGTGTTGTTTAAAACAAATAAAAAGAAGAGCACACAGTGAAAACTCTTTGAAGGGAAGGAACGTAGAAACAAATCAATTGATACAAGTCCCTTTTCTATCAGTTTTGAATCACAGAGATAAGGGCTGAAAAAATACTGAAGAAAACTGCTTACTTCATTTGAAGTCTAAGCAGATGTTTTAATCAAGTATGGTGGCACTTTTAATGCTATCATTCATTATTAGGATGTCAGTTTTACATCTCAAATCAAAATGACTGCTGCCTCAGTGCAGAATACTGCTATTCAGGTGTCAGAGCTATGCTCTAGTATAGTCTTCATCTCTGCTCTGTTCCTGTGCCTGGTGATTTCCAAAGCTCAGAAGGCAATTCATGAGGAAACAAAGCGGCATGGTTTTAATGAAAGGGGATTAAAGATTCTGGGTCAGGCAATCAGAGCAAAAAGGGGTCCCTCCTGATTTTGATGAAGTTTCAGGGAGCTAAATGGTATAATAAAGAATGACTTTTGCAATTGCCTTTCTTTCTTATCATTAGATTAATACTGAAAAAACTGACACTTTAAAAGGTTTAATGCTGAGCTTAGAGCTGTAGTGCTGCTGCAAAGTGGTTGCTTTTCTTGTTGAAAGAGCAATGCAACAAAGAAACTCATGTTGCTTCCGTTTTAAATTGAAGGTTTATATCCATTTATAGTTCTAATTCTAGGACATTATTGGGAATAGAGAATTGTCGTGCCCTCCTGCCCCCTTTCATTTGCCATGATTTCAATGACATTAAAAGTTCTGGGTCAAGAATCAAGTCTTCTTACTCATGTGAAGAAATTCCTTCACATAGCATCTACATTTCACTGTCTTGCTATAGGTTTCAAACTTTTTGTACACATTTTAACAGGATGACATGCTTCCTGTTTTCTCTTTATAAACCCTCCCTCTCTAATTATTTGTCTAAAAAATTCAATTCTTTCTCCCAAGAAACTTGATGTTTAATAAACACTTTTAAAAACCTTCTGAAGATGCTTCAGAAGTATACCTTTCACACCACATGCCTACAGATGTTTTTATTCAAGCAACTTTTCATTGAAAGGTTGACAAGAATAATTTTAGTTCACAGCAGCTCTGTCTTATGACTACAATTCTCTTTAATATTGTGTATTGGGTGTGGCTGAGATGGAGTTAATTTTCCCCATTTCTGCCCTCACATTGTTGTGCAGTGTATTTGTAACTACAAAGACGTAAATAGCACACCAGTGTTTTAGCTACTGCTGAGCAGTCCTTGCACAGCATCAGGGCTGTCTCTCCAACATTCCTCTCATGGACAACAGTAGGCTTGGTGCTGGGCAAAATCTCAGTAGGGGACAGAGGAATATAACCAGGACAGGTGACCCAAACTGACCGAAGGAATATTCCATACCATATAATGATCTCTTAGACATAAAAGCTAAGAGAAAAGAAAATGTGAAGGTGGGATGTGTGTGTGTGTGTGGGTGTGATTCATTATTATGACAAGTGTCTTCTGGAGCAGCCACTACATGTTCTGAAGCCCATACTGGACATCACCTGCTGATGGGAAGTAGAAAGCAAATCTTTTGTTTTCCTTTGCTTCTGCTTGTGGCCTTTGCTTTTGTTTTATTAAATTGACTTTATCTTTTTCCCCATCTTAATTTCTCCCGTCCCTGTCCTACTGAGAAGGGGAGTGATAGAGCAAGCACCTTGGTGGGCACTTTGTATCCAGCCAAGGTCAACCCACCACATGTTGGCAGCAAAATTTTACTGCTCATGTTATAAACCAATATGAAATATGGGCTACAAGTGTAAAAATTACTACCTGTAGGGTCCACTGCAACAATGACTGTGAATGAAACACAGGAATGCAAAATCTTATATGGTGCAATATCATAATAGCAAAATCTAAAACCAAAAAGGAAGACACTACTGAGGCACTGTAATGCAATGTCAGGATACACACACTCTACAGATTTCAAACCCACTTTGATTTCTATTCCATATGTTAAATGTACCTCTGTTTCTTAATGATATATCTATTTGTAGAAAGTCATTTTATAGTGTCTTTGTCTCCAGTTAAATAAGGTCTGTTTTCAAGGAACTAAGTTCTATTTTAAGCTTAGAAAACAGTATGTTTTCATAAGAGGGACTGTGTTGGTTTGGGCTGAGATAGGTTTAACTGGTTGCTGGTTGGGGTTAAACCATGATGGGAAGCATAATAACTTGCTGAATAATATTCTATATCTGGACTTAAAAAAAAAAGGAGCTGTCTTCCAGTGTTATGTTCAGGTAAATAGGAAGACTCCTATACCTTTATAATGTGCTACCCATAAACCATAATGACAGCACCTTCTTCACAGCTTCACCTATTTATTGGGTTTACGTGGCAAGGTGTTGGTAGTGGAGTGGCTTCAGGGGTGGCTTCTGTGAGAAGATGCCAGAAGCTTCCTTTATGTCTGACAGCACCAACACCAGCCAGCTCCAAGAAGGATCCACTGCTGGCCAAGACAATCAGTGACAGTGACATCTCTGGGATAACCTATTTAAGAAGGGGGAAAAAAAACCCCTGCACAATGGCCACTGCAGACGAAGAGAAGAGTAAGAATATGTGAGACAAAGAACTCTGAAGACACCCAGGTCAGTGAAGAAGGAGGAGGAGGGATGCTCCAGTCACTGGAGCGGAGATTCATGTGCAGCTCGTGGTGAAGACTGTGGTGTGGCAGGTTCCTCTGCACCAGCAGGCTCTCTGGGGGGTGACCTGTGACTGATCTCAGCCATGTAAACAACAGTTTCAGGTATCTGGTGCCAACCCCCTGTGCTGGCCGACCCCCACCTTGTCTGCACAGTGGCTGTTGTGGGGCAGGTCAGACCCCCCAGCCAATGAGGACCAGTGTGACCACATTTGACCACAGATGTGATGTGACTACGGTATGAATGGAGCCCTGCGGGGGGGTCAGTTCTGTCATTCCTCCTTGCAGCAGCAGGGCTGCAGTTGGAGGTTATTACCTTGGGTCTGGATGCTGCCCAAGGAATCTCCTCAATGTTGAGAGACCTCACCTGACTGAGTGGTTGCACATTTTGAGTTAGCATTTCTAAAATCTTGAGAATTATTACCTCCCTCGGGTAGTATCAATTCCATTTGACAACATGAATCTGTATTCACATGTTGATGCAGCTTTAATTGGTTTAACTAATTAAAATTTGTTAAAATAGTTAAACCAGAATATCAGATTCTAATGTGATATTCCTATGTATGCTTCATCTATGTAATAAGTAATAGAGAGAACCTCGGTATCAAACTCTGTTAAAGCTGCACTTTCACAAACTCATATTAAACCTACTTTTTGCTAATACCTTTGATGGTTTTTCCTTAAGAGGCCAAACCCACTCATTCACAGTAGGAGGGGAACGATAGAGCAGCTTCACTAGACACTCAGCATCCAGCCAGGATCAACCCACCATGAACTACTAAACAGGTTGCTTATAGAAGAGACAAGAATCACCTGATAATATTTCAAGATTGATCAGAAGAAGGACAAAATACTTTTAATTGTATTTTGCTCTTCCTATGGTATAGAGGATAAAGAGAATCTCTTTGCCTTTTGGACTTTGATTTATAGTCTTTCCTCTGACTTCTTCATCTTAGTCTCGATTGCATTCTCATGGGCATATGGCAGTTTATGCATACATACTTTAGAACAAGCATAACACTAGTGATTAAGATATGCAGACCTTACACATGCATCTGAACAACCTCTGTCTCAGATGTTGCAGAAATCTATTATTTGATTTCTAATGGAATAGACACAGTTGAAGAGGTTTGATGAGTTTTAGGAACATTGAAATACTCATAGAGAAAAAACAGATCTCACACAGCTTTAATAACAAGAAACTTTTCATGGTTCAAATTTACTCACTTAATTGAATCAGCTGCAGATCATCAATAGAAGTTTTTGTGTTTCTTTTCCAAAGAGATGCCTGGAGATACTACAGCAACATTTGAAGTCAGTGAAAAGTTCTTTCTTAATTAAACCCAAGTAAAAGCTTCAATTGAATTTCTTCCTTAGGTAATCCTTTTGCACCTTGTTCAAATTTAGTATAGGAGTAAGAATAGTATTAATCAGATATAGCAAGCCCATACAATGTATAATTTTAGTTTGTTGTTTGTTTGCTTTTTTTTTGTTTAAACAAGTAACAAAATCCAACAAAAATATGCTAGGATTAGGATATTAAAAGCCAAATTGCAATGGAAGCTTTCTTTCAAGTCTTTCTCAAATTAGCAATTCTCGGTTTGTCTCACTTGTGGGTTCCCTCCCCACACCTGAAAAGTAGGAGTGAAATGCTCCCAGCAGTAACATTGCAATCCATTGACTCTAGCAACTGAATATAGCTCTGCTTACAAAAAGCTAGTTTCCTCCATTCTTAAAATGAAGGAAATGAAATAGGACAGACAACAAGGTCTTAAAACACTGTCGCCCCCTGCTGCCCAAAAAGACAGGGACTAGCTTGTCTGGAGTTCTCCATTAGCCATGGTGTAAGTGGATTTCATGCTCTGTGCTCATCCTAACCTGATGAGACTCCCTGCCTATCTGTAAGCCTCTCTGCCAATTTCTCTCACAGCTCAAGGCTTAATGGGCCTTTCAGGAGGTAGACTGCTCTTCACTAGCCCCACAAATAATAATTTCTATAAGCCTGGGACTCTTATCCGCAAGTATTCCCCTCTCTACAGCCTGATAATTCACCTCTAATTACTGCTGCATGAACACCGCTGTTCTCTCAGGCTCAATTCCATATCCTTTCTCTTCTGTGCTACTTGGTACATCAGGAAATCAATAGATAGATAAGGAAAGCTCTCCCACCGCTCTGCCTTTCCCAGATTTAGCATTCCTTAACAATTCTAACACTTGCTTCTACATCCTTTTCCCAGCCTGTGAGAGTTGCCATTTTTATTCCCTGTGCCTTATCTGATTTCAGACTGTTTCAGACCTGATCTCAGGTCTGCTTTGTGAATGCCCTTGAATGAACCTCTTCTGTGGCAATGTGGGACTTCGAAATCTTGTCACAGATTTTCAAGTCCTAATAGTTGCACAAATGGTGATGTTATTCCACAATTAACCTTCACTTACAGCATCAGTTCTCACAAATGATAATGACATTCTGATTTAATTCTATGTATAGTTTGATTAGATGATTTTAATACAATTATAGAAATACATGGTAAAAAATTACCAACAAAATTATGATTGTGGAACGTTCAGTCATGGATAAAAAGGACATTTTGGACAATGAGATATTTCTTATTTATCCTTATTTAAAGTGGATAAAGTAAAATAAAACCAGATATAATAATTCTTTCCTGTAATAGGGATCACTTACTTCGCAAGCTCAAATGTTTCTTTATGTATTCTCATTTTAGTAGTCACAGTTTAGGTCCAACAGTTCTAAATCTGAAGCCGTAAATATAAGTCAGTTAAGATGATAATTTTGAAAACTGTAAATTTCTAAAACATTTCCTCCAAGTAAACCAAGCTCATAATTTTGTATAGGGAGTTTTAGATTAACAAAGAACTAAGATATATTAATGTGGTAATACTTATATCTCAAGTCCTGGGCAAGGGTCTTTTGATATTTGTGGGGGTTTGGGTAATTTTTCCGACAATGGATATGCATGTTTTCAGCTAGAAATTATTAAAAATCCAGATGATGCTGAAAAAATCTGATGCATTTACACATGGATATAAAAAGGTTTAGTGTTCTTCTGGTGCATCTTGGATAAGGCTTTCTCCTAAGACCAGTACAAGGAGTAATTACCTGCCTGAGAGAATTTCTGAAATAAGGTTTCCAGCAAACTGTATCCTATTACTTCCCACAGCACTCTGCTGACACATTTTGTGTCAACACATCCTGCTCAAACAAGTGAGATCACACTGAAGCAGAGCATCTTACCTAAAAGGTTAAGATGTCAATGTTGCAAGAAAATGAATGACCCCAGGAGACTGAACTGCCTGAACCCTCATCAGCTCCACAGGGGGAGCAGCCCAACTCCTTGCAGACTGACTCTTTTCTTCAGGATGCTGAAGAGCCACCTCTTGGTCCCAGCTGTGAACAACAGCCTAAAAAATGCCTCTCTCTCCCTCGACCTCTTAGCTGCACGGTGAAAGTAATGAGTTAATCCCTAGTTAGTTGACAAGGGAAAAAATACATTTCTATTCTTTTCTGGGTAGATAATCGTAGAAACCTAGAATGGTGTGGGTTAGAAAGGTCCTTAAACATCATGCAGTTCCAACCCCCCTGCTATAGCCAAGGATACCTTCCTCTAGGCCAGATAGTTCAAAGCCCCATCCAGCCCGGCCTTGAACACTTCCAGGAATGCTGCATCCACAATTTATTTGGGCAACCTGTTCCAGTGCTTCACTACCCTCACAGTAAAGAATTTCTACCTAATATTTAATCTTAATCTTTCCTCTTTTAGTTTAAAGCCATTCTCTCTCGTCGTGTCACTACATGCCCTTGTAAAAAGTCCCTCTCCAACTTTCTTGTAAGCCCCCTTTAGGTACTGGAAGGTGCTCTAAGGCCTTCCCAGAGCCTTCTCTTCTCCTGGCTGATCCATCCCCCCTCTCAGTCTTCATAGGAGCACCTCTCCAGCCATTTTTGTGGCCCTCTTCTGCACTCACTTCAACAGGATGAAATTGTGTAAGTTACAATTTGTAGAACTGGGGTTTTAAATTGTGAAACCAGAATCTATAAAGCAAAATAGAAGGAAAAACACCCATCAAGAAATCTTCCATAGTACAGTAGCCCAAGTGCGAAGAGGAAAACCTCAGCTGACAGTGAAGCAGTAAATGAGACTAAATCATATAAAACTGTAAGAGCAAAATTTCAGCACATATACTGTGAAATACTGAGAATGAAACAACAATAGTATTTTTCATTCTCTTTGAAAACATTTCATTGCTTTATTAAAGTAGGTAGCTTTCTTTTTTTTCCTTTTCCCTGAGATAACTAAAATATTAATGAAAATGGATAGTAGTTTCCTGGCCGAGGGATAACAAACTCATTGTAAATAGAGCCTCATTTCTGGTTGTCCAGCTGTAGACTCTTCCTTTCGACTGAGTTTAAAAAAATTACTGAGAAAATGTATTTTGAAAATAAAATCCTTTCAACAGTTTCCATTTGTGTAAACAAAAATTAAAGCAGCTGAAAACACTAAAAAACTGTTTTGAAGCATGTCCCAAACCTTAAGGGGCACTTGCTTGCTCTTCAACAGTATTCAACTTACATCTGGGAAACCAAGAAGCCTTTCATTTGGTTGAAGGTCAAAGCAAACTACAAAGACAAGTGCCAGTTGTTTATCTGGATGTTTTTCTTTTCCTTATTCCTGACTTAATATTCTTTAACTAAAGGGATAAGTATGATTCAGGTGACATATACACAAGGTTCTTCTCCACCCACATTGGATTTGATCTTTAGTTAAGTGAAACACTGTACGAGACTTGATAAGCCTTGCCAGTAAAATAGTAACATTTTAGTAGAATAAATAAGAAAATACAAGAAACTACAAATATTTTAAATAACTAAATCTGAGGACACTGTAATGCCCTCAAGAACTATATAGATAGATTGGCAGAAAGTGGAATATTTTAGTGAAAGAAAGGTTAAAATTACAAAAAATGTTGTAAAGGCTATGTTGAAATTACTGAAGTTGTTATCCACTCTATATAGCCAGTTGTTCTGGCTATAAAGAATTTATTTTTCATTCTACTTGAGTGAATAACAATTTTCATTCTCTTATTTAAAATGAACAGACAGAAAGTGAATAGACCTTCTCCCTGTTTATAAATGAGATCCATATGTTTTAAAAAATATATGAAAATGACTTAGAATTATTTTCAGAAAACACATAAAAGCCACAGGAAAATCTTTCTTGTATAGCAGTAGGACAAAAGTGCTACAGTCTCTTTTATTTGCTTCTATCAGGAAATTCTGGGGCTAAAGGGAATTGCTTAGGAAATGGATGGATTTCATAAAGTTTTGGATCAAAAACTTTCAGATTTCCTGAAGGTTGCATTGTAAGCCTGTGGGTTGTGCTGTAATCTTAAACATTGCCATTAATTTTGCCAAATATTTTAGATGAACCAGAGAACCTTAATGTCTTTTACAATTGCTGTACTGCAAACTCAGTTGTATCTTACTAGATTTTTCCATTTATATGTGAATTTTAAAGTATTTTATTTTCAAAAATATAATGGTTTTACATCGTGTTATCATCTCCCTTCAGTTTCAGTCAGCCAAAGTATTGCTCATAGTTCCTGCCGCAGTAGTGCTTCATGTAGAGAGAAGCTTCGGTTTTGGATAGTGCCATGAATTCCAAAACTGCCAGTTCTCTGTGTCGGGACCATGTGGTCTACTCAGGCTCAGGTAAGCTGCAGATCTGGAGGGATGTCCATGACACCCCTAGCTAGTCACATCCAGTTCCACAAGTATCCCATATAAACGGCTTTGTGGAAAGTTCTGTTAGCCAAGCCATGGATGGAAAACAGGGATGGAGACAGGTATCACTGCTGGGCTACATTCACCTCTGGACAGCTACAAAAGAAAAGTGAAGGTCACTTTTTCCATTAGATTCTTTCAGGCATGAATGCATTGGTATGTGCATATTTTGAGACAACGTCTGAGGGAAGTATGCAGGCTGTCAGGAGAGAAAATGATTATAAGCCAGTGGAAAATACATAGTTGATACAATTTTAAATTTCCCCCTTGTTTTCAGAATAACCACTAAAGCATAATTCTGAAAATCTGATTTAAAGAAATGTATGCACATAATTTGTTTAGGATAAAAATTTTATTGTATGTTACTTTGTACATGTAGTACAATCATGCACAGAGTTGCAAGTTTAAGATATAATTTTATCGAAACATGGACATTTAAGGGTAAAAGGAAAATTTTCACACTGCTGACATTGTTCTACAGTTTCGGTGACAAGGAGCTTACCTGAAACGTTTCACATGGGTCTTTTGTCGCAACAATGGAATCTATACTGTTGAAAAATGCATATTTTAAATTTTAGTATATAATATAATAGTATATAGAGCATATAATATAACATAATATTGCAATACTATTACAATTTTACTTCACTGGATATTGCCATTAAATTACTGATGTAATTATGTTAAACATAAAAATTCTGGGAAGTTAAGTTCTGTGACAGAGATAGTGATTTCCTGTTCTTCAGTTAAAAAGGACAATTCAAACATGCCAGAAGGAAGATTCACAGAATAATTGACTTGTCCAGTTTTCAGTACAAAATAATTAAATAAACATGAAAGAAGAATAAATCCTTTTATAAAATACTCATAAGAGACTTCATATCCTGAAGTTGCTCAATTTATGTAAGGGGTGACTTTCGTTTTAACATCTGCCAGCCTTCATTGTCATATTGCAGAAACACATCTTTATGTATAAGCAGAGAAAAAGACTGACAAGGTCTTTGCCAATATGGAAATATCTTCTTTGATCTTTTCGCCCACAAAGAGTGATGAAAAAAACAACACTAATTTGGCTTTTGTACTTTATGGTTGATGAAACATTACCAGTTGTCAGAGGTTTTTTAAGTATTCATGAATACTAGTGCTCTACAACATGGATAATACAAGTGCACTTGATTATTTATAACCCAAGACATCAAACCGGAGGCTCTGAGCCAGACAAGTGTTTAGTTTACATTCTGGCTCTTCATTCTGTTTTGTTTTTTGCTTATTTGTTTCTCCAGAAGAGATTGCCTTCTGTTCCTGAAATGAATTCATTGCTTAGAAGCATTTGTAAATCAAAGACCGGTCTAGTTCCCTCGTTGTCTTTCTCTCTGTGTGTTGTTTTAGGCTGACTCTGCTCTCCTCACATGCATTTGCAGCTCCTCTTCAGCCATACCAAGTGAAGGGGATGCCATTTTCTACATTAGTGTCTCCGTGCTTGTGAAATCTGGTAATTGGAAAAAGAAGTGTCTTAATTAAAAAATTATTTTTTAATTTTTGTGAATTAATAATGGTCAAAAATATTTATAAAAACCTTAACACTGTTTTTCTGTAGTTTAATGTAACTAAAATGTCATTCATAGACTCTATAATTATATTATGGAAGACACCTGTTAGATCAAAAAGTGTTTATTTGGTCAACAGCTACGTCTAAGATTTATCTACCTGGGGTGTGGTGATGATGCCTTAGTATTTCTCCCAGTGTCTCTTGGGAATGTCTCTCACCTTTAGAACTTATATTTGTCTCTTTGCATGATATCTTAAAACTTCAGTCTTGAGTCATCTTTCAAGCGGCTTGTTGTTTCATACTGCCCACAGCTTCATTATTAATCACCAATATTAATTTCTAATGCAGTCACTATAATAATGTCAGAATCTTTATTATTTCTTTGGGTTTATATCTTCAGCTTTTTGCATTTTTTTCCACTCATAGTTGATTGTTGAGAATCCTGGTATCGTCTCACCTTGTTTCCATGAGGCAACAGTACCTTTCATCTCTTTCTACTCTTTTTGACAATCTTGTCTCAGTGTAGAATTTGCTACTCAATCCTGATTGTATTCAAGTGTGCCTTACAGTTACTTGGTAGACCCTGCTGAAACTTCTCCCATAATTAGAGCACTTACGTGTTCTCTTCCTTTGTCCTCTTTGTATTCTCCAGTACCTAATACTGTACAAAATTTCACCACAGCATTTTTTGTATCAGAAGCTTTCACATAAGGAAATGAAAATATCAAATTTATACCTATAGATCTATATCAAGAAACACATATGACTAACATATTTGGGGAACATTATTACTATATCAAGTCTGTTCAACATTAGCCAAGGGACAGAGGGAAGTAGGGAATGAGAGGGAAGAATGAAATTGATAACAAGACATAAGCCTGCATCATGACCATGAATTTCTAATTTAAAAAAAAAAAAAAGATTTTTTTTCTGGTTATTCTATAACATTAATAAAATCTATGCATTTTTTTACCAAGTCTTAATATTTCGTTTGTATTTACTAACTTGCCATGTTGTGTTATATTTTGCTTTTTTTGTAGTCTGTTTTGTTTCAGAACTCTTTATAAATTATTTTCATCTTGCAGTGCCTGAAGACAATCTATTCTACAGTCATTCCAGCAAAAAACTGCCTAATTAGTTGGCTGTACCTCTTCATCCTCTTTCCTTTCCTGGCTTTCTCTCTGTTGTGTTTTAACCCCAACCAGCAACTAAGTACCATGCACTGCTTGCTCACTCCCTTATATACATTTGTTGCACCATGATAGAAACACAGAGTACATGACTGTTTGGTGAATACTACTTTCAATTATATATGTAGCTGAGCCTTTTAAGTTCCAGGTTAGAGATGCCTCAGAGACGAGCATTAAAAAGATATGTAAGGCTCCCTGAGTGTGCTATGTGTTATGCTTTGCAGGGCAGTTCTCTCAGTATCAGTGTGTGAACTGAAAAACTCCCTGGATTAGAAATTGATATGAACAATAGTCCAATAACATTCATAGCCATGGGAAAAAGTAACTGTGTAGGAAGGATTAGTCTGGCAGCAGCTGGTGATGTAGCCAAGGGCTGTAGTAAAGCTTATGTAGTAGAGCTGCATCGCTTGCATATTGATGGTTTAGCTTGCATATACGTCCCTGTATCCTGGGGCTACAGAAATCAAAATTCCTTACAGAGATGTGTAGGACAAAGAGATTTATTGACCAAATCTGTATTATCTGAATAAACACACTTTTCTAAAAATCTTAGATTCCTCCCTGGCATGCACAATATCTAGTATGACAGAGGAACGCATTTTCACACATTTTCTAGTTCTTTCTTCTGAGTCTCTTTTTTTCTTGTTGGACTCATCTAGAATGTTCTCAAGCCATTGGACCTGCACAGTCCTAGACCTGCTGACTCCATAGTGCTTTGCTCAGAGTATTGTATGTGAGGGTATTCCTGTTCTGCCTTCTGCACCCTCTCTCTCTCTCTCTCTCTCTTTCTTGCTCTCTCTAGGGGGAGAGACACCTGCAGTTGTCTCCCCACATCGAGGAGTGAATTATCTCCAACAGAGATTTCAGCTAAGTCCTGTTAGTCTGAGATCTGCATAGGGAAATCATATGTAACTGTGTGTGCTTTAAATTTAATAGGTGAGTGGAAGCTTACTGCAAAAGGATTTGGAGAGGTATTTTATTGATCTGGGCCACCAAACAAAGGGGGAAGAAAAGAAGTCTATGTCAGAAGCCTTTTACCTTTTTCTTTTTAACTAATCTTTCCAAAGTCATTAGTAATCCTAATGAAAAGGTGGAAAATTGAAGGAAGAATACATAGTATCAGAAGGAAATGTAGTCTAGTGTATTTACTGTAACACAATTGGTCCACTTAATAAAGCCATATATTTCTGTACAAGTAAAAAAGCGTTCAGAGCAGAGATGTGTTTAATTTTATTAGACTGCAAATATACAGTGCTAGCAGATTACATTTACAGATACAAGTTTTTATTTCTTGCTTTAAGTGACAATTTAAAACATCATTTTCAAATCTTTTTCTTGCCAGAGACAATGGCAAACTTTAAAGTTCTTGCATATTATGTTGTGATATCTTTAAAATGTACAGAGAATTTTGAAAAAGACTTGAAAGATACTAGGTCCTTAAAAGATACTAGGCCAATTTCTGTCTCAGCATAAATCAATTCAGCTCCAAATAATAAAGAATTGCAGCCAAAAAGGGCTAAAATTATTTTAAACACACAGAATTATTCTCTCCCCCGAGAGAATATTTCCATAGGAAATCAAGCTGTAACTCAGCATGATGGGAAACAAGAAGACATTGTTTTGTAAATGTGCTAAACAATGAAATGCAAACAAACAAACAAAACAGCAAAAATAAGGAAAAAAAGTAAAGAGAGAAAGAGACAATTGAAAGGTTTAAAGAATCCTTAGAGCCAGAAATGTTCTCTGAATCCCTTGTCTGCCTTGCGGGTCCTTGGCTCTGACAAGGAATGAAGGATGACTTTGAATGCTGACCAGTTTGTGTTTCAGATGGTCAATGTTGTCCAGTTTAGCTTCTTCAGTAATAGAAGCTGGGGATATAAAACCATGCAGCTTAGCTTCCCAAAAAAGCAAACTCTGATTAGTACACGGAAAGGATAGAGAGGATGAAGAGGGTTTTTTCATAATTATTCACGATGTCATTTATAAGATTGGCTAGTGATAATAAAGTGCAATACCTAACACAAATATGTGGAAAACAACAACAAAGAGCCTCAAAAGAAGACATGAACAATGTTTTGAAAGGAAGAACAACTTGTCTGTCAGCGGTACTACCGATGTGTCAGTACCATTCCCTGACTCTTTAGTTTGCACAACAACTGAGGAAGAGAAAATTTGCTACATTGAAAAACTTGGGTTTCCAGCTGAAAACTATTTTTCACTGTAACTAGGAGATCCATGTAAACTTAATCATCTCTTCTAGTCTTCATGCCCACATAGGAGTAAAGGAAAAGTTGCAAAATATCTTCCACAGATGAGACTGTCCTATTATCTCTCAGGTGAAAAGATCATTACATTTCCTTATGAATAGGCACCTGAATTTGTTTTTCCCAAAAATAAAAATATTAAATGTAAAAGAGAAAGCATGAGTAGATTTTTAAAACAGAGTTTTCAACAATTTAATTTTCATTCAGAACAAATATAGGTACCATTTTCTAAGTGCCTGCTTTACTGTTGCTGAATGGATCATGATAGAGAATACAGAACACTGAGTCAAAGCTTTATGAAAACGGAAAACAGGATGAGGAAATAAAAGAAGGGGGAATGCTGTCTCAAAGCTGCTGAGCCACTTGGAAGCTTTTCATGTGACATTCTGCAGTTGCTGAAGCCATGGCAGATGGGACCCCTGCAGAGCCATATGTTACCTATAGCAGAATACCTTTCACAGCTGGATCTTTCTAGCCCGTACAGATAATGCTGTCAGGGCCATGTGCACTGATGGCAGTGCTGGAAATGGAAAGGGGAGAAAATGAAATGGGTCTTTGGCTGTGAAAAGTTAAGAAACATATTTTTATGTGAGCAGCAATGAAAAAGTATTTGGTTATATAGTTTCCTTTAACTAGGGATGCAGTTTGCAATCCAGTGCTCTGAATTACAGTGTGCATTGCTTTATGAAGCCAACTGACACACAATTTTGAAACATGAATCCTGAAACTATTTCAGTGGCACTGAGAGGATTAAGGAAATTAAACACAAAGTGACAACAAAGATTTATATGGTTCTACTGGTTATAGAGTTTAGTTGCAGCACAGCTAAGTGATGCAACCTCCAAAATTTTTAGAAGTGTCTCAAATGGAGAAACCATTTCTAGAATATGTGTGTGTAAGGAGTGTGAAATAGGGTATTGCAAAGGAAGAGGGGACTACTGTGACATACAGTTTTGTGGGATCACCCAAAATCACTAGAAATGTTTCCTCTTATTTCTTTACACACTGAATTTAAGTAGAGCACACATAGAAGTTGTCTCCTGAGTTATTGAACCTAGATTTTTTCTTAAATTCCTGATATCTAGTAAAGAGATTGAAGAGGTTAGGAAATTATTATGGATGCCAGTGAAACATTTATTTTGCAAAAACATTCTTTTAGGGAAGTACAGACATTGAAATCATGGCAAAACCCCCAAGAATGAAATGAGAGATATACAACTAAAATTGGAAGAAATAGATCTAACATTAGTTGTGTATCTTCCAATATGAAATGGTGGAATTCTATATTTATTACTTACAATAATTTCTTGATAAACTAGTACTCTGTTTACAAGTCAAATGATGATTTTCTGCATTGTTGAATCCACAAATTCACAATGGGTGGGAAAATCAATGCTATGTTGCCTCCTGTTACATAAAAAAGGTTCTATAACTGCCCATATCTCCTATATGAAGAAAGAGAATAGATAATGGTAGCATTCAGAAGTGTGTCTAATCTTAAATGAGTACTTATTTGAAGTTTTGTGGCACACCAATACTTCTAACTACCACTGATTGATCAGAAAATTCTCCATTGTGTACTAATCTTTTTTCATTACTTTTTTTCTCTGGTAGCTGAAACAACGTTTATAGTTCATATCAGATCAGCTGTTGTGACTTTAAAAAAAATAAATTTTTGTGGCTAATGAAATTTTAATAGCCTCTTGAGTAGTCTTTTAGAGAAAACATGACAGTTTATAAAAATGAGAGATTTGAAAGCAATAAAAATACATTTAATAAATAATCCTGGTTCACAGTAGTAAACTTGTTTCAGGTGGATGTGAAGAAAATTTCTACATGATAAATATATTTCACGTAGTTAAAAAAAAAACTAGCTGTATAGTTCTTTTACATGGTAAAAAAAAATTCATTAGCATCAGCAGCACATATTTGGCTAGTCAGGAAGAATTACAGAACATCTGAACTTTTTGCTTCTCCATGATTATAACTTTCTTTTTGGAACAATCTGGCTACCTGATACAAAATATTTATCAGCTCTATAGAAGTCATTAGATTGCTATTCCTACACTGACCTTCAGGTCAGAGAAGTTTTACTGATCCTCATGGCATAAGTGAGATCAAAGAAACAGTGAACTATTTTAGGTGGCTAGGACCTTCCATGAAAATTCCTGCTATTCACAGCTACAAAACACATCATTACAAGCAAAAGATTATTCAGCTGCTAGCCAACAAATGTATCTATGGCACATATACTGTGTTTTTAATTTCTCCTTGCTTTCCTAGAAAGAAAAATTCCTTTTCTTCAAAAATACAGGCAGCATGCCTGATCAATAATAAAGTATCAATGTTTCTAGATATTTCTTTGATCAGTAGCTCTTTAAATGTATTAGGAGTCCTATAAGAGGACACTGAACTGAATGTAAAGCAACAGCTTATCACTTCACCCAATTTTGTAGATTATATGATGGTGTAGCAATATTTTCAACACACTGAACATTACAAACATATCAATTTTGATTGAATTTTTCAAAACTGCTGGAGGTGGGCTTGGTGGTGATGGTATTCCCATCCCTTCATCATACAGATCTCCAAATGAGTGCATTGACTGTGTGCACTGACTGTGTAAATGTTACTGTGGTAGCTATTACCTACCTAAACAGTTGGAATAGAAGAAGGCAAAAATAGAGAAGCAAATCAAAGAAAGAAAAAGAAAGTGACAAGAAAATAAAATAATTTTGAATAATGAGCCTGATTTGTCATTCGTCAGTCTTATGGTGATGATGAATAAAATTAAAACAGAGTTAGACTCAGTAAAAGATTTCCAAAACTAAGGATTAAAGGTTTGAAAGTTTGTTCTCGGATCAAAGGCTATACTGGAGGATTTAAGGCTGATTTTGTCATTGAGTAAATATATTTATTTTCTGTTTCAAAATTAATATTAAAAAATTTCATTTCATGCAAGAAGCTCTGCAAAAAGATTATAGGCAGGATGAGGTAGCAAACTCCTTCTATCAGTATCCCAAAAGTCTTCATTTTTCATTTGGGAAGCAGATTAACTGTTGCTAAGAACAGGCATTCAATCCTGTATACTTGAGCTGATGCTGATAGCCAATTAAAGCCTGTTATGGTGATGATTTTTGTAAATGTGGTGCTCTACATTTACATACATGCCTAACATTAAAAGCATAAATCTTTACTTTAGCTTCCCAATAAGGCAGCAGAGGATTTTCAGAGAAGCTTAGTTACCTGATATTAATGAACACTATGCCTTCATTTCTGAGAAAAATACCCCTTTCATATGCAAATACTGAAGAATTATCCATGTAACATTAGGTATCACTTTTTGAAAAATCTGAGTCTTACTGTTAGATTTTACACCCCCTCCTCCTCATCACTGCCAAGGATTTAATGTTCAAAATATTAGGGAACCTGGAGTTGAGCCATATATGAAAGTAACTAGGTGGGTTGAAGTAGCTGAAGATGTTTTCAGGGAATCAGTGCAGCTTGGGTCTATCACTTGTTTTTATCATATATATGTTCAAGAAGCATATACTCAAAGTAAAAAATACAAATAGCATTTTATAGCCTTTGCATTTTGATAACTTTGGATTCTTGAAGACATCTAAGATTTGAATAAATGACATATAAAATGGATAACTTCTTTAAAATGTTAAAAGACCTTAAATCACCTTCTGAGAATTTAGAACAAGATTTTGGTTTTCAGTCTGAAGAAGCAAGAAACAAAACAGAATCCAAACATGAGGCAATTTGCGTACAGCAAAAAATTATGTTAATACATTACATTGTTAATGTGACACAAATAGCAACTCATTCATTTTTCCATCAGTTTTGCTGTTCCTATGTTTCTCATAGGGAAGCAGGATTCTGTTATGATTCTGCTGACTGCTTTGATTCATCTGTATTTGGAATCTGATAAGTCACTGGACAGTGTCATGGTTTAACTCCTTCCAGACACCAAGCCCCATGCAACTGCTTACTCACTCCCCCACCAGAAGGCTCAGGGAGAGAATCTGAAGGGTAAAAGCCATAAAACTCATGGGTTGAGATAAAGACAGTTTAATAAGAAAAGTAAAAGCCACCAAGGAAATAATTCCCTGCTACCCATGGGCAGGTGGGTGTTCAGCCATCCCCAGGACAGCAGAGCCCCATCACATGTACCGGTTGCTTGGAAGACAAATTCAATCACTTCAAATCTCCCCTTCCCTCTTCTTCCCCCCAGATTTATATACTGAGCATGCTGTCATACAGTCTGGAATATGCTTTTGGTCAGTTTGAGTCACCTGTCCTGTCTGTGTCTCCTCCCAACCTCCCATGCACCCCCAAGATGGAACAAATCCAAAATATAGCCCCATACTAGCCACTGTGAAGAAAATAACTCCGGCTGAAACCAGCACAGACAGGTATGTCTTTCAACTTCTTTTGACTTTCTGATCAGAGAATACCCTATCAAAATAAGTAACCTACCACAGATGTTACAGAACTCAATGCTTGCAGGTAGGTTTGGGATTATTCTTCCTTCAGAAATGTTCCTTTGATGCAATTTGTATTGCACCGAAAGGAAAACAATTTGCTTAAAAACTTTTATGGTTCAGAGACAAAAAAAGCAAACTTTCTTATTTCAATAGGATTGCACAAGTGGAATATTTGAAAATGATCAGATAGGGGACATGGAAAGCAATCAGGCAAGTATATACTCTGAAATGTACAGATTTTGAATTCTAAGTTACCCCAATAGAATCTAAATATCTTCAGTCTTTTGAAGGATGTATAACTTATGAATATCAGCATATGCAGATGTTAAGTCTTAACCCTAAACACTCAGAGTTTGTTGGGACAAAAGTAATGGTAAACTTCGTGTGTATATCTAATATGAAAAAGCAATATTACCTCTTGTGTATGTTGCATTAAATGCAATATAATATACATCTGAACTAAACTCTTACATTTTCTGCTGCCTCAGCAAATGCCTGTTTATATGTACAGTTTTTTCAAAAGGCAATAAAGCAAAAAGCTTATTCATTTTACTATGGGGTCGTAAATTCTATTCACTTAAAACTAAATTCTAGGATGCACTACTTCTGGTTTTATATGAACAGTTTATCATTATTAGAAGTAGCAAATCTTCACATTTGGTAAAACTGCCTCCAAATGAGACATATGATGTTTACTCAGTGATAAACAATGCCCAGAGGAGAAGGCATGTAATTCTTGAGATGAGTCACGTGTATTTTGAAAATTAAAAAGTACTAGTAGCATGTATGTACTGGGGATGTGTTTAATAAGTACTCTAAGTTTGTGGGAACACGATGTTTCCAGGAGTGTAACAAGCGAGTTTCCCAGAAAATGGCACTTCAATTAAAAAGGCCAAAACATTTTCTATTGTGCATCAGCAACCTTGAATCTCCATGCAAAGTTCAAGAAGATTCTTATTCATTCCTTTTTAAAGATATTTAAACAGAGTGCTTGATACTGGACTAGAATGATATAGTGAGAAATGCTAGGATGAAGGTACATTCATTGTATGAATGTGCTGCATGAGTCAGATTGGTGACAGGGGACTTGTTGTGGTGTTAGACTGAAAGAGTTAGATCAAGTGGCAAGGCTGAAATTTTTAAAATGTTTTTAAAATGTATTCTAAAAGTATATTTAAAGCAAGAGAACTAAGGGATCTGAACTTGAACCTTGGGGAGTCAATAAATTCTGTGGCCAGAAACAAGCTAAAGTATAAACAGGGAAACTTTCTTCAGCCAGAAACAAGTTAGATAGATGGACAAAGCTAGCAAAAAATACTGAAAACCTAAGATCAAACATCTATACTATACAGCAGAGCCACATTACAGAGCACAAGAGATGTCCCTAATCTCTGATTCAGTGATGTCCTAATTTTAGCTAGGGTAGAGTTAATGTCTTCTCAGTAGTTGTTGCAGTGCTATGTTCTGGATTTGGAATAGGAATGGTGTTTCCAAAATCCCTGAAATAGCACTGTGAAAAAAACATTTCAAGACCATAGTAATTCTCACATGGGATCTGTGCAAGCAGGTTTCAGTACATTTCAGTTAACAATATTCACTCACCTGGTTCAAAATCTCATCTTTCTTTTGCAAAAGAGGTCAGACTCCATTAACCTGAAATTAATTAACAAGTATATCCTTTTCACAACACAATAGATGTTTTCTTCAATTAAAAGTATTAACAGTATTAAGGATATTAGGAATATCCTATTATTGACAGATTAAGTAATGTAACAAATAAATATATGTTATATTGAGATAAATAGCCTTTTATTGTTGGCCTTTCTAGCTAATGTCTGGGTTACAAGCCAAGAACATTTCCTATAAAATGTAGAGAGGTTCTTCAGTCTACAGGTCTCACCTCTGCTGTTCTTTGCTTCTCTATTTATTGATTTTTTTATTTCAAACTAAAATATTATTAGCATTCAATTGATTATATTTGAACAATTTCTTCACAGATACTCTCTCATCTCTGTGCCGTAGTATAACTTTTACCTGTATTTTATGAGGTATCGCTCACACCTGTGTGTTTATTGTATGCTACAGACAATACTAGAGGGTTTAAGTGGATTTGAATCTTTGCACTGCTATAGAAGAGGTGAGAAAGATAGAGAGAGAACATGTTCTATGGCTTTCTCAATTTTAGTGAAATGGATTACTATACCTTCAAGGACATCTCCAGAGGACTGTAATATTCAATTTAATGGAGAACAAAACCTGAAATCTCTGACCTTCACCCCCTATTATTCACCCACTGACTAGACCTAAAATAAATTGATAAATTTATATAAAAAAAGCAGATCCTTCTACAATTATTCTGTATCTTTCTCTGAAATTTCTGTTCCCAAAGAAGACTGCTATTTCTTGATCTCCCTGATCACAGTGGTCCACAGGATACTTAATTATATACATACTGAAGAAAGCTTCACAAGAAAGTTACTCATTAAAATGTTGCCATTCCTAGTGTATATCCAAAGAAAAAATTGTTTTTCTTACCTTAAAATTCTGATTATATCATAGTGTATCGCAGACTGCCTTGACTCCTTCTTGGCACAAGGGAAGCAGCCCAGCCCAGCTCATTTTAAAAAGTCATTTGAGTTTACTTGAAACAGAAAATATTCTATATATCTCAAGATTGTCCAGTCATCAACATTAGCAAAAAACTACCCAAACATCTAAATATTGATTATAGTGAGATTTGGCCTTTGCATTTCTAGTGTTGTTTCACAGAAAACAAGGTCCAAGTTTAAGAGATAGAACCTATGTTGTGCCCACTTGTTTGACAAGGACAACAATGCAGTCTGTTACAGGTTAAAGAAATACGAGATAAATCATTTGAAGACACTGTAAACGGCCCCTGTACTGTAATTTTAATTTCTTTTATATTAACACAATTGAATAATCATAAACCCAAGGTTTTTAGAAATGCACAATTTAAATGATGAGATTTCAAGGAAGTCTTCAAGGACATAGAAATGTCCTTAAAGATGTTTGGACCATCATTTAGTCCCAACCCAGATGAAATAGTAATGACTATCTGCACTAGCAGCCAGAAAAGCTGGCAGATGCTCTGCTCAAGGGAAATAGCAAGAATTTGCCTGGAATTTGAGGGGAGGATCAAAAAATAGACTATGTATGCCAAGGATAAAGAGATAAGAGTGTTATTTGGACTAGGCTGAAGTCGTGAATGGAGTCATACAACAGCAGAATGTGAGGCAAGAGACAGGAGGGGTGGATCAAGGCTGGATGAGCTGACCTGGAATTGAAGAGGTAAAGTCAAGACCTGGGTTTGAGGTCTGGAAGCAAGACTGAATCAAAGCCAAGACTGCACTCTGAAGCTGTTTAACAAGCAAGATTTCCCAGGCCCAAAAGATCTGTGCTTGGCAGGGATGTATAAATATCCTGTTCTGTTTGATGGATGAATTAAGATAAATGAACGGTTTACCATCTCTTATTAAATATTTCAAATAAACGTGTCTTATATACTGACACAAAAGAGGAGGTAAATTCCTCAGCTTTTCACCAAACAGCTTCCTTTCTTCATAGTTTGTCATTAAGGAACTATGCCATTAAAAAAGATAGAGAAAAATGTCTTTCACCATTTTTTTCCCTCTTTATACATGATGGGCAGAATAAAATTCTTACTCAAACACTCAGCTCACTTTCAAATGCTTACTTGCTTTTAGCCTCACATTGATGTTAATGCTTTACGAGTTTAATATATGAAATAGCTTTGTCATAAATCAGTGCCTCCATTTTGTCTTTTACTTCATTTAAGTTTTTTATTCAAGGGCCCTGTGTGTAAATAATTATAATATATTGTGTGTCAAAATTTTTTTGAATATTTTCACATGTCTGGAAAAAAATATGGAACATTTTTCCAGATGGGGAAGAAAAAAATAGGTTTGATATAAACTTTTCTTCAACTTACTGTCTGTGTAGTGCTGTTTGTGGAGCATATTTGTAGTTGGTGCTGGATTCCTAGTGTCAAGCCCAGCACAAGTGGCAGTCTGGCTTCAGAAGATATATTCTGATGTTTCAGCCTCTAATTTGTATGCATGTGTCAATGAGATAACATCCACTTTACTTCTGCTCCAATCAGGTATAAAACTGACTAAGAGAACAAATGCCTGTCAGTTAATGAAAGAGTATTTTCAACCAAATAACATATGTGAAGAGAGATATGATGATGTCTCACCATAAGTTTTGGAGTTAGAAACTCTGATTATCCAGGTGTGATCTCTATGCTAACAAACCTGTATTATTTTACCAGTTTCTCAGCTGCTGAAATTTTGGCAGTCCAGTGATAATATATTTTTGAGTAATGATTACACATAGAGCCAGGGCTAACCACACCTAAGGATTTCTGATATTCTCTGTATTGTAGTGTGTTGCTTGCTATTTAATGCCTAGACATACCTGTCAGAGCTTATATCTGTCTTGAACCAGAAAGCCTAATGTATTTCTATATCGTTTTAGACTTAATAGTAAGTAAGAATATGAGTCAACATCTCACTAATACAATTTTTTACTCTTCTGTTGTGCAGTTTGAAGGCTGCCTGTGTGCTAGAGGTGGGTCTGCAACAGCAGACTTCTTGTGTAGGTGTTCACAAGGCACATACTCCATGAAAGGGAAGATATTTTTTCCTCAGCTAGTAGGGCAGCTGTAAAGATAAAACACACAAATTGTTGTGAGGCACTTAGATAAAAACATGAGATGGACAATCTGTGTTTCATTAAGGGGTAAGAAGTAAAGCACATCAAAGAATGTGAAAGATTTTAGAAGTTCATGGGTGCATAGCCAGAGCCACACAAGTTCATAAATAAATCTGTAGAATTAACACATTGTGACACAAAAATACTCTCATTGTATTTCCTGCTCTACATTTTAAAAGGGCACATTCCAATATATGAATTAAGGTAGTAAGTAAGGATCAAATGAAGTATTTTTATAATTCAACAATTGTAATATACACAATTGTGTCTCTTCAAAACAATTCTTCTTTCTTCAGCTCAAATAATTAAAAAATATTTTCATTGATTTACTGTAATAATTTTTTTTTTTCCACAATTGAAACACACTTGCTATTTGTTATCACTGGAGGACAAACTGTGCCTAATTTCACATGCATCCTAGGTCTGTTCTTTGCACTAATGTGTACCTGTACACAATCAAGGTGGTCGTCACTAAAGGTAAAGAAGTGCTATTTTGACAACACCTCTAAATTTTTATTATTTGAATTTTGTCTTTGCTCCATCAATATGATGTCTATGGTAACAAAAAATTGGTACATAGAAACAAACATAGAAAATATTTATTAATTTTATTCTTAACCAATATTCTGTTTATATGTGCATATATATATCTGTATAAGTGCACATATTACACGAATAATGTGTATTCTTCACTAACCTTGGACTGTACAAAATTGTTTCTCTCACATATTCTCGCTGCAGTTGCCGAGGTTTTTTTCTCCCTTCTTAAGACACAGAGGTGCTACTGCAGTCACTGATGGCTTTGGCCTTGGCCAGCAGTGGGTCCCTCTTGGAGCTGCCCGGTGTTGGCTCTGTTGGGCATAGGGGAAGCTTCTGGCAGCTTCTTATAGCAGCCATCCCTATAGCCTCTCCCCCCTGCCAAACCTGATTAAGCTACCAACTTTTTTGTGTGTACTAAAATGCATTCATCTCAGTGCTTGGCTCCATGGAGCTAGAGAAATATAAGAAAAAGGTCATATACAAATGCTGGCTTGCAAATAGGTTTCCAGTTTGAAACAGCTAAGGCAGTTTCCTAAATGCTTACAGATGTCAGAAAGGAATGAGCAAGCATCTGAGCTGTCCAGGCCACAGATATACCACAACATAGAATGAATCAAGGGCATAGCCACGTTGGGTGTGGGTGGCACCTTACCTTTGTGGACTGTGAAAGGGGAATTTTTGTTGCATTGGCAGGAGATTTATGTAACTGAAAATTGAACTACAGTTTTGTTTCTGCTATGAAACAACAGCCAAGAGGGTTAGTAAAATAAAAGACAAAAAAACTAACAGAGTTAAGAGTATCATTCCTCTTTTAGTTTTATTATTACTTGGAAAATCAACCAGTGTGGTACTTTCAGTGCCGATAGAGAAGTTTATTAAAAAAAGCAACAGAAACCTGCAGGCACGAACAGACTCCACTAATTACTTCTTTCAGTGGTGGCTGATATTCTACAACCATGGTCATCTAAGATTTGGCATGCTATTCATGTAATATTTGAAATTCCAGCAGTTGGGTTCCCTTTTTAGTTGCAAAGGGAAGCCACAGTAATTGATGTAAAATTCCAGTCAAACTTGACCTTTGCAAGACTACAAAAATGTGCTATGTAAATTATTCAATGTCAGCAAATCACTAGCAAAACAAATAAATAAATGAATAACCATCTGTCAGAGTGTAGCATAGACATATTCTGAGTTCAGGGAAGGAAAAGTGTGGACCAGGAGGAGTAAAAAGAAAGAACAGAAGAAAGGAACTAACTTGCAGCTGGCACTTATGCGAACAGATTATACAGCTACAATATATCTAGTCTATGTATATTTAAAATGTTCAGAGCTGCAATCATGTGGGCTAGAGCAGAGAAAAAATTACTGTGTTGTAGATGATGGCATCTGCTGGCTGCCTCAAGCAGGGCCATTTGTTTGGTTGAACAAATCTATGGCCACAGGGAGTTTTTCCCAGCAAATTTACTGATCCTGCCACTTATGTTATAGGAGAAAAACTGAGGATCAACTTTTCATGTGATAGAGATGGTAACTGAATGAATATGCCATAATATTTTCTTTGATATGAATACCTGAAATACTGATGTAGGTTTCAAAGTGACGACAAATCTGGAAGAGATAATTGAATTGAATTTTGTAAGGAATACACAACCACATATGCATAATGTAGCAGCTTTCCCAAAATATTTCAAAAGTAATTCAAGGCTCTGCCTAATTACTTGTACTTCCTCCTAGGCCATCCAAAAATGTAGTATTTAATACTTTTTTAACTGCACATGTTAGCGCGATCTGCTCTTCAGCAACCCAGATATGGAAATTAATGTGTGCCAGCAAATTACATCAATTTATTTGCTGTGGTTTAATTTCATTAACTCACGATAAAAGAGATTGAGCTTAGCATCTCTCCTTTTATGTACAAATAACCCCTTGGGTGGCATATCATATGAAATCAAATTACTACACATAATAAAATGACACCACAAATAAAAATGCATTTCCTAATTCAGTTAGAGATGAACAGTTAGTAAACATACATTTGGCACTGAGTCAGTAATCAGCACCACTTCCTTGGTTATGGAATAATCTAAAGCATATGATCCCTGGTAACAGCAGAAGGAGATGAAGAGTCCATGATGGTTCCCATCCCATTTGCTCATTGTTGTTTCTGGCCCACCGGTCCCAGAAGGCAAAGTGAGGGCTGCTACAGAGTAACTCCTTGGGGCACTCCTGTGACAGATTTGGGTTCTACACCAGCTCTCTACAGGACAAATTTCCAGCCTTCCTCTGAAATTGCAGCCGACTGATTTGTGAACCATCTGTTTGGGACATGCAAATGCAGGTTTGGCATCCGTAAAATAAATGTCTTTACATTTATTAGGAGCACTCGTCATTTCTATTGTAATGCAAGATAGGTTAGTGATTTCTTGTCAATGAACTCTAGAAACTGAATTAAACAGATCTATTTCCCATTCCAAAGAACTTATAATGCATGTATTTTATAGCTGGTTTTACAGGACCACTGAAAGGACTGACATTATTTTGAAATGGACATTTTAACTGTGGAAGAACAGAAGTAGAGAGATGTGCCAAAGCACAACTGCCTGCATCTCAAGTAGCAGAGACAGTCAGAAAGTCTGGCTGCAGGATATATAGCAGTCCTGGCACAAGGCTGTGTGTGGAGTTAGACTGATTAGAATCCATTTTCTCAAAGCTTTGAAGCAATGCTCTCCTTTGCCCTGTACTTCAGCCTTTTCTTGTTGTGTCTTATCAATTTAGTTATTTTTGGTGTGAGCTAGAACTTAGAACTGCAGTTAAATGAAAAGTGTTTCAAAGACTATTGCAAGACAATCATTCTTTACACTCATCTTGTGACTCCTTGAATAAACATCACTAAGATAGTGGTCCTGGCTTAATCAAGATTAAATAAAAATGTGCAGCATAAAAGTGAGCAAGACAGATTATATTTCTCCATTGTGCTTTCAATTCTCTCTCCTCGCACTATCTATAAGCAATGTTTGTCTTCTGCACTTGCTCCCAGAAACATAACACCATTTCAGACTGATTAAAAATACAGACCAAATACAAGTAATATTATTTTTTGGCTTACAGGACAATAAACTGTATGCTGGAAACTGTTGAACTGCATCTTGTTATTATTAGTAATACATATTTTCAGTCCACAAGGAGTTAATGACAAGAGGACAGATAACAGCAACCATCCCCTAAGGGTTAACTGATGTAATTGCCTTTGCTTTTTGCTCCAGTCAGTGCCACAGAATGTAATGATTTCATAAACTTATATATGGGATCTAAATAAATGTATTGCCTTCTATATGAAAGCAGGACCATTTATCAACCCTGAGGATATTGTCAGGAGAAAATAAGGAAAGTCAAGTGCAGTAATGCTCTTGATATACTGGTTGATGACACCACAAGTTGTAAAACACAGTTTGGAAAAAACAGATACAACAGAGAGGTCACTTTTCCTCAAGACTAGCCCCCTCAGGGATGTATACAATAGCCTTTGAGAACTCTGGAAAGGAGAGAGCAAAATTGCATACAGATATAAATAAAATAAAGTTCCTTTATCCTTTTCTCTGAAATCATTTTGAGTACCAAAAGTTGGCTCTTCAAGAAATGTGAAGCACATATTGTGTGAGTAAATCAGTTATTTCTTGTAGAGTTGGAATCAACACTGAAAGATTCTGAGTTTGGACTTGGTTCACAGAGAATTTGAAAGTTTGGGAATTTAACTGCAGCTTTTGGGCAAAATAAACTGTCCATGTGCTTATTCTGTGCATCTCTTACTTGTCTTTGCAATTGGACAATGAAGCAGACTAAAGAATTTGTTGAGATCATGGCTGAGTCTTAGATCCAGAATACAAGTTGGGCCAGTTATGTACTAGGATATTTCATATCCTGACTTAATAGTACCCTACAGAGTCCCCAAAGAAAGGTATGAAGATACAGATATGATGGGTGGACTGTTCAATGGATAAGGGATTGGTTGGATGGTCAAATCCAAAAGGTAATTGTCAACGGCTCAATGTCCCAATGGACATCAGTAACAGGTGGTGTATCTTAGGGGTCCGTACTAGGACCACTACTGTTTAATATCTTCATTAATGACATGGAAGAAGGGATTGAGGGCACCCTCAGGAAGTTTTCAGACAACACCAAGCTGAAGGGTGCAGTTGACAAGCCTGAGGGACAGGATGTCACTCAGAGAAACTCGGACAAGCTCAAGCAATAAGCCCATGTGAACTCCATGAAATTCAACAAAGCCAAGTGCAAGATGTTGCACCTGGCTAAGGGTAACTCTGGCATCAATACAGCCTGGGGTACGAAGGGATCAAGAGCAGCCCTACCAAGACAGACTTCTGGGTACTGCTGGATAAGAAGCTGGACATGAGCCAACAGTGCCTTCTTGAATCCCAGAAAGACAAAAGCATTCTGGGCTGCATCAAAAGAAGCATGGCCAGCAAGTCGAGGGAGGCAGTTCTCTCTGCTCTACTCCACTCTCATGAGACCCCACTTGGAGTACTGCATTCAGTTTTGGGTCCCCCAACACAAGAAGGATGTGAACCTATTGAAGTAAGTCCAGAGGAGGGCCACAAAGACGACCAGAGGCTGGAGCACCTCTCCTATGAAGACAGGCTGAGAGAGTTGCAATTGTTCAGCCTGGTGAAGTGAAGAACTCTCTTCTGCAGCACTACCAGAACTTATTCATTTTGTTGTGTGAGAGTTGATCACTATATAACAATTCTAAAAACCTTTCCATCTCTTTTATCATTGCAACACCGATAAAAGTAAATTGTGTCTGAAGTACTATTTAATGGGAAATGCAACAGGATTTTGTTTCTTACCAGTAGTCTGGTTTTGGCTCTGCCACTGAGTGTGAAGCAATTAATTTCACCTTTCTCTAAAGGGTTTCATGGTAGTTTAGTTAGATAGTGAGAACTAGTTGTTGTGTGTTTTAAGCTAAGTGAAGTAATAGACTTCTGAACTGTTGCTTATTTAGTTGCCTCTCTTTAGTTTATTTTTTTCCTAAGATTATATGGCAATCTAAGCTAAGAGAGATGAATGAATATTACAGTATATTCAGGGTATGTTCAAAGCAGATGAACATTCCTCTCAAAGTTGTTAATGATAATTACTTAATGTATACACGTATTTATTCCTCTTTAATAATGTAACAGACACTTATTCTAATAGGTAAGTGCACAGTGAATGTCCTTGTGTCATCTAATATATTAAACACTTTAACACATCTGCAAACATAACATATTAGCTCTAAGGTTGCACTTGTAAAAAAGTAAAATGCTTTGTATAACCTTATGCTGAAAAATATATGGGAGATTGCTCAAGCTTACATATTTTAAAATAAGAAGTGAAACACAGTGTCCATTTTCTAACTCAACATGTTATTTAAAATGAAGCAATAGTTCTCTGCACAGACAAAATCTATTCCCTGGGAAGACTAAAAAACTCCACTCCCCACTTATTTACAGAGATTCCTCCAGAAATGAGGAGAGAAAGTGGGGGAGGGATGAACTTTGGAATAAGAGCAATTATGCTTCAATGAAATGCAATATATTCTCTTTAAATAACAATTTACTTTCCTCTTGTCCTTATAATGGGTTCTTTATAATCCCTCTTCTCAACAGTCTGATGGCTAGGTTCAAGAGACCAAATCTGTCAGTATAGACAGGATTGATTTATATCATATTAACCTGAGACAGTTAACTGACAATGAAATCTCTGTGTATGTTTTCGGAGTCATCTGAGGATAACTGAATGCTAAATTTCTGAACCCCACAGTAAATCAGGGGAACCTCAGCTACAGTATCACTCCAAAAAACTTTGTAACTAAAAGCCAGACAGCAAGAGACTGTCAAAACAGACATTTAATCCCAGATTTGGAGAAATATTTATACAAATTTTTGAAGCTATGTCTATTATTGTTCTTACAAATGGGATTAAAACATTGTGCTTACATGGTCTAAAACTTCATTTAATACTTAGGTATATTTAATAATAATAAAAGAAAAATCCCCCCAAAACCCAACCAAGCATCGAATACTCTGTATTAGTAAAAAAAAGAGGGAATTTACTCACTTATTCAGAACCCCCTTTTAACTTTTACAGAAAATGTTTACATTATGGATTCAGTACTGACTGGGCTCTTCCAGCTCCAAAGGGGTTTTATTTTAGCAAATCAGCTCTCCAAGCGTTTCCATTAATATGAGTTTTATATAACCAGTTGTATAAATATATTCAGGTCTTGAAATATATATTTAACAGTAGTAAAAAGATAATTTCAGATAGTGGAGAGATATTTTAATAAACAAGATACAGAGATTTTTTTTTCCCCCAGAGATTTCTCAATTGGCTACACAAAAACAATTACAAAGAACTGAAAAATAACTTAAGAGGTTGGAAATCTTCTTCATCTATGATCAACACAAAGTATTATTTTGAAAGTTCAGGTGGTTTTTCAGTGGTACACAAGCCTTGAAAAAACTTTTACAATAAGATGAATTTCAACTTAAAAGAATTACAGCAGTAATAATATGACATTGACAAATAAGGCAATTTTACAAAGAATTGCAAATATAGAATGAGACCTTGATAGCAGGCATGGTAGACAAATCTGACAAATACCATAAGGAAGTCTAAAAAGATGTTTTATTAATACACGAGTATAAATCATTAGAATAGCTGTACCAACTAATGCGGCAGTCTTACTTGTCCTCTGAAGTTACAAGTGTGCACACAGGAACACAGAGAAAAAACTAAAAAAAAATGCTGGGGTAAACAGCTTTATCTTCAAAGACGTGAACAAAATTTATACCTATTTTCAAGATTTATTCTAGTGGAAATTGTTTTTTTTTTTTTGTAAAAGGTTAGGGATATAGCAGTAATGAAAAAAAACCCCAAACAAATAAACACAAACTTGAAGAGAACATAAAGATTTTTAAAGGTATATTCATTTTTTTAATCCATGAAGTTTTTATTTGGAAATCTGTTATATTATCAGTGTCTTTCTGTTTGACCCATGTACTCTTCTAATCAACTGAAAAAATTGGTTTGGGCTGAGACATGACTCATCTGGCTGAAGTTTATCTTTCAGAAAATGATCCTGGCTGCATGTGTCAATAGTTACAAAATCCATATTTTTATTTGGCTGTGTGGTTAGTTATTCGCACCATTAAAAAAATTTTATTTTATTTTGTTATAACTTGGGATTCAAAATAGGTTCCAACCCTTAATAATTGTTGCCTGTTAAATAAAACTGATTTTACAGTGCTTCTTCCTTTTATTTGTATACTTCATTTAATATGTCTTTGTTGAAAAGGTATTCAAATCTCACTCCTCACTACCCTTGAATCATTTGGCTGATTGTCAGTGGAGTTTTTAGAATTACTAGGCAGCAAGCTGAATGAGACAAGTAGCTATTAATAAATATTTTAAATTAACATGAAAAAATGTTCAGTGTTACATAGAGGTCAGGATGAAGTTCATGAAGGTCACTCCAGGTTTTAGTTGAGATATTCTGTTCGAACTCTGCTAAATTTTTGGAGCCATCCTGTTGAATCGATGATGTTGAAATTCAGTTATTTGCTTATCTAAAAGTGTATCTTAAAAAAAATTGACATTTTTTCTCTTATATCAAATAATTATTCTATCTTTTAAATAGTTTTTTTTTTTCTAGAACACTTGCATTCTGGAGCTCCATGATGTGCAGCCTAATGACAAATATATATTGATCCATACACTCTTAAATGATCAAAAAGACTGTGCAAAGACAAGCTAGCTTTTTTTTTTTTTCAGTTGGATTGTTGAGAAATTTCCCTGTGCCACATTTCAATAAAACTAACAAATGGCATAAGCAAGTTGTATATAATGAATAGAACTTTGGCTTAAGATGGGAGCTTCAGTATGTGCCAGATGTTCTTTCTGAGAAAAAAATAAATAGTAATAATAAAAAAAAATTTTCCTCACTAAGGTCCATGTGTTGGATCTTGAATGGATCACTTTCTTTCCAGTATCAATTATAGTATTAAAGAGATGATAGGCAGCACTTTGTGGACAGTTCCCGGGAGTAAATCCTTCTGTTCATGTGAGCAGCCCCTTGCTTGGTCTGTTGGAATCCTGAAAATTAGGACACCAATTTATAAGCTGCCTTCAGTTACACAGAAGTGAGCAAACAGTGGCAAACAGTGAAATATTTGATCATTAATCATACAGTGTAATTAGGACTAGGAGGGAAACATGTTTTATCTGTATGTTTCTGATGTGCCCTGTAAATTTGTTGTACTATGCAAATGTTTTAAAATAAATTAAACAAGGAAAATGCAACAAAACTAATTTTCTGTATATTCTGTTGACAGTTGCTCTAAATGTAAACAAGATCTGGTTTGAGGAATTTGAAACATTTCTGAATGTCTCCTGGGTTATGGCTAATCTTTTGGATGAAATGGGAATAGATTATATGGAAGAGTTTTCTTTTTTCTTTTTTCTTTTCTTGATGTTCTTTTTAAATTAATTTTATCTTTTTGATTTGTGTGTTACACATCCTCATTCTTAAAGCCTTCCAAAAAAGCTGCATGTCATCAGATAATACAGAACAGATCAGAGATCTATTATATCATGCAAACATTTTTATACAGTATCATGATGGTACATATTAACTTTACAAGTTGATTAGGGGTCATGGAAAGTTCTTTTATCTAATGAGAAGTCAACCCAATCACTCAGCATTCAGTTGGAAAGGTAATCTTCAGTAACCAGCAGTTTTTAAATGTATCTTAATGTTAACATGTCCTGAATATTTACAAGATACATAGAAGGTTAAATTGGTGATTATGATTTTTATTTTGTACTGTAATAATATCCTAAGTTGCACTCAAATATGCACCTAATTAGAACTTCTGATAATAAAAACAACTCATATGAATGAGTGAAACATAATCATACTTTTGAAGCAAAACTGTGTCAAAGACACCTTTTTGTCCTTCCGTCTTGGGGCTTACAGCATATTAGATTTTCTGAGAGTTAGTCTGGATGGAACTGATATTTTACTCCAATTTTAGTGCTAAACATGGGAAAAGCATTTTGGGTACCTGAGTGGACAGATGAACAACAGGAGACTCCACAATAATGTTTATTAGTGACAAGTATAACATAAAGTTATAAAATAAGTACATGCCTGGTTATCTTTTTTTGAGAATATTTTTATTTTCATTTTTTGTTATTTTTTGTTACATTATTGTAATGTAACAGAAATTGTGTAAAAACTATTACTTTCTCTAAAAATTCCAGTTTTGCTTAAAAGGAAGAAAATCTGATATTAACGTTTTAGGTTTTTTTATTTAACAGAATATTTGGAATAAAGCCCACCTGAAGACTCAAATAGCAAGAGGGTAGTATGTTTAACGATGCCATCCCTAAATTTGTATAATACTATCTAGAAAGTAAAGATAAGATAAAATCCTGGCTGCTCTGAGAAAAAAAAAAGAAGAAAAAAACCCCAACTACCAACGCCACCACTCTCTACCTTGTGAATTCATTACTTCATTATTAAATTAATATTCACTTCAGATCCATATCTCTTTGAAGGTCACAGTGCTTAGCTATAAAACCTTAAATAGGTTAAGCTCTCTTGATGACTAACCTCTGCATTTCAGTTAAGCATTAGTATTTAATGGGGATTCATCAGTCTCTTTTTACATGGGTGAGGAGCAGTTTCAGTGTGGTGACCATGTTTGCAAGCTTGTTATCCTGAAGAGCTACACTGCACCCAAATATGACAGTTTTGAGGGTGAACTTAAAGACCTGAATTTCTCCTGAACTCATTCAGCTGAGATATGGGGACAGTTCTTACTACTGTGATATTTAAATGTTGGCTTATTAACCCTATCCTTATATCACCTGTGCTGAAATTGTATTGCTTTATGAGAGTGAGAAGATGAATTAGGAAATAGAAACCTTTCCTTGAAAGCTAAAAGTATTTCCTTTCGATAGGACAAAATAGACAAATTTGAAATGGCATAGCTTGGGGAAAATGAGAATTAACATAGTGTGTACATTTCAGAGTAAAAAAAAGCAAAACAGAACAACAAAACACCTGGCTGTCTCTTCTGTCATGGTACTGATTGGTGCCATTGCACCTGATAAGTACAGAATTTTTGTATTATTGCATTCCTTTTGTCCAATTACTTGGTTAATATAAGCTCAAATATGCTTAGAAACTTGTTCATGTGTCTTAAGAATAACCAAAATATATACAAATTTTCTTTGAAGCCTACACATTTTATTTCCTTTAAAGCAAGGAGGTTCTTGAGTACAAAGACTGAGTTTTATTCTCAATTAAATGAATATGAACTTAGCTTTGGACTCCCTGGGCTTTTCCTAGAATGCAATTTCTTATTCAGATAAGAGTGAATGTGGTATTTGGTCTTCAGTGAAGTCTTCCAAAACAGCTACAAGCGCAGTTTTCTGAGGAAGAGGGAGAGGAACATCCTTTATGCACTCAGAAGAGTCCTGTGGTTTGAACAAGTATACATTTCATTCCTGTGTGTGTTATAAGGAATACTGAATTGCTTAATACTGAGGAGACTGAGGAGACTAAATCGGATGGTTATAGCTTCTGGAAAAATCAGAGACATAAAACCAGGAAACTATAAGAAAAAAGGTGAAGACAATGGAAAATCCTTGTTATTCAGGAGATAATATCAAAAAAGCAAGCTGCCTATTGACTTGTCAAATCATGGGAATAGGTAAATATGAGTCTGAGAAAAAAATTAAAGCAGAAAGACTTGAAAGCCTTGCATTAGGAAACCTATTACTTCCCAACTAAAGGAGAAGCATTCTAAGATAGCCAAGAGTGCAGAACTCTCAGATGACACAGATCACTGACAAAACAATAACGGAGAGCAAACATTATGTGCTCTCCTAATTTTTCAATTGTATGTATTTTGTCATTTCTCCCATCTCTGAGTGCCCTATGGTTAAGTCATCTTTTCTTTGGTAAATCTTTTGGAAAAGTCAAACAATGAAATGTTTGGTTAGGACAACAGGAGTGGTGGGTGGATGGGGGATGTGGGGAATATGTGTATAGATTCCCTTCCTCAAACCTGATATAGGTGCTTGCATCCTACTTTCATTTCTTAGTTCTTTCATACCTTGACACCTCTATTTCAGATGGCTTTTTTACAGTGGCTTTTCAGTGCTTTAAAAGAAATTAGACAATGATGGGGGAAGAGAGAAAACTGTAATGTGAGAATAACTGTTCCAAAGATAGGAGCTAGAAAGCAAGCATAGTTAATCAACTGTTTAAATGAAGGAAGGTCACCAATGGAGTTTGGTGTGTTGTTGACTCCATGTTTGTGCTACTCAATATGTTCATAAAGATTGTGGAAACATGGGTGAGCGGAAGACAGCAAAGCATGCATCTGATGCAACTTTATTCCAAATAGAAAGGATAAGGGTAGATAGTAAAGAACTGCAAAATTTCTATAGGAGACCGCTTGAGTAATGAAAATAGCATATGAAATTTAATGTAGAGAATTGTAAAGTGATGTACATGGGAAAAAAAAATCTTAGTTTCACATTTAAAAAATGATGGGTTCTGGCTGGATCATTTTCACTGAGGAGCACAATCCTTTCATTATTAAGTTTAATGAAAAACCCAGTTACTCCTTATGCTTCTCCATGGTCAATGGTAGAACCAGCCTTCTATTTCCATTCTTTTGTTTAACTCAAAAATAATGCTGTCAGAGGTACTCCAGTTATTACTAGGTAACTAGCCTTTTAAAACAGTTTTAATTTTTCCAGTCTAGGAAGTTTGCAATGTTTGCCTTTTGTCACATTAATCTAAGGCCATTTGTTCTCCTGATAATCAGCAAGGGACGCTCATGGTGGCCCCTTAGTGTTGTGGTATACATTTTTATATCTGTGACTTCATGTTGGGTACTTGCAGCACTTTGTTATCAAACTTCCAAGATTATATGGATGTCAGATTTTATAGTGGAAGATGACAATTACACTTTAGAAAAGCCATAAATATGAAATCTGTGTCCCACTGTGTAACAAAATGGTCAGTGACCGAGGATAAAGGTTAACAAGGTGGAAGCAATAAAGCTGATTTAAGTGAAGGGCTCTCATATCTATCTCAATACCACATCTTAATTAAACAGTCTTTTCCACATCACATAAGATTATTTCTCTTCCTTTTCAATAATTGAATAGACATTTGAAAGAATAATAAAGACAACAGAGTGGTATAATAGAGTGCTGATTTGTTGTCTGTTTATTATTTTTCTGCTTTTTCAAGGCATTTTAAGACACTTTCTTTAAAGACTGAGCTTAAGATTGAGCTTGAGTGGACATTGCACTGATTTAAAGAGGTGACTTCATTGACTTACATTTCTGGACAGTTCTACCAAGTATTCAATGCCTTTAAAAGAAACCTAGTCCCTCTCAGAAACAGAAGAATTTCAGACTCATGCTTAACTACAGCCCGTACTGGAAAATAGGATTTTGAATATTTTTCACCTACAGTCAGTCAGAGGAAAAAAGCCTTAGAAGGAATCTCATTTCAGTCAACAGGTTGTCTTTAGCGTAAATGATTCCACTAACACTGCTTACTGACTGTCAGTAGAAACATAAGAAATTATGTGAGGATTTGAATAATTCAAACTAAACCATAAAAAAACCCCAGATGCTTTATTTTGTCTATAATGGACTAGGATTTAATGTGATGTATAGAATTAACTAATTCACTTTATTATAAATTGTGAAAAACATGCTTTTGTATTCACAAATATGTAGATATATGAATATTTTAGCATAAACTTTAGGCACCTGTGATGGCCTATTTTCATATCACATATACACTGTTCAAATATCTATAGTCTGAACAGGCAAATGCTTTTTTAAAAACTACTTCAAATGCAACAATATTAAATAACAATGAAATCTAATGATGAACATCAAGCATGAAAAACCTTCAACAGAAAATAAGCATAAAAAAGAAGACAAAAAATAAAAGCAAAAAATAACAAAAAACTTGAGAAAAAAAAATGAAAGCCTAAATATATATCCATTAACAGAAATGAAGAAAGAAGCTGCATCACTGCCTTGAAGGCCACCTGTCATTTTCACAAGAGAGAAATTAACAGACATCTTGTCAATGCATCCACTGAGAATTTTGCTGAATGTAACACAGTCCAGACAAGAGGACTCAGAACTTGCTGCCACAGAGGGTAGTAATCATGTGACTACTTGTTTAAATCACAGCTAATTGCCCTTAAAACAAACCACCAAACAATGAACAAACAAACAAAATCTCACCAAGAAAAAAATAGCAGAAAAATAAACCACTTTGTTTACACTGAATTATTGCCAGTGTTGGACATATGACCCAGCCGAGCTGTTCTGTTTAATATCTAAGGAAGGATTTTCATTGTATGTGTAAATACAGAGCCAGAGCATTGTAAGACATAAAATGCTTTTAGATCTATGCAGTATAACTACATTTTTGAAACCGTTCTGTTCAAGAGTGGTATTGACCTCTAGTACTTATAGTTGGTGCGTCTTTACTATGCCATATTCTTGTCTATACAGCTCAAGATGCTGAGACTTATTTTGAAAGAAATGTATTAAAACAGAGGCAGTGAAAATCAACAACACTAAGAAAGAATATTTCAGGTGACAAGGCAAAGGATAAAATATTAAAAAAAAAAAAAAAAAAAGAGGAGAGCTGTCCAAAGATTCATTCAAAATATCCTCTCCTTTAAAGTCAAATCAGCACTTGTGATATTTTGGCAGGCTGCCTTGGCATTAAAGATATTGTAGAGATGGGCAGCTCATTTTCCAGTTAAGTCAAAGAATGACTACAGCTAAAGATTTATAAAACTAAACTCTCCCAGGGACAGGTTTCTTTTCCGTTGTGTGCATGTGTTCTGACTTTGCAGGTTTATGCATTTGTCATCAACTCTACTTCAAAGACTTCAGCACTTCTCCCTTGCATAATATTCATTTATCTGTATGAATTTTCAAATATGAGACATTAAAAACTAAAGGAATGCAAATTTTTTGTGTGAAAATTTCGCTAGGGTGCAGTTTTGGCTTTTTGATAAGCAAATTCCTTCATTTGCAGAGCTGGAGTCAGGATGTTATTGGACTGACTAAATTGTAATCTTTCTCTCTCTCTCTCATCCTTACCAATCTCTACCCAGACATTTTTACTATAGCTTTCTGGTTGCTGTTGTTGAGGCTAACATCAAAAGAATTTTGAAGGAATAGTATAAACAAGTAGTGTCAGAGCCTCAATGAAAATGTAAAAGAGAGTCTATCAACTGTTAATCCTCCAAGTTTTCAAGAATTCAAGATGAATAATTATTGTTTTGTGGAAAAAATAGAGCAGCCAAAGCTTTTAAACTTGTTACCAAAGCATGAAAATACAACAAAAGGATTATCAAAGACTATACAAATTTGTAGGTTTAAACTGTTTTGTTTGTTTGTTTTTCATTTTATTTTTTTTTTAAATTTAAAGTTGTATTATATTTGTAGCTAAAAATCATGATCAAAAGCCTCTGTGGGGGATAGGACAGTGGATAGGAAATATTTCCAAACATTATGGTGTCAGTAATGAATGCAACTAGGAACAACTTGCAAGTACTCTCTATTTGGTGAAAAGTTCAGTAGTAAAAGGTTTTTTTACTTTTTCTACTGCTGAAGGCCTGAGTAATTGAACTTTTCCTATCAGATTGTTCAGAGTATGTGCAAAGGAGGGGATGCATTTTGCAGGGCGAGATAGCACCTGGAGCAGCAGAAGAGGGCACTGTTCACACGGAGAGAAGAGCTTGTCGTAGTTCCCCCCTGCTTACCCCCCCCTCCTCCACCTCTGTCTGCCCTGGAGTTCAATGAGTTACAGCCAAATTTGACTACAAATTGGACTACAATCACTGTTTCTGTCTGTGAGCAGCATGTGATAACAGATGTGAAATACATTTCCCGCAGTTTGGACATTTTTGAGCTGGGATCCCCAAACCCAGCCACTACACAGTAAGATCACATACTGCCTTGCGTGGATCCTCCACAATATGGCAAACCTGTGTTATTCAAGCCCAGCAATAAGGAAGACAACCTGGAGGCCTCCAGAGTGTTTGCATACCCACTTTCCCACGCTAGCTGTGTGCTTTTATAGATATGCATACATTATATATAAATACATATGTAGATATGCATACATGGTTTAGAACAGAAAACAAATATTAAAATTTAGAATTTCATAGTTAAGTTCTTTTGAAGTGTTTTATTTCTTTCTAAGAGATTCAAAGATGTGACATCAAATATTTTTCTGTTATGGCTCATTTTTATGACCTGTGAGCACTGGACTCCAATTTCCCAAATAATGTAGGTGATCACAGAGGCAGTTATTTTGCAGTGGATGAGCAACGAAACACCAGACAGAGTACTGCTTGATCACACACAACTAAGCAGACCATTTGGCTTTAAACGTATGGCATATAACCCCACTTGGAGAAATGCTATCTGAATGATGTTGCACCAGGACAGTTCAATTCAGATGGAGGAAGAGAATCATGGGCCTTCCCCCATAAATATACCTTGCAAATATCTTATTTAATTACACATTGTTTATCTTGCACTATTCCTCCAACTTGCCAAGATCACATTAAATTCAAATCCTCTCTTCTCTATACTTGCAGTCCCCCTTAGATTTGTGTCACATGCATGCATATTTAATAAGCTGTTCTTTGTTCACCATGAAAAGAAAAGGAGAGCAAGGATGAGCTGAACAACCATGATGACTGTCCTCTTCTCACCCTCCCACCTCGGCACTAAGAATGCACTACCAGCCTTCATGTAGTTTTCCAAACAAAATTTCACCTCAGCTGTTTCCTTTGCTTGCTTCTAGGAATGTTATATAAGATTGTATCAACAACCTTACTGAGGACACAAGGCAATTGGCTCTTTTTCCCTGTCGACAAGGTCTGAGCCTCTGTCACCACAGGGAGTTCAATTGCCTTAGCGTGATTTCCTCTTGGTAGATCCATGGTAGCTGTCACTAATGTCCTTGTTTTCTTCTGGGTGTTTGCAGACTGTTTACCGTGATTATTTCTGCCAACCTCTTTCTGGGAAATGTGTTTTCACTTCAGTCTGTAAGTCTTTCTTTCTCAGTAAGACTGGCATCATCCAGACTCTTTGCCCAATTTCCTCCCATCCTGGCAATTCACTAGAAAAATTCATAACAAAATATAACGATGATCTATTGTATAATTCAGTAAATGCAAATTATGACTAAATTGTAATCAAAAGCTCCTGAATTAGCAACAGTTTTCATATATTATAGCCTTTTAATTATTCTTTTTGTTTGCAAAAGAAGTTGGTTTGTACACTGCTGATACTCTTTATGAATGATTGGAACTTTTTGCAAATAACATTTCTGGAACTAACAATGTCATAATCTGTATTTGTTTACAAACATTAATTTTCTGTGTTACAGAATGGAATAAACAAATACAAATTTAACTATTGCAAAAGAAATATTACAATGAAAGGTGATTATGTGAACTAGTGGTCAGAGCAAAGTAAGAACTTTTAATCTTGTCTGATGGCACAATTCAACATGCAATAGACCCATGTGAATCTTACACAAATTAAAAAAAAATGGAGAGTATAAGGAGGTCTCTGGTGAAATAAGTTTTTATGTAAAAATAAAGCATTTAATTTATAGTTTCAATTCCAAGACAAAAAGGAGAAAAGCATCCTCACTAGTTGTTAATTAATGTCTCTAGAAAAATAAATAAAATAAAATTGAAACAAAACCAGCTTAGAAAGCACGTAAGCCTAGTCTGAATATATAGAAAGCATTTAAACATTATCATATTCAGCAAAAAAGGATACTTTGAGGTCCCTTCCAACTCAGCATATTCTGTGATTGCTGAAAATATCAAATGCCTCTCAATTCCCCTCAATTTTATTTGGAGATTTTTATAATTTTAGGAATAATGTCACCAAATCCCATGTTACTATTTCTATATTTAGGTATATGTGATAATATTTTCTCCATTCTCTGGGTATGTTTTTTATGCAATTGTTATTGTCATTGGACTCATTTGATTGATGATGTGGGAAATTGTGCTCACATACAATGCATCTGTGCAGTTAAAACCTGAAGGAGTATTTAACACCTCCCAGTGTGGATAAAGGTTGCTCTTGATCTTCAGGCATATTTCAGTATGTTGATTTGAGCATGGTCAAAATGGTTGACTGCTAGATCAAGACAGAATATATTCAGAGAAGCAAAAAGCTCTAAGTTTATTCTTGACTCTTTTAAAACATTAATAAGTCCCTATTTAATGTTTCTACTGATGTTGCTCCCCTAAGTTTTTAGCCCACTCATCGTAAGGCCTGTGATACAGGAATAACCAGCATATCCAAGTGACACAGCCCACAGAGGCAGAAAGCAGTGCCCTTTTTGCTCACCCTAACCCACCAATACCCCCAAAACAGCATTAGTATAATGAAACAAATGTCTTGGAAGGTGGTAAAATTCTAGCATTCAGCAATGGGTTAGTCTATGAAAAACTAGATATGAGGATTAATAAATTGTATGGATTTCTGTGTGTACAGTACAACAGAGCTATTTAATTTTTAAAAAAATGCAGATACTCATATTGTAAGAGGGAAAAGTATATTGAGTTCTTTACAACACTGGTTTATTTCCTGTCTAAATATATGAAATTTTAAGTACAGATAGAAACATTGTTTCTTATACTGTTCATGGACATTTAATTCAATAATATCATGTGTAGTATTTCTAACAGTAAACTGCCATGTTCTCTTGTTTTCTTTCATTTTTACAGCAGGTGGTATAATCTACCTAAGTTTTTTGTTTTATCAAAGCATATACTTTGAAGCGGTCACACATATAATTCACTGAAATCTTGACATCCCAAGAAAGTCTATCGAAATTTCCATTTGATATGCTATATAACATTTAACAGCCTTTTTTCTGCTTTTAGTGTGCACAAGTGCCTGTAAGGTTAGTTTCCATAAAGCAGACAAAAAAGTTAAGAGTTGGTAGGATGTCATAGAAGCAGAATTTAGGGAATAGCTATGCTTTAGTCTTAACTAGATCAACTTATTTAGTTCCTCAGTGTCTTATAAATAATGCCAAGTTATTTAACAAGACATCATCTAATGATGAAAGAACATAGCCTAGTCTATTTATACTCTTCTTATGTTGGGGTTTGTAATTCAAACATATCATTTGCTCCCCAAAGGCCATCTTGCTATATCAAATACCATAAGACATCATCAGCTGTGATAATATGTAAGATCTCAAGTATTTTCACTGTTAAGTCCTTGTTAAACTGCCTGTTTTGATTTCATATCCTTTCTGTCTGAGAAAAATATCATCCTGATCGTGCAGATGGCCATTGTCCTTTTCGTCATAGGACTAGAGTTTCTTTCCAGTAACAGATTAGGCAAACATGGAAAAAACCCACCCATTATATTCAAAAGCTTTTGTTATCTGGCTGGAGAGATCATAACCACCCAAATCTAAGAGCCAAATTGTATTTTCCCTCCCCACAAGCTACATTAGATTTGCACATTCTTGCCATGAGATGTGTATGACAGCAACTAGACAGCTGGTGCAGATTTTCTTTCTTTTCACTCGTTATCTTTGTAAGAGCCAGAATGGTTTAGGTTCCAAAAATGTAAGATGGTACATGGGCTGATATGCTGTTACTGCTTCCTCAGAGATCTAGGCTACCAGTTTCCATCTGGGTCATGACAACAATTTCGTTTCTGATCTTTGTATAGGCCTTACTCCAAATAATTACGTTCTCTTGAGAAAAGCTCTCTGTTATTTTTTTGGGTCAGGTTTCTGGTAGCCAGCTTGCTGCCATTCCACAGGTTTGCAACACTTCTCTACATTGTACTTTCTGTAATAAATCCTGATTCTGAGCCATAATGAAAATAAGTGAATTTCTCTGGGCAAAATGGAAGTGAATTTGTAGGTTAAAACTATTTTTTATTACTATATATGTAATTAGTGTTATAGTTATATATAAAAATGCATAAAAATATAATTAAAAATAAAAAGTAAAAAAATAAAAATCCTGAAAATTTATGGATTTATTTGGCATGAATTTCTATGGTCTATTAAACAATTTCAAAGTTTCTTGGTTTTGTGTGCAAGATTTTATTCACTGTCAAATCAGTTTCTATATTTCTCTTGATTACTTGCTTTGGGAGGAAATTGATTAATAATTTTATGTCCTGGTGACAGTATGATGTATCTCATAATGGGTCTGTTCATAAAAATTCTCTTAAAATTCCAGACACATTTTTCATTTAAACATAACTTTCCTCTACCATTGTCTGTGTTCAATGCAGAGAAGGGTCATAATACCTATCTTATTTATATGGAACATAGTAAAAGTAGTAATTATCATCTAAGAATTTTCACAGAAACAAATATTAGCAACAACCAGTCTTTATTGCTAGCTGAATAAATGTTTACATTTAGTGTGGTCCCAAATGTTGGACTTTGAGGAGAGAACATATATGTACTTAGGGATCTTTACACTGATTTGAACAAAATTATATTTTTTTAATGGCTTTTATCCTTAAGCTGTAAATATAAATGTTTTATCTATATTTCACCACGAGAGGCTACTACAAACTCTGGAAAGCATTTTCACTTGGGATGTCACACAAAGCTCAAAAATTCAATGTGGAGTTTTACCAAATTCCTTTATATTACCTGAAGAATATATCTCATTACATTTGAAGTTGAAAAAAGAGATACATAATTAGATTTTAACTGAAACAAAGCAATTATGTTCACCAATGTAAAAAAATGTTCTTGTAATAAGTTGGCCTTCAAATTTTCTAGATTAATGTATTTTTGCTACACCTAGTTCTGCAAGTTTTCGTTTTCCTTCCATGAGACTTTTTTACTGTGTGGTAGAACAGTATTTCTTGTCAGTTTTCTTGCATTTAGTTTCTGCATACAATCAGTCCACTGTGAGCCCATGGACAGTACAGAAATGAGATTTATGCTGGTGTAACACTACATCTAGCTTACCGTCCTTTTCCAGGAAGAGATGAGGAATTGAAGTGAGAGCAGCAAGCGGTACCCAGGCAACTCACCATGATATCTGTTTTAAGATGTGACAGAACTAGTACTGCTTGCCATAGAAACGTACCATAGAAATTACTGCACAACCAAAGCCTTGATTGCACAAATTACTGGCAAAGAAGCCAGCCAAGCGAAGTAAAGAAACAATAACAAAATGAACTGAAGCAGCTGAGCAGGCAACGCCAGGTTGATGTATAACCAGGAGTACTGTCTTAAAGAAATTCATAAGGCGGTCACTTAAGAACTTTGGGAACTCCAGATGGAAACAACCACCAGAGACCCTTGGTGAAGCCCCTCAGAGACCTTATACGTGTATATATGCTAATTAGTGCTGGGAAATTTCATGAATATGTAACAGGAATGCAGGTAACAAAAATGAGTAATCATGTAATGCAAACTTTTAAGCTGTAGCTAAGATACCTCAGTGTGCACTTTTGTGAATGATTACCAGTGCACACAGCGCACTGAATAAAGAATGCTTGCCTGTTTAAACTCACAAAGTGAGTCTTAGAAATATTTTTAAGTGCCAGTTTTAGGCAATAACCTGGTTGCTGTTCCCGCCTCCAGGGGACAGAAGAAAAGAGGAAGTAACATCAAGTCAAGACTTATAAGATCCCCTCTGTTGTATAACATCCCCTTGATTTGTCTCTCTTGGAAAGGTGGAAACTGAGCTGGATTTGGGTCAGTTCTTTAGCACTCAATATTACCACTCAACTGTAAGCTCAGTTATTTTGTTTCAGTAAGTTTTTCTTCCACATATTTTAATCTTCTTCTGCTTTCTGTCTCAACATATTGAATTTCCTTATTACTTTAATAGTGTTTCATGTCACTGCTGATGCTAATGTAATGTAATTTTCCTGATGGTATTACCAACACTGATCTTTCACATAGTCCTTTTTCCCTCTAGTTTGACCTTGATGCTTAAAATTTATTTGAATTCTTGTTACTAATTTTTCTTCTTGCTCTAAATTACTGAAAATATCAATTACACACATGTATTCATATATGTTCACCATAGAGGACGTATAGAGAGTTTACAATAAAAGAACACCCATATTGAAGAGACAGTTCATCACGATTCACTATGTTTTCTTTTGGTTTCACAGTTTCAAAATGTAGCAACAAGACTTGAAAATTCCCTGGTTTTCCTTCATCTTTTAAGAGTCAAGACTTTCAATTACAGCCAATTAACTGTACTGTTTAGTATTTATCTGTCTGAGGGTCTTAGTCATTCCACATGTCAAATGAAAATAAAGGGAGACTTTTTGTGAACTGTATTGATTTTGTCATAATGAGATCTCTGGTAGGTGTATTTGAAAAGCTGAGCTTCTAAAAAAACCAAAAAGTAATTAATACTTCTTCTAAATGGTTTAAGGGCATTTCTCTGTCTTTATTTCTAAGTTCCCCAGAGCCTTCACAACTTACCTGGTTCCTGCCTCTTAAAAAGAGAAAAACACAGTTAATAAGTTTACAGTTGTACAAATTTATTTATGAAGTATGAAGTCTATTGATATGACAGCCCATATGTTCAAATCTTGGCATTAGCCAGACAGAGTTAGTAATAAAAGTTGTAACAAGAGTTTCAGTATGACTATGTATCTTAGTTTTTGAGAGAGAAAACTAAGATAAAAACTAGTGATGCCACTGATAAGATTGGGATATATTGTGAAAATTATCTGGTTCTGCTATAAAAATTTACATTAAATTTGCATATGTGAAAAAAAGATCAAATAAGTTGATTTCCCAAAATCCTAAACTAGAATATTGTCTATTCAATAGAAAAGCCTTCAGATAACCTCCAATTTGAAAGCTGAATAGGAAGTGTCAATGATGTAACTATAGAAACACATTGATGAAAAATAGATTCTATTTCTGTCATGCACATTTGTTACTTGATAATAGAATATTAGAAAGAAAAAAAGGAAATTGAAGCTCAAAGTAAAAAAATTACAAAAAGCCTATTTTTTTCCATTTACATTGTCTCCTTAAGATTTGTCAGGATTGAAAAATTATGTGTTCTTTTGAGAATCTATGTCTCATGTTTTGCTCAGAACTCTTTTTTGTTAGGTTTTTATATCTACCAACCAAGTAACTTCTATATCTGCTGCTGGAAAAAGAAATAAAACTTCATTGCATAATGTTATTGCTCAAATATATCATAGAAAGATAACATTTTTATGAAAACTGACCTAAGAGATTTAAATCTTTATTTATTTTTTAAAAATTATCAAATTTTTCCTTCTGCTGCTGCACTGGAGCAGGGTTTTGGCTTTGCAAGGTCTATTCTCCACTGTATTATATATAACTGCACAGAAATTGTCAAACTAACTATAATAAGCAGCCTTGCCAAAAACAAGGCTTTAGGGACTTTGAATTTTAGGTTTTATTCCTGGATATGGTAACCGCTTTCTGATCTCACACCAATACGTAGTGTATAGACTTTGCATTCAGATCTCTGTATATTTACTGCTGAGACTGACATAGAATTGCCCTGAAAGGATATAACCACATTGATATAAAACCTGAACTAAAAAATAATGAATAAATGTTCTAACTGGAGGTTTTTGAACAATGATGCCTTTGACATCAACAGGTAGGGGAGACCCAGAAGTTCCTACATAATTATTTTTAAATTTTTTAGATTTTCCTCCTGTATCGCAATTGTTGGATTCTCTAGTTTACAGTTAAAAAATATAGGTTGATTGTTTTAGAATTGTATTTCAGATGCAAAGTAATACATGCATGTAGGACCTTTTTTTTTTAACAAAGGTGGTGCTATTTTTTATTGTATTAGAAAATTACATGCAGGCAACAAAAATGAGTAATCATGTAATGCAAACTTTTAAGCTGTAACTAAGATATCTCAGTGTGCACTTTTAGAAAAAAATCTACATGACTGTAGCGTGAAACCGTGTAACCAGGAGACTCAGTTTTGCCTCAAAAGCTTTGCTAAATGTCTATGATTAAAAATAAGTAAATGGACATGATTGAGATTTAAGAGAATGAGCAGAAACCATCTTCTAGCTCCTGTCCTACATTTTAAGACTGTGATCCCCATGTCTTAAGATATCTGAGGATTGGTTTGTTTTAATCCTGCAACATTACCACTGAAGATGGCAGTTTTCATCATTCAGTTTCAACAAATACCTGTGTGTGATGCAATTGAGAGTCTCTGGAATTACTATTTGTTCATAGATGACCTGATACGTCAGTAAAGAAAGATCAGTTTGGAAAAGGATACCTGCAAAAAACCACTACAAGAATAAACAGGCAATTGGAGAGTTTGACTTAGGATACTAAAAATGGTTGGCTTGTTTAATGCAGAAAGAAAAGGGTCTTTATTGTTCTCTATCATTTGATCAAGTGAATAAATATGAAGGAAAGCAGAGCTATTAAAATTTAAGGATGATTTTGACAAAAGAATAAATATTAACAAACTTTGAATAAATTAAAGGTAGATTTTAGAGGAAGGCTTCCAGCCATTGAGAAATTGATGTTCTAGAAAATAGTCTTTGCACAAGAATAACTGTGAAAAACATGTAGTTAGTTATAAGAAAGAACTACTGCTATTTGTAATCAGCAGTTCCACTGTTGCCTTCAGTTTACAAAGACTGTAGAAATGACTCAGAATTTCTTGTCTGTCTCTCTACCCACTTTTTTCTTGGTGTGATACGGAAAGTATGCAGTTCATATGTTCTGTGAATCACACTGGCATGAAGGTCTCAGACCTTCACTTAAACCACTAGGAAAGATTTGTAGACATGGGGAAACTTGAAGATATCATACATTGTTATGTAGTAGGACTCACTGTTTCTCAGTCTCTGTACAGAAATACTCATACTGTTGCAGTAATGTACATCTGTATCTTACAGATCAATCCTATAGCTGATAAACTAGTATATTCAAGTCACAAACACTTTCAATGTTTATGTTTTAAATCTTGCAAGGGAAAATAACTTAAAAAAGTTTTGTTCTGCTGGTATGATATTAAACTTAGCCTATAAACTAGTGTTAACTTCTTCATCAAAAGCCCTGACGTTATCTGAAGCAAGTTCCTTTTTCTCATATAGAAATATATAGGGCAAATCAGTCAGTAAAGTTAAAGCTTCCAGCTCTGAAAAGATAGAGATGGAAATTACACATTACATCTTCCTATAGGGAAGCTTCACAGACACACTGCTGCAGAGAAAGAACTAAGCAATGTGTGAACTCAGGTTTGCAGAGAAAACTGTACTGCCAAAGCCAAGGAAGCTCTAACAGCTTCCTCTGAATGTCTTATAGCTCAAATATTGCAATAGTGGTACATTGAAATGTCTTATACAAAAGGTATTAAAGCCAAGATTGAAATTAATGTCCAAGAGTATATTTAATAGTCATGAAGACAGAATTACCAGAAAGTACCAGATGACTAAATAAATGTCTCCTAGAACTGAACATTGAAGAAAGATACAAATCTTTCTGCTGCAATTTAACAAATGTTAACCAACATTATCTTTACTGATATCTATTGTGATCATTCATATTAACAGCAGAAGAAATGTATAGCACAACAGAAAGTGATAATTAAACTTCATAAAAACCGTGACTCCTAGGTAGATATTAACCAAATAAAAACCCAGGATGTTTTGAATTAGTTACAAAGGTAAAATAAGCATTAAACTGGAAGCCAAAATGATAAAGAGGTGACAGAAAACTAAAAGTTCTTCTACACTTTACTACTGTAGTAGTAAAGTTTTAACAAAGTGACCTGGGAATCACCTGGGAAAGTGAATAAGAATAACCCAGGGTCAGATTTTTTTGGATGTCATATGTCCCAAAACCAAGGAACAAAATTGTAAAAGTTGGCACAGAAGCATAAGAAGACCCTTAGGATACTGATGACTGGTGTTTCTTTTTTAATAACACACAAGGTTACAAACCAGGTAGGAAGAATAATTAAATTATTGGAAAACAACAGAACAGAACATGAGTTAAAAAAAATCATATGGGATGTCAAGTCCTTTGTAACAATGTATGTAAAGATGAAGCTTTAGAAATCTGTTTTTGCTTTCCCTTATTTAGATGGACCTTCTTCAACTGATTCCGGAGAAAGATCATTTTTCTGTGTCAAGAATATTAAAATAAAATTTCAGGCATTGTGCATATAGGTTTCTTCTTTTTCAGTGACCCAATACAAGCCCATTAGGCAGAAGACAGCAAATGAAGAGCTGTGACCACCCAAGTAACTCTCAAGAGAATAACTTATTTTGCCCAGTGCCAGTCACATACTTTAGGTCATTTGCCGTAGATATTCCCTCCAGGCTTGTCATCCCTCTGCTTTACCCTCTTCAACAGCAAGAGCAACTCAATTACATTCAGACACTTAAGAAAAATTAAGTATGTGCAGTGCCAGTGTGACAAAGACATAGACAAAGCTAAACCTCCCCATACCATATGCAGGACTTGCTCTCCAGCTCACAGCAGCAGTGTGTGATCTGTGTCTTAGTGCAAGCCTTTCTTTGCTTCCTACTCATAACAACACTGAACTCTCTTTCCAGCTCACTAGGGGACTGAGCCCTTTGCTTTCAGGTGAGTTCTGTTTCTGAGTTTGTCACACTTTTAAGTGTGATTTGAAGCTTAATGCAGTCCCTCTGGAAGTAGACTGCAAGTGAAGCTGCCATTAGTGCCTAGGAATACCAGTGTCATGTAATCAAACGAGTAAGAAAAGCTGCAAAGAGCTTGGCAAACATCATATGATGCCTTAACTAGAATTGTGCATTTATATCTTCCAAAAGAACAATGAACAATGTAATAATTAAATTGGAACAACTGTCAGGACTTTAAATTCAAGTGGGAAAAGCATTGACTAATGCAAAAATTGTATACCTGCTATTCCCTCTGGGAAGGCAATAAAAATGCCTGAAATGGTGTTCAGTGTTTACATCTCTCTGCAGTGGCCTTTGGCTGTTTCTCTACACCTTTTGGAGTGCTTCAAGTAAACTTTTGGAATATGTGTTAAAAAGCTAGATTGGTCCTCAAGTATCAGCCCAAGCAGGGGGAAGGATTACCTTACTATGCTTGCTCCTGGAGCTGATTTGATGATGAGTTAGTTCCTCTAACTGCTCAGTACTGCTTTTCAAGTCAACTTATTCTTTGATGATCTGTTTTCATCTTTATTTTTTGAATATTTTTTAAAAAGTCAAAATGCATAATCTTAATAAAGCTCTGAATATTGATACAATTGATAAATTGCTAAATTTGTTTCTAAAAGTGGATATGCCATGTTAGAATTAAAATTTGTATTGAAAGATCCTATATCCTCTATTATAAAGCAAAGGTAAAAAAACATACAGAAATTAGATCCTTGAGAGAAATTACAATAAAAGCTTTTTTATAATAGAGATGTCTAGAAAACTTAGAGGAATTTAAAAAGATGCAGAAATCAGAAAACCAAAAGTCAAAACCAAAATAAACAAATATGACTGGAAATTGCATTAACAGTAACAACTACTTTACTGTGTTAAAAAGTTCTTTGCGGATTGACTAAAACTAATATTTGACCTAGTTAGGAAGAAAAGACATTCGTCAATTTATTTTCAGGCAAATAATATTTAGTTCACTTTAGAATTCATTTCTGCAGAGAGAATGTTGTAAAGAGGACTTGAAGTAAAACACACAAGTGGTCCTGCAGATTTTTCTAACTACTGCAGCATGTCTAATACGCAAGAAAAGAAGATAAAGCTGGAAAAGAAATATAGCAGAGAAAGTAAAATGGAATTGACTGAAGATTTTTCTATGCATGTACTCTACCACCAGATACTTACCAAGTCTCTGATAAGTACTCTGAAACCCTGTTGCTTCTAACAAAGTCTTAAATTCACCTAAAAAGATCTAAATTTGCTCATGTTGAAAGGCCTGATCAAACTTAGGTCTTAAACTGAAGTCTTAAAGGTTTGCTAAATTTCATATAACCTCATGCTTTTCACGAGAACTTAATTCAGAATCTCTACAAATGATGCTCAAACTTACTAATGCAGTAAACTGATACCCTGGGATCAGAGTAAGGGAGTAGTAGAAACTTAGAAATGGCACAAAGGGACTGCAGTCTTCAGGGAGAATAATTATAACTCTACTTTCCTGTTTAAATCAGGTGTTAGCTGAAATTTTGAAATTTTCAATAAGTCAATTGAACTACTGGAAATTTCACCACCACTCAGATTACATAAACTTCCAGATATCATATGTTAGAAATTATGAATACAGAACTTGTAGTAACCTACAACTAAGAATTGAGTCAGATGAAACCTAGAATCTCTTCATACTACGTCTGTCCAAAACACTTTTCTCAGTTGTAGGCTCAGATGTTTTGAGAGCTGCTAATGACTTCATGGAATTTTGCTGAGAGACAAGAACAGAAAAATACACTGAGGAAAGGTTTGGTTGAGAGTCTCTGCAGAATAAAGAGAACAGAGTAGGTATTATCTCCTAGGGGTGAATAGCAGGTGACATTGTCTCTCTTATACCACACACAATACAATTTTCTTTTTCCTAAAGCTCTTCAATTACAGTCTCCTATCCAGGAACACTTATTTATTAACACCTAAATTTTCTTTCTGTTCACTTACATCACTACTGGGAGACTAAGACCTTTGCTTAGCTTTCATTTAGAGGGAGCAGAAAAAAACTGCATTATTGCTGGTGTAGATCTCTCTCTGTAATACATGTTATAGTCTTCACAGTGCTCCTTTCCTGCTGTCTGTAACCAAGGACCAGAGGCTCAGCTCTGACACTGTACAGATCCATAACCTTGACTCAGACTACTAAAGAAGAGCTTTAAGCAAGTTCATAGAGGGATAAGAAATCAAAGAAATTACACTGTCAAGATGAAATAACTAGCAAATCAGGCAGTTAAAAAAGAGATTCCTCCATGGGATGGTATAAATATCTATGGGAAAAAACTGGGAGCTTGGTTGGGGTTGGATTGTTAGGTCATTACATAAAGTTATCAGCACCACCTGTGCTGATGAACAGGCTGAAAATTACTTCTCAGCAACAGGGAGGAGCTAATTCACAGCAGCTGCAGAGGCCAGCCCTTTTCCACTTGTCTGGGGTTCTCTGGGCAGGAAAGACTCTTCAGGTGTTGTGTCAGAGGAGGTGAGTAAGCTAAGAGTTAGTCTAACAGATTGCTAAATCCTAGCCATCTTTTGTATGTTAGTCAGTAAATACCTGCTTGGTACTTTTAAGTTCTGTATATTCTGCTTTCAGAGATTCTTTGCACCCAGCTAAAGAAACCTGAGCAAACTGATCCAGAAGAGAAAGCTTTCTTGTGACCTGTCACCTCTGCTGCACTTGTAAAAAAAAGAAAAAACAACAACCTTGCTGTAGTTCAGCTATATCTCTACCCCTGAAACACTAAAGTATATTTGGAACTGAGCAGAAGATGGTAGATGTTTAATACCTCCTATGACTTGTACCAGGGAGCACATTTGGAGAGGAAGTGAAGATTATTACACCCAGTTGGAGCTTTAGGGAGAACTAGTATAAAGCATAAAGTATCCTCATCAGAATTTGCTCAAGAGGATACAGTAGTTAATAACACTTCTACTCTTTTTTAGAACGCCAATTTTTTCCCTCTTTTATTTTTACTATTGCTTAAGAGAATTTCTGTTTTCAGATTGGTGATTAATTACAAGACACTTAGAAGAACTGAGAAAAAGGGGAATGCAAGGATTGCAACCGTATGCGTTCAGCAAACAAAAAAATGCTCTATCTGTTATCATAATCTTACTTCCTTAATACCACAAATGAAATTTAAAAATACCCAAAAAAGCATAGGCAAAAAGGCTTTGAACTTTTAGTAAATAAATATTTAGCCACATCATCACTCTTTTATTAACCTATTTAAATTTGCCTGTGTCAGGTGGTAAGTACTGATTTTTGCACAATACAGGACATGTAAGATCTCAGTGAGACAGAAAAATCTGACATACATAACTTTATTGAGTTTATTCCAGCACTTTAGCAAATAAAAGAAGAAAGGTAGATTTAAAAAAAAAAAAAAAGGAAAAGAAAGGCAACATATTATTTGCAAATCCTTTATGGAGAAGAGGCTCATATGTTCTCTTTTTTCCAAAACTACATTACTCATTTCTAAATTAAAAAAAAAAAAAAGCCAACAAAACCAAACCCCCTTCTATTGAATTTCTTAGATCTTATAGCTGATTGTTCTTTTCTAAAGAAAATGATGATTGTTAGTTTTTCCTTTTGACAAACTTGCCATGACTTCCTCTTTTTCCTTTAACCATTTTAACTTATTCAATTTTAAATATATCCCCTTTGAAAACTCCACTATTCTACTGTATATGTTAAGTAAATAACAATGCTGCATGAAAGGCACTTTACATGTTCTGTGTGGTATATAAACATTCACTACTGAAATTATTTATGGACATTAGACCTGGAGGGAGCACTCTGGAATTCTTTTTTATGTAAAACTATTCTTCAATTAAGTGCCATTTTAGCCTATTTAGAAAACTTGTCCATGTTTAAGAATAGTCTCCACAGCCTCTAAAACTGCACTAAATTGATATAAAACAATAATCTGTTTAACACCCAGTCTTGCTATGTGGATATCATATTTTCCTTCAACAATCTTCTTCCTTTAAGAGAGAGCTGGCAAAAATACTAAGGAATAGATTTGCAGCTCAGAGAAACGAAGTGCTTATTTAAATGTTTTATTTTTCTCCACAAGTGACCCTCAGTTGCATTTAACCTCAGGACAATAAAGAATTAGTTTTTTAAACATGTTAAATGCTACAATTTGTACTGTATACCTTTCAATCGCCTTTATACGTTTTTGTAAGTGTAAAGATACACCTTGGACTTGATATATGAATTCCTTTGTTAAGCTAAAGACATCTTTTGATGGTAGAGAGTAACAGGGAAAAAAGTAACCCAGTAGAACAGAGGATATTTTGCATATGGAGGCTGGGATACAACATAGTTGATGGTAGCTCACAGGTCCTTCAGTATTCATTGTGGAAGTTGCTTTATAGTGTTGTGGCAGAATTTCTTTCAGGAGAAAAGGCTAACTTGGATTCTACACACATCTTCCCGTGCTTTGGGAGTTACCAGCAGACTTATCACCAAGAGAGGACTGTCACGTGGGCACCTTTGTACTGAGAAGTTATGCACAAAACTATTAGTCTGATATAAATTAAATTGATGCTTAGGTTTCTTCTAGGTAAAGATTAGAAACAAAACTGTCAGAACAACATTGATTTCAGGACTAATGTTTGAACAATCCCTCTAAATTTTGAAAGACTTTTCTGGTATTTATTAACAGGCCGAGTTGTGAGATTATAGCTGTTTCTGGTAACTATCAGCAGTCACTGAGTACTGTAGAACAGAAGTTCCTGTTTTGAAATACAGAAATGAGATTATCACTTCAGTGTCTCATTCAGGGTCCTCAGTAAAAGCTTTCATCCAGAGTATTCCATTATTATTATGAGATTTCAATAGTGGTGGTCTTAACTTTGAATCCTTTCAAGGAACATTGTTGTATTTCTCAGAAGGTAGTTACAATTATAAACAACAAACTCAATGTCAATAGAAAAACTGGTATAGTTCTCTGCAAATACTGTAATGTTTGAAAGCTGCTACACCCAGGTGCCCTTGTACTATCAAGCAGTCATCAAACACTTCTTAAATCAAACAAAAATAAGTGAATGAAAACTTTCTTCTAAATTCCCCTCTAACAAAGAACATATAGAGTATACTAAGAATTTTATTGTCCTGTAATAACTCTGACACATTTTAGCAGGCTTTTTCTCTTATATGAACATTGCCATGCACTGATGCAGATGTGGATCACATTAATCAAATCTTCTTTGGTTTTCTTTTTGTTATTTTTTTTTTCACTGCACCCATAGATGTCATTCAACCACTTCTGAGAATTTGCAAGAGGAGTAACATCTTCCCTCTTAAAGAAGAACCTGCTACAATCGCATTGCCTTTCTTTCTATTTTCTCATATGAGTGCCAAAATGGTAATTTTTTTTTTATGAACCTTTATAGATCATTGTTATAAGACTTTAATGTTAAAACATATCTTCAAGCCTGCATAGGCTAGAACTGCAGTTTCCAGCACCAGCATTAATTTTTTTGACAAATACTCTAAGGTGAAGTGGCATTATATTTAGAAATCAGGTCAGTGGATAATTATGGAGGAGCAAAATCCAGTCTCATCCATGTTAGTCTGTGTGCTGGTTTTGTTTGAGGTAGAATTAACTTTCTTCACAGTCGCTAGTATGAGCTACATTTAGGATTTGTGGTGAAAACAGGATTGATAATACAGAGATGTTTTTGTTATTTCTGAGCAGTGCCTACACAGAGTCAAGGCCTTTTCTGCTTGTATTGCCACACTGGTGAGGAGGTTGGGGTGCATGCTGATCCAAACTAACCACAGGGATATTCTGTACCGTATGACATCATGCTCAGTATATAAAGCTGGAAGAAGGGGGAATATTAGTAGTGATGGCATTTGCCTTCCTAAGTCCTCATTACATGTGCTGGAGCCCTGTTTTCCTGAAGCCTGCCAATGGGAAGTGGTGAATTAATTCCTTGTTTTACTTTGCTTGTATGATCGACTTTTGCTTTACCTTATAGAACTGTCTTTATCTCAACCCATGAGTTTTCTCCCCACTTCCACCAGGGAATAGTGAGCAAATGGCGGGGTGGTGCTATTTGATGACTGAGGTTAAACAATGATAGTCCTTCTCCATGCCCAGTGTGGGGCTTGAAGGGTTCAAGGTTACAACAGATTTGACTGGAATGTTCTAGATCAAATTTATAGCTGTGTGCTGTTTAACAATTAATCATTAGACTCCTCTGCTTCCCATGGGACTTACATGTTTGACCGTATATTAGAGTCTAGTGGTCATTAGCGGCCACTTTTTCTTCCACTGCTTGGATTACTGCACATTAAAAATATGCTGGGGAAGACATTCTGGATTATTCCTGGCCCAGGCAAAGGCAAACCCGCTCACAGGCCTGCTTTTGCTCAAGGAGCTGGGTGCACTTTGTGGGCAATGTGGGAGGATATGGGAGTCTAGTGTGTGCCTCAAGAGGATTTAATTTGGGGGGACAATAGACAATTAATTAAACAGAATGATATTAATTGCTATATAACACTATGTATTATCACTTCTATGGAGGTTATGTGCCCAGCACCACACTGGGTGCCTCACAGCATCCATCTTTGCTGTTCTGAATCCAGGGATCTGAAACCGATTCCCCTTCAATCAGAATGTTAGTGAAGAATAAACTTTGATGAAACTGAACAAGCACAGATGTGATGGGAACAGAATTAGCTTCAACATGCAACAATCCAACACACCACACCATTCATCCTGCCTGAAAGACTGTTTTGACAGATAGAACCCAAGCTCTTGGACAAAATTAACTCAACTGCCCTTTATAGGGATGGTCCATAGACTAAAGGAATGATATCTGTGTGTATATCTGTCAAAGGACAGGAAAGGTGATGCAAGACATAAATGGTATGGAATAAGGAGTGAAAACTGTCCTCTGTAAAGTAAGATAAGAAGGTACCCCCAGAAATACCAAGGCACTGGAAAGAATTCAAAGGTTTATTTAGAATGCCAGAACACAAAAATCTTACAAACACTTGACAGTGCACCTGGCCCAGGGAGAAAAAGGCAAATTCCCACCCTCTCAGGACCTCTTTATCCTCTCTATTTCTCCCCTGCCTTCCAAAGGCCTCTGTACATGCCTGTTAGAGCTATTTTTTTCCAGCATAGCAGAGAGAGAGAGAGAATACAGCTCTCTCTGCAACCCCCTCTGGACTGCAGAAGGGAGAAAAAACAACATCTAACCCTCTTGAGAAGGCACTTTGCAGACTTCCAAAGTGAAAATGAGAATTTCTAGCTCTCCTTTTACGAATTCTTCTGAAAGCAAACTTTTATTCTTAGTGGCACAGTGCTGTGGTTTGGATTTGCTATGAGAATCATGCTGTTAACACACTGAAGTTTAGGCTGCTGCTAAGTAATGCTTACACTAATTCAAGGGCTTGTGAGTGTCTCATGCTCTGGCTCTCTCTCCCTCTCCTTATCATTACTATTATTAGTTTTTATTAGGAGTATAATTTGATTATTAATAAGTATTATTATATTTTGTATCAATTATGAAATTGTTATCTCAACCCATGAGGTTTACCTTTTCTTTCTGATTCTCCTTCACACTAGGCAGTGTGTGTGTTGCAGGGAAGATGGAGAGCGAACGAATGTGTATGTGGTACTTAGTTACCAACTGGAGTGAAAACAAAACATTTTACTTCAGATGTTTTCATACAGTGGATTGAAAAATATTTAAAATGCTAATAGAAATTAACATTTTGATAAAGAAAGAAAACGAAAAAATGAAAAATCAAAAAGAAAGAAGTGTGAACTCTTTTGCTTCAAGGGATTTTATATTTTAGTGTTTTCATTTGTGATAGGTAATTCTCTGATCTCTAATACCAGCATCCATTTCTTACATATTTTAATTCTATTATTTAATTCTATATATTTTAATTCTACTAGAAAACTAAGATAATGAGCAGTATTTAAGAGGAGTCTTAAAGACCTGATTAAATGGGAAGAAAAGAAATGGATGAAAAGGATTTTCTGAGTTAAAGAAAATTATCTTTACACATCTTCTCTGAGTTCAGAATCTGATGATCTATCTTGAAAACATAAATATATAGCCCAGCATTGAGGAAAAAGAAAAAATAGTTTCTTAGGATAAGGTTATTTGAAGGGTTGTAATATGTGTTTTCCCGTTTTGGTCCAAGAGCAATCTGTGTATCTATTTCTTGATTGATCAGCTATAATTATCATATGTACATGAGGAGTTGTTATATGTTTCAGTAGTCTTTGAATATACCATCAGAAGAACTCTCATGTCTTATGTGAAAGTTTTATTATACATACATATATTTTATGTATTTTGAAGCAAAGACACACATATGTGTGTATGCATATATATATGTCTGTATTTATTTCCAGATGAATTACTCCAGGTGGCACAAATTCCACAAGCTGTCATGCATTGGAACCTTGCCCTTGCTCACTGGTGCACTGATTTATGGAGATACTGCTGTATGGAACATGCCTTACAGTCAGGCTCTGTGTTTGGGTAATGCAGATCAGCTCCTGAAGTACAAGTCTTTGGAGATATCCCCACTGATGGATCTCTGTGTGTCACTGAATAACACAGTGCCAATTGAATTTTTTTAGTCTAACCACTTCACAAAATATTATTCTTTTTTTATATTTACATATGATTCAAAGACAAGACATTAGGTCAGGTCCTTTTGATTTTAAAACAGTTTTACATTACTCTGGTAAAAAAATCCAACCAACCAAACAAAAAACATTAAAGAATAGATAGATAAAGTTCAGATTGCCTTTATTCTTTATACAAAACAACATATACTTGTGACCTTAATGACATTCTGAGTCTTCACATTTTATTTCTTTTCTTAGTGTGATGCTGTGAAAATTAGAAATGCCCTATGTAAGCCCCAAAAAACCTTCTAGGAAGTGGGCTGAATTCACTGGCATATTAACAAGGTAAATGAGCAGCCCTGTTCCATTCATCTGTTTCACCTTTCCTCCCTTTGGCTAACTGTGCAAGGTTATTCACCTCACTAACCTGGTTCCAGCATGTTGAACCAAATGGAAATTTAAGGAGAAGACTCTAAGTGAAGGCAGTCAGTAACTCTTATGCTATGTTCTCTTATTACTGAGTAAGTGACTTCTTGCTGTTACGTTATGGCAGAACAGGAAACCATGTAGAAATAGAAAACCAGACAGGGACCAGCTGCTAGTAGGCTTTTTGTCTGAGGAAGGAGTATAATAATGGTCCAAACTCAACTCCTATTCTTTCCTCTTGTGCCAGACTACTTGATAGAGCAGATATCATCTTAGTTATCTCTTATGAACATCAGGGTTTAAGACTACAAGCTCAAAGATACAGAGAACTAAGCCTGAGAAATATATGTGCTACTTTGGTCTTCCTCCTGAGGAAATATTGGTCAATAGCTTCCTTTTCTGTGACATCAAACACTGACCTGAAAGTCGTTTGAATATCAAATTACCTTTTGGGACAGATAGAATATTTTTATCCAGGAGATTAAAAAAAGTCACAATCAAGTAACTGATTTTCTGGAAGTGAGAAGATGTATTGTTTCAGAATTGATTAAACTGCCAAAGTCATATCATGTGTGAGGAAGTATAAATCCTGCCCAGAGATTCATTGGAGAAACTCTTTTCTGGTTGTTTCCAAATTCTAAATAAAAATTTGGAGAGGATTCTGGGTGATACTGCAATTGTCATGGAGGAAACAGTTTGTCTGAGAGAAGCCAAAGAAAATAACGTAATTGTCAGTACATAATTTTGTTTTTTGCAAGCCTGTTGCCAGATTTTAAGAACACTCCTAATGTGGACAGAGTCAGGTTTAGAAAGGACACTGTTTATTCTGTGCAGGGTGCAAGGTGGAAGTTCTTCACAAATCAAGCATTCCAGGAAATAAAAAGGAAAAGAATTTTTATACTCAAATTGACATAAACCTGTCTATCTAATGCATAGTTACAAGCTACCTGATACATAGTCATTCAGCTTGCACAACCCTATACTTGTTACTATGCCCATGTGGGCCTCTTTGTGCAAGTCTACAGTTGTCACTGATGGTGGTTTAGGGAGTTGTCCCTACTCAGTTTCAAGAAAAGTTCTGCTCAGGATGCACAGAACACAAGACTGTGTGCCAAATAAGATATGATCTTCGGCCCTGGCTCCAAGTAGGACATAAAATACAAAAACTTTCCATAAGCATTATGCACCACCTGTTTAAAACACGTGATAACATCCATTTGCATTCAAAGGAGGGGTTAAAGATGAGAATGATACCATCAGATGCCATCTGTAACAGTGATCAAAGGAAGACATAGAGAATTCTGTTTAAAAAATATCAAACCCACAGATACCTTTGCAGTAGGTCCATATTCTCTTTTTTGCTTCTGTTGACTTTTGCGCAAAGCTGGGATATTCATCCAGTTAGGTTAGAATTCCAGTCCAGTTTTAAAATGTTCTCCAAAATCCTTGGATAGAGGGCGATACGAAAGGTATAATATCACAATGTACAAAAATACTTAAAACTAGAAAAGTCATTGCCTACTTTAAATTGTGTTCTTTTGTTGATATGTTTAGAGATGGATGTAATTAAATCAACACAACCTGTTCATTCTGAAGATAGTCAGGGTCCTATGGGAAAAGGAAGATTATGGTTGCTAATCTCTCTTACCCTCTTTCCCCATTTACTCTGCTATACAGATTACTTCAAAGCAAGCAGAATATGTTTGGTGTCCCTGTTGAGTGAAAGGGTTATTTGTGTATGAGTGGAGAAAGCAGATGGTTTATTTCATTTGTGAAAACCCCTTTTCACTCCCAGCTGGAAATGTTGAAAAGTGGCAAAAATGTCAGTTCTGCTTTTGGTGCAAAAAAATCTCATTGCTCTTGGCAGTGACCTCGGCTTTGAAGAGGAGGTGTTAGCATTGCATCATTTCACAGAACTAGCTGATCAGGAGTGGCATTAACCTAACTTTAATAGAAGCTCGTTTTAGCTCTCTCAGTCAGAATAGAGTCAAAGTGACATGACACATATGAATGGTACAACAATGGAGAGATTACATTAAAGAAAAAAAAAAGAAAATGCTAGACCTTCATGAGGGCTCAGGCCAGAATATATATAGACAGAATATTAACTGCAGCACGGGAAATTGTTTGCCAGCAGTTCTTATTGAAACTGATGTAGCTTGAGACCTCAACATTGTAGTTTAGAGACACCACCATTGATGCATAAGTAATTAAAAACCATAGCTTACTTCAGCACAATACAATAATAATACAATACAATAATAAACAACATCATAACTTGGCTAGGAAATATTTTAACAGAATATTTCAAGCATTTCTGTCTAAGCAAAAGGAAAAATAGGTACTTTGATATGGTAGTTATTTTTGTAAAATGTGAAATAAAATTTTTTTCTTTGTGAATTGTATATTATTTGATTTTTCTTGTACTTTGATTTTGGTTTTTTTAAGCACATTCAATTTTATGTATATTTTTCTGATGCAATATCTTTCTGATATTTTGAATCCAATAGTTGTGTGTGTAATTAAATATACCAAACAAATACTACAGCATTTATATAGTTGCTAGGTTATAACTAATTAACGTTACTAAAAACGTACTCAAGACAATTTAAAATACTGTAGTTTGAAAGATATAATTCTTTTATGTTTAAATACATTTTTAATGTGAAATTTAAATGAAATATTAAAAGAGGACACAATGGCTGATTCTTCTCTTTTTCAAAATTTTATGATTTAAGGAAAAAATCATGCAACTATGACTCTTTCTATTCTGAATTGAATTCCCTTTGATGTACAGTGATGCAATAAGTAGTGTCACTACAAACAACACAAAGCCATGAACAGGTCTACCCTGTATGCAGTTCAGTGATGAAATTAAATCTGTGCATAGACACACATTGTTATTGCAAATATGTAAGTGCTCTGCATAGCGACCCATTTGCTAGTGTAATCAGAATTATTACACTGGTACACCAGGCATTATGTGTGGATATAGCATTATTCTACCTATTTTTGTTGTTCAAAGTCTGTAGGTACCATGGCTCACAGAATCGACAGAGTAAGAGGTATGGTGAGAAACCTTCTGAGAAGAAAATTGTGCAGTTGCATTGTGAGGTGTGGAAAATAATTCAAGCCCTCACTGAATATCTGATTCCATAAGGTCTTGCAACTTACTACACAGGCCCTAGTATTTCGCTAAAGAAAAATATAGAATCATACCTAGTTTATACTCTTTATCTTCCCGTTTTGCTTTATGTTTTAAGACAGCCAGTATTTCACTTTGCATTTAAAAATGTTCTCTTAATTCCTTATTTAATGCATCATGCTGAAATAGCTGGATTACTGCAGTACATAGAGTACACTAGAGATAGAGAGCCTCTTGTTTGATATTTAATGAGATAAAATTTCTATTTCATTACATTAAAGATTTGTGGTAGCACAGATGATGTACTGACTCTGCTAATGCTCTTAACTCATAAATAACAGCTGTTTCAGCTTTTACTAATTCCTCTTTTAATCTCTTTTCTTCCTTACACAACTTTGAAAAACATTGCGTGTAGTCTTACCATTTATATTAGTATTGTTTGTACATGAGATTTCTTTCCCATGTAAGAACTCTTTCTCCTTTATTTCTACAAATAATTACAGGCTCATTACTGCTGTTGCCCTCTCCTCTGCTTTCATTGCTTTCCCTGAAACTAGCCATTTGTTGAATTTCATTAGCATTAATATGTAAAAGACAAAGTTTAAGACTTCCTGTTACCCCGATTAGGATTAGCACATTACACTCTGTAGGTCAGAGGGGGTGAGTTTCTTCAGCAGAATTTCCCATTAATAAAATGAATATGATAATTCACCAGGAAAAGCTGCTGCTGCTCAAAGCCTATTCTGTGTGTGTTACATAGGCAACAATCACCAGGCAGTGTGTAGGTGTAGTACTTTTTCTGGGCAAAGCATTGATTTCAGAAGTGCCAAATGTGTGCTATTCCTGTTGGATTTCAGCAGGACCTGTCAACAGCACCGTTGAAAAACTTAAGCCAGATCTGGTGGGCTGTTAGTGTTAAGAATGACCTGGAATGGGTTCTTGCAAGTAGCACTGGACAAATATCAGTGGACAGTAAATTTAAGTTTTTTTCAGTTGTTCTGCAGTTATTCTTGGTATTTACCTAAATTTAGTTCTCCCTGAAAGAAACCTCTTGAAATATGAAGACTCACAACAGATGACTGAAACACTTGGATTTTTTTTTTTTTAAATAATTCCTACATTTTCTTCAAGCTTGAACAATATTTCAAAAAAGAAATGACTTAACTGTGAGATTACAATAAGTTTTTATTATCTCTTCACAGAGAAAGTCATAGATGAAAAAATCTTCACTGACGCTGGAAACACACAGTCCCACTAGGTCAATGTATTCTCTCAGGTCAAAGAAACAATTTCAATGACCTTTTGAGTAATGAGTACAAAATACTAGACTTTCTCCAAAACTATCTTCAAAGAACTATCATTATATAACATATTTCAGAGGTAGGATGTGTGTTCAAATATCCTTATGCAGTAGAAAGAACGGCCAACTTCAAATGATAATTTTGGCTTTTTCATTACTGAACTTCCAGACCATACAGAGCATGGTTAGCAGATTTTTAGTTGTTCAGTGATTTCAGCAAACAGCAACTCTGCATTTTGCATGTCTGAAAGAGTAGGACTGTGTTCGTTGTAGACTCTGTCATTATAAATAAAGAGCTAATTGCAAAATTCAGGTTTTGAGGCAGATTGTATAAGCCCAACAAAAATGATAAATCACATAAAATAATTTAGTCTGGTCTCATATCTGACTCTCAAGTAGAATTACAGTGAGGTCCAGTGGTTTCTAAGCCACATAAAATAGAATGAAAGCTGGCATGAAACTCATGGACATTCAGGGTCTTGTGTGTGCAACCCTGTGTAAAGCCCGCTCCTGAAAAGCTAAGGGAATGCTTGTGTTTGTATAACTTTGGACAGTGGTCCATTAGGAGGGATGACAGTGGCTTTGTTGGAGACCAATTTCCATATATTTACTTTCCTGTCACTGAGTTCATGTCCTGGTATTGAAAGCTGGCAGACCAGAAGCAAACTAAAAACACTGTTTGGCAGTTTGACTACTGCCTGCTTCTGCTTGTGAATAAAATTCTCATAATAGACATGTGACAGTGACTATAGTCTACAGAATCTTGTGAGAATAAATTGAGACAATCTAGTCATAACTCAACTATGTTCATAAGGGTATATGGCACGTCAGAGTTTTCTTTTTCTTTTCACAATACTAGCCTTGCTATAAATGTTCTCAAACTAAACTAATTGCCATTTTATAAGCAAACGGGGGTCTAAAAAGCTTTCCCAGCTTTCTGATGGGGATTGATGAATCTGGTTAATTATTTTTGTCAGCATGTTCTGTTTTCTGACAAAATCCTCCATTTAATTTGCATCTCTTTTTCCACACTGAAACTTTTTATAAGCTTATGATATGTGTCTGTGTGCATTGGGAGTAAAAGTTGAGTAGTGCTCGGCAAAATACTTCACCTTTTTCTCATTCTATACAACTTCATGGATAATTACAGTTGCTTCTCACTTTACTCACTTGGCAATATGTCTACTTGAACATCAACACTTCTATATGAGATTCCCTGTAGAGTATAATGGGCAAAATTCTTAGTTTTTGGATATTACTCCTATGATTGTGGGGTCTTCCCTTGGATGAGGGCAAGAAACCAAACTGCAGCTACCTACATTGTGGTGCAAAGCATATCAGAGAGTCTTTTCATTTTTGGTTTTGGTGTTCTTGAGAATCATAACTTTAGTGGTATTTGTAAACATATTGTAAAGCTAAATGATCCATTGAAAACTTGCTGCTGTGCTGTTTCTCTCACAAAATAAAAGTGGATTAAAGCTAATGGATTTATGATTTTATCTCATATAAAATAAAAGGCACGTTGTGTTTGACACTGCATATTCTCTCTCTCTCTCTTTACTTTGATATCCTTGTTAATAAATTTTGATTACTCCTACCTGATACACCTCTGGGATTTGTAACTGGAAACAATGTTCTTTTTTCAGTTCACTAACACCACAATCAAATTCATATCACAACTTCCAAAGTGACATCTATTTTGGCAATCCAGGAAGAAGTAGAAATTTGCTATCAATAGATTGTATGACTCAGCAGTGTAAGTTCGCTTCCAAGAAACCTCAGAAAAGGTCAATAGCCACTACAACCACAGGCACCTAAGTGTCTCTTAAACAGAAGTTAATCTCAAAAGCAGAAGTCACAAACGTCCTGCCCCACAGAAGCTGTTCATGTGGATGAATTATAGCAATATAACCTTTATTAAGACTGTCTTGATTTGAATTGACCTGGAACACTATGAGCTCAGTTGGTTAGAGCCTGGTGGTAATAATGCCAAAGTTGTGGGTTCAATCACTGTATGAGCCATTCACTTAAGAGCTGAACTTGAAGATCCTCGTGGATCCCTTTCAAGTCAGGATATTCTGTGATTCTGTGAAATAAATCAGGCAAAATACACAATGTGCTGTCATTGCTTCTTCCTGTTGCAAAGTTTAAATGCTGATGACTTGGTCTAGAGGCTTGTTTTGTTTTCCACTGGAAGCTGACTACTGCTAAAACTAGTACACTTCCACAGTTTCACTAACCTCACATTTGGAAGCTATGAAGTATTCCCAATACCAGAAATCATGCATTATTCATTGTACTCTTACTAGGTATAATTGAATCATGTTTACAGGGTCATTATACGTACATGGAAAACAAAGTTGAAAGATTATAAGGTGAATAGGAGGTTTAACCAGCACAGAGAAACAGCAAAAATCAAAACATAATTCCACTTGCAGAGAAGTGCACTAAAATAATAGAGGAAGAACTACAAGAAATCATAACTGTTACTCAGCTGAACATCATTCATTGTTTCCCAAGAGTTGTGGAGTTCTCTTTAATTCATCATCTTAGCCAGGGTGTATGACACAACTTAAAAATTTAAAAGAAATGTACTTAGAGAGATGTCATTTTATTACTGTTATAAATAGAACATAATTTGAAAGTTTTTGCATTTATAAATATTTCATGGGGTTTGATGGTGTGTTAGAATGAAAACAGAACAAAGGCTTAGGGTCACAGTCAACTCCAAAGGCATCTCTGCTTCATCATAGGCAGTTCACCCCAGGGAGATACTCCTTCCGGAAAGCCAGACAGAAAGTTCCTATAAGCCTGGCTTTCTGAAGGGTAATGCTGACAGAGAAAATAGTAGAATTTCTATCTTCTGATTGCTTTCAATTGCAGTTGCAAACTGTGTTTGTTACCCAGCCTTGGGTCAGGTTACTCATTTTTTCAGAGTCAGAGTCCACTCTTTCTCCTTTCATGAGCACCTGGCAGTGGACAGAGCACAGGCATTCTCTATCCTTGCTGTCACACTATAGCCTGACACAACTTTTAAAAAACGAGGTCCATAAATTATGGTATTTGCAAAATACTGGCCACTCTCGCCCTGGAATGAATATAGCCTATGTCCAATTCAAGGATGCTGAGAGAGAAGGCCTTCTAGGGTGAATCTTTCTGAACAAACCTTGTGTATGAAAAGAACTGTGCAATGGTCTTTCAAAGCTCCCCTTTCTAAAAAACTTTTTAACAACTGATTCATTCAAGACAGATGCTACTGTGCCCCTGAAAAGTTCCTTTTCCCTATTTTTACTAGGTAGTTCATAAAATATTTTAAACTTACCAGCACAAGACGTAGATTTTTCCCTTTTTGTTCCTCAACATTTATGAAAAGCAGTGAACTTTCAACCTCTTTCATTTCCAATCACATGGAAAAAGCCTAGTTTGTAAGCACTGTGCAGAAATGAATAACCTATTGCGAAGATCTTTCCCGGCCTTTTGTTACTTATTATTTTATATCAGCAATGAATAATTCTCAATGTGGCAAGATTAATATATGTAGGTGGAGGGAAATGCAATCTTTCACCTCACTCAGACACAGAACCATCAGAGCACTACTTTATTAGTTGTCAACCATATCACCCTTAATTAGATTAAAGAGCCCAAGATATCACTTCACAAAAAAATTAAAGTGTGGGAAAGAGAGACACGAATCGTGTAAGTGATTTCCTGTGGTACAAAGCATTTAATTCATTATCTAACTATTAGGATTTTTTTTTTCAGGTATTACCCAAATATTTAATAAAGAAAAGGCTCAGATTATATAACACTATCATCAGGGAGAGGTTTCTTTTCATTTATACACAGATGATTATTATAGGTTTATCAGTCTTTAACAAAGTTATGCTTTGTCTTTCAAAAAACTCAGATTATTGTCATCATGAAAGTTGAATCAGTTATAATGGTACAAATCAGCTTTATACCAGTGTGTGTGTGCATGTACAAAAGCATTTGTGTAAGCACACAAGCACTTGTACTTGCACACATGTAGAAGTCACTATATTTGATCCCTTAGGTAACAATGGTATTTAATTACAGTGCTACAATCTATACATAAAGAAAAAGTCTTCTTTTTCTGATAATTTTTGTCACTCAAAGCAAATTTTAATTTCCAATGCATCTAGTTCAATCCCAGCACTAAAAAAATCTGTTTATATTTTCTAAAATCAGAATTTAATTGTTTGGCTAATTAGACTATCTTAGTTCCAAGAAGGTACCATTGGCAGGATTCAGCAGCCTTCTCTAGGCTGCTAGGAATCAATTTTTTTCATAAAGATTAGTTATCCATGGTATCTTAGCAATCTTCCATTTAATAGCTAAGAAATTGAATTTGCAAATGATTTTAATGGAACTATACTTGATTACAAATCTACCCTACTATTGTCACTCTTAAGACCAGACTCCAAGCTAAGTGTTGTATTTTTTTCTGACTTGATCAGTTCTAGAAATAATATTCATGCAGTCACTGTCATGCTTTCAGAAGGACTGAATAAAGACAATTTCAAAGCTTGCTCAACTTCACCGCAGGCAGCAACAGGCTCTACATCACACCTACTCATGGTTTCTGTGGAAGATGATCAAAATTTTTCTCTGTATTTACACACCAATAACTTTCTGCTCTCCCTTATTTTGCGTTCTTTAGATTTTGAACAAGAGCTAAGACCAAATAATATATCAATGGTGACCAGAAGTGATGCATCATACCATTCTTATAGCAAGTTACACTGTGTAATCATATACTGTAATAATTCATGAGTAAGCATTAAGTTAAATGCTAAGATGTTATAACCTATGACTTGGTTAATCATTAAAAATGTTTATGTAACTGAAAGTGATCTCTGGACATGGAATATTTTATTTACAAATTTATCCTGTCAAGCAAAGTTGTTTTAACAGGAAAAATCTAACCTCTCACTTTCTGCTTGTCTGGATTTGAGACAATTTGGGGCATGGAGACCTCGGACAGGGGTCTCCTCCCTTGAATTCAATACCCCTAGTTTCTCCAGTACAGAGAGAGAGACCAAATATGCCCAAATGTAAGGAAAAAAATAGTTCTTTACCAAGAAGAATGTTAATAACAGTACTGATAAAACTGGGTTAAACCAACTGATGAGGAGAAACACACCAAGCCCTGCCCACCAGACCAAATCGAGTTTGCAACCAGACTCCGCCACTTAGAAAGACACACATGGCCATAGGACACAGACAAGATGGATCGCCCTTCCATGTGGTTTGCCTCCCTTATGCCCTGAAAACCTGGTAGGAATGATTGGGGAGTCAGCGCTGGCAGGAAATGACAGATAACTGGGATTCAATACCAGCAGACACTTGGGTGCTGCTGGAGTGAGGCTGCAGTGCTGGAACAGACAGTCAGAGTAGGGCTGTAGACCCCTCAGGAAGGACTCACAAGACACCCATTGGAACCAACTACAAGACTTGGTTGCTGCAATTTCAATGTTAGTTGGTCGAAGTGGTGGTTGTAGTCCTGTTGTAGTGATGGTAGAAGCCCTAGCTGGTGAGGGAAGTCCCAAAACTCAGTTATATATGCTCAGATTCAAGTGGGAATGCCTCCAGTACCTCCCCTGGGGGGGGGACTTTTACACTGAGTGATGTAATACTGTGAGTCATGGGATACTTCAGGAGTCTTTGACACCTTCTAAGATGTTGTACCTGTCTGTTTGTTATGGCCCATTATGGCTCATCAACAACCCATGGATACCTTCAGGCTAGATGTGAATGTTCTGGGGAGTTGTCACAGCGGAGTCATCTGTGCAAGGAGAAAGAAACACTACCCCACCTTGTTGTGTTTACCTCTTTCTTTACCTTGTTTAACACCCAGCCTGTACCCTGACAGTGTGGGATGCGCACACCTTCAGCCTGAGTGGCCACTCTGCGTACTGTTAGCAAAGCACAAAGCTGATTGAGCCATGAGCACCAATAATCCAGTCTCTTACAGCACCTGGGCGGTCACTGCAGGTAGTTGAATGTTTGAGTCATTAATCACCAGCAGTTCAGTCTCTTTAAGGAAGGTAACACAGTAAAAAGCCAAAAAGGCAGATTTGGAGAAAAGAGAGGTTGGATACCAGTATTTTTGTGCAACCAAGGACACTACTTCTCAAGCCTAAATAAAGACGTTACAGACTTACCGAAAGTTAACAAGTTGCAAGTACCACTGTTAAGGCAAGACATGGGGAAAAAAATAAAATTATAGATTTAGTTCTTAAAACTTTACAACTTCCACTAGATATTTTAAAAGGTTGTGATTTAAAGAAAATATACTCCAGTGATCACCACTAACTAGAAAGAGCATACAAAAATAGGTGGACTTCACTGTCTACATTTCATACCATATAATGTGCTGATACCATAATCTCCTGGTAGCTTTTTTCCTTTTAGTACTCAAATCCAGACCACCCAACATTGCCTGATTGTGACACAATAATAACTGCTGGCAGCAGGAAAACAAGCCTCTCTTAAAGGATTTATAGATTTCACAGAGTGCTATCTGGACTGCCACCCCTGTCCACATCACTGATTCATGAGTTCATCTCTGGTAAGACAGCAACAGAATTACTTTGACACAGAGAAGTGATAACATCTTAGGGGAGAAGAGGGTCATACTGTCACTTGGTGAATATCATAAAACATAAAACTCAAATGCTATAACACTGTAAAAACCCATCAGGTATCTCAGAAAGAGAGGGCCTTGCTTCTGGGATTCTGTCAGGCAGCAATTTTTACTTTGATTACCTAAAGCCACTTCATCTGTCTCTCAGCATTACATTGTCTGTAACTTCTCTCTCCTTCTCAAAAGGTTATTGAATGAAGTGTCAATCTTTCTCCAACTGTATGTATAACCTTAAAAAATCAGAACTCTGTCCCTTTATTTTACATCCTAAATTCCAGTAAAATTTTCTACAAAATACCGCTCACAAAACATTCAGACATTTATTTAGTCTGTTTCCAGAATAATTATACTGATCTTTACATATACTGGTGATAAGTTCTTTTGTTGAGGAAAATATTTTCCTGTCATGATACTATTTCACAGTAAAGGTAGACAACTATACAAATTAAAAAAATAAAAATAAAAACTAAAGTGGTTTCTTCCGGGAAAAGAGCAGGGTTAAAACTGGAAAAGATCTTTCAAGAGAGTGTATGTGAAAGTGATAGTATCTTTCCAAAAGTAGGTATATGCTACATCTTGGTAACTTCATTTCACAGTATTGCCATTGATCATCATTTTTTGGTACAAGGAAAGAAAATATTGTATTTTACATTATTGAACTTATTTGACTGTTGCTGTAAAATGGTTTCCATTGCTGTTTGTATGCACTGATTTAGCACTGATCTACTGACTACTAATATTATGGTGTTTAATGAAAATACTAAGTATTTTTATGGTTTTTTTTCTTCCCTATTTAAATTCCTGTTCAGGCAGTAACTGGTTATTCAAAACAATAGTTTCAACGTTTTTATTTGTATTTCAGAGACAGAGAAACAGATATGCAGTGAAAGTTGTATGTCCAAGGCCAGAGACTGAATAAGTAGCAATACTGGTGTTAGTGATTTTAATATATAAACCATTTCAAAAGATTTAAGAGTGAGAAGGCTTAAATGTGTGGCATTTAAGAAACAAAGGCATTTTTATCTCCTTAAAGATGTTTGTGCATAAATTGCCTCAAGGATTAAAAGATACTTAAGTACTAAAGCCCCTTTAAAACCTTAAGCTCCTAAAATGTTTTATGAACATGGACATGATGGGTCACCCTGAGAATATGGAAATGGACTTTGATTTGATAACAGAGGTAGGTTCTAGAAAGAGAGAACTTGCTCTAAAAATAGACAAAGTCTGATCCTAAAAGTAAATATAAATAGGGCGAGTGGATTTGTTATCCTTGGTCTGGATGTGCTGACTAGAGGCTTGTGAAAGGGCCTAGAAAGAGTTCTTTCCAGACTGGTGATGCCCATGGGTATGCCAGTGAGGCTGATGGAGGGGTTATCAGCAGTGGAAGCAAAGCAAAGAGGAAAATAGTTCAGTTCAGGGATGGAAATTGTCAATGATGACACTAGTTAAGAACAGTTGCACAAAGCTGGTGATGTTTCGGAGAAGGAATTGGTGGAATTGCTCCAGAAACAGGGCTTTGGACCTCCACCAGACTGGGGTTCAGAGCATGATGACTGAATTTATTTTACATTTCTCAATATGGCAATGTCTTTAGGTTCACTTAGCCTGGCCTGCATTGCTCTTATCACCATCTAATCAATACCTGGGGGCTCAGAGCTGCCTTAGCAGCTGAGAGAGTTTCAGCTCTTTGAGGTCAGTTTGTATAAACCTCACATATAAATGGAATTTGTTGAAATCAAGATCAAAAATAGACTGAAACTCTGTTTCAAATCATAGAAGCAGCTTGCATACTATATTTCATCTGACAGCTGAGAAAAAACATAAAGAGAAATTTTAATATTTTCTCCACTACAAGAAAACCTGCACCCACAAAATCTCTATGTGTTGGAAATTTCATGTTTTGAACTCACCAGTTAGACTTTACTCCTTATAATGCTGCATTCATAGACACACCTTTTTAACTGTACCTGCTAATTAACTCTCCTAATCAGAACAGTCTCACCCATTTTTTGATAACTGTGCATGCAGATAAAACACTCTGTAGAAGATCCTAACTACAATAACTAACTAAAGAGCTCATTTAATCTGCAAGTTTGAATAAATAGAGGGAACAGACTACCACCTGAAAATTTTAAAAAATATATTTTATTTTCAAAAAAATCAATGTTTATCATTTTAATGACAACTGAAACAAATCCAAGTTCTGAAAGATATGAATTATATAATAGAAACATTTGTTGCTAAGAACTTGAAAAATGTCTTTTCCCCCCGTAAATGAATAAATAGCCTGTATGTATACAAAGCACTGATAAACAAGAGAAATATCCATACTTGAACAACTTCTAGTAAGGTATTTAAATTGCTTTTGGTGCAAAATAGCTACCCTTTAGGTTTTCTGAAGGTGCCCATTTTAGATAGCTAAAATGATAAAATTTTAGAAGGATTTAAATTAATTCCTTTTGTCATTACCTCTTTGCACAGTCTGTTTCAAGGAAAAAAAAAAAGAACCCTTTCAAGCTGTTGAAAGATTACTTTCATTTTAAACTGTCATACATTGCTTCCAAAAGGTGGTGTCAAACTCTGCTACGTGTGAAGAATTAAGGAGGCTAAGCCAGCTTCAAAATGTCATTGTCTGATAGAAATTTTTTTCCTGAGTCCACAAACTCTCTAGAAATGTGTGTGTGGTGACAGGAAAACAATTAGTACTCATGAAACTTTCAGAAAGAAAACTGAGTTTTATTTTTGCAGATGACCTAGAAGAATTTAGTCATCCTATGACAACAGAAATTCACTCCTTCTAGTGCTATTAATAATACAAAATTATTTTGTAGGCTTGTCTGCAGGTAGAACAGACCTTACATATTTATTGGAATGAGCTTGTGGCACACAGATCCTCATCATCTCAGAAAGGTGCTTAGCTGCTTGACTAATAATCAAGAAGTCAACATGGTCCAAGGGAGACTGTAAAGGACTAAATGACAGAAAAGCTATTTACTGGCTTTGTTGCTGATTCACTTTCAGGAAATTTTGGCATCTACATACAGAAATAAGTTTCTATGAGGGAAAAAAAGATATAAATTTAATATATGCTATCTACTCTGTGTTACTTACTCATATGTGAAAGGTATAACGAGGAGTGGAATCAGGTTGTCCTATTTCAACCTGTGGTTTTGCATATATTACTATTCTAAATTTCCTCTCTAAAACAAATCTTTCAGTAATTTTTCCTGACTATGTTTCTGAGGTCTTTCTAGGTCTGCTCCATTTTTAATGTATATATGTGTTTATGTAGTAAAATTGCCAGAGTTCAAGATTCCAGTAAGAGCATATTACAAATACACAAAGATATACTTTAGTAGTTTCCAGCTTCTAAATTATTGAATCTTAATATTCTTGGTTTTTCATAAAATAAAAAGTTTTGGTTGATCTTTCCATATTTAGGTCTTGAAATTGAGATTCTGGTGGATGGAATTATAATGGTAACGGCCAAAATTTGGCAGACCCAAAGAAATGAGTTGAAGTAGGAAAAGACTTAAGCATTGAGATGGAGGGATATACAATTTAGATAAAACCTAACTAGATTAATAGGAGCAACAGATTAATGAATTTGACCTCAAGAGGTAAGCCTTTGGAAAAGTTTTTTGGACAAGCATTATTTCTCTAATAAAATGACAGCACGATAGTCACACTAATGTCCTTCAAGAATATTTTGTGTTTTCTGAATATCACTTAGAATCTTAACAACAGTACAGATTCACTCTCATGATTGCTCAAGTAATAGCCATAATTTTTTGACCTTGTCCTTCAACTCCCATCTCCTTATCAAGAATCTCAGCACTTTGACACCAGGAGTAGCCTCCTCTTTACCAGACCACTTAAGGTATTCCTCACTTTGCTCACCTCTCAGGATGCGTTGCTTTCACTGGTCCATGCAGTGACACTGAAAACACACTCTTCTTTGTTTAGACACAAACAAAGCAAGGCAGAGGCCATGTCTACTTCTTACAAGATAGAGGAGAAGAGCTTTTGACTTGAGGCACACAGCAAAACACTTAATTTTCCAAAGAAACTGCTGTCAAATGTTCCTACAGCTGTTTCCCACACCAGTGCCACCTCTCCCTCTGATAGGGTTTGATGTTGGACTGTCACTGAAATTCTGCTGTTTGGGAGTCACAGAAAACCCCTCCATCTTAGTATATCCCTGACCAAAAGATCTTATGTCAGAATGCCTGTTGAAACTTGTTACCTACTAACTGGTTACCTACCAACTGGTACCATTGGACATGTTTTATAACATTCATTTTGAGGGAAGAGCCGCTTTTCAGTGAGAAAGAAACTGGGAAACTAAAATAAATGGAGTATTAGAAAGCAAGACAAAGTTCAGGGATGAAATGATAGATTCAAATTTCTATTTCCATTTAATAAGAAAATCACACCTAGGCTGTGGAAGGATTTTGGCAACCACACTATGTAACCCATATGGTTAGAGTATGAAAACCTTAGCCTCAATATTTACCTCAATATTACACAGTCTTTATTTATTGTTTTGATTGGTCTTTATTGTTTGGGGTTTGACATGTTTGCCTTCTTATTCTCCTCTGTAGCTCTTCTAGGCTCACTTTAACAAAAACAGATGGTAATAAACTGAAGGCATATGCAGACAGATTGCTCAGGAATGACAAAATTATTGGAATTAAAGAATGACTTCCTAGTGCATTTTGCTAAACACCATATTCCCTCAAATGTTTAAAATGAGAATCCAGACTATGAATAGCATATGTATACAACAGAAGAGAATATGTTTAAAATAAAGCCCCTATATAAAGTGAGAGACAGTAAGGACAGTTGAATTTTCTCAAAAGTGTCTACTTTAATCAGGGCAGGCAAAACAGTGAGACATTCTGTGCAGAAAAGCATTCTAAACTACTACAAATTTTGCAGTACATGCTCAGAACCAGACATGAAAGACTTTTTTAATTTCCTGAAGCAGAGGAAGTCAACCAACTTAGTATTTTTACAGTACAGGATAATTTCTAGTGCTACAACCAAAGCTTTTATAGTTGGTATTATCTACTTGGCAGCTTTAGCTAAAGTTGAAACTAAAGCAAGCCCCTATTAAACTTCTTTTGCAGTTCCATACTACTTCAAATTAGTTAGTATCAGGGAGTAAAAAAGCAAAGAATAGAATTGCTACTAGTTCTTGCTGTTTGAGTAATCTTTCACTGTGGAATTGGAAATGGATTGCAATACAGCTGGATTCTGAGAGACAAGGGTGTATTTTTATTGAAGTTGAAAAATAGGATCAAAAAGCACTATTTAGGTGACAACAATATGAACAAAAAGCCTGTTCATTTTCTAGAGAAGCTAAATATGCTAGATTTATTCAGTCATCAGTCTTAGGAATGATTTCCATGCTCTGCCAGTGAGGAGGTGCACAAGAATATGTGAAGGAGTACAGCCAGGACAGCTGATCTAAACTGATCAGAGATGTTCCACACCATAAAATGTCATTCTCAGTACACAAACTAGTTCTCCAGGACCACCCTTTCCTTTTACAGGGACAGATCAGGGATGGGGCAGTGGGTTGTGAACAACTGTATTATGTATCACTTGTTCTTCTTGGATTTTATTCCTCTCTCATTATTAATATTGTTATTAGAATCGTGGAATAATCAAGGTTGGAAGAGACCTTTAAAATCATCAAGATCATACTATTGTTGTTGCTGTTATATTTTGCTTTATTGCAATTATTAAACTGTTTTTATTTCAACCTATGATGTTTCTTTTTCTTTCCAATCCTTGTTCCCATTTGGCTGGCAGAAGGGGGAAGTGAATGAGCAGCTATATGATATTTAGTTGCCAGCTGGGGTTAAACCACAACAAACTAACACACTTTCCAGCTGTGACATACACAGCCAGAATAAATTCAAGCCAATTATCAGGGAATATCAAAACTCTTCTATTTACGGTGATATTTCCTTTTATAAGCTTCCAAAAGATTGATTTTGTTAATATAGGAACATTTTATTATTCATAAGGGGGGTTCTGTTAGGCACTATATAGTGCCATAAGACTAGCAAAAAAATTTGGTCATTTATTTCAATCCAGAGTCATCACTCTTTTAATGAGGTCAGTCACTGACAACTTTAATGATGTAAATTTTAAGTGATCACTGCACACCTCATGTCTGCAAATTTAACTGTTAACAAGTGTTAATACATATTTTCCTATTATTTCCTATTTTTTCAGATTTCCTATTTTTCCTATTTTTCCTAAGATATTTTTCCTATTTTTGATACCTTGTGTAAAAATCACAGTTTTCAGTCAGCCTGTTCCATAGCAGGAAGAGCGTATTTGCACATAATTGAAAAATTTAAGATTTTGCTAAAAAAATTGTGTACACTTAGCACAGCAGTGCAGTTTTCTTTCCTTGTCATTCAAAGATTTACTATTAAAACTATAACTTAGATTGTTTTCCAAATTTCATTTTTGAATTTCTGAAGATAGTTTACCAATGTACTTCCCTTTACATTCTCTTCTGTTAATCTTTGTTCATTTTCACCCTAGGACACCTACATAGTCCTTCTGGTGCAACACAGAAGTTTTTCTACCCAGAATTACTCTTTTTTTTTTTTTTAATGAATTAAATTTTCTTTTGCATCCTTGTACTGATCTAAAATTAGTGACTGGACTATAAATGTCTCTTTAATTTCTCAGGCTGGGGACAATTCATGTATTCCTGGCAGGAGCCTCTGCAGCTGCAGTCCAGTACAAATTCACAGTGGCATTTTTGCATTTCTAGAATGGAATAAATCTTACTTTGTTTTCCTGTGATGTAAAAATGCTTCAAAATTATTAACATGAGAGGGAATTATGCAATGACACTAAGAATCTGAACTATACCATACTTATATACAGTTTCATTACTGACATGCTAGATGAATCTGATCATATCACAGCCTCATGTGAAAATATTTTACTGGTGTATCAAAAATTATTTGACTCAGATAAATGTTCTTAAACTTAGTGTGCTTTGAATTTCTGAGATAATGAGTACTATACAAAATTTCAGAATTGTTTAAAAAAGGCTCAGAGCAAGACAGCATTTTTTAAAACATTTTCTGAAATTAAATGCTGCAGAATTTAGAATAAATTACGGTAATCTGTGAGTTTTCAAACTGAATTTTCTTAAAACACTTCCATCATGGACAGTATTTAAAAGTACTGTAGATGTGGCCATAAAGATTCATGGAACTAATCAATAAGAGATGGAAAGATAAGAAAACAAACCACTTTAATTTGTAAGTATCAAAAAAAGATTAAACCTTTTGTCAATAGCCCATAGCAGTGCTTTCTAGTAGACTTCTATCTCATTTCCTCTCTGATGTGATTCAAATGTAAGAACCAAATTCTCTTCAACTCAATGAACCTATAGGGATGCAAATTACTTACAGAGCCATACAATAATAATATTATAAAATGTGAAATGTCAAATATATGTAATAGTCAGAGTTAGGAATCTCATAACATCACAGAGAAATTTTTGTGCAAGTGTAAAATGCTGTTATACATTTGTCATGGGTTTTATTTCTGTATTTTGGCTTTCCACTCTTTTTGGTTTTGGTTGGGTTTGTTTGGGTTTACTTTTCTCTTTCATTCCAGCTGAAAAATAACAAATTGTTTGACTGTAACTATTAACATTTTTGTTTGTCTATTTTGCCACCATCATTTGCTACCTGATCTGGAAAATCCAAAACACGGGACCTTCTTTTGTGACCAGAATGGCTCCCTCCCTTCCTTTTCGTATTAGGGTGTATTACACATCAGCATGTAAAGAAGGTGCATGGATTCAGAATGTCGACTTCTTTTTAAGATTTAGGTCAAGGTTTTCCTCATAGCAGATCTTAAGTTCCCTTTTCTTCATACAGAGATGGCGTTGATAAATTAAGATGCTTCTGGCTCACACTTGTGGAAAATCCTCTACTCACCACTTCACAGTATTGAACAGTTCAGATTATTTCCTCAGGGGGATACTGTAGCATGTTAAAATTCAATTTTTTTTCATCCTAAAAGGATAAGTAGTCTAGTTAGCATAAAATATACATTGGCATGAACTGTTAGGGAGACATACAGAAGATCAATTTCACCAATAAAAGGTCAGAACACTTCTGGTGATGTGTTTCCTTTTATTTCCCCTCTTTGGAACTGAGATATCTGTGGACATGTCAGAGGCTCACAACCCTAATTTTTATTTCTTATGCTGAAAAACTATGTCTATTTTCAAAAGGGACAAATTTCAGGAAGTTAATTGCAATGATCAGTTCAGAAATATCATGTAACAGCTACTGCTCTAGTTGACTTTGAGCATGGTAGGATTTACATATGTGCAAACTAATTTTGCTGCCATTCAGGTAATTAACAGATAAAGATTAGTGAATAAATGAGAGAAGATGTCCTCAGACAAAGGAGCCTATAATAATTAATTGACATTATAGACAAAGGAATCATTTGTCTGGGTAAAAGAGCACTTTAGAATTCATTCATATCTGCTTGCTGTTTCAGTGGTTAATTTCTAGCAGATGATTTGAAGTCTGAATTTAATAAACACACACAGTTACAGGCACAAGGCAATAGGGAAATTCAATCAACTGGTGCTGAGAAGACATCATGAATGTGTTGGAGAAGAGGAGACAGCCCTAATTAGTCTTTCATTTGTATTTAATCATTAATATGCTATTGACTTTACATTAGAAAAATAATCTCTGCTTTAATGGGTGACAAACACCTCTAAGAACAACACACCATAAAAGAATGCTTGTATTGTATCCATTTGAACCAAGTCTTACCTGTACTTAGACTTACAAGGAGAGTGATTCACAATGGAGATTCTTCTCCTCTGGTTTTGAAGAAGCCCCATTTTTAAATGGGTCAGAGAGTCCCCTTTCAAACTTAAAACCAGAAACAAACTCGTGTGCCCCGAAATGCTAACCTTGAGACCTTTTCACAGTTTCCAGATTCAGTGAAGAGTCTGTGTATCTTACATGACTTTTCCATTTTGAGTAGATGAATTAGAGCTTTTAAAAATGACTTGAATATGCATTGTAAACATAACATCTTATGGACAGAGGTCTTTGGTCATCAGGATTCCAAAGAGAAAGCAATGATGATAAAAGAGTAGTTTAGAGTATTGATAGAGCAGTTCACTGCACAGATCTCTTAAAGTCAACACTGATCAAGCAAAAGATTTGTTATACACATTTCATCACATCCACCAGGAAATAAATGCTGCTTCAATCTGACAATCATCCCTTATACTCACTAGACAAATCAGTAAGCTGGAAAGTGTGACACAAACAATGGATAAAATGAGTACTGCATTATATGGAAAAGTATGAAGAACGTTGTATTACTGTAGTGCTGAAAACTTTAAATACAAATGTAAGAAAGAAAAACTTGCTAACATTTAGTGTATGTAACAGAAATTCCCCTCTGCTAATATTCTCTTCAGTCCACTTACTGGAAATGCAAAAATTATAGTAGAGAAAATACATCTGTGAGAAGAATCAGATTTTCAACTATATCCATTCCAGACTGCCATCTTGCAGAGAAGTTTCTCCCTTATTTGAATTTTCTTATATTGATAGAACTGAGATTTTCTACATGCATTCTCCATGCATAGACTAAAATTCTGATTTGTCATAGAATCATAGAAAGGGTTGGATTGAAAGGAAACAAAGATCGTCTAAGTCCATGGGCAGAGATGGCACTTGGTAGATCAGGTTGCTCAGGGCCCAATCCGATTTTGTCTCGACCACTTCCAAGGATGTGGCATCCACCACTTTTCTGAGCAACCTGTGCCAGTGCTCCACCACCCTCTGAAGTAAAGAACTTCTTCCTAACATCTAATCTTAATCTCTCCCCTTTTAAAATCATTCCACCTTGTCCTATCACTATCCGTCCATATAAAAAAGTTACTCTCTCTCTTTTTAATACATCCCCTTCAGGTTGAACTTCATGAGGTTCTTATGGGTCCACTTCTCAAGTTTGTCCAGGTCCCCCTAAAGGACATCCCTTCCTTGGGCTTGATTTTTTTCAACTATCATAGAAGGACTTTTTTAGTACTTGTTCACATTTGTGCTTACAAAAAGTATTTACAACTGCACGTATTTTAGGATCTGATTATTAAAAGATGCCTCTGTAGGAATTAAGGTGCAAATGAGACCATATGCCATAGAAATAGGAAGACACAGAGAGAGAGAGAGAGAGAGAGAGAGAGAATGCGAGAGAGAGAGAGTAAGTAAAAAGAAAAAGATATCACCACCACATGGATTCTGATGGTGGCCTGCCAGTTCTGCTTCTTCTGGTAGTCTCAGTGGTGAGGGTCCCAAAGTTCTGCTTCTGGGGAACCACTTCTATACAGTCCAAATCTTGGATATTCACAGGACATCACAGATGTTTCCACAACTTGGGATGGAATGGATTTAGGCAGTTGTTTTCTTTCCCACTGCTTGTACAATGGAATTTTTTCTGATGTGTTAATTTCAAACCTTTACATTTGTTTAGGTCTGCAGTTGACACTTTCCTTTCTCACAGATTTCCACGGTGGGAATTTTTGTTCAGGTAGATTACCCAGATGTGCCTTACCATGCCCAGTTCCTGTTTTTGCCATCTGCTCTTATCACAGGTTCCTGTTGTTGTGGCTTACCTTGTCGGAATTTCCTTCTTTGACAGCCTTTTGTGACAACAAACTGCATTCTGTAAGTCCTGACAAGATACCATATTCATGTTTATTTGTAGTCTCTGTACAAATATGAAAACTTCTTTAAAAATCAACATCACAATGTGTGTCTCAGGTACTAGAGAAATGAGTGCTATAGGGCACCTGCAGTGGGATAAAGTATTTTCCAAGATTTTAAAATCAATTTGTGATCCATCTAGACAATCTATCCTAGATGAGCGAGACAAAAGGAAATTTGTAATTTTCAGCATTTCTTTAGTCAATTGTGATGAATAGCTCAATTGGCTGCTTAAAATTATATTAGTAGAAGTAATGTGACGAGAGATCACTAACAATGCTTATTAATTGTCTCTAAGCTTAAGTGTACTGTTGCATAGATTAAAAGTGAAAAGACCACCACCTGAGGCAAGCATCACTCTGAACCAATGACTGTGTTTATTTAAGTGAAGGAAGTAGCCATAAAAAGTTAAATTTTTGTGCAGAAAGTTAAGGTAAAGACCTCAAGGCTTGACAGCAATTGCTTTGGTACTTGAACCTGTGGTGGATGTTTTCAGGGACAGAGAATATCCATATTCTTTTTCATTTGGATACAGAACAAAGTGATGCTGTTATCTACAGGTGGACACAAAAAAGCATTATCTTCCAGTAATGGTCCCCTGAGCTGGCCAGTTGCAAACGAGGATATAACAGGTCAATGTGTTGACACAAATATGAGCAATTAACTTACATGCCTGTCCACAATACTCCTGCCTGCAGGGAAGTGCCTCAAGATTCTGTAGTTACAGAAGACCTTGCCAAAGATTGTACCTTTTGCAGTCAGGTTTTTCCCTACTCAAGAAAAGAAGTGACAAATTCACATGTAGCTAATACCATGTTCAGAAAAAACAATGTCAAATAATAATGACTACTCACAGCTGACAGTGTGCCAGAGCTTTCACACCAGACTGGAAGCCAATACTGTTCCTAAGCATGGTATGACAGAAGTGAGGGTGGTTTTTTGGTAAAAGGAAACTATATCAAAACTGGTTCCTTAAAGTACTGCTCCTTGCCTATTGACATAACTTAATTTCTCTGGATATTTCTTTCTTTAGATTTCAGATATTACTCTTAATCCAATCACTGGTTCAGGAAATGAAACACTGGACTATTCTGATGATGCAAATAGTGAAAGAAACTAAAGATGAAAAATTAAGTAATTAAAATGTAGAATTGATCGGCTGATATAAATGCTGTCCTCTAAGTAGAATTTTTATATCCTTTCAAGGGTAAATTTATATTCTTTTGTGAAATTAATGTAATTATATCAATTAGAGCTGAGAATATTGCTCAATCCATCTATGACAGCTGCCTTTCACTTCTGAATTTCAACTGTGATGTGATAGCCTTATCAAATTAAAGACACTAAGGAATAGTCTCAGAACGAGTCACATAATTCCAAAATAATAAAACTATTTTAGTAGTATATTTAAGGCCTTACTCAATTTTCTGAAATCAGTACAAATTCTTCTGTTGACTTCTGTAGCCTTTAAAAGTTGTAGGAAAGTACTAATCACAAAGCAAGGATCACTGTAATACATAGATATGAAATAATAAGATTACTATACAAAAATGCAAAATTTACAACAACTTTTGTAAGGAGAAATAAAATGGTGTATGACTCATGCTGCCCCAACACATCACTTCCTAAACATAGAAAACAAGAACTTCTAAAGAAAAAAACACAAAACATCAGAATGATTTTTATCTTGCCATATTCTGGGAAATATAGAAAAAAATAAAGGCCTTAAGAAGCCATGCCATTTTTTGAAAAGGGAACAGTCCACTGACGTGTCTTTTCTACCTTACACATATAACCCAATCAAACTGAATTTTGTGCAATCAATGCTCTCTTCCTTTTGATGTGAAGATAAGGAAGGGTTGGGATGTAGTGGGAAGGTGGTAAAAAAAGAAAGAAAAGAGAAGGAGAGAGTAGGAAGGCAAAGACCTCACATTTCGTATAGAAATAGATGAACCACAAGCAGTAGAAACTTTAAGTAAAGATACCCTGGGTGAAATTCTGATTTCAAACAAGAAAAATAAAATTCATGGACATTCACTTGAAAATGGGAACAATAATTTGTAGTTGGGAGCTGTGCTGGTTTTGGATGGGATAGAATTAACTTTCTTCACAGCAGCTAGTATTGGGCTGTGTTTTGGATTTATGCTGAACGTGGGGTTGATAATACAGGGTTGTTTTTGTTATTGCTGAGCAGGGCTTGCACAAAGCCAAGGCCTTTTCTGATTTTTGGACTGCCACAGTGGCAAGGGGTGGTGCATGGGAGACTGGGAGGAGTTACACCTGGGACAGGTGACCCAAAATGACCAAAGGGATATTCCAGACCATATGACATCATGATCAGGATATAAAGATGGGAGGAAGAAGGAGGAAGAAGAGGTTTGTAGTGATGGTATTTGATTGTCCCAGTCAGTATTATTCGTGATGGGGCCCTGCTTTCCTGGAGGTGGCTGAACACCTGCCTGCCCATGGGAAGCAGTGAATTAATTCTTTGTTTTTCTTTGCTTGTGTGTGTGGCTTTTTCTTTCCCTATTAAATTGTCTTTATCTCAACATACCACTTTTCTGGCTTTCATCCTTCAAATTCTCTCCCCGATCCTGCTGGTGGGGGAGTGAGTGAGCAGCTGAGTGGGATTTGGTGTCTGCCTGGGGTTAAACCATGACAGAAGCTCACTAAATTAATTAATGTAAGGGTTTTGGAAGTTTATCATGACATCCAGAGAAAGATAATCTATATGGAATAAACCACTATGAGGTAAGTACTCTGTTAGCTTAAGACAAATGCACTATTAGGGGAAAAAAAGAATGAAGTAAAAGAGAAATTTGTGGCTTGATAATGGAATTAATAAAATGTAGTGAAGTCATCTGAGGCTGTGGGTTACATGGGTATGGAAAAAGTAATGGCTTTTTGCATTTAAATTTTACTTGATTTGATTTCTGTGCTCTAAACATAATCCTTAGCTGAGCTTGTAGTGTAGGTCCAATATTTATCTAAGGATTTTGGCACTTATGTAAAAGAAACTTTTACTTCTGTGGACTTATTTTATGGACTTTGTGGAGAGATTTAAATTGGTGAGAAAGTAATTTCTGCTGGGATATGATACATAATGTATCATGTATATATTCATTGCTATAGGACTGAAAGGATCTCCTGAATAAATTTCTAGGTCATCCTTCTACTTTTAGAGGCTTTGAAATAAGCTTAATGTAACTAAACCATGTGTGAAAAATGTTTGTCAAACCTGTCTTTCAAGACCTCTCCAAGGTGTGGGTTGCAGTGTTTTGATAAGTTACATGAGCAAAACAGTGTATATCAGAAATGCTTCTCTCAAATCTCATCTAAATTACACTTTTTATAAATTAAATCAAATTCCAGTTGTTAAATTCCAGTTTGAAAACAATTGATTGTTAATCTCTTTGCAGCAAAGTTTTTAACGTGCATTCAAGAAACAGACAAGGATAGAAGGATTTGAAACATGGAACATCTTCTGTTGGATGATAAAGCAATTTACTCAGAAATGAATAATCAGGAAATGAAAGAAACCCTCAGAGTTGTGAATGATTTGCAGCAGGTGCTTTGACACTGGGATATGGTCTTTTTGGAGATCAGAGCAAGACTTAGTCTCCTCCAGTGCAGCACAGCCTGATGTCTTTCTTATACTCATGGGCTGGAGGCAGTTGCTCTTTGGAGGCCAAGCCTGCTCTAAAATAAATCCATTTTGCAAACTAAGGAAGAATAAACATCCTAATTTACTGTCAGGAATAGTCTGTTTTAAATTATAAATGAGATATTTTCATCTGATCTTTCAGGAAAATTGGATGGCTGGTATTGAGAAATAGTAATAAGTGTATTTGACACTTTCAGTCATTGAAGTGTGAATCATATAAAAGTCGTATCTGCACATATCCCTTCAGTTCCGAATGGTTTCCAGAGGATCAGTTGAAACCTTACTCTTCTCAAATGTATAAAAAGTTATGTTGTAATTAGTTTTAACATTCCTTGCTTATTGATAAGCAAGATCTGTCCACAATGAGTAGACAGTCACGTACAAATTACATCACCTTGAAATGCACAGAACATCTTACCTGCATAAGGGATTCCAGGAAAATATTATATTACATGCGAAAAGTTAATTGGCTATTTAGGAAATTCTGAGGTGGTCACATTTTGTAGATTTGCTCCGCAGAGGGATATATAAGTTCTTTTAAAGATCACAATATCTTACATAACTGTATCTGTTATAAACGACTGAATCAGAAAATAAAATAAATTTGTCAGAATTTGAATGCGGCTAAAGTTGTCTCTAGAAAGACAGAATGATCATCCATGTCATTTATCATTGTTTTTAATGGTATATTTATCTTATTCTCTTTAAACCAATGACTTATCCAGAAATCTTGTAATAAAGATAATCTCACTCTTTCTCTACAAAGCTAATTAAATGGCAATCTCACTGCACCTTAAAAGTACCTTTGTTATCTCAAGTCAATCAGTGGTTGATTTATCAATTACTTTTGTCACTGATGATTCCAGAAACATTCTGCATTGCAATGTGGCTCAGTTTAACTACATCAGATTCTTTTAGTACATGTTTTAAGGCACTCAAGGCCTCTGGTGTTAATAGCAATAAACTATATATGCAGGTTAAAATTGTGAAGCATAAATTAGGGGTTTCAAATATTAAAATGGCAAAGCAGAAGAGGATAATGAAATACATATTCTGATGTTAATATACTTGTGTTTCAATTCTTAACTATTGCACTTTCATGTCTTTCACTCTTCTGATACTCTATAGAGGTGTGTATTGCTAGGCACAAAATATATAAGGAAGACGCATAACTAAAAGCTCAAGTTTGGAAAAAAACCCCAAAAATTGCAGTATCATGAAGCTTAACTATACTAAATGCTAAAGGGAAAAATCCTTTTGTAGGATATAACATTTACTAATTTTTTGTTCCAATTTTGTTTTTTTTGGTTTTGTGTTTTTTTGCTTGTTTTGTTTCTGTATTTTTCTCCTTTTTCTTTTTCTTTTTCTTTTTTTTTTTTTTTTCTGAAACATGAGCTCTGCAACATGCAAAACTGAATTAGTTCTCAGCCAATTTCAGGAGAATTCAGTAAAGTCCCATTAGATGCTCAAACCTGGCATTGTTCTATCTGTCCTTCACGCAGTTAAAATTTTGTTACATTTCTTAAAGCAAGCTATGGTGGAAGATCAACCTTTTTGAGACAATGTCTGTGTGTGTTTTTCTAGCCTTAGAGATTGCTGCTGTCAAGCTCCATTTGGGTCTAATCAACGGTTTTATGCTTGGCTTTTATGTTGCAGAAGCATTTCAGAGGCTCAGCATAGCAGTGGATGTTCTAAACAGTTTAGAAAGTTTAGAACTTTCTCAAGGGTTGATCAGGAAGTTAACACTTCCTGACATAGGCCTGGCTGTTGGGACCTAAGGGGCAAATTTGACACCAACTCAGTTCCATCCTACTTTGGGAAGTCGAATGATTTCTCATCACTTCATCCCTAGTCCAGCACTTCTGCATGGTTCTTTTATAAGTTAATCTTTTCTCTTTTGAAATACTGAGTCCTCTACATAGCTTTTAATCATAAAAAAAAATTAAGTCAGGTAGAAGGAAAAAAAAATGGGGAAAGTGGAGGTACGACATCCATCTTGCTCTCACAGCCCTCAGCCGTTAATATGTTTCCATAAACTGATTAATCATAAATTATTAATGTCAGCCTCACTGAGATAGAATGTATCTCCTTTATTGAAATCTGTCTCCCAGGCGTTCTGCCAGTGGCTTTGACTGATAAGGCAGTAGTGCCTCTATTTGCATAATCATGCTGGTACCTGACTGCATAGCTAACTTACTGTTGTGTTGACACAAATATGATATATTTGTCCCTGGTATAATCTTGATGGACCACAAACAGTACTTCTGGATGAGAAAAATATAAATAAGTCAGAGTGTTAAGTTATAATTTTGCTGTTGTTGTTATTGTTAATGCTTAGCTTTCATGCTAGGCCACCTAGAAGAAATGAAATTTATTTAGGTGTGCATGAAGCAGTTGCAGAATGTGTTGTGCTTCAAAAATAGCCACAGAGAACAGTAAACACAGAAAACCAAATCTTTCTGGTTTATCACATTAGGATATTAGTCCTTTTCACTTTTTTTTTTAACTGTTATCATACAGGCAAGCACTATAGAAACACTATTTGAATTCTAACTAGCACTGAATCACTATTATTTGACTCCTATCTGAAGACTGTTACTTCATTTGACTAAGTTTTCACACAAATGATGCTATTACAGTAGCCACTGAAGATAAATACTTCCAATTGCTCATGAAGATGGTCTGTCTTGGATTAAAAAGAGATTCTTAAAAATCAGTACAGCCAGGAACAGTACAGTTAGTCGGAACTGAGTAATATTTTTGGCCAGAAAGTGAGATTTTAATGAAAATCTTAAAATCTATAAGGTGGTAGAAATTGTGACAAAAATGCTTACAGAGGTTAAGAATTACTCAGAATCAGTGTATGTTTGGCATCAACATTTTGAACTTTTTATCTTTAATGTTTCTTTTTTTCCAAAAAGATCATCACTAGCACTGATATACAAAGCACTCTGTGTCTATAGCTCCTGTCTTCAAGTCTGTTGGAGAGTTCTGAAGACCACATTAAATTAATTTTCAAAATATTCTATAGTAAAGTAGAGAGAAATGGTACAATATTTGAAGGTCTGCTACCGGTTCAAAATACTTTCAAAAAGCAGTTCTCAAACATACTAACACTAACTGGAAGCAAGTGAGTCTGCACCATTTTTATGTCTTTCCAGGCTGCTGTTTTGTACTGGGAAGACATGATATTTCAGGTTAATTTTTAAATAAATAATCTATAATATGTATTAATCTATATATGCATTACACTTTTTTATCATAGTTGCATATATATATACTATATATTTAATTCTTTATTTATAATTTTTTATTTAAATATACACTATATTATTGATCTCAGATGGTCAGAAAGCACCAGTTGTTCTGAGGATCATATATTATTATGTTATAAAGCCACTCAGAGGTGGTATCGCTCCTCGTTCATTATGTAGCTAACAAGTTACATTCTTTCTTTTTTGAGAGGTTTTTTTTTTTTTTTAATATATAGGAAGGATGATTGAAATTGGGAATGTGACATCATTTGGGCCAAAGATTTTTACAGATCAAATACAAATAGGTAGAGAACTAAATTTTTTTCTTATGCTTCATATCAAAGATATCTAGTAAGATTTTTTTGTATGTCAGTTTGCCACTGTAAGGCTAAGCAGATGAAACTGGTTTTTTGTGGGAACTTTGGTTTTCTACAGAGACTTCTACCAAAATCTCAGTCATGATGCAGATCTCTCTCTACTAGAAAGTGAGCTGACATTGACTCACTTTCTGCAAGAGTTTTTCAGAGTGAAAAAACCATTATCAATTTGTGATACTTAGTGTTCATTGTGGAAGAGAGAAACGGCAAAATAGGAAAGAATTTGAAATAATTTAGCAGTTTAAGAACAAACTCGGTGATAGACTTAAATATCAGATTTGAATAAATTAAATTTCTGACTTTTTTTTCTTGTCTGAGAAATTACGGTAATTTCCATTTTTTACAGTAATTTATAGGAAAAGGTAGACTTTTCCTCTGCATTTCCAGAAGTGTTTCCAGTTCACTGGAGCTGGATAACCTTACACCCAACTCAACCTAAATCCAACTTAATGTAAATCCAATTTGAAAAACCAGGATCTGCCCAATACCTAAGCCCTAAGAACCTATGTGAAAGACGTATGGTTTAAACATAGCCAGTATATGCTGTCAGAACTAATCAGCAGGAAGCATACCAGCTTTACATGGAGGTATGTCCTTAACCAACTATAACACATGCTTAGGAAGTGGGAAACCTTTGGATTGAATGTCTTTTTCAGCCTGAAGAAATATAATCCTTCAAAAGAATGTCTTAACTATCATCCTGGAACTATGGATTTGATAAGAGTACTGTCTACCCTTCTGTTTCAAGCAGATCCTTGCACAACTCTAATGGACTGATACACAAGACCAGGAACAATGTGAATTTTCATATACAGTCATCTGGTTTTAATGGTCAACAATTACTTCTGCATAATTCCATGAAACTCTTATATAATCATACATATAATAGATAGAAAATAAAGCTTCAAACCCACTTTTTCTCTGACTGTGTGCTTTACTGCAAGTAACATGTAAAGCACTGTTACTTTATATTATGCTGAACAGCATCTTGTGAGAAATTAATATTAATTCACATGAAGCTAACATTATTTTACTTTATATTTAAAAACATTTTTGTTACTAACACCTTCAATTTGTAAATGGTGAAGCTTTAAGAAGTCATGTAAACTGAGTTTCAAAATCTGTTAAACTTGCATTCTTGATATTCACTCCTCAATTTACTGAAACACTGAGGCAAAATCGTATATTCTATGTGAAGATGTTCTGAGTCAGAGTTAAAAGTGGAGGTTAGAGCCTTTAAGGAATGCTTCTTAGAAAGAACCAGATCCCTCTGAAACATTTATTGTTAACACAGTTTACAAAATGACAACAGAAATGGTATAGTGATTGAAATTTTTCCTTTAGGACATTTGGGAGTTTGATGGGAAATGAGATGTCATTTATTTGACATTTCAAATGCAGAGGTAAGATAGCAGAGTGATAGGGCTATCAGAGAATAGAACACAAAATTACAAATCTAGAGATTACATGATACAGAGTTTTGGCTTATTCTACTTGCCACTCTCATTACAGCTGCATTTCAAAAATAGATTCACATGTTGCTATTTTCTTTACTTGTAGCAATTTCTCATCACCAGATTTAGCCAGCAAGTAGGTGGGAATAAGGAACACATTAAGAAGTGGAATAGGTCATTGTGCTTGACATTACTGCTGTTTAAATGAAATTCTCAGAAAAGTGCACTAAGGCAGTAATAGGTTATATTTTCTACCCTCTATTTCACTTGGCCGGTGATGGCTCAAGATAGAATCTAGAAATGAGAATGCCTGTGCAATACTCCCAGCTCGGCTGTGGAGCATGACTCCAAACAAATCTTGATCGCTTCTAGCATGTACTTCAGCTTCACTAGCTGTTAAAAATAATGACCAGATCATTACAAAAGCTACAAATGGGAAAGACTTGTCTGTTTATTTATCTATACCCTTAAATTGTAGAAAAGAACTTGGGGAGTGGGTTTTAAAAACAGGATGAAACAAGCAGAAGATCTTAGAGTCAAAACTGTTGATAGTAAAATTTTTACTCTCAGCATATGAGCTATTTAAGCAAGGGGAAAATGTTCATTTTAAAAGAGTTTTTATTAAAAATCTCACATTTTGTTTGAAAATTGAAAGGTTAAGAGCTAAGCATGTATTCCTTGCAAAAAGGAGATCAAATCTAATTGAATATCATATTCAACTATGATCATCCTATCCACAAAAATAGATGCTGGAGAAGGCTCATGATACCTTGAAAAATAAAACTGTTGAGTGGGGTAATTTTTACATTTAAGGTAATATTTACATTTAAGGAGTAAATCCAAATATTTATCTTTTTTCCTATAATATAATAAAACAGCATTTGTCAGTAATACTTTTTAAATAGTAGGGGATATTAAATTAGAGCAAAATATACTCTGTATATCTGTTCTGCAGAACTTTACCATTAATTGATGATGATGATTAAAATAGATATAGATAAAGAACAAAATATTAGTCTAAAAGGAATTGTCAAATATCTATATTTCAAAAAAGTAACGAATTTTGCCCATTGCTTTTTACCCCTGAGTTCCTTGAACCTCCTTCTGCCAAATCAGGTACTATCTGTGATATATACATAGAACCATAGAATGGCTTGGATTGGAAGGGACCTTAAAGATCAGTTAGTTCTATGGGCTGGGATGTCACCCACTAGATCAGGCTTCCCAGGGCTCCATTCAATCTGGCCTTGAATAATTCCAGGGACATGGTATACACTACTTCCCTGGGCAACCTCTTCTAGTGCCACATCGTCTCCTGAGTAAAGAATTTCTGCATAATATCTGATCTAAATCTCTCCTCTTTCACTTTAGAACTGTTCTCTTATCAAGATCTGCCCATATAAAAAGTCACTCCTTTTGATAAGCCCCCTTTAAGTACTGAAAGGCTTCAATGGGGTCTCTCTGGAGCCTTTTTTAATCCACGCTGAACAAGTCCAACTGTCACAGCCTGTCTCCATAGGGAAGATGCTCCATCCCCCTGGTCATTTGGATGACCCATAATTTTATAGGATCAGAAAAAATACAGGTTTAAAGTATTTGCCATTCCCCAGTCGATTTGGGCTTTTATAAAAATAGTGCAATTACTCAGGAAATAAGTAGTTAATAGTAGTCAAATAGTAGTAATAGAAGTAATTAAACAGTAGTTAAATAAGTAGTTAGTAGTTAAATAGTAGTAGTAGTTAAATAAGTAGTTAATAGTAGTTAAATGTCATAGTAATATGAGGGCTGATAGCACTGTATAAGGTTTCTCAATAGGATAGACAAAAATTTCAACATACGTGTTCACCATCAGAACTTCATGGAAGATTTTAAACCAATAAAAAGCACTTTGATCAAACATGAAATGTTCACTTTAATCACTACAAATATAATATTTGAGCAATAATTTTGTTGTAGTTTGAATTTATGATATTGCTTTAAAAGGATCCTAATGCATAAAATTATTCTTCTCAGCCTAGCTTTTAAAACATTTTTCAGAAAACAAACAAAACAAAAGATATCCAAATAAGCTGCACAAAAATTTAATATAAAAAGCCCCAGAAGCCTATTCATATCATAATTAGTTTGAATTTCACTTTTAATGGGTACAATGAGCCACACCACATAGTCTACTGAATTGATTACAAAATGACCCTCAATGTAATTATTTCTTTTTTGAAAGCTATTTTCAAAGTCATAGTGAAAAGAGATTGGTTGCATTTACATATGATAAAAAAAGGCATGGACAGGGTGCATGCTGGGTCTAGTATCATGTAATGCATAAGAATGAGATAGAATAATACAAACATTAAAATGTTCTTCATGTTCTCCTTTGTGTGCTTTGACTATGGTCAACCAGATATTTAGGCATTAAAATCCCATTATGAGATGAGAATTCAGAGTTTCAGCTATCATTTTCTTTAAACAAATCAATAAAAAAAGAGTAGGCTTAATGGCTGTGAGACAGTTTTTGGAGTTACAGACAAACTTTGTCAGACATTCTGCCGCTCCAGGAAGGGCAATGTTAAGGTCAGATGGCAACAAAAAAAGTGTATACTAGCAGATCCTTTATCATAGCATCAAATACAAGAAGTTATATATTTGGCTACCACGTAAAAGAAAGAAAGAGAGCTTTACACTGGTGAATGTATTCCTTTAAACCACAGATGATCTGTCGTCCATGGTACTTTTATGAATTAAAGTTCTGGGATAAAATCCCTAATGAAATGCAACAGAACAGAAGCCACTTTGGGTATACACTTCGTTCTTGTTGATGTCTCCTGTCTGTCTCACACTCAAGTAAGCTTTTCCAATATCTTTGGATTTGCTTTTCCTGTGAGTTCTAACACACTTCACAAACTGAAGGGGTAGCTGCACTAAATTGAGAAGTAACACATTTCAAATAAATATCTGATTTTAAACAATGTTTGAGTTAAAAATTAAATCTGCTGTTAATTTGTTCCTATTTGTAGCAGGATTATTTTCAAGACCGAAAAGTTGGTATTTAATTTTTGTTTTCCTTTAATATGGAGTGCATAGGTTTTTAAAGTACTGGTGCATCTTCCTAATGGGGCGCTGGTGAGGAAATGCCTGTAAATAGATCTCAGTATGATTAAAATTCATGTCTCTTGTGTCTCTCTTCAAAAACATTAATGCTTTACATTAGCAATGGCCACCCTCTGTGGTATGGGGTGTTATCGTTGAAGTAGCAGGAGAGTGACTTATTCACACCTTTTAACTGTCAAAGAAATAAAAGGCTCAACTCAGTCATACCTGGCACAAGCTGCAAAAAACTGATTTGTTGCACATATACAGATTCTGTGTGCTGATGGGCTGTGGTTATGCAACACAAAGGAAAAAAAGTGAAGGAACTCCATGAAAAGAAGCTGATCTCATTTTGATAATAAATTGCTCAGCCTGAAACTTATTTCTTAGGTGCTCTCAAATTATCTCAAAAAGAGGACTTTCAGGATCAGACCTATGCCAGATGAACATGATAAACTATAAACAATCTATGGGTTAAAACACCTTTGCTTCTCAAGAATCATTTGACTATAAACTGGTCATGGTGAAAGTTTCCAATTGCAGGTTCAACTAAAAGTAAAGCACACATTTTACACGTACTCTCTTATCCCTGCCTAGGCTGCAAAGCCAAATATGTTATCTGTGTATATCTAAAAATTAAGTAAAGACTTCTGCTATGATTGTGTAAATCTCTACTTTTCCTAGTTTGGCAACCTTTCAGTAAACTTCAGGAAGCTGTATATACAATTATGCATAGCTGTAGGAGGTTTCATTTGGTTTCTGTCTTTAAGTTATGGTGAGCACTTTTAGGCACACTGATACTTGTGTAGCATATTGCAGTGTTGTTGGAAGACAGCACATAGGGAGAAATATATATCCACAATAAAAAATATTTTCTCTTACTTTCAGTGATGAGAGTTAGTGAAGTTTTCCTTTCTTCTCAGGGTCAAATTGTCATTTTAAATTACCTGATAAGTTTGATTACACACTAATATTCTATATTCTATATTTATACTGAAAAATAATAGAGCCAACTATTTACCTAATGTCATTTAATATTGAAAACCTGAATTTTAATTCAATATCACTGTACTAAATTGATACTATTGTAATCAATCGTACTATTGATATTATTTTAAAGATTTTTGTCCAAGGTCTTTGTGAAACAAAGAAGAATATGACAATCTTCCAGTAACTGAAGTAAGCCTATGAGAAAGCTGGAGAGGGACTTTTTACAAGGGCATGTAGAAACAGCACATGTGGGAATGGCTGTAAACTGAAAGAGGGTAGACTAGATTAGGTATTAGAATGAAATTCTTCACTGTGAGGGTGGTGAGGCACTGGCACAGGTTGCTCAAAGAAGTTGTGGATACCTCATCCTTAGAAGTGTTCAAGGCCAGGTGTGGTATTGAACTTTAAGAAAGCTGGTCTAGTGGGTGGCATCCCTGCCCATGGCAGAGGGGTTGGAACTAGATATATTTTGAGTTCCCTTCCTACCCAAATCATTCTATGATTCTGTGTTTTGAGAATGTAAAATATGTTATTCTCCCCTCAGTTCTATGTGACTACTTTTTGAAATGGAAAGGATTTTTTGAGATAAGGTATTTAACAGGAATAATATGCTGAACAGCTTGGTGTAAAATGAATTATCAAGAACTTTCAGTATATGAAGGAAACTACTACATAAAAGTAACATAGGGAAGATGCTTAAAAAAATGATGCAGAACATGGTATAAAGAGCAGAGATACCCAGATACTCTGATAAAAATTTTGTAGCCAACACAAAGGTGGATTGGATATTAAATATATTTTTTCACAATAATAGTGTAGTGATGGGAAGAATCCTAGGACTGACACCATTCAATGCTATGCACTCTGTATGATGGTCCCAGTGAAGGTAGATGTGGTTAGATACTTTGTGCTGTTCTGTGTGCTGACATTTGAAGACAGACTACAACTGGGTACCTTTTGGCTGCTCTACTGCATCAGTAACAGTATGTGAAGCTGGTGATACTCCATTTTAGCAGCTCAGGTTAATGCTTGCTTGGGATGTATTCAGTTTAACTCTTTGAATACAGGACACAGAGCTTTTAAAGTTCTCTCTTACATTACAGTGTTAATAAAGCAATATTTGTATTATCCCTCTCACACTCCTTCTGTGTCTTCAGAACATGTAACAACCTCAATGTTTTATTGAAGCTGATGTATTTTTGATGCTGTATATACCAATTTCTACAAAATTCTTTTACCTCAAAAGAGTTCCAGTTTGATCTACTCACTAAAATCAGGCACAGAAACTTCCTTGGAGAAAACTGCCTTTTTTTAAAAAAAAAGCAAAATTGTTTACCCCTCTGTGCTGCAATGCTGCTTGTCAAAGGTGAAGTTTAGGTTTTTGTCTATTGTTCTCAGAGCTGTTGCAGAATATCTAGACTACTAAAAAGCCTCTTTAGGTGAGATCACTTGGCTCAATTAAATGATATCAGAAGAATATTTGGGGAAAAATTGTTCCTGTCTTGGATTCTTTTCCCACATTCCTACTGAGATTTATACACTATTGAGAAAGGACTCTTTCATCTACAGAGGTACTACTTGTTCTAAGCTTCCCTGAGATGTAAAACTGTGATTTTAAGACATCTATTTGCTCCTGACTTTTTCATGTTTGACAAGAAATTAAAAGTTTCTTTATTAGTGTAATATAGCTATTTAAATAGCTCTTGCATATGCCACTTTGAGGACAAAATGTGTACACACATTCTCTCTGAACTTCATCTGAAACAGTAAAAAATGAAAAAAAAAATTAAACTCTTGGAAAGCAGTGATATCCAGTAATAAGCTGGATTGAAAACCTGATGTATTTCCAGTTTAGTTAAATCTCTATAATAGGTTTACTTGGTTATATTTATATTTAGGACAAATGGAAAATAAGAATTATCAAACTGAAAATGAGTTTTCAGGGTATATAAATAATTTTCAGAATGATTTTTCGTTATTTAGTCCAGAACAAGTAAGTATTACCAAATGAGATATAAAGATTTGACAGAGAAGAAGAACTGGGAACTATTTTTCTTTTGATCTTAAAATTAAAATTGCAAAGTTATGTGAGGAGCAGCCTGTGACTTTATTTTCTTAAAAATTAATTACTTCCAGGGCACTTTTAAATATGGATAGGGAACAACTGAAGGAAAATTCAGATTATGGATTGATCAGGTGGCAATCTGATTTTCAGATATTTTTTATCCTACCTTTTTAAAACCTACTTGCATTCTAAAACCTCAGAATATGGCATTGGAAAGAAAAGAGCTAGAAGGGTATGCAGAAGTTTATTCTTCAAAAGATTCTCTTCTCTTAACTTCCATTTTTTTTCCAACTCTTTCTTTGTTAAGATACTCTTTCCAGACATTTCTAAATCCCTGCTCTATTTAACAATGGGAGGTATGAAAGATAGAGTGAAGAGAGATCTGTTCTGATGACTTTAAAGCTGTTTTAGAAACAGATCTTTCACACATTTCTGATTTGACACAGTTACTACATAAATATATTTAATACATAAAAGAATGGTTCCTTTGTAATACTCCTTTTGTGAAGGAGAACGTCAAGTGTGTAAACCAAAAATGCTGAACTTCTGCTTTTTTTCAGTTGTAGTGGAATGAATAAAGGACGGGCATATTGGGGTAACCCATACCAACCTTTTTAAATGTGAAGTATAGTGTGTGAATCCTCTATGCAGAAAAACACAGATATTGGAAAAAAACAGGTGCAAAATACTAACCTAAACAACTTTCAGTTGGATTTTCAGTATAGCAGCTGAGAAACTGATGTGAGGCTGAATGCAGAAGCTGCTTGTGAGCTAGTTGTTTCTTTTTTCTTTTTTAAAAAGTTGCTCTTGGTTTGTCTTCTTTTTTTTTTAATCTTATATTGCTCATTTTGTCTGATCAATACTAAATCTACATCTGAGATGCATACTGTTTAGAAAATTAATCAGAATTAAGAGACATTGTAAAGAATGGTCTGCTCCAGGGATTCTCAGCATTTTAAATGAAATATTTACTTTACCTTTTCAACTATGTAGTGTTGAAAGCTACACTGGATTTCATTTACAACAGAACAGTCTAGGAATTTAGCTGAAATTTTACTTCCTTTTGTTACTACTACTTCATTTTCTTCTTATTTGTACTTTTTCTTTCTTGCACACATAAAAAATTCCTTTTTTGCAGATCAGCAGTCAGTGTCTCATGGACCACTGTCTGAGAAACACTTCTCCAGACATACTAACCAGAGAGGGTATCTAGCTGATACATTTAAAAGAGAACCACAAGAGCAGTTCTGTAATCCCCATAGGAACAAAAAGTTCAGCTAAATACTCCAGGAAGAACATGAAGGACTCTTAAAACACATACCTTAATCTGGACTAAAGTAAAAAAAAAAAGATGTACATAAATAAATTTGAAATTACAATCTTTTAAAGGATAAAAAAAGGGAGAATTTATGGCCCAGTAAACTTCAGTTGTTCCCCTCAGGCTTACTATTAAAGTCAGTAGAATCAATGGGACTTAAAGACACATATAGAATAGTGGCAAAAGACATTATTTGCTCAGATGTCTTTCAGAAAAAAAAGCCTCTCTTGTCTTGAGTTATATTCTCCTATCGTTTGATAAGAATGAAAGTTGTGTGCAATGAAAGTTATATGAATGAAAGTTCTCTGCGAAATAACTAAGACTCTATGGTGCTTCTGAATGACGGAACTTGGATGTCTAAGTGGTAATGTACTGACAATTAATAAAATTGAGAGTATTTGCAACAAAAACTTAAGAGTTATCCATAAATTTGACAGCAGTTCTAGAATTAATATTTTATTTATTAAGATGATATGACAGAACCAGTATTACTTAGGAGGATTTGCTTTGAACAACATTCTGGTTCTTTGAACAATACTCTGGTGGATAAGAGAGAAAAGTGTGACACAGTAACCATATTTTACAAACACAGTTGTCCCTGCTGACTGTGTTAGCCATGTAAAACCAGATATAACTTTATCAATGCATTGAGAAATTTATAGAAATTAAATATCTTTCTTTTTTAGAAGATATGTCCTTTTCAACTTGAGATAATTTTCAAAATATTCTAAACTACTAAATTTCTTTTGAGCATAAGGGTGTATTCTACTAATTTTTAGATGCCTCTCTAAACAAATTTCTTACATTCTAAATATTTAGTGTCATACATCATACAACCTTAAAAATCAGCCTGGATGTAAACTGTAAATGCCAGAATGAAGAGACAAGACAATCAGAGTGGAACAATTCCCCCTTAGCTGTTTAGTAACACCTCATTATACAGAAATATATCAAGAAAACTCAGCAATTCTGGACAATCTGCTGTAAATGGAAATGTAGATGAGAAGGGGAAAATAACCTCTCAGCTACAGTACATAGGCTTTGAAGAGAGTCGGTAGGGGTGTTATTGTAGTGGCAAATTTTGAGAATTATTTTATTTACTATGGACTTTCAGGATTGTAATGTATAGTTTACAAACTAGGTGCAGACACCAAAAAGACATCCATAGAAGATATCAGATAAACCTGAAAAAAAAAAAAGGGCCCCTTTGGTGAGGGAAAACTTTTACACTTGATATAAGATTTTTGTCTTCTATGTTCAATCAATATTTCATATGAATTATTATATAAACACCTCTTGATCAGAGAAGGAAATAGCTAGTAAATTTTCATACCTAAACGACATTTTTACATTTGCAGATGTCTGTGTTTTCCAGAAGTGGAAAAAGCTTGTTCACTGAGACTCTTTAAGGAAACACAGTGAATGAAAGCTGAGCAGAAGATACAAGTCCTAGCTTCTTACACACACACTTAAATTTTCACAAAAGCAGCCAAAAAACCCTGAAAATGTAGACTTGTTTTCTTCTAATAGTCCATCCAACCATAAGTTATCCTCATGCTATACTTTTATTAAAATGCCAAAGTTAACTTTAATTTCTCTTTTTGTACCATTTCTGGTCTGAATTGATAGTAATTATCCTACAGTTCTGTACCTTGGAGTTTTGGGGGCACCACGTTGGGTAGATGCTGAAATTGTGCCTAAAACCCTGGTGTGAAGGTAATTTGGAAAAAAAAACCCAGACACTCTACATACCAGTAGTACCTTATTGGCTAGTATTTTGCATCTCTGTTTTCTAGACATCATATCTTCTTTCTTGTCTATATAACCTGAACAGTTCAGAGAGATCTTAGGGTGGAAGCACAGCTAGTAATGGTAGGGAGTTAAATAAGATTAAAAGATACAGTGAAGATCCAGTTTTATATGAATGACAAACACATTAAGTGCAATTCTAAAAGAAACCCTGAATATCAAATTGAATATCCTCTCCCTTAGTCAAGTTCCTCCTCACCCCTCACCAGTTCACAAAAGAGAAGCTTTTGTTACTAATGGCAGTACACAAAAATCTGCAGTGCACTGCATACACAATCCGTTGGCATCATATCACACTATTTTTCACACATATATTAACACATTAAACCTTTCAAATCATGGGGTAAGGGAAAAGTTTTTCACATTGTATTTATTCAATATCTAAGTTTGGTGATAAATCTTGTCCTTTTGGAATTTGATTCTTAAAATGATGCTTTTTCTATATATATGGTAGACTTAGAGTAAAAAGAGAATAAATTTGATTCAAGCCTTTAAAAATTCTTATAAAGATAATAAAAGTTATCATTGAAATCTTTATATCCATGATTACAAGAGGAGAAGGGTCAGTACTCATTCTAAAGTCAAAATATTGGAATAGAGAAAGATATTCTAAAAAAATTTGGAAACAGCTAAAACTGATGAGGAAAGAACATGCTGAAATTATAAACCAGACACCATTCTACTTGAAATATCTTTAACTGTAAGTTCCTATTAACTAATTACTTTTGAACACACTGAAGATCTTTAACAAAAAAGTTTCACTGTAGAGATCTAAGTTTTCCAGTGAGAGTGACAGAAATCTAGGTGAAATATTTATCCACCTAGAGAGGAAAGGTTGCTAGCACTATAAGAAAAACCAAATCCCAAAGGAAACAAATATAAAAACCAGAAGTTATTTCAATCTTTAAAGAGCCTTTATTTTGAATATACTGAGATCATTAAACTGTCTCCAAAATATTTGAAAAAATGTCATGTAGAGATGTCTATTTCAATGAAAATGTTCTTAGAGAAATAAGATGATCTGATATCCCTTTCAACAAGTTTACCCTTGTCTTTGTTCAATACATTAAAGCTTTTATGAACTTGTTAAAGATGCAGTGAACCATCCAGGGTTCTCATTAAGGATGCATTTCAAAAACCTCCATGTAAAACATTACATGTCTATCCTGTTTTTTTAAACCATTTAACTTAGATTGAGATGCTCTATCAGTAGATAAGCCTTTGAAAGCCCAGAAAAAACACCATTTTAGATCAGAATTAAATAGAAGTGTCTTATGGTTTTCTTGATTCCTTCTTCAGGAACAATACATTTCATTATAATCCAGATAAATGTATACAATAATTTTAGAATTGTCTTTTGTTTCCAATAGGTGGTATTGCACATAGTGTTAATACCTTCTAACATTTTACAATGTAGATTTTAAGATCCAAGAATCACCACCTAAAAGTGCTTATTTTTCTTCATTGACTTATGAAGCTAGATGAAGTTATTTTTTGGGCAGCTAATACTGCTAAAGAATTACAGGAGTCTTAAAGAAAATTTTTAGTATCTCTATATGTGAAAAAAGTCCAGACTGAAACAGAGCTTAACTAGTCAACTACTATCTTTTATGTAATGCTTGTTCTGACCTTTGATTTTATGGTGATAAACATTTAATATAACGTCTGAGTTTGTTACACTGTTTTAATTTTTGTGTTGTAAAATGGGTGAAATTAAATAAGCTAAAAGTTAAAAAAAAATTTTTAAAAATTAAACTTTTTAAGACATACAGCATAGCATAGCATATTTTTTTATCAGTTTTTGTACATTTGTGATTACCCTGTTCTCAATTGACACCAGAGTACCAAGCATGTCAAACAGTGATCTCCTACTGAAGTGGCAATCTTAAATGTCCAAAGGGGACAAATACTGAATTTTGTACAGCAGTGATGTGCTCCAAAGAGAAAAATACTGAATTTTGTACAGCAGTGATGTGCTCCAAAGAGAAAAATAAAAAGAAAGTTTTTCTATTCGTACTTTTCAAGAAGGTTAGGGTGCCTTGAGAAATTATCTGCAATTCTATGCTTCAAAGGATCACTGTGAGGAGCATCACAGCAAGAGCAGGAACTGAATTCTAATCAACCTTCGATGAACACCTGGGCATCTAAATGATGGTTAAAGAGACAATCTTATTTGTCTGTGCTTAGCATCAAGAGGTAACCGAGTAACCTTCAGTCTCTCTAGCACAAGGTAGGAAACATATCTCACAAATCAAGATTGATGACTATTCTTTAGCATCCTCAGCTTTTGTGTCTTCCCACTTTCTCCAGTGGTCATATATTTCTTTTCTTTATCATTTTTAGCCATAAGGTTACTCAAATATTCTTAATTCTGTTGTGTATCATCATGAGTCCCATCTGTGAGTGTGTGCTTTCTTTTTGACTAAGAAGATATAAAATAAATAATATTAAAACTGTGTACTTTACACAGTACTTTCTGTAAGCGTCGGAATATTAGCCCCAGTATTGGCTGAGTGCCAAGTGGCCATTTATGTACCACATACCTAAGTTTCCTTGAAAGTTGCTATAACATGACTTATATCTCCAGTTTTATCTCCCCTTAAATAGTACTGTTTAAAGACTGTCGATTTACATGGTAAAGAAAGAATTGCATTTCAGAGATGGAAAAAGTCCTTTTAAGATAGTATTGACTGATATGAAATTTGAAGATTTTATATCTATAACTTCTGAAAGCCAATCAGTAAACAATGTAAAGCAAAAAATATCTTTTTTAATCAATTCATTAAAAAGATGGGTTAAGTGAATTATTTAGCAGACCAAGTGTCATGCATTGACCCTGGACAGATGCCAAGTACCCACCAAAGCCACTCTCTCACTCTCCCAATGCAACTGGACAGAGGAGAGAAAACAGCTAAGAACTCATGAGTAGAGATAAGAGCTGGGAGAGGTCAGTTACTGATTACCTTCATGGGCAAAACAGACTCAAAGTGGGGATAGTACTTAAATTTATTACTAAAAGAATAAGAGCCAAAGAGGGAGAAAGAAAACAGTCTTAAAAACACCTTCCCTCCACCTCTCCATCCTTCCATGTTCTCCCTCCTCCCCCCCAACGGTGCAGGGGGACGGGGAATTGGGGTTATGGTCAGTTGTTGTTTCTACCACTGCTCAGGGAGAGGAGTCCTTCCTCTGCTCCCGTGGGGTCCCTCCCATGGGAGACAGTCCTTGATGGACCTCTCTGACATGAGAACAGTTCTTCCCAAACCGCTGTCCCATGGGTCACTCCTCCATGGGGTGCAGTCTTTCAAGAATGAGCTGTACTGATGTGGGTCCCCCACAGGGGCCATGAGTCCTACCCGGGAAAAACCTGCTCCAGCATGGGCTTCCCTCTCCACAGGCTGCAGGTCTCCGGCAGGATGCTGCTCCATCCTGGGCCTCCAATGGTGTTAGAGCCTCCTTCATGCATCCACCTGCTCCAGCATGGGCTCCTCCATGGGCTGCAGGTGGGTCTCTGCAACTCAGTGGTGCTCCATGGGCTGCAGGGGCACAGCTGCTCCACCATGGTCTGCACCACGGGCTGCAGGGGCTTCAGCTCCAGCGCCTGAAGCACCTCCTGCCCCTCCTTCTGCACTGACCTTGCTGTCTATGTTGTTGTTCCCATGTTCCCACTTCACTCTTCCCTGGATGGAGTTCTTTCTGCATGATACCTTCATTTCTTAAATATGTTATCACAGAGGCATTACTATCACTCCTAATTGGCTTGGCATTGGCCAGCGGCAGGAAGTCTATCCTGGAGCTGGCTGGCATTGGCTCCACCAGGCAGGGGAAGCTTCTAGCAGCTTCTAACAAAAGGCACCCCTGTAGCCCCTCCTGCTACCAAAACCCAGACACAGGAACCCACTACACCAAGAAAAAAAAAATTCTTTTATAAGTTGTTCACACTCAAAAGATCCTGCCTCTGCAACAAATACATGCAATAAAATGATTCACAACACATCAAAATTTTAAACATTTTTTTCAAATAAAACATTTCAGAGCTATGTATTAGACATGCAAGTGTAAATAAGGTTCAGAATAGGCAAAGAAATTTGAAATATGAGTGTACATGAGCTTTTTAGTTTGGAGAAGTAATGTGCCTTTGAATTGAATCTCCAGTCAACTCCATTTCAAAGAATCATAGAATTGATTGGGTTGGAGGGGACTTTAAAGATCATCTAATTCCAACTCCCCTGCCCTGGGCAGGGAAGTAACTCATTAGATCAGATTGCTCAGGGCCCCATCCAGCCTGGCCTTAAACACTTTCATTCAAAATCTCTCTGGGCAACACTTGCCATGCTTCAATTCACATTGTGGAGAAATTTTGAGTGCATGAACCAAATTTCATTCAGGAAAAAAAATAAATGAAAAATGCCATCCTAGGCATATGAATTGTGTTCCAACTGCTACAAACATTCAGTGTCCTATGTTCTTCTCACAGCAAAAGGAATACCATGTTTTTATTATCTGAGGAACATACATGATGCTCTAGTCATATAGTTTAAAAACAGAGATTCTAGTAGTTGCAAGAGGATTCGAGATACTACTGCAAGGCCTTTCCTCTTACTGCAAATCTTTGCAGTTCTTTCTCATACCCATGGACCATTTGCTACTAAAAAAGAATCTTGAAAATCTTCACCATAATATTTGTGGGATTAAAGTGTCCAGAAGCCATATGGTCACATTGTCCTGGCTGTGGTTTGAAGCGCTATGAATATTGGAGAAGTTTCTACATTCATACCAGGATGCTTTGATATGTACACTTACTAGTTCCCCTCCTTCTTGTATGTCACTCCACAGTTGTCTGGGCTAAAACATCAGATGAATAGTAAAAAGTGATGCTCAACCCCAGATGATTAATGCTTTCTGAACAACCTAGATAGATGGCAGAACTTTGACTGCATCAGTTTTTTTGACGAACTAGTTGCAATCCAAAGGTGGTACAAAAATTTCAGTAGTATGAGAAGAAAGGGAGAGTTACAAGGTAATTTAGCAGGAATCCCAGTTTCTCAGGTTCTTCTTGCAAAATAATGAAAAATGAAGAAAAAGCAGATCCCTACATGAATGATGACAGATCCACAGTATGACAAAAGAAGGGTGACTGAAATAGCTATAAACTTGGAAGGTACTGCAGAAAATGAGACACAGGAAACACCTGCTACACTGACATAGAAGATACTTGTCACCATCTGCACTGTCTGTGCTAACACAGCATCACTAAAGACATGAACGAACTTTTCAGTCTCAGAAAATACATGTGTTTATTCGAATTGGAAGACAAGGTTGTTCTACCTGGGTTTCCTGCATCAGATTAAAGAATTTTAACCCTGTCCTGGTTTCAGCTGATATAAAGTCAATTTTCTTCTTAGCAATTGATACCGTGCCATGTTTTGGATTTAGTATGAGAATAATATTGGTAACACGGTGATGTTTTAGGCTAAGTCAAGGACATTTCAGTTTCCCACTCTCTGCCAGTGAGAAGCTGCACAAGAAATTGGGAGGGAGTACGGCCATGACAGCTGTCCCAAACTAGCCAAAGGGAATTTCCACACCATAGAATGTCATGCTCAGGAAACAAACTGGAGGGAGCTGTCTGGGAAGTGCCAATCACTTCAGGGGAACTGGCTGGACATTGGTGAATGTAGTAATTACTCCAATAGTGAGCAATTATATTGTGTATCACTTGTTTCCCCTGGGTTTAATTTTTTTCTCTCTCTCCTTACCATTATTATGATTATTCTCATCATAATTATTATTATTTTTTGTTGTTATTATTATCTTTATTTTAATTCTTGAACTGTTCTTATTTCAACCCACAGGTTTTACCTTCTTCAGGGTAGGTTGAGAATGGAGAGGAGTAAGGGAGGGACTGCATGGTGCTGAGCTGCTGGCTGGGGTTAAGTTACAACAAATTGCTCATTTGGGCACTGAAAGACTGAACTATGTATTTTTACAGACAGAAATGATCCACTATAGACAAAGAAATACTGTTTTATGAAATTTAGTAGCTGTAATTAAAGATTAATCCTTGACTTGAAATCAAGGAGATTTGCAGTCTAATGAAAGCAATTTGGGATTCAAAAGTATTTTCTGCTCAAAATAGATATACTGTAAAAGAGAAATCTGAAAGAGATATCAGTGGCTTTGTAGACATCTATCATAAAAATAACTTTAAAAGACAAACTAGAAAGGATGCATTCTCTTGCTGGAAGGCAAGATTAATTATGCCTTTGTAATTTCTGCTTAATAATTATCTGAACTCAAAAGTCTCTAATTATTGAGACTCCATCAATAGCAGCTCCACAGTCATAACAGGAAATTCTCTTCAATATTTTAGTAGTTTCATTTGAGGGAATATTTTAAGTGTTCTCCTTTAATCTAGTCTCTTTCGTTATAACTTAAACCACCTCCCTCCTGCCTTTCTGGAAATATTCCTTTCCTTCATCAGCTATATTTTATATATTTGGAAAATATTTCCTCTTTCATTCTTTCCATGTAGACCATATTTTCTAGTTCTATAATTATTCCATCTTTCTAATGTAATTACTGGAATATTTACAATCAGTCCAGAACCTTCTAAATTGTGGAATCTAGACACAGTATTTCAATTTAGGAACACACTAGTATGTTGTACAAAAAAGTTACCTCATTTATGTGACTATTTTCCTACTTGTTACTGAAATGAAGTGAAAACAAAACAGTGTGTTTATCTGGATCGAGTAGTATGTGAATAATATGTAAAGCAGTACTGGTTATCTTCTGCTAAAACAGAAAGAAACTTTTGCTTCATTTGAGGAGTATGATTAAATATTTTGTATTCGATTTAATGCAATAGTTTTTCATTCCATGTGATAACACAGGCTTACATCCCTGCTTACCTAATTCTGCGGTCTTGCCCTAGGATCCAATGAACAAGCTAGATCAGGCAGAGATAATTTATACTGGTATAGGGAAACTAAAAGTACAGAGAACATTGGCTGACAATACAGAGACAGTAAAAACAAGAGCTTCGAGAGCAGAAAGTCTGTATTTTGAAAGAAAGTAGTATTCTTTTTAAGGAATGGAAGAAGACTGGAAGATTTAACAGCAAATGAAAACTGCCAAAAATGCATTAGATGATTTCCATGGAAACAAGAGAGGTTAACACAAAAAGCTGCTTTACAAACACCAAAGTTGAGGTCCTGAGCTGCATCCTAGAGGCATAATGAAGAGGATGGATAAGGGACTTAAATCACATGAATCTTCAGACCTCCTGCACAGACCTAAATTAAAATACCTTTATTTTCTTGAGATCATTCTAGTATATGGGGCTTGCTCCAAAGAAACTGGAATAACACTACCGTAGAAATAAAGACAAAAGCATCGTGTAGGAAAGCTTGCCAACTCTTAAGCATTAGGCATTGCTTCATATAACACTGCATCATTGGAACTTTGTTTCAGCTCTTCTCTTTCATGTGCAACCCTATTTAAAAACTGGATGTTCCTGAAGACTCAGACTTATAATATTTTTAGACAAGATGCCAGTGCTGTGAGAATACACTGTGTAAAATAATTATCCATCATTCTTCTTGCAAGTAATAAATCCTGAAAAAACAAAATATTCTGTAGAGATCAATGAGATTTTTTTCATGTTATTATTGAAGACTTCTGACATTGCCCTGGCATAGAGACAGGCTACTGCAAATCCAATCCGGACACGTGTACAATGGGAATCACTGAAATGATAGAAAGCATTGCCTGTTGTGATATACCTAGCTGTGCTTTTTCTATCATATACCACTGTCACTTCTCTTATGCCGCTTTGGTAATATTTTCTACTTCTAATAATAGACAGTAAAATTAAGAATTCAAGCAGTTTATGCTGGGGAGAAAATAACTTTTGAATCAGTTCCAGTAATCTCGTTATATTTTTGACCACAAATCTGTTACAAGGCAACAGTCTTGTGAGAAACAGAGAGGCAGATTTTCACCTAGTAAGAATGCTGCTTAGTGACAGTTTTGAAGAAATTACTTCAGTTTTTCCTATCTTGCAGTCAGTATCCTGTTTAACTGAAGAAATTGGATAGCATGTTTGTACTTTTTAATTTGTAAGACTTTGTATTTTTAGACCATGGATGTTCTGCTCCATAATCTCTCAGCAAGGTGATCTCAAATTCTGAATCTTTTGTATGAATAAAAATTCTCCCAGTCTTCATGACCTAAAGGTCCTTCCTTGATATCTTATAATCACATATTACAGTTACCCATTGATTGTTGCCAAATCACTTCGCTATCTCTAATGTTTATTATGCAGTCAATGAATAATAGCACTGTCAAGGATTATTAATTATGACCACAAGAGTTGTCACATAAAAGCAGAGTTTGCATTACCATGTATTCCTACTGTTTACATTTTTCACAAATTGCATGTATATTAATTTAGTTTTATCATAAAGTCTCAATTTCCACCAGAGTAAGAAAGAGAACACAACAGACAACTAAACTGTCTCAAAACTCCTTTCTTGTGTAATGGTCCCCTTTACTGTTTCATTATTCACCAGACAACTCTCTTTCCACTATGTATCCTTACTTTCAAAATTTACTTATTTTCCTGATTCTTTCAGTAGAGATATCTCTGTATCTGTTATACTTAATATAGCAGACAACAAGATCTTTTTTCCCCACAAACATTCAAATTTTGACTATAGAGCAAGGAGCACAAAGACTTTTGAAGGTTTTATGGTTAATTTTTGCTTGTGTTTTTATCAGTACTTATTATGTTAGAGGAAAGAACCAGCAAGTTCATAGTTCTTCCTAACTATATTTTGCAACAGACCTGTTGGTGAGGGAAAATATCTGTAATAGATGATACCTTAAGATCTTCTCAGTTGGCACTGAATCCGTTTATTCCATGGAAGAAGAGGGAAAGGTCTCAGTTTGAAGAGTTTAGATGCCTTGGAGAGAAAATTCCCCTTTCTTTCCCCATCTAATCCTGTTCAGTAACTTTAACCTCATCAAAGCAAACTGCTACATAAACTTTTGAGTTAGTACATAGATGTGGAGCATCAGAATGAAAAATCTCAAACATTCATGGAGGACTGCTGGATAACAAATAGGTTAATATTTAAGTAGCTAAGCTTCCAGACACTTCTGTACATATGAATGTAGGCTGCTAGCAATTACTAAGACTTTCAAAATAAAAAGACCCTTAAACTCCATTTTTTTAGGCTAAGAGAACTGTTATATGTTTTAAGAGTTAATCACGCCAGCAATTGATGACTCTCTAAAGTAAATATATATGTTTGTGTTCTCAAAAGAAGACATTTTGAAAAGCATTGGATTAAGCCATTCATATTGTTATGGTACACGTACATTTTAAAGTTGCTTGGGGAAATTTCCAAAAAGAATTATTTTGTGCTGAAATAAATGGTCATCTTTAGTCTTCAAGAATTACTGTTGCTCTTCACCATCTAATTCGGGAACCACAAGCCTTTTAAAACTAATAGGAAAACTTGTTCCATACTTCTATTAACTTCTAGAACTTTCCAGTCTTGAAAAACATTTCAAAATACTTAATCTATTTTATCTTGCATCTAGATGGCTCAAAGCTTGCAAATAATAAATGCTATAATAAAATCAGAGAGTAAATCTCTAATAGTTCGTGAAAACACAAATGACAGTCTGTATTACCCCTTTCTGGAGAAAGAAAACAAGTACTTTCTTAATTTTCAATTACTTGTACTAAGTACTGGATATAAAATCCTTGTCTCAGTAGTTGCAATTCTACAGAAATAGATATAGGTCTGTGTAGGAGTAGGTCAAGATTTATTTATTATATCATGACCTTTTGGATGAACTTACCCTGATCCCTAAGCCACTCAGGTGGCTTATCTTCAAACAGAAGGTATACAGAGACAGAGATGAAAAAACAGAATTGAAAGAGCCATCTGAAGTAGCTTCTGTCAAATGTTAGCCAAAAATATATCTATAACTGCAGCTACATATCAGTATTTGTGAGTAAAAGTCAGTTTTCTTTTTTAAAACCTGCAGCACATATGAGCTATACATAGTCAAGAACTTTTTCTTCTTTCTCTTTTTTTTTTTTTTTTTTAAATACAGGATTTTACAAAGGTCAGACATTACTAATACAAAGGTATGGAAGACTTCTGTGCTAGAAATCTAAGAACGGATTCAGAGAACAGCATTAGGCACAGAATAACATGGCACATCACTACACATTAACATATTACTTTTCAACAGTAAGCATTTGCCAGATAGCAGTAAAAGGGTAAGAAAATATAGTCAATTTGCATAGGGAAAAAGGAACTAAGGTGTTTGGTACTCTTCTCTTTTCCATGTTGTCTACTGTAAATGTGTATATTTTTGTAACTTGTGATCTTACTTTCTGCATATCGAACCTCTGAAATATCTGCAGGTTTGTATGTAGATGAGGCAGCTGACCTTTTGAGAGGCAGAAATATCTGCATAAAAAGTCCTGTTTGTTCTTACCCTTATCTTAAATACAAAAGTCAAGATAATAAATAAGTCTGTTCTTCATGCAATAATAAAGTGGTCTTTACAAAAAGAATGGAATTTAGGAAAATAAAAAAAAAGGAGCACCATAATGCTTCTCTTCCTGTCCTAATGCATAAAGATGTGAGGTTTAAAAGAAGCAAAAGATTAAATAGTTTTGGAAATAATAGACTTTGTTTGAGTATATGAAAAAAGGGGAATGTTGTGTAGTAGTTTAGTTTAGGCCTTTTCCTGGCAACCAGGTTGAAACTAAGGAACTACCCATATCCTAATATTTCATTCTATTCTTTACGTAAGCAGAAATATAAATAGAATGGGGGAGGAAGTTGGAAAAGAGATCTCTTCCGGTGGAATTGGAGAAAGCAACCTCTCTGCAGCTTGGTTTCTCATATGGGCATGTAGGCCTGTAAGTTTTTTTGAGAGGCTGTTGCTTCTTCCCGATTCGAGAGGAGAGATCTGGTAGTGTGGACTCTGCTTTCTTAAGGAAAAGATTAAGATTTTGTTTGCTAGTTTTTTATTGGCTGTATATGTCTGTTTTTCTGGTTCTTTGGGGTGTTGGGATTCTCTTTCTTATATGTATATAGTTTTTGTAATTGTATATAAGTGTAAAATATATATATAATGCTTTGGTTCTGTTATTTTGGTTTTTTGGTGGGTTTTTTCCTTCCCTTTCCTTCCCCTGTGTTCATAAAAAAGGGAAGCTGTTTGCTGTGGTCTTGGGTGCTTGGCGGGGGAGCCAAGTCCAAACTATTACAGTTAGCAATCATATTATTTGATAAATAAAATAACAAAACACAGTGGAGATTTTGTGTTATTTACTTTCTCCTCGTGTTGATTTGGAACTCTAAATTTCAAGATACAATTGACAAAAAACTCCCTTACTCCTTTTTACCCTGGTTATCATAGACTTCCAGCAATGTATTTCACTTGAGCTATCTCTTTTCCAACCTGAAGAGTCTTAATCCATCCAATTGCTCTTTGTATAGAGACTGACTGACCATCTTTCTGATGTTTTCTGAATTTTTTCTCTATGAGGTTGTATTGGACATTGTATCCAAATTGTTGGCACACTAAGGTTTTAGTGTCCTAATGATATTGTCTGCATTTATCATCTTTCCTAATATTTGATTTGCTTCCTGACCACTACTGATCACCAAACTAACATTTTCCTAGCTCCTAGATTTCATTCTGTGTTGAAAATAATTACCTTCTCTTTGTTTTTATTATTGCATCTGTGTTAATCATTTAGTATTAAACTTCTTAATTTCATCTACAGTTTTAGACCTTAGCCACTCAGGCTCGTTTGGACCTTCTGAAGTTCTTTTAGAGATCTATATTTTGAATATACCTTCTGGTAGTACGTTCATACAATACAGATGAAACTTTTCAAGCATCAAATTCTGTCTATTCTACCAAATTTTCCATGTAATCGAACCTATTATGTAATTATAATTCATGTCTTCCTATCTGCAACACTGCATAGTCCTGACATGAAAAATACAATATAAGCAAGCTGAATAAGGTTTTGGTGTCCACTGGTGAGAGTGGTAGGACCAGTTTAGAGAAGTTCTAACTGGGGACATTTTTACAAAGCAGGAAAAGAAGAAGTAGGGAAAACTGGAGAAGTAAGAGATCAGTTGTACTCTCCTACATATTTTTTTCCCAAAAAAACTATTCCAAATAATTATATGGGGGGTAAAATGTAGAATCTATGTACTTAAGAGAGTTTCTTAATTTCCTATTTAAATACAGCCATCTTAGGAATAGAACAGAGTATAGCAAAGAATATCAAACTACATCAGGGAAGGAAAACATCGTTTCACAAATGAAATTGGAAATAACACTGAGCAGCAATGCACTTTTCTAATAAAAATGCCAAGGGAATGTGAAGATAACTGCCATTTTGCTCTTTATGCTTGCTATTTTATCTACCTTTTAAAAATACTCTCTTCCCAATATACCTTCTCTGTGATGTCCTGTAAGGAATATGTTTTAACACCTTCCTGAATAAGTAATTGAGAATCATGAATCTGCAGTGGAGAAAAAAGAACTGCTCTGCACATATTGTTGTAGTGTAAATTATTACTGATGTGTTGGCTAAATGACAAAGTTTCAGCAGTGAATTGTGTTCATAATCAGGAAAGAAGTTTGTCAACTAGTTAATCATAGCCTTCAAAAAGCACCATTCAACTGCAATCCCCAAATACCATCAGTGTCTCTGTATTTGAATGACAAAGATGACTACTGCAAAAGAAAACACAGCAGGTGTGTTTTCTGCTTTGATTTGCATTGGGTTAAGTATTCTCCCACTTGTTCATAAATGTTGAAGTTGCTAATGCAGTAACAAATTCTCAAGGCAAGGCAAGGCAAGTTCAGCATTTGCTGAACTCAGAGGTCTTTTTCTCTTTGAGACATCCTGTTTAATGCTATTATACCACAGAGGAAAATTTAAATTAGTAAATCAGGTTTCCTATGTTCTGAAAATGTCTGAAACACTCTATCTGAACGAAAAGAAGCTATAAACTTACACTATATACTTTTGAACTATATACTTATAAAAATATTATGAAGCACTAGCTGCTTTGTGAGTCAGCTCAGAGCAACTCGTTCTGAAGAAACCTCAGTTTGAGATAAGGTTCTATATTCCTAGTACTTTCAAGGTAGATGTTTGGAAGCAAAATTCACGTTCCACCCACTGTGTTTGAAAATTAGGCTTCAGATACTAAACGTAACTAGACAAACACAAAGAAAGTGGATGTAGCCGCAACTATATTCATATTTTGAATTAAGAGTCTACGGACTTATGGAAGCTACAGTTTTTTTATACACAAGGGTTGTTAAATGAGCTGCAACAGGCAATGTTATGCAAGGATGAGACGAGGTGTTGATGTGCTTCCTCTGGCTTTATGCACAGTAAAATCCTCAACAGTTTATAAAACACGGAAAAAGGCAGGAGACTTTCAGGATAGCATAACTTGATGAGCACCCTTTCAGCAATTCAGAGAAAATTACTTTCATGTTTGCTATCCTCATATACACTCACAGAAAGCAATCTTGCTTTCATGTCGGAGTTTTGAGGGTGTATCTTTGCTGCTGACAGCCCAGAACAAGGCATGAAACAAGATGTATCTATTTACAACCTGAAAAGGCAGAGATAACTCTGTTCAGTGATCAGCAGTGAAATGCACTTGATGCCTTATATATTTGAATGCAACTACAAACTGCAATGGAATAGAAGGTGAGGAGCAAAATGCATGAATATAAAAAGTGCCTACATGTTTTGGACATCTGGAGAATGAAGCATATATCCTTCAGCATGAGATAAAACTATCTGATGCAATTATAATTTCAGCTTTATTGTATTGTGGCAAACTTGACAACTGAAAGTCAACGATAACAAGAAGCCTAATGAAGCATCTGCAAAATAGTCTTGAAATTACTGATGTTATCACAGAAGTAGTGATAAAATGTGAAAGAATACTGGAAAAATATATACTGTTTCCAAACTTAGGAAATGATAACTTAAAATGAGCTTGCGTAGCCTTATACACTGATATGTGAATCAATCCTCCAAGAATTAAGGGGAGGGAAGCTGGAAACAGAAGGAAAAAACTGAGACAACCTTACATGGTGTTCCAGCATGGTTATGTTAATCAGCTGGCATGACTTCTAATCTGAAAGGACAACAGAATACATAAGACGAACCAGTATTCTGAAATATATGGGATGATTCATGACCAAGATATTTATATGTTGTTGAATGTGTCTTGAATGGTTTATTCAGGAAAAAAGCCACTTAGGGAACATTTACTGACTTTTGGCAATGCTTATTGAAGCAGACAATCTGTCATTAAACCTTCATGTGCCAAGGCAATGAAAAATAACTGTGTGTGTTATATGACAGAAGAAACTAATTAGTATGAGTTCTAATTTAAAGCAATGTTGTCAACTTATATATGAAAATTACTGAAGCTTGTTTTCTTTTCTAATATTTGCAATAATCAAATGTTTTTGACATAGATTAGAGATAAAAGCATTTTGTTTCCTTACCATTGTCCTTGCCATTTTTTCTGCTTGGGTAGGTACTTCACAAAAAAGCAGGAGAAAAACTGGTTTTGAAAATAGGGACAAAAATCAAGATATACACACACAAGGCATACTGAGATACAGATATGGAATCTGAAGTGGAATTTAATATTATTTTGAAATCAAGATTTCCCCTCTCATAAACATAAAGGTTATGTTTGAACCTTTAAAAAATTGTTCATATGCTACACTTAAGTCCTATACATAAAAATTACCTTAGAGGAACATAAAACTGATGAGTGAATAAGCTCTGGAAAGTTGTTTACTAATCAGTATTATGAACAACAAACAAAACACCATGGTTTTCCTATTTGTATCACTAGGTTTTGTCCAGTTACACTACTATCATCTAAAGTTTGTCTTTCATAGGTATGCATAAACTTGACAGGATTTAAGCAATAGACAGAGCTGAAGGGATAAAAAAAAGAAAGCTTGCTTCTGAGAAGGTAATTTTCAAATTGCTTTCTTTGCAAAATCATAGTTGGTACACTGTTGAATGCAGTTTGCAAAAGATTAATTGTAAAGAATTACATAATTCTATGAGCAATATGCAAGAGTTCAACAATCTTAATGGTAAACTTACCATGTCTATCTTATTAAATATGTTGTTCAAAAATGTTAGTTTAAAATCATAATGTGTATTGACCTTTCTGACATACACATGATTCATTGTGCATTTGTGCATATGCACCATTTTTTTGTATTGCAAGATAATGAGAAACACATATGCTTAATTTATGCTTTAATTGCATATAATATGATTTAATCAGCCAGATACTCTAGTTCCCATGTGTAGGAACTTCTGACACAAGCAGATTTTTCAGTTAAATTTAAAATCAAGTTGAAGTATGTTTGTTCTTTTTTTAAACTAAATAAATTCATTTTCCCTTTTTTGCATTTATATTGTTGCATGTCCTTGCTGATAGAAAGAGGATACTATATGTATCACTATATATATATTATCAATATAGAAGGAAGTTCTAAAATTTATAGTACTTTAGTAACTATCAATTGCAGCTTAAAAACAGACCTCATTTCTGAGATAGATTTATACCATTATCAGCTTCCAAAGCTCATTAAGTTAATTTTTATTCAAATAAAACTAAATTGTTTTTTCACCCTCTTTATAACCATAATGTATACATTAATGCACTTTCTGGAAATGTGTCCAACTACAGGCCTTGTATCAATAACTTGAAATACAAAGATTGTGAGTAGATAACCTAAACTGTTAAGACTCGTCTTTATTTAAATCTGTATCACAAATTCCAAGGTGAATAAGGTATTTCTGGGTAAAATATATACAACATGAAAATGAAATCAGCTGTTATCCTTAAGAGTCTCCAGTATCTTAGACCAATAGAAATCCACATAATCATGGATTGCATCAACTCATAACAGTTAGAGACCAATCTGAGCTTGAACAACAGAACTGAACATCAAAAAAAAGTGAGAGGAGAAGAAAATCTTTCATGTCTGACATATTTAAAATAAAGAATTCCTTGGGTAATAGAAGGAAGTCAATTTTTCCATTTAAAATAAGTTAGGCATATAATTTTCTTGCATACAAAACAGAAAAAAATGGCATAAAAATTAACAAAATTCAAGTTTAAATAGGTGAAAATGATAATCACTGAATCACTGAGATTTGAAGTTCAATAAAACTATCCTATAACAGCTAGAGTAATTAAGGACATTGTATAAAATTTCAGAATTACTTACAAGATCATCCAAACTATTATGTGTAGTGCTGTGTACTGTCAAGATGCATGATAACTGAAATAAGAATCTTGAGATTAAGGTTAGAGCAGAAAGTGAGCAGCAGAACAAATGTCTGAGTGAAAAGCATTTCTCTTCATCAGCTGGGTCCTACTATCTCTTGGTTTCAAGAAGTAGAATATCCACATCTGCTCAGGTTCTCAACTGATACATTTAATTTAAAGGTTAATATGGCTCTATACCGTGAAAGAGCAGAATGACAGGCAAAAGTGGATCCTAATGCACGAAATAACTACTGGTTAAGCATTATGTGTTTTAATACAAAGAGGACTCAGCTAGATAACACAGTAATTTAACTCTCTATCTGCTTCCACTGCAAAAAAAAAATAGAGTAATTGTTATCATAATATACTCAAAGAGTATATTTATTAGCAGTATCTATTTGTTTATAACTTTCTGATCCGCTTATCCAGACTTAAAATAAACAGGGGAGTTTCATGCAGTCTGCCCCTGTTATCTGTCCTCGGAGATCAAGGGCATGAAGCAAAGAATTTAGCTTTTTAAAGAATAGAATAGGCTTCTCCCTGCAGTAGCTATTTGGTGAGCCATAAAGCAATTCAAATCTACTGGTATCTGGCAAAAACATCCATTCATGTTTGAGATTTTTTTGCTTTATGGTATTGGGTTTTTTTTGTTTGTTTGTTTTTTGTTTCAGTGGGGGAGGTTGGTTGTTGTTTGTTTTGGTTTACATAAAGGAGCTATCATTTCTTAAAAGATGCCACTTGCTATGAATTTTCAAACATTGATAATTCCTTTTCCTCCCTTACTCCCCTTTCTTTTCCTTTAAATATATATGAGACTCTTTTAATGGGTCTTTGAGTAAGTACTTGATGCTATACAAAGATTTGCATGATCAAAAGAAAATCCTGGCATTACTTAGAAAAAAGTTAATGAGTCAATCTGTCCATAAAATATCTGGTGAAGAGGCAGCAGATAAATACATGGTATCATCAGGAAAAGCAAAATATTAAAAAAAAAACCCCTCCCAACTGAGTTGTGGAAGTATAGTGAAAGAATAATGTATTAGTTTTGTATTTTGCATTGTAATGACTAAAACACAAAACACTACCTACCTGGAAGGCTAAAATGATACCACCGCTGTTAACTCAAGGACTTCTTAATTAAAAGTCATGGGAATCTGCATTTTTGCTGCTGTTGGAAAAATTAAATTAAAAAGTAGGAAAATGAAAAAACCCTTATCTTGTTTTCTCTGAACATGGGAGAATCAAATGCAATTAAATATATAGGTAGAGGGGAAAAGGAGAAAGAAATCAAAGCTCTCAAGTCATCTCTCTACCACTAGAGGTAACATTGATGGCTGAAAATTTTCTTTTAATTTCAAGCCTTGGATTTTTCTTAGACATTTTTTAATCTGTTTCTACTTTCATTTATAACACTGAACTTTGTGATGAAAACTTATCTTTATCCTAAATCCTGCATGCTGTGTGTAAATAGGAGGACTGAAATGGAATAGGGTTGCAACTGTTTTGCTGAAAAAAATACCACTCAGTAGAAAACATAGAATTAGACTTCCTGATCATTCTGAGCCTTATTTTAGACAGATTCTACCATCCCTCTTTGCAAAACTCTGTCTAGCTTTAAGTAAAGTTCACATCTAGGATCACAGAATATCCTGATTTGGAAGGTACAAAGAAGGATCATCCAAGTCCAACTGCTGGTCCAGTACAAGAAAAACCCCAAAATCAAAACCACATCATGTGCCTGAGAGCATTATCCAAACACTTCTTGAACTCTGTCAGGCTTGATGCCATGATCACCTTCCTGGGGAGCCTGTTCCAGTGCCCAATCACCCTCTGGGTGAAGAACGTTTCTCTGATATCCAACCTATCCTCCCCTGAAGCAGCTTCATACCTTTCCCTCAGGTCCTGCCACAGGTTGCCAGAGGGAAGACATCAGTGCCTACCCCTCTGTTGCCCCTCATGAGGAAGCTGTAGACAACAGTGAGGTCTCCCCTCAGTCTCCTCTGGGCTGAGCAAGCCAAGTGTCCTCAGCTGCTCCTCATATGGCTTCCCCTCCAGACCCTTCACCGTCTTCGTAGCCCTCCCTTAGATGTTAATGGCTTTATATCCTTCTTACATTGTGGTGTCCAAAACTGCTCACAGGACTTCAGGTGGCACTGGACCATCACAGAGCAGAGTGGGACAAGCACTGTCTACCAGCTGGAAATCTCTTTCTACAAATTTAGCTGTCAACTAATGTGAATTCTTTTGTGGCAGTGGGCTTCAGACTGTCAAAAGTCAATGTTGATCAAAAGAGCTTATGGACAGGGAGATGACAAGAGTTTATAATATAGCACTTGTGTTTGTACTCTTACTCTGTACAAACACCCTGTACTTTTTTTCTTTCTGTAAAGAAAAACATATAAAGAACTATTTCCATATTTTTTCCCCATTTTCAACATGTGACATCCAAAATCCCATTCAAAATAGCAGTTTCGTGAAAAAAAAGTATGTTGTGTTCTGCATTGAGTTATGATACAGTTTATGCAAGAACTTTTTATCTGCAAGGATATATCTAACATGGAAGAAAATAAAGATTACAGTCACTGAGCAATTTTGAAGCAATTATGGATGTAATAAACTACAAAGTAGGTACATGTGTAAATTCAATATAAACTTTTTTCATGTTCATGAATGTTTTGTAAAAGTATTAAATATGCCAAAAACTGAATAATTCACTTCAGCAATCTATTTACTACCATATATTGTTCATACATCATGTATTTATTTCTCACAATTATTCATCAGGTGAAAGAGCTTTAAAGATTAATCAATAATTTACATGAACAAGGTGCAATTTAAGTTCTGATGAGAGAAATGGGTAGTAATATTAAGCCCAGAGGTTTTCATTACACAATTATTGTAGGTTGATTGCACTCATAATATTACTCTACAAGGATAGAAGGTCAAGAGTTATAATAGGTAAATCACCATTCAAAGAATTCATGACATTTCAAAGTATAGATCTTAAATCATATGTGTTCTGTTTAGTACTACACAGCAATAGACTTTCATTTATAAACAACTTTGAATATATTTACACAATGAGGCAACATGATAGTTTGATGCCAAGTTCGTAAGTAGGATGGAAGAATTTTGAAATATATAACATATTTAATGTTACATTAAATATAGCATTACATCATCTGCTGAAATTATGCAATCGAATTTTGAAATGTATGTATAAATTTCTGTAATACCTCTGATAATTTGAAGAAATTTATCTTGAGCTGTATTTGCCCATTTTACAACAGCAAAGTACTGGGAGCTGCTATGGTTCTTCCATTATCCATTCCCTAACCAGCTTTTTCTTCATCTTGTGTGTGTGGAAAACATTTTGTTTCCTTAACCTTGCACTTATTAAATTCCCTTCTATTTTTTCCAGTCATTTTCCCAATTTCATTAGTGTATTTTTTATTCCAACCCTGTACAGTCTTACAGATCTTAATAGTTTAATACCATTCACATCTGTACCAAATACAGGACATCCCTCCTCTCTGTTCCATCATTCAAACCATCAATGAAGTTACTGAATAGGATTAAATCCACAGCTATCTGCAAAACTTAAATGAAACATCCTTCTCTTTTGATAGCTTCTCTCCAATCCTGCATTATGACTAGCTTTTCAAGAACTGCAATGAGAAAGAGTTCCTAAATAATTTTATCACTGAGTCAACACTCTACCTAAGATTTATAGATGACATCTTTATCATCTGTATTGGAAATTTGGACTCCCTTATTGATTTTTACCACAAATTCAGTAATCACCATTCTCTATCAAACTGTCACTGCAACACTTGTACCCTAGCACCATTTCCCTACAGTATCAGCAGTGGTAGCTTTGCAAGTGTGATAAATGGGAAACTAAAGGCCAGCATGTACACAGGCTCCTCAGAAACCTTTATATACAGCAGAGTACTCATAGAGCTTACGTTAGCAATAAAGAAGATTTACATACATCAGGATTGCTCATGTAGAAGAGAGTTTTAGAAGGAGATGTGAAACACTAAGTGAAGAAATGTTTAAATAGAACATGACACCTCCACCTGTCACCAATCTTCTATTGACACATCCCATCCTACCCCAGAAGCTGAACAAAGTATCATTAAATAACTATAACTTGTAATACAAGAAACTCCTTGTTCTTCAAACAGCCCTGAAGCCTCACTAAATTGATTTTGAAAGGAAACTCTTTGTGCTCTTAAACACACTAAATGAATATAGTTTTTGTACAAGTAAAGATTAAAAAATATACCAACATCTACTACAATAAATATAACAGAAGAATTAGTAGCCAACATATATTACAGTTGCATACTTCACGCAGTGCATCATAATCTTATGGTAAATACGGAGGTGAAATTAAGCAGCTTTTCCATACAAGAATGATAATTCAAACAAAATATGAATAGGACCACACACTTCTAATAGAGGAACATATCCCGTAAAATTCAAATTCCATCATAGTTTTAGTTTTGAAACCAAAGTGGAACATGCTAAACTACTGAGAGGGAAGATCCTGCAAATTAAAATGACTAATTAATTTTTGTGGGTTTTTTTATATCTACAAAATTTGGAGTTTGGTAAATTATAGTCTTCCCATCTTCTACGCTTTCTATTTTGCATGACATACACTGTTGTCTATTTTCCCTTACATAACTTAATTAATAACTCCTTACTTTTCTCCCCACTTTTTTTTCTGCTCCCTATTCACCAACCATTTTTATTCCAGGGACTTAGTCTGAAATAGGAGTTAAAAATGAGAAATTTTTCTAAGTTTGTGTTGTGTTTAGAAATCTAATTTTTCTGTTTCAGGTCTAAACAATGTATGTTTGCTGAAAAGGTTCCTAATTATTCTAACTATCAATTGGCCTAAAAAGAGATACCGACTTTATTTACAGACACAGACTCACACACAGAATCAATTAAATTGGAAAAGACTTCTGAGATCATGAAGTCCAACCTGTGACTGAGCACCACCATGTCAAATAGACCGTGGCACGAGGTGCCACATCCAGTATTTTCTAAAATCACTCTGGGAATGGTGACTCAATCACCTCCTTGGGCAGCTTTACTGAAACACTTATTTCAGAAGAAAACTCATTTGAGCTAAGGACTGCAAAAAAAGTGTTTGACACAGATGCAGTAAGTCCGGAAATAAAGACCAATTGAGCAGAGATGACAATGAGGATCAATGACTTTGGAAATATCTGGTTTTTACTCTGCCAAAGAAAGAGATATCAAGCACCTCTCAGCTTTTATCAACTGGAGAGATGTCACCATTTCTGGAAATAATCGGTATGTATATTTCCTCCCTGATATAATTCCTTGCATTAAGTAAATATTTTTATTCTTGAAACCAAGTACTTAATTTTGTTTTCCTCATTCTCAAAGGCAGATATTAGTGGCCAGTGCAAGGAATATTGCCTCAGATGTGAGTTATAACCTACACTTCCCCAATTACACTTGAAAGTCCCCTTTCTGAAGCTTTAATTTTAGCTCTGCATCTTCAGGGGCTCATGTACTGCACTTAATCCTATCCAGATCTCCAATATTCACTAGCTGCAAGTATGCAGTACATAGATGCCAACGATACTATGAGTAGTCCTCTAGATTTTGTGTGTCAGATTCAATTTGTTTCACACAAATAGACTCTTGCTTTCTTTGTATCCAGCTTTTATAAATTAGTCTCCTGGATTCCCTGTCCTGGGAATCTATCTGACAGAGCACTACATACTATATGAATTTGCTGTTGGAGCAACAAAAATGCTACTGCATCTTCGTACTGAGTTTTTAACCTTTTTTCCATTATATTCTTCTTTAGTATAACACCAGAATCTTAATGTAAAATCTACATACATAAATTCCTATGTTCTCAGAAATTAGGCTTTTACGATATGCTGATACCTGTTTGAACAGTGTTTGTGTTCTAGCTGAACAGCATATAGAAAAGACAACTTAAGGAGAGATCCTGTGTCTGAACTTCCACCTCTGGTACCTTTCCAAACAATTCCTCCTTCTTTCTGTTATTATTTCAAGGATTTCTTGACAAGTGAGTAGAGAAATGAAGAGATAAAGCCTGACTGACTCAATTTGTCTCAGGCCCATTGACTACAGTCACAGAGAAGAGATTTACTGCACTACAGTAAATCACCTCCTGGGCATCCAAATCCAACCTGGGGGTATCTTTTCAATTTTCATCTTCTTTTTTGAAAACAAACATGAAGAGAAAATGAAAATATACAGTCAATGACTTTTCTCCCTTTGTCTTCTCAAATTAAATCTATACTTCAATTTTCAAGGTAATGAGTTGCAAACTAGCAAGCTTGCTAAAGTGGTATCTTCATGGTCATTCATTATGAAACATATGCTCCTCAAAGGTGAACATATTTTAATTTTACATACTTTAATTTTGTATTTTAGTATTGCATGTCTATTCTGAATAACATTGTGTCTGGTTTTTAAGAGTAATTTCCACAGACTTTTGTGTCATTTACACTGTGGAAGTCTATGGCACAATAAATATATCAGATGAGACATATGTTAAATCTTTGGACTGTTTGCTGTTGGGCCTCTAAAAATAGTCATTATAATTTTGCCTGATAATGATGTTGTTCAGGAGCCAAAATGTATGTTTGGAAAAATCTTCTTGTTGATATGTTCAACGGAATATTTTGATAATTGATAATAAAAAGTGTCAAAGGATTTGTTTCAAATTGCAAGCATAGGCTCACTTCCTTAGATTATAAAATTTATTCATGTGAATTTCTGCTGAACTTTTCCCTACAAGATTCTGGTTTCATGTTATACATATATCTTTCAGAAGCCACGTTAAGTGCTGCTCCATGTAACCTAAGAAAGACAACCTTCTAATCTGAAAAAAACAGTGAAACATTCAGATAGCTATTTTCTAGTAAGTGACTCAATAAGATATGGTAGAACTCCTCAAATCAAGGTTTTTAAATTAGAAAGCAGAAGTGCCATTCAAAGTGCTGCACCTTGATCATTTGTCTTGATTTTCTAAGGCATGTTTCCTTGAAGACAGCCTGTGCTAACCTCCTGCTTCATACCCTTATGTTTATTTTATCCTTTACAACTCCAAGAAGTTTCACAGCTAAGTTACCTGTATGCAGCAGATAGTGCATTGCTGCATTGCTGCAGCAAAATATTTTGTTTCTCTGAAAGTCACTAGGTCTGTAATAGATATATTCTACCATGCTGTCCAAACATATGCATTAAAATCCAATTTCACTAACTTTCCCACCAATGTATACAGACAGTCATTCTGACAAAGTCAAAGTATCAATTAGAAAGAAAACAAGGGCCTGCTCCCCTAGGCTCAGGAACTGCCTCAAGGGAAATAAAGACAGCCCTTGAAAGAGTCAAAACTACATAAAATAACTCACACCATCTACTTGGAGGCAAATTTAAATCAACTAACCCTTCAGGGACAGAATGGTTTCAAGGATAATATGGAACAGTTTTACAGTGGCAGAGGAAACTGAAGAGGAAATAACAAAGCAACGAGGACCCACAGATAGAAAAGTAAAGGATAATCCCTTCAAGCTATTTGAAAGAAGAAATGGCTGCATACCAAAGGTTAGTAATGTGTCTCAAAAGTGGCTTTTAGAATCTTCATTTCAGCTTCACTATTGATTTTAGAAGAACTACCTTATTGTCACCCTTTCCTGTAAACCTTTAACATATTATGTTCAGTTCTATTGGAGGGGCAGTGTCAGGGGGAAAAGCAAGGAAACAGGGTAGCCTGTAGTGATGGTAGCACATTTAGCAACATGCTGTGTCAGAGTACGTGACTGTGATGAGAAGTAACAAACTCTCAAGGGGAACACGCAAAGGCACCAAGCTAGACACCACTCCAGAACAGCCTGAAAAGCACATCAGGGAGCATCAAACTACAGGGACATAGCACAGTCAGTGTAACTTTTTCTCCAGTTCTCCGGTCCAGTCCTGATGCTGCAGAGAAGCCCCTGTCACTACTCTCAGAATAAACACTGGAAGGTCATTCCATCCTGATTTCTATCAAGAAGTCAAGTCTTCTGCAGAGGAATGTAATGTTTCCTACCACTATTGCTGCAGATTTCAATTGCTGACGCAAGTATTTGTAGAGGATGGATATTGATACCACTGTGCCATGCACACCTTACATGGGAGTGACTCATCCTTTCCAGCTTGTCTCAGGAGTCCAGATGGTGCTCAGACTGAGGAACTGTGACAGAATCTAAGAAACTCATCTACAGGACTCTGCATTTTTCATTATTAGTCCATATGCTTTATCTATCTTTATACTAACTCTTTTGTTTGTTGAAAGGGAGCTCAAGCTTCTGCTCTTCGCAGCAGCACCTTCAGAAATAAAAAAGTTAGAGAGTTGTTTCTTACTATTTCTATACTTGTGGTCTGTCTTCATTATTAGACTGTAGGGCAATCAGTATCACTTTGCCTTTGCTAGGTGTGCTTAGGTAGTGCAAATGAAGAATAATTATGACATGTCAACTGTGTAGACTTGACAAGTTCTAGATAGACTTCATTGTACAGATGTGCCTCAGGTATTTCTAAGAATGCTACAAGAGGGGCTAGATGATACGAAGTTTTATTTTATTACAGAATAATTCTGCAGTGTATTTACTATGTATTTATTACAGAGTTGAAATAAATCTAACATTTCATTGTACTAAGTGAAAAGCCTGGTTGATATTTACCTGAAAGTTTCTGAACTGTATTACTTATATCCTAATGTAGTTTCACAACCAAGTCTTCCTAAACTAAGAAAATAGAGATTTGTTCTTTTTAAGCTACAAATGCCACTTGTGGCTCAGTCTTAGATTTCTCAAACATGTTAAGCACTATTTAACTGGTTTTCCAGCTGAGCAGTCAGATGGAAACAGACTGACCTGAATTTCACCCAGTGTCCAGGGCAAAACAATCAACTGGTACCAAATAGGAGATTTCAGAACATCTGATGCTCTTAACTGCCAGTAAAGGAATTTCAGGATGAAGGAACAGAGTAGAGGCATCAGGCTTATGACTTTCCCTGCCCTTTCCCATCCTATTTTGAGATCTGTTTAGATTCTCCGGCTTTACAATATGACTAATGTATTACAAGTCTTGTAATTTACAATAGGGAAATAAAAACCAGTTACTGCAAGCCAACATCAAACAACTAAGATGTGTGACAAATTAGCTAGCCGTGGTCTCTCTTTACTGTGGATTTTACAGATGCCTACAACACATTGAAACTTATAAAAAGTGTTCTTTTCAATTAAAGTATTTTCTTTCCTAAATTGATGCACATAAAAGATTGGTTTGAAAACACTAATCATGGCTGTTTAATACCAGGTTGGTATAAGGAATCCAGTTAGCATGTTACAGTATTTCACTTTATTAAAATAGGAAGGATAAATAAGAAGCTGGTGAGAAAATTTGCTAAAGTTATAGATTTCATAGAGTTTAGGACAAGAATAAACTGATTCAACTACTTACGATTTGTAGAGGATACAGTTTTATCCATTCACCTCCTGTTAGAGTTAAAAAAATTTTAGACAAAATACAAATCAGTCCTTGAATAACTATTTCTTCAGACAGACAGTGGAGAAGATTGACATTTAAAAATGTCTAGCAATGAAAAGCCAAGAAGGGATTGCACGAGACAGCTACTAGGATTTTCAGTGTGTAAAGTAATTCTATGCAGAAATACACAGGGCAAATAAACTGACTTTTTTTTATTTTTTAATTGGAAATGTCTTCCTTATCTCTGATCTGGACATCAGTATGACTCTGCACAAGTTAGAAAGATTTATCATTAGATAACCAAGGAAGAGATTATTGTGTCTTCTTGTTAACTAGAATTATCGCACCTAACAACCAATCAACACATCCCCAGGATATACTTGGACAGGTCTGTATTATAAACACAGTTCTGAATTGTCCTAGAGCAAACTGAAGCCCCAAAGCCAACCAAACAGAACATTAAGTGTACGAATATATTGAAATAAATAACTTCACTCTAGCTTTCTATATTTCTTTGGATCTTTCACCTTCTCTTATTGGTTACTTATTTTTAAACATATTTTAGATCATTTTCCAGTTACTATTTGTTCAGAACTCCTTACACCTCACATGAACCTTGGGATAATCATCACGTTTCTTATATAAAGGCACATTTATTAGCACTGGTTTTAGTGTTTTATTAAAAATGTCATCCCTCTGAGTTGATCACAAAATCGGAATTCTCTAAATTACATAGCTATTACTAGTAACATTTAAACTAATTAATCCCAAACATTTCTGATGAAAATGCAGAACAATCTGGATTCTGATAAGTAGTTTTCAATACAAGGAGAGTAACCTCTTTGAGTCACCTTGAAAATATCACTAATAAAACAGTGCATCTTGTTGCAAAAAACCATGACGCTTCATAGACTCATATAATAATTTAGGTTGTAAACAATCTCTGGAAGGCATCTGGTCTAACTCTGTTCAAAGGAGAACTTTTGTAAAACAGGCTCCCACCTGTGCCACTACATGCAGAGAAGTGTTGCTCAGGGATTGATTCCTTGCAAAATGTTTTGAGATGAAACATTCTACCCCAACAAGGAATAATTGCTACTGAAAGCCACTTTAAAGAAGACAAATGCACCATTGCTTGGAATTGGTTTATTGCTGGTTTGTTTTATTTTTTCTTTGCTTTTTTTCAGAAAAGGAATCAATTTTCAATTTTGCAATTTAAATATTAAAACATTTTCCCATAATATCTACTAATTATGCTACACTGCCTGTAAAATATTAGTTATCATTATTTCCTCACCTAATGTTAGAGAATATTTTTTACTTGCAAAATATCTGGTAGATATTCACTGGTCTAGTAAGAACTCAACTGACATTTTTTTAAATATCTTGCTAGGAGTGTAATGTTATTAATTAATAGCACAAACCTAGTAACTTTTATATCACCTCCAAAATTAACTGTTAAGTAAAAGAATATGGGGGTAATTTTCTTTCTGACAGGAAATAAACTAGAAGGTAACAAGATACACTCAGTGACTTCTGAAGGTGGAAGTACTTTTCTATTAGTAGTTTCCTAGATTATTGTACGTGCAAGTGTGGAATAATAGTTATAGTAAAAACAAAAAAAACCCAAGAGCAATATGATACACCAGATTCACTGGAGTTTCACCATGTTTGGATTCAGAAGTTGTAGTGAAATCCCAAAGCACAAAACTTTAACAATTGTGCCTGCTCTTGAATTCTTTTTACTGACTGATGTGTGCACATTTGATTTTAACATCACATAACTAGACTCAAAGATATTTTTATAGTAAAGTTTTTCATAATGTATTGGAAATTGACTTGCATATTCAAGTACATATAGCCTTGTAGCCTATAATTAGAAAAGGAGTTACCATCATGCACTCTAAATTAATAGTTAGATCTAACTTTACCATGTTCAGCTGTCTAGTTAGCTATTGAATAAGGACAACAAAATTATCAGTAGAAGCACTGCTTCGAAATTTGCTGTCAATAATATGTGTGAAAAATTTATCTTTTAAAAGGGAAAGAAAAAAGTAGAAAACTGCTGATTTTGCAGATATTACACAATTTTGTTGTCAGAAAATCTAAAGAACATCTTTAGAGCTTGGTTAAACCTTAACTGAAAATACTCAGTCATCTGAATCACAATGTTTCACTTTGGAAAACTGACATACAAATTTATACCTTTTAGTCTTGTGGTGAGTGCTATCAGTTCAAGCTCTTAATGTTCCTCAGGAATAATTGAACTATATTTAGGAAAAAGCTCTATCAGTTCTGAAAGGGTTTGCATGATGTAGTTACCTGTGGCAAAATGGAGCTACAGCTGACCAATTAAAACATCCCTATCATTTCTGATGTATCTTGCTCATCTTACATATGCCAGGATGAAAACCCAAGCAGAGAATTATCTTGCCCCAGACCCTTGAAGTACAGGATCATCCATTCCCTGTGTGACAAAGAGGAACCTCATTAATAACCTTAGGAATTAGAATATACCCACACTAAGAAATACAAACTGAAAAGGAAAGCAAGTTATTCATCCTCGAAAAGAAACACCCAAGAAGTCTTGGCTTCCTGCTGCATTTCTTTATTAGAGGAGGAGGCAGTATAATTACATGACTTGAGGAATTTATTTTGATTGCCAGTTGGAGCCAGTTTAGTAACTACATATATATAAATGTCTTCTGATGTTGTAAATTTTTATGGAAAAAACTGGAAAAGTTGAGTAGCTTTTTCATGTGCACACTTACACTGTAATGGCTGTGGGATACAGTAAAAAATTTTCTGAAGCTAAACTGAAGGTATTTTTGTGGGATTGAAAAAAAATATTTATCTAAATTATGTAAGTAGCTAGGTGAAATCATACGCTTTTATCTGCTCATGCTACCTCACTGTGCCAGAATTCCTTCTTTCTGAATCATGTATCTTTCAATAGACTAAAGTAAAGCAAGAAAGACACTGGGAACAATTCGACAACATGGGATTTCGGTCTGCATCTGCTGACTTATTTTCCAGCTCCGTCTGTCCATTTGCTATGCAGACCACTTCCTTCAGACATAGCCAAACTGAAGAGAACAACACAAAAATAAAATAAGTAAATCTGCTTTGCTTGCAATTATGTTTTTGGTAAAATATTAAAAATAACACAAAAGTGAGCATTTTGTTTTCTGTTATAGATGAGAAGTAATGACAAAACAGTATTGGAGGAGCTCTACAGACTGTACAGAAAAAACCAACCAACCAACCAAAAAACAACCCTGTTTGAGCCAGAAGGGGTTTTTTTTTCATTCTTGCATTGCATGTAGGTGTTCTGAAAAGAATCAATCAATTGTTAATGTATAAGGAAAACACTATTTAAATCTCTCTACTGATCCAAGAGACAGTTGCCATTAAAAATGCTTGTAAACTGGAGAAAATGTAATTCAGACTATCCACAAAGTCTTACAGAAGTTTTAACATTTAGAGGGTAAAAAAAAATACTTTAAAAAAAAGGAATCTCTGGAAAAAACTTGAATACGTATGGTTGATTCTGTGCAATATCGAATCGAAACTTACTTGCTTATTTACCCTCATACTCAAGCCATGTTTTGTTAGAGTAACATAGTATCAAATGTTAAAGGAATATTGGACAGCTTGCAGTTGATGAAAGAGACTGTATTAAATACCTCATAGCATCATGATGAACAGTTATGTCTCTGGAGGTTTATTACAAGTCTTAAAGCCAAGAAATCTATAACAAATGGAAATATGGTTGTCTATGAAAGGAAAGGTACAAAGACTAAGGACTGCAATGTGGGTGAAGAACAAAGACATAAGAAAGCAGGAGAGTATTTTTTTCCATCCATGTTAAGTTAGGGGCATATAACAAACAATATGAAGCAAGTCAAACAATTTCCTTATTGTAGTCTTTAAGTAGTCATACAGTTAGCTGTGAAGGAACAAGATTCAGGATGAGAGAGGTTCCAGGTGTGGAGAAAAACATACAGCAATTGACAGGACTTTATTATATGGACCTTACAGTTATTATATGGACTTTACTGTTATTATGTGGTTTCACTGTATCCACACTACACAGTGCACAGCCTGGGCATGCTAGGGGTTCCCACGAGTTTGCATGCTCCCTCCTTCCCCGCTCCCCTCTCTGACAGGCTGCAGAAGCTGCAGAGAGGAGACAGCTACCATTCGCCCTTTCCTTCCCTGGTTCCTCCCACGTTCCTCCCCCTTTGCCTGTGTCCCTACCCCGATTTGTTCCCCAGTTTGTCTGTCTCATGTTCCACCTCGTGTTCTAGCCCTTTCCCCGCCTAAACCCATAAAACCTCGGCACACCTCGATAAAGTATTCCAGTTGCACCTCTACCTTCTTGCTGGACTCATGCGTGCTGTGTCACGGCCCCTTCCCCCCTCGGACCGTGGCAGTTAGCAAAATTAATTTTAAATGAGAATAAAAGCTAAGATAGGGAAAGAAATTCGGAAAAGTTTAGATAAGTTATGCATATTTATATTGGTATAGCTTTCCAAAATACATGTTTAATATTGTCAAAAAAATTTCTGAAGTACTCTCTGAGCCATTATCATCTTTTTACAAAAACTCATAAGTAAGTTTCAAGAGACAGAATTGTGAGTATGATCACATAAAAAAATTTGGAGAACAAACATCTGAAATTATAAACCTGTCAGCTAACCTCCATGACTAAAAAAAATACTAAAACAGATCATCAGGTTCTTCACTTAAACGTGGTCAGTATCAAAAGTCAGCATTGCTTCTCATCTGGAACACCACCATACAAATTCTCTGGTGTCTAATAATATGTTGAGCACTCACTGAAATTTCTCCAAGGTCAGGGAATAAGTAATGTCTTTGCTGGAAGGATTCACTGGTGTTTCTGGATGTGTTGAATTTTCAGTCTTTATCTTATAAAAGGCACTTTTCATTTACCTAGTTCCCTACTTCCCTGCAGTGCATAGGGATTTAATTATATTTGAGACTTCTATCCCTCTGGTCAATGTCAAATTTTGTTGAAAAGAGGTTATTAATCAGGAAGAACAGACACACACAGTGTGATTGCAGAACCTAATTTCCTTAGGAAATTAAGCTAAGAAGTAAGTGAAAAAGATTTTTCAAGGACAAGTCCCATCTGATTTCTGACATTTATAAGACATTTTTCCAAGTGAAGGGAAGAAACATGCCTAGGTGATATAAGGTATTTGCAACTGTCTGCAAATCCAGATTGAAGTTGCACTTGATAACTAAGGAAAGCATTTCAAGTGGAATCCGTTACAATTTTGTCTCTAGTCAAGTTCTTATAGTTTGTCAATGGTTTTGCTCAAAAGAAAAAAAGCTGCATATGTCATCCATCTGACAAAATTTCAGCACTCCTGAGAAAAATAATGGGAATTCCAAATGGACTTGATAAAATATTCTATAGAGAAAATGCAATGTAATTAAGTGTAGAGTTCTGTATCTATTGAAAAATTACTCCAAAATAGAAATATAAAATAACTATCTGATCATATGCACTGTTGAAAACTCTCCATGGTTAAGTGAATTGATGTCATGGTTTAATCCCAGCCAGCCGCCAAGCCTGTCATGATCTAACCCCAGACAGAAATCAAGTCAAAGCTGCTCACTCACTCCCCCACCAACAGGACCAGGGAGACAGTTAGAAGGGTAAAAGCTAGAAAACTTGTGTGTTGAGATGAAGACAGTTCAATAGGGAAAGCAAAAGCTGTGCATGCAAGTAAAGCAAAACAAGGAATTAATTCCGTGCTTCCCATGGGCACTCAAGTGTTCAGCCACCTCCAGGAGAGCAAGGCCCCATCACATGTAAAAGTTAACTGGCAAGACAAAAACCATCACTCCAAACATCCCCCCTTCTTTCTTCTTAATATACTTTATACATTATTTATACTTTAATATACTTCCTGACTTTATATACTGAGCATGATGTTTTTTGGTATGTAATATCCCTTTGGTCAGTTTGGGTCACCTGTCCTGCCTATGTCTCATCCCAACCTCCCAAGAACCTCCACCTTCTTGGCTAATGTGGCAGTACAAGAAGCAGAAAGGCCTTGGCTCTGTGTAAGCCCTGCTCAGCAATAACAAAATCATCTCTCTGTTATCAACCCTGTGTTCAGCACAAAACCAAAACAAAGCCCCATACCAGCCACTGTGAAGAAAATTAACTCTACCCCATCCATAACCAGCACAATTGAAAAGCTATCATAAGTAATGAGTGGTTTTGTCCCACAGAAAAGGTAAGTTCATGGATGTATCAAGTTTAAGATGTTAAGGGGTTTATTTTGCATATTCACCCTGAAAGAAATATCAGTGTGTATACAATCTTCAAATTTTTCTATCACACTAAGATATAAGTAAAAGAGTTAGAAAAGCAATAAAACCACACACAAGAAGTTTCCCCATACATAGAAAGGTGGTAGTTATGGCAGCAATCATCTATACTACTCTAAATAAAACATAGCAGTAAAACAAAACAAACAAAAATCAACATCCACCCCCCCCCCAAAAAAAAAAAAAAAGGAAAAAACAAAAAAATTTTGAAGGAGATTTAGGTTACACATTAGGAAAAAGTTTGTTAACGGAAATTAGTTAATAATTAGTCAACTAGGGATATTTGAACAATGTACATTATTAGAATTTAGGAACAATTTAAAAAAAAAACCAAAAACAATAACCAAATTCCAGCATCAGTGGTATGAAGATTTATCTAGATGATCTTCATGTTTCTTCTCTCTAGGCATTTATTGGATTTTACAGATAAGAAAGATACTTTATCTGTCAATTAAAAGTTACAAGTAATGAATTCTTTGGAAATGTTCACATTAGGCTTTGCCAGATGTTTATTCATCAGGGAATGCTCCAACTTGCATAGTAACTAACCTGGACAGCTCCTATTAAAACATAACACATTGAACATTTTGATGTGTAAGCAAGCACATGGTGCATCCTTCAGTCTAATTTGGTTCTGAGATATGCATCAGGGATTTCTTTGTTGTGGTCAAAGACACCAACATCAGTTACACATCGATCCTGCACATAAAATCATGATATTTAGTATCAAATGGCATTTTCTTCACTTTCTTGTCATCTGAAAATGTGATACTTTCCAAATACCATGTGATGACAACTCTTGTCAGTTTATATTATTGTATGATACCTATTTTCACTGAAAAGTATTGGCTACAGAAGAAACTAAAGATGAGAATTGAATACCCCAAACTGGTTCTTTTCCTATTTACCCTTTAACATGCATGTCTTTTCCTATAGATTTCATAAAATTCAAACAAAACAAAATAAGTTTCTGGACATTTAAAGAAGGAAACTAGGAAAACATTAACTTATCTGTAAGCTACGTGAGCCAGCAATGTGTGCTCACAGCCCAGAAAACCAGTTGTATCCTGGGCTGAATCAAAAGAAGTGTGGCCAGCAGGTCAAAGGAGGTGATTGTCCCCCTCTACTCTGCTCTAGTGAGACCTTGAGTCCAGCTCTGGGGTCCCCTGCTCAGGAAGGACATCGAACTGTTGGAGCAAGTCCAGAGGAAGGTCACCAAGTTGATCAGAGGGATGGAGCACCTCTGCTATGAGGAAAGGCTGAGAGAACTGGGATTGTTCAGCCTGGAAAAGAGAAGGCTTTGGGGTGACTGGATTAAGACCTTCCAGTACCTGAAGAGAGCCCACAGAAAAGGTGGAGAGAGACTGTTTGCAAGGGCATGTAGTGACAGGACAAGATGGAATGGCTTCAAACTGAAAGAGAGTAGGTTTAGAGTAGCTATCAGGAAGACATTCTTTGCTATGAGGATGGTGAGACACTGGAACAGATTTCCCAGAGAAATGGTGGATGACCCATTCCTGGAAGTGTTCAAGGCCAGACTGGATGAGGCTCTGAGCAACCTGGTCTAGGTGAAAAGTGTTCCTACCCATGGCAGGGAGTTGGAACTTGATCATCTTTAAGGTTCCTTCCAACCCAGGCCGGTCTGATTTTTCTTATTGATTGGACTTCAGTTTTCATGATTCATGTTGTAATAATTATGGTAAGAACATCTAAAGGATAAATTAAATCATGTCTCATTAATCTATTGAGATTTATCTTCATCTTATTGCTTAACCATTACTACCACACTAAGATACTAAGTAATGACTGTTTAAATTATTACTTTTCTCTCTGTACATGCTGTTAATCATATATGATTCATTCTTTAACCATAGCTAAATTTTTGCATTTAAAAACTTTTCCTTACAGCAGTCAACATCAATGTCTTGTGCACCATTCAACTCCCATCAAACACCTCATTTAAGAAAAAGTTAACTGGAATCCAGATAAAATCCCATTCAAGCCAGTTTATGTTATTTTTTTAATATCATAAACCAACTTCACATCACTTAATGTTCTTTGCCTTAATATTCAAAATAAAGGTAGAAAGAACTCTTCCTCATCTCTCAGTCTCCATGATAAGGTTACACATTTGTAGTGTAAGACAAGCAGATTACTCATTTTCCACACTAGATTATATACAGGAATTCTTTCAATTTGGCTTCAATATGTTTATGGCCTTGCTAGATCAACATTGTGAGACTGTTCAGAAAAAACAAGAAAAAATCTGAGGTCCATAATAAAACAAAAGCACTTGGTACTTTGAGCTGAAAACTAGGCTGTCTGACACAGAAGTAAGGAATAAACCAGAGGCCATGCTACTGAAACGTACTGACATTCATGATTTTGTATAACTTTGAATGTTAAGCTTTATGTTTTCTAAAGTTCAGAATTATGCTTCAGAATGTAAAGTAACTACTCTGAAATTCAAGAAAACCCATTTATTCTCAAGATACAAGACCATTTGCCAAGAACAGTGTTTTGATTTTGAAATCTCTAGGTAAATTTACCACTAATGTCAGACCAAAGAGAGAGTGTGGTGGACGAGAGTCCTACAGTGATTCATCAAACTATTTTTAAGAATGGTTTAGCATTTCTTTGTTCAGGAAATGTAAGTTTGGTGTATGCTGACCATGGAAAACAAATGTAAGCCATAGTTAGAGCAGTAGGAGATTAATTTGGCATATTTAGGAATATATTTATTAGCTGAGCAAGCATTCTAGACCAGTAATATTTACAGGGAATATTACTACTTTTACAACATAGATCTTAAGTAATTATTTTAGGATGTCATTTTAATTAGTAACAATAAAAACATTATTGTTTTTATTGGTTTTTTTTGAAGGAAAACCCCTCAGGTTTACCTGTTACCGAAATTAAGTTACATCTCAAAGAACATCTACAGAAAAAGGCATTATAAATACTATATTCTCATGCCTGAGCATAAGGAGAACTAAGAAATCTACATTGTTTTCTCCAAACTTCAAATACATTCTTCCTTTGAATTAAGAGATGCAGAAGAGACAACAATCATTACGGGGAAAAATAAATAAAACAGATAAACATTGTCAAGGAGGAGAAAGTCATCATGATTACATAGATACATGTCAGATAACACTCATACTGTCCAGTAAGACACTGATTGAGGTACCCGTGTACTCCAATTTTGCAACACTTGTATACCCAAGTAAGCAATTCAATTTTGTTTGACATTTAAAACAAAATACAATTAAATAAATTTAGTACAAAATACTGTAAATGAGGCAGAGTAGGTAACAAAAAACTATGTTGTAGTGACATCCAGCACAGTGATTTTCCATTATTCAACCAATCTGAACCTGAATGGACAGGCCAAGGTAAGACTGTTTTTCTGAGCCCACATAATCCATTTAGTAGTCTCCCTGATTAGCCAGTCTTGATCTTGGCTCCTCAGTGCCTTTTATTTAAAGGCAGTGAGACACTTGCAGAATACTTCCTACAGGAGTTATTTTATCAGGTTCAATCCTGGATTTGATGTTTATACTTAATTTTAGCAAGTTTTGCAGAAGTAGTGTCTTTTAGAGTAAGACATTAAAAATACCTTTTTGATAGGAGAATAATTATGTTTACAATTTATTTACAACTCCTTATGCGCAGTCGTAGAACACTGGATCTGGAGGAAAAAATGATGTGTTATTGCTACCAAATATTTGAATTTTCTTTCAAGTTTATATACATGCACCAATGAATCAAGAGATGGCCTAATTTTACATGAGCACATTTGCAGCTCCTTTCTTACTCACACATTAGTTATGCCAACATTTTATTGAAATGTATTGTGGCATTCATCTCCATCCTTCCAATGTTACCATATGTAACCTCGTACCACAAGTAGTGGTAGTTTCATTCAACTTTGAAATAAGAAAGGTTCCAGATATGTGTCACCAAGTCTCTTTCACCTTACCATTTTTTACTCAAATTTTAATCACTGAAAGAGATGAACAAGCCAACATAAACATTATTTATTGTGTTTCTCAGTGCTAATCAAAATCATTCCTAATGAGAGGAGGGAAATCTATTTTCTTGCTCAAGACACACCAAAAGTGGTATGACAAAGCACTTCAATGATTAGCAATACCAGTATTTTCTTTCAGTTCCAATTATGTTGCTAATTTCACTGAAAATAAATTTTCAGACAATAAAGATATTTAGCACTGTTTGTTAATTGGAAGTAGAACAAAAAACCTCCTACTATTGTCTTATTCTGAGCGTAGTAGAAAATTTCATTTTGTAACTTACAAATTGAGCGTAATGCTATATCTTCTAGAAAAGATTTGTGAAATGCTCTAAATAAGAATTTGTATCTTATTTTAGTGGCTGATTCAGAGGAATAATCCATCAGTGATGACCAAGCACATAAGTGGTGCTAGAATACTTTATTCTGGTTTTCCTTGTGTTATGTAAAGACTTATAGAAAATATGTATTTTTCCTTTCATCAAAGTGATTCTAATGGCTTCAAATACTGTTTTTTCATAAGTTAAAAAATCTTCTAAGCACACGTAAATAGGAATTGTGCAGATCCTATTCTACTTAACTCATTGAAATGTCCGTCACTTCTGTAAGGTAATGCAGAGAATGTAGAGAAAAATGCAGGACAAAAAAGTTTTCAGGTTAAAAGTTTAAATAAGTATCATATGCACATTCATTGCTTATAGACAAAGCATAGCAGACCCACTTTAGCAGTGAGGTGAAACACATCTGCTTGTTTCAACTCATTTTCTGATAGGTGTTTTTCCTCAAAGAGAAAGCCATAATCTTGGCAAATACATTAAAACCAGGGAAGAAGGCAAAGCAAGGCAAAGAAGACTTATTTCTGATAAAACAATTACAGCAGAGCTGTAATTACTGATAAACACTAAAATATTCAGGGTCTAGTTGCTATGAAACTGTGATGAAGTTACAGTACACCTGCTGTAGACACAATGAGTGGGTAAAAGCCAACTTATTGACAGAAGATATACCTTTATTTAATCAAAGGAATGACTTTTTTACCTTTCATTATATTCTATTACAGTCTATTTTTCTTTAGGATTTTCAAAATCTTGCATCAATTCAACAGCCTACAATACTTGAAGAGTCCCACCAGTTTGATACAGCACACACTACTCTCAACCGTGAGTCTGTGCTTGTGGTAACCAAACACCATCACATAGATCCCTTCAGTGACAGATACACTCCATTTTGGAACTTGAAGGTTCTGTTTTTTCTGACTCCACATTCTCAAAATTCACCATAGGTAACATATACAATGAGTAGATTCACTAATATTTTTTTATCTTTTCTGCCTTATTATTCTAGTGATGAAAATAAGCAAAAGCTCAGATTTACTAGTGCTCAGTAAAATCAGTGTTCAGAACAGATTACCCACATGCACAGTAACAGAGACAGGAGAAATTGACATAGTTCCCAAAGGCCTTACAAGCAAATAATTCACCTGCTCTCACATGGCATGGTTTCCTTGGCAAAGAACATATTTCTCTATTCATTCTTACAAAACAAAACCACCCAGCGGTAGCTGTACTGACAGTGATGTGAAACAGCTTCCCACAAAGCCAAATAACTCACCATAAAAATAATTTGATCCACACTCCCTCTGTCTTACTCCACTTCTCTCTTCATGCCCCCTTTATAACACCCCTTAATAAGGTCGCTACTCTCAACCTGGGCTACCTGCCCCACTTGGATTACTGCTAAAAAGGCCCAGCCATGCACACAGAGCTCTGCATAGGTTGAGAAAAATACTCATAAATCCTTCTCACTGGGAGCCATGAGTCTTAAAAGGACATTGCTGATGACAGACACAAATGCATTGCAACGTAAAGGTATCTCCAGCACAGAACCAGTTGTGAGCATCTCTTCTGAATTATCAAAAGATTCATGCTCTATTATAGTAGAGTCTTACTGTGCAATAAATGACAGCAGCCTATTACATAGTAAGTGACAAAAATATCTTTGTAATTTTCATGACTCTCACACATGTATCTATCAGATGTGAAGTTAAGAATAAAATAGAAGTACATCATGGTTGCCAAGTTTCTATCATTAAATGAGGTGAGAAAAGTAATTTCACAATAGAAAGGATAAGTATTGATGTGAAGCTGGATTTTTTTTTAAATCTTAACTTTAATGACTATATTCCGCTTCGTTTGATAGAAGTCTTCACCTAGATGAATAAGGAAAAAGGAAAAAAAACAAGGAAAAAACGAAAAAAGAAGAAAACCGAGAGAAGAGCTAAACAAATATAATCGTGATCTCAGGTGCCTCTGATTAATTTCAATTTGTTGAATGTGTTTGGATTTTTTTTTCATCTGCAATAGAACACTAAATATATATTTTATTAATGTACACACTAAATCTGACATCAGCAGAGAATTTTTCCAACAATAATTGTCTTTGCTAGAAATACAAGACTGTCCTCTGAATAGAACTTGAATTCTGAGTTCAGGGAATGCTAAATTCATAAAAATTACAGGATCTCAAGAGCTTCAGGATTACGCATTTATCATGACTTTTATACAAGTAATTCCTTGGAGAAAGAAGGTCTTTTTATCAGTTACTGAAGAATATCAGCTATTACAATCTGTTTCATGATTCAGAAATGTCTGTTGAACTTAGAAATAGTCAGATGACATTTCTTTTCAGTTTGAGTCCCTTTAAGATTGTTAACAATTTACTTGATCTCTTGAGACTTGGGTATCTATATATGCAGCTAGGATAACAATCTAATATTTTAGGATTTATGACCCATGTGGGGAAAAAAATTGCATAAAGATTATGAATGAACAGCAACTAGATAGTTTGTCATGTAGAGCATTAATAATGGCAATATTCTTGTGTTAAATTAATTTATTTAATTTAATTCCTATGCCACTTATATTTTCTATATGAAAACTTTTCTATGAACATCAGTCATATCAGAAATAATTAATCTAAAATCCTCCTTCATCTCTATTGTTATCAGCCATGAGAATTTTAGCAGAATGGCCAAATCTTAAGAGGATATGAGGACAAAATTGCAACTTTTTACGCAGATTTCAAAAGTAAATATCCCTAGGGGTCAAGATTGAGTTACAGTGAAGGGGTATAAGATAATAATTGTTTTATATGCTTTTAATACTCTTTTGTTAGGAGAGTATAGTAAGGGACTTCATATTCAAATAGCTTTTCGAGGGTGTAGAATTCAATCTAAAAAAAGAGAATGTGTATTAATTACAGTATGCAATAGACCAGAACAGCACTAAAAGTATACAATACAGGAGAATAAGTGTTTAGGATACAAATCATGTATATTCCAAGAGGTAAGGTAAAATTACTCTCTCTATTTAATTGTAATTGTTGAATTTCCAAGACAGCAATATTTGTCTTTGCTTAAAAATACACAAATTATGTGGAATGTGATGAATTTTCTTCCTTTTCCTTTTTTATAGATTCACTATACATGATAATTAATAATTTGATGCCAATCAACCCTTTTCTTTCAAAATTGTTCATGAAGAGTGAAAAGATGGGAAACCTCATGAAAATTAACTCACATGATATTTGAATGGATGAAGCCATTTCTTTGGGATTAGGCAGTTTCAATGTGGAGAAAACTTGCAACTTTTTAAAAGTTATTTTTATACTTCCACAAAAAAAAAATCCACCATAAAACGAAAACCAAGCCACACATGAAAAAACAACAAACAACCAAAAGAAATTGCAAGCAAACAAAACCGAAACCTCAGGCCTGTCAGCTTGACCTTAGTGTCTGGCAAGATTATGGAGCAGATCATCCTAAGTGCAATCACACAGCACCTACAGGATGGACAAGGGATCAGACCCAGCCAGCATGGGTTTAGGAGGGGCAGGTCCTATCTGACCAACCTGATCTCCTTTTATGATCAAGTGACCTGCCTAGTGGATGAAGGGAAGGTTGTGGATGTGGATCTGGATTTTAGCAAAGCCTTTGATAACCATCTCCCATCACATACTCCTGAAAAAGCTGATAGCCCATGGCTTGGACAGGGACACTCTCTGCTGGGTTAAGAACTGGCTGATGGCCAGGCCCAGAGAGTGCTGGTGAACGGGGCTGCATCCAGTTGGCGATTGGTCACTGGTGGTATCCCCCGGGGATCAGTGTTGGGCCCAGTTCTATTTAATATCTTTATTGATGATTTAGATGATGGGATTGAGTCCATCATCAGCAAATTTGCAGATGACACTAAGTTGGGAGGGAGTGACGATCAGCTGGAAAGCAGGAGGGCTCTGTAGAGAGACCTGGACAGGATGGAGAGTTGGGTTGATTCCAACAGGATGAGGTTCAACAAGGCCAAGTGCCGGGTCCTGCACTTTGGTCACAACAACCCTCTGCAACGCTACAGGCTGGGGACAGAGTGGCTGGAGAGAAGCCAGGCAGAAAGGGACCTGGGAGTTTGGATTGACAGGAAGCTGAACATGAGCCAGCAGTGTGCCCAGGAGGCCAAGAAGGCCAATGGCATCCTGGCCTTCCCTGGCCAGCAGGATCAGGGAAGTGATTCTTCCCCTGTACTCAGTGCTGGTGAGGCCACACCTGGAGTACTGTGTCCAGTTCTGGGTCCCTCAGTTCAGGAAGGATATTGAGGTACTGGAGCAGGTCCAGAGAAGAGCAACGAGGCTGGTGAAGGGACTTGAGCACGAGTCCCATGAGGAGAGGCTGAGGGAGCTGGGGCTGTTTAGCCTGGAGACGAGGAGGCTCAGGGGAGACCTCATCACTCTCTACAACTCCCTGAAAGGAGGTTGTAGCCAGGTGGGCATTGGTCTCTTCTCCCAGGCAACCAGCAGTAGGACAAGAGGGCATGGTCTTAAGCTGTGCCAGGGGAGGTTTAGGTTGGATATTAGGGAGAAATTTTTTACAGGGAGAGTAATCAGGCATTGAAATGGGCTGCCCAGGGAGGTGGTGGATTCACCATCAGGGAGGTTTTTAAGAAGAGACTGGATGTGGCACTTAGTGCCATGATCTAGTAACCATGGCAGTGTTGGATCAAGGGTGGGAGTTGATGATCTCAGAGGTCTTTTCCGACCCTGTTGATTCTATGGTTTTATGATTCTATGATTCAGCACAGCCTCCCTCCACCCTCAAAAAATTATTATTTATGTTTCTTGTCAAAACCTAGGGCACGGTGAAAGTAGAAACCATTTGTACAAAGTGTTTTTCCTTCATTTCAAGCTTTTTCAGGTGGTCATCAATGGATTCTTGATTCATCTTTTGCTTTGCTTACACAGGCCATGAAGATACTGTAGAGAGAAAGTTCTCCTTTTTGACTTCATGAAATTTGAAATATTAGGCCCTTGTCTACATAGAAATCTGTCTCTTCTTCTTTGTGTTTCTTCAGTGCTAAGAATCATCTTGTTTCTTCAAGACTCATGGCTATTTAAGTGCCATACCAGCACCCAGTAGTATGTATTTCCTCCTCCTAGCACACACTGCACTACACTTACCAACCTTCTGTACAGCTCTGGTGAGCTTTAGTGAAGTTATATAGATCTACATAAGATGACTGTCTGAGAAGTCATTACATCACCAAAGAAAAAGGTCCAGTATATATATTTTGGTTTCTTTAAAAGTATTAGGCAGTAAACAGGTTCTTTAAAAAAACATATAATAAAGAGAGAGCAAAGTATTTCTATTTAATAGAAGTAATTTCCTCGCACAGTACACAGTTCTTTCAGCAAAAATGTATTCCTCACAGTGTGTTGCTAAAGTCAAAGTGCATTTTTCTTGCAATTTATCTGCTGGATATTTACAAACCATAAATTGTCATTTTGTTACTCTGCTGACTGACAGCCCATCTTGCACTGAGCTGCAATATCCAGGTTTTTTAAACTGACTGTATATTACTGTCTAGCAGAAGCAAGTCCCAATTGATTTGAGTTGTAAATTAAATGCCCTGATGGTTGTAACACGGTGATATATTACTAGAGTAAATGGAGGTTTTTCTTTGCAGTGGATATGTGCACATGCACAAAAATGTAAGTTGCCAGAGTCCCACTCAGAGTGTGAATATTCCATAATTTTCAAGCAAACCACAGTGTGAAACCTGGTCAACAGGGGCTTTCAGGGAAAAAAAAGTTAGGGAACTAAATGACATCAGCTGTGAAAAGCAGACACTGAAAATGCTCCTGGTTGACAATTCTCATGTTTTTAAACACTGATTCAAAAGTTCTCATAAATGAGCAGGTAATAAACCTCATAAAATTGATCTGGAAGAGTAGTTGAAATAGAAAACATTGTAGAAACACAAACAGAGGGGTTTTTCATATTAAAAGAGGCCGTTCAGTATTCAATGATCAGGAAAAAAAAAAGATTCATTCCTTGTCCCTAAGAATTATCAAAAATCGCTATGTAGCGCTTCATTTCTCGTTTTACCAATGAAGAGTTAAATAAGAAATTAATTTTCGCTGTTTCTGTTAACCTTTTATTTTCTATGATAGAGTTCTACTTTTCAAAAGTCAAAATCAATACATTTTGAACCTTGGACTTAGTAGAAGGTTGGCTTGTTTCTTTCTTTCTGTTTGCTTACAGAAAGTATTTGTTTTGGGGCTCAGTGTACCTGGTATCATACTTTAAAGCACAAAAAATTTTAACAGGATAATACATGTAACAAGAGTACATTTTTCACCTTTTTCTACAAGCTTAAACAGGTCAGTTGAAGACTTTTTCATACTTCTCATGGCTCATACTTTCTTTGCCATCCTAAAGTTACAGGATTATCACTTGAGCTTGTAAAGGATACAGAATACAACACTCCACAGTATTTCTCAGGATAACTTCCTTATTTAGCTCTTGTGTCAGACTGAGTGCAGTCGAAGCACATTTGCTTAATTGAGATCAAATACCTACTATTAGATGGGTGAAAAAATGAATTCTCTAATCTAGACTGCAAAAAAGAATGATATTTGACAAATTTGACCCAGGAAAAGATCTTAACAGGTTTGGGTGTCATTAAAGAATGTCTATTTTTATATATATATGTATATATATATATATACACATGTATATATATATTTAAATGTGAATCTGATTCGTTAACTAGGAAAAAATATATGTACATTTACATATTAATTTAGGAAGTTATGATGGGCCAGGTAAACCACTTAGGAAAGTGATGTCATGCTAACACTTACTGTAACTTTTCCTCAAGAAGGTAAATAAGACAAAATTTTCTTAGCTGTATGGTAGTTCTTGCAAAGTTTATTTCAGTTTCTGTAAACACTAAAAATATCCCTTCCAGTGAATATTCATATTATTCATTCAAAATTATCTAGGGTGCTCATAACCTTGTGTATCTTCTCACTCAGGTATTCCCACACTGAGCCTACTAAAAGCAGTGACTCATTATAAATAGACACAGTCTGCGTGATGGTATAACCATTGTTGCTGCCATTCATGATCAGCTATGAGTCCCAGCGTCTTAAAACGAACAGAAGAATGATGCAATAATAATAGAATTAATTTTTGTTACTTGACCCACACCTGAGACTAGATACAACTCTTGTGCACAACAATACTTAACGTACCCAGAGACGCAGAGTAAGTCTGAAAATATTCCTGTATGAATAAGTATCCTTCCCAGGAAAAAACAAGCCTTAGCAGGAATGGAAATTACTTTCTTTCCTATCTACTATGATGATTTATAGTGTGGCAGAGTAGTAGACAGAAGACTCCTGGTCAGGTGTGAGAAATATGACACTAATCATATGGATGATTATGACTAGATTTATTGCTGATACAGTATCTAAATATTGCCAATACAGTCTATAGTATAAGCAGGTCTACAGGGTTATAGTATAAGCGGGTTTGGGTAGAAAGGTACAGGTTTATGGTTTTTGGCCCTGCAGAATGCACAATTGCAAAGTAACAAAGCAACAAAGGCTTCCACTACAAAGTATCACCAAATAACATATTAAGAAGGAGAATATATGTCAGCAGCTGTTCTTCTGATTACAGTTCTCAGTATCTCGGTATCTTTCTGCACCTTAGACTACATGACCCTATTGACTTCTTCAACTGAGAATAAATGCAGTAACAGAACATTTTACTGAGCTCTGCCTTGCCACATGTTTTTCCTTCCATCAAAAAGGCACTTTATGCATACAGAAAAAACTAAAATAATATGTGAAATTTCAAATACTATATACTGCTTATGTAATTTGTATTCTTTGGGGAGATTTATACCATACTTCTGAAAGTTTAAATGCTGTCTATTATTATCTCAGCCAAAACAAACCCAGTGTTTTTATGCATAAATACAATCCCATGGATTTTACTTTATCTGCACATATCAAATTATTTTCTTCTCCCATCATCCTACCTATGCTTTGTGCAAGTGATCTGCTTTTATACTCTCTCCATCAAGGTTCAACTTACCCACGTATTATTAATCAGAAAAAGTGTAAGGCAATCAAATTAGGTCCAGCATGCTCTTGCTGTCAAAAAATCAACCAGCTGTGATGGATTAATGGAAGAATGCATCTGATTTTGTGGTGCAAGTTCTTCCCTCAAAAAATTTTAAGACGTTTAACATGTTTCTGTCAGTAAATCTTCTCAGCTGACAATCTTTATGAAACAGCCATCTGTTTTCAGGGATTATAAATACTTTATCAAAATATTTTTGACATGTTTCTCTTGAAAGATGATATCTTCTTTTCAATAAGTTAATGTCTTAGAGATAACTGCAATAGCTAAGTATGCAGTCAGAAAATAAACTTTAAGATTTATCTCATTCACTGGCCATAATGGGAATGACATAACCCATAACCTCAGCACATTTTTTATTGTCATAAATTACATGAAAATAACATCAATACTTTCAAGGTTGCTGTTATTTTATTAAGATTAACATCATGCTAAATCAAAAATAAGTAGAATTTAAAATGGTTAATTAGAGGTTGCATCTTCCCTCTTATCCCACCTTCTGATTTATCACCTATTTGTCTATTTCTTGTCTCGGCATTTTTCTGTCATTTCAAGAAGAATTAGAATTCAGATATTTTAGGCATCCATCTTATAGATGTGGGAGTAGTTCAGAGTCTGTGAAGACTTTCATTTTGCTGTCCTGCAGTTATTCACACCAATCAAATAATTTTTATTTATTTCATATTTTTCTACAGTCACCAGAAGCATTATCTAGAACAGGACCCATTTTGCTAGACACAAAATAAACAAAAATTCTTGACTATAGATGTTTATAGACTCAGAGTGAAGACAGAACATGTAAATGGTAAGTAGCAATAGGGCCTAAGAAAAGTGGATGAGGAATAAGAATGATTTTGCTCTAAACTATCCCATATGCAGTTTGAATTTGTTAGCAGATTGGGAGAAGTAATATCAGGATGCCATCCATCCACTGTAAGGTGGGTATTTTTTGCAGGAAAAATTTTGAAGGTAAGGTTAGTCATCAATTTTTTTTTTTAAAGCAAGTCTTAGGTCAACTTTCTTGAAAGGCTTTACTTGTTTCCAGCTTCTTTGTAACATAGTGACTTTGATTTTTTTCCTTCTGTATAATATATATCTCAAAACACGCACATAATTAGGAAAAAAACTTTTTCAACTGTGACTAGAAGGCATATAAAAATAGTGTTATCAAAGACTGGAGAACTACTCCATAATACCTTGTAGTTTTCACTAAGTTATTTCTAACTGACCACTACTACTTAATTTGTTTGATTTTCTTTTTATCTTTTCCTATTAACCCTTTCAGTATGGAATACTGAAGTCTTTCATGCTGCTTACCTCTTGCATGCATTTATTGTTTCAGATATAACAATAAAAATGTTTTGTATCTAACAATAAAATAGTATCTGAAACTGAGACTATCTAATTTTATTCCTAATTTTCCAAATCTAAAGAATAATTTTTTCTATTATTATCCACTCAGTAAATACTATCATTGTCTTTTAGAGAGGTTGTATAGTAAACACACATATTTATTGAAAGAATAAAAACTCCATTCCATTACTGACTTTAGTAACTTCTGTCTTTTGTTGATATGACCCAATCCTGCGAATAAGATAACAATGTGCCTGGTATCACTAACATGAATAAGGTTTTGTGCATGCAGAAATACTTGTAAGATTAGGATCTATAAGTTAAGATTTTAAAAATAATGTGTTTGGAGCACATTATTTTGGAGCACTTCAGAGGACTAACTTTATTTCTGTGTGTATGGCACCAGTGGCCTACCAGGAATCTTGATGCCACTATGGGATTTCAGTAATTTCTGACCTACAGCTGATGGGCAGAAATGCGAACTACCTGTAGTTAATCCTCAGAAGCACCAAGCCTTACATTTTATTAATCCTTATTCTCAGGTTAAGAGAGGTGCTCGGGGAGGGGAGGAGAAATGTCTTGCATCTCTTTGCAGAGATCGGTATTACTGTATATTGAAAACAACTGTACAACATGTGGCTCTGCTGGTGAAAAAGATATGAAGAACAAAAGTACCTAATATTTCCTCTTTAAACTGTAATAAAATTACAGATAAGAATAAACTATTGAAAAAGAGTTTGGAAATGTACTACATTTCTGAAAGGAAGACCTATATTATAAAACTGAAAGTATAAATTTGGCTTTATGAATTTATTACATTGAATGAGGCCATGATTTGTTCTCTTTTTTAGTACTCTAAATAGCAATACATTCTGCCTAAAAACAAATCCTGTTTCACTCTGGTTGTACAACACCACTGCACTGAGTGATGGGAAAGTGTCACACAGCATTCCCTGGGTCTAACCCTTTGGTTGTTCTCTGTAGTGTTCTCTCTAAGTCTTTAGTGCTGTGAAAGTCATATATCCTATATATTTCTAAACATTTTTATAATGGGATAGAAGAACAACTAAACTTTTGAGTCCATTGAATTAGGCATTGCTTATGAGATTCAGTTTCTAATTGAACATCATGTTCTTTATCCCATAAGCAGCGTTCCAGAGAGATGGATATTTGCCAGTGCTTCTTATACATACCTAGGCTTGAACTCTTTGTATCCCTGGGTTATCTCAGTTATTTCTGAAGCTGAGACAGTGTCCCTGTCACACATTGTTTCCTAAAATTTTTAGCTTAGATCTGAAAAATGTTGGCACATTGCTTAGTGCATTCCAAAATATCTGTGATTAAAATGTAGTAAAAAATTTTTTGGAGAAACTTGTGCATAGGAAACAGCAAAGAAGTGCATTTTAAATTGCAATATTTTTCTTGAAGTCTTTGCACATGAATTGAATAAGTAGTTTGGCACCAGTACCAGACAAAGTTTAATATGAGGAGAAGAGGGCTTTTTTCATATGGGGAGAAGAGGGTTAGAAGCAAATTTGTCCCTCTTTTGTTTCAATTCCACTGATGACTGGCTCTTGTTACAGAAAAACAAGAGGAACTTCAGGGAGAAAAAGATATAACACAGGGAATTATTGTAAGGTTACAGCATAAATCCATCATATTTGAGCTCTGGCCACTGTGAAGCTCTATTATATCACTCATAAGAAAATGGCTGCAAATTTTTGAAACAAATATGCTTGTACCAAGACGTATAATTAATTTTGAACTGTGTCTGCACTCTGTGCCTATGTCTACTTCGAAAACCAGACAAACCTTAGCAAGAATGCAAGTTGCCTGGTAACAGGCAAAGGATGAAAGGCAATGGAGACCAGAGAGAACTACAGGTATTTCATTTTCTTCCATGTAGTTGACATCACATAAATTTGAATTAGATCCTCAGAGTTTAAACTAACTCTTGCTATTTGTATTAAAATTGAAACTCAAAAAAAAGGAGTTTGGGAAGACTTTGGAATTGCACATAGATCCCTTTACATGACAAATGAGAAACCAAGTAATTGGTAAAAGGTTTAATATTATCGAATTCAACTTCAATTCCTATGTTTTGTTAGTCTGACTTTTGTACTGTGATGTTCAGGCATTATTCTAAATGTAGAACTTTTAACAAAATATTTCTTATCTTATCCTTGATAACTGACAGGAAATTAATGTCCAGAACCATCAACAAAGCATAAACTATCTTATGAGGAATATAAATATTATCATGAGTGAAACATGACAGAATAAGAAATAGAATTTAGTGCCTGAAACACAGAAATGGAGATTTATATGACAGAACTAAAAAGGAATATCTTGTGCAGCCCCGTCAGGGATTGTATTTATTCTTTATACTTTATCGTACTGGAATTTGGCAGGCCAGACTTTATAGAGTAAGGGATTTCTATGTCCTAACAAAACCCTTTCTACTCTGACATCGTACAGTTGTCTTCAGTGGAGTCTCAAATAGCTCCTAAGTGCTCAAACATTTGGTGATGTTTTGAGAAGGTCTAAAATAACAAAAGAGTTTGTGACCTTTTACCAAAGAAGCACGAGATAAAAAATAATCTTTTGCCAACACTACTAATGGAAGAAAAAAAGGGCAATCTCTAGAGGATTATAAAACCCTCATCTAATCCTAATAGCTAAAAAGGATCTCTGAGGATTAGATTAAGTTCTATGTTTTTTCTTAACATTAGGTTGAAGAGAATAAAGAACTATACAACAAAATCTTTTGTTTGAAAATGCAACTCTTGTCCAAGATAGTTAATGCAAAACTTGAGTTAAATCAATCCTTACAAAATTAAAATGCTAATAGGCTATTAATTTAAATTACAGCAATTGTAAAACAGGCTACCTCTGTGAAATCTGACTGTTCATATGGGGAAATGTCAACCCAGGTAAATAACCCTTGGAAACTGATGTTTGAAAAGAAATGTTCAAAAGCCAAGTCCAGAATCCATAAGATATACCTGAAACATGTATAGTTTATATAATTTAATTTTCTAAAGCAAATTTGAAAATTGCCAAACAGTAAGAGCAGTCAATTATTTTAGCTTAAGAATCAGAAGATATTAAGAACTCTGTAAGGAACTATAAAAAATAGTATATAGCGCTGATACTCTAGCATAAACTATATTACAATGACAGTACTCAAAAAGATTAAGAAAAAACATTTAAATTCCTTTATGTAACAGATTGTGAGAGATTATATTACCCATATAGTTATTAATATTAATATTTATATATTTTCTCAACAACCAATGCTTATATATTGCTGTTGGTTGACTCGAGTCTTCAAATTTTTCCAGTGCTATGAAAGTAGGAAATAAATGTAAAGACAGAGAAAAAAAAATTAAATATACAATCTCTGATGACAGCAAAGCTTTAGGATTGGATAAGATTCATAAGCATGTAGAATTAAAAATAAATAATACAATTAAAGCATTAACTTTTCTAGCTTATTTTCTATTTTCTAAAGAATGCTTATTATTTTCTCCTTCTGTGATCTGTATATTTTAGATTGGAAACAATCATCCTTCTTAATTCATATACTAATTTTTCAATTAAAATGTCATTATTTGTAATCAGCTGCACAGTAAAGAGAAGATAAAGAAATTAGGCACTTGTTTTCTTAAGCAATTAGTATTTTGTCTTTAGAGTAGGGGAAAAAAACAAACCCTCTTTCAACTATTCTTTATCACAAAATCAGATGACATAAAGAAAAAAGAAGCTGATGTTCATCTGTGTAAGAAATTATTTGCTGTGATAACAGTAAAGAATAACCTGAAGAGATAGCTATTGTCTGCATTTTCAGCTAGATTTCAAAGATCTGCAAGACACGGATCAACACATCACTGTTTTTATGTAAAAATTAAACTTTTATATGGCAGTTGGCTGACCTGAGGTTTGAAACGAATGATTATAATACCTTTGTTAACATTCAAAAACCTCCTAAATAATGCATATTCAGGGGGTTGAATTTTGTCAAAAGAACAAACTGAAAATGAAAGGATACCAGATGAGAGACCAAGGCTATTAGTGGAAATTTTTTGTTACCATCTTTTTGAAAGCAAATTCATTTTTATTTAGAAAGGAAAAAAAAAAAAGGAAGCAATTCACCAGTCAAATACAGCACTAGTTTTGGAAGTCTAAGTTTTATCATGAGCAATGTAGGGGAAGAAGGCAATACATCTCTAGTGAAACATACAAAGCAGTAAAATAGGGTAGTAACCATGCACAAGAGTGATATTTTCACAGAGTGAGTAAGAACAGAGAATGAGTGCTGTACTGAACAAGCATGTAAAGTGGAAGGAGAGAAAGAAAAAATTGTACTAAGTTTCCTGTTATAACTTTCTTCTTCAATTCATATCTACATTTTTTTTCTCATGTTTATAATCTCTGTCTCAGACAGGAAGATCAGAAGCTGTTAAATAAAACATATTTTTATCAAATAATAAATGAGATTATTAGAATTATTCAGTATATACAGTCTGGAAGAAATGTCAGGTGAACAGTCCACATTCCATCCTAGAACAACCTACAGAGCATGAACAGTATAGAGATAGATAGAGAGATAGATAGATAGATAGATAGATAGATGCATACATACATACATACATACATACACAAATAGACACAGAGCAGTATAGATTGTCTTGAACTCATCAGTCTCGTTGCATGAGTGTGATTTCTTGTTAGAAATACTCCGATTTTTCTCTTTGATTTTTTTCATTAACTTCATATGATACAGCTTGTCATCTCAACATTTATATGCACACCATCTTCCATTTTTGTAATGTGCATACTTTTGCTATCAAAGATCAAAACATTACTTTATACATTCCCACTTCAATACTCCAGTTTTCCCCCTCTCTAGATATCACACTTTTAGACAATTTAAAAAAAATTCCATGTTTATTCATATGCAATCATTGCTCTCTGCTGAACCAAAATGACTTTTCTGAGACTGACAATAGTACATTCTCCTTCTGCTCTCTCCCTTTTTCTCTTTTGAAACAGGATTATTTTATGGCAGTAAAACTTCTGAGGCCGTGGATATGTGTAGCTGTATTAAATATTTTACTTCTTTATCTCCAAATATCTCAAAAGCCTTTCAGATGGAAGGAGCTGTTTCATTGTTTCTACAGCATGAAACTAAATGTTGATTCTAACACAATTCTTACACACAGGTGCTTGTATGTGAGGGCATCTGTGTATGCGTGTTTCAAGTAAAAAAACACAGACATGCACTTACACACACAAAAGTGTTCCAAAATGAAGTTTTACAGTTTAAATAGAAGAAATTAGACTTTAGAAAGAATATTTCTGTTATAGCAATTTCATCCAAAATATTTTGTCCAAACCTATTCAGAGAACTGTTTAAAAGAAGCTCAAAGGTGTTAAATATAAATTAGGGGCAAAGTGCAACCACAGAAGTCACATTACTGCCTCTGTTCTAAAAACTTCTCCAACCACAGAGAGAATGGGTCTCATTTCCAAGAATATTTCTCAAGGGAGCCAAGTTCACTAAAGTCCTGTACAGGTATGACTGCTTACAAAGGAATCAAAGAGTGACTTGAGCTTTCAGGACAAAGTAACCTAAAGATAGCACCTGTCACAGAACATTATTGCCTGCAGATATGGCAAAGCTGCTGCAAATCAGAGTGCATCGCTGCTTTTCTTCATCTCATATTTTTGAATGTATACGCAAAATTATATAGTGACTTCTTTTCCACTATAACTAGTGTGACATCTTGCAACAAATATGGCAAAAATTTATATTTCTAATTTATTTTAATTTTGGAAGTCTAAAATAAGCAACACTTGAAAGTCAGAATAAGATAAACTGGAAGTTTACAATGTTTGAAAAATGTAGCACTGATTACACCTTGTCATTTTGATCTCTATCAAATCTCAACTTTTCTCATGTGTCTTATATTTCAGTTTGATGACTCAATAAAGTAAACTAAGGCATAAGAAAACAGGCAACTGAGGAGAAGGACATTACAGATAACTTTAGAGAAAAGAAGAAGTAAAAAGAAGGAAACATTTCAGATAATTTTGGTGGTTTTTTGAGGAAAAAGAGTATTAATTGTTGGAAACTGGAAACTGGTGATTGTAGTAGTAGCTAATTGACAAAGACATTGCAGGTAAAGTAGGCTGTTGCTTACTGGTTAAGCTTCTGTATAGCTGGAATATTGTCAGTGACTTGAAGAGTATCATTGAGAGAGGGAATGCATGAAGGCATGCATAGGAAGGCATGGAAATTTTTGCTTCTCAGTGGTTAAATTCCTTGCAATTTCAAATGGATTACTGCTCCAGAAATGGATTAAGCATGGAAAAAAAAGCGTAGGCTAGGAAGAAAACAAAACCTCACTGCTCCAAAAGTCACCCCCAGATGTATTTCCACAGCTACACAAAGAATTCTGAGTTAAGTATTTAACTGGTCACCTGTGTTACACCAGTGCAGGTTGATATTTCAAAATCTGTTTTGCAGTTTTTCAGAAGAGCCCTAGTGACTCTTAGATAACTGTGATTCCAAAGTAGTATAAGTAGTTCAATGCAATTAGTCTCTTCATGGCCAATTGTTTCTCTCAGAAGTTAGAGTATTACAGTGCTTAAGCAAGTTGATAAACTATCTTTCCTGTTCTCTTCCTGTTGTCTTTCAGTCTAGTGATATGAACAATGAGCAAACAGATGTCCTGTTGAAATGAATGTTTGTTTCATTCCTATTTAAAGTCCAAACTATTACTCATATTTTGATTGACAATCAAAAAGAAGAACAAACTATAAAATTATATTTTGCACAACTGAGATAGAATCTCTTATTTTAATGAATTTCTACCCTCTAAGAAATTTGAAATTTAGAAATGTATTTATATTAGATGAAATCCATCTTGCTTTCACTAAGTTCATTAAAGATATTTACTCAAGCTTTTTATGTTCTTCAGTATCATACTTGAAGTTTTCGTTACTTTTTTGTAGACACCATTTTTTCGCAGTTTTCACAAATAAGAGATGTTCTTCTCTAAAAAGACCTCCTTTCTGCAACTCAGAGTACATTTCTTCCATTTCTTCTTATATTTTCCATCCTTTTACTGTTCCTTGCATTCTCTAAAATATTACACTGAAGAATTTCATGGTAGTTGCACAGTGTAAATGCTCATGGGACATTTATCACATTTTCTTCTATAGGTCTTTGCTTATAGTTGGCAAATATTAAACAAGCTGTCATCATTCAAGCTTCTTTTTATTTTATTTGTTTAAGAGAATACTTCATTTTTCAGTTATCTGTTCTTGATAAATGGTTTATAGCAAGATTATGGGAACAGTGAAAGAAGCATAAAAGGAGTGGTCATTGAGAACATTTCTCCCTAACTTCAACCTTTACTTTTATTAACAGAAAACAAATTGTGGCAGCAAACCAAATGTTTTTACTCTGGACATTCACTTTCATGAAGAGTGTGAATAGAGGCAATTGATAATGAGACATTTGAAAAGATAAAGTGAACTGAGTGTTCAATACACATGAATAATGATAAGAAAAATCATGAAGACTAAATATAAGCTTTATCTCTACATTTCCTTTAGACTGTAAGCTAAATAAAGCAATATCTTCATCTCAAAACTAGCATTAGAGGATGATCTAGTTATTTTTTGAGTAGTGCTACTAGGAAACAGCATGGTATGAATATGATATCTAGAGATTCCTGAACATTTGTTCTCCTGTGCTTGGTTTTGCTGGAAGTTTCATCAAGCAGCGAAGCAGAGCAATACAAGTCCTACTGGGAAAAAAGGCATGGGGGAAGGGAATAGAAGAAAGCATTTTTATCCTGCAGAGTTTTCCTTTTTTTTTTTTCTGTTTATATTGTGAATTGCAGAACAAAAGCACTCAGCATTTTTGCTTCTTTAAACTACATGTTCAATGGAAAGTTTAGAAAGTGACTTGTGCTCCCAAAAGATTAGATTGTAACTCTATACGCTAAAAAAAGAATTTAAAAAACACACAAGAAAATGTACACTAGAGAAGAACATGTTTCATTGTGCTCTCTTTAAAATGACCTTATGGGTCATTGTGTCAAAAAGACTTTTTGAATGAATATACTCAGCACTAGCTCCTTTTGCTTGTATTGTGTTTTTTATTCTCACGAGGAAGAAAAATGTATATATTGTAAAGTAAAGGATGGCACGCTCAACTCATGGTGCTTTTCATGCTTTTAAAGAAATATTGAGAAGTATTGAGAAAATAGATATATTTTGTGTTTTTAAACAAACATACAACCCCCCATGAATTTTAAAAAATGTTTGCACGATACTTTTCCTTTCTTGTTTACTTTCTTAAAAAGCATGTTGTTACCTTATCAAGGCTGTGGCTGTCAAATCTGCACACAGATTTTTGACTCCCATTCACAGAGATTGTGATCAAACCACCCTCCAGGTTATTTAATTTCTCTGTGCAAGATCACTACCTAGGAGGACTGTGAGTTCCTAGATGAGAAAAAGCACATCTATATATATATATATATATGATTCGTGTGAAGATTCTTATTTATTGTTTTTCTGCCAGTAGTCACTAAAAGACCAGAGAAGATCAAGACGCTGTTTTCCTGTCCCCAATACATGCAAATAACTATAGTCAGTTTAAAAGTTTCCAATTTAATTTAAAACAAAAACAAGAATGAGAAGTGCTAATAATGATATAAGACACCCAGTAGGACAGGCTACTACGAATGGATCCATGTTCCATGAAAGTGGTCCCTGAACCTGTTGGTGGTAAATCTTTGAGCTACAAGTTACACAGAGAACTGTCGGGTAAAGATTATACTTACAGATGCTTTCCTCATTAACTTTGTCACATTTGGCAGATACACAATGGAGTTATGTCCTACTTGATTTTCAGCTGTATTCAATCTCTAGGGGTCTCTTATTTATCACATTTCCTTCAGTCACTATTACAAATGATGACTGTCATGAGTGTGGAAGCATTTTCCTAGATACCTACATGATTCATCAAATCCCTGTCAGCTAGAGATTTTAGTTATCCAGAAATTAACACCCATTAGGTTTTTCATTTGAGATCTTCCAAAAAACCCCCAAACGGTTAACTACATGTTTATGAAAACATATGTTATTGTCTGAGTCTTTTCTAGTAGAAAACAAAAGGACAAGTATAGCAATGAGTTAATCAAGTTAAACCACATTTAGGTCGCAATTCAAAACGCTGCCCAATATATGACCTGATCTATTGTTGCTGTCACATTTTTCACCTTACACATCTTCTGCTGCAAAAAGACTGCAGCTCTGATTCAAAAAGGACAGACCTTTCCTGGATTCTACCATTTACTGCTATGCTCCACTTTCAAGTAGGTTTCTGTTCTGGATTACTTCCTTTAAATCTTAAATATATCTAGATTGGTAGAGGAAAAATATGGATTATTTCCTCAGTAATAGTGCAGTTCTTCCTGCAATGAAATCAAAGAAATAACCTCATTAGTGTCAGCAGAAGGAAAAATGAATCTTTCATTTTGGAATGCTATGGGAGCTGGGGAGAGTGAATGGACATAGCAGAATGTCAGCCAGACACATCTTTTCTGGCCTGTCTCAGCAGTCCAGGTGTGAGCAAAACACTGCAGTTATAGCATTTTATTAAAAAAAAAATGGAAATTTCATATATGAACAACATTTCATATATTAAAAGTTAAAAAGTTAAAAGTTACAGCTAGCACTTCACAGTATACATATGGAACTTTTCCATAGTGTCTTTTGTTGTTGGCTAATGTCTCTGACAGTATCCACTTACAGCATTTTCTTGGCTTTTGCTTACAAGGTGATATTGGGTCTAAATCAGAAACCTAGGAAATAATTGGGAAAGTAATTTGTTTCATTGAGATGTAGAGAAATAGCTCTACTGATCAAACAAGTAGCTGGTAAGTTGTTATGCTGTCAGCAAAAATAAGAGTTGAATGTTGGGGGTCTTTGATTTTTGTGATTTAATCCAGAGGACCAGGAGAAATTCATTCTATGCTGTTTATCTCCCTAACTGTGATTCAGTAAGGGAATTCAGCTGAAGATAGATCATATTCACTCTTATTTTGGTGATTTAAGATTAGATTGAAACACAAATATGTGGTGGGAGGACACTAGCTGGTATTATTAGGACAATTTTTTTTCTCTACTGTTGTCTTTCATGTTAGTTTTTTCATCTTTCTATTCCAATATAAATCCCTTCTCAGGCTACTATTGCTGAATGCAGATCCTTAGGCTGTTAAGAATATTCACTGTATGCAGAGATAATTCTGGTTTTATATGCACACAAGTGATGAAATATGCCTAAAGCAGAAGACTTGAGAATTTATAAGGAGACTCTTCTGGCTTTGCTTCTGAAAGAATATTAGATCCTTGCCCATACAGCTATTAAGGTTACTCTTTCTTCTTCATCCTATTCCATAGTTCTTATTTTTCACTCCAAGTCGATACTTTGGACAAGAAAATTATCAGTCCTTTACCTGTATACCATGAACTGTGGTTCTGTTTAGGGTATTAGACCTATTTAGGCTGATAAACTAGCTTATGCCTTGAATAAAACAGGACAAGTCTTTGTTTTCTGAGAAATCAGTCTGAGTTTTTATCTTTGGGAATAAATTGGGGAGTATTCAAATATAGTGGCGGTTTGGATCTTTTTTTAATCTTTTTTGAGCATTCTCAAAGCAGAAAAGAAACTTGACACATTATTGATTTCTTCCTTTTTCTCTACAATTCGCTTTTTCCAAAGCAGCCTATTTCTTGCACCTTACAGGCAGAGGTTTGATATGTGGTAGATCTATTGCTTCCTTAATTCTAGCAGGAAATATGGTGTTAATCCAATTCATTTATACTGATGCAAATAGGATTTTTTAGTGAGAATTTTGATGTAATATTTAGGTTTATTTATACTATTAAGAAAAATATAAGAGGTTTCATCACAGTTAATGGTAAACATTCTGTATGTTAGAAATGAGAAGAGCAACAGTTCTGTGCTGAAGCAAATGACCAAGATAATGCACGAACTGGAGATAGAAACTAAAATAATTTACCAATGTAAAATGCAGTTAGATTAAGGAAGGCTCTGCTGGGCAAAAAACCTGAGATGGAATCCTTCACAGAGGCTGCCAGACCTGGTTTTTCCAGCATGCTTTAAAAAATAAAAAAAAGCAAGTTACAAAATCTGATTTCTGCTTAATGGAAAGTCAGAAATAAATGGTTATGGTTGTTTGGAAATAATTTCTATGTGTGGAATTGATTTAATTTTTTCTATAAACTCATGTTTTGACCACAGAGGGGAAAAAAAGAAGTAAAAAATAAGAAAATAGTAATCAAAGTGTTTAACCTCAGCCATGAGAGGTACCAGCTGTGCTATATTATACGAACTGCCTGCTACAGAAACTTCAAGATAATGGACGTCCTGAAATAGACTAAAAAAATTAAATGAAAGTATAATTATCAGAGCTACCTATGCACTTGCGGTCTGGAAAGCTCTGTTATTAAAAGTTGCCTCAACCGCATTATAGTGAAGAGAAGGTTGTGCCTACAATTCTTGTTATATCAATATAAGAACTTAACAATTAAGAGGTTCTATTCAGCACTATTTTTTTTTTAACAGTAGGGCTGTATTCACAATTTGTGTATGTCCAAAAAAGTTATTGTAATATTTAAATACAATAACCAGTAGATGCATTTGAAAATTGTTGAGATTACATTCTATTCCCCCATACCACCCAAATTTGGCAGATTTGAGGAATACAGACAGGCTCCAAATAGAAGTTTTGAAATATAGGTACTTCGTACAAAAGAACTAACTGGGACGACGTAGGAAAAAATTATTTACAGGATAAATTATTTACTGCTCAGATACTTTAAAGCACTCTGGATTTTCTAAAAAATAAAAGAATGCTAATGCTGATTTTTATATTTTCTAAAATTACTTCTATAATGTTACTACTTAATGTTGATGTCTCTAATAGATTGACCATACTCCTTTTCTTTATACAATTCTGACAAATTTTCTTGATAATGTAAAACTGTGTCCAAATGCTACATAATATATTCATTTTAAGCACCTATTTCAATTATTATGAAAAAAAAGAATTCAAATTACGCACCTAATAAAAAAATGCTGTTCCAAGCTATGAAGAGAGTTTTCTTCTCTCCATCTCAAATAAAAAATAAGTATTTGAAAATCCTTAAAATTTTACTTCATTTTATTTTGTTTTGATAAATTAGTCACATAAAGATGTTGTTCCATAAAAATTGTTTCCTAAAGCCCTTTATATCTCTTTCTTTAACAGTCTGTCTGCTCTAATTGCCACTGGAGTGACAGGAGAAGTAAAGTATTTTCATTACTTTATTTGTACATTGCTAGATAAAAAGTATTGGTTCACTTAGATAAGGAAAATTACCAAGTCTATTAGAATGTTTTGGACATATTCCTGATATTTATATCTATAAAATCCAAGTATGGAAGAAAAAAGATAAATCAGAGGTAACATTTTTAAAAATTAGTCTACAGAGCACTACCATTTATTGAGTTTTTGTCTTTATTGTGATACTATTTTAAAAATATGAACAAATCTTGTGCACCTGAAAATAAATGTCTGTCAATTGAATATCTTGCCTTAATTTAAGTCTTTTGTTTAAAGCTCTTCTGGCAAGCCTGTAAATTACATTTATTTAATTACATATGTATAACAGCAACTAGAGATGTTAATATATCTGGAGCTGTGCAGGAGAAATTGTCACAATTTCAGTCTATGTAGAAAATCTGAAGCAGAGCTGAAGGTACGAGTCATGCTCCAGTATAAGCCAGAAGCATTTGACTCTTCATTTGAGAAATCATGCCTTCAGAAAGGATAAAAATGTGACTTGATTCTGCTACCTCTTCAAAGATTGCATAGAAGAGGCTGTATTTTAATAATGTGTAAAGTTTATGATTTACACACGAAGTGTCTTCATATTCCCTGCTTCTTGGCAAAGGTTTCACAGCAGTGTGCTGCAGTGTTTTAGTGTGCAGTGCAGAATTTATAAGTCTTTGTTATTTTCATAAAAAACATTATAAAATATTTACTACTACCTTATGAAAGCATTATTGTAAATAGTTAAAACTGTAGCTCAGTTGTCAAGATAATTGAATAAACCATATTTTGTGGTGTATCATCCTGCAGTGATGAATCACCATTTTAATTCTGTTCCATTCATTTATTCACTAATGTGGCAAAACTGAAAATTTCTTAAGAGTCCACACTTTGAATTAGAGACTTTAATTTATATACTGAAAGAAAGAATGAATTGTTTCTGTTCTGCCAATGTAACTTACATTTAAACTTCCTGTAAGGCTTAATAAGACAGAAGTTTTAGTTCTTCAAAAAATGTGTTTTTATGGATAATTTTATTTTAAAATTAGCACAACTCAATTGGATCCAGATGTTGAGAAGACACTTGCTTATGTTTTTATTACTGATATACTTCTTTAAGCAAATGTGAGTCATGATTCTGATTAACGATGAGTATACTGGGAGAAGGTTTGCCCCCTTATCTTTCCTTACCTCTTACAAACTAACCACAGAGTTAGTTTGTAACACACAGTCTTGGAGAAACAAGTATATCAAGGTCACTTCATTATTCATTAATTAACACTTTAAATTACTGTGCTAAAATCTGAGCTTTCCTTTCCCCTAGGCTGTCAGAATGACTGGGGAGAGGGGAGAGAGGGGTCAGAAAATCTGATCCTGGATATCACTGAAGATGGAAGTTCACCTAAAGGAATTTGGAAGGAAGAAGATGTTATTTATCAAACCACAGAATATGATTATTCATTTGTTTATTTGTTTGCTGTTGATGTTTTCAATAAGAGTGGACAAAAGCCAGGCACTGAGGACCTAACAGGAACTGTCATCTGTGGACAGTAACAACCATAAGATAGGACAGAATTTAACAAAGCTAAGAGCAACTTCCAATACCTGATGTGACATAGCCTGGATTTCAGTCCATCTACCAGCTATAGCCAGAGAGAATAGTATTTTGGGATTGATAACAGAGGCTACTAAATTAATCCTACTTTATTAATTGTAGGGTCAGAAAAAGACTGTATTTGTGTGTCATATTTACATCATAAATATGGTATCTTAGCCCTGATTACTTCATATGTTTGCTACTATTTGACATCAACGATTAATATCATACTTGACAAAATTCTGAAAAAATTTAAAATTCCGTGGTAGTAGGAGGACAGACTAAGCAGTCTAGTAGTTTTACTTTCTCTATGTACAGGTAATTCTGTATTCAGTGGTTACATACTACCATAGGCTTTGAAGAATAGTTGAATGAAGGCATATGAAGAATGGCTTTATTCTACTGCAAGTTGCAAGGTACAGCCTAATGACCTTTCCTGAGTGCCAGTGGTTTTAGCTTTTATTCTTATCCGATGACTGATTAGCAAGGTCACAAACTTCTTGAACTTTTGCAAGTTACTTCAATGTTTCTAGGCCTCAGTGACTCTATCACTTCTGGTAAAAAATGAGAATAAGAATCCTGGACATTTTAAATCGCTTTGAGATTTCTGGGGGGTTTGAGCAGAGAAGGAAGGGAGCGCATTCTTAAATGTCCCAGCCCCAGTCCATTTTTTTTTTTTACATATTAAAACATAAGGTGCCATAAGAATACTACATTTTTGTAGTCATAGATGAATGAAATAAATTAAATAGCTGAAGTGGGTTTGATGTAATATAGCTTTGAGACTTTTAAAACTTTAAAATATGCATACTGTTGTTAAGGTCTGACTCTTATCACAAGCCAAGAATTAGTTTTGCTTTGTTTAGGCAGGGGTTGGGTGACCTACAGGAAAGCATTTAACAGATCCCACATGATGACAAAAACATTGAAGCTTTATTACAAACCAATTTGGTTATCCTCGAATGCCACTATACCACACTATGTTGAAATACTTCATGTTTCATTGTAACTATGTGCTCATAGAGGGTAAATCAACCAGTACAGCACCCCTCAAGCTGTTTTTGCAAAGGTCCTGTAAAACAGTAAAATATTCTCAGTAAACCAACAAGCTACATAATTTCAGTTAAGAAGTGAATATATATTCCAGGATTGCACATAGATCACTAAGGATTATCAAATCTAGATTTGTTTCACAAAATGGAGGCCTTGTTCATGGTTTGTAAAGAAAGTGACAGTTGCAAGCTTAAATTAAACAAGGATCTTCAGAATGTACTGAATGAACTTCTCTGATCCTGAGTTTTAGTGAAATTGGTCTTTCTACCATATGTGAGTTATTCCATAATCCACAGGTAAAACCTGCTACAAGTGCACAAGATTACCTGAGTTGAAAATTAAGCTTTTAGTTGACATGGCAAAGATAAAGGCCAGTGTGATCACACCACATAAATACTTTGAAAGTAAGACAGTTGTGGCCTAATTTGCTGTTGACCATACACTCCTGTTAATTTGGAAATCAAAATGACCACGAACAAATGAGATTAAGAGGTCCAATTTAGGTGTTATTAGATTCACAAATTATGTTTTCTTTCTCTATGTTAACTGGTTTTTATCAACATATTATTGATCTTTAAAAGAAAATGGAGAATCAATTTTCTCTTTTAACTCCCTTTTTATTTGTGAGGCTGAAGATTTTAACTTCTTATCGGTTTTTATCAATGCATTACAAAGAAGGAGGGAAAAATTCAATCTTATATTCATCTCGACCCATATTGATTCTGAGTTCTAGGTCCAATAGGAATTTCTTTGCAACTGAATGTTTGTCTATGAGAAATTCAACACAGCTAGAACTTTTCATGTTTTATGTAAGTTTTAGCTATGATACATTTAATTAAGGTATAATTTTTGGACCTACAGAAGCTAATCCCAGAGCAGAAAAAACTCTTATTTGTAATATGATTGTGAATTAGAATTAATTAGAATGAGCAACCTGTTCAGTTGAATCCAAGGATCTTCCAAACTCTGATCAGAATTCCCTGGTAAGATTTTTGCCCTATCTCATAAATATAAGCCAACATTTTTCTTATTGAGGTGGTACTAATTTCTTAGATCTTCTCTGGCAGTTGTATCTCAAAAATAGTTTAGGATCTCCCTTAAAGTCTATGCTGAATCTTTGAAATAGGTGGTTTATATATATATTAGAGAATGCATCATTCTTTATAATCTTTTGCAGTCTCCTTATCATCCCAAGAAATTTGATTTCTGGCTCTTATAACTATTTATTAGCTGGATATGGCTGTCACAATTATGTCTTTCTCAAAAATGTAGCAAAAAAACCATTTTCTTGGGACCATGGATTGTCTTGGAATAGAAGTCAAACAGATGATATAGAAATCTGAATAAACTTAAAACAAGTGACATGGAATAAAAAGGATTTATAACTTCAAACATGAAACTAGATAATAGTATTTATAAACCTATAAATTTTAAAGCTCACAGACTAATTTAAAAGCATTTTTGTGATACTGCCAGATGAGAAGTGCATAAACAGAAGGTTCCTTTGATTATGAGAGTGTTTGCTTCTGAAAATTAGAGCACAGCCATTTATCAGAGGGTGTCTCAAGGCTATAATCAGTTAAAGATGTGCCAGAACTGAGGTAATTTAGTATTCTGAATGTCAATCAAACCATGGAAAAACATGAATCAATGTGCTAATGTAAATTTGAAATATGCATATGCCAAGGTGGCAAGATGAAGGAATAAGTGAGTCAAGTTCCTCATGTGTTACAGTACTTTGAATAGTCATGATTGTGTGAATTCAAAGGATGTACCCACAAGCTTTCCAAATGCAGTTCTATATGGACTAAATGGTAACTTAATGAAAACAACTGTTATTCTGTGATGACAGAGATCAAATAACATCACCCTTTAAGAGGAGTATATAGGAGGACATGACACTTCCACAGTGTCTTTCTAAATTTTGTATCAATATCAGGAGAGACCTTGATGTAGGAGCTCTGTTTCAGGACCATCTTCTAAGATGGTACTTCAATAAAAATTGAAATAGGCAAGAGCCACAGTAATACAATTATACCAGTAGACAGAAAAAGAAAAAACACATTGACTTCTTAGCTCTCTATGAGGACAGACCTTACCAAAATCAGTCTTCTGTGTCCAAGAGCCCTGTCATTTCTCTCAAAGAAAATGTGTCTCCTCATGAGCTAAGTTTCTATTTACCTGTAGACGATTTTCCAGATTTACTGATAATTATCCTGGGACCACTGACTGATAATGGAATGCTCATTTAGGAGGTATTGAGAAATTAGTATTACTAGGTCATGTGCTATACTTTGGGTCACAGTTACAGGAACTGCCTTTTTGACTAGGCATATAAGACACCATATTTTCTGTCACTGACAGTTTTTTTTTATACAAGTTAATAAACTTTTATATGAATCTTTTGGCTTGGTTTACTTGTATTTTGCTTCACTCTGAGTAAAGGATAGTGTAGCTGCAGAAAGTTTTGATGGAGGCAAGGAACACTGAACAGAACTGAACAGGATTACGAAATCAATTCCTTGAAAATCTCCCCACGTGTGTCTTGAGGTAAAAGTACTTGGAAAAATAGTACTGGGAAAATAGTCAGAAGAGTATTATTAGAAGTTGCTATTAATATATACTTTCCTTTTTTTTGTCATAGTATTGTCACCTGCTTACAGCTATTGGACTATATGACACTATTGGAGCAGAATGATTGACTCACTACAGCCATTATTATATTCTTATCTGAATCATGACAGAAAACATTGGAAATATCTACTACCCACTATTTTTGTTATAATGAACCAAATTTAAACAAGCCTTTATTATATGACACATCTGTCATATAACAAATTGTCAACAGATGCTGAATAAACCAAAAAGCAGGCAAGCAGACTTTTAGATAACTATATTTATGGCTAATCAAGTACTAATTTACTTGATGATCAGCTAGAAATGTATTCTCTTTGTCTGTTAATATCTTCTACCATATTTAAATGGAAATGTTCCATCAGAAACTGTTAGGAAATCATTTATGATTATCAGCTTTATCAGAGTTGCATGGAAGTACAGTAGGGATGATGTGCTAAAGATGAAAGTCTCACTTAACCATAAGTATGATTGTTTCAAAATACATGTTGAAAAACAGGGTATAATTTTAATTTTTTCTTTCCTTTTTCTTTGTGTCTAAACATTTCATTTTTTGAAAGATACTTATTTCTGATTTTCTATCAAATATTTGCTCTTAGCAATACTATGCAAAAGAAAATATAGGACATAAAGAACATAAATTCAAGATATAAATTGATCAGGAAGAGACAAGAATGAATACCTTTGTCTGTATGTGGCAAGCACACTTGGCTAAGTAGGGAGCAAGTAATTGTTACTCTCTTTTGAATAAACAAGTTTTGGTCAATAATGGAGGTAAGGCATTGTACCTGATGAACTAAGAATAACCTCTGTCTAGAATAAAAAAAAAAGTGGTTTTTTTACAACTTTATGTATCTGTGTAAAGCAACACATAACTTAAACATCTTTCATCTGGAATTTATTCTTTGAAACACTCAATTTCCTTAGTTATTTTAGGCAGAAAAAGAAGAATGTATGCTTACACATAACTCTCTAGCTTAACTAAACAGCTCTCCATAAAATAATGCTTATTCATCCCTCAGGAACATATGTAAAATAGGCTTTTTTTACATAGGTTTTCCATGTATTCCCTCCAGGCCTGGGTGACAAAGAAATTATAACTCATAAATTTTTGCTAGGTGAAAATCCAAAAGGAATTATACATATTGCATGGTCCAGGATGTCTTTATTCTCATCTTCTTCCTCTCTTTTTGTCCCAGTACATAACCATAGGGATAAAAGAATTATTGGAAAGAAAGTGGATTGTGTTTGTCTTTTTTTAATTGCTACTGGAACTTGTATACATTCTTAGTTTTCAGCTTATAATATTTGAACTGAAATGACCTGAAACTGCAGAGTTTTCAGTTAATAAAAATCAACTATCTGGTGACAATCTGAAAGTGTCTATTAATAGAGTAAAATACAAACAATTTCCATACTGTATTTTATAACAAGCATTAGTTTGATCACTGCCCACAAGTTCTTCCACCAAGTCAAACACTGTATTGAACTAGATATACTTTACATATCACAATGCCTTTATCTCAGACAATTAGACTAGAAAGGCAAAGATTAGAAGAAAATATATATTATTGATTGTGTTTTATTCACAGATAAGAAATAAAAGATTGTTCACTAAATGGAAATAAATTTCAAGATATATAAAATTTCTATAACTGAGAGATGAACTGAAGGTAAAGTTCCTAATTTAGGACAGTAAGTCCTCTCGAGCTCGTATTGAGGCAACTGAAATTTAATATGGTCTTCAGTTAATCTTTTTACAACTTTCTCCTCAGTCACCAAAGCTGCTACCCATCTCTTATAGCTGTACTGTGCAAACTGTCAGAATGGGAAATAGAGAAAATTTTTCTCAGTACTTTTTTTCTGATCGCCTATATTTGTCTACAATCAAAGGCCTTTGAGCATAAATAAATAGCGTTTATTCTCTGTTATCATTGATTATATTTTTATCAAATAATCCCATTTGTTTATTTCTAGGGGAGAAGCTATATCATGTGCCACTAGTAACCTAATAAATAAGAGAAATGGCATGGCCCATGACATGACTAATGCAAAACCTTTTATTTATTTATTAATAATTACCAACTATGGTGAATAAAAATAGCAATACCATGTACTACTTATTGTTAGATTCCAAAGAGACTAAAAGGCCATAACTTTCAAATTATTCATTGAAAATATATTAACTTCTTATCTGTTGGGTAATTCCTACCCTACAGTGAAATGTTGTTTTAGATGTGATATGTCAGCAACAAATAATATAGCTTTACTGCAGAATTTTCTCTGGTATATCTGTAAGAGATTACATTGTTATGGCATAATATAAAACACAGGCATAAAATATACACTTATTTATAGTACCTGAAAGAAAGGGATTCATTTTCCTCCACAAACTGATTTCACCCTAAGTCCACACAGACAATTTTTGTTTTTTGACTGAAGAGAAACAAACACAATACAAATTACCCCCTGAAAGACTATTACTTCCAAAAGAGATATGGAAGCAGTTGTTAGAAAATTTCACTGCTATTATTGTTCTTATGCTGTCAGGAACAAATATAGCATGATCAAGCACAACTTTCAGCATTGTTTTGCACTCTTAAAGACTAAAAAGTGTTTGGTCTGGGTGGTATCTGAACAGAAAATATTACAAGAATATGTAATTACTCTTTGAGGTAGTAACAGTAATTCAGTAGTATAGAACAGAGTCTACACTGATCATGCATTTATGAACCATAGGAAATACATATAAAAATAGGCTCAGGGACTAATGCTCATTTAAAATCTACTGGGGTTCTGTTTAAATGTTGTTGGAGTCTTGACTTCTACTTTTCTGTCAAAATGTAGTTTGAATCAAGATGTTTGAATTGCTGAACAAATTGTACCAGAATTTTCTAAAATGATGACAACATGAATTTATTCCTAACCATATATTTTATTCTACTTTGTACCTGAAAAATTTTGTCCCGTCTGTGACTTCTGCAATTCCAGAAGTTACCATCTGTGGCAGTAGAACTTTGTCCTCTACCTGTTGAAATAGATGACTGAAGAATCAGGACAATAGTTTGCAAAACCTTTGGGATCTTAGGGCTTAAAAGTGCTCTTATAAATGGAAGTCATTATTATTTACCCATGGTGAGCTGAGATTTAGGACCAGAGTTGCAGGGAAGCTTCTGTATGTATTACTTTTTCAAGATGTCTTAGTTGAAGTTCAGTAGGTTCAGGTAGTTATCACGGAGCCATAGACTAACAAAAGAGAACATATCTGAGAATGTCGTTAAACTTCACTTGCAGGAAGTGTCTTACAAAGTCTTTCTCAGAGATCAAAACAGGAAAAACACTTAGAAATACACAGTGTGAGCAAAGACTGATGTCCTCTAAGAAAGGAAAGGCAAGTTTCACCATCTGCTTAGGTTTCTTTGAAGATAAGACTACCACAGGAGACAAAAATGGAATTCAATGGACGTCACATGTTCAGATTTCCAGAAAGGATTTGACGTAAGTCCAGCTCATGTGTTGCTCTTTTTTACTGCAAAGTGGCTCAAAAGCACATGGGCTAGCTGCCTGTTAGCGGTGTCTTACTGTTCAAAGCGCAGTGGAGAATGGAGGAGGGACGAGCTGAGCCCTGGGGGCATCTGGGCATACTAACTGCTGTGAAATGTCATGCATTGATGTTTCAAAGAGTAACATAAGTTGTATTTAACCCTATCTCTGCTGATTTCTAGTTCGATGGCCAAATTTCCTTCTGGAGCACAGATTTTCTTCTGAAATTCTTATTTTGATCTACAGGGTTTTTTTGTCTTACATGGGTTACATATTGTCAGCCATTGCCTTTAATATCTACTATAAATGTTGGGTTTGCCATTACAGAATTTATGTACAGAAGATGCTGCTTCACAGCAATGTTTAAAAGTTTGTGTACTTTTATAATCAGAGTAAGAGAGGACCCATCCAAGATACAATGAAGTCAATGGAAAAGTTCCCATGGATTTTCATAGGTCACTAGACTGACATGAACTTCAAGTTACTATTCTCTTGTAGAAGGAATAAAGCTAAACGTGACCAATTTTAGAGCTTAAAGACCCTATCTCTTCAAACACATTACATCTTTGTGTATATTTGTTCAATTAATTCCCAAGTTTTGTAGGTAACAGACCAGATGTGTTAATGACTTTCCTTGGGAAGGAATGCTTGCACTGATGCTTCAACTTGCTTTTCCTCCCACATGACTTCAAAGAGGAACAAGCAATACTCAGTTGTCTCACAGAAAATAGTCCACACATGCAAGTAATCCAGAGCCTGGTGCCTACGTGTCTGCCAGTCTATTGAATATTAATTGCTAGAGCAGGTTATGATGTGATTCATTACGGATTAAATAAAAGCGTTGCGTTATGTTGTGAGCATCCCTTCATGATACCTTTACAGTCCTGAATAAAGGAGTCTGCATATGCAAAAAGCTTTGGAGAAGGTAATCTTTGGAGATCCTTTTAATCACACCTTTTTGTAAGTCATTACAAGGTCTATGAACCTAAATATTTTCGATTATTTAGCTTTTCCTGACAAAAATTCTATCAAATGCATTCACTTATCTGTGTTAAATTGAACTTTTACTGACATTTGATATATATAGCAAAGATTTGGGCCTTACTTCTGGACATAAAAGTCTTTCTGATGAGGCAGTTCCTTGTCATCTTCTGTAAATGTACTGTTTAACTACAGTCATTATTATGAGATGAATAACTTCATAAAACCTTCTGTAAAAGATAATATAAAAATAATATTTAAAACCCAAAAAGGGTTAAAATCTTTTTTTCAGGGCCTAAAAGATTTCTCAGAGCCTGGAAATCAATAATAATTTATGTCAGTCAAATTGTATCAGTCATATTTGACAGAATAAAAAGCCCTATGAACAATTTAGATGAAATATGCTTTTTCTTTCTTTATATGGTCTCCTTTTCAACAGTTAAAGTTATTTTATTGCATTATACATTCTTATTTAGGTGCTCCTCAGAAACATTCAGGTCATCAAAAATAATCTGTAAACCCCTTAGAATTCATGTTCCAAGACACTGAAATAGTTCTAAGAACTTTTGTGCCTTTTTCTTCACTGTTTGAAAAAAAAAAAAAAGGAAAGAAAAGAAAACAATTATATAAATAAATAATGAACACAGTTTACAAAATAAAATTTGCAATATCTTAAAGAGCTCAGTACATTCAGAGTTATCAGATTATCTCTATTGTGGTCCACAACTGCAGGTACAGAAGTACATCTTGATTCTAAGCATGAAACCAGTAGTTTTCTTAAAGTTAACATTTCTGCTTATGTGACTCAAATTTACACTTATGTGATCTGTTTGCTCTGTAAGATCCATTCTTTTTATCATAATTTTGTGCAGTAGCCAATAGTATGAGTAAGTAATGACTGTGATTGCAAACATTGGAGACTAAATAGCACATTTTTTGTGTGTGTAATATTACCTTAATTCTCATAATCTTATGAAAGTTTGGCATGAGAACACTGAAGAGAAAAAAACATCTTGATGCCTTTGCACCATGTGAGCACCATGCCCTTGGGACATTTTGAGCAGCCTCTAACACATCGTGGCTCAGAGCACCAATTTATGGAACTAGTTTTTTCAATTGATAGCTTGGAGTTGTTATTTAAAAACAATCGGTGAATTGAATGGCACTGGAATAACTGTGTTAGTTAAGTTTACTGTTTTTCTAAGTTATTAATAATATTTCTTTCCAAGATTTATTGTAGTAAAGCACCTACATCCTCATGAAAATGTTTTAATTAAAACATATGAAATGTGCAGTGTACAACTGTTAGCTGCTCTTTGTATCTGGAATTCTGAACAAATTGTGTTAAAACACAGTTCAGCACCAATTTTTCAAAGACACCTGAAAAAGCTAAACAGGCTTTAAAAAGCGCTTGCAGCTTGTGTCTTCACAATAGTCACTACTACAAAATCTACTCAAGAAAGTGAGAAAATGTTTGAGTAGGTCACTTATTCTAGTTTCTTTTTAGCACAGCTGAACTACTTTCAGTCCCCATAATAACTAGCTCAAGTGAGACTTTAGTGAATCATAAAAAAAATGTTTTCTTATGCAATTAAAAGTCTTTTTTCAAAATTGGATTCAGATTTTAATTTTCCTAAATATTCACAGAAATTCAGTTCCTTAAATATGAAATAGTGGCGTTAAAAAAAATGAAAAAAATAATGGAAAAAGGAAACACCTACATAGTTTTAGAGATTTTCATAGAAAACTACATTGAGAGTGTACAGATTTGGGACATTAATTGCTATAGCAATCAGAAATAATATTAAAGGGTGATACATCTCACCAGAATTATTTTTATTAACTTTATATCTGCCTTGGTCATATACATGGTGATAATTGTAGTCCTTTTGTTTAATTGCCTATTGAAAGCTTATTTTTTTTCCAAATGTTATTTAAATGTGTAAGCTCAGTGGATTTATCATATCTGAGCTAAATATAGACAAAGGTAATTTGTGACTGAATAAGATTTTGCAAAAATCTGCATACTGAGGTAATTACCATCCTCCTGATGAATTGAATGAATGTTTTTCCTTATGAATATACATATGTTATTATTGAGTCTCCCTAAAAAGCTACAGTTGGTCATATGAATCCAGCTTTCCTTCTTCAGACTCCAGATACTGAATACTCTTGAAAAAGAAAATCAAAATCTTGCCATACATGTGGGTTGTTTTTTTTTCATTTTTCATGAATTAAAATATTTCTAGGAAAATTTCTTCAAATATATTTCCAATGTTTATTTTTGTGAATTTATTTGGTGAGATAGTCAAAGCTCAGAAATCAATTTCTATCCACAAAGTAATTGTGTATTGGAAACACAATTACTGGAAATATTGAAAAAAAATAAAAAGGATTCAATAGATATTTTACAGTACTTGGCATTTGGAAGAACATTCTTTGCTAAATCCGAGCTTCTGATCATTGCAGAATTTACACCAAAAACCTAGTACCTTTTAATCTAATTCTCTGCATATATCGTGACCATTAAATTCTATCAACTAGAAATATATTGTAGGTTTTAAATGAGTAAAATGGGAAAAAAAAAAAGACTGGTAAAAAAATAATATTGACAAGAGAGAAAACACAGTAATTATTATGATCTTACACTCTTTTACCACTTCAGCTGTCCTGATTCCAGCTTGAAAATCTTAAATTCTGCTGTCTGTGGTTTTAACTATTTTATCTAATACACACAACTTTTACCAGTTACATGAAGATAAGAAAACAAGACCATGAATCTTCCTTCTTCTCTACTGATGGTATAACAACATAGCTGTACATGTAAGTAAGCAACCACTTCATACTATAATGCATTGCACTGCTTTTCTCACATGGCTTAATAGTGCTTTTCCCGCTTACCATTGCATGTTTCTCTCTTAGCAGCTTTTTCAATAGGTCTCTCACTGCTCTGCTCCTCATTTTGTATCAAGCTGTGCCATATAGGAAATGTATTGCATTATCTTAGGATAGCACTGTATTTTTCGCTCTTATTTTAACTCCAATATCATAACTGACAGTAACAGTGCCTCTATTTACAGCTTCATAGCACTCTTAAAAATGGAGAGGTTTGTTACCTCTTTTTCAGAGGTTTCTATTTAACAGACAATTATCAGTAGCTCACCCAAACGGAAACACTTCAGAATTCAACTGCAATTGCTGAAATGGCAAAGTAGTCCTGGTGTATCTCCAATAACAGATTGTGAGGATTAGACACATCTTTGTTATTGTTTAAGAGACTAACATTCAGGAGCCTCAGCAGTGAACAACAATCAGATAACTTTAAAGTAATGTCAGAACAGAGAATTACAAACAATGAAATGGTGAGGCCCAGATCCTCAAAGATATTTAGATGAATAATTGCCATTGAGATCTGTCACAGACTAATTCTTAAATCTTTACCACAGTTTATCCTTTCTGTTTATCAGTTACCTAACAGCAAAATAAAGAGAGTGAATGAAATGTTTGTAAATCATAGGAAGACAAAATACCACCTAAACATAAGATATGAAATGGAGGAACCTCTTTTGTTTATCCTAACAAAATATACTAGAGGGATGCTCCCTAATAAATTTCCTTAAGTCTGAAGTACTCCAAGTAGAGCATCTCTGACCTTTTATATTTTTCACCAGGATTTTTTTAACCATATAAGTAATCTGTAAACACATATAGTGTCTTGTATTTGGTGTGCCAAATGATGAATTTTTGTCTGTGGACTTCTCTATACTGAGACAAATCTTTAACTCAAGTCGATGCCATTAACCTGGTGAGTGTGCACTACAGCATAATGAGACCACCTTGACCCAGGGACATGGTAGAACCCTGTGAGATGCCTTCTTATCAGAAAACCCAGATCTAAGGAAAACAATACACAAAGGTAATATCTGTAGCAGAAAAGCCTTGCTATTTGAAGGTGATTTTTAGAATTCTGTTGAATGTATTGGGAACTTGGATAATAAACTGAGAGTGAAAAACTGGAGAAAGTTAATGTTAACTGAGATTAGTCCCACTGTAGAAATCAATTCCTTTAATCTGCTCCTTAAATTATATTATAAGGACTCTTCTGTAAAATACACCATCCCAAGTATCTTTAAAAGCTCATATAAATAAAAAAACCCCCAAAACTAAGGTACATAAAAGATGATTCTTTGAAAAAGAATATCTTCATATCATAATGAGTTTATTGACTTTAATTTTCATATATCCCCTTTAAAAAGAAACAAAAATCTTTAAAAAAAGAGAATAAATATTCAAAGTTTCATTAATATAGTCAGCCTTTACTGAATATTAATTTAATGAGGTACATGGCATTAGATTTTTCTTGATGTATGATTGAAGTTAAAAACCACCAAAGCAACTACTTCCTGAGAGAGGAGTCAAAGGAAGATGTTCTGATGTCAGTCGCTGTGCACTGAGAGGGCTTCTGCAATGCTTTGTGATGGAAAGGCCACACTGCGCTATTCCCTACCCATCCTTAGTTCTCAGGACTAAAATAGTGTGATTTTGACTAGAAAGGTGATTAACAATGAAAATTTTTCTTAAAGCATGTTACAAAATTATTCAAAACCATTCAGTGCTTTTTGATTTACTTAGAATAAGAATGAGCAAGACATTTATAACAAACTGATTGTGCATTTGTAGCCTCAGCTGCGTTGTGTGTCAGCCTCATTTTGTGCAACAGTCTGCAGTGAAGGGCATTTTCAATGCTCCGGGGAAGTTCTACACTAGGAAACCAAGAGGGTAATTGAACCAGACATGCCAATTAGCATTTTCTCTCAGAACATGTTTACTGTCATTGTCTGTGCTGCTAAAGGCCAATGTCAGTGAACTGACCATAGAGCCCTCCCGAACACTAAAACTGAGCCATCTTGCACCTACTTGTCAATGCCACTGAAATCCCTGATTTCTGGTATTGACTCTTCCTTCAGCTCCCCCGACATGACCAGAGAAGACATCACCATGTATGACAAAAATTAGTTGTTCAAACATTAGTAACCAATCAGTACTAGCTAAGATAAAAGATTGTTTGGATTACTTTCCAAATGCTATTGGAAAATCATATAATAGACTCACCTAGGAGAATCTCAAAAGATAAAGCAAGTCTAGAATACTCCACCTTTCAAATATTGGTTACAATATTTGCTGTATTTTCTCATTCTGATGTCATTGTCACCTGTCACCTCCTTTTTTTTCTCTATTTCCTTTTCTTATTTAAAGTGCCTTTGAAATAATTGCATTTTTAAATTTTTTTTGACTGATGAAGAGATGAAGGACAGGAAAAAGAGCTGACGTTATCCTTCTTACAGAAATCAAAATGAGATTTATTGCTTCAAATATTCATTGTATTACCTTAGGCTGTGTTATAAATGCACCTGCATTAGCAGCTGCATGTCATCAGAGATCATGAGCAATTTGTTCTACAATAAAACTGGAAAAGTACAATCACTGTTAAATAACACCTGTGGAAATCAAGGTGACACTGGTAATTTTGTAAGAAGGTCTTTTTGTTATCAATGCATTTTAGGTAATGGAATGTAACTGGGAATACATGTATAAACAGCTCCTAAATCAGCCAAGAATTTTTGATATCATAAATGGAGAGAGCAGAACTTGAATAGTACAGAACTGAAGGCACACTGAATAATAAACTCTTCTTGTGTTTCCTCCCGTCAAAGAAGAGGAAAAGGAATAACTACTGAGGAATCTGAATAACAATCTAGTAAATTGGACCATGTATTAAAAAATTATTTAAAATTATTAAATTAACCAAAATACTGACAACATAAAAGCATTCTTAGTCTACAACTAGTAGATTAGATAGTGTTCTAAAATAACATAGTATTCAAAGCTGACAGATTCAGTTATGTTAGTAACTAATGAATTAGATTTCTTACATTCTTTTGTATATGTAACCATATAAAACTGAAAAGCCAATTTAGTTATGCCAAGCTAAATGAAGAAAAAATAATCATATATTTTCCAGGGGAAAAAAGGATGTTTAATTCCTCTGTTTAACCACAAACTGCTGATAAAGAGAAGGTAGGCTAGCGATGGCCACCTGACCTTGAAACATCCACTGTTTCTATTACAGGAGAATGCTTTCTCTTCTTTAAAAATTGTAAGAGGAGAATAACAATATTCAGATTCCAGATCTTTTGATCCTTGGAATGTATTCAATGCACTTTTGAGATAAACCTTAAGGGCTTCAACAAATCAGATTCTGTAGGACAGTCCATGTAAAATCAAAGTGTGTGTGTGTGTGTAGGTGCATGCATGTGTGTATCTGTGTGACTGTGTCTTCCTTTTATAAAAAAACCTGGAGGCCTTTTTAAAACTTAAGGTATTTTGAAACAAGATGAAAAGAAAAAACAAAGGTAATAGTTCCTATCTGTAGGGATTATGTCTGTAAAGTCATACAGACTTTCAAAATTCAAGGTTATAAAAAATTTTCAGAAATGGAAAGCACAGCTCTTATTAAGGTATACTTATTTATACCACGCAGTATCTTACTGCACAGAGAACTGTAGGCAGATATGTAAATTTTTGTGTAAATTAGTCTTCAGAGGATACAAAGCACTTGTTTTATGAGGTAAACATTGCTAACTAAAATCCATTTAAAGGAATGAATTTGTAAAAGATTTTTAGAAAGAATGTGAAGAACGCCTAATTCCTTCCAATCCAAGGGTGTGATCTGGGGGCTGGGGCTGGGGAGAAAACTAAAACCACACCTAATTTCTCAATGAGATTTATGTAAAAAAACTTTAAAAATGCATTTGTAAAACATTATTGAAATAATATCAGAAACCTGGAAACAGAGTTCCAGATATGAGCTAACATTAATTTTAAAAGAGTATTCCACTCATTCTATGTCATGTATTATACACAATGCCAACTCCTTTCAGATAGATCAGTACCTCCAGCAGATGACAACTGTGTAAGCACATAGAAATGAGAGTCTATATGTGTTGGCCATAAGAAATTCCTTACTCTTTTTCATGGTTCCAGAGGTAATGCTTTAATAGAACTAACAGTTGTGAAACATTTACAAACACTTTGCGCTGAAAGTCAGCATGATTCTCTTTCAAGAATTTACAAGTAGCTCCTGGTCTAGGAATTCACAGGTCCGGACATAGCTTTCTATATCTGTGCTCAGAGCCCTGCAGAACTCTGCTGAGGAGGAACAAGGATCAGAATAGCACTCAGCCATGGTTCAGGCCAGAATATGCCATTAATTTTTTCCTGCTGTCTTTTTGAGACTCACAGATGTTTGTTTCCATCTCCTTTATGCTACCTGAAATTCAACGGCTATGAAAAAGGCGGAATGGTGTGATTTTGTTTTCAAATAACAGCTTAGGTTTCTTAAAATACCTATACAGCTAGAATTAAGCTATATATTTTATGTTCACTAATGTGTAAACCATTCCAGAGGACAAACACTCTCTTCTGGTGATGTTTTTAATCTATTACTCTTTTAAATTAGAAGTGCACTGTAAAATATCACATTCAGTATTTTTTTCTAAACAAGAAGAGCTGGAAACATGTAAAGATAAGCATAAGCTTTCAGATACTCAGTGATTTATTGCAACCAGATCCACTTTTAATAGGTCTAACAATCACTATTTAAAGAAAAATATCCTAGTATTAGAAAGTATTTTTTTTTAGAGCTGTGAAGTATTATTCAGTCTATAGAATGATTATCAGCACCCAGCCACTGCTATGCCACCAATCTCTTCTTTTATAAATATTTTTCTTTACTACCACACACCATTTCAGGACCTGAGTTTCAGCATCAAACATTTTTTTGTGGAACACGTCCCAGAGTCCATCGTCTCACTCCCTTCATATCTCTTAAATATTCAGTCTTTAGCTTCTGCTGCAAATTGATTTCTCTCATGTCTATATGATCCATGGACCATGTTAAATTCTTCTCAGGCTTTAAAGCTGGATTTAAGGGCACAGAATTAAAGTCAAGTGCAGGCTAAGAAATATGAATAAATAAATCAGAAATTTTAAATCACCAATGACCTAGTGTCAAATGCTTTTGTCTTTTAAAACATTATTTTTACATGAAAATCTTTATCATACATAAACATACTCTTACTTTCTGTTTTTGTAACATGATCTTTTACAAATATAAGAGGCTAAAAACAGAAATAGAGCCAAAGATTTGTTTTCTCATTGTCAGTCTTGATGTCAATGACAAATCTCAGAAGATCCTGGGAAATTACATTTTTCTTTTTATTCTTTAAAGAAAAAAAATCTTTTTGATTTGAAAGTCTTGGTATGGAAGCATAAAAGGACTAATGAAAAATGTAAAATTATATGCATTCAACCCATAAGCCATATGCTTCCTAAAAAATTTCACTTTTCATGCATCAGTAAATACGAGTAAGAAAACACTTGCAATATTTTTTTTCTAGATTAAATAGAGAGATGTCTCTGAATGGAGTGAAAACTTCAAAGAGAAGCACTTAAGGCAGATTTCTATCACAAAAGAATACTCAAAGAACCCCATATCCCATTCAACACACCAAACTGATTCTGACATCAGTCATTCTGCCAGATATGATGTAGTAAGATATTTGGTTATTTTGCTTTTAAATCCACTGAGTGGAAATAATAAAATATTTCCACCACTAGGCTATTAATGGAGAAAAGTTGTGTCAAATATCACTAGAAAACAAATAAGGGAATGCTTGACTTTTAATATAGGCATTTATGTACCATTTTGTCATGTATTTCTAGTCTCTATATATGAATTGTCATAGAATAAAAGACTAGCAGATTTTGGAAGATCATACATGGAGATATTAAATTGTGCTCATGTGGTGTGTTTTTTGTTTTTTTGGGGTTTTTTTTTGACCCTGGTTCCTTCATCAGAAGACCATAAAAAGTGAAATTTCAAGTAAATGCAATACTCAGCACCTGAAGGACTGCTCAGGATTTTTTCCAAATCAGGTTCAGTAAGTTTACAGAAATGAGAGTGAAATAAATTGAAAACATTCTATTCTCGGTCTTCAGCTATTATGAATTTATACAGCTCCAGAAAAGTCAGTGAACTTGAATTATCTATTTTAAAATATATGAAAAATAAATAATGTAATTTTTATAGCTGTAATATTGTCAGCGTTTAAAGAGCAAGAAGTTTTGACTTCCAGAGCTAAAGGCTAAGAATACAATCCAGCTTGGAACACAGCATGCAGTTTACCATAAATATAATAGTGTAGTTTTTGGAATTCCAAATTTATACTAACATATTACCCAAAAATATATTGCAGTTGGAAACACTGTAAGAGAAAAAATCTTGAGTAATTTGGAAGAACAGGGAAATGTCTGTTTCAGAGCAGTTTCAATCAAAGTACCTTGTGACGCCATCTGACCTATTTTCTATTTTCTGTATGATGTATTTTACTGCATTATGATTACAACTGGTGAATAGAATTCAAAGCAGTCTCAAATGGAGGCTGTATTTGAAATTGGAATAAAGAATGTAGATCAACACTGGATATGTGTTGCTGTTTTCATAATGTGTTTGACTGGAGCTTTCGATCAAAATGTAAAAAAATTGTAGGAAATTTTAAATACAATTATAAATCTCAAATATGAATTTTCACCCTCCTTTAAATGACAGGTTCCTAACCCATCTCATCCCCTTTCACATCCTTTTTCACCTTCATATGTTTGCTGCTAATTAACTGTCATCTTTCTACCATGTTCCACAACATTCAGTCAATGTCAGCAACTAACCTTATGCTCTGTTGCTGCTTATAGATTAATTTACTGAGCCATCTGTCTGTTTTCTTTACCCTAAGTATTTCCACACTGTGTGATATTTTAATAAGCTAAAGCAAGTCAATCTAAAATATTGTTTTAATCTATGAAAGATGCAATGATTTGTCTGGAAATTGTAGCTGGCTTCATGAAAACATGATCAATGGTATCATGATGATGATCTCTCACTTGAGACAGAAGGCACTAATCAACTTTTTATTATCTTTATTTCTATTTCTATTTTAATTTCTTTATTATTTCTTTTTTTTTCTTCTTTTTTTTTTTCAGTCATGTCCTGTCTTTCTCTCTCTGTTTCCACATAGTAGGGGATATTATAGGAGAATTCTAATCATACTATACTAAAGAATAATCAAGTTGTCGTGAAAAAGAAAAAAAAAAACAAAACCAAAACCAAAACCAAACAAGAATAAAACCCACATAATGTAATTTAGGCACGGACAACTAGAAAAAACACAAGTCTTGTCAGTCTCTGCTGAATGAGATTGTACAGAAGTCATTTAACAAAGCTTTGTAAAAGGAAGTATTCAGCTACGTAATCTTAAAGAGCCTGAATTCCAGACAGACACTGTACATAAGCTGATGATGTGTGCAATGTAACAATGTGACTGAATAGTAATAGCTGCTCCCAGGAAGGCATGTATCTGGATAAATACTAAAATTCTTTATAAAACTTAACAGCTCAAAAAAACCCCCAAACCCTCAAAACACTGCCCAAATAATGACACAACTGGATCTCAGAGGTACACAGTTATATGAAATTGCCTGGGAAACTAGGAAACTTATTCTACATTTTCTTAATCCCTTTTTTCAATTGCAATTCACTCTCCTTCCTGTTATGCTGTACACTTTGTGACACAAAAAAAGCTGTGTTGCAAATAAAGAAATAAAAAAAATTATCTAGGCTGAAACTAAGTATTTAGAAGTAAGTCTGCCACTCAAAAATAATCCCCTTGAGACTTTTTTCACTGGGATGACCTCTCTAACACTGCATTGGACACATCCATTTATTATGGACTATGGTAAATTTGAGAATACCTTTCAGAAATACAATGGAAGAAAACAAATGCCTACATTAACATTAATTTCTGCTAAATGAGAAAACCAATGAGAGCAATGGACTAGATACACAAAAGAACTTCAATCTTCAATGTGAAAGAATATAAGAACAAATTATATACACCTCTGTCAGGATGTCATAGGTAGAGCTTGTTCTGCCTTGATGCTGAATGAGTGGATATGTACTAGACAACCTTTAAGATTACTTCAGGACTATATTCTATGATAGCATCAATGATCGGAATATTCAACCTTGAGACTCCACATTTTATAATGGCACTAGATACAAAATAAAATACAAAAATAAAAATTGGCAACTACTTGAAGATCTTGTAGTAACATTTGCGTGGTTTCAATATTCTCTTTGCATGGTTATATTCCAGTTATAACCTAGGATAGCATCGAGGTACTAAATAATTCTGCAATGTTTTTTGAGTTATACTAGTTTTCAATTGTTGCAGTCATGATCTTGCAGCCACATGGAGTACAGATACAAGACAGAAAAAATCTACCAGAAGAAAGGGGTTGTGTTTTGGTTTGTTTGTTTATACAACACCCATACAGTTGGATCAAAAAAAAGCTTCCAAGGTCACAGTACTTTACTCAGGTTTGACAAGAATGAGAAAAATCCAGACTGAACACAGAACAATACACTACTGTTCTTAGCTTAACCTGCCTATTTTAGATAATGAAAGAGGAAGGATTGAAGAACACCACCAGAAAAGAGAAGTGTGTTATCAAGGAGATAAGTGTTACATTGTTAACTCACTTGGAAAAGAGAGAAAAGAGGTTCCCGAACTTGTATAACAGAGATGAATCAGAGAGAGAATTGTATTGGAATATAAAAACTGATGTTAATTCTATGGAATTCAAGATTTCTAGCTTCCAGATCTATAAAAGCTTCATTTCCCAAGTTCATTTTTGGAAGTATTTTAAAAAGGTTCCCTTGAGAATCAGGACTGGAGGAGTCAGAGATAAAATAATTCTGTAGAAAATGTTCCCCCTGTGGTGGTTAGCCCTGATTGCCTGCATGGTTCACTTTGGTGCACAGAGTTATTTCACCTGTAATGTCAGAAAGAAGTTGAGCCTATAACACCAATAAGATTTTACAGGAAACATACTTTTTATAGGAATTGTTACTTTAAATTTCTTTATTCTACCATCTTACTCTTGTATTAAGAGAATAATAAAATTGTGGAGGAGAACACAGATCTTTTAAAATATGGCAAATTAAACAGAAGCTATATATTTTAGGTTTTTTTATTTTTCTGTTATTTATTTAGAATTGAGCCATGAAATTATAAGTTTAGGAGAACACTAGGGCATCTTTTCCTTGTATCTTCATTTCAAACACATAAAGCTACAAATTCTAAAGACTACAGGAAAGATAGGATTGACTCTTCTGATGTTGATCCATTCCCCAGCTTCAGATCAAGTCTGAAATGCCCTCTCAGTAATTCCTGCCCATTAACAGAATCTAATCTTTCATTCAGCAAAATTTATTCAAAACAGTTCAATGGGTTTCCTTTGTAGAGTTTCAAATACAGTATTACAGGGGGAGCATTAGCATCATTGAGTTAAATTCTGAATCTATTTTTCCTCTTGCTTATATTTTTTCTTTCCAATCTTTGTTGTAAATGCAATGGATGAAAACCAAATTCAACACTGTAAGCAAAAAAGAAGTATCTTTGCAGCAATCCTTTTGAAAGGAGTTGTGCTATGAATTTTGTCCTTTTTTGTTCATTTCCAACCAAGTGTGTATGTATCTTGTTAACATTTAAGATGCTCAGTCTGACCTTCCTTAAAATAGTTTCAGTGACAGAAATCATGTTTCAAATGGCTTGACCCCCACATCATCTTGAAAGTGTAATTATGGGAGCTTAATGAGAACAAAGCTTAAATTAATTGCATTTTTGTTATTCTTGGTGTCCTTTTTAGGGTCTTAGTTTGATTTTAATAACATACAGTAGGTGATTCATTAGCAAGCTTTTCTGTTTGTCATGTACCTTCTTTTTTCAGTGCTTCCTTCAGAACTTGTGCATTATGTCTTTTTTTGAATGAGATAAAGTATATGTAACATCAGCCATTGCCAAAGTTTTACTTATTTCACCTCTCATCTTCTGGGTGTGGAAAAAGTACTCATCAGTCCTTTCTGATGAGAGAACATAGTCAGTGGTTCATCTGAATTCATTCACCTAATACGCCTCATCTTAAGCTAAAGCAAATAGAGAGTGTGGCCCTTTGTGATTTCACAAGGCGGAGTTGTAAGGGAAGTGGTTTCTACAACCACATCAAATGCTTCTGAAAGAAAGGCATGTTTCAATTGTCCCAGTGTTTATTTTTATTTGAAAAAAAAAGCTTAGACATAAAATCCCAGCCCATTTGGCTTAAACTTTCACTACTGTAAATTACTATAAGCAAAAATCAAAATTTATTAATTTTTATATTCCCTATTGCCAGATGTTGATGCTCTTCAGTATTTGAATTTCCTATAAACATTTCTGTGTTAACAAAACCTGAGTTTCAATTGCATATGCATATATTTCTGTTTTCGTTTTAAATCCTTAAGTTAACCAAAATATATAATTAATTCAGTCTGAAAATCAAAATCCTTCTTGACTGTAATATTTCAGTGCTTTCAATAATTTTTTCTATATTTATTTTTTTTAGAATTAAAAAAATAAATATTTCCATATCCCAAGAATGAGACAAAGAAATAAAATAACAAATGAGCTAGATATAAAACTGTAATAATTAAGCTGTTGAATGGGTTAATAGTACTATAGACTATTTGAATTCTCTTGAACATTTAAACTGAAAATTAACTGTGGTTAATCAGAAATCTTAAAAATAGCTGAAGACACATTTAGATTTATTTTCCATTAAAAAATACATAGCCAATTAAAAACTATGATGAAAAGATTGTTATATATATACATAAAACATCCTTAAAACATCACTCTTTGTCATCTGGGTTTCTGTAGCCAGTTAGTAATTGGTGTTTCCTGGAAAAATACTAAATTCTATGAATTTCTGCAATTTAAGTCCTACTTGTATTTTTAACTGCCATTTTCAATGCCATTTTAAATCATTGTGGAAAGTATAGAGAGAAGATAATTTCTATTTTTTTAGAACTCTCTGTACTTAAACATTGAAGATACTTTGAAGTACCCATCTTTCCTACCATTTATGGTGGGTTTTTTTAACAAACACGCCTTTGAGTAAAGGTAATAAACACCAGAGCATTGAACATAATGTGAATTCTCAGAGGAGAACCTACATAGTTTTTCAAATTCATGACACACCTAAAATTTCGCACTTTTCTAGGTGTTTTACTGAAAGGAATCTATTCATAAACTTTCTTTGTTAAGTTGCTACATTTACTCGGATTGAAGAACTGAGAATTGCGTGTGCGTTTTTATCGTAGGTCTCTTCTTACAAAGACATAGAGTTGAGTCCAATAACTGGAAAAGGATTATAAAAATAGAATTCTTTTGTGTAGCTAGGGATTCTTTCATCAAGACTTATATTTAAGATACATATACCATAAGTCTCAGAGGTCAAACTCAGGTGAAATAGAAAGAATGGCAGAAGAGAGATCTGAAGCAGAAGAATGAAGGTCCTTTAAGGACTGCCGATCTTGATGAAAAACTAACAAAAATCAGGTTGGAATAATGTGTCAGGCAGAGACATTAGCCAAGCAGAATCTTCCTGCTAATTAGGAAATATGGTGTCATAATCAGTCATCCTGCAACACACTGATTGTGGACCAAGTTTTCAGGTTTTTTTCTACCACTGCATAATTACCTGAATAATGTATAAACGGGTAACTTTCTAGATATGTGAGAAATTGTAATTGAAAACTGACAGATTGGATGTCATTAGTAATATTAACCAAATACTACATACTTCTTATAATTGGCATAAAATATACCTTTTTTATGACTAAAGGATATATAACTGTCATGTACTTGACCATCAGTTCTATAGTAGAAACTGATTTGATTTGATGAATTTTGATTTCATTTTCATCATATTAAAATTAGTAAAATATTTTCAAGGAGGTCAGTATTTGGATACAAGTCAAGACAGCAGGAAAAAGAACTAGATCATGTAAATAGTGGCTCTCTCTTTGTGTGCAAACAATAAAATGGTCATCAGATTAATTACTAGATTAATACATTTTGTAGATGAGAAAAAGTGCTTAGTGACGTCTGCTAAGATTAGAGCTGTGTTCTATACTTATTTCTTTTAGGGTTGTTCAAATTAGGAAATTTGCTTGAAGCCTAAAAGTTATCCTATTTTTATATAAACACTATAAGTGAAAATATCCTGTGTTCTAACACTAAAAAAAAATCCATACTTTTATTTTTCCTCAATGTCTGTTAGCAGAAATATAATTTCATGACTTGGTACCTCAGTATCCTGTGAGTAGAGAAAGACAATGATTACCTCAAATGGTTGTTTAGAGGCCTAATTATATGTTCTTTGTATCATTCAGAAATCCTCAGAGGAAAACAATTAGAGTGTTCATATGAAAAATAACACTAATTAATTTGTCATTGAAAAATTACATGATTATCTGGCATATTACAAATATAATTGCACCCACTACTATTTTTAAGACTTCCTTTCAATTTGCATGGAATTTCACACCTGAGAAAGAAAAATGTTCTCCTAACTGAATCATCAATTCTATGAGTAATTCGGCAAAATGACTTTGTGCACAATACATCACTAGGCTTTATTTTCCTGTGTGCACTTTCATTCACTAAAGGGACAGCCTTGTCTGTAAACTGGAGAGACATGGATCTGATGGGTGCACCACTTGGTGAATAAGGAATTGGTTGGAAGGTGACACTCAAAGAGCTGGATTCAATGTCCAAGTGGATATCAAATACGAGAACTAAACCTGAAAAGTGACATCACATCTCAGTGTCTTCTGATAGATCATAGAAACATATTCCCTTCCTTCCTGCAACTGACTTTCAACTTTCATTACATCTTTTTTTTATTTTCTACCCAGAGGTTCAGAAAATTTTTTATATTTAACAAATTTTTTTTCTAGCAAAGAAACTATGTTACCTCCTTCAGCTAAAGTGGTATTTATGCTCTGCTCAATACCACAAGGCTTTTTATTTTACGAAGTTCTTCTGAAAATCATCCTAATATAAGACTTGGAGAGCATTTTGCATGACTGTATATCAGCTGTGGTAGACATATTCAGGAAATACTCATCTGAGCTGCATAGGTAGTTTAGAAGTTCTACTGCTCCTTAACCCCAACCAAGATTAAGGGTACAGGTCAACAAAGTATTCCCAAAATAATGAAAAAAGTGGTTTTTTTCTCATCATAGGTCACTATATAAAGGAAGTCAATGCTGTAATTATGCAGATGCTTTGCCATTTCTGTCAATTGATGGCACATAGCAAAATAACAGCATTAAGGCATTGTGAAAGGCAGTTCTGTGAGTTAAATAGCAGGAGCAAAATTTGGTGTCTGTATTATTTCCTTCAGTACCTGTGAACTGTTATGAATATATGCTGATTTTTAAAAAAATATTAATGTCTCAGATCATGGTATAACATTTGAGATTTAGTGAGGATATTTCATATGGTTTTAGTCTAAAGCACTGCTAAAGATGACAGTGGTACTAAGACAAAGCAAGGTGGGGTGAGGTAGAATTTTACCTTTGAAGATTTTGTAATAGCAGCAACACTTCTGTAAGAATCTTCTTGATGCATAAGGTTAGATGCTGTCTCAAATGCCAACTTCTACAGATGTTTAATTAATTCCGTTTTTATTTGTGGTCTCGTGTAGAACCTCAACCAAACCTATATTCATTAATTTCAGGTAGGAATCAGATATAGTTTTAGCAAGGACAGCTATTTCTTTACAGCAAAAAAAGTTGAAGAAATTCAGGTTCATAACTATAATTCTGAAACCATTATTAAGCACAATTACTGACTGCTATATTAATTGTGGGAATTTGTTCAGGCTTACTGTAAAATTTATGAGGTACGAAATCTAAAATGAAAGAAAGTCTGCTGGAAAAAAATTATGACTAATTCAACATATTCAAATTTTTATCAGGTTGCAGACTGGGCTAATGAGGATTGGTTGCCCTTGAAGGACATGAAGAATGCTCTTCCCTTTCTCATAAAACACATCACTTCTTTAGTACCTCAGGAAGTGGCTCTGGCCCATTGATTTTCTTCATGTTGCCCAGGTAGGATTATACAGTACTAGTCTCCTTGTATAATAGTGAAGACAGAAGTATTCTACTGAGCAACGAAATAAATATAATTCTGTTGTTAAGCATCCTTCTACCTATGTAATGAATTTACATAATATCTGAGCATTGTAGAAATATCTTTGGAGGCATATGCCTTAGAAGAACCTATGAGAGGGCTAGATGGGGCTAAAAAGGAGTTGTTAAATATCAGCTAGAGGTAGATCGCTGCTCTGAAGTATCCAAATACAAACATTTCAATGTAAATAAAAAATTGACATTAGTGATTCACATATGCTTCATAACCTTTTAGCTCATTATAGGATGCCACATTGATCTACTGCCTCTGAAATTATTTCAAGTTTAAATACTACCTTTGCATTTAAGCTATGGCATTACTTCAAATTACTTTACTAACCACATTTGGTATCTCATAAATTCAGAAGACAGGTAAAATGGAGAAGTTTTACGAAGCATAAGCTCAAGTGTCTTTGATAATGAAATTATTTCCTTCTAAGTTCTTGCTTATACAGCTGCCTCAGAAAAGGGTGGCCAAAAAAATTTGAAACAACCAAGCAGCAATACAGCAGTTCTAGCAGCTCCAGTCATATAAACACTTTACTGAATCATACTTTTGTGTGTCATATGGGCTAGTTTAATATGTAGTGTTGTCTTTATACCTTTTTTCCCAGCAATTTTTTCTAAAAAATTTAAATTGATTCAAGTATGTATATACAAGGAAAGCGATTTACTAAGGTGTGGAAGTCTTGATATGAGGGATGAAGTTTCTGGGTTTTGTTCTACCTTCTCCCATATTAATCAATGACCACCTGAGCTGGTCATTTTATGTAGCAACATAAAAACTCATTATTTTGCAATCTGAATTTTGAATTTTGATACTACCTTTGACTCTGAATGAATTTATCTTAGCTAAAGAATTGGTTGCATTTTAATAAAATAGAAATAATGTAAAAAAGAGTAAAACATAACAAGCAGACTGACATTTGGAACAAAATACAGAAAGTGAAGCTGCTAACCGCAATCTGACTGACATGTATTTCATATTTCATTAGTGAAAATTATCTTAATTGGAATTAATAATACTATGCTGCTGAAATCAGTAGTACAAAATTCTAAAATAAAATAATTCAGTTTAAAATTGTAAAAATTATAGTTTCACAAAATAATGTTGTTGGGAGTTTCATTTCAGCAAAACCCCAAAAATCCCAATGCAGTTATAACAGTAATATCCAAGCACTTGCACTTCAAGCAAGAATTAATCTCTGTCCTGTGGCACAATGCAAAACATGATAGAAAAGACTAAATTATTTTTTTATTTAAAAATATTAAAGGAACCTTAACAATATCATCTCATACAATATTATGGAATAGATATTTATTTTGGACTGTGTACTGTAAACCTATAGAAATACAATCCTTTAACTTGGAGTGGATCTGGTCCACAGAGCAAGCAGAGTTTAAACATGAGCTGTAAGCAACTTTCAATGTTGCAATGAGCATTTTGAAGAATAAAACTCATCATGCTTCATATAAAGCTCCCTAGGATAAAATAACTTAAAAGTATTTGTCGAACTATCTACAGCTTCAAACAATAAACTGAAGAGAGAAACAGCTACTGATCTTACATCTTTTCAATGAAAGATAGAAACTGAATCTATAATAACAGCTTGTCAGCTCTGAAACCATGTGAAATTATACTACTGGATTTAAACTCTAAAAATGACATTTAATTTGTTTAAAACTTGGGTAAATATACTGGTATAGAAAATTAATATGGAACTATTACCTTTAAAGATATAGCTGAATATCACTCAATTTGATTGACTTGGATCATAGATGTAACTAAATGTGAAGTGATGGTACATGAGTCTACAAGAGGGGAATTAAACTGGAATTTCTATAATACAATTCTATAAAATGGAGAGTTTCAATGATATAGGTGGCAAACAGTGGTCACTTTCAAAAGATATAAATTAACCCATACTAATAAGCGCTCATATTATGACTGTATATTGTGAATGCGAATTCACAAAATGTGAAATAACAATGTGAAACTTTAATGTGAAACATGAAATTAATGGACAAACACAGAAAGGGAATGTTGAAAGAAAGCAACCTGTCATCCCAAGCTAAGCCATTTCCAATCAGAGCTGATGAAATTGGCACAGACCCAAGGCATATAGACAATCCTGCAAAGAGCAAAACTAGTGAATCCAAAGTTAAAAGAAATACATTAAAATGTTATAGCTGAATGTTATGGTGGACACATACCTGAAATATACTATTTCAGATAAAGACAATGGGAAATTAACTAGTATTGATTGAGCTGTAATCAAACACAATGTGAAACAATACCTCAGTTTTAAAATGAATCAAAGCAGCTATGCAACAAACTCTTAAAGTGAGATATGCAGCAAAATGTAGAAAAAACCTTACAGAGGATGGTTTAACAGCCACCTCATGCGTGCTACTGAATATTACATACAGTATTGAACTGATCATATAGTCTGGAGAATTACAAGAACCAACTAAGATTTTTGAAACAAATTATATGTTTGTTTTATAATCACAAAAAAGCAAATTAATAAAACATAGCCTGGAGTAGCATTTTTCTGGTTACCTGAAGCTCCCAAAATTCAATTCCACGTAACTATTTAGAGCCAAACTAGGCTTTATTGAAGACAAACCACAACTATAACCTGAGTTTGCCACTGCTCAACTCCAAATTCATTGAATCTTATTCCTCCAAATTCATACAAGAAACTCCTTGTCTGGAAAGGTTTGATGTGAATTGGAATTTCTTCAATCTTTATGGTTTGTTTATGCCTTGGAGCTGTCTCAGAGGCTATCTAGTGCTTATGGATATCATATACATGCTATCTCAATATCATTTCTGAAGGTACTCCACGGTGCACAGGTTTAAATGCATTATGATGGTTGAAGGGTTTTTACATTGATGGGTTAGTAATAGTGTTACTGGTGGCTGGGTGCTGGAACAGGCTTCCCAGGGAAAGAGTCACATCACCAAGGCTGTCTGAGATCAAGAAGTGTTTCGATGATACTCTCAGGCACATGGTGTGAGTGTTGGGAGTGGTCTTGTACAGGGCCAGGAGTTGGACTTGAGGATCCTTGTGGGTCCCTTCCAACTTGGTATATTCTGTGATTCTGTGAGACTGGTAGGTACAAGAAAAGAATCAATGACATAGTTTTCTTTTGAAGACTGAGTTAACATGGAAATATCTTAAGATTTGAATGCTGAGAATTTCAGATGAAGTCTCAGCTGCATTAAAACCAATGGAAAAGTTTTTAGCTTCAGTGGGACTAGGTAATCTGTTTAAACATTTCTTAATTTATTTTTATTGACCAATAAATAGCTGAGGTACCAGTTTTCATGCTTCCATACTTAAAAGCATGCCAAAAAATGGAACACACAGCTTTGCTCTTTCAACACCCTGCATTCCCTGAAATCCTTATCCTATAAATATCAGCTTGTTTTCCAGAAGACTATGACTAAGAATGAAAGAAATCATGTATGGATGTTTTTATGATTCATCTATCAGTTCCTTAAAAACAGAAGATATTTTTTGCTATATATTGCAAAATCTCTCTATGCTTTCTGTATATTTATGTGTGAAGAATTGTCAGTAGTGGACAATAACCAAATCCTATTCAACAATCACAACAGTATGCCTGGATGTGTGTTTCATGAATTAGCTATTTCAGGTTTTATTTGGAGTATTTTAGCCAATATTTTTCTTAAGAAACAAAACAGAATTTTCTGTGTAACTGAGGTTACTTCTATTTCCTGTGTATTGTAAATAATGAAGATGTTGGCTGTTACTGTGAGACAAATGTTAAGTTTCCATCACTGTATAAGGTCTGGTTCTCATTCTTTGTTCTGACATTTTAAAATAAAGTACTTCAATAAAACAAGTTTTCTGTGTTACAGTACAGTAGATTTTACATGTTTACTGTTAGAGGAGATTTAAAAAAAAACCAAACCCAGAGTGAAGGCCCAGTTTGATTTGTAGAGATGATACCTACCACAAAATTGGATGAAATAGTGAAAAGGATAAACAACAGAGAAAAAAAAAGCTTTCTCAAAAGTTTTTACTATCTATATACTGCAGAACCTTACAGAATGCTATAAACTAGGGCTTATAGTAGTCCTAGATATATTAATAAAATGCATGAATACATCACTTCTCCTCATGTAAAGGAATCTCCCAGAAACACACTCATCATTTAATAAAAATGAATTCACTAGAATGAGAGAGTTGTTTTACAGTACCCAGAAGTTAAAAACAGAGAAACAAAAAATAAAAAACCCCAACCCGAACCCAAACCTAAAGCCCCAATTAGGTCAAAACCTGCTAAAGAAATCTTTTGTGACAGCGAGAATCATAAAATCATAGAATAGCTTGAGTTGGAAGGGACTTTAAAGATCATCTCCTTCCAACCCCCAAAATGGTTGCAAAATTTTAGAAAGGTTGCATCTAGTTTCAGTAAAATTTAATTAAACCAGATGTAGTTACTTCTGAAAATATTAGAAAGCCTTTATTAACACTCTGCCTTGATTAATATCAAGATTTAAAAAAACTTGGGGTATTAAATCTCAAATAAAAAGTCATTAACTAACAATGGCAGACTTCTGTGGTTTGAAGTCTGAGGCCTTATAATGATATCTCTGTCTATATATAAGCTGGTGAAAAACAGAGTTTATTTTAAGAGAGAAAAGTCAGCAGTAGCAATTCTCATCCACATTAGCTAGATGTAGTTAAACTCAAATGATCAGGAAACTAAATTATTTTCCTTTTGATTTAAGTGACTGACTTTAAAAAATTGACTAGATTTGAGCTATAGAATGTAAATTAATTAATTTTTCCAGGGTCACAGAGCAAATTTGCACAAGAATTTAATATGGTAGCCAAGCCTTCCAGTTCTTAGCCCTCTAGTCTTAACCACAATCAATACTAAATTGTTTCCCAAGCCTGAAGTTTAATGAACTTTCCCATTCATGGATATAAAATAAATTAGTTTTTCCTTTTGGATTCCCAGATCAGCCAGAGAACCACATTTTTAGCATAATTATAAGAGCTTTATAATTCACAGAATATTCTGAGTTGGAAGGGACCCACAAGGATCATCAAGTCCAACTGTTGAGTGAATGGCCTATATAGGCATTAAACTCATGACCTTGGTATTATTAGCACCGTGCTCTAACCAGTTGAGCTAATCTCAGGGTCACTGTACCATCTGTTTTCTCTCTAAGTATTTTAAGTATGTAAGTTACTCTTACTGAACAAAATAGACAAAATTTACGTAAGTTTCAAAAAAGGAACTCAAGAAAAATAGTAAATAGTCAATTTAATGTCTAAACAATATGTTTATTATATAGAGCTGAATCCTCTTCTATTCATACCAACGTACCTGTCCATTAAGGGCCTTGAGGGAAAGTCATATGAAGAGCAGATAAGGTCTGTTCAGGGTGGAGGAGACTGAGGGGAGACCTCATTGCAGTTACAAGTTCCTCCTGAGGCGATGTGGACAGACACTGATCTCTTCCCTGTGGTGACCAGTGACAGGACCTGAGGGAATGGCATGAAGATGTCTCAGAGAGATTTAGGCTGGATATTAGGAAAAGATTCTTCACCCAGAGGGTGGCTGGGGACTGGAACAGCCCTCCAGGGAAGGAGTCACAGCACCAGGCCTGATAGAGTTCAAGAAATGTTTGCACAATGCTCTCAGGACATGGGGCTGTCCTGTGCAGGGTCAGGAGTTGAAGTGGAAGATACTTGTGGGTCTCGTACACCTGAGGATATTCTATGATGATTATAGGCATACTAGGAAACTAACCCTATCCCCTTGCATTAGAAGAGGGAAATGAATACAAGTGAACTTCCAAGAAAAAAATTAGGGTGGCTAAATGAAAATACCCTTTATTTCCTTCTAGTGGAACCTTTGTTTGCTTTGCCATAAAGTAGAAATTGTAGATGGAAGTCCATACCATTCAGTAGAAAGGATGAGGGCTGTTTGGTTAAAAACTTCTTCTGCTTTGCATTCTTTATGCTTCAGCCAAGAGCTGGAATAAATTTAGGTTCCAGATTTAAACAAAGAAAGAAATTAAGGCTTAATAGAGTCAAACTTGTATTTCTCTCCCCCTTTCCATTTGTCTTTCTGTTTCTTCATGTTTCACCCACTCATAAGTCAAGGAAAAGGAAAAAAAGTGTTGTCACGAATTCAACTTTTTATTGAAAACAACAACAAATCAACAGAGACTAAGTGCATAAAATCAAAAGGCAGGCTTTAGATTGAAGGAAAAAAAAAGTGTTAGTCAGACATCTTGAGTTGTACCAATTTATCGAGTTTCACAGAGATATTTCTTTACATACTACTTTTTTGTTAGTTTCTTTGAATATTGGGAACAACATTAGGGAATCTTGATTTTTTGTTTCTTCTGCAGTGCTGCTTGAAAGTTATTCAGAGCTGTGACTGTGGAAAGCTGCCTTCAGGCTATATCAAATGTTTCTACACCAGCTGGACAAGTGTATATCCCAAAAAGGTACTATTTTCTCATGCATTTCCTTTGTAACCAAAGCTTTAAAATGATAATACCACCACATTAACTATATTTTACTGTATACTTGAGCAAAAGCAAAACATTGCTATGCTTCAAAGTGACTGGATCATTTGCAGAGAACGGTGATGATTCAAGGGCAAAGCAGTAAGCTGAAATTCAGTTTCTTGTTTCCCTCAAATGTTCTAACCATGCAGTTATCGGATATTCCAGAATATATCTCTTCCTAAGGAAAAAAAAAAAAAAGAAAAAAAGAGAAGGGTTTGGGTGGGCTCACATATGTTTTCTTGAACAGTTTTCCTTTTGATGACAGGTATTTTCTCACAAAAACTCCTTCTAACTAAACAAAAGCCCAGTAATGACATACAACCACAAAAAAAGTAAGAATAGTTAAATCCGAGGCATTGTCACTGCTGAGAATACCAACAATTTTATTAAAAAATAAAAATTTACTATTTTAATAAAAATAATAAAGAAATGATGTTTATTCTTTTCAGCTATTCTTATTAGGTTTCATGGTTTTACCCCAGCTAGCAAATAAGTACCACGTAGCCAACTGCTCACTCTGCCTCTCTCCAGTGCAATGGGGAGGAGAATGGAAAAAAAGTATGGGTTGAGGTAAGAAGAATTCAATAATTGAAATAAAGTAAAATGTAAATGATGATGATGATTGATTGATGATGATCATGGTGATGATGATGGTGATAATAATGATGATGATAATAATATTAATAAAGGAAAATGACGCAGAGGAATAAAACCCAAGAAAAAGAATTGATGCACAGCACAATTGCTCAACACCTGGTGACTAATGCCTAGCCAGAAGCAACTAGTATCTGCCAGCCAGCTTCCTCCAGCTTGTATAATGAGCATGATGGTCTATATTATGGAATATCCTCTTGGTTAATTTGAGTCAGCTCTCCTGGCCATACTCCCTATCAGCTTCTTGTGCACCTTCTCACTGGCAGAATGTGGGAACTGGAAAAGTCCTTGATTTAGGGTAAGTGCTACCTAGCAACACCTAAAACATCAGTGTGTTATCAACATTAGTCTCATACTAAATTCAAAACACAGAACCATACCAGGTGCTAGGAAGAAAATTAACTCCATACCAGCCAGAAACTGGTAAGCTACATATTTGGTCACAGCTGTCCTATTTATTAGATTCAGTGCACAATTTAGATGTTTCATTTGCTGATTGTACTTTAAGTATTTAGTCATTAATTCAAAAAAAGATTTATATACATTTATGCCTCTGCAATCCTATACTTAAGGTCATTTCAAATCATAAGATCATAAATACTGTCTTGACCTGAGCCTTAATTTTATTTACAAATGTATTATTTTTTGTGCATATTTCAGATGCTATCAATCACCGTAACCATAATGAGGAATCCTCTGAAGTTTAAGTGACCTACCAATGATGTCTGCAAAGAACACTTGAGCAACATTTGCTCAGAAGATGGTGTTCCACATATAAGATGTTAAGTACATAGTGCTAATTTTGAAAACAACAGCTGTCAATATAAAAAGTTGCAATGCAGTTTGCAGGTTTCATAGCTACCATCTTAGTATTAGTAACAGCAATTAAGAGAAAAAGGATAGAGACATGATTGAAACTCATCCAGTCATGCTCTGTGATTAGTAGGCTGAAATGCATCTGTTTTGTCTCTCTCCTACCATATAATGAATAGCACTAAGTAGGATTTTTCTGATTAAACTGAACTTTTGTCACAAAATACTTATCTGCCAAATGGAAGCATTTTGCAAAAATAGATTGGTTTTGATGAATTACTGAATAAATGCAGAAAGGCTGGGAACAACAAACTGCCTGATTTTCTGTCTGCTCACCTGTTGGGTTGCCAGAGTCTAACAACATTCTGGAAAAGCAGCCCTCCCCCAAATCATCCTAAACATAAATAATAAGTGGAATATAATGTAAGAAGAACAAGCTGTATCACACAGGATGATTATCAGAGTTTTGCATGCAACTAGAACTAGTTCCACTGATGAATTTAGACCAGTTAGGTAATATGCTAGAAGTACCATCTCTGTGACAAGTCCTCTGAGATCTCTACAGCGGTTAATCAAGTTTCCTTTTATGCAACCAAACAGTATCAAGTATGCACGCAGTGCTTATTTGAGAAACTTTCACATATAAAATATTCTACCTCTCCTTACAAGTGCCATTACTTCAAATATTCCTCCAGGGTTCTAGGTACACAAAATTATATGCATTAGAACCTGAATGTTCCATATAAGGAACATCTGCTCCATACAAGCCAAGACAAAATTTTCATAATGCAAAAATGTTCATTCTGCCTTGATACTATTTTTCATAGGAAACTTTGAGGAAAAACCTTGATACCACAATTTTAATTATTTATTTTGATTTTGCTTAATGTGTGAGCACTGACAAGACTGTAGCAAATAGTGACAGCAGATAATTGCTACATTGATATTTGCTTCTAGTAAAATGTATGTTTCTAGGCAGTACTCGGAGTGTAATAGTCTTCCAATCCATCACACATTTTCTGGGAAATACACTTTAAACTTGTCATGCCTCCTGACCGTAAGTAGAAGGTTGCTTGCTGAGAAGACACCATGGGAGTGTTTGCATCTAACCAGTGACAGATGAATGCCCCAGCAATTGAATAATGGTTTGCTTTGTGTGGCTAATCCACATACTCAGATCTTGCATTATCTTGGACTCAATGATCCTTGTGGTCCCTTCCAACTCAGCATATTCTGTGATTTTGTGATTCCATCTACAGTGATCATTTTAAAAGCAGTTTAAAAGAAACAGACCCAACTGCTATGTCAAAAAGCTGTAGAAAAGCTTAGCTCTTATTTGATCATTTGCAATCTAAAAATACAACTCCAAAGGCAGAGTATATCTTTGACAGTGTTGCTTCCGCTGACACAGCTTAGAGATGGTCAAAGCTAAAATCAGATGAGCAGAAATAGAGATAATCACAGTTTGTCCAAACTAGCCAGTTCAAGTAAGAAATAGAGCTAAATACTCAAAAGATGAAAAAGGCAATCTAGCTAATGCAAAACACTTCCTTTCAGACTTTGTTATTCCACATTTTTTTTTATTTACCAAATTATCTAAAATGTACCTAGTACTAAATTCACCAAAACGTTTTTATATAAACTGACCCTCCAGTTAGAACATTTCCTTTATATTTTAATTCTATTTTCCTGCCTATTACACTTATGTTGCATGAAAAATATCCTTATTCAAGTATGCATCCTAAAATGTGGTGTATCTATCAACTCAGCATCCTCTACTCCTACCCTGTCTATAATTTCACATTTAATTAAATTTCTTTATACCTCTGACAACTTTTATAGTTTACTTATGAAATAGCTTAGCTTTGCCACATTAATTCTGAACTTGTATTAATAAAGACACTTTAGACAGAAACTTGCAGTTCTATTTTTTCCACAAAATATTCAAGACAACTATCATATTCCATGCATAAATTACTACCATTACCATTTCTGACATTTCTTCAGAGACTTTCTCCCTGTGAGTGAATATTATTGTTTACAATCCCCAAGTATTTTCTTTAATCTTTATTATATTAGACAGTAGGGGAAGGTAGAAGGACAAAGCTGCACTCTCACCTGTAGTGAACCTACATACGGGCTGCACAGCACACACTTATTGTGTTGCTGTGCTAAGTTTGGCCAAAAGTAACCCAGGAGACAGAAAGACTGCTCTCTGTGCCAGAATCCTATGGAAGTGTCATTGAAACACACTCACTTTGTAGAGAAGCCCTCTGTGTTGCAGTGCCAGACATTTCTTATTTAGCTTTAATGTTTTATTTCTGAAGCACAAAATGTGATTTCACTCAGCAGGAACAGTTCCATGTATTGTTAATTATTTTAGTGTTATCCACCCTAAGTAGTCCATGGAATTCCTAAATATGTGTGATAGAAAGTAAGATTAAATGTGGTCTCGTAATGAAAAAGAGTTGTGTTATGTAGTTGTGATTAAATGTGTTATGGTTTACTTAGTAGTTTCAAAATATCAAATATCTGCCAGCTACTGTAGGAACTTATTAAGTGATTTTCACAAATAATTGATGGAATTTCTTTGCATCTGAACACTAACTGACTTTGTCACACCCTAAGGCCATCAGCAGGGTAGATGAAAAACTGTCTAAAATCCTGGTAAGTAACATAAGTATTCAGAAAGAACCAGTTTTAATTCTTTCAAAACCCTTAGGCACTTGAGTCCATGCTACAGGTAGACATTTAATATTTAACAACCAATTTAACCATTCCTCTAAAAAGATTTTCTTTATGGGTCCCAGGAGCTACTTGCATAAGACCTAGCAGATCTTTAGGTAAAGAGTTTATAGAGTTAGAAATGGGACAGATATAGCGATGATTCTTGTGACTTAGCTATCCCCAGAGCTTTCTCACATTCTAAGATGTACATTTCTGGAAAAATGAAGTGGATTGTTCTAATACCAAGCTTTACTATCATTTAAGTTTTAAGTAACTTAAGCTTCTTTTTTTTTTTTTTTTAAATGATACTACAAAGTTATCTACTATCTGATTACATACACACAGGTCTAGATCAGGAGTCAATTACTCTGGCAGATCAATGGCTATTCAGCTGCAGAAGATGAAAAAATCTCATCTTGTTTTAGAAGCTTGGTATCTACCCAGGAATAAAAAGACATGTAACTTTCTAATTGTAAAATTGAAATGGGAGATGAACTGAGGGCCATCTTTCGAGTTTACTCTTCTCCAAAGAGAACAACTCTAAAGCAATCAGATATTTAAATATTTAATATTTGTGTTATTATTAAATTAATAATTATTATATTATTTAATATTTCCATTTCCAGTGTTACATCCTGTCCCCCACTGATAAATCCATACTTACACCTTTCAAATTTCTGATTGTCCAAAACTACTGAAAGCCACTTTGATGTACTTTTTAGGAAACAAAAAGTTATACGAAATAAGCTGGCCATGCTTTTCCACTTTCTGATTGTCAAAGGATCTATCATAAAATCCACCAGCATTAACCAGCATTCTTTTGGTAGTCTCAGCTGAGATACAAAGACTTGAATAGACAAAAAGGCTGTTCCACTGTTCCTCACTAACCTGTCCCTCTCAATAAGGGTGAATATAAATTTTCTTTCAGTGCAGACTTACCTCTATTGTTAATAAACACAGGAGTTCATTCCCTAGGTATGCCAATGCAGGATTTCTTTTACAATTTATAAAGAAGACAAACTAATAATTAGTTCCTGAGACTTGAGAGGATTGACCTCAGATCCTGTCCCCTTCAAAGACATGGGCAAATATATTTCTCTCTAAGCCTATCTGTAAAATTGAAGTGACAGTATCTACTTTCCTCACCAGTAATTTGTGAGAACATACAGATTAAAATGATTTGGTACAGAAATTATAATAATAATGAATATTTTAGCTCCATTTGTATCATCAGACAATGGAAAGCGTCCTATAAAATTGCAGTGTAGGATTTTAATATATTTGTCTTTCATGTTTGTATATATTATTAAATGAAAGCTGGGGGAGGAGGAGTTCACTGCACTTCTATAATAACAGTATTTTATGACTTTATTAATTTTATGTTGAATACTGGAGAATACTAGGCTTTTTTGTGACTCCTGATTTTAAACATTACATTTCTTTGTATAAAGAAAAAAATTAAACAGTTGTGTTAGTTTTGACTAGGGTAAAGAAGATGAATAGTCTATACTATTCTACTATGACTATATAATACAACTATATAATAGTTTCAATTATATTATAATAGTTTCAACTATATAATAATATAGTATTCAACTATATAGTGAGTGACTATTTTTCCACTGGATACCCTTGAGTGATCCTTTAACACTTTGAATGAATGAAGCAAACCAACCTTCAGGATACCAGTCATGGTACCCATGAGGGAGAGGCCTTCCTTGTGTATGTGCGTGCATGCACATTTTGCATCATTGTTCTTGTCTGTGTAGCACCAGTGTCCCTGACTGATAAACCAAACCTGTAACCTATTAAATGTCACTGGAGTGTCATCATGGTTACACCCATTTTTTACTAGTTTTGGCCATTGATTTTGGTTGCAAATTAGTTTGTCTGAATGTATGACCTGCATGAAGTTGATTTTTGTCTACCTCCATGACGATAGGAAAAGAAATGTCCTCAAGTTGCTCTGGAGGAAGTATAGATTGGATATTAGGAATAATTTCGTCACTGAAAGGGTGGTCAAGCATTGGAACAGACTGTCCAGGGAAGTGGTTGAGTCATCATCCCTGGAGGTATTTAAAAGCTGTGCAGATGCGATATCTATGGACATGGTTTAGTGGTAGACTTGGTAGTGCTAGGGTAATAACGAGACTCTATGATTTTACGGATCTTTTTCAACCTTAGTGATTCTAAGACTCTGTGATCTATTTTTAACCCTGCTAGTAATTGTGTAACATAATGGCAAGCAAGCACATACATTACAAAATTTTCCTGAAACTTTCTAGATGAGGTTATTCAAGTCTGTAAGAGCATAAAAGTAATCTAGAGGACAAAACATTCAGAGTAAATTTATGACTGTTTCAGTCAAAACACTTATACATTGGGGGTCAAAATTTTGAAATAGAGCTATAACTAAAATAAAGGTGGTAAGTTTTCTCTTTGTGAGTTTCTGTTGACCATGTTCAGTTAAACCCCCAACTGACAGTAGACAAAATTCCCTAAACAGAGAATATCATTCTTGATTTGGAAACATAGCCACAACTATATTTTCTTACTATGTGCAATTCAACTGAGATTTGAAGGTTACACTAAAATGATGTTCAATATTTACTTCTTACCAAAGAAGTTGCCTTTTCTTTTTTTTTTTTGATTTTAATTTTAAAATTTTAATTTGATTTTGTAAGATACTTTGTAAAAGTTAAAAGAATTGCAAATTTTCCTCTGCCAACAAATGAATAATATTAAAATAATTTCATATGTGTGAACAGGTATAAGACTACTTTTCTTGACACTTTGTGCTCTTGAAATTAAGAGTCATATGAGAGAGTGATTATAAAGTAGTGGGTAATAATATTGCTGTTTGCCATTCTTGAAAATATTTGATAATTATAAAGCAGTTGTGGATCCCCTCATTATTTTCCTTTTCTTTTTCTTATACTTATCATTCAATATTTTGCAAATATCTAGTCCCTCACATCAAGTTCTGTCATGGTAGATAATCCATTTCAGTCTCTTATTAAGTGGAATTGCTATGGCCGACAATGTTTGATTAGCGAAATGCACTAATTAAATAAGTTTAGTTTTGAATTGGTGTCCTCTTCTATATCCTTTTTCAGACACTGATTTAGTATTTTATTTCAGTCCATTGGATTGGAAATAATAGGAGCTACTGCTTATGTCTAACTTATTGTACTTCATAATAGCCATATACTTGCTGGTAATTCTTAGAATGTCAGATATGCAATACCAAGCACAGAAATTGATGCATTATACAAAGGCCACTTCATTAGCAAATGTTCTCATAAGCATAGAAAAAAACCATCACTGTGTTTTGACAAGATTGTTTCAGAAAATGACAACAGTAGACTAGAATTGTAGATTTGTTACAGTCACCTCTGATTCCAGAGGAAACTTTGTGGGCTTTTTGTACATATTGATAAAAAAGACTTTTGTTCCAAGTATAAGGAATCTGTAACTGCTGGTATACTGGATTAACCCTTTTCTTAATGTTTAACAGCTGCTATTCCAGACTATCTTTGAATATGAAACATCCAGAGTTAAAGCTAGAAACCTGGTGCTCCAGATAAAAATTGCAATAAATTCCTAGCCTTGTGTATTAAGCAAAATAGTGAAGGTATGATGAATTCTTAGCAGAAGATGCATACACATGAAGGTTCTGTAATTATGAGGTAGATGAATGCAATTTCGCAGTCCATTGAAAAGAAATATTACACTTAATATGCATGCAGCAGTGTATGTAATAATAATATTAAACACTGTTGAGTTCATAGTTGATAATTGTGAAAAGACTTTTATTTTTTATATTGAAGTTTATATTAAATAGTTATAGCCATATACTTTCAGGTTCTACCATATTGGTAATGAAATGGCAAACGGTCAGTAAAACAAAATCTGAGTGCTACAGCAATTATCTAATTTGCACAATTTCTATTACTGATTTTATTTATAGGATTCCAAATAATAGTTTCAGGGATTTATTTGGGGGGGAGGGGATGCATGAGTGCCTAAATATTAGAGTACATACAATTTTTTTTGTTGCACGACTGAAGCATAAATGTCAAATTCATGGAGCTAAGAAGTGATTTAAAAGGCCAGATCACAATCTACAAATAAACACAGAAGAGAATAACTTAGGAAGCTGCAGAAGATCCAAATACTTATCTAATATCACCTTCAAACATTTCAGAAAATTGTCTAGATCTAAAAATTACATTCTTGTGGCTGAAGTTGACTGGGGATGAAATATTAGTGGATCAGTATCACTAGAAATTATTGAGATTGCTTAAAATGAAAAATAACAAAACTTTTGAATTGTCTTGTGTCAAAAAAAGGATCACTCAAGGAGACTCCAAGTAAATCAAACATACACAAGAAGACTGTACATCTTTAAAAAATATGAGTCTCTTAAAAACTAGTTTGAAAAGTCATTGTCATTTCAAGTGTAAATTTCTACATTAGCAAGTAGTGTGGTATAAGCTCTGTAGAACAAAATAGTTGATGCTAAAGAACCAACAGTTGTTTTAAGCATTTGCAATGGTTTTCTTGAATATCTAATATTGCCTATTATTGTGTGTTCTTTAGCAAAATTCCAGCTGAATACTCCAAGAGAGTTCTATAATATGAACCAAAGCACAGTATGTAGGGACGAAAGTCAGAAATACATTCCTAATCTAGGGAAACAACAAATTTGACCATGTTAAAAACTATGTTATTAACGCATACTTAAATATGCTAACAGGAACCATTTCCTATGGGACAGTTGGAATCAACAAAACACAACGGAATAGCCATTTAAGTAGATCTAATTAACAGACGAGTAGTGACACCAAATGTACAAGGAATGAATAGATTGTGGTCTCCTCAATCTGTAGTATTCAATGATGGTTCAAACAGTGTGCTCAATTTGATTGCATACTTTATACGGTGGATGACAACAGGACAGAAAGAATGGATGACAAGTAGCAATGGTTTCTAGTGCACATGAATCGTCCAGCTTCAAGCTAAATGTAGAACTCTGAGGAAAGCTAGATACTCAGTTTTACAGAGGCAGAGCCTGTATTATCTTGCATGCAATTCTGACTCACAAAATGAGTAATACTACTTCCAATCTTTCTGAATGTAAAGTTGACCTTGAAACAGGACTTGGATTCAGCAATACTTTTTCTTGCAAGTGTAAAAGACAGTGGGAACTCATGTTCAGAGAAAATGGCATGCATCCAAAAAAATAACACTTCTGCAAAAAGCTGTCACAGAACTAGTGTTTTTACAAAGGAAAGCTGGAAATCTTTAGATATGTACAAAGGAATATGATTCATAGACTCACAGAATCACAGAATATACTGAGTTCGAAGGGTGACAGAAGGATCATCAAGTCCAACCATCACAAGAGCATCCCTGAGTCACAACATGTACCCAAGAGTATCATCCAAACACTCTTTGAACTCTGTCAGGCTTTGTGCTGCTACTACTATACCTGGGGAGCCTGTTCCAGTGCCCAACAACCATCAGGGTGAAGAACCTTTTCCTGATATCCAATCTAAATCTCCCTTGTGACAATTTCAGATCATTCCCTCGAGTCCTGTCACTGGTCACTACAGAGAAGAGATCAGTGTCTGCCCTTCTTCTTCCCCTCACAAGGAAGTTGTAGACTGAAACGAGGTCTCCCCTCAGTCTCCTCTTCTCCAGGCTGAAAAGACCGAGTGACCTCTGCTGCTCCTCATACAGCTTCCCCTCAAGGCCCTTCATCATCTTTGTTGCCCTCCTTTGGACACTCTCTAATAGCTTAGTATGTTTCTTATATTGTGGTGCCCAAAACTGCACACAATATTATGCCAGAAAGAAGACTTCCTATGATTTAAAATAAGGTGAGGTAGACCTTTAAGATCCACCTACTTAAAATTTCTAATAACTATGCAATTTTGAGCAACAGATGCAAGTTTTGGCTATTGGCATTGCTTCTACTTTTGCCATTGACAATTTTTAGAAGAGTGCTCAGTGTCTGCACTGTTAGAAATTGTAGAAATGACAGTAGTAAGCATACAAAGAAATATAATCCTTCTGACCATTGCAAGTGTTAAACTTTTCTGTAATACACAAAAAATGCTGTAATCAAAATATCAGTATCTATATCTCAGAGAAGCTAGTATTAGCAACAAAACATTTTGTCAAACTGCTTTTAAAAATTGAAGGCTGTCTATGACTACAATATTTTTCAAACTGTGACATTGTCATGAAGAGGTAGAAAGTGCTTGCAAGTATTACACCACAAAATAACATAAACTGATGTACTAGAACTCTCTACAATTTCTCACGTGAGCAAACTTTTTCACAAATTCACATTTATACATTTTTATGAACAGCACAATAACATTCATATCACTTCTGTAAGGGTATGGATGGAAAGTAAAATTTTAGATATACAGAATTGCTGAAAATATAGCAAATAAGCTCTGTAGGGTAAATGATGGCTATACACAGTTCATATGCCCCATGGAGCCAACACAGTCCGTGAAAAGCTTATCTAGAGTGCCACGTCTTCTGTGATGATAAAGGTATATTTCCTCTGTATTTCTACCCCACAACATTACATCCTCTCTTTTTGCAGATATGTACAATACATATCTTGTATTTTCACACTGCTTTTATTTTCACACTTATGCTTTTATTGGACACTGTGCTTTGAGTCATTACTGCTGTGAGCTGATTTAAGTGTTTCATGGAGTGACAGAGTGGCAGACTGACTCCTCTATGGAGGAGTTTGCTCAGTCCTCAGAACAGCTCAAGTCCTGTAGAGGTCTGCATGTATACAACTGCATAAGAAATAAGTATGTTTAAAAACTCGAACCAAACCTCTGTAAGGTATTATTATTTCAAGCAATTATTTGGATCCAAACACCAAAACGATCCTCCAAATGATAAATGCATTAATTTATAAACACACAATGCTCCTATAGAAGATAAATTGTTACTCTCTCCAAAACTCTAATGAATTACATTTATTATGCATTTTCATTTTAAGAAATGTCCTTTCTTTTTGTCACACAAGGCCTTTGATGCCTATGACTTAGCCACAGCAATGCACAAATTTGTTCTTTTTAGGCTTGCTCGTTGTAACTGTCCTGAAACTGCTGATCCCAGAAAAATTCCATTGATTCATTGTACAGTGGGAAAAAAGGCACAAAGATAAAAGATTAAAACAATATATATATATTTTCAAATGAACAAATTGATATCTGAATGTGATTAAGTAGTTTTATACGACATTCTACCATATTCAACAGTACTAGCGAGACTTAAATGAGGTCTACAAAATACATCCAAAAGGGCTGTACCATAGCTGCCAATTCCTCCACAGCTTTTAACAACATGCTGCAAAACATCACAAACCTTGTACTGGATAAACTGTGGAAGTGAGAAAAATAATGATGCAATTGTCACTGTGATAAATCTGAGAATATTTTCTAGATTTTTTAATTATAGAAGAAATGTTTTAAACTAATTTGGAGTCTTCAGTCTTGTGCTATGAAAAAGTGGAATTTTTATAAGGTAAGCATGAATGCAAGTGGTTGCAGTCTAAAAGAGGGAAGTTGAAACAGCTGTCTGACATGGTCTTAAATATTTCAAGTTGTAATATTAATAACCAGATAATAACACAGATGAACAGAAAAATCATGGCAAGGTAACAATAAATTACATAGACACATATCAGTCTGTTCAGTAGATACAATACTCACCTAAAGCTATTAGCACTAAAAAATATTATGATTTTTCTCCTTAATGTCCCTCCCAATTTTTAAGTTAATGTATTTGACCTCTAAAAAACTCCCTGCAGTTCAGTACATTAGTCCTCTTTATTTGATATACTTTTCTGTAATACCACACAGTTGGTCACAGAGATAACAGTCAGAGCATCAATGTTAAATATTTACTTTCTGCCTATAATGAGTCGGTATAAGGGTTGAATAATGTACTGCACTTCAAGTTAAAAATTTAACCCCTTAATGAAACTGCTGCTATTATTTAATGAGTTTGTCAGTCTACTTGGGATGACCTCAGAGTCTGTCAACAGCTAGAAGGAAACAGGCCCTTCTAGAAGTACTAATAACACATGTTCTCTCACACTTGTTGTAGCAAAACAGCAGAATCAAGGACTGTTGGACAAACTATGCCAGTTTCATACAAAGGCAATCCCCCCCACATCTCTTCCATTCACTTTCCCATATCCTTTCTACTGGCAGATTATAACATCTTGGAATGAACTTGGGATCAAGACGTAGTCCAGTCTTTAAAATATCTATAGTACAAAACATTTGTTATAAAATTTACAGAACACATTCAGCTTTAACACAACACTTGTTTGATACAAATATCCATAAGCTACCATTTACTTTTATGCCTTCCTATTAAAATTAAAACACAGTAAGACATCATAGATGTACAGGAAAGATTTACTAGATTGTTTTTCTTTGAAACTTGAGACTAAAACATATTAACATTTTTTTCCTTTGTACTCCTCATTTATTCTAGTTGTCACTCTGGACATTTAAATCTGTAGAAAAAGGAAAGCTAATTAATCCTTGAAGGGGGGCAAAAAAACCCCAAACAAACCAAAACCAAACATCAAACAACAACAGCTACAGAACAGAGTAAAAAACACTTTTTAAAGTCTAAAGAAAGAAAGCAAACCCAGGAGACATATATCAGACAGAGAAATACAGTACAATAGCCTAAAAAGCATTCAATATTCCCTCAATTGGTCCTAAGTGTTTTTCTTATTGTACTGAGGTTTAATATTGCACCTCACTGTAATAAGCCCTCTCTATTGGTATTCTTGTCAGAGGATGGTGTAAAGCAGGGGTTAAAAACATACCCAGATGCACTCTCAAATCCAGGTTACTTTTCAGTTTTGAACAGAACACTGGTTTGGCTGAATCACAGTCCATAACAGGGAGAGGAATGCATGACAGTTGGCTGCTCCCTTTGTCATTGGGAAATATCCAATATGCAGATATGACATCAGGAATCAACAGCTGATCGATAGGACAGCAATGGCAGAGCTGACTCTGCTACAGTTGCAGACACATATGTGCAAGAAATAAGTGTTTCTAGATGAATGGAAGATCTTGATATAGAGAGAATTTTTATCTGCATGTCGGACCTTTTTGTTCTTACTCAAGCGAGTATTTTTTAATCAAGTAATTGCTTCAATATAAGTCTGCAGGATCCTGTTGTTTGAAGCAATAATAACTTTCCCACTAAGCCCAGTAAGGTCAAAAGTTCACAATCATGTGCAGAACTGGGGCTTGGGGTTTTTTGTTTGTTTGTCTGTTTTGGGTTGGAGGTTTTTTTTGTTTTTCCTATTGTAAACAAACCACAGATCTCAAGGGAAGTTTCTGTCATACTGCCTAAAATCATCAAAAGTAACTGAGAACACTCTGGCAATGCATTATTGGTGATATGTATTCTAGAATGCAGAGATTAAAATAGGATTAAGAGGGCATTCAACAATTATCCATCTCTCATGGAAAACAAGAAAAATATGTTCATCTGGAACACCAACATTTATTGAGAGAAAAACATTATATTAACCAAAATATCAATCCAGTTGAATATATGCAGATGTAAGCGAAGTGATGTTATATTACATCCTGAGACACAGTGGTGTCTAGGTAAGCAGGACTAATTTTTCACTCCACTAGCTAAGCATTCTCTTTTCTTTTTTTTTTTTTTTTCTTTTCCTGTAGGTATATGTGTATTGTAAAGAGAAAAAAAAAAACCTTTTTGTTGTTCAGACATATTATCTAAATCCTTAATACAAAGATGACTGATATAATATTGATTCTTACATGACACATTTCACAAAAAAACCACTTTTTCAGCATTCAAATTCTTCAATGTTTGAGAAACTGGAAAGAATAAACCTAGGCGTATGGAAGAAATTCTTTACTCAGAGGGTGGAGAGACAGTAGAACATGTTGCACAGAGTTGTGGATGCCCCATCCCTGACGGTGTTGAGACCAGGTTGTATGGGGCTCTGAGCAACTTAGTCTGGTGGAAGGTGTCCCTGTCCATGGCAGGGGGTTGGAACTGGATTCTTTAAGGTCCCTTCCAACTCAAGACATTCTATAATTCTATGATTCTAATGAGACAAAGGCCTCAAAGGAGCAGTAAACCACCAAATTCTCAGGTGTTTATAAAGCAAGAACTAAAATGTAGTAGTTACTAGAGCATCACAGAATGTCTCAACTCAAAACCTGACTCAGGTGGCTTTCATCATAAGCACTGAGCAGAAGGGTGGGAGTGGTAAAAACAAAAAGACCCTTGCAAACAGACATTTTTTGAGACTTTTAAAAAATTCTACTGCTCACAAGAACTTCCAGTAAACATATCATGGAAAAACACAAACACAATAATTTTTATCCTTCAGAATTCTGAAGGAGATGCTTCAAACCCACATTTTTCACCTCAGAATTCCAGTCTACAAGACTGAAATTATGAGTTTAGGAATGTTGCCTTCAGTTCCCCCCCACTGTCAGAGAGTGTGTTGGGAAGTTAGCTGGAGAATTATATATCAGAAAAGCCCCAAGTTCTCTGGAATCAAGGAACATACACATTAATCAACATTGCAAAGTATTGAAGTGATTTATGAAGTGATGGATCCAAACAATATTGAAATGATTAGAAGTAACTATTTGATATTTTCACTGTCATCAGGCAATACTCCCTAGAAACACAGAAACTCCCATTCAAGCTGCTCTTGCTAAATCTTTCCACTTCCCTTCCACTTCCCTTCCCTTCTTCTCAAGCACTTCAGGGAGGTACAAACTTTTTGGGAGGTACTGAGCAATACAGAGACAACTCTGGTTCTCTTAGTTTTATCTGTAGATTTCAACAGAATTTCCACTTTCACCATAGGTCATCCAGTTTTAGGATCACACTGACAGCTACATGCATACAACACACCACCCACTTAGCCTGAAAATGCATTGACATCAGCATCTTTTGTATTATTCAATGGCTTAATTTACACAAAGATAGGTTTGTATAAAACCTTTGCAAGTGTCACCTCAAACACATTTTGTCACGTATACATATATAATCTACAGTAAACCAAGAAGTTATAGACAGAGCCTTAGATATGTCAATAAACATCAGAAGAATTAATCTAGTTTATTTTATCTTACAGTTTTGTCTCAGATATATTTTTCCACATTTTTAGTCATTTTTCTACCCACAATCAGCAGAGGGCATTGTTCAGTTGGTGAACAAGAAAGTTTATACTCATAAGAGAAACTACTTCGAGTTTTTTCTGTCCCTCTTTAGGCACTGATTTTTATTATTTTATGATATTCATATTTAATAGCAAGCACTCATATAGTAGGTTTTTTAAAAAAGTTAGAGTATTATTTTTTGAGATGTACATTTATATCATGAACTTTCATATCTATTTTACAGAGAAGAGGCATTTATCCAAATTGTCCAAAATAACAATTAATCAGTGATAGAATCTTGTTATGAGTCCTTTCTCATACAAGTTTACAATATAAAGAATTGAGAGTTCCTCTGTTAGACAGACACTTACCGTAAATGTGTAAGATATGCTATATTAACAATGGGTTGCATAAGCATAAATAGTGGCAAAATGAAAACAATCCTTTTGCAGTTTAAGCCAGAAAAGAAAAGCAGCTTTCTTTCACAGTTTGAATATATTTTTAGTTCCTCACAACATTCACTTTCACTGCACAGCATCAGCAAAACCTGCTGTCTGCACCAAGGTAAGAGACAACTGTTCCCATGGACTATCCCACTGGGTTCTTCCTGCTTTTGTTTAATGTTTCCATTGTATTAGGTGCCCTTAGTTACTCAACAAGCACCACCACCTACTTTTCACCAGCAATCCCAAGCCTAAATCACGTTTTTATGGTCACTTTCAAACAGGTTAATTGCTCTGTTGAAATTTTAAACTGTCTTGTGAAATGTCGGTCAATACTGAGGGCCCAGGTTGTTAGAAACTATATCTGTGTAGATCTTCCTCTGCTGAGATGCAAGGCAAAATCAAAATTTAAAAAGTTCTTTCTTTTGTGAAGTCCATTTCCAGAAAGAACAGAAAGTCAGTTATTCATTCATCTGCCTTTAAAACGTGTTTAGTGAAAAGCCTGTTGTTCCTCAGATATTCTGGCCAAGAAATATGTCAAGGCAATGAAAGGTAATGTTTTCAGGAAGTACCTTAACACGTAACTGAAGGGTCCAAACAAAAATATATGGATAGTTGTATGGGTTTTTTTCTCACCCTAAGTTAGACACTTTACTATTTAAAATTATTATTTCCTTTTTTTTTTAATTAAACAATAGAGAAACTATCCCTTTGTTTTTTGATTTTGTTTGTTTGTTTGTTTTCTTCAGAATACATAACAAGAACATAAAGTCTGTTTCTCTGAAACATGTTCTATCAGGGAAAAGGCAACTGAAGAAAATCCAACGGGTACACAGAAGATCAGCAGGTGCTGTTTGGGTGGCTAGGCCTCTAGCAGTTTTTACAAGAATGTAGTTTCATGATAGCTATCACTTCTGACTGAAGCTACATGCAGAAGCTTCACATCAGGCAGCTCCAGTGAGCCCACGAGTGCCCCATTTGTCTCTCTGCACACTCCATTCTCACACAGTCAGACCAGGTTTCCCTACCAGTTTGACCCCCTGTTTCCCATAGCAGAGCCTCAGATATCCCATTCCATAAAGCTATTTATTCATGATACAGCAACACAGAAACTGCCCAAGCTGGTGCCTCTGAGGAGGTTCCTCCAACAAAGGAGCCCTGGGCTTTTGTCCTCTCACAGTCTATGCTCACTCAAGTCTCACTCTTCCTCCTGAGGCCTCCGCTCCTGCTGTATCTCCCACTGTCCTTCTACCTGGCTAGTGCCAATGATCTTCAATCTTCTGCTGTGTCTCTCAGTGTCCACTCACCTGGTGGGCACCACTAATCTTCATGCCCTTTGTTAACCAGAGGTTTGGCAGTTCATGGCTCCCACCCAGAGCTCAATCTGCATCTCAAATGGCAGCTTGCAACCTGAGCTACCTACACAAGATGTATTCCTTAACACTGGACCCCACTCTAATTTACTTTTTTTTTAATTAATGGCTGTAAAGGTCCCATAACCAGAAGTGATGACACATATAACTCCAGCTAATTTTACTGTCAGGTTTTCAGTATTTCTGCTCAGAAACACTGCTGACCTTTGGACTAAGGTTTTTTTTTGACCAATCTGATGTGTAAAACACTGATTTTGGTTGCTGAAAGATATGTCAGTAGCTATTAAATACATTTATAAATGGATATATTAAATCTCTTTCATAGTAAATAAATGTTAGAAAACAAGGAAGAGGGCTAAATTATATTCATCACTATCTTTCTGTGAAATAACAGCTAGAAAGTGCATGAGTTCCCAGGATTTGTTTCCCCTCCATTTTACTTTTGTCCTTTCAGGTAATACCTTTGCAAGGAGATTCCAGGACACTAAGCAATGTCAATAAACAAAACCGTTCTCCAGGCCTCGCTTTCAGGAGCACAGGATCATAACAAATCTGCTTTTCAGATGACATCTTTTCTATAAACAGACATGCTCTACTGTTTCCCGAGTGGGATGATGGATGACTTTATTACCAAAAAAATGTGTCCCATCTAGTACTTCTTTTAGAGCCTTGGACTCTAAATCAAGTAATTTTCTCAAAAGCTGGTTAGTGCATATGTATTTGGGGATTACCATATATGAAGAAAAAAACAGACCAGCAAAGAAATATTGGAAACTACATAAAGAAGAGCAACTGTTGGTAATTGCATATGAAAGAACACTCAGAGAACACCAAGATGGTATGGGTCTGTGCAGAATATTTAACATTATGAAACAATGTATTCAGAAAAAACAAGCTACACATGCTAAAATTTATGCAGTGTGCTCATACAACCAAATCTGTCATTTTCATTCCCTAGAGGTACTTACATACCACTTTTGTTTAGACAAATTCTTCAGAATATATAATGTCTTTTTTTTATATATATTTTTGGTATATATAATGGATTCTTATTTCAACAGCAACCACTAAGTGCTCTTACAGGTCAAATAATGTTCAGGGATTTTTAAAGTAAAAACTACCCACTTTTGTGTTTTCTTCCTACTTAAGATTAAATAGGTTATAAATAAAATTAAATTGAAATGAACTACAGGTTTGGAAAAATAAAACAGATGCTAATATGTTTTATTTGACATGCTTAAGTGTTGTTTTAATGTTGATCTACTTTAAACCAATTCTGTTAAGTAAAATGTATTTTGAGGTTTAACATTAACCTTTTCAGTAACCACAAATCAAGTATGCTCAGCTTCAGTGGAGGAATTTTTTTGCTGTCTTAGCCACTAACTCAGCTCAGAGTTTAAAACTGAGCTCTGTATTTTTGTCAAATTACTACCACTGATAGAAAATTGCCAATTTAGCTGGTCATTTTTCTGAAGAAACGAAGATGAAGAAATCAAAACAGAATCAAGATTGCTCTTTTACAGATGAGTTGGGCCTACAGAAATAAAGTTTCATCCCAGGCACCAAAGTCACCTGATACTTTTCAAAATCAAAGACTTGGAAATAAACTGAACCAGAAAGTTCTGGTTTTAAGATGATTTGGTTTTCAATCTCAGCAATTTCTAATCTCTGAGCATACTATCTACACTGAGTCCTAGTGATACAAAGTATTGATAAATTACCAAACTGAAATCCACTGCTACTTTTTAAAACAGAAAATGTGATTTATTACAGAGCTAAAATTGTCATCGGCTGCTGTCTGATACAATGCATATCCAGTGTGAACAGGAACACCAGAATGTTCCCTAGTTGAACTGGAACAGTTACATGTGAGTTTTATAATCCCTGCTGCTTTAGATAAGTAAGCTAATTTATAAATTTGTTATAAATTTGCCTTTTGAAGTATGTAAGTTTGTTTGAACTTGTATGAAATGGAAAATTCATGTATTTGGATACCATCACACCTACACTGGAAATATGGCCAATGACACCATATCAACACCTATTACAAGAACCTAAGTTACCAAAGGGAAAGAAAAAGCTACCACTACTTGGTCTACCAAGTAGTTAGGGATTTGGTTCTCTCTTTCTCAGACTTCTCAGTCAAGTAGCTCATGTAAGTTTGATGAGCTACACAGGAATATCAAATCTATTGTCTCTCAGTCAGTTAAGAAAATTATTGTAAGATAATGTTGCCTGGATCTTTACTTTTGTGCTACACCTTGTGTCGTTATTTTGGGTTTCTTTTTGTTATTGCTGTGTTTTGCCTTGTGTACAGTAACTAGATCAGGACTGTTCCATACAAATTTTCCAGTAACCCATCCATATAGATACTCATGTACTGAGCATTTTACAGATATACTCATGTCTCAAACAACCGGAACTTTGAAAAGTAGTTCTAAGTAAATTCAGTTTTCAGACAAGGTTTAAGAATATCTTTTCCCCAGGTTTCTTCCAAACCCCAGGTATGAAATACTTATGATCTCCAAAGCTGCTAATTGTGCTGTCCACAAACAAAGGATTATGCTTTCTAGCAGAGAATAAGCAGCAGGAACAGACAAACAACTTCCTTTTCATGTAATTACCACTAATAATTAGTAACTATGAAGAAAGACTAGATGACTCAGAGGGTTTTAAACTAAAATTATGTTACTAGGAGGACTGACTTTGTTTCTGTAGTGATCAAACTTATTAATACCTCAAAACTCAAGAAGACCGGGAAAATACTTTTTCATCTATCTCTTCCTAGACAATGTCCATATTTAAAAAAATGAACCAACATTCCCAGAAAAAAATATAAATTGCCCTTTTTAGCATCCTTGAAATGTTGACATGACCTATACGTGATAAAAATAGTCCCTTTAGGTCAGGAGAGGTCTAAAGTATTTTGAAGAAATCCGTCTTCCTCTACTTAAGCCATTCTTATTTTCAGAAAGAAAAGTATTTCAATATCAGCAAGAGAAAAAAAAAAAAAAAATTTCAGTACCTAAAAAGAATTGTGTTTTTTTTCATAAAAACACTTTATGATTAAAAATTTCCAATTTCTTTTGTATAAGTAAATACTGCTTTGTTTATAAAAGATTTTTACAAAAAATCTCAAGAATTTATAAAAACAAAAGAAACTAAAAATTATGAGACAAAACCTCTTAGATGCATACACTAAGTTTAAACATTTAAATGTTTAAGAATTTAAGGATCCATGAAAAAGAGCAGCAGGCTTTCAACAATGCTGTGAAAGTATTTATGTCCCATATAATTTAGTCCATTTCATATGCATTCTGAAAACAGAACATCTCAGTTTCTCAAAATATGGATGACAGCATCTGTAGAAACCAAATCAGTTATTCAGTTGAGTTCTTAATTTACATAAGACAGACATAGGATGGCAATGGAAAAGAAAATTAATGAAAAGTGGAGCTAAAATTTGATGAAATTTTACAGAAATAGAATTAGCTGTGAAGATGGCATCTACTACAACAGAGATATCATGAGATAGGCTATGCATTAAGTCCTTGAGATTCTGTATGCAGATGTGCTATAGAAATGCAGGAAATTCATATATACTGTTTATGTAATTAAACCAAATAGGCTTGTGGTGTTAATATTAAAACAATATCAGCAGGCAAGATACTTTATCAGGTAAGTCTATAATCTGGTCAGTTGTGCAGGTAATTTGTTATATAAATTCACACAAATTCTTTGAATTACATAACAGTAGTTGTTATAAGTCTACAGAATATGTTTGACATCACAGAGTTGTTCAGCAGACTGTACCTGCTGTGAAGGTTAGCAATTTGCACACTGATTCACTCAACTTTGTTATTTTAACATACTAAATGCAGGGACTCTTATTGCAAAGACTTTTCAGAGTATAATTAGAACTGCCCAATGAGCTTCTTGCAGGCAGAACTCAGAGCCCCACAGATGGCAGGGGACCATCCATGCAGAAATGCAGGTGATCTGGGTCAAACTGTATTGAATTACCAATTAATACAGCTTTCCTGGTCAGTGCAGTTATGTATCTCTAATTGCAGGGATTTTACAAGAATCTCGAAGGGAATATACCTCCCAACTACCATTAGAAATCAATACCATCAGAAATGCTATTACCAAGGAAGCTTTTAAAAAAAACCAACACACAACTCAATTAAGCTTCAAGGACTACAGTCTCTCATGTATTAGTCTCATCACGATGCACTGCTGAAGTCAGAGAGCTACCAGTGAAAGTTGCACCTTCTTACGTGTGGCCTGTGAGATTAACATTCAGCATACACCCAAACTTGCCTTAATCACTCCTTAATTTAAATGGTTTTTCACTTGGTTATCCCTTCACTGCATCTGCACTGGAAAGAAATGAGGAGTGGAGAGTGGAGAATGCCTGACAAATCCATGCACATTCAGCAAGTCTATGAATATGCAATACAGCTTGCAATAATACCTAAGTAATTCTTCCATTATGAACTCAATCCAATTCTACTATTTGATTTCAGAAATGGATTTTGAACACAGGGCCTGTTTGACTAATCATATCCTCATTTTTCTGTTCTTTTCTATTTAAATGCTGAGTGACATAGTTCTATTTGGAAAAGCAGTGATTTCATTACACCAACAGAGGGAACCACCATTCCAGCAAAGTGACGAGAGCCAAATTGGCCTGAAAAAAGTATTTCTTCCTAGACTGAAGAGATCCACATGAGAAATTCAAGCAAAGTGTCACTCTCAAACAATGACGACAGGATTACAAAAATCTAATTAGCTGTTTCATTAGCTGAATCCTATCTGTGGAGACAGCAAACAATGGGTATTCGGAAGCTGTCCATCCATTTTTAATACAGGCGCTGTCATGGAGATACTGGGTCTAATATATTCTCTTCATTGCCTGTGTTTGCACAGTGAGTTCTGGGAGGTATTTCAACTGGTTTTCTTGAAATAGTAAAGATTTAAAGGTGCAATGAATCTTTAGGATCACACATTACCTACATCCTACTGAAACACTATTCATTTCCTACTTCCCTACATCATTTAATTGATTGCACTTCTTTTTCAATCTGTTTGGACTGCACCAGAAAAGCTTCAGCGCTAAATACACATACTCAAATCTCCTAATAAACAAGTCTAATTAAGATTAATTGAACTGTTGGAGGTAAATGAAGATAGCATCCATAAGAGACTATTAATTTTTGAAAGACTAGGGTAGAGTTGACACCAGTTCCTTTCCCTTATCAATTTTAATAATTTAATTTCCATCATAAACTCCATTAACCCAGTATCAAAGTATTTCTGATGGAAGCAAGTGCTGAATTTTCAGGCTGAAATAGCAGGGATATTTCACATGAACATATTTATACAAACATATAGGCCTCTCCCCGCTTTGGACTGTGGCTATTTACCTCCTTTATTCAAGGTTCCAAAGTACTCCAGAACTAGTGCAATTTGTGGGTGTAGTAGCTTTCAAATTAATAATGTAGGCTCAAGTATTTCAGGCCAATATCTGTTGCTCTATCAGTCCATTTTATTTTCTGTTCAAAGCACTTAGTGGCATCAATACCAACAGTAAAAGATAGTTATGATATTCCAACTGAAGACACTTGATCTGCTTACACCACAGTTAACTTACAAAACTAAACTGTTTGAAAAGTAAGAAACCACAATCAATCATCTTTACATCTACAAGACAGAAGAAAACCTCTAAACATTTTTTGCCCATCAGGGGAGACCATCAACACCATCAACTTCCCTATTCTCTTTGTACTTAACCCAGAGTGAAAATGGTCAGTGTTGCCTTTTTTTTTTTCTTCTTCTTCTTTTTAAGCAATAAGAGAAACTCAGGTATGGCAAACTGAAGATACCAGCCCAACTTGCAGGGGCATTAATGCTACTGAGGCATTTCAAATAAATCTCGGCAGAAAAATCAGCTACTGATCTCAGAGGAGTAACTGCAAATTAAAGTTAGATGCCTAAACTTGCAGTAATAACATTTCACCAAACAACAGCAACACAGGGAAGGTTAAGCAGCATTCATTTTGATTAATTTTGTTTTTCTTGTTTCCTTCTTTCATGAAATCCTATAAGCTACTTGAAAATAATTAGGAGACATTGTAGCGAACAGTCCTACAGTAACAACAAGACTTCACAAGTGATGTGACAGTCTGCAATCTCCTTATTTCACTATTATTTTCTCAAAAGTACAGAGTAACTTTCTATTAAAAAAAATAAATTCATTCATTCTTAAAGAATAGATGTACAATAAGCCAATAGTTAAATAAAGAAAATGTGTAGCATCTACTTGGGGTGAAAACAGAAACTTGACATCATAAATAAAATCCATATTTTTCTTATCAATATTTTAAGGAATTTGAGGTGAAACCAAAACTGATCCTGGGAAAAAGAAAGAGGGCACTTAGATAATATCTTAGCAAAGCCTAAATGGATATGGTTATAAGGAAAAAGCAAGAAAAATATTCCGCCAATTTGAATTTATTCTCTGTCATCAAATAAAAGCAGCATCTCAGGAAATGAGTTTAACTCCTACAAAAGTCAAGTGTGGTGCTAGCTCAGTGTATTACATATATAGGAGAGAATTTAATCTGCCCTAAAAGGAAAGACATTATGGTATATTTGTGCTAGATTTACTAAACTACAGAAAGCTTCAGAAATCTACAGAAAAATTTCCTTCTGTCCCTTGATCCCTAACAAAGATACAAAAGTGCATTCTGTGAAGTTTAAAGACAATGACTGTCTCTTAACAAAGAAGATTAAAATAAATAAAGCAGAAAAAATCAGAATCACATTGAAATGAAGCTATCTTTGGCTTTGTCTTCATTTCCTAGCAGAGCTCCTTCTACCAGTCCAAGAAGAACTGAGAACTTAAGAAAGCAGGTCCCATACAATTCCTTACAGGAGGTCCCACCATGCTTCTGTTTAAAGGAAGTTGCCTCATCAGCAAGTACAAACTGGATGAACTAGTAATAACCAGTTAAAGACAATAACTGAAGGAGGTGAGTAACACAGTATGCGTGTTTTTGTGACATGGCAAACACTCTTTTCAGGAAGAACAGAGGAGTCTAAAGGAAAAGCTTATGCAATTAGGTGGAATAGGCTGTTCAGATTCATACTAACTTCTGGTCTGAAAAAAACCAACATAGCTAAGAAATTTTAGAGAAGGAAATAACATTTTAAGTAGTGCTGCTATGGCAGAAGTCAAAACTGGCAATGAAGTGGAAGAGTTCTAGCCATGGGTTTGAAAAGATGTTGACAGCAGCCAGGAAGGCTTGGAGAGAGCAAATTAAAAAGGCATTATGATTTTGTAGTGTATTTCATGGACACAAAAATGTCCCACCTGGCTATTCTGATGAATTGTCACTATGGTGTTCATGTTGTGTTTGAACATTTCTACCATCTTTCTTCTGTACAAATTTAGCAATTTTTAATAAAATAGTTCCCAACAGTCACACAAATTTTCAGCCATTTTTTTTTGTTATTCCTGATGCTTCTTACACAAGGCAGGAATTCTTTTTTACTTTGTCCTTTGAATGTAATTTTGGATTGTGGAATTTATACTTCTACTTTAGAACATGTAATTTACAGTAAATTTGTTTCAGACAACAAATATACTGCCATTAGAGATCTTTTACTGTCTTTGCTTTGAAGTAGCTTGACTTATTTTTTTCCATGTAACTGGGAGCTGTAGGTTTGACTATAAGGTTCAAACACATTCTCTGAAGAATTCTCAGCATCTAGTACTTGTAATTAACATAGGGACACAAAAATATTACCAAATTGTTTAATTGCCTTTATTATAATTCCCTCAAAATGATTTTTAAAATGAGAATTTAGCTGTTAATTCTGTAGGTGCTGAGACAGGACAGAATCCAGCTCATTATCTCCTCTGACTCTACAGTGCGAACAGAAGTGAAAACTCTTTTCTAGAAAGAAAAACAATCAGATAAACCTTGCAGACAGACCTGCTATTGAAAATGCATGAAATCTGAGTCGGCTTCATCCTCAAAAAAATGTACTGTGAAACTTTGCCATGCCTAAATCTTAGGCAGAGTGCTTAACAGAAACCGGTTCAATACATATATAAATGTAGATTTAGTGGAGACGTGTCCAGGAGTGAAATACCATACTGTTTTTAGTTTTTTGGTTCTTGGAATCAAGTCTAAAGATAAAGGCTCTCTCTAAAGATTTGGGGAGAGTTATAGCTTAGAATGATGATTAAAAATAGAGAACACATTAAGCAATGGACTGCCTGGGGGCTGGACACATTGCAAGATTCATGGAACCAAGTAGATAACAAGTAAAGGATGTATGTTTAGGGCATAGATGTGGCATACTAAGTTTTGATTGTTGCCTACCAAGTTGTTCATCTCTTTTGTGAAATAGCGATTGTCAAAAGTGTGGGCTGAGAAAGGGAACCTGAACAAATTTGGACCCCTAAAAGCTATTTAGAGGCACTTGTGGAGAACTTTCCCTGAACTATGAAGAGTCATCTCTCTGTTAATCAGCAGGGCTTATTAACAAAGTGCAGCATCACATAAATAGTATGAGAAAGCTGGAACTGAGTAATACAGTCTTTTCACCAGGGATCTCCTCACAGCTTGATCCAGGACATATCCTTAGTACCTTTTGTTATGAAAGTCTCTTCTGCTTGAAGCATAGGTCTCAACAAACAACAAGAAACCACACCTAACTGTGTTATTTAACAGACTATAGATTCTTCCTTCTTGCCTTGATAACCTGAGAAAGCAGGAATTGGCTGCATTTGAGCAATGTCCTTCATATCAGAAGAAGGACAAACTCATCATAGAGAGGACACAAATTACAGATCCTAACTAAAAGTTTTATGAAAAACATCACTACCTATTCTAATTTTCTTAAAATAAATATTCAAATCCTACTCTTTTCATTTGGGCTGATTTACAGTCAGTCAGTATGCTCTAAAGAGCTCCTCTTTTTTCTGATATCACCAGTTCTGTTGTTTGGATATTTTTTAACCAATGTTGTGTTATCTTATGATTCAAATTAGCCAGCAGATAAAGAATTCCTAAAGACATGTAGTGTGTCAGCTGCCCATTCCTACAGAAAAGTCCAGAAACTTTTCCATGTAGCCACAGAAGCTCTGCAATAGAATACAGGAAAATATGTTCCTGTTTTACTCTAGGTAGAGTCTGCTGCACTGAAAGAGTAAATGTTTACTTACCACGTTGTGCCCTTTGTCTGTCCTCCATGAAACATTAGTACAGGAACCATGTACATCGGGTAGATGTCATAGTAAAGTATTCCGACTTTTGCAGGGGTATTTTGGTAATACAAGTTTCTTAATAAACTCCGACGGATTAGTGGGAATGGGGGAGACCTCCAGGCTTTAGGCTGCTAGCCCATTACCTGCGAGGTGAATGCCCTTCCCCCCGCCCCAGCACGTGGCCCCGCGACCCCGCAAGGAGCACACAGACCACCAGGGAGGGACGGACAAAAGAGGAAGTTTATTGTGGGGTAGGGGTTTATAAGGCTTTCAGGAGGGTCAAAAGGGGACCAATCACAAGTTCAGGGTCACATAGAAAAAACCATCAGGTGAAGGGTCAACAGCCAACAGAAAGGGGTTAACAAAGGCCAATGGGAAACACTTCAGGACACCTTCCCAGGACACCTTGTGTGGGAGCACAGGGGGTGTTGGGAAGAAGAGGCAGTGACTCTGCAAAAAGGTAAAAGCTATTTTAAAACCTGTTTAAACCACCTTAAAAACTTCAGTTTCTGTAACATTTGAACTGCTCTCATTTTCTTCACTAATCCATCTCTGACAGGACTTCTTCCATCCTGCATATGGCAAATCCATTGCCACAATAAACTAATGAACCTGCAGTGGAGAACTGAGCAACATCTTTCTAAGTGCCTTTCAATATTTTTATCTGCCTCTAATTCAAAATTTTCAATGAATTCCCTAGGTATGAGTAGACAGGACAAAAGAATATTGTCTTTTGGTGTGTAACTCTTTAATTTCATCTGAGCATTTTACTCATTTGGCAGTCAGTTTAAAGAAAAGTAAGGGAAGATGTTTAAAAATTAAGTGGAAAGAAGAATATTGATCTACCATGGGAAGGGGAAAAAAAAATCACTCCTTCAAATTCTGTCATCAAACCAAGCTAGGAAGTTCCCGAGCATTTATAGAGACAATCATAATTAATTTAATTTCAGATACTCAGATGCACATACAAACAATTCAGGTAGTAATACAATTCCCTTTCTGCCAATAGTAGGGCTTCCCTGGTCCTGTACCCATTCAAAATGAAGAAAGTCATCTAGTGAAAGGAAATGAAGCCACAGTTGTGATTTCAGCATTCTCATCTGCTGTCATTTTAACTGCAGACTTGAGGTCAGAAAGTATTCTTTGCTTTGTTAAAAAGTAATAAAAAGTCCCAAAGGAATTTGGTACTTTCTGCAAAAGCTTATTAAGAGAAGTAGAGCCATGAGTCTGGGTATTCGAAATGAAGATTGCAATGGAATTAGTAGTCCCCACAAATGTTTCAATTCATAATCAAATTAGGAGCTCAAGGTTTAGGGAGTGGATTTAAATAGATCATCTGTGCAGTCTTCATAGTTTTTCATTCCTTCCTTTTCTTTAGGAGATAATAATTAAATATGATTTGAAATGGTATGTAACACAGTACTGCTTAGAAGTATTTCATGATTCTTAAAAGAATAATTAGATTCTCTGATATTATTTGAAATCACACTACTATAACCTCTATTAAACTTTTGGACAAAAAAAAGGAAAAAGAAAGAAGAAGAGAAAGATAAATTTGCCTGTTTGATTGGAAATCAGAATGAATGCCTCTTTAAAGAGATACATGCTATTTTTATTGCTTTAGTTGTCTGGGGAAATCTTGTTCCATGCTTCCTCTACTTTTCACTAAAATAAGATTTACTAAAGAAACAGCTTCCAATGGCATTTGTTCGGTTACAAAATTGTAATGTGAATGTTAAATCTCAGGGAACTGAAGGAAACTGACAGGCCCCTCAAATAACATGGAATAGAAATGTAAGATTAGTTAGTAGGACATCTGAATCACTTCTAACACCACAGCACAACTGAACAACTAAAACTGCTACAAAACTCTCTTGAGTGCATTGCTATCACTGTTCTTCAGATGCTGGAGTTCATTGACGCAGAGGAGGGAAGGAGGAAGGACCTGCTGGCAGCAGAGCTGCATGGCTGCCAATTGTTGCTCTCTGAAATCAATGGTCGGCCATGGGCACAACAGCAGCAGATCTGTAGGCTGCCTGATATTTTAAGAAATTTAAACAGGAAGAAAGTGGAAAGGAACACAGGAACCTATATTTATATATACAAATATATGATTTAAAATCAACCCTAAACAGGCAATTTCGCTAGCTTAATTAGATCTGAAATAAATGATAACCCATATCCTATGTTAAAATTCTGATTTCTTCATAGACAGATTTGTATGAAGAGATCTTTTTCTTCTAATTTCTATGACAACATCGTGGTCTTTGAAAACTTTACTGAAGCTCTCATATCTGTTTCTTTTTCTTTAAAAAAAGCTCTCCTTTACTGAATGATAAGAAGGATCATACTGAGAAAGAGGCGCTGCTATTAAGATTTTTGGAATGAAAAGTAGCAGGCCTTGAAAGTGATCTTTTTAATTCATGCTGCTAAATTGAGGATTAGCCTTCATTCTTTTTCTATTTCTAATTCTTTCTTTCAACTGTCATATATTTTAAAGAATATAAACCCAAAGTTAGAGCTGGTCTTTTTAATAACAAAAAGAAAAACTCCTTTTCTAAGTTCTTCTATCCTTAGATAGAGTGACTCCCAGTATCTCTCCCCATGAGAGAACAAAGCAGATTAACAGAAAGGTGTGTGATGTATATATTTTTGTTGTAAAAATAGGGAAGACTTAAAATATAAATGCTTAAAAACAACATGAGACTAACGTATCTACAGGATGCATTGCTTTGTTTCAACCCAGAAAGGAGACAAAGAACATTGACGTACATTACTCTTACACTTTTCCACCAGAAGCAGCCTGTGGATTTTGTTTCCTGTTACACAGGCATGGTAAAGGACTATTTTAACTTTGCCAGACAAAATTTTTGCTGTTATAAATGCACTCTAATACAAATTCTGAGTCTGCTTCATTAATTATGTTTTCCTCTTCATATATAGACTTCATATATAGACTCAGAAAATTCATATTTACAATTTTTACCTTACATTTTTTAAGCTCTGCTCCTAGTATTTACAATAGTAATTAGCTCATTAAGCTTATGGTTATTAGAAGTTCTACTTTTCTCTTTCTTAAAATTGATTAAAGAAAATCCAGTGAAGAAGTCCTTTAATCTGATAGATAAAATCATAATAAGATCCAGTGATTGAAAGGTAAAGTTGGAAATATATAAATTAAACATAAAAGAATATTCCAATTTACAATAATATCTTCTTAACATTGTAAAGAATCAAAAAGTATTAGAGCTAAATAAGTGAACATTATTTCATCATGATTTGAAGTAATTTATCAGAGACATGATACATTTCTAAAAGATAGCCTGCAGTTTGGCCCACAGTTGTTGAACTCTGTCCTTTCCACAAATTAAGCTACAAAGACTAATGTCCTTTCTTCAAGAATTGCCAAATAAAATACTAAGGCTTTCATAATCATGATATTATCAAATATGCACCTTTCAATTAGCCAGGCTGTGGGTAAACAGTGTTAGAGGTTCAGAAACACTTGAATTGACAGCATAGTAGAATCAGATTGGATCTGACAAGGTTTAATAACTCAACTGTATTTTATGGCAGAACAACTATGATTTTCCTAAGGTATGAAGAACAATGAGTTAGTGAATTCTGTTATACCTGTGCTGACTTCCTGCTTGACAAGCTTGGGTATCTATGTACCATGTTTCTAAGACTTCTGCAAAATTGAGACAGAGACGTGTCACTGAACTTACAGTCTGCTAATTATCAATGTGGATCCAAACTCTATTTGGGATATAGCAAAACTTTAAGTTCTTGACTTCCAGGAAAATTGCTAAATTGTAATACAGAACTGTGAGAAAGAACATATTAGATCCATACAAGGTAAAGAAGTGTGCTGGGTTTGGCTTGGGTGGAGTTAATATTCTTCACAGTGGCTAGTGTGGGGATATGTCTTGAATTTTTGCTGAAAACTGTTGATAATACAAAGATGTTTTCGTTATTGTTGAGCAGTGTTTACACAGAGCTAAGGCCTCTTCTGCTTTTCATACTACCATGCTAGCAAGTGGGCTGGGGGTGCATGGGAAGGTGTGAGGAAATACAGCTGGGACAGCTGACTCCAACTGACCAAAGGGATATTCCATAGCATATGATATCATGCTCAGTATGTAAAGTAGAGGGAAGAAGGTGGAAGGGGGGGATGTTTGGAGTCATGGCGTTTGTCTCTCCAGGTAACTATTAAGTGTGATGGAGTCCTGCTTTCCTGGAGATAGCTGAACACTTGCCCCTTAAGCAGTGAATTAATTCTTCATTTTGCTTGCTTGCACATCCAGCTTTCCCTTTACCTATTAAACTGTCTTTATCTCAACCCATGAGTTTTCTCAATTTCTCTTCTGATTCTTTATCCAATCTTGCTAGTGGTGAGCAAGTGGCTGCTACTTGATTTCTGGATGAGGTTAAATCATGACAGGAAGATAAAACCAAAGACGGGTAAACTTAACAAAAAGAGGATTGTGAGCAGCTGAAGCATTCATAAGGAAAAATGCTATCAGAAAAAGTTACCAGAGCATAAAAGGAAAAAATAGAGATTAGGCAGAGAGCAGCTCAGGAATGTCAAGGCTCAACTTGATCCAAGGAGCAAAGAAGCCTCATTCTTCCCCACCTGATCAAAGACCAGTTGGTGAAGGATTCATTAGATGTACTGTCAGGGGTTGTCAACATTGAGCATCTAGCAGCTTTCTTCTGCAGCTACATTATATGTTGTATAAACCAGTAGCTGTTTTTAAATTATTGGTATTTTTAAATTATGTATATCTTGCACATGGTTTTGTACATGCCCGAAAGTAACCTGAAGAGGGATGGTTGCAATCTGTTTTTTTAGATCAGTCTGGTGTCTTTTGCACATGGAATTTGGTACTGCAAGTTCGAAGAGAACTAAACAGCTCCATAGGAACATGTGAAGACAATACAGTTGAACTAAACCAACACAGCCATCTAGTAACTAGAGCTGGAAAATCCAGTGTAGCAATGTATATGCAGCTCTTTTAAAGTAGGTTCAAAGTGCATTTTTCAAAGCTAATCATGGTACTGTGACCAAAGAGACTCCTGTTGAAATTCATCAATGATTTAAGACTAGTCCTACTTTCAAAACTTGCTCTTACAGGTTTTAAAAATAAGGCAATATGCTCTAAGGTACAAAGCCACAGTCTTTCCTCTGAGTGTGTGACTTCAATCAGCAAAGACAGATTTTGACATTATTTAGGGAGAGTTCTTCGGTAATCTCCAATGGAAGAATAAATGCAGACAGATCAGTAAATACATTTTTATGCAGTATTTAAATTACATATTTATTATGTTCCTCAGAGATTGAAATGGCTTGCTTGGAGCTGTTCCAGTGTGTTATACAAATCTATTTTTGATGTATTTAATGTAATAGCAGAACAATAGTACTAAGAGATGGAAAAGACCTATTAGGTCATCCTATCTCTTTCTCTACCCAGGCAGGATAATTTCTACAAATCTTAATAGTCCTGGGCAAAGCAAATAAAAGTATATTCAAATAATTCCTTTTCTGAATGTATCTGCTTCTGACCATGATCTCTCTGCTTAAGGTTGAAAAACAGTTACCATTTAAAAAAAAATTTTAAAATTTGCCATTCTTATCCAAATTTTAGGATTTAAAAACAAATCCCAATTTTAAAGGCACATCAGCAAATAAAACACAAATCCAATACACTGTTTTTTATATCTTTCTCATACCACTATCTTCTGCCTTTAATCAGACAGGTTGCATGAACAGATAGAGCCTGCTGAACCATCCAAGCTTCTTTTTTCCAGCATTATCACAAGTCTAAAGTATTGGGGAAGCAGTTTCTCAGAGCACTAGGCAAACTAATTTGGTTATAACTGCAGCTTAGTATAGTTTACAGCAACAGTCTGGATGCTCTAAATTATACCAGAAGATGAACTGGAACTTGCAGATAACAGAAACCCAGCCTGGCCATGTCCTTGTGGTCCTGCCCAGCCACACTGGAGCTGTGTCTCACCCTGGGTTTTGTCCCCCATTCTCAGATGGGCATTCCAACCTGTCCTCATTTTTCCTGCCCCCGTGGAAGTGCCTGATATCCTGGGTTGGGGTTGCCCTTGGATGCCCTCAGTGTGGGTGGTGGGACACGTCCCTGACCCCAGGGAACCCTCAGTCCCTGCAGTACCCTGACAGTTTCTGTATTGCTTGTTTTCAGAAGATGTAGACCTGTAATTTATTCAATAGCATTTTTATGAATTAACCTATGCTATACTACCAAGTTTATGCAGAATTTTACAGGAAATAACTTGTACTTAAAAAACCATGCAAAAAGAAAATTAAGTAAAAGCTGAACTTAACCATTTTACATTCTAAGTCAATGGAAATTAGAGTGTGATAGGATAGATCAAGACTTTTTATTTCCTCATTTATTTTTACTTTTGTATTTGATGTATTCAGTTTTTAAAATCTTAGCCAAAGATGAGGATTACTAATTATAACATCACTAAGAACACACACATTTAAAAGGAGTTACCTTATGACTAATTTCTATTTTAATTCCATTCAGCTTCATTGTTAGGTTTTCATGGCCCTTCCTACAATATTTTATTTTGCAACAGAATAAGAAAAATCAGGATGCCACTGACATTTATCTATAAAAATGGCAAAGATTATTTAGTTGATGCACTTAGTAGTTCAAGTTGGATAACAGGTAACATAACACAACCTTGTTGAGACTATAAACAAATCCAGAAATAATTATTTTTATTATATTAAAAATGATTTTAAATGTTTACTTATTCAAACCATAATCTTTTTATTATCTTAGATTATTCAGGACATGAATTTAGACTAGAAAATGGGTACCAGTGAGAGCATCTTTTGCTATAAACTGGATAACTGGAAATTATGAGCGTTTCACTACCACTGACTGGCCACTCCAATCAATTTATGTTACTTAAATTCAGAGTGATGAGGACAATTGTTATGGTTATTTTATAGACAATTAGTCTATAATACCACCCCTGCAACTGAGACCTGAACCTACCCAGGGATGTAGAGTGGCTAGTTTAATAGCGTAACTCCTTGTGAGCAGCACTGTTTTCTTGAGTTTTTTGCTTTTGGCCCTGTTCTCCCATTGTTTCTTTTGTTTAGTTAGACAGATGGAGGTGGTTGGTGGGGTGGACTCTCCACCATTCTCTTTCCCCTTTGTTCCCACTCATACCTCCTCTCATTTTTGTATTTCTATATTAGGGGAGAGAGTTCATTTTATAGGAGTTCCTGCCCCAATATTTGTCTTTAAACCAAGATAGCTTTCCACCTAGTGCTATGGTCTAGTTAACAGGATGGTGAATGATCAAAGGTTGGACTTGATGGCCTTAGAGATATTTTCCAGCCTAAATGATTCTGTGATTCTGTAGTCACATACACAAAACCTACACACATAACCCTACTTTTTGTGATCATGCTGGTATGAGAGCAGATGGAGATGTGAAGAGCATGTGTATCGATAAGAAAAGTAAAGGGACTATAACAAAAACCTGTGACCTGACTTTGATCTCTGGATTGAAGAATAATCAACAGGAACATTTCCCAGCCTTTTTATTTTTTTTATAGGCTGTTCTTTATCTGAGGCTATACTTGGATCACATTGATCAAGAAAGAGTAAGTTTAGAGCTGACTGTAAATCAGTAAAGAATTTAATGTGGAAAAGTAGGAGTATTGCAAGGAACAAAATCTATTTGTTTCCCAATTGCTGTACACAACTGAGTTTTAATTGATTTCAGGCTTAGTGTTTTTGTTAAATAAACTGTTGTTTAGCCTGCTGCACCCTTGCCAGCACTTACTGCATATTCCTATTCCTCATTCCTCTTCAGTGCAAGTAAGTTATAAGTACAGGTGTTCTGAGTAAAGTTTTTGGGCTTTGCCATAAACAGTACTACTTTTTAAAAGCAGAAGTGGAAGGAAAAGGAATAGTATAATGACTCGGTATGTTTACATGCAGTATTTTGTCTTGATACGATATTCTCCAGTTGTATTAAGGTACCACAGAAAACCATGACAGTCTGCTAACAATAGATTGTCTAGCATCCTTGAATTAGCTCTAAATGATCTGTGGATCAGGGAAATTCCCTATATATAAATCTGTATATTAAACTCTGAATCTCAGAGTCAGTATCCATGCTACTAATTTAAGCCTAGAATTGTTGCCAGACCAGCTGTCACAGAAGAGAGCATTCCTATGCTAGTAAACTCTTAGTCTTAGGTGGCTATACACTCTGCTTACTGCAGTAGTCCCCATAATGTTCTGCCTTTTCCTACCAAAAATCTTCAAACCTACCTTATTCTCACTGAAATTAATGTCAGAACTCTCCTCCTCTTCCTGAAGCTCTTGAAATTTCCTCATATCACCATTTAAGTGATCTCCTTCCATAGTTAGATAGCAGAACAGTTAATGAACTGTAATGTGCAATACTCTACTTATTATCCATTAAGCTACCTTTCAGTCATCCACCAAATACATACAAAAGCCCTGCACAGAAATCTACATCATCAAATTTAAAAGGTCACGATAATTGCTGTAACAAAAAAATTGCAAAAGCATACTAAAAAGTGCATGCAGCAGAACCACTGAAAGCATCAGGTGTGTGCACAAGGGCTTTATGGGGCAAATTATACATTTCTTTAAAGTAAATGATGAATTTTATTGTATAATTGATTATTGTATTGTTTGAGTAGTTTTTAAAAATGGAAGTTTATTTGAAAAAGGAACTTTCTCCTGACAAAGGGATTCCCTGAGATAGGCATAGCTAAAAGCAACACGTTAAAAGCAAAACTGGTTGAAGCAGTCACCCATAGGAGCTTACTAACATCACCCATAGGAGCTTACTAACAGAGTGAATAATCTTTTCAAGCCAAGCATATTTTTGAGATTTTTGTTTTTGTGAAGAAATATGGATCCTTAACAACGAGTGCTACATTCAGCATCTCCCTGTAATGCAGTTCTTCCTGAATTAAAATTATTCTATCTTACAACTGAGGGCTTTTCTTGGAGTCTTACTGCTGCTATCAGAGATGAATGCAATGAATGTTTTTCCACACTATTTGGTAGAAGAATGTAGTGTTGTTCTTGTTTTTCTCCTTCCAGCTTCAATACATTAAAATATTTCATGCCTCAGTTACAAGTTGTTTATATTTCTGCTTTCATAATTTCCACATTCATTCCAATTTTTCATGTATCTCACTTTGTAACATGGAAGTTGTACTCTCCTTATTTAATATTTTATCGGGTCTAATACCTACAAAAATTCTGACCTTTTATAGCCAAAAGAATTCGGTGTCTAAAGATGTGCAAAAGAAATAGAAAAGACAGTAATTTTCAATGAACATTTACACAGTAGCTTTAGAAAACCCTTGGCATATCTGAATAGATGCCAGTCTTTTAGGGATTGAATGCATTTAGTAAAGAAATATTTAGTTCCTGTTTTGTTCCTGAAAATTTTTCTTCCTCCCTCCTCATTCAGTTTCCAGTAGTCTATCGAACCAATAGAAAAAGTGGAAAAAATGAAGTACCCCACTGGAGACTGGCTATGCAAGCATTCATTGCTCAGGAAACACCTCCCTCTGGAACTGGAAGTCTTACTTAAGCAAGGTAAACAAATTCCATTAAAATTGTTCTTAATCATGCTTTAATAGAATCTCTTATCTTAAGTGATGGAGATCTAATACTAAATAGCTGCCCTAAAAAGTAATAAATATGTAGGAATTCTAACTTCTAGCAATATTAGTGATTTATAAAACTTGTGAACATGGAACAAACATAATTCTTCATATCATAATGATGATACCTACTAGTGCTTAATTGATATTATGGAGATGTAACCTTCAACCTTCTTCTTCAAGAGTTAAGATTTACAAGAACCATCAGAACAGCTTGATCAAAGGAACACCAATGAAACCTGTGTCATTCTGTTTAAAGTTACAAAAAGTAGTCTTTGTTTGGAGCTGTCTCATTTTCATGTTTGCTTCAATTTTCCTGTGAAGAAGTTATTTTGAGTACTGATCTGCAGGGAATTAAAGATACCACCAAGTGTATTGGAAATGCTCTGTGTACACACATTAATCACATGTAGATTTTATTACAAGGTGAATATTTAGTCCAGATGATGTAACACTGGTTATTCAAGGGCTACAACAGTTCCTGTTGACTTTGTACAATAATATATAAGGAATCATACAAAAAAATTGACTTTATTCATATGATTATTTCTAAAATGTTTCAACCTGATTAAATGTGCTGATGTGTTTTCTATGTACCTCTAAAACCTGTCCATCATACATTTTTCTTGTTTTTGCAAGTTTTCACATTTAAGTTTTACTTTACTTTGGTGTATCACATAAAAGCAATGTTGATTCTCACAGATTTGTAAATTATCTCTCCAGAGTATTTTTCACATTTTGTGAAATTGTAATAGAGTACAAAGAGTTCTGCTTCAAGTGCTGGTATCTGTAACCTTTTGGATTTCAGCTTGTTCCCCATTTACTTATATTCTTTTACAATAAACTAAGTAAAATTAAGTTAACAGGGGAGGTGCATTGTGGATTATTTCTAGGTTTTGATCCCCAGAGATAGAACTGTATCTTGATTTCCATACTTTAAAGCATCAGTTGCGCACAATGTTTTTATGGCCATTGTTTACTACCCACTGCTATTTAGGATCCCCTTCTATTTTATTCTTATGGGAATTGGAAGCAATTATATGGTTGTTAACAACAGAAAACAATAGCATTTGTATCAAGACTCATTTTGTATACCACTACTTTCATAAAAGTTTATATATCTGGCTTTATTCCAAAGCTAGTAATGATTTGTAATTACATCTGAAGCATCCAAAATCAGCCAATGACACTTTTTCCCTTACTGCATCAAATTTAAGAGGAGAAAGCCTATCACATAAGGCAGTAGACTGCATTTAAGGATCTGCTTATTTCAAGAGATACATCTGATTCCTACCACTGCAGTGAAAGTCTCAGGAAAGGTTATATTTTTCACCAGAACTTCTTTAACTAGTATTTAAACTACAGGAGTTGTAGTAATATACAATATATATACATCATATCTTACAAATATTAATGCAGCTTGCTTACTACTTGATACAAATTAAATCATAGGATCATAGAGTTGGAAGGCATATGTATGGCCAGTCTTCGCGAATGATTTGGGAAAGGTCATTACCCTTTGAGCCTGTGCAGTGGATTTTTTTAGATGAGACACAGTGTGTGCTGAGCTGAGCCCACCCTTTAATCCTAAGGTTCATCTGCTGGGGCCAAGCAATCTTGAATGGTGGCAGTGAGATCCTTAGGATGTAGGTTTGTTTAGAGTGACCTTCTCTCAGATGGATGGCCTTACAGGGCTGACGAGCTCCATCTGCCCGGGGGAGTTTCCCTGACTGGGAATTGAACCCAGGCCACAGTGGTGAGAGTGCTGCATCCTAACCACTAGACCACCAGGGGTCCCCCTGGAAGGCATACACAAGGATCATAAAAGTCCAGCTCCTGGTCCTGCAGAAAACTACCCCAAGAATCATCACACATGTACCTGAGAATATTGTCTGAATACTTCTTGCAGTCCATCAGGCTTGGTGCTGTGACCACTTCCCTGGGGGGCCTGTTCCAGTACTCAACCATCCTCTGGGTGAAGAACCATTTCCTAATACCCCACCTAAATCTCTGCTGACACAATTTCATGCCATTCCCACAGGTCTTGCAACTGGTCACCACAGAGAAGAGATCAGTGCCTGCCCTTCTGCTTCCCTCAGTGAGGAAGATGTAGACAGCTTTGTTTCCCCTCAGTCTCCTCTTCTCTAGGTTGAACAAACCAAGTGACCTCAGCCTCTCCTCATATGACTTCCCCTCTAGACCCTTCACCATCTTCATTACCCTCCTTTGGATGCTCTCCAACAGTTGAATATCTTTCTTATATTGTGGTGCCCAAAACTGTCACCAATATTCAAGGTGAGGCCGCACCAGTGCAGAGCAGAGCAGGACAATCTCCTTCCTAAACCGGCTGCCGATGCTTTGCCTGACGCCCCCCAGGACATGGTTGTCCCTCCTGGCTGCCAGGGCACTGCTGACTCAGATTCACCTTGCTGTCAACGGTTTCCACAGTGCCTCTCATTCCCCAGTCTGTATGTACATCCAAGGTTACCCTGTCCCACGTACAGAATCTGGCACTTGTCCTTGTCAAACTTCACATGGTTGGTGATTGCCCAGCCCTCTAATTTGTTTGGGTCTCACTGAAGGACCTCTCTGCCTTCAACGGAGTCAACAGTTCCTCCCAATTTAGTATCATCACAGTTTAAAACTGTGCAAAAAGTAAGTTGTTATAAGTCAAAATTCTGTCAACATACCAAAAAGAAATCTCCTAAACTTGCCTTCCTTACTTCCCCCATTTTTATTGCTACAGAATAGATGTACAAATGGAATACAAATTTTGTATTTCCTGGGGATTCTTTGCATTCTTAGTCCTTCTACTCATAAATGAGAGTGGTATAATGCACAGCAATTCCTCTTAGAGATCAAGTTAGTAAAAATCACAGCAACTGCAGAGTTTACGTATAATTTCCAGAAGTATTTTAGACCACTTAGGATAGTCACAGTTGCCATCATTACTTAGGAGGGACAAAAATTTGTTAATACCTGGTATTAATACACACTTTCAACACATATATGTATTATGCATTAAAGTTATAAAAACTTCGGTATCATACTCAAACAGAATGATTTTGATCCCTCAACTGACATGCCCAAATGTTTTATACAATCCACAGAATATGGCTAGTGCTATACAAAAGCAGCTGGGAAAATGTAAAACATTTAGGATAAACTGACCAATAGAAAGCATAGATGGGACTAAATGTTAAGCACAAGAGATCTATCCCAGTTTCTCTTCCTGTCTAGATATTAGGATTTCTTCTAAATTCATAACTCAAATCATAATCTCCTCCTCATAAACAGTTTTTTCTTCAGGAGAAAATCAAAAGAATCGTGGCACATCAATTTAATCTGTGTTTCCCTCAGAAAAATGCAAAATATTGACTTAATTTTTTTTCCCAGAGTACTTCAAGGCACCATGCACTATTTCCAAAAAAATTCTAAGTTGCAGAACAGTTTAGACAGTGGTACCATAGGTGCTTTTCAGTGAAGCTGGGCCATAGTATAAGAGAACTCAAACCACAGGAATAGGAGAAGTAGGCAAAATACATTATACTTCTGTAGTTAAGACACTGATGTGGCATGGTAGAGCTTAAAAAATGCAGAGGTAAACAAAGGCTAGGATGGAAATACAAATATGAAAAATTTAATTTTTCTTGAAAGTTGGGTACTTTTTACTGCATATCTGAACAAAAGACTGGAAATGCCTTGTACTTTAAAGAACTTCTTAAATAAAGCACTCCATCAAGAAGGGAATATATTCTGTGAGAAACTGGTATCTCCAGTTTCATTGATTGCTTACCTTTTTTAGAATTTGGTGTTTATATCTTTTTCACAATGTTTCTACACTGCACTGTCACTGACCTTGGGCATTTCATTCTCTAACTTGGCAAGCTTCTGCCGTTGTGTAGGCGTATGAGAAAGTGAATCATTGCTGTTCTTATGTCATTGCTTCAAGGAAAGTACTCAAACTTAAGAATGAGAGGTAGCTGGGGCTAGGATTACATAAGAGGTGGGAATGAGGATTTCATAATGACTAAGGAAAAGCATTTGGTTGTAGTCACTCAAGCATGTAAGTACTGGTGAGATGTACTAGAATAACCCATTTGCAGAGACATTTTTCACAATTTATTGCCACGCTGACTCAGCAATGTCCTCACCACAAAGTTATAGCGATGCGTATCCTAGAGGTATGTAAAATGAAAGAAAACTGGTGAATAAAGCTCAAGCCACCGGTGGTCAAATCTGTCACAATTAGGAAAAAAACTCAACCAATACACTAATATAAAATTATAACAGAGAATATAGAACTAGAATATTAGATAAAGAAAAAAACCTCAAACATCTAAAAGGTCAATACAGAAATACTCCTAATGTTGCTCTAGGTAGCTACCATACAGCACATTTCACACATTTTCCTTTTGTGTTCTTTGCATTAAGACAGGGTGTACCTGGATCTTACATATGGAAAAGTACCTTAAAATTTACCTGCAGTGTTGGTTTCTTCAAATAACAGTTTTAGAATAAGAACTTTGAAAACAGTATGTCTGACTGGCAGCGAAAATTTTAACTTTTATGTACATCCAAAGTGAAGATAACTCAGTATTATTTAGAGGGAAAATTTGTGCACCATCAGAACAGATGCAAAGCACAACATATTGACTAGATTTGTTTTTTGTTTGTTTAAGAAACACACTTGTAACTTATACAACAAAACAAATATTCCTTTAAATAGGAATTGAGGAGGGAATTAAAACATAATGCATAAAACATATAATACATAAAACAGATGTCAGATTTAGCTCATTTAAGTACTCAAAGTAGAAGCATAATATGCATATTCTTCTTCCTGTTTTATTCACAAATTAACTGTCCTTGCTCTAACATTTGAATACCTTTGCATAGTGCATTAAACAATATGACTAACATTTCCAGTGCATTCCCTTTCTCATTCATTTTCTCAGAGGGAGAATAGTGTGTTATGGGGTTCTATTTCACACAGTTTGTTTTGGATTTGTTTTTAATTTCTTAGTAAATACATAATCATCTCCAACCTCCATCTTGCCTACAAAGATGTTTTCATGCTTTTCTGCTTAAAGAAGATAATTCTGCTCAGGTTTCCAGAAAACTCGTTTGAAAATTGTTCATATGGAATGCTAAACAAGAGTGAAACTCACAGTCCCAGTTCACATCAATGATAAAAGGACTTCACACTGGACTTCATCTCACTCAATGTGGTACAGTTAAGAACAGAGGAAGATATACCAAGGTATTGTTATCTTAATACATTAGTTTTGTGCAATTAGAATGTACATTAAAAACTAAATAAAGAACGTCACTGCCTAAGGAAATTCAGTCACATATGCTTGTTAATTCGACAACAAAAGTAAACAGAAACTGAAGAGGATGGGCAAATGTCTTCTCGAGTTTTAATACAATAAAAGTATATGTAAAGTATACATATTAAAATAAAATTTCTGACATGAAAAAAAACTTGTAAGACTAAGTTATTAAAAACCAAAAGCTACTTTGACTTTATTAATAAGAGGTCACTAAGCATTTCCAATTTTTAAGGTGTAGTATCACTGATTTTAGAGTTGCACAGGGTGCAATAGGTGAAAAGATAAAAGTTAGGTTATAAGCAGTTTATTAGGGGAAGAGAAAGTTCAACTTTTACACATTGGCACATGACAGTTTCTTTAAGCAGAGGAAATCAACACTGAAATTCTGGTATGGTACAATTCAGCACCATGACTAACCAGTTTGAGACAGCACTAATCCAGAGAGAGAAAATTTTAGGGGAGTTAGTCTAGTCAATTGGTAGAAAGTAACTCCAAGCAAAAGAGATGTTGCACAACTTAAAATTATGATGTTCTGCTGCTTACCACATAACATCTACAATTTTTCCTGCTCGTCGGAGAGAAAAATATGGTAATGGTAGTGTTATTAAAGGTGGGGTGGAGGGAGAGTTGGGTGTATTTCTGTGCTTGATATACAACAAATAACTCAAAAAACTCAGAAAAACCAAAATTCATTAGGTTTTCCTCTTCAGTGCTTATCAAAGAGTGAATTAGACAAAGGGAGTACTCTAACTAGAAATAAATAAATTTTTTTTCCTAAAAAAGGTATGACATTTACAGTTAAAAATTACTGATTATGGTGTGTTATACAAAAGAGTAAATGGATTAACAGTTTAAATCCCCTTTCAAGATAAGAAACAAGATGACAAGGCAAACATACATTGGTAAGAAAAATGGAGGTAAAAAAAACCCTAGGGCACAGTGCTGTAATAGAGAAAAGACACGAGAAATTGGAAGCTGTCCATCAACTATTCCTAGTATATATATTTTAAAACTTGCATATAAACTATTAGTTCATAACTTGCATATAAACTATTAGGTGTGAATTCAGTGATATTATATCTTACAGAGAAACCACAATAAATTGTTTAAGATATCACAATGAGCTAGGCCAATTGAATCTGGTATTCATGAAGATATTAGGCAAGAGATACAGAAACATGTAATTTAAGCTTCATATGTTAACAAACATTTAATGTTTGGAATGCAAAGTGGAACTCCAGTTCTTCTCTCTAACTTGAGGATCACATTGTGTCACAGACATATGGCCACATGAACAATGCATTGCTATCATCTCTTTCAGGTCAAAGGATGTTATCCTGTATCATCTCTAAATTGATAAAGAAAAATATACACCATTTCAGTACATCCTCCTACAACGATTTCCATAGATGCATGAATATTAAATCCATCTACAATTTCTTCTGAGAGAAGTATTAGTACTGACTTAGTACCTTGAAATGAACTGGAAATCCTGTAGATAGTCACATCTACAGAAACTATTAGATTATATTTCCAGAAAGATGCATCTACTCTATGCTTTCCTCAAAGTAGAGAACTATCACAAATAGCTTGGCTGTTCTGTGTTGCCATTATACAGTATTGCATATGACAATTAAGCACTATTGATTTACCATCACTTCCTTTCTTTTCAGCTCAGCTGAGGCAGAGGAACTGCTGACAGGTTATGGATTTACCAGAGTGTTTGTTGATGGTTGAGGTCTTTAATCCACTTTGCTGTGTGGCCTAAAATTGTAAAAGATAAATTGACGTTGACACACAAGCTTGCAGCTGGCCATCAGTCTACACTGTCCTCTTGAAGTATTCTTTATATGGTCTGATAGTCATCTCTACAGCTGGTGATCAAGTTTCCCTTAATATAAAAGACACTGCTAATGTTAATAATGTAAATGTGGGGTTACCAACTTTGTGAACTTCACATTTTTTCCCCTCGTTTATATCTTCCCCTTTCTGTAGTTAGCTGAAACCTTCTGGGCAGAATGGAAGCTGAAGGATGGGAGCACAGGATATCTGGGGGAAGAAGCACAGGAAGATGAAGTAGAGCAAGAGGGGAGGGAAGGGACGAATAACAGCAGAGGTTATTGCTGGCAAAGAGCATAGCGAAGGACATAATACCAGCATAACTAGCACATCTGTATCAGGTGATAATCAAAACAAAATAGAAAACACTAACTTATCACCAATTAGATGTTTTAGAATCAGAATTATCTGAAAAAATCATAATCAGGATTCAACAGACATTATTTTCATTTAAATGAGATCAATCTGAGCTTATTTTACATTTACACTCGTTTTCAAAGGCACTGAAATTTGCTTTCACAAAGTCATAGAACATTACCACACTATATTTTAGTACACGAACAACATAATTCATGATCCACATTTGAATTTTTCCCTTCAGAGGAAACTTTTATTACCTAGCCTAGAAATTACATTTCATCTCCTACATGAGCTAAAGAAGAACACTAATCTAGCAAATTAGTTTCACCTCTGAAATGGATAATGACAGTTAATGAGTATCATTAGGCCACATTACCCATATGTTTCTAAAATGTGAATTATTTATAAATAGTATGTTTAAATATGAGCAAGCTATGTCTCACGTATTGAAACAGAATCTGTTTTACCTGTTTGGCACCTGTCCATTTTGTAAGTAAGTTCTAAGAACAGCATTTTGTGTAACTGCAATTTTATAGGCAATATAAGATCTTGCAGTTGAATAAAGAAAGATGCACCTTCAATCTCAGCATTATTCTGTGAACTTGCAAACCAAAGTGATAAAACAAGCTTTTCAGTAACTAAAATCTAGCAACCCCAAGATCAATCTATCAAGTACTGTAAGACATCATAAAAAAATTTGGTTCTAGTTCTCCCTAGGTTTACTCATGTAATTCACCCTGTAAGAAATACCACTGACTTCAATATAAAACTCTAGTCCTAGTTAAGACACTGGAAAAGCTTCCATTGGTTATAGTGCAGGCAGAATTTACCTACTGTGTAAAACCTAAATACATAAGTAAGCCTTTGTTGGATAAACATCTTAAACTCACTGTGCTCACTGCTGGTGTTGCACTGGCATAAGAGCAGGACACACCCTGCACCTTACACCTGGTTGGCAGCATGTTTCTACTGGTGCTCTGTCTGGACAACTGCCTCAGTTATGGGGAGTGCAGAGCTTAGAGAGGCCATGGTTTTCCCCCAGGTGGATGCCACTGCTCCCTGTTTGAGCTGGCTGAGCTACAGTGCCATTCCTTTCCTGCCCACCCTGATTGCAGTGTCTGGTTGCTAGGGCTCCCTAGGGGCTTGTTTTATACAGGGGAAAGGGGAGGGAAAGGGGGACTGTTGCATGACTTGTGGACTCCTGGCAGCTCTCTCAGCTTTCCTTAAGATTTCCTGTTGCAGGAAATGCCCCTGTACACTTGCTCACCTTGACAACCCCAGTGATTGTCTGCATAGACTGATTGTCTATTCAGACAAGTAGCCAGAAAATTTGATTCATTATCTGGGATGCACAGTCAAATTTTCCACTCCATCATTCTGCAATACTTGTCTACAGAGTTCACAACTGAACTCTGCCTTGTAATCACACAGTATGGGTATGTCATTGGCTCTATTGAATAAGAGAATTTCACTTAATTTAACATTCATCTGATTACTGATTCTAGTATTGAAGAAAAAAGGGAGTAAATAAACACTTAAGGAAACAACTCTTTTCCTCCCTTCCTACTTTCAACTTCTCTTGTTTTCGCTGAATATTAAAGTCAGACCCTTTCAGAACTCCACTGGTGAGGTAACATATGAAGCTGGAGGTTGGGGTCAGTGCATAATGACTGGCATAATTTTGTTATTACTTCAAGGCTCTTGTTTCCTCCACTTTTCCTCAGTACTGTTCCTTTTCTCCACCATGGGTTCCTCCGTGGGTGACAGGCCCTTTAGTATCAATTCCAGTGTAGTTCACCTACAGGCCTCAGACCCTTTGGGGGTGTCCCTGCTCTGGTATGGCTTATTCACAGGGATATTCTTGTTTTGACATGGGTCACCTTAGGGTTGAACTCCCTTCAGGGACATTTGCCTCTACCACGGAGCACCTCTTTCCAAGAGTGCATCTCCACTCCTTCCTTCTTTTTTCTTCTAACACAATTTCAGGTCTCTCTCCATGTCCTCACATCTTTTATTTTTTATGTCCTCAGGTCTTAGTCTTCTGTTTCTAGCAGTTACTGCCCTTTTTTACACATATTTTAGCACCTCCATGTGTTCCTCAGGCTGGGGGAAACTGGCATTTAATGAGTTGTTTTAATTTATTTCACATTGGAACCAGTTGTGGCTAGCTCAGAGTAGTTCACAGCCTTTCCCTCCCAAGAGGGCACCTTGCAGACACCTCCTTGAATCAGATTATTCAAGAATTTGAATAATAATTTGAATATCTATCCATTCTAAGTTCCTTTAACATCATCACAAGCTTAGCATAAATGAGTTACCAAATCTTCTCTTCTTGTAAGACAATAATTGACATCAGTAACACATGCACATACCTGGGGCTGAACTCCACTCCTTGCCCCAATAAACAGATTATTGGGTTTACTTTATTGCATTTACTCCTCAGAAACTTCAGCTGCTCATGCTTACAGACCAGGCTTTAAGGGTTAACACTTCAACAAAACCAAAAATGTTGCAATAGTAGAAACACATACGTTCTCCATCCCTTGTCTCTAAAGTCTAACTTCTAAAGTTCAACCTCAGAATAAATGGAACATTTATGATAAAGTTCAGGTTTTTTTCTTGACTGTGGAGGAGTATAGGACTGCTGAGCAGTCATGGTCCCCTTTCCATAGCTCTGCTCAGCCACTGGAACTAGGCAGCCTTCATGAGCTCTGTTTTTCCATCTGCAAGGTTGGAGAGGCCTGAACCAGCCCCAGTTAGACCCTCCGAGCTCGCTGGCTGCCCCCCGCAGCATCCAGGGCAATGGCCACTACCCAGGTTAGCAACACATTGCCTGAACAGTGGCCCTCAGCCTGACCCTGCTCTGCTGAGTGTCCCCTCTCCCTCCAGTCACCCACTCAAGGCATAGTGAACCCACAGAAGCAACATGGGCTAACCACAGGTCTCAGAGCTCCTGGTCACCACTCTGCATGCGGTGAGGGACAGGGCTTTGGGACACTAAAGCAGGGACTAAGAGAAAGACCAGTCCCAACTCTTTCTAAGCATCTCCCTGCCCTGCCAGCACCTTTGTGGGTCCCCTCAGGCTCCCCATTTCTCTCTTGTCCACATGTTGCATGCACAGAGAGCTAGGGCACCACCACAGTTTCCACTGGACTCTTCAGGTCACCCTGGCTACTCTCATCTCAGGCCATGCCTGACCTGGCCATCACTCACGTTGTCCACCTGATGTTGTTCTACCTGTCTTGGTATGGGTCCCCCAAAGGCAGTGCGTCTCCTGGACATTCCAGGCCAACTGCCACCAGCATGTTGCTCCATCAATGACCCTCTCGTGGCCATTACCACTCTTTTTAAAAAATAAACTCATGCAAGGTACCATGCTCTCCTCCAACTGACTGAAGTATTTGGTGGGCACTGGTTTCTCTCATCCCCTCAGGAGCAACTGGAACTGGCCCAGGGTGGGTTGACCCTCCCCTGTGCAGGGCAGCCAGTTGTCCCACTGCCCAAAGCCTATCACTTATGCCTGGTGCAGAATACAAACGGGGCCACATCCTCAGGGGAACAAGGGGCAGGGCTGTAGTGAAAGATCTGTATTCTCCAGCCCCACTCCCGGTGGAGTGTGGAGCTCAGGACAAAATCCTAGCAGCCCATGCACATCCGAGATCCTGTTGCTACTCCTGCTGTGTGGCTTGTCCTACACTGTGTCAGGGCTTTTCTGTACAGCATGCAGCTTGTACGTAGCAGTGAAAAATAGCCATTTATTTTTTAACATGAATTTAAATAATAAATAGCAACTTTTTATCTGTGTTTCTAGCAGTCAGTCATTCCTAGATTTTTTGAAGTGCATTTGCTAGATGTTACATATTATTAAATTTTTTACAGTTACTTTATAATCAAAAGAAGATGGTTTGCTGAGCAGTGACTTTCCAAAAAATATATATGCACATCTCCTGCTGATAATCTAGGAGGAAAGATATCAACTAAATATTTGATCTGAAGTTATTTTCTTCCCATTTTAATCCCCTCAACTGGCTGCCACTCAAGTTTATCTCAGTGCAGGGGAGAAAAGCGAGAAATAGAGAAACCTGTTTCTGCCTCTTTAGGAAGCTGAAAGAAAAATCTTTGGAGCATTACACAGGGCTAGAGAAGAAAAGGGGAAAAATTAAACCACAATAGTTTTTGAAGAAGAATCCCAGTGAAGATGCAGTGTCTTTGGAAACAGAGTTCATAGTTTAGAGAGTTGAAAGGAATTTTGTTATCAGTAGAGTGCTGAGAGACCAATGCACATAAGCATTCAATTAAAAAAGAATGGAGGGGACTGGTTGGAAATTTTGTGTATGTCTATGTCTCTGTTTTGCTTTTAAACCAAAGATGAGACTGCATTTCACAGATAAGAAAGGCAATGCATCTGTTGGTCTTCTACACAATTCACAGGGGCAGCTTGGTGGCAACTAAGAAGGTGATTATGGAACTTTTTACCTCCTTTTCCTCTATTACTATGAGATATCAAGTATGCTGTAATCTGACAGTTTCACAGAAATAAAATCACATTTTTCACTAGTACTTCACTTATGTGGTTTGAAAATGTCACACATATGAAACTGATTTTTTTTCTAGAATAAGATTCTCGTGTCTTATGAAATCATAAATCATATAGGCATGCAAAGTAAAATTTTTAACTGAAGTTCTTCTTTTCCTTTTTTTAACTTAAATTTAACTTTTTTCCTGTAATTTAACTCTTCAAAAACTTCACCCAAGCATACAGAAAAGAGTGTTATGCACCGAAGAAGTATAATGAACTGACAAGAATTATACCTTAGTTCTTGGCCGTTCTACCCCTTGCCTCTTGTAAGGTTGAAGAACAAAAAGCAGAGGTGTGATATGGATTGGAAAGGGATTACTTGCTTACTGATAAAGTAGAAAGTACATGGGTTTTTTATTTGGTTTATTTTTAAAATTTATTTATAAACAAGCCAGTGATCTAAGGCAGTTCATCTAGGGGTTAGGTTTGAGTTAATGTGGCTTAAGGGATAGAACTTTTTTGTGCACTACATATTTATTTGCATGAAGAAATGCCTCCTGATGAGCTAAAACTGAAAATTAACCAAGAGGAACCTCTTTGACAAATGAGTTAAAATTACTTATCTTTGATACAGTAGGAATGTAAAAACATTTCCCCTAATTCTCATAACTACATATGACTTGGGGAAGAAGAGTCAAAAAATGGGCTGACACTGTCTTTCTGACAGTTGCAGCATATTTGCAGTGTATAAAATAATGCCTAGCAGTTCTCTGATAAATTGCATTAATAAATTTTCTGTCTAATTCAACCATATTCTTGGCATTTTTTTTTTCACTCAGCTGTCCTGGACAGTGAAATTTATTCATGTTTCTCGGGAGTGTTGTCATCTTTCTATTACTATATATATATGAATATTTAGGTAGGAGTATTCAGTTTACATTTCACAGCACTGAAAGATAAGGATAGATTTCCTAACTAAAGGAACTATTTCACTTTCACATTACCAATGGTCCTTTAATGTATGATTTCTTTTTTTGTTTCATTCAAAAATTGATGCAGTATAGAATTTTTGTTAACAAATTACTTCCATTTGTTTGCTTTCATATTATTATTATTATTATTATTATTATTATTATTATTATTATTATTATTATTTCTTCTTATCTCAACCCTTGGGATTTACGTTTTTTTCTTATTCTCTGCCCTATCTCATTGGGCAGGGTGGAGAGTGGGGTGCTTAACTGTCAGCTGGGTTTAAACCATGGCACATGGACAGATTTGTTTTGAGAAAAACTATATATAGAGAAAAGACAGAAGAGAGATGATCACCTTAATTTTTATGTATCTGTATACATATACTGTATTCTTTTGTGAACTCTGCCAATGTTGCTGCAATTGCCAGGACAGTATCTGGAAACTTCCAGATGAAATTGTCCTGATAGCTTTTTCATATTTTTTGTGGTTTTTTTTTCCTTGAGATATTTTTCTGACACCAAGTTTTCCCATAAAACTACATGAATCACTTTCTTCCTATACATTCCTATTCCTTTCAATACATTTAAAGCAAGCATGACACAGTTAATAGCTCTGAAGCCAACTAGAGACTTTGAGACAGTTTCAGTTCACTGAGTGCTGAATGAAAAAATGTTCCTCCCATCACCATTTCTTTTCATTTGTTTGTTTGTTTGAAACAAACATATCATATTAGTGTTCTGGCTGGAAAAGCCTAATGTGCCTTGAAATAAGTTTTATTATGATGAAATAATGAATTGAAGTTAGAATGTTTCTGCAGGCCAGAGGAGTTTATAGAGGTTAGTACATCATGAAGGATAAAGAGTAAAATATAGGTAAAAATCTCAGGGTATTATAGATACTGCTTCTGCTGAAATTTTAAGGATTTTCTAATAATAAAAGGCCCCCAAAAATTAAAATAAGTCCTATCTCTGTGCTTCTAACAGCTAGCAAGTATTCCCTCAGTTTCTATGGCAATATTTCCTGTTAAGGATATATCTAATCTGCTTTTGTCTCCCTAGTACAGACTCCAAACTTCATTTTGAACCATTAACTAATTTCTCACTGCTTATTATTTAAACAGATTGCCCTCTTTTCTAAGAATGGGGACACTGATCTTCCTATAACTCAACAGGGGGAAGAAAAAAGGGTAGTTGTGATGCATGCTAGTATTCTAAAAATTGAATAATCCTCTGAGGCAGTGCACCCAAATACCTAGTCTCCGAGGCACAGAAAAATATTAAGAGAAGCCATTACCAAACTCACCATTAAATCATCTTTATTCTGTCATAAAGGGTTTAATACTTACTTTTCCTGCAATAATCTGTGGAGGGGTTCAAATAAATGCTCTTGGGATCATCTCATAAAGCTATGGTCATGGACATAAAATCTTAGCAGAATCTTAAATGGTGATGGTCATGTTTGGCCTGTCCATGTTTTAACAGATGTGTTTTTATATATTCAAAAACCTAATACAGTTCCAAAATTATCAGCAAGGATTTTCCCAACAGCTAACTACTTACAAATCAAAACAATCATAACTTTTATGTAGCCGTATAATAAAAAGGAAGTGGATGTGCACAACAAAGAGAACAAAATATTAGAAATACACCAAGAAATCATTAAAATATTGAGTGACATCAAATAATAAAGGCTTGTGTTTCCCTGCCTACAGAGAAAACATGTTAAACCATTAAGCATAAGGGCACTTGCTCTCCTCATATTTGTAGGTCTTAAAGAAATCATGGCTCGTGAAACACTTCTAATCTTCAGGATCTTCCCCCATTTCCAGGATCATTCCTCCAGATAGGATCTTTGCTTTCTTCTTTCCGGGTTCCGTTTGTATTTTGAAGACTGCCTTGTTTAGGTAGTCTTATTTTCCACCACATGGTCTTCTTTTCAGAACCCCAAGCTCTTCATTTTTCGTATGTGTAACGCAATGTGAGAGCAGCCTCCTGTATTTCATGTCTCTGTTAACTGGAGGATTTGGGACATGCCACTTTTCTTTGGAGCTGGTGTTCTCAACATTTACAAGTGGTCCACAACAGTTGCAATTAGCAAGGAGCAGGTTCTGCTTTAAGGTTCAATGGTTCAGTTAGTTACATTTACCCCTACACACAGCTGTTAATATTTACCGTTTGAAGATTTGTTTTTCCCCTGTGAAAATTCTAAGCTAGGAAATAGTCACGGGAAAAACTCAAATGACTCTGAAGCCATGGTCAAGTAAGCATTTTATTTTAGAAGATCTCTATCCAGTCTTTTTTATACTAAATGCCAAGCTATGTAGCCCACTAGGGCTTTAAGCTGCAATAATTGACCGTAAATGAAGACCTTGTTCCTCTGGAGCTTTTAAAACCAGATATCTTGCTTAAGTATATTTTCACGTATAATTTATAGCTCTTTCTGTTCCATAATTAAGTTATTTTATCAGCTGGAGTGAAGGAATGCCAAAACTAATCCTGGTGGGCATATTTTAGATACATATATTTCACACTGTTTTCAGATATCTGTATACTTTTAAAATACTGTTTCTTTTAAGTAATTACCATAGAAGTATTAAGCCCTAGTTTTTAAAGTGAAATAATTAAGAAAAGTCTCTCTTGTGCCATACTTTTAAGCTTACCTTTTCTACTTAATCATTTCACTCCAACAAGGTTGGTTAACCATTGTTACAGATGTGTCAAAATCTTGTCTCTGAACAATGTTATATGATATAAACATATGACAACTGAAATATTTCTATTACATAAAAATCACCAATATTGGGGAAAAAAATGGTCATAGAATTGAAATTCTTGTAAACACACTGGAAGATATGTCTCACAGAACAGGTGGTTATGGAGGGGTACCTTTCTGCCTCTTGAGCTCTGGCTCCAGTAATAAAGTGCAAAATATTAGTCGAATGCACTGATTCAGCTCTTTTCTATTGACAGTTGTCTGCAGATCAGTTAATGCACTAAAGAGAACTAAAGCTTTTTGTCTGATTTTACCTGAACTAGATGGGTTGAACAAATCAATTGATCCTGTTAACCGACTAAATGGTCAGTATACATCATAGCTGCTAATATAGTCTTTTGCTTGTGTCTGAACAGAAAAGTGTGAAAGAATGAATCCTGTTCCAGTTCAGTGAAGTGCCAATTAAGTCAGTGGAAAAGTAGCCATTTGAGGCAATTTCACCACAAGCACAGTATTTCAAGGCAGCTGCTGGTTCTTCAGAGCTATAGTTTTGCTGCCTTTTACTCCACCTTCTAATGGCCCTGGTTTAGCTGTCTTTCTTACTAAGGAAATAGGTTTCTCTGTGTTCTATTGGTAATAAGCTTTTCTTTTTTGCAGATGAGGGGTGAATGAAGTGTGAAAAGGGAGACAAACAATGTTTCTTAAAGAAAAGTTACCAAAATCATGTGAATAAGACCTGGTAGCCAGACATGATATGCAGCTCTATTAATTTAGCAGTGTGCTTAAAATGAAGTATGCTTTAAACTGGAAAGGTGTTGATATCTAAAATAACTGCTTTTACCTTGTCTGGTCATCACAGAATGGCACCCCTCAAATTTTCTGTATGAATTGCCCACATTTTCTTCAGAGTGAGTTAAAGAGTATTAGCTGTCCTAACACTGCAGTAACAAGGTATAATTGACTGCAGTACGGGGAGAGCAGAAGTACTGTCATTACAGTCAATGCTTGCAGTGATCTTAAGCAAAGAGTGAGTATGATTATTGGGGCAGGTCTTTTACTTTCTGCTCTTGTTGAGCAGACTGACCTACTTGGAAAACCAAGGCCCTTTCATCCAGAACTCAAACAAAACACATTTTATAAACTACTTTTGAGTTTTCCTAAAATGTATATATCTCCCTCAGGAAGAGAAAGTGAATCCTGATTCCCCTCTTAGAGGAGGAAGTAACTGACAATAAAACCGCTTCCAGTTACTTCAGAAACTGCTCTGAATTACATGTATTAATTCTGTCCAAAGAATTGATGGGTGTCTGAAAGAGATAGCCATAAATCCGACAGATTTATGTCACAGAAATATAAGGGGTCTGATTTTTACACTAATCTTATATAAATACTTCTGGGTTGATTTTATTGGATTATTTTCTGATTTCCTTCAGCCTTAAGAGAAGTCAGAATCAGGCATAAAATTTTCTACCTGCTTTCAGTAAACTACAAAGCCCTAGCCCTGCCTGCAAGTCAAATGGTGAAGCATGAATGAACTAACATCAAAACATATTTCTTTCTTCCTTTCTAACTGAAATTGCTTTCAGTTAGCTGAATTTCTAATACATCCTCTGGTGATCACTTCCTCAGTCATCTCCCTTTCTCTCTTTGCTCTCTCATCTGCTCAGCTCTGATGATAATGCACCATGCAGAGGTATGAGCCATATTTTTAGATGCAAAGACATTATAATTGATTTTTCCCCTTCAGTTCCTCTAAGGAGTAACTAGACACTTTGTCACTTTTAAGTCTAGAAACTCACTATTCCTTTACCTCCACCCCATTTCATCATACCTCAGAGAGGATTGTGCAAAAGAGATATATGAATCCCTCCTGCTGAGCCAACAGGCTAGCTTTTAATTGGCTTTTATGAATCATTTTAAAGGTGTTTGAAATTGTAAAAAAGTCTAAAATAATTTAAAGGGGATGTTCATTGCTTTTCTGACTTGTTATTATTTTTGAAAAATCATTTTAAAAATATGCCTAGTTACATCTTAAAGAGTTTTACTTTGTCAGATAAGTTCTGTTTAAATCCTTGTATTAAAGTTTCCAGTTAATGAACACAGAAGAATTAAAATTGTGTCTATTAAAACAGGGTACTGTAGATAGAGAAAACACTTAATATTTTCTTAAAGGCAATATGAAAATGAGATCTAATTGCTATTACGTGGTACTAAAATTGATTTTGTAGTGGTTTGGATTAATAGTTAAGTCACAAGCCTTTTGACAGTGCTACTGTACTTAGTAGAGGAAAGTTTTCATGCCATAAAATAGAACTTCCTTGGGAATACACTCCACCTGTCCTATAATCTATATGATCCTGCAAATACTCAGACTTTTTTTTTCTGCAAGAAGGTAAACCTGCTAATAGAAGGTCTGTGAACAGAACGGCAAAGAGCAGTTCTCCATCAATGCATTACAAAGCAACTAGGTTATCTCATTCCTCCTTTTTTTTGTTTTCAACATAATAAAAATATTTTCTTCCACTTCATGCTCTGTAAGAAAACATCTATGTTTCATTTCCTTTAATGCAGCAATGCACAAGTATGACTTTTTTTTTAAATCTGCTTGGGTTTTTGGTTTTGTTTTTTTAACTTGAATAGTTATCCATTGCCATCTAGCAAAATCATATACAGTTCACTTGAAAAAAAAAATCCCAGGAATTTCTTGATATTTTTCCAGGGATAGTGTCATATTCTTTTTACTGATTCATTTGAATTTTCCAGATCATCCATGTGAAAAATCCAAGTTCAAGTGACTGTATAAGTTCAAACAACTCTTCCGAAAATAATAGGATCACAACTCTTGTTCCTAAATGCAACACAGACTCAAAAAGAAATTTAGTTATGCAGCATGAAGGTTACAGCTTGCACACTCTGATTTGTCCTGGTATGAGTTATTTGGTTTCCATACAATCATTACACGTAAAACAACTGAGGCCTGAGAACTTTAAATGTTTCTATTTAATCCACAACAGATTTGAGTCTAAGAAATTGAATGAAATAATGGAATTAAATTGCATGTATATAATACAGTACAATAGAAGTGTAATTTCTCTTCATTTAATAAGTTCAGTTTCTTGTCAAATGATGTTTCGTGTCTATGTAGCACCGGGAGGTTTTCTACTTGCTTTCTCAGTCTCAGGCAGAATTTAACTTCTTCTATTTGGAAAAAGGAAATACTCATAAAAATTTCAAGTGTGATAATAGGAAAATATGGAGAAACGTAGAAATGACTGATGTGAGCTTTGGGCTAAGTATTGAAGAATCTTAGATTAAGAAATTATGTTCATCTAATATACACATATAATAGGCTACTATATTTTTCTTGTGATAGCCAGTTAGCTGAACACCAGACTGGCAGATAGGTGTTTAAATGTGAATATACCGAAGACAAACTTTCAACAATATTGCTCTGTGACATGACAACAGATGACAGCATTCAAATTATCAAAATTATCATCAGATACAAGAGTAACTCCCAGTCCAGAAACTAACCAAATTAAATGAAATTTCACACATACAGAAGAAATTTTAAGCAGAAACATGCAAGTATAGTATTGGTAAACCTAAAGGAAAAACTTTTCTTGACTATCTGTAGAAAATGGATGAAGCAGGGACACAAATTTAGGTGAAGCTAGTTCAACAACAGCACAACCAAGAGAATATGCATACTAGGGGGATTGTCAATGGTCACAGACAAAAATTAGCAAAGATAAAGGTTTAGCTGACTAAAGAAAATTCTGAACTTCTGAAATAAGACAGCCAATAAGACAGAGAATGCAAAAGTTCATGTTTCTGTATAATCTCAGAAATCTAGCCAACATAAAACCTTAAAACTGAAATATGTAGTCTCCAAATATGAACAAAATATCAGGACAACAAACTTCGTCCCACACTTCAATCTTTTTTTCTCTTCCTCTTCTTTAAATTGGAATAAAGTCGCACTGTTACCATTTGAACTCAGGCTTACCCAGACAGTTTGTTTAGGAGACTACAACATTCACTGAGCAAAAATTGAATCAAGACTTTCAGGGCTGTTTGCCAGGTATGTTAAAAATACAAGTCTTTCTACAGGTCACAAAATAATATCACATTATAACATATCATACCAAAATGATATCACAATATAACAAAAAAAAAAAAAGGGGACATTTTCCAAAATTTCCAGTTATTCATGAGTGTTGATGAGTACAGAATTCATGGGCTGAACAGCTTGGCAGAAGAAATGAAAAGACAAAATTAATTGTGCATGATGATGCCTTTAATTATAAATTGTCTTATTTTTTTAATTACTGTATTCCTAACCTACTGGCCTATTCTTGGGCACAGAATAAGTTATAGAAAATTCAGTCATGAGAACTCTAACTATAGATCTTAGCTCACATGGGGTTTTTTTTCGAGGATATACACTCTGTAATAATATGGGGTTTTTTACCACAGCATAAAAACAGAACCTTGTTAAAAATACCAGTTTCTACAGAGAAAGTCTTGTGATTTTAAATCTACCACTCAGCTGACAGCATCCTTAATGATCAGTAATTCTGTAAGACACCAAACTTGCACTCTGAAATATACTCTAATCCCTGGGAGAGCTAATTTGTCTTCATGAGAAAGTTGGACTCTTTGACTTGTCTCAGCAGGAAGAGCAGAGCATCTGAAGAAGTTCCTCCTCTTTTTTTCCTTTTTTTTAATCAAAACTGATTTCTTCAGCTGGAGGATAACAACAGAGTGTTACCAGGATTTCCATGTTTTGATCTTGTATCTAAAATTGTCATATCTCTCTCTTATTCCTGATAAACAAAGGTGCTCAAAAGTGCTCGTAGACCTAAGGGGCTTATACGGGAAAAGCTTGAAGCATGCAGGTCCTGACAATGAACACACAGAGTTTTTCTTCTGTTATTCGTTTCAATCAGATTATATTTCAGTGAATAAAGATTTATGTAATTTTTTTATGGATTTTGCTCTTGTCCAATAACAAACAAACAAGATATTTCTCACAGTAACCAAATTCTCTCAGTCTGTACTCCTGTCTATACTCAGTGGTTTAAGGCTCCATTCCATTCTGATGCTTGGTGAACCAATAAAATAAAGACTCCATTTGCTGAATAATTTGTTCATATATTGACCTGTTCCAAAGCCTATTCCTTCACGTCATTTCCTTTACAGACAACATCTATAGTACATTTAGCCCACCCTGTTCATTCACGGTTTGATACATGGTCAATATATTATCTAATTTGATACAGAATTCCTCAAGAGAATACAGTGGCTCATGGCTGCTCCTAAGTAACTGTTGATTTTGCAGCAACAGATGAAGGAAGAACTGTAGTGAATATAACTAGAATATTTATCTAGGTGTTCCAGGGTGCATTAAGCTCAGGTGGTCAAAGGAGGTGATTGTCCCACTCGACTCTGTTCTGGTGCAGCCAAACCTTGAGTTCTGTGTTCAGTTTAGGTCACTACAGTATAAAAAAGACATTAAGCTATTAGAGAGCACCCATAGGAGGACCAAGAGGATGGTAAAGGGTCTGGAGGAGAAGCCTGAGGTCACTTGATGTGTTCAGCCTTGAGAACAGGAGACTGAGGGGAGACTTTATCACAGTTGACAATTTCCTCACTAGGGGAAATGGAGGGGCCACTACTGATCTCAACTATCGTGACCAGTGAGAGGAAATGGCATGAAGCTGAGTTGGAGGAGGCCTAGGATGGATATCAGGAAAAGGTTTTTCACCCAGAGTGTGGTTGAGCACTGGAATAGCCCCCCCCGGGGAAGTGGTCACAGCACCAAGCCTGACAGAGTGCAAGAAGTGTTTGAACAACACTCTCAGGTTCATGGTGTTATTCTTGGGGGGTCCTGTGCAGGACCAGGAGTTGGACTCACTGATCCTGATGGGTCCCTTCCAACTCAGTATATTGTATGATTCTATAGGGATACTTTAACTTGCAAGAGAGATACAGTAAACCAAAGTAGCTTCTACCTACTGAAACAGTTATGCCTTCTGAAGGGCAATGGAAGTACACTGGCTAAACTGGGGATCATATGAAACAAAACAGGTATACGTATTGAGAAAGAAAAAGTAAACTCATTTCCTAATCCTGAATAATGATGTCAATTACTGTCACTACCATTGGATAAAGAGGTTTTTTCTCTCTTTTCCTTTTTTTCCTTACTACTACATGAATATATTTAATATTTTTCTGCATTCCCTGGCTAAGAAAAGATAAAAATTTAACACCCTGCTCAAAAGTATATCAGAAGTAATATCGGTCAGGCAACAAGCCAATTTTTCTAAACATTTTTAGCTACATTTTTCAAATTTGATAGAAATCAAAGAAGAGTCATAAAAATATCAAGCTCCTGGATAACTTTCAGAATACATAATTTTAATTTAGCTATTACTACATGAGAAGATTTGCTTAGGGTGCATGTTAAGACAGGTATTTATACTCATGTATTCATTCTGCTTTGTTACTGCATGTCAGATGAAGTGTGTGGCAGAAACATGCACCTGTACAATATACGTTTCAAAATCCTCAAAAAATCATTAAACATTTCCTCCCCAATTTTTTTTTTTTTTTTGCTACTACTACTACTAGTATTAGCATGTCCTTGACATTAAAAAACAAGTCTTGAAAATTCTTCATACATTTAGAGCAAGGGAACCAATAAAGGACAGTCGAGAGATTAATCACTCAATATTTTCAAATCTAGACCAGGAAATGCTTTAGAATATGTTGTGGAAGAGTACAATACTCCCTGTAGGGGTAGAATTTATAACTTTATCAGTTTTGTTTCTTTCTTTTCTGTATGACTTTTTAGAAGTGAAAATTTACTGAAAAACTTTGGTCCCCCTAATACTCTGAAGTTTATACAGCCTTTGAGAGGAGAATTTCTATCATAGTTAGTGTTCAAAAGCTTTTCTAAAACCACCTGTAGACACCTATAAATGAACCTGAAGAACTAATGTTATATTCCCCCTATTGGTGGAATTAAACATTAAATTTGTCATTTTAAAAGGCTTATTTCCATGTCATTTTTCATTTATTTGATGGAAAAAACTCTGGAAAAATCTCTCACACTCTTCCTCTGTTCACCACAGAAGCTAAATGTGAAAGTCAACATGTATTAAGTAGCATTATATGCTAACATTAAATGACTGCAAACTACTGATATGCTTTCACTTATTATCTCTCTGGGACATCTGTCAATTTTAATACAGTAAGTGGCTAAGCAATCATCCCTAGTAAATAAGTATCAGATCCAAATCCATCACCCTCCAAGCAATTAAATGGAAGCTTAGGGATAGAAGATTAACATACCATTATTTTTAATTACATTATTTATACCCATTTTTATTTTATGAAAATTAATAAGTAGTTAGAAAACAAACAGCAAGAATGGGCTCAAATCCATTGGGACTTCTAAAAAAAATTATTTTATTTTTTATTTATTCATTTAATACTGTAATTCCCTCTGAAACAAGAGAAGTTGTTACGTCTATTCATTTTGCCTGGCAGATAAAGTGCTGTTGGACTCCATTTTCCAGTCAGCCATAGGTTTGACAAATGGCTTTTGGTGAACCTGTGAATCTAAGTCTCTAAATGTATCTCACGTCTATACAAATGGAAAATAAATATAAAGATCAGTAGTGCAGAATAAGGTACCATACAGATAGTGGAGTTCCCTCATTTCTTCAGCAAAAATGGAGTCTCAGTCACATACAATGACAGACTTACTTTCATACTATAAGGATTTTACAAGATGAATGGAGGACAGACAGAGGACACACAGGAAGTGTTGTGAGATAGGCTTGGTGAGAACTGAGAGTACAACCTCTCTGTAATTTTAAATATTCAAGTTCTGCTGCTACAACAGTTAGTAATAAACCTTTAAGTTTTCACAGTGAATATGCAAGATTTCTTTCTATGGCTATAGTCCTAGTAAGCCTCGCTAATATTTGTTTCAGTACAGTGAGAAGCTGGAAAAAATATCTGTGAAGTTTAGGACAAGTTTTGACAATGAAAACTACTGTATAATAACTTAAAACAGCCTATTTGATGGATGTGGTTGTGTCAAGCAGTGTGTGACTAACTTGAACTGTGAGAGTGACAGGGAAATAAGACATCAGGGTCAAAGTCAGGGGTGCTTTCAATCATGCTTGGAAATATAACATCCTTTCTCACACGTGATTTCTCATTAAGCGTCTTTTGATATTCCCCAATCATTAATACACCTGTTGAAAAAATGACACTGTCCTGCAGACAAAAAAGAATGTCAGTGTCAAACAGCAAATGCTAGAAGACTACTTAGTGCCAGTAGAGATTGTCGCAAATTTTGGAAAAATAAGCACCTTCAGCAGAATTGTAGAATGATTATAAAAACTTACTTTGAAGGTTTATCTGATCAAAATGAGGAGTCCTTATGAAGGGCAACATTTTACAGAATTAAAGATACAAGAAAAGTATTAAATCTTATTCTTCACATCACAAAAGCATTTTTGGTGGATTCTGCTTTGTGTCAGCATTTCTATAAGAGCTAGAGCAAAGAATTAAATTAATTACTACGAAAATCTTGAAAATCTCAACTGTTTTGTTTGTTTGTTTGTTTTGTTGTCATTTTGTTGTGGTTTTCTTTTGTGTTGTTTTGTTTTTTCTTTTGTTTTAGAAAGAAATCAGAACTTTAATATGTCTGGCCAGTTTTATTTGTGTCAAGAATTTATTCACTCTTTTTTCAGAATAAGGAATGAGCTAGAAAAATATGTAATACATAAGAAAAAAAGAAGTCATTAAGATATTTTACATATTTAATTGGTATCTGAAAATATCTAAGGATACATACTTGGATAGATCAGAGTGATAGTTTCACTTTAAATATGTTTGTTGATGTCAATTGTCACTAATCACATAGTTCTAGTTACCTTGTCCTTGGAAAATTTTAGAAAATTCAAACAGGGAAATAAAACACCATGATACAAAATGAAGGAAGGAACTGTTAATGTCATGACTGGAAAAAACTTCTGCAAAGCTCTTTGATCTGTTAAGCGTCCTGATATCAACAGGAAAAATAGCAATGGGTTCAGTATAAATCTAACAGATATTCAGGAGGAACACTAAGAAAGGAAATTAATTGAGAGTTTCTAATGGAAGAGTGCACAAAATAACATGCATTGGTCTCTTCTAGGGATTACCGTAAGTCAATTGTAAAAGGTAAAATAACTTGTACAATGACTTGTCTTCTTCGAATATTTGAAAATAATTTATGCAAAGAATTTGTCATTTAGAATGACAGTCCCATAATTTTTAGGGATTTACTAATTGCATAAGAACATATAGCATTTAGAATACAGAATCGCAGAATTGCTGAGGTTGGAAGAGACTCTGGAGATCATCTAGTCCAACCCCCCCTGCCAAGTAAATGTGTAGTGATAAACATTACTACAATACTTCATACTGGCAAGTAAGAGTAGGCAAGCAATGCTTACTGTGTGACCTTGTGGATCAATTGGTGCTTTACTAATATTTTATATTTAAAAGCTCAGAATTTTGCCTAATCCTTTTTGTTCTAGTTTTAATGCACATCAAACATAATGATGTCAACCCAAAATGCAGTACACTGTTTTTGATAATTCAAGGTTCAAAAGTCTAGCCTCATCTAAGAAGCTTTGCACTCCCAGTTGGAATAATTTCCTGCTTCATTTTAACAGGTTATTTATTAAGAAAAGGGAGGGCTGTTAGTTCAAGTGGTAACGTTATCAAAACCCAGGCAGAACAAAAGCTAAAGTAACTTAAAGTCAAGGTGTCTCTTTCTAGAAAATATAAATCCAAGGCTAAATAGTCTACTGTCAAAACTTCTAGTACTTACGTTTGTTTCCAGATATCCACAGTTTTGAAGGGGCAATCAGCACAAAAACTGAGCATTCAAACATGATTGTTCTGCAAGCAGTGATTGCTATTGTCATACTGAAAAATGTCTTCTAAATAATGAAATGGTCCACTTTAGAAAAATGTTTCTGTCTAGATGGCTCATCTCAGAATGCCATAAACTATAAACTTCAGTCATTTTCCACTCTTTTTATGATGCAAATCTAACTTCTTCCCTTCCCAGCTAGCTTGTTATTCAATAATATATATGCAATATTTTTATATTTGCAATATAATTCTTATTAGACATGTTTCTACTCCTAAGATATGCATGTAATGGAATCAACCTATATAGCAAAACTACAATGAAATAAAGAAAAGCCTTTAATTTCTTTAGTGCGTGAATTACAATTACAGAGTAAGGAGACAGAGTAAGAGAATTAATTTTTACCCTGAGTATTCTCAGACCTGAGTATTCTCAGACCTGAGTAATAGATGCTGGAGGAGTGCAGTTCCTTGTACCTAATGCTGGATCTACAGACATCAAAGTTTTGATCATTTGGAGATGATACTTCTATAATTCAGCCTTGGAATTCAGCTGTGTGTGATGCAAAACCTGCCTTTTTAAAACACAAATTTCTGACTTTGGCTCATTAAAAATTTTATTTCCCTTAGAGGGAATAAAATTTAATGCTATGCAAGATAAGAAAGACAAAAGCAGAGATGTCAACAACTACTAACTTAATGACTTGAGGGAAAAACATCAGTACAGAATTATATAAAAATCTAGGAAAAAGCATTTAGATGCAGCAGTGCAGCGACACTTTAAGCAACAGTGAACACACCTTCACCCCCTGTATAACGATTGTCTTACTAGCAGAGACTTATGACATGCCTGCATTATGAGCATTCAAGTGTTTAACCTGCAAGTGTTATTACTAGCTATTCCCTATGAAAATTAAAAAGTAAATAATTGCTGCATGCTCCTAAACTGTGTACTGTGTTAGTAGAGTTTCTTCATGCACAGTAGAACCCCTGTAGAAAGATTACACCATGTTTCAGGTTTACTTTTGTATTATAAGATTTTCAAACATTCTCATCAATTTAGCTGCCCATTTCTATTACAGACTAATTAACCTTGGAAATCTGACATTCCTATGTTGTTTTTAAAAAAAGTTCAGGACATGTTCTTAATTTTCACTCACTTTTTTTTTGTTTTAATTATCTTAAGGGTTATAAATGTTCATTCTACTTAAGTGACACATCCATTTTACAGATGAAGAAATTGTTCTCAGAAGGACAAGATTAAATAAATTTGAACTGGGTTTAGCATTTCTGAGAATAAGTCCTTAAGAGACAAGGTCAGTTGCTGAACTTAGAATATCAAGCAGGAAATCTTTTACCAGATCCAGTCATCTGCAGTCACAAACAATTCTTTCATAAACTATTATAAACTCTTTTTAAAAATTTTGTGGTCTTTACCTCTACTATTTCTAATGGAAATATTTCAAGAAATTTATGCTTATGATGACTAAAAATCTATGCTTATGATGACTACTTTCCATCCTAAATTTTTATACATCCTAAGTTTGCTTCTATGCTGACATTAAATCTCTTCTTTAAATTCAGTAGCTCTTCTCTGTGTTTATTCTCCTGATGAAATGATAGAGAGCAATAAATTCTTGCTCAGCTTTCCTTTTTCTAGATTAAACAAGCCAAGATCTGCTAGTTGCCTGTTGTGAAATAAACTTTACTTTCTCAGTTAGCTTAGTTGCCTCTACTAACACTTGTCCAAGTTGCAGTCTACCTTTAACATGCATAAGTAAAATTTTGCAGAGGTGTACAATAGCATGAAGCTTTACCCATGAGAAAATTAATTTTATTCTCTGAGTGTCAACCATTTTCTATTATACTCCTCAAAAGGATTTTGCATTAATAGTTCCAGAGAATGTTCAGGAAGATGGAGACTCATTTCATGTAGTTTAAGTAGTTCATACATTACACTCCATTTTTGTTTAATCTATATTTTGAGAAGTTAATAAGGACATGCATGTGTACTCCATATCCTTCAGGGTACTAAAAAAATGCATTGCATAAAAGTCAGCTCCAGTTTGGCTCACGTGGTTTGCTTGTGGTTCCTATCTCAAAATGACATGTGAGTTCAGTTATAGGACTTTCCAGTCGTCAGAGTACACTCTGATCCTGGGGAAGTTCTTGTTCAGTAAGTTCAGGACAAAAAAATAACATTAGTAGTTTCATCTATCTGAAAGAGATCCAGTTTGAGTTCAGACTGGAAAAAAAACCCCTTTCTCCATTAGGACAGTCAAACACTTGAACAGGTTGCCCAGGGATGTTGTACATCCCTGAGGATTTTGAAGACCAGACTGAACAAACACTCCAGTAACTTGATCTGATCTCAGAGCTGACCTTACTTTGAGCTCTAGGTTGGTCTAGAGAGCCTCTGATATTCCCTCCTACCTGAGGCATTCTAGGATTCTAACTATTTGGCTAATCAATGGGTATTAGACTTGTATATAGATTTGTACATTTCACAAATAATGAATATGCATATGTTAATTACATTGAAGTATTAACTGTGAAATTAAAAGTTAGATTAAGAGTTAATATTAATGTTTTAATTCTACGTCTAGATACCTTTTCCAGGAATTATTTCTTGATTGTGTTTCAGTTCTGTTTCTCTTCAATTGCATCCCTTTCTTCTAGGAATAAAAAAAAAATTATTCTATAATCATAAAAATAATAATTTACTTTGTTTATAAACTTAAAAAGTCAGTTTAGTCATACTGATTATTACAAAAGTGGCATGACTTCCACAGAATGAATGGCTCAACTAGCTAGTACTATGCAGTTCTGAAAAGAGAAGACTAAGGATGAGATACTCTAAGTATCTGTATAGCACAACGGACATACGAAGAATAGATTAGAATGAAATTAGAATTATCTCTTGAACTCCAAGAGCTAGAAGGTATCAGTTGAGGCTAGTGGGAGAAAATTCCAAGAAACACAACAACTTGTCATGCATCTGAAGGTTAAATTTTATAAATCTATGCCAAAGCATGTTGAGGTAGTTAAGCATGGATTTAGGGGAACAATGGACAATTGATTGAAATAAATGCAGGTGTTTACTAAATATACACATTATACATCCAGCTTCCATGCTTGCCTAGTTCCCACATTTTAATTTAGGCATGTCTTTATTTTTGCCAAAGAGAGTTGAGGGCTTAACAGATAGAATCCTTTTTGATAGGTGACCATGTGTTTTATTCAGTATTCCAAACCTTGGTCTTTTACAAGCTTTCGCAAATAAATGTTGAAGTCCACCACAAAAACTAGAACATTTCTTGTGTTTACTATGATAGAATGAATTTAAAACTAGGCAATCCTGAAGATAAAACTGCCAATGAGTTGAATGGTGATTAGAACACTCAAATATACCTTATGTAAATGCCAAAAAGGTGAGTGTAAACATTTTTTGGTAGAGGAAAATTAAACTATTTTTCTCTCCATCTTTTTGATCTTAAAATGGCACATAAATTCAAGATCTGTGTACTTCCAAGTCTTAGAAAGTAGCAATGTAGCATTCATTTCAGTCACTGCGACAGATAAACAACACTCAGGTATCTGGAAATCAATTCAACCACTATAATTTGTACAGAGTTTATTCCTAGCCCACTTGAAGGAGGAAATACCATTTCTGTGTGTTCCATAGGTGAAACAATTGTTGACGTCTTCAAATAGTTGATATATTGACATTAAAACAAATGGAGTGATATAATAGGAATTAATTAGAAATCGGTCCACATCACAAAACCAGGGAAAGTTTTACATGTAAAAACAGACTGCATACACTTTCAACTTCAGGCATTTTATGGCTCTCCTACTTATGTGTAGGTGTTGGGAGTTCTGTGTGTCGGTTTTCACTGGAACAAAATATTTATAATTCATAAATGTATGAATCATAATGTTTTTATAGCACTTCTGGAGCAGATGCCACCAAAATCTTAATTAAATATAAAAGCCTACCATTATAAGGCAAAGCCAAATGAATAAATTTTGCAGAATGATTTAAAATTCTGCAACTGAGAACCCTAGAAAAAAAGACAGAATATGACATGAATATCACACAGGTAAGTTACATGAAGAATTCAGTCTACTAATAGGCAGACACATGTATAATAAAAGCAATTATTAGTATGCAACACCTTGTATTTCAAAGCACTCTACAGCACTTTACAAGTTCTCTCTGAATAGGTAGGAACCATTTTGAATTCTATTGAAATGCATGTCATAATATATGTTTTTAATTTGCCAACTCCTTCAGTGGCAATTATTTATGATGATTCTCTGTAGCATACTAGTGAATGTAATCTACCATATTTTTGAAAAATGAGACATCAAGGCACCATCTGGTATTAAATGCCTACTGTAGAGTGGGGATATACATCCAATTATCCCCACAATTATAACATGTGTAGTTTAGCATAAGGTAGAATATCAAGGTCTTCTAATTAATTTGTTTAAAAAAAAAAACCATATCTGAGGAGCTAATGTGAGCTGATTTAGCCTAACAACTTCAAATGAGCAGATTCTTAACCTCTAAAACCAACATGAATAGAGGAATTAAAGAACAACTATTCCTCTCTAACAATAGCTACCCCTCCATTTGTCCCAAACAGCGATGAGATATTTTTTGAGCTTCAATGTGGACCTGCATATTTGTACCAGATGGCCACTGGGGATTAATGAACTCATTCAGATTCAATAGTACAATGTTCTCCCTTCAAATCCTTTTAACAAAAGCTTAGACAACTTTCACAAGCTTTCTGCAAGCTCCCTTATTTCCATTTCTTTGTTATTTCTGTGAAAATTAACTTCCTTTTTCCAATGCTGGTGAGGAAATAATTAACAAAAATCTATTTGAAGAGCTCTTGATAGAAAATTTCTATATTAATAATGATTTTCTCAATTCTCAGTGGTCAAAAGGCCTGTTTTTCTGAGGTTTTCAGGTTCAAAAAGTCTAAAATAACACAGATGAATTATACACACTTGAGGTCCCTATCTGTTCTATAAATTGATAGTGAGCTTGTTTCATGATGTGAATTGGTAAATTTGTGAATTGGAATTAGGGCAATTTTGACACATGAGGTACCAAGAAGAAACAAAAGTTTGAGTAGAAGTAAATATTGACAGTGTGCCTTTCATCTCCTCTTATTTCTAACCAGATGATTGTTGTAAAATTTTTGACTCAGGAAAAAGCTGTGGTGTTTTGAATTACAGCTGCAGCAAGGTTGTTTCAGAGAATTACAATGGAGGTGGAGGAAAACAAAGATGTGTATTTCCTTGCTAAAAAGGATAGAGTATGTGTCAATTTTAAAAATGAAGGGTTATTTTAGGATGCTTTGCTGTGTTTTTATGTCACTATAAATACTATCTGTGTTTCAAGTGACATTTACTACTCTTCAGAGATCTGAAAACATAGCACATTTTTGTTTCCTGACTAGCAGTTGCACATGCTATATGTCATTCTCCCTGTTTCCTTGATAGTTGTTTTGAGACCAATTTGGATTTACTGAATGATCACAGCAATACTTAAAGGATTCCATTTTGGTGCAATAGAAAGGGAGACAAGGAGGTCATGAGGCTACATGAGTGGAAACATGAATACTTCTGGCCCATAACTTCAATCTTGTGCAAGACAGTATAAAATATCCCCTGACACATATGGAGCTGCTCTGCATCTGTATTACTTCCTCAAAGTGAAGCCCACAGCTGCGCAGAAGGTTAAGCCCATCCTCTGTGAAGCTTTAGCAGGAAAGAACACCTGTGAAGTTACCTAGAATAGTTTCCATAAATGAGCAACTTGATGTTTGTAATAATTTTCACATACTTCCTGACATGAGTTTAGAATTCAGGCATACAGTATTTATTGTCACCTTCTCTAATTCTATTCAAATGGGATTACTGTTACCAGAACGTACTATCAGTAGAAATCAAGGTGATATAATCACACCTAAATAAGGGTAGATCTCACATGTATGAAAATAAATTCTCTTCCCCTAGTAATACATTGTCTCACTGCAAAACAATAAGACCTAAAACAGGAGAAAATTAAAAGTCTGTCTGATGCACTTGCCCTCTTCTTAAGTCATATCCTGAATGATGTTTTTAATGATTCTGTGGTCCAATGAAAAAAATTGCATCTGCACTCACTGTATTATCAGTGACACACAAAATGGAGACAGAATTAATTGTACAATACTTGTGGTTATGAACTGAGCAATATATTTTAAGTACATAGCTAATGGTAATTAAACATTTTAAACCAAATCATATACATTAACTAGTATATTGATAAGTGTAATTCCATGTTTACAGATAGAATAAGGAACTAGTTTACAGATAGAATAGAACTAGTGCTCAAACTGTAGCTCAAAACACTCCATAAGATTATAGCTGGACTGTTGGAACTCTATCTACTAACAACAACATTTTGCTCAGAATAGACCCAGTGAGATGGATTGTACTCTGCAGAAAATAGCTAAACACAAAGTCTAAAACAACTTTATGCCTCTATTGTACTATTGGATTACCTGTTTTATTGTTGAGGTTGTGCTGGGCATAGATGTACATGATATAGCATAATACCACAAAGTGATACAAAAGGTTGGACAACATCTTGTACAAATATATTACCAATGACAGTGGTTGCCAATCTCCAGCCTTGCTTAGAGAGATGGAAGTGCACTGCAAGTGAGGTGTGGTGGGGGCCCTTAGTAAATACGTTCCAGCTTGTCAGTTCAGATCTTGGTCAACCAGATATTTCTCCACCATTCTCCCCAAATTAACATAAATAGTACCAATATACCTAGTAACTCAGTTTTACCAAGACTACAACTGTCAGTCCAAGGAATCTGTTGCCTGAGCAGAAAAGAGATACAGTATCAGCAATTTTGGGTTAGGACTAGGTAGGTTGGAAGAAAGAATTCAAGCATAGCAAGGCAATCCAGCCTGTAGCAAGGAGACTTAAGCCAGTAAAGCACACAATTTTCTCACATTCCTCCAAATGTGGAGGATCTGGGAGCAGCTACTCTGCTATACGTCCTGCATTGCATTATTAGAGTACATCGTACAAACAACTGCAGTGTGGTTGGTTCCAGCAGTTGTTTATTTAGTTTCGATTTCACAACTTAACTACAGAAAGTAAAAAAGCCAAAATAAATCTTGATACAGTTGCTATTTACATAACAACTATGTTTTGGTTTGGGTTCTGCAGGGCTTTTTTTCACAAAAGCTGCTAAGAAGGAAACAGTGAATCATCTAGCAGTCTCACCCAGACTGAGATATCATGAAAGACCCTTTTTCTCATCCATCTCAGAATACTTTCATGCTCATATTGTACCTTCATAGAAAATACCAAACTTAAAGGAATATTGGATAAGTGAGAAGAATAGAGAAAAAGAGAGCAAGAGAGGAAGAAGACTGGCAATTTACTGTGGAAAAAAAAGTTGACACTGATCCACTTGGTATGAAATAAAACTTAGTTGGACCCAGCAGTTTCCCCGTGAAATGACATCCAGATGGTAGCTTCAGACTACAGCCATTTTAATCCTTGTACTTTTTTTGAGTGATTATTTAAGAATTTTGTACAAAAGAAACATTAATAAGCAGTGCAGACCTTACTTGGAATTCTGTAACTTGTGAACAAAGACATGGGCCTACATAGAGATTCAAATCTGTATTTGATACAGCAGCATGCTGACCTTTGGCACACACTAGAACATGCATTGGTGACTTGGGGTGCAAGCGGATTCTTTTCGGTGTACGTTTCTCCGGTAATTATAGCTGAAGTCTCACAGTATGAACTTAAGTGTAACAGTGACAAGTCTCAAGAAATTTCTCTCTTGATAAAACCCCAGTAGGAGTTATATACTAGAACATTATGTAGATTACACCTCTTGTAATGCAGATGCAATGTCCTCCAGCCATTGGTGCTCCAGGCATTCACAGTGTGCATGCATATCTAGGCTAAGAAGCAGGCACAAGGTTCACTGTAGAAAGACATCATGTGAATATGTGGTGTTAGAAATATAAGAAACTGCAACAAATCAAACCCTGATTCTTCCTTCCTAGTGATGCAACCATCAGTTTTGTAGATGTCCAATCTAAGCAATATATTAAATAAAGAAATTGTCCAAGTTGCAGAATTACAGGATTACTGAGGTTGAAAGTAACTTGTGAAGTCATGCAGTTCAAGCTTAAGGATCTTGTCCTTCAAAAATTTTATTTAGATGGAATTAGTCATAATTTCTATTCAAATATACTAGTTGCTTTATGACAACGTCAACCACACTTTTCAAAGGAATATACTATACCACACATAAAATAAAATAAAATTGCTCACCTCTAATCATGTATTATCATATGTGTCCAGTCAAAACATTATAGTGCAATTATATTAAACTTCCAACACAATGTCCTAGCTTTTTACTTAAGGTTGTTGAAATCAATATTTTTCTCTTGAAAAAGCCCATAATTCAGTGTCTGTTACCAGCCAAAATGGTGGCTTTCAACACACATCAGTTTTACTTAGTCCCTACCAGTGATGTAACGGTTCATGGATGACAGAGCAGAGCATGGGCACAAAATACTGTGCCAGTTCGATCAAAAGAATTTGTGAACTTTTATAAAACTCTTGTCAGGTGTCAAAAGAGAAAAAGTATGCTTTTTGAGTGTCCTAAAGGACTGTGGACTTCTGTAGTCATGTAGAGGTAGATTTAGAATCTCAAGAAAATGAAATTACCTCTTTTAAGTAAGAGAAAAAGTGTGTAGAAGATTATCTCTCTCCTCTTTGGTCTAACTACCATATTGTTGTTTTATAGTTCTGTTATAGTACATAAGGCAAAGAAAACATTGCCTATGCAAATTCCATTTGGAAGAACTCTCTAAGCATTTTTGATTCATATGAAAATGTGAAGATGTCCCAAAGATTGAGGTCACTTCAGGTATTCTCCAAGCATTTGTGAAGCTGCACTTCAATAAGCAAAAATAAGCTTTCTGTTAAATTTCTACTACTCAGTAGAAAGTGCACGCTCAGCTATTCAAGTAAAAAAGCTAATTCTCTCACCTATATTCTATATTCACTGCTGACCTTTTCACCTTCTTTCTCTACTTCCCCCTTCCTCCTCCCTTTCTATCTTGCAGCAGGGAATCTGATCGCATTACTAACTGTATGTAAATATTTAATCATTTCACCGTATATGGAACAATCACTGACCTGTCCAGACTTTGAAAGAGCGATTAACTAATTATCATCTGGTACAGATAGAAGAACATTGGAAACTATCACCCTGATATGGTATCAAACCCCACTTGTAATAACATGACTATATTCTGTCCCAGGCAGTTCATTATGCCAAGCAGTCTAAATCTGCACCTATTTCAACAGCTTAGTACTGTTAAATACTAGACAATCTTGAAGCCAAAACCTCTATCAAAAACATAAGTTGAATGTAAATACTTTCTGTACTTCACATACAACTAAAACCACAGACAATATACTTTAAAAAATACTTTAAATTAAATAATGTCCGAATCTCATTAAACACTGTGGAAAACTATGTACTGATGGGAAGGGCATCTACAAGGCCCGCTGTGGTATTTGAAGAGTACAAGGGGACAGCATCATACTGCTTTTATCATTGCCTTGAGTTCTTAGATACACTGATGCCACCAAACCAGATGTCAGCTACACCAGGCCCAACTAGCACAACCTAGTTTTTACTGTCTGATCTTTAGGAATAACAGTAGGGTTATAGCAGCAAGACCTTAATTGAATGAAGTGCAGAAATCACTTTAAATGATCTTGCAACATCACTTACAGTACAGAATCAAGGATTGTCTGTGATTCTAGGGGTTTTGGCAGAACAAATAGAAAAAGAAGCAAATTGGGTATTTCTCTCTAGAGAAATTATGTGGGAATAATAGAAAAGCCTTTACTTACAGCGGTCATAATAGGACATATTACATGAGCCTTTTATACATATATAATGAGTAATAGGAAGAATTTGGAATTTGAATTGTTACTGCTTTTCTGTGTTTCTATTGCAGAAGGTCAGAAACCCAAGAGAAAATATGATGAAACAAAATAACAGTAAGAGTTTGCCAGTTTTAGTAACTGCTTTTATTATGCACTGCATCCAGAAGAGGTTGAAATTTACCATAAGCAACTTAGTTACAGGAATAAAATAAAATTCTTCAGTGAACAATCTCTCTCTCTCTCCTAAGAATATTCATGAAATAAAATAATTTATCTGTACCATCCTGTTCTGAGAGGGTGGAGATCAGACAAAGATGTAAATGTATTATCATATAATCATAGAGTACTTAACTTACTGCAGCTTGTGATAAGCAAATTTTTAGTTAATTAGACATGCTCTGCTCCCACCTGTTTCAGCGAAAAAAGCCTTCTAGATACACAGCTTGCTAAAGCAGCCTCTTGCTGCAAAAGATATGGCTGACCCACTGGCAATACATTGCTGCCACCAGTACTATACCTTTCCCTTTTGGCAATCTTTCCTTTAGGTTGGACAATGACTAGCACAAGGCCATTATATGTTCTTTAAAGATGTGAGAAGTTTTAGCCCGAGGAGCATGACTGTGAAACAGATTTTTTGAGGTATCCTTGGTATGAATATATAGCTCTATAATGCCAGTCTTGGGTTTTTTGTGAATATATAGCTCAATTAAAATACAGAAGTTACACATTAAGAATGTGAAAGTAGTATTTCAATGAGATGTAACTCCAATTGATTTTTTTTGCTAAAGACTTAGACTCTAAAAGAGCTATCCATTTCTAGTAAGCAACGTAAAAGTGCCCAGACATTATCACAGAACTGGTAACCATCCTAAGCCACAGTCACTCTACAGCAGGTGAAATCTGGATCTAAATTTTCAAATGAGAAAGTTATACCTCTTAAAATGCCCTTATCTCTGTCAGAAACCACTTAGAGAAGGTCAAATATAGATGTACATAGATATATTTCAATAACAAAGTTTGAAAGTAAATATAGTATTTTTAGTTACTCTCTTTCAATCACACGATCTTTCACTTTTGCTTTTTTACTTAAGTAGATCCCAACAACATGGAAAAGCTATGCAAGTAGGGTATATTAAAAGATTTTTAATCAATTTACAAGAATTAAATTGCTAACGTTTTTATGCTCCTTTTCTGTAGAAAGGTGACTAAAAATTTTACTGGCAAAAGTGGTAATAAAGAATAGATTTAAATATCATCTATGAAAATGGAATTTTATGTTGTCACATCTGTTCCTGGCAGAAATATATCTGTCCACAGGTACCTAAAGAAGGAAAAAAATGAAATTAAAAAAAAGGTGTATAACACTGGGCAGTATTTCTCGTTCTCTTTCCTACAGAAACTAACAAGTTTTTTCTCATGGCTGTACAAAATTTGGAATTAGGCAGTGAGTTGACAGGGGCTTTTGGTGACGACTTATTTTGGAGAACTTTTTTTCTCTTTGAGGGAATAGACAGTCCCCAGAAACCGTACAAGAGAGGATAAAGAATACAGGTTCGCTGAAGCACACTAAAGTTGAAGGCTTAGCCCTTTTATATACCACTTTCAGTGAAAGGAGAACTCTCATCTAAAAGGTTGTAACTTCAATTAACTGGGAATATAAGCACTTATTAGTCAGATTAATGATACTTTTAAAGGAAAAACTTTGGTAAAAACTATGCTTGCTTGGCTTCAAAGGGATGAAAGGCAAAGCAATGTAGATATTTATTCTACAGAAAAAATTTGCAATAAACAATGTGAAAAGTTTTTACCTGTTTAAACCTAATTTTGTTGATACTTTCACTGGTTCTTTCCAAGGAAAAATAGATGAGCAGCAAATTTATTCTCCTGTTGGATGACAGGATTCCTATTCTAAATTCACATATTACATACTTCATCCAGTTTTCCAAATTTTCTGACATGTGCAAATTTCAGTAAGTATGTATTTCACTAGTTACTTTTTTTCACCTGCTCTTTAGATTTTGTTGTTGTCTATTACTTTTGAAGAATAGGACATATTTGAGTTACTACTGTACCACTCACGAGAACGTTGAAAATATAAATAGATGAAGAGAAAATTAATCTAGAGTGCCTGGAAATGTTGCAAGCTTGTTATTCTACATATGCCTCTAGACTGGAAAAAAGCAGTAATTAAAATGCTCCCGTAGACTGTAACTGGGAATGAGAATTAGAATAGTGAAGGATTCAGATGGCATGATTAAATGAATGCATTTAATAGTTATGTATTCAATAAGTATAGTCTGCCTCCTGAAAGTGCTAGAGTTTCCTTCAGAATCATGTGATCAGAGATTATAATATAATAGACACCTAAAAGGTAGCTTTTAAAACTGCTTCCAAGCTTTCTCTCAGACATTCTTCTCTTCATCCTCAATGAAGGTCCTACTTCCCTGAGTAGAGTGGGTTTCCCTGGACCAAACTATATCCATTGCCTGACATGCTTTAGGTGTCATCTTTTCATAGCATATGGATGTCATGATTGCAAGTAAGGCACTGTGAAGGAGCTTTCTTTTTGTTCCTTTTCTTTTTTTAAACGTAAGAGAAATCACATTATCACATTTAGACTGTATTTCCAATAACATTTTAAAAGTCTATTTTCAAATGTGATGAACCATACCCCAGATGTGCCTATTCTTTTCTGCTCTAAGGGATTGAAAAACCACAAATGGAGATACTACAAATAGTTAGATTAGATGAACCTCTCCTGAAAAATGACATGTAGTCATTTTTCTAGCATGACAGCACATGTAGTGTAGTTAGTTATTTTATGCACAAGACATCAAAATATGGATTAAGAGGGAATTATATCCTGATTGTGTAGATTTAACATCTAATTTCTGGGGGTTTAATTTATTTTTGATCCATTTAGGCTTATTTGGTTTGACAAATGTATTTTTTACCCCAGTGTTACTACACTGTTAAAATGGTGTTCAGCCTGAGGCTAGGCTCTAAGTATAAGCAACACCAGATCCTGTGGTTTGTTTCAAAAAAGCTGATAGAAGAAAAGAACAATAACTTGGGTGTCTGCCTGTAATTCAAGTTCTGTAATGAAAAGATAACCATTTAAAAGTAATCTTGAAAACTGACCTACTGCTGTATAAGTTCTGAGGAAACTATAGTTGTCATAATACTCTAGTGTTTAGTGCTTGATGTGAACGTAGTCGAATTTTAATTTAAAGTTGACAGAAAATACTGTGGTCAGATAGAGTCCATTCAGTACTGTGGTAAGAAAACTATATACAGTTTTCAAATGGAAAACTCAACAGAATATATTAAGGTTAACAACATGAAAAAAGGTAGGGAATAATATTTTTTATTACAAAGAGAAGAATGAAAAAATGCATGAAATACATTACATATCTGATGTCTTATAAGAAATTTCATTGCCAGCACAGTTTTTTGGAGAAAGAAGAACCATCAAATAAATTATGCAAAATAAGAAAGTGACTTGGAAAATTTTATGCTTTCACTACAGGCCTACTTCAGTACACATCTTATAAGTCCTTCACTGGTTGAGGACATGTGACATCTATTTTCCATGGACCACAAAAATATTTTACTTCCATCTGACGTGCTAATTGCTGCAAGATCAGCTAAAGGAAAAATGACTGGAGACATTTTAGCTGAAATGTGGAGTGCATTTTTCATACTACAGTTGAAAGACACAAACTTCATTGAAACATCACACCTTTCTTCTGTTCTTTGAGAAAATGTTTCTCACAGGCTTCTAGTGGCAGGTGTTATGGTTTGATTGGTATATGGTTATAGTTTGATTTACCAACTTGTACAACCAGGTAGTGTTGTGAAGAGATAAACCTTGTGATGCCACAGTGAGAAACAGCCAAGTGTGGAACTCTAAGTATTGGGAGATATGCTCCTGCAGTGTGTAGCAGTAATAAACTTTTACTTCTAAAAACATTTTATTTCCTTTGTAGCGGTTACATGACTTTGAAGGACAAATCAGGTGGGTTGTACAACTTCTGTCATCTGTGCCTTTTGGTTTTAAAGTGTGTCCTTATAGTGCTTGAAACTTAATAAGGATGGTTGGTGGTTTAGACTTATCTATGAAAAGCATCTCAGTGACTTTAACATACTTTAATGTTGTAAGCTTCACAGAAACAAGGATTAACCATATTTTCAGTTGGGAAAACTTTATTGACACTACATTAGGAAAAAGCAGAACTGTTAAAAATAAGTTCATGCTGGGTGGCTTTTCCCCTCCCACAATTGTTGCTTAAATTTCAATTGTTTGAAAGCAGAGGTCATCCAGAACGCTGGTAAATAAAAGGACTCTAAAACTAGATGTTATATCATTTCATGCCATTCTAGGAATTGCTAGTTAGTTGCAGAAGAAAATAATGCCTACGAGTAGAAGCATCTATAAGTGATGAGAACCTCATAGCTTTTGTGACTACACTAGACATCAGTTTCATTTTTTCTTTTAAAATGATCCTTGATTGTCAATGACTATTAGCAGTAACATGATATATATTTACAGCTTTTCAAAGTAGAACTTTATGATTAAATGGCAAAGAAATCTTGATATATGTGTAGCACGTTGACTTGAATTATCATGTTAATTTTTTTTAATCATCCTAAAAATCTCATAAAAAAATTTTTTGTCTGTACAGGCTAGTACCATCATCAGAGTAATTAATCTTGATCCATTAGATGTCAGCTGCTGCTATATTATCACTAAAGCCTAAAAATTCACTGTCAGAATTGTTATTAGAAAACAATATTATGAATATATCAAATTATGCAACAGCTTTTCCCACATAAAGATTGTATTGGGTTTTGTTGTTTGTTTGGGGGTTTGTTTGGGTTTTTTTGCTAGCAACTAACAATGTTTACACACTCAGTAGTAACTTCTCTATTTGCCATGTACAATAGGCCATAGGAAAACAGCATTTAATAATGAAAATCATAATAAAGCGTTTCATACTGTCATGCTCTTGGGTCATTCTGATTACTGAATCTGGCAGTAGAACAGAGAAACTGGCGTCCTATCATTAATTCAACCAGCTTGTCTTAGAGAAAGATGAAGACTACTGTGTTTCAATCCTGGTACATGTAAACAGTTGAGAACTTTCTAGGAAAACTGTTGGTTGAACATTGCCTCTGACAAAGCAGTGCACATTGAGACCAAAAATTCATATGCCACTACAGAAGCACTGACAATGGAATAACACATTCTTGACTCTCTAGAGATTAATTCCTGTAAATGTATGTTCAATTTTAACTTTATATTTAGTGGAACAGTGGAACAGTGAATAATAATCACATGAAACTTTGGCTCAGACCATTTTTCTTTTAAGATTAAAAAACCCCCAGCCCTGAAGTGCCCTTTCATGCTTTTTCCTCTCTGTAACACTGTAACTGTACTTATAAACTGAACAATAGGCAGAAGTAATCATGGAAGTCATACTTTTCTGTAATATAGCACAGTACTAATACTTAAGGAAAGATAGGACAACTTAGCTCAGATCTAAAATCATTACTTCTCTGGAAGCTCTGTTGGTCAGAGTTCAGAGGGAACTCTGTTTTCCCAAATATGCCACAAAATATGTACCTTACCAAACACTGAGGCTGCAAGGAAAGATCTGCTGGATCTAGAAACTGATCATTTTATTCTCCAAGGGTTACATACTTCACAAAAAACCATACACATAGGAATCTCCCTTCCTGCAATACACTCAGCTGACAAAATTAAATGACAATGAAGCAAAAGAGCTTTGGGTTATCATGGTGAAAAAAAGGGAGCATTGGTGGGTACAGACATAAAAGATGGTCATAAAACTGAACAAATTTGTGGACACAGTTGACTTTGAGGAGTATTAAACTTTAAAGTTTTAAATGCAGCATTTGGACAGTCCTCACTACAACAGTAAAATCCAACCTTTCTGCAATAACTCAGCACTGAGTGTGTACCTAAATTGAATGCAACCCTATGAACTTTCTTAAACAATGACAGCTGTTATGACAAATAAATCATGAGAATACTTGCTGGTAAGCTTATATATCAGGAAAAATATTGTATATATACTTCTATTAAGTGTTCTGTAAACTGAACATCTTTATAAGTCAGACAAATAATTCAAATATAAATTCTATATAGCAAGTTTTTCAGCCTCTGGCTAGACTGTTTTACTGTTTCAGTTGTTGGTTTACCTCTCAGGACAGTAAGAGCAAGTACTGGTAGAACCACGGATGTGAGGTCCCAGTAAAGACTGAGTTTGGTTTGTTCCCAGAAGTCAGATGCAACCAGCAATGCAAAATTTGGACTTATAATTTCCTGTAGAAAGAAAATTTGACGTTGTGACTTAGATATGTTTCTCTAATCTGTGTATCTAGAAAATATTCCAATTCAGGAATTAGATTAAACCAATCTTTAACTCATGAGACCACTTAGTTTACAAATACATCTCCATATATACTCAAGCTTCATTCTTGTTTCTAGAATTCTATTATTAACTAACTTTAATCATGCAAATTCAAGAATAAACATTCATGAATGTTTAACACTTAGAACAAAAATTCCATTTTTGTTGCAGAGAGAAGGGTTTTTTTCACTGAAAGTCAAGAGGTCTTTTAAGTTACTCACATTTGTATGAAAGTCCCATCCAAATACCATGTCCAAAATGAAAAAGAACATTCCAGATGCTAAGCACGTATTTCATGATGATTACATTTTAAGTAGCATCCAAGACACATCACCATTTCAGAATGTGTTTTAGAAACCTTTATATTGCTATTTGAATATGGAAAAGGAGGGTTCAGAGTGTTCAGAGATAATCATGAATACCACTGAATATCACCTGTACAAAGACAGGAATGAAATAGTCTGAATTACTTACTGAAATGAAGCAGAAATGTCTGAGTTGGCTTCAGGAACCAATTGACCAGTTGAACCTATAGAAATTTTTTCCTTTTTAATTGCTAACAAGTGTCAGAATTAGAAGTCACAACATCAGCCACATACAGCTTCATCTGAAAGGTGCAAGTGGACTCAAGGGGAATCCACAGAATCATAGAATAGATTGAATTGGAAGGTCATCTAGTGCAATCCTCTCTGCAATGACAGGGACAACTAGATCAAGTTGTTCAGAGAACCATCCAACTTGACCTGGAATGTTTCCAGGGATGGGGCATCTACTGCCTCTTTGGACAACCTGTGCCAGTGATCCATCACCCTCACTGTATATCAAATATATTTTATTATATCCTTGCATCTAATCTAAATCTACCCTCTTTCAGTTTAAAACCATTACCCCTTGTCCTGTCTCAATAGGCCCTATAAAAAAGTCTGTCCCTATCTTTCTTATAGGCCCCCTTTAAGTATTGAAAGGCCTAATGAGGTCTCCCCAGAGCCTTCTCTTCTGCAGTCTGAACAACCCCAACTCTTTCAGCGTTTCTTTGTAGAGAGGTACTCCAGTCCTCTGATCATTTTTTGTGGCTGTTGTCTGGATCTACTCCAATATATTCGTGTTGTTTCTGTACTGAAGACTCCAGAGGTGAACACGTGCTGGTTTAAAGGTAAACCGATAGAAGAAATAAACCCAACTCAAAAAGAGATTATAAGTCAGAGTTACAATTTAATAAAAATAATACAATAATTACAGTTATATAGACAAACAATTGGTTTTAACCCACAAAACCCAGATGTATAACCCAGCACCCTGAGGCACGAACAGAATGGTATTTGTTGGCCCCCCGCTGAGCCCCACGTGGTCCCTCTGAGTCCAATGTAAAAGGAGAGGAAAAACCTGTTGGTGAAAGTGCTGGTCACAGTCCAGTTGAGGTTCTGGTGCTCTTCTGGATCCAATGAATGGGCTCCAAGTACCAAGACACCCAAGATTATATACACTCAGGTTCAAGTGGGAATGCCCAGTACCTCCCCCAGGGTGGGGAGTTCCACAATGGGTGATTGTGAGTCGTGAGATATTTTTGAAATCCTTGGTGGCCATTAGCAGACATGACCCCTCAGGCTGGGTGTGGAGGTGCTAATGACTCCCTGGAGGGGAGTTATCACACCTGAGTCATTGGTGTGAGGATAGGAACATCCTCCTATCTCACAGGCTTCCCAACACACAGCCTATAGCCTGAGGAGCCAGGTGTGCTCTGGGCAGCTGGTGCAAATGCTCTATTGTGAACAGTTCCTAGGAAATGACATAGAGGGTATAGAATACACAGTTTGGGTTACACCCACACAGTGATGAACTGGTCCCAGCTGCTCTAACTAGGACAACACAGCACTCCAGGTGGGGTCTCACAAGAGTGGAATAGAGAGAATCACCTCCCTCGACCTGCTGGTCCTGCTTCTTTTGATGCAGCCCAGGACAGAGCTCACATCCAGCTTCTTATCCATCAGTACCCTCAATTTCTTCTCAGAAGGGCTTCTTTCAATCACTTCATCTCCCAGCCTGTACTGAGTTGCTCTTAATCAGCTGCAGGACCTTGCACTTGGCCTTGTTGAAGTTCATTAGTTTCTCATGGGCCACTTTTTAAGCTTGTCCAGGTCCCTCTGAATGATATCTCATCCATCCAGCATATCAACCACACCACACAACTTGGTGTCACCTCCAAACTTGCTGATGGTGCACTTGATCCCGCTGTTCAGTCTATGAACTCTTCAAAAGAAAACGGCTTTTCAAAGTTTTAACATCATAAACTGTTATAAGATAGAGGGAACAGTGTCTGAATATCTATTTATCCATTTGAACTAAACTGTAACTGCTTATTTAGTTGACTACGCTCTTAAAATATATAGCTCTAATTTTGATTACACTCAATTGTACTGATATTTAAAAAGATCTCGTTGTAATTAAGTGAACATATACACACAATTATTGCTTTTGGCAGACTTAAACACATATTCTGAAGAAGTTGGTAAGGAAATTAATGGTCTTCAGAAATTACAGTGTGTAAAATTCTCTTGCATTTGGCAATTGCATTAAGACATAACAGACTTGTTCCCAAAAGTCTCATGTGTGCCCAAACAAGTCACCTAAGTTTTCCAAATATATTAGCTGGTCAAGTATATATGCATGTACATCCTGCTTTACCTGCATCCTTATTTCTATAGCCACATAGACACCCTAAAAGAGCTTAAGGCAATACTTGAGACATTCCACTTTCAGAGGTTCATTTACTTACTTGGTGGAATTCAATTTATTCATAGTGAATTATCTGACCAAGGGAAAATTGTCTTTTTCATTCCTGCATTACACCACAGATACTGTCCTTATTAGTAAAAAAAAAATCTCAAGACTGTGCTATGATATTTTTCAGTCAATTTACTGCCTGTAAGTAATTCAAATCATCAGAAAAACCTCAAAATTAGAGTGTGAAACAGGCCTTAAATAAATTCCATGGAGAAATATACCACAGAAAAAAATAATTTTGACTAAGTTTGCAAATTCTGTAGCCCAGCATAAAACTATTGCCCCTCTTCGATGGGAATCTTCTCTACATGCAAAAAATTACACAGAGAGGAGACATATATGATTTTAAACAACATTTAGAGCTAATAGAGGCAATCAAATAATCTACTGTTCTATATTTAATAGATCATCAAAATCCAGACTGTTGTTCTAATGTAAATCCAGTTATTTAATCACTTCTGTACTGTGGACAGCACACCTCTGAATGCTACAACCAGAGAACATAACAGAGGAAGATACCAGTGCTCTGAAGTAACAGGCATCTCTACAGGTAGAAGTTATATTGATTCGTTGCATAACGTCTTTGAAAGATACAGGGACCCTGAATGCATACATATAAACCAACAGTTTGCATTTAGCATCCTTTAATTTTTCCAAATTTAACAGAAGAGCAGAAATGTTTGTTTTGGGTTTTTTTTAAGCTTTCTAGATTATTGGATCTACTACTACTCAGTGGTGACTTAGAGCATGATCGGGATACCTACCATATACACTCTGTGTATCCTATAAAGTACCTACTCATATCAGGTTTTGAAACAAAGCAAAGAAATAAGTCACAAAAGTGCACTGTGATTATTTTATTATTTAAGGAAAAGTATAAAAGCTTATTATCATTTTATATTGTTTTTTTCTGAACCCCTAAAAATACATTTTTTTTTCTCTGAAACCTCCTTTTCAATGAGTGTTGGACTAGTTAGCAGCTTTTTCTTAAGCTGCTTTTTAGCATCTGGAAAATTAGTAGGAGACAAACCTCTTATGAAGAAACCTTCTTTACTTCATAAGATTTCTTATTCACTGCAGCCTGATTTGAATTCTGCAAACCAACACCCAAGTAAGTAATTTCGAAGGAGTAACTGCTATTTCACTGTAATTGGTATGGCAATAAAATACCAGTCATGACATGAGAAGTTTAGGCTCCTGTGACAAAATAAGACTTTTACTTGTTCATCTGAATAGGCTACATTACCTATGCTGAGGGCAATAGAGTGTATGGGATTGCTATAAATCCATGTGATTGCTATTTTCATCCACGTGATCAAATGACAGCAGTGAATAGAAAGATGTAAAGTCAGTTATGCTTTATCTGCACACAACATGTCAGTCACTACGGCTGCATCATATTCTGGGAATACATGCAGTACTAGTTTTAGACAGTATACATCAATCTTTTGGGGCAATATATATATATACTGTAGATCCTTTGCAAGTGGAATCACTGATAAATCCAGATGTAAAGGCTCTTTGGATGACATTGAGATGTTTAACCTGTTTAGCTATAACTTAAATCAAACTTGGAGCTCTGGTGGGGTCAAGTGCATCCAACTCATACAATGAGGACATCTTTTGCAACCATGTAGTCATACACAGCATGAAGATCCAGCTGCTGGTGTCTCTGAGCGTAGTATGTGCACCCTTCTCCACAAAAACAGACAAACAAACCCCCCAGAAAACAAACAAAAAACAAAGAAACAAAAAAACCACAAAAGAAACAAAACAAAACAAAACAAGTTGGTTCTAGAATTTAGAAATTTAGTAGTAAAGCACAAGAGAAATGAAGCAGGACTTGATGGTTAACCTTGAAGTCACGAGACCTGGAAATTAAGACTAGTAATGGTGCTGTAGAAACAATCCAGTTGTTAAGAAACACCTATTCTAAAAAATTGAAAGGCTAACACTTTCCTGGAAAACTGCGATTTATGTCTGTAGGGCATAAGGTCTGCAAAGGAAATTATTCTGCCTATACTTCTTCAGCATAATTGATTTCTTCAGGCAAAGCACAGTGGAAGAGATAGAAACACTTTAAGTGAAGCACACTGATTGTTCAAGTGTGGGAAGGCAACTGACGGTAATAAAGGCTCGAGACCCAAAAAGCCTCAAACAAACCCTAAACAAAAAAAAAAAAAAAAAAAAGGAAAAAGAAAAACCCAAACCAAAACCACCATTACAGTCAGTGGGAAAAAGAAATCTACTGGATCATAAACAACAATCAGTACTCAAAGGCACATGGTAAAATAATGCCCTTTACTCACAATATTTGGAAGGAAAGAAATTCCTCCTGCCGCACTAGTGCAATAGAATGATTTGCTAGTTTCAAGACCATGCAAAGCTGAATTAGTCTGGAGTGGTGGCTTCAGTATCCTTATGAGGAACCACTGGAATCAGAGAAGCTTTGTGGACGAAAATAGCTACAAGACTTCATATAATGCAATAAAAAAATCTTTATGGGGTTGGGAAAGAAGCGGGGATTTTACTGAGAGTAATTAGTTGTACAGCCTGGACCATGACTGTGAGAAATAGATGCAGGTCCCACCAACTTCACAGAAAACTTGCCATATCTGGAGAAATGCTTCTTGAACAGGAAACTCTGTTAGCACAGATGTGCAGAGGTAAGGTATTACTGTACATTAGAAAGCTCTTGGGCATATTAAATATAAGCATATGTGAAGTATACTCATACTAAGTACCTGAAGAAGGGAACGTACCATGTGTCTTAAAGGTAGCACAACTCCAAGGAAGAATGCTTATCCAGAAAAAGGCACATCTTCTGTTACTGCATGAGTGTTCTGGGAGGTGTGTAATCTATTCACCTAATGACCTGCACTAAGAGTAGTTTGGCATTGAGTGCCAGAATATCAGAAAACACCTGTCTGTGCCTCATGTCAGCTTCATGTATCCTGCAAAGCTTACTGGGATAATAGATATAGCTAAAGCAGAGTCCTGACCAGGAATAAGCTGCCACTGTGTTTATGTCAAATTGGTCTCTTTTTATTTTACAGAAAAAAATGCTCAAGGAAAGAAAAGCTATGATAATTTTATTACTCTATCTCCAGATTCCTTCTCTCCACAGATCTTGTTTTCATTTGTTTTAAACTACAGATTTTTTTCACTGGCGTCTGAATCAATATTCCCAAAGAAAATATTCCTAACTAGGTATATTGGAAAAATTTTATACATGCAAGAGGTAATTCATGCAGATTTTCAAGGTTTTTCATAAATTAATAAAATCCGACTTTTATATGTACTCAGAACTGTTGCAAACACTCTTTTCTGAGGACACTCAACAACAACAACAATAACAAAAAAACCAAAAATAAACAAGATAAATCAGATGCATTGTTTGCCCAGCAGTATATCAAGAAGTATTCACAGATATTACCTCCGTTGTCAGCAAAACTTACTGATAATTCAGATGGGAAAAAAACTGCTTTATATGCAAACAAGCAAGATTTAAAAAGAATCCAAATGACCTTTGTCACACTGACCACTGAATTTCAGAGAACTCGTAACCAAACCACATCAACTAATCCTTAGATATTGGGTTGAAAATTATATATATATTTTAGATACACTTTGGGTAGCTCAGTGAGGAAGTGGCAGCTGCAATCTCTAAAAGAGTAGCATAAACTTTTTGTTATTGAAGTATATTACATAGACAGGTTCTTTCTATCTTGCTCAAATCACTGTTTCTTTCATTACCTTTGATCCCATGGTAAACCACAGAGAAGTAACCAGTGTCATTGACCTCTGTTTGATTAACTTTATTTATCTGTGGTCTCTGAGGTTAATACCAGTTTTATTATCTTTTTACTGAATGACTTCACTGACTATCATGGTGCAGCACTAAAAACCATTGACTGAATGAAACAACATTGTCAATAGTCTATAGGGAAACAGAACACCAGAGGATTGCAGAAACCTGCTTACATTTCTTCAAACCAGTTTTAAAACATCCTGTCAACCAATGCAGGGAGTTTTATCAGATTTAAACAAAATAAGATAACAATAACTGGCAAGAAGGTATTAATATAAAAACATATTCTACTGTTAGATATTCTACTGGTAGGATTCTGCAGCATCATTTGGTTTAGAAGCACTGAGCTTTCCAAGAAATTACAGAAAAAAAAAGGTGTCAGTGCTTTCCCAAAGTCATTTTGCAGCCAACAATCAAGAGATCTAAATTCCTACCAACCATTACAACATGGCATTAGCCATAAAGTATATGCAATCAATTTCTGAAATTAAGATTTTTTTAAGAAATCCACACAACTACAGGCTTTTGCCAATAACACAGCACACAAAACTGGAAGAATGCACACTGGATTGTAAACATAAAACATTCACCATATAACCATGCATGTTAGTCTCGATGGTTGCTGAAAACTAAAGCAAGCATGGAAAACAGGTATCTACGGATCATAGAAGATAGAGGAATCAGTAGATTAAGGGACAGTATCAGAAGAAGACTGTTATATCAATATTTTCCTAGTTTTTCCTGTGAAATATATTTCTTTAGTCTAACAGTTGCATGGGAGTAAAGAGTGGTAATGAAGATTATCATACAAAAACATTGTGGTATTTCCCAAATATGCTGCTCTTATCTCAGTAAAATGAGGGAGAGACAAAGAGAGAAAGCAAGGAAACTCACCAGATAACAGTTATGTTCTTCCTAGTTAGGGGTACAAAGTGGGATTTTATCTGTCCTAAGCTATCAGTTGACAAAGAGCTACCAATTTATATTTTTTTTTCAAGTCTTTACTGTCTAAAGTGCTGGGCAACAACACAATGAACAGGCAGCTCCATTCAGGCTGACAGAAGCTCATAATCTTTGGTAAATTACATTTCTTCTCTGAACAGTAGTGGGACTAGCCAGAGCCTGCACAGCTGACATACCTAGCACAGAATGATCACTAGTCTAGAAATGGAAAAAGTATACTTGAAAACATATTAGCAGTGCTTAAGAGTGGTGCCTGAACACCTGCTCCTTACATTGACTTTTATATCTTTACAGTTGTTCACCAGCTAAGAAGAGTGGGCAATTTTGATATTTTATTATGAACTCTGCAGTCTGAACTTCATTTTCAATTATTTTTTTCCCTACTCCCTGCATATATTACAATTCTTTTAAAGTGAAAATATACTAGAGAAGTGTATGTTGCTCACATATGTATTGGCAGAAATACACAACACATAAGCATGTATACATTCGTACAATACCACTAGCAATCTCATTGCTTCCAGGACAATTAAAATCCCTAACAAAGTACAGAAAAGCAGACAAAGTGGCAGAAAGAACTTAAAACAATACTCTGGTTAAAACAGCCCTAATTTTCAGTAAAATTTTTAACTAATATTTATCTTTGCTAAAAAAAACCAAAAAAATCCTACCTTATCCAACAGCTATATACAAAGCCCAAACTGCTCAAACTTCCTCAGACTTTTATAGTTCTCAAGGCAATCTTCACCTGATGCATTATGCCCTCCAGATGTGTCAGTGCCCTGAGAGCACTGATTGCCTCACAGCCCTGAGGAATGCTGCCCTGCATAGGATTCTGAGGTGCCATTTAAACTCATTTTGGGGCTTTCGGTTTGAGGTTGTCCTAGGGTTTTGGTTATGTTATTGTTTGTTCCCCGTTTTTAGTATCCCACTTCACAGGTGGTCTTACTTTCAAGGTACAAGATTTATTTTTTTTGACTTATCAAAAAATCTTTGAAGTTAGTTGAGAGGGGAGGAAGTATGTTATTGCAAAATAGAGGAAAATACACAGTTGTTCTCTACCTATGAAGCTCAATTATATTTGAATTCACTGTTATGTGCCTGAGTCAAAATAGGTATTTTTCACTGCTTGACTTTAATAAAATGATTTGTGGTAGTCTTCCTACCTTCCCTCTGAGGAGGAAATGAGCAGGTTTCTGTAGAGAGATCTAACAGGTACTTTTTTGATCTTCAAAAGCTGAAAGTTCTCCAACACCCCTTGGTCACACCACTCTGCCATTGCAACTGCAAAGTGATGCTGTTGTGATGAGGAAGATTGCTGTCCATTGGAACAGTATTACATACAGTAACCTTTCTTTTAGGTCCTTCATTGAAAAAATGTATGTTTAGAATTCGAATATTTCGATTGAGAATGCTTTTTTCCCTCTTTTCTGTTTGAATTTAGCGGGTCAAATGTTGAACTAAGGTATCCCTTTCTCTGAAGTACTGGGGACAGAATGAAGTTTCAAGAAGAATCAGAAAAGACTGTGCAGTCAAGAACTATGTCTGATGTTCTCTCACTGAGGTATTTTGAATGTGGTCTGGGGCTTGGATGAGGTCTAATTTGCTGTACCAGCATTTTTCACTAATATGCAGATAGACCTGTGTTTGATTGCCTTTGGAACTGGGCTGGTAGTCTGGGCAGATTGACAAGGTAATGTTGCTGCATGACCTCATGGTCAGTATGATCTCAGATCAGAAGAGGCTTGATAAAGTGAGGTCAGAATGGCTTTTAGCATCTCTGGCAAAAGTAGGAGCACTACTAATTCAGCCAAGACTAGGATTCAAGGTGTGAAAAGGGTTTGAAGAGGTATAACAGAACTTATGGTTTGTGTTTTGGATAGCAGGATTATAACTACTCTGTGCTTTTAAGACATAATAGCATAGCATGGTTTGTATTTCAAATCCTATTTGGGAAAATGGATGCTCCTTTAATTATTACTGGCTTTTAGAAATGTTGATCCTGAAACTTGTGATATTGAGTATGACCACCTAGGGGAGTTTCTGGTAGCCATCACTGCATTGCCAGCTGTCAGTCCCCCAAATACAAACCTGGCAGCCTGAGTAGATCAGATCTAGAAAAAATAAACCTGTCAGAGTATTAAACTGGTATTTATATTTGCATAGAAAAACCAGTAGTGTAATATGCAGCCATATATGGTACACAATAAGCAACAATTTAGAGCAGGGGCTTACAGTGATTTTTATTTTTTTTCCCCCACAGGTGCTGCAGCAACAAGTGCTAGCACCAGGTAAAATGGAAAAATTGACTCCTGAAGAGATCCAACTTTGGATCTGCTGGCTAATAGTGGAACCTAGGATGTGAGAACTGTGAGGATCTTCCAATGCGGTTTCCTGTGAACAAAATTAGATGATGGGAAATGTGATGCAAGGTAGTTATATTCACTATTAACATAGTTTGAGAGTAGCAAATATTCTTAGAAATAGTTTGGGGAAAATTTCAAATACATTATGAGGGGACTAATGATTAGAAAGGGTTGAATCAATGGATACCTATGCTGTACTACAAAGGCGTTTAGGTAGTTCTTTCTCATCTTTGGTACCCAGGAATCAAAATGGCTAATGGAAAAAAAACCCAAACCCAACAAAATCAAGAAACAAAAAAATGCACCAAAATCTTTATTCATGTCTTTTGGATTAGGTGGTAAGGAGTTTCTTATTTTAGTGGGAAATGTTATTTCCTAGCATTTATGACTACTCAGTGCATCACTGATTTTTACTTTGTATGCCAGCATAGGTGAGAATTTAGTATCTTGACATGCTATTTTTTTCTCAGTGAAGCACAAATATGGTATAAAGAAATAACCCTCAATCAACTTTTCCTGAACTGAACCCTTTGACAATCTAGTTCAGATATAACTCAACAGCATGCATCATCCTCCCTTGGCTTAGTTTTAAACTTGGCTCAAGCCCTGTGCTTTAGGCTAGCCTTGTGGTCTGCAGGGTGCAATCAAGGATGAGAGTGGAGAGGAGATTATAAATCCAGAGATGTGTCCCGACTGTCACTTAATGTCTGTGTCCTTCAGGAACTACCACAGCTCTAAATCCATTTGCATTCTTGTCCCTTACTGGCTGTCACTTTCCTGACAACTCAACCATTTTATGAGTTTCTTTTTGAGGCAAGAAAGTCTTTTGTCGACAATGCACTTTACACCTGAAGCTCCTCACATAATATTTCAAATGTCAAGAATGTTAGTTGCACTGAAGTGCTGGATCTTAAAAGTGTTTCAACTGATATCTTGACAAGTTGAAAGTTTATTAAGGCAAGTTTGTATAGGACAAAACTTAATTTAAGCAATGCACTGCCTAATGCTTTCCTCCAATGATGCCTTTAAAATGCCATCTTCTTGTTTATTGCCTCTCTCAAAAAATGGAGAGCTGTTAACCTGGATTAGTAGCTGAAATGCTGGACTAGCATAGCTGAGAAGAATTCTAATGAATAGTTTTAACAGTCTGCACACGGTGCCTGAGGTACATTTGTTTCACCACTTTGGAGGCAAATACACTTCAGTGCAGCCATTTGTTCAAGTTGAGATTATCTCTTTGCCCTATTGCTGACAAAGGGAAATAGAGGGAGATCCCAGATTGAGAATTTAGCCTTCATTTAGGCTACTGGGCAGGATGGCTTGAAGGTAAAGTTTTGACTCTGGATCCAACTGAGACAGTGACTTAATGAGAAAATAGGCCCAAAGTATATTATTAAGAAGAAATGTAGAGAGACACATAATCTAACCCCTGATTTACTAGCTTCTTGGAAAAGTGGAATGCATAGATGTAGAATATTACTCTAAACGTGCTTTTTAACAGTTCTTTGTGTGCAAAATAGTGTAAATGAAAAGTTTGGCTAGTTTATTGCATCCATGTTACATTAGCAGTAATTACCTAAATAAAAGTTTATTTGTAGCAGAAAATGTAGGAGAGAAATTCAGCCAGATATTTCTATTTCAACCCATTACACCTTAAAATTGCTTCCAAATGAAGACAAAGCAATTGTACATTTTTAAAATTAACTTGAGAAACTGAATATTCCCCCACTGAGAAAATTACGATATTTGTTCCAAAATTTTTGAACAAGGGTTCTGGAAGGTGGGTCTGGCATCGATCAACAGCTGGTTAGCAATTGTATTGTGCATCACTTGTTTTTTCCCTTATTATTATTGTTTACCATTATTACAGTATTTTTACTTTATTTTTGATTATTAAACTGTTGTTACATAAACTTACAAGTTCTACTTTGATTCTCCTCCCCATTCCACCAGAATGAACGGGGCAGGAGAGGGGTTGAGTGAGCGGCTGTGTGGTGCTTAATTTCTACCTGGGTTTAAACCACAACATTCTATATTCATAATTCTGTGGTTTAAGAGGTTTAAATAATTTATGCAAAATGGGAATTACACTAGTTAATTATGGGGGTACACAGTAAGATTAATTTTTGCAAGATATTGTATTGATACAGCTCACATTAAATATTCCACCAAATTGTACTGAAAAAGAGTACTTTGTAAATATTTTGGAAAACATATATTCATAAAACAATTTTTATTGAATGAATTATTTGTAAACAGAAAAAAATTACAAGTATTGCTCTACAGCTCCTGCTTCAAAAGATAAGTAAATTAAAGGACTCATCTGAACTTCTCAGAATAGCAATACTTTTGCCAGAATGTATACCTGCTCCTTCAGTTACACTCCCTCTTTTAGCTGAGAATGCCTACTTTCATGTATTAGTTTATAAAACATTTTGGTACCATTCAATATGAAAAACTCTGCATAACTACAAAATGTCATTATTACTCTAAGTTCATCTTTTGTCTTCAGTCTTATGACATCTCACAGGCTATATTTTTTTGACAAATCTACTTTTAGGGTTGTTGAGTACAGTGTTAAAACTTTCGATTTAGATACTGTTCTGGTAGACAGAGAGGAAGCAACTATGACCACACACTTCTGTGTTAATCAGAATGACCTAAGCCACATAGTTTTTAATACTATGAGGTACCCAAGTATTTTCTTGGCACAATAAGAAACATTCAGCTGAACAAGAGTTTGCTTGGCAAAGGAATGAGGAATGCTCATTTTCATCTACACAAAGGTTGTGATGTGAAAATATATTCCTGTAGCTTTGCTACAGTGTAACAACTTATTTCCTATATAACGATAAACAAGCAAAGAATAGACTGTTTTTTCAGGTAACTAGGCATGGAAGTGAGGAAAATGACTATAAATTCCCATGTGTGGAGAGAAAAAAAGAAACCTGCTTCCCAACTTCATTCCTGTAGTCTAACAATAACCTTTTAAGTAAAAAGGGAATGGCTGAGCCACTACCTTCATGAGTGTTCGGGGACTGAATTTTCTTTCTCATTTCAATGGGTGGAGGAAGCGAATCCTCAGAGGGGGTAATCCAATTTCTTCTATAGCTGAATAAAGCTAGGATTTAAGATTCAACATTTCCCAGTGAGCTGGCACTAGGAAGCTAATGTGTACAGGACTGATTTAAGAATCTCGCTGCTCCTTGTACTGCTCTGAACGTCATGTGAAAGTGTTTAACGCCCTATGCAGTGTAAGAAGGCTTATCAGCCTTCTCCTCTCCCTTTTTTCTACATCTACCTTAAAATAGGGTACTGAACTTCTGAGTTCTTTGATCTGGCCTTGAGTCCTCTTGAGGAGCGCATTCATAGCACTTCTGGGTGCGAATCTTCCAGAGGCATATTTGTCTGAGCAGTGGCCAAGCCATTTAATCCAAATTTGTGCATTGCAGCTGTCTTCAGCTTTAAACACATCATACTGATTTCAGATGATAGGTCATCTGTAACTATTTGGTAAGAATCCTCTGAAACAGCTTCTGCATGTTGGGGATTCAAAAGGAATGAATTATGACCCACTAGAGATATCAGTCCTGCTAAAAGGAATCAACACATTAATAAATGGCAAGAACCTGAGAAAACAGTCTCCTGAAAAACCCCCGTGAAGAATAAAACGTTAGAGATTTTTCTCCTTGAATAATGAAAGGAATAACCTATATTGGCTTAATTACTTTCATTCCCTGTCTCTATCTGTTGCTAGAAAAATTTAATTAAATCAGAATAAGACTTCCTCCTGATATGACAACTACATAACAGCTTACAATTTTATTTTTAATGGTTTGAATATAGACGACATAACAGAGGCAAAGCTTATTCAGCTGTACCTAGCAGTGTCCTAATGATGCCTACTAATGCTAGAGTAGCTAGGATCCCTTGCCTTGTAGAAAAGGCATGTATTTTTCCTGTTAAAGAAATCACTGTGCATGCTATGGGCAAATATAGTTTAAGGAAAATTTATAAAATTTGGATTCAATCACTCAAAATTTACAACAAAAGAGAGAGACAAATTTGGGTGTTCATCAATCCCTTTTTTCATGTTACCATGCTTGCTGATGTCCCAATAAAAAAAACTTATAGAAAATCAAACTCATAATGAAAATCAGAAAACCACCACTGAAATGATGCATTATAAATCATTTATTGGACTGTAATCGAGCAGATTTCAAGTATGGATTATCATGTAACAGTTTATAATCCTTTTGGTAGCTACAGTCTTCATTACAAATCTGCAGAATATCTCAGGTCAAGACTGTGAGAGTTTCTTTACTTGTACATTTTTGTTCTGATTAATTTTAGTACTCCTGTGAATTCCAAGCTACTATTACTAATGTTTTCTAAACATTCTTATAATTAGCTAGAAATAAGGGGAAGATGTTAGGATCCAAGCCATCACCTTGTCAAATATTTTCAGAACTATCTAAGAGTCTTTAACACTTTAATGCCAAGGGAAACTTAAGCTGTGTCTGCTGTGGTGTTTTCAGATCACCTTCCAGTGTTTAAGTAGGTACTGCAACTGCATAGGATGTTGACATCAAAATTTATCTGATATGAAGAACTTTTAGTGGTTAAAGCAGGCAATATGAAGAAGGGAGTTCTAGCTTAATTTTATTACCGAGTCTGCTGGTGGAGGTAATTTTCCCCCAAAATGTTGAAAGACACGCTTTTTTTGCTTGTTCTGTGCTTGAGGTCCAAGTCCTGCCATAGTTTTACTATAATACCTTTGTTTTCTTATTTTATGTAAATAGAAACAGTTATAGATATTACTGTATAGGTGTTTTAGATATTGCTGTATAGGTTTTCAGCAATTTTTACAACAAACTCAGATATTTCAGTGCTGTGGGCAAACCTGTCTCTCTGGAGTCAGAAGGCTGAAGAGCTTTGCTAAGTTTTGTAAAATACCCCAATATTCCTCAGGAACATTTATTCCCTAAAAGCAAATTTTTGTTAAAAGCTTTGACTGACATAAAAACTGAGTAGATGCAGCTCTTATGAAGGTATTCCTTGGATTGTTTTGGCTTACATAAAACTCAGATGTAGTTTTGTCTTTTAACTTGGTGCCTAAGTAGCATGACTGCTGTTTCACATACTATGACAGCATATTAAATACCATGTTGAATTATTCTTAGCAACTTAAGGAGTCGTGCCCAGAATAATTGACAAGAGAATTGTTATACTGACAGACCAACACTCCTCATTAGCTGCATGCCCTCTTGTCTCCACTTCATCTTGAATTACTGAAATTACACTAAGTAGGCTTAATGCTCATTTGCTGAGAAAATAGAATTACGGCTGCATGTTGTGTGTAGGCTTCATATTCAACACAACTCTGTGTCTCTGAATCATTGATACTCACTAGACCATAAGCAATATTATGAAACTTTCTGCAAATGATGAAATGCCTTTGAAGGTTAAGAGCTTTTCTTTGAACTTGAGTAAAGTGATTCGTATGTTAATTTATGCTTTTCTGAGTGCTAATGTTAAAGCATGTTTGTTCCTTAAAAAATGTGGTTTTAACTGAGATACTGAAAATGTACAACCATGATTGTACAATATACAAGTTTCTGCAGAGAACCTCTGCAAAGTCTAAGTACTGACTGGAGTCTTATTGAAGCACTTTCAAAGGAGTTTTGAAGCAGGACATGACAAGATTTGTGTGGGGCTCTCTACAGTGAGACAATTCAGGGCGACTTATTTCAGTACCTCCTCTGTACAGCTCCAGGCTACAATGAAAGATCTAGCTTTATAAATGTAAGGACAGGCAGTTCTCAGATCCCTGTTGAAATTACAGGAAGACAACCACTGATGCCAGTTGTGATTCTGCTTATGTACATTCACATCTTGTCTTCTGAGACAAATTCATTTCCATCTTTCATGCCCCTGCCCCATTCCCCACCCGATTAACATATCACTGGGTTGCATGTCTTGTCAGGCTGCCTCAGTGACATTACACTATATGGGCAGTCCAATGCTGCTGCTATGACCTGACATAACTTACCAAGTGATTTCTCAGTAGTAAAGGTAAAGATTTTTTTTTTTTTTTAAAGTGTAACTGTTTTTATTAATGGATTTCTCTGTCCAATAATTTTAAGAAAACATTATGAAACAAATCCACAGGAACTATTTTGTAAAGTATTAGTGAAGAAAACATACATGGACTTGTGCTTTCAAACCATCGACTAGTATTTGGACCATTTTTCTGCTTACAAAAGTCTTACATTTTCAGATCAAGTGTATAAATATTGAGAATACATTGACTTTTTTATTAACAAGAAAATGCATGTAAAAATATATTGACATGTGTCTTACTGAATATAGATTATGCACATATATTTCTGTAAAGAATTTTAAAACCCCTTTCAGTGTATTATTTTAGATTTTTACCTATTAGATTTTTTGTGGAGTGGTGATTTTTTCAATAACTTTGCAGAGAAATTATGTGCCATATTTAAGTTTTCCTAAGTTTGTATCTGACAAGGTTTTAAATCCAACCAATTTTACTGACATTCTAAAGTACACTCACAGAACTGAAGATTACTCAAGAAGACCAAATTTACCACACTAAATTCTAGGTGACCTACCATTTTAATAACTTAGGATTTTATGTTTCTATATGAAAGATGTGAGTATTCTTATTTGCAATAACTAGATATTAGATCCTTATCCTACAAGGCAAACAGAGACCGTATATATAATATACAGGACACTGAGACTTTCCTGACATAAAGTTATAGATATGCTGTAGTAGAGCTCAGGTCTGAGTTTGAGGCTTGATGTCTCTATTGATGATATGCTCTTCTTTCCCCACTGTTTTTCCATAGCAGACAATATTCAACTATTGTTATTTTGGTTTGGTTTGTTTTTTTTCCTAGCTCTGCTTACTTTTATTTGCATCAGAAAGAGGAAATATGAGATAAATCACTGATTCAATGTGTAAGTAGAAAATTAGGAAACATAGGCAAACACCTAAAAGGAAATTTGGGCAGGATAGAACGATTTAATTAGCAATATACGCTACAGCAAGTAAGAAGATTTACTGCCAGCTGTATTGTATAAAACATTGAGAGATTAGTGTTATGTACCGAAACACTACAGCATATGTAGAAATCATTCAAAGAAATTAATCCTCAGTCTTCTCCTTGAGCTTCAGTATTTATTGCTTCTAAGTCTACTCTTTCTGCAACATAAGCTACAATAAAAGAAAATGTTACTGCTTTTATAGAAACTGTCAGGTACTTCTTAATGATTAAGCATACTTGGAACTTCTTATTCAAAAGTAATGCTAAGAGGGAACTAAAAATAAAATAATACAAAGATAGAAGTAGGGAAGAATTTAAATAAATCAGCTAACCCCAAAGTGTCAGAATAAACTAATATATGAACTATCAGGCTTGGCACTGTTCCTTTATTATTGCTCCAACCTGGGATGCATTAACAGGATACATCCTAGGAACAGTGGAAATGGGATTATTTTACCCCATTGTCCCTGTACCACTTTTTTTTTTTTTTGTAGTGGTCAGCTTTAATTTTCCTATCTACTATTCCCATTCACAGAACCATTCCAAATCCTTCCTGATGTGGTTTTAGCAACTCTTTGCTTACAGTACCTACTCTGCTTTTCCAGTCTTTTCAGATCCCAGTGCTATGAATCCTAAATAAATTTATAGAAAGGAACTTTCTTTTTGTCAAGACATTAAAGGCACAGTAGTTGATTATGCTGTAGATTTACATAGTATTTACGAATCCTGTCAGATTGAGCAGGAGACTTGCAGATAAAGGGATACCAAATTAACAATGAAGTAACTTTTAATTAGGTAAAGTAAGTTTATCATGAGAAGGGGAAGTAACACTGGTAAAACAACAAGCTAGTTAAAAGAAAGGCATGATAATCTAAATAATGCAGCAATGTATTTGGTACAAATTAAATAATAAAGGTCCAGGGAAATTAAGCAAGAGGTGCCAGAATTGTGTAATTGAGATCACTTCAAAGTCTTTGATTTAATCTTTCATATACACAAGGGAAAAGGAACTTTTTTTTCAGATTTCTTCTCTCAGTTATCAAATGTATTTTCAGAGATGAGAAATACTAGTAGTATTGACTGAGGGGGTCAGGTTCAATTCTGAAATTTGAATGAAGGTGACTGGTAGGAAGATTTGCAAATGATTTTACATGCAGGCAATTTTTGCCACATTAACTCTGCTGCTGATAATTTCAAATATGGACTAGGAATGTGCATTTATAAACATAGGTGCATCAACTATTCTGGTTATAAACAGTTTGGGGAAGGCTAAACTTTGAACTGTTAGCAATATGCTTAACATTGAATAGGATACAACAACAAAACCATGATCGTATTTCCCCAACCTGTTTCGTTTACCCCAATGAAGAGATGTTCACAACACTCAGACTGGGATGATGAAGTGTTTTGCTTTTTTTTTAATAGTTGAAGGACTACAGAGAAGCACTACAATTAGAAGGCAGAGTGGTACAGAGTAATTAAATACTGTAAAACAATCAGGAATTTAGGATGAATGACAGAAGGACGCAAACTTAACATTTTTCTTTGGTTTCCCTCTGAAAACAATATTCTCTTAAAAGCATGCATATTGATGGTTATATAAATTCTTGGATTAAATATACTTTGTGTACTGCATCTCTGTAATCTGAGGCAAACTTTTGTCATTCTTTGGTGTTTGAAAATCAAAAGGTAATCTTTGATTTGCCTAGTGGTATAATGTCTCGGATTACCTTTACTCTGAGATTTAGGTAGCTCAAATTTCTTCACAGTGACTCAGCACATCTTTTCTATTTCTTAAAAAAAGTTTCTTTTATTTACCATGGGGAAATACCTCAAATGCAATGATTCAGATTATTAATGACTTCAGAGAAATTGCACTATGCAATTTGTGTAGAAGAATACATTCAAACCAGATGGTAGAGAGAGGTAGAAGTTCCCAGTGTAATTTACCTTGTTTTTCTGAAAAGCATGTTGATTGCTAATTGACTTCAACAGTTCAGTCCTGCACAGTACTCACGTCATACTGAAGTGTTGGTGTCTCAGAAGGGAAATCTCTTACAGGATAACCACAGCACTTTCAGCACAACTTAACCATGATTCACTTTGTACACATAAACAGGATTAAATGTGGAGGTTTTTTCCCTTAAAAAAACCTGCAAAAATTCATGGAGTATTCATAGATTTGAATAATTGTAATAATTGCCTTACTGCATACATTATGATATTATCTTAATAAAACACCAGCTATATTCACCCGTATCTGGAAATCAACACTGTCAAACTAATCTTCAGTAAGATCTTAACCTTTTCTTTACGTTAAATTATTGCTTTCACTAGATGGCACTTTGTCTCTCTTCATCACATTGCTAACATCAGAACTCCTTAGTTCAGACAAATGGCCCTTCAGAACTTAGTACTTGTATTTACAGATATTTAATGATGTAGTAAAATCTGACAAATAAAGCTTTTTCAAATGAAGTTGTGCACAGTGGGAAAGCTTTGTAATGCAGCCCATATACCCCTGTAAAGAAATAGAGGACTCCTTAAAAAGGATTACATATGAAAAATATTTGTGGATAAGCTTTTTTTCTTTTCTCATCTGAAAGATTGAGGAAAGTGAGTAAGTATGTCACTAAGGGTATTTGGAGACAGATAGTATTTCTAACAAGGGTGTAAGCCAATTATTAGAGTGCAGCTAACCCTGTTTAACACTGTCACAGGTTAACTCTAGCCAGTAACTAAGCACCATACAGCTGCTCATTCACTCCCACACAATAGGATGGTGGCGCGAAGCAGAAAGGTTAAAAAGAAAACTTGTGGGTTGAGATAAGAAGAGTCTGATAATTTAAAAATAAATATCCAGTTGTATTCCTTTTCATAACAGTGATTTAAAAAAACTGTGTTCCTTAAGAGCTTCTTTAAGAACAACAGGAAAGATCTGGAATTGGTATCTCTATTTACCATTTAAAAAATATACTTTCTCCACTGCCCAAAAAAATAATCAGCATAACATAACCACCAGAAAATATTTGTGTTCATGTGAAATAAAATGTTATTTTATAATAATCAGTACTCAGAAATAACTAACATGATAATATAAAACAAATCAATGTCTCCTCATTATTTTAGTCACATGGATTTCCTACTAGCTCCCATATAAAGAACAGTAAGTATATTTCAAAATATTATGCTGTTGTCTAACTGTTGTATGTTGGAATCTGTCAAGTAAATGAGTAAACTGTTTACCTTCCTGTTTTTTAGTCATTACTGGCTGTATACATTTACATATTATTACATAAAATTATTACAGTCATCCAATTTTTTTCTTAATGCAATGCTGCCAAGTTTTATATTCTAGGGCTGAAATTTTTTATGACAAATATATAATTGTTTAGGAAAACCATCAGTTTTTCCAGTCTTAAATTTTACAGTATAATTCTTACCACATTGACATTTCAACTGGCAGATGAAACTTAACTTGGAGTCACCTCTGTGTTAGGGATGTGTCTTTTGCTATTTAATGACCATTTACTCCAGTGTTTTTATTTTAAAAACCAGCCTTCAGCAACTGCTTCTTAGTATTTAGGAGCTGAAATCTGTACAAATTCCATTCTCATCGAGCCTATCCATCCTTTCATAGATGATTGCCCTGCAAATATAATTCCATAATAAACTTCCCTAAGGAGACACTACTGACTATAAGACTGGCCACCAGTGCAGCATTTAGTTCAAGTCCTGAGTGTTTGGCTGGGAAGAGCAGGAACGTGAAGACTGTAAATCTAGTGACTCATCCTGAAAATGTCACATGATAACATCTACTGTCAATACATTGGGTTTTTAACTGTTTTATGCATTTCAAGTGTAAAGAACTTCACATCATATCATAGTCCTTACAACAGAGTTCTGTGGGAAAAGTAATAGAAAACCATGTAATCAAGACTTCATTATAATGTGTGGGACCAGTGAATGCAATGAACACTCATTTTGGCAACTTTTAAATCATTGGCATTGCAACCTTAGTCTTTTAATGTAAGGTAAGTGTTTGTATGCATAATTTGGTATCAAATGAATGAAGACTACATATGACTCTTCAGTGGTACCAGGTTGATATCCACCAACAAGCCAATTAACATTCATGACATTTTGGAGTGAAGGAACAGCAGATGAGTCTTTCTTAAAGGCTTTAAAGACCTGTTAAAAGTAAGATTTAAAGTTAGCCTGAAGAGATGGCTATTGTGCATTTGTTTTCTGCAATAGAAAGTTTTTAAAATTTACGCATGAAATTGATTTTTCAAAGCAGCGTGTACAATCTTTGACAGATTTGTGACAGAGAATGAACATTTCAGTGGAGACTATAATCTCCTTTGGGCAAAAACTAGGTTGAACACTTCTAAGGATGAGACCGTGAAAGAATGTAACCTGGAAAACAACAAAGGAACAGTTGCTTCATGAGTTTGGGTAGTTATGTAGGTTTTTTTAAACTTATATTTTTTACACAATATAGCATGTTACAGAGCACTGTTCTACTGTGTAGCTGAGTGATGGAGGACAAAAACCCTCTCTTTTGCTTATTTTAAATTAAATAACAGGTAATTTAATGAGGTGTCTACCAGTTTTAGTTTTAAGGGAAACTGAATAGTTATTCTCTCTTCACCTTCTCCATATCATTTATATCTCTCTTCATGTCTTTTCCAATATGAAGAAACTTAATATATGTGGTTTTCCCTAATTCAGTATAATTTTCTCCTTTATATAATTTATAATTCAAATTAGTCCTTTTAAAAATAACTTTAGGAGTTAATAAACTTTTACAGGGTTTATAATTAGCAGGATACAAGAGATTTTTAGAGCAACATTTTTTTTTTCTGTCGACTTCTTTCCTAGTAAGTTTCAACATACAATTTTCTCTTTTGACTACAAATACATATTGATTGACATTTTCAGAGAATTATCCATGAATTCAAAATCCCTTTCCTGCGTATCAATACATTATTCAGAGCTGTAAATGTATATATTCCATTTCAGATATTTTCTTCACATGCAGTCAATTCACACTGGATTTTATCCATTCTTTTATCATTAATTCATTTAATGCTTTGAGATCTTCCTGCTACTCTTCATGGTCAGCTGTTTCTGACTGGTTTAAATTTGAAGAACAGAGATCCCAATATATATTTCTATGGGCAATCTCATGGCTTTATTTGTTTCTGTCCTTTGTTTGTTTGTTTTTCATCAGATATTAATTGATGAGGAATATCATTTGTCTTATGCCATGGCAGCATAGCCTGTTTGTTCTTAAATTTGAAAAAAATAACTCATTGGAAGTCATATATAGTGTACCAACCTCTTTTTGCAAATATTTTCTCAAGTTATGAAACACAGGGTCACCTAGTTGGGTTGCTAGCAAGATTAAAATTGTGCATTAAAGCTTCTGCTGTCATCTACCAGAATCAGAAACACAGAGCATCCAAGAACTTTTTGGCAAACTTCTGCAAAATGTGGCTTTCTTATAAGTTACTAATAAACAACCTAGAAATAAGCAAAACAAGATGGACCTTGGTAAAAAATCACTTCCAAATTGTGGACCAGTACAGTTTCTTATATTCCTGATGATAGCCATGCATACACAGGCAAGATCCTCAGGCAAGGAGTAGAAAATTCATCTAAAATAAAAAGGTCCTCAACCTGAGTCAAACAGATTGAGGAACCCTGTATGTCTGTTTCCTTCAGGAAGGGTGGGCTTTGGTTATGTAACACCACCAAGAGAGCCATACAGTGAGATTTCTGTCTTAAATCTGACTGAGCTAGGTCTGACACTAGAAAGAGTGTATAATCCTGCACGTGCTAATTAACCTCACAGTAGTACTGTGGCCTGCGACCTCAGCTATAGCGCTAAACTAATACAGGTTCATTGCTTTTGGATCCTCAGTATCTTCGTTTGGACTCATCTGATATTAAACAAATATACCATCTCAGTACATATCCCTTCAGGGGTCCTAGAATATGCTTTATTGATATACCCTGGGCATCCTCTCAACTCCTTTTGTGACCCACAATGCATGAAGACACTTTTCAGCAGTATGTCTGTATAATGATCTGTGTGAAACAAATTGCCTGAGATGTGAAACTTTATCAGTTATTTAGGTTTAGTCATAGTCATGTAACAAATATTCCATGGATGTTGCTGTATTTTTCAAATTTTCTGCTGGCTGTGCTGCTTCTGTTGTTCAATGATGTATCTGCCTTAGAATGACAACTCACATAGTAAATGGTTTCCTGGGAAGGAGCCTATTTAATGTATTTGACCTCAAACACGCTAATAAAGCCACATTAATAATATGGTTGTCTTTAAAATTAATATAGGATAAATAAGTCTTTTTAAAGGAGAGAAAAATACTACTCAGTCAAATAGTAATAAACAAATTAGGTAATGAACAGTAAAATAATGTTACATGATTTTGAGAAGAGGAATTATATTTAGATTAATTTTAAGGAAATAAATTGTTCAGTTATATTTCAATGTTTGAGACTATTTTTCAGCCATTCTAGCTTTCAGTATTATTCTTCTTTTTGTTTTACACTTCTTTTTAAGGCAGCATATTATACTAGCAAAGATGATCTTACATGTGAAACTACAGGAAAGAGGTCAATTCCTACTTTTGTTCTCAGTTATACAAATTCAACATCAGTTGATAGAACTCAACAGAGTTATTTCTGGCACACTCTGACATACGAGAGATGTGAATATGGTCTTTAGAATTCTGAATGCATGTATATACTTATTTTCCAATTCTAGTGGAACATCCAGTGCTCTGTATAGATGAATTATAGCATATATGTAAAGTATATATAATTCTATGAATAGAACTCAAAAAGCTATGAACAAGAGACACCAAATCAGGATACAAAATATGATGCTACCTACAGACAAACATGCAGACCAAATACTACCAGTGGTTCCTGCTTATATCCTGTAAAATGGTACCTCAACAAGAGACAAAACTCAGTGCATCATGGAGGCTTGCTAATACCTTTCATTTATAAGGATATTAGTGGTAAGTCCCACAGGAGCTTAAGTCATAATAACATACCTCTATTTTCTCTCACTAAACCTGAGGAAATTTGTTCACGGGAACTTTGCAGTGCTAGAGCTTTCAGAGGCCATTGTTCATATTCTTCACACATGCCTATCCCTTAGGATAACCTGAGGAAGCATGATTACCTCCAGTCTTCCCTCAACATCAGAGGCGTTACCTGTGGGAGACATCTATGATCAGCTGTTTTCAGAATTTCCACTAGAAGAATCCAATAAACTCTTGGAAATAACTTTTCTAGTCCCTGTTAGTAGAGGCCAAAAGAAGACAGTGCAGTCAAGATACACCTTATGACCCTTAATTACAACAGGTGTATGAATCAGGAAAATGGACTTCCACAGCTGCAAGCCATGGGAGAGGTCCAAATAAAACACCCATGTATTATAAACTTACCTATCTAGAATGCAGCACTGAGAAATTTGGGATACGAAAAATATGAATAAATAAAATAAATAAAATAAAATAAATATATATAAAAATCAATTGCCTAATATGGTCAGGATGATTATTAATTAGAATAATTTCTCCTAAATTATAAATTTAAGAATAAAGGTGTTCAGCAATACTTCAAATATTTAACTTTGCAGAACCAGTAGTGTAAGCTGTACTTTTTGGCATACATCATTCCAGTATTATTTTGTATTTATAAGGAAGATACATGTAAAATTAACTATACAAGCATATTATATGCACAGAAGTATAAGGAAGTCAGCAGTTCTAAAAGGGGAACAGGATAATCAAATGCCTGAGTAAGAAAACAAAGCACTTGATATTTTGTTGTGTTTTCCAATCTGTACAGTAAGTCAACTGCTCTCTTTTTTTCCCCCTGCCTCACCAGGATGTTGAAAATATGCAGCTGCCTGCTCAATGGAGTCAATGAATTCTAGCACAGGTGCTCTTCATTGTATTGCATAATGGAAACCCTTTTTCTTATCCGTCTCTTTACTTCTTTACTCTGTATAAAAGGCTAATAAGGTTATTGTAGCAGTGATGAGTCTGAAGCAGTTAAAAGTTTGAGCAAACAGTTTCAGAAGAGAAACTGAATGTTGCAGATGTTATTGGCATTGTTTGTAACCTGTAACTTGAGATACTTGTCTTTTTTGACTTTGAGGGACTTTGAAGAATTTTTAAAACATGACATGCTAAATTCAAAAGATAAAATAGGGAATACTGAACGTCAAAACAGTGACATCTATCATAAAAAATAAATCCTGGCCCTACTGAAGTGGTGACACAATTCCCAGAAAGTTAACTATAGTCAGGAAATCGTAAATTTGTTTTCAAGGTAGGTAGAATTTAATTTTTTGTTTAGCTTTGCACAACTCAAAGAAAATAAAATAAATCTTTTATTGTTCGAAAAAAGCAGATTCTAGTTCAGGCTCCTTTATCAGAGAAATAAAGCCTTGGATCTTCTCTAAGTTAGGTTGAGGTATTACAAACCCTCTGAATTTCTGTGATATATGAGCAGAACAAAAGAAATTTCAACTGTATAGTAAGTCTGTACAAGGATTACTAGAAAGCTTGTTTTGTGCAAGCAGTTAATGGTTGGCAAATGTCAGTAGATCAACACTTTTTGTTGGCAGCAAATTAAAAGAGAAAAATCCAACAAATTAGAGATTGTTTTGATTTATGTCAAGAAATGCCATTTATTGGAATGAGGATTTACAGTGGAGAGAGCCATGCAGAAGTTCCCTACTGTCAACATATTAACAAACAAAATGCAGCATGGAACAGCAATAAAATTTTTTAATACCTCCCAGTTAAAAAATAAACAAACAAACAAAAAAACAACCAACCAACCCAAAACAAACAAATAAACAACACTCAAGTTTAAAAAAAAAAAAAAAAAGAAAAGCTGCAGTCAAGAAGATCCAAATATAAATTGTCTTGTACTTTCTACTGTCACAATCTGAAAACAAAGAAAAATTATCTGCCACTGAGAAAGATGTGAAATTTCAAAAGTGTTACGAGTTGTTATGAAATACTAAAATAATAAAAGATATCAAAAGAAGAGACAAGAATCAAGAATCTAAGAGTTTGGTAAAGCATGATAAATCTAGAGACTCATTCTACTATGTGCTTCAACACATCAAAAAAGAGAGGTGATGAGACAGTTTAGATAATATTTAGTGATAGGAAGGTCTTATCTTTGAGTCAATCAGCCTAAGGATACTGGAGGACACACAACAACATGAAGAATCTTATTTTTAGCATAATGAACAACTTATTACAATTAGATCAGGGTGGGAACTAACCCTGCACAGCTGATAAACATATACTGAATCCTGCTGTTAAGGCACCAGTTGTTGTATGAACTCCAAACCCAGTGTACAATATGGCTGCAATACAAGGCATAATTCCAAAGGCTCCCGAAAAGCAAAACCTGAAGTCTTACAAGTGGTGAGTGTCAGGGTTTTATGGGCACCATCTGCTCTGCACAGACTCCATGGACAGTACCATTGGGTCTTGGTTCCAGTTCCTCCAGGGCTTGCCTGCAACTGCCCTCGGTGCTCATGGACAGCAAGGAGCTGTATAGCACTTCTACAGTTGTCAGAAGTTTTTCTAAATGCAAGATCCCATGTTCCAGGAACTGCTGATGGTATCTTCCCACAGCAGGAGCTCCGGACTGCAACTCTAATGAGATTAATGTACACAAGAGAAACAAGGTGAAAAAATACTGTCCTCAGCTAATAGCTGAATGAACAATACTCTCTCTTCAGGCTTTCATTTTCAGGTTGTGCTATTAAATCACCCATGCTATCTATCTAACATGCCAGAAACTCAAGAGTCAATCAGCCTCAGATGGGTGGCATGTAAACAAAAAAACTAAGCAATGGAGAACATAGGTGAGATGGGAACTGATTTAACCCTTCTAATATGTTTCCAGCTTATTATTGGCATAAGAGGAATCCAAGAGCTGAATTTAAAAAAATACCTGATGCATTTAATATTCCAGAGAAAAGGTATACTAAATAAACAGAACTGAAAATTGAAGCAGTGGCACCGATGCATCTTGTCTTGTCAGTTAGCCTGTACTTTTTCAGAGATAACACTATTCTAATTCATGATATATAATTTCTTTTGTTGCTTCACAGCAAGCCCACAAGTAAAACACGTACTATCTACTGAGTTTAATATGACAGTACCTAACCTTTCAGATTTCTCTCTGAATATCAGCACACCCTCCTGCGCAGTTCAAGAAAAAATCTGCTTTTTTTAATTTGTTATTATTCATAAAATAAAGGTACCAGTTTTCCAAAAGCTCAGGAATAACCATATCTAGGGCATAGAGTTTATAGATAAGTCCTGTGCTGAGCATGGACAAATTCAGTTTACTTTTCTTCGTGCTTTATGTCCTATGATGGGATTCAGAAAAAAACAATGTTTTTCATTTGGTAAACAACAATCCCTCTAATTCTGGTTCCTTTCCCTCCCTTCCTTTTATCTTTTTAATAGAGACTGTATGACACAGATCTTTGTTTGCTTATTTGTTACTGTTTGTCCATTATGGTATCACCAGTCTTGCCAGAAGAACCCAGGGAAATGTTATTGTTCTGTAAGTAATTGCAATGTCCTCAAGGTTATGTAAAAGAGAATGAAAATTATCTTTTTGCCTCATGATTCCTAATCATAAAGACTGTTAAGTAGCTTTTCTTTCACAAGAGGTCCCGATGCCCTCATACTACAACTTTTCCAGTAATTGAGACCTGTTCAAGAGCAGTGTTAAAATGCTTTATTGCACAGGAGTGATAAAACAGTTATTATCTTCAGTCTTCAAACACAAAGAGAATACAAATATAACTTATATAACTCAGATTCCCAGATCTGATGATGCTATTATATTATCTGGATGTGAGTTAATTTTACCCGAATTAATTAGATCAACTCATCTCAGAGAGAATTTTAGTACGTAGCAATGCAATTTGGGAGAGTGTTAGTTGTTCAGTCTATTTTCCAGTTGAGACTAAGAGGAAATATCTGCCAAATTTTATGTTTATGTCCCTATCAAAAAATATTTTAATGTTTCAAATTGAAGATAAATACCCTAGAACTGAATGGAATGAAAACTCTGGATCCATAATATGATCATTAAGCTTAGCCACCAGCTAATCAAAACTGTGGGTTTCTGTAAATACACAGGCATACCAATGCTCATGTGCAGGAGCAGCTCAGAAACCAAGGTCCACCTAAGCTAACCAGAAACAAGAGAAATCTCAGTGTCTAGAGAGTTCATAATTTTAGAACAAGCCTCCTATTATGCACAAGTTTTTTTGGCTCCCTGTGAAATGCAGTGGCAGATTTCTACCTCTTTAAAATAATGTGACTGGAAGTGAAGTTACTGAGTAGTTCAGACACGTAACTTTTGGATTGCCAGGCAAATGCTTATTTTTCACAAACTCTGAGGAAGGTTTTCAGGGGAAGTGTGCTGGAAAGGGAACATATTAAGATGAATGGAGCATACATTGTCAGTAACCTTGAAACATGTAAAAAGTCTTGCAGTTCTCTCCAGACTAACAGTTCTAAATTCAAGAAAAACAGAGGTAAATATATATGTAAAAGAAGAGGGGGGTGGGGGAGAAGACCTAATATGCAATGAATGCTACTATAAATCCATACTCAGGGTATCAAAAAAACCTAGAACCCAAAAAGTATTCAGTTCCCCTCATTACATGTTCTGACTTACAGTCTCAGTGGTGGAAGTCGGGAAAGTGATTGAACTTAGAAGCAGAATTCCATAATAGTAACAGATAAGCATTCTCCTGACTCAATCAATACACTTGACTCTTCCTTTTAGAAACAATTTCCATGCACCCCCTTAGAAATAGCTCATTTCTTGTAACCATAACTAACATTCTTTTCCTCTCTATAAGCGGCTTTGTTTAGGTACACAAAATGAATCAACACAAAGTATAAACTAACTGAGAAGTTTGAAGGGATCACATAACAGACTGTTTCAGAGAAGCATTTATTACTTTAAGAACTGAAACTGCATTCAGAAGTTGCTTTTTGCTATATCAATATTTGTAAATATCATCACTGCAGCACCTTTGCAGAGGAAAAGAACCCCAAAACAGTCCATCAAAATGAATGACTAAGAAAGAGTGGCTACTTCTCTATGTAGCTGAGTTTTTTTTAACAGCTGTAAAGGAACTTGCATGTATTTACTGCTTGCTTTAAAGTACTGTAATATCCTCATTAATAAAAATGTCACATTGAAATATCCAGCAAAACATCCGTAAACTTGATTTGCTGGAAATATTTTTTTGCACTCTATTTGATTTCTCTCAATAAAATTTGTTATTTTTACTGGGATGTCTAAAAGTAGATAATTTTAATAATTATAATATGGTATTACATACAGTAACACCAACCTCTTGCGCCTTGAATAATTTTTTTGGGGGGTATAAAGCAAGGACAGCAGGAAGGAGAAAGGAAGAGTGATCTCTTCAAACTTTTCTTTCTGCTCATGCTAGTAATCCAATGCCATGAAAGTTTGTAAGACATCATTCCACAACACATTTCTTGCAGGCATTAAAGGCAGTTGACTGTGGCTGTCAAAGAGACCAGAAGTTCTTTGTGTGTTTGGGGACTATGAATAAGCAGTATTTCATTTACAAAGTAACTTGCTTAAATCAGTCTTCTCTGAATTTCAGAGACTGTGAAACAGATTTTCAGGATTTAAGGCTGAATGTAATTATGTGAATAGTCTTATCACAAAAATTTGCTCTTTTGGATAAAATCACAATTAAAAAAACAGCTAAGAAGGTGTAAATTATAAAGATATGATTAAACTACTATTATACAAATCTACAAAAGAAAGGTTGGTTTAAAATTTGACTTTTAAAGCTTACATTTTAATAGCATTAAAGAATTTACATTTAAGAATGATAAAAAGAGAATATCTGCTTTTTGTTCTAATATATTTAAATAAAAATAAAAAAAATCTCCTTTTCGTGCTGCTGTTTATGTGCAGCATTTCCTTTGTAGCAATATGCAAATTGATTTTCTCTGTGAAGACATAGCTTTTTATTTGATTCAGAGATTATTTGGCATTACTTGGCATTTCTCCAACAGGCATCTTCCATAAGTAGTAGGGCCCAAATTACTTTTGACTCTGTTGTTTCCAGTCCTTTATTTTAGCTGTCAGACCAAGAGCAGACTCAAGTGCCTGCCTTTGCTTCATGGTAACTGGAGCTAAGAAACTTTATGATTTCCTAAGTAGCCTTGATTTTGTTTCCTATAAATGTCATAACTGAGATTTTCTTCTTGAACCTTCTTTTTTCAACACTTTTATTTGCATGGTGTTTTGACGGAGGAAAAAAAATCAGGGAAAGAGATTGTTTGTTTGTTTTGATTAGGTTTTCAGTTCTAACTGTTTGCTTACAGAGAGTCTGCATAATTTATTTTCCTCTTCGTGGCAATGAATCCCGATCAATATATCAGCCTTCAACAAAATTAATGTAGTTCAACATACTGAATTTTCAGATGTTGACTGATTATTTATTTTCCTAGAGGAGATGTGGGAAGTTTTCTTGAAAAATAAAAGTCGCTACAACTCCCTTGATGGAGAGAAATTAGAAGATTTGGCAGTCCTAGTTTGACTTGTTAATGAGATTTCAAGGGTATATATGAGAGAAAACATTTGGCCCGAAGGGTTGCATGGCCTGTAGGAAAATATATTTTGTTCCACAGTTCAATAAGACAGGTGAAGCTTCATAATTTGAAAATAGTCAATTATATTTGTATTCAAGATACATACCAATATTTATTATTGCCATGAGAAGAATTATAAATAATTGCAAATTTAATGTCAAAAGACTGTAGTTATAGTAAGACAGCATCAGGAAGGAAATCAAGCAACTAGGGTCACAGATTGATGGCTGTAAAGTTTCAAAAAATGCAAAGATAATAAGAAATTTGGGAATTAAAAAAAAAAATATTTATTTCAAAGCTACAAAAAAGAATCAATTTGTTGTCTCCTCACCTCTTTCAGCCACAGGAAGAGGCTGAGCAATCATGCAGGTAGATCAGATTGCTGCAAAGCAACAAACCATTTAACATTCTCAGTCTCCTATGTCTCAGGCATCTGTTTCTCTATTAAGGAAGCTGGATATAGTGGCCCTTGAAAGATTGAAAGAGAACCTTCTCTTTTCCCCTTCAATTTTTCTATGCAGGTGGATGAAATAACTCCAGCTCAAATGTATTACAGACAGAGATAAAACAGACTGCTAACTGGCTGGAAAGGGGAGATACATTTGCCAGGCTAATGGAAAAAAACTTCAGGTTGTTGAGAGGCATCTGAGGAATGGGTTGCAAGTGTTCTACAGGGAATAGGAGCAGTACAGCTCATCAACTTAGTCTACCATTGGATTTGTTTATTTATATATTTCCTGGGTCAGAAAGAGAATTGTATTAACTTCCCTCTTTCCCTTACATTTCTCAGGATTTTCTGTGTTTCATTAACCCCGTGTTAAGGTAGAGTGGGAGAAGTTTCCCTTTCCCAAGAGGGGCATAGCAACCCCCAGATGTTATGCTCTGGGCTCAAACAAAGTCAGAGGCAGAGAAGCCAAACTGCCCCAGAATAAGGACTACTTGGCCTCAATGGGAGTAATAATGATAATTAAAAAAATTATAATTTTTTCAGCTGAAGTGGAAAATCACAGATCAGTAACTTATCACAAGATTTCAGGCTCTAGTATGTGGCTGCAGAAAGCATAGCAGCAATGATGGTGAAGACCAGAATCTGGGGAGATGCTCTAGTTTTCACATTTCTGTAAGAGATATTTGGATACAGACATGGCAATTGAAGTACAACACTCCATCTTTAGTTCATTGAATAAAAAAAATTCTGGAAGAAATCCCATGGAAGTTCCCTTATGTTCAAGAAAAACTGATAGTCATCATTTAGGTACTCATTGTTATATATCGAATGCAGTTACCAGGCTCCCATATAAAACAGGATGAAGCTTCTCATCTGTTTCTGTGAGGACAGGTTGCTTTTCCCAATTCTTGGCAACTTAGACTACTGGCCTGCAGCAAAACTTTTACTCATAAATTTCCAGATAAATTGCATATGTGAAGTAGAGATAACACTGCTATCAGAAGTTAATCTGTATATGAGTGGAATGACTCGCTGTTGCAGACATGATGAGTTTTATGTATCATAGTTGCTTTCTGTGACTGTATGTATGATTTATCTAGAATTACCCCAGTGTTCAACATTTAAAAATTGTCAACTGTAATGTCAGGATGGAAGAAAAATGAAACAGGCTCTGATACAACCTATTTGCTGCTGGCACAGCATATGTAGGTGACATTATGAGAGCATTATATATTAAAACTGCCTTTCTACACATGACCTGAAGGCATATTCATGTCAGTGAGAACAAAATCTGGATGCTTCAAGCTATTATTTCTCACCCTTGTCTATTGACTGCAATGGGTGTCAGTGCAGAAGAAGCACAATCGCTACCACTGTCTAATCATAAGTTAAAATTGCTTGATTCAGGTAAGAAGCCCCCTTTAGAAAAAGGTTGCTCCTTATTATGGATCAGCCCCTAAATAGAAGAGATTGGAGAATCCTGCCTGCAATTGAAAATTCCAAGAAATTCTATGCATAAGAAATTATTTAGGAATGAGAATTTGCTGGGTAAATGTCATGATTGAAATTATACTGTAAAGTCCCAGATTTAAGACATAAAATTAAAATGTGGGATCTGTAGTTAAATAGCTAAGTAATACCTGACCTTTACATGTAATGTGTTCATGTGAAAGGTATTCAGGCTAAGCAGAACAAGCTCTCATTAGACTAATGAGAGCTATAAGGAAGAATTTTGTAGATAAGGTTTGAGAGTGTGTTCTGTAATGAGGAATGACGTACACAGAAATATGAGAAAAAAACAAGTATTACCATAAGACATTTCTTCTCTATCATTCTATGTTTGGCAGGTGACTTTAAAAAAAATGGACAAATGATAGACAATTCAGTTATTCAAGAAACACCATTGGCCCCAACAAATCAGTGGAAGAAAGTAAGTTAAGTGCAAAATTGTTACTTTCACCTTCATGCCAATGTTTGTGTGGAGTCAGGGCTAGACTAAAATCATAACAAATTACTCACTTTAGTTACAGGTTAAAAATTCAGGATGTCTGCACTGTAACCTGAAAGATGCCTAAAACAATTCCTACACAAACCTAACTTTTGTTTGGTTTGGATTTTTTTGGTTTTTTTTTGAAAATAGAAGAGTATTTTGTATCAGAGACCTGGTTTTTACACTTTAAAGTAGGTTGGGAAAGTAAAGCACAAGAAAATGTTTTACAGCTTGCAGTCACATTGTGTTAAGAATCACTGAGCAGAAGGATTAAGTTGAAAGCTTCAAATTGGATAAACCAGTGTGACTTACCTGTGAAGGCTTTCTAAGCTGTCGTGGCATCTGGTTATTTATCTAGTAACCTTAAATTTGCAGAAGTAAGGAAAAACTATTTTTCACTACTCTTTTGCAATCCTGACATTCTTTTGCATAAAACATGAGGGTCTGCTTCTCCTTCTTTGAAATGGTTAAAGTTGGTGATTAAGCTACCCAAGGTAAAAAAAAAAAAGAAAGAATAGGTCTATTGGTGAACCCATGGCAACTATAATTCTTTCTTTACCCTTCCATTTGCACCTTATCCAATCCCTTCTCTACTCTGTAATTAGTGTACAGCACCAAAATGCACCTCTGTTCAAAGGTTATTTATTCATCTTTTAGAACAGACATTAGAACAGGTACTTTAATGAGGAAGAATAAACACGAGGACTACTAAGTCATATAGTCAGTGTGGCTGACTATTGCTGGAAGCCAGTTAGCAGTATTCAAGATCAGACTTTAAGGTTTCTGTGAAAGGGAAGGTTTATGAACAGACATAGATTTAGACCTCTGTCTTGTTTTCACAACATGTTGTCTAACTAACAAGAGGGATTTTTGTATTTCTGCTGTAACCACTACTGGGGGGCTGGGGGCAGGGAAAGGGTCCTAAATTAGATCTAAAAGGATAAGACTAAAAAAAAAAGAAAAAAAAATGAAAAAAGTTTTTTCTTGCCATTCAGCTATTTTTTGTTCTTATATTTTCACTTTTTTTGCATTTATCACCAGTCCCTACTTCTCCCTTTTGTTAGCCAAAATACCATCAAATTTCAAGTAATAATAAATATGTTGACATCAAAGATACACACATATAAACCTTGATTACTACAATTCAGTAGAATTAATTTGATTATTTTAGACATTTTAATGTGTACAAATATATTTGTGTATACAAGTAAGGTTTTACCTTAGGCAACAGTGATCTATACAACTGTAGTTATTAGACTCAGCCTCCATACGATAATAAATTGCTACACTGGTTTTTAAAAGATCCTAGTATAATTCTTCAAGTGGTCCAAATTCCAAGGTTCTTTTTACACTCACTTCCTGTTTCTTTATGTATTGACACATTTAAATTCTAATAATTTTAATTTTATCTGAAGAAATGGTTATTTATTTTTATTAAATGTTTTGAGAAGGATCTTTTTTGTTTATTTATATGTTGTCAATTTCATTACAACTTAAACAAGAAATTATTCTTTTTCAAAGTCTCTCTTGAACTTTGGATTTGAAGTATTATGTGAGTGACCGCTTTAAAAGCATGTTGTTATTGCTCTCTGATGCATATATTTGAAAAATAAGCCTGGGGATGTAGTGATTCTTGCAGAACTAAATTTTAGTAACTACTAACTATTAAAAACACAAAAAGCAAAATATAAAATGCCAGTTAATGTACACTTCATCGCTGAATATGTAAAATTACAGGATTTTTTTTCCATTTGGTCAGGGATAAAATATATTATCCAATATTTGAAGTGATTCAATAGTGTTAAAGAAAGCTGCTACTGTAGTTCTAGAAGCTTGAGACAATAGTAGCATCAAAATGGTTTTTTATTTAAATTGCAGTGAAACTGAAAATTTAGTTGTTTTACTATTTGACCTTGTTCTCCTAAACCTTTTTTTTTATAAATGTGTTTTGAACCAACATCTTGTACCACCTTAGCTAGGTAAAAATTTAAACTCCTAACTTCTAAATCATAACAAAGTTAGACTGCATTAGCAAGCTCTATGTCTCAAAAGGACTAAATCTGTAGGCAGAAAAAAATATGCTAGAAACTTGACAACTACAATATGGTCATTTCAGGGATTTTTCTCTCAAAGGAGTTCTAGTCTGGTCCTGTAGACTCAGTGACCACTAATAGCTTTAGTGTATTAGATTAGGTACCATTCTAACTTATTTAGTTAAAACATAATTCCTGTAGCCTCTCCCAGTAGCTTCATTGGTGTAGCTATTTAAAAGCAGTGAGATAACTTCAAAAGGAAAACTGAGAGAAGACTTACACAGTACATCTAAAACAGTATTCCTGTGATATTTGCTCAAGTTTTACTTTAAAGTCGTGTGAGCAACCTTAAAGCACTGATTTTTTGAGCAACTTTAAAACACTCATTTCACAACAGGCTGTTTTCCATATTTTGTGTAAAATCTTTTAACACCGAGTCTTATTCACAATATTTATTTCCCAAAACCTGACTATTTAAGTATATTTTTAGATAGCTTAAATTTCACTGTGGATCAGAATGTATGCTTAAATAGATACTGAAATTTATCAGTATTTTATTCCTAAATCTGTCCTCTTTTCTCTGTTTTTTATTCCAAGTCGATTTTGATAGCTATATGTACAGCTCTGTTTCTTGTAGGGTTGGCTTCTGTAAGTTCTGAGCAATCCCATGAGTTGTGACAAGTATTAAGACTCCATTACTCACACATTTGGATTTGGTTGAGTATTTGCACATACTGTTTTTATATTGCGAGTTTTCCGTAGGCTATTTTATGCATTACTGATATATCAAAACATCCTAATAGAATACTGGGGGAGGGAACCTCAAAATTTTTACTATGCAGTAATATTTGCTGAGCCTACAAAGATAGAATATTTTATAAACTTTTCTAAGAATATTTTTCAATTTTCAATTAATGAAAAAAAAAATTTAATAAATTTAAAGTGAAGCCATCAATTAGAATCTTTGAAACCTTCCTAAATGTCTTTAGAATGGGACAGAAAACCAAAAGGAATTTTTGTTTTATGAATGACAATAATTTCACTTTCTTTCTCACAAAATTTTAAAGGGAAAGAAAAAAAAATCAGGTTTATTTGGGTTTTTTTCCATTGTTATTTCCAATGTCTACTTTTAATATATTACGTTTCTACTGGAATATTAATAGTACCTGAGCTTGGTAACCAACTTCACACAACTTGATGCCATAAATATGTCCTTCTTATTATGTCTTTTTTTTTTTGTTTTTCAAATTGATATTCTCTTTATTAGGCAGAGACTATTACGGTATTGTCTTCATACTTTGGTTCCCACTCACTATCCCTCTGATATTATGGTGGTACTATCATAGGAACTGCTGTCCAAAATCCCTTTCCCTGACTACCATTTTCTTTTGCACTTGTAGCCTTTTCGTTATTATGGGAAGATTTCTCTGATATGATACTTGATTCCCAAACCAAGAACTGGTCAGTCTTCCAATATCCTTACAAGGCACACAGCCTATGCTTTGTACAGTGAGGGCAGAGAAAGGATATTATGAAAAAATTAGGGAAAAAGGGATTTTCCCAATCTAAGCAGTGTGTCCAGACCAGAAATCCAGGTTGCAAATTAAAACTCAAGTTTTGATTTACCACTATCTTAAATCTTTATTAAAAAAAAAAAAAAAAGAAAAAAAAGATAAAAAATATGTGAGCATATTTGCATTTGTCTCCATGAAATCCTATGTTGTGCTATCAGTAAATGTTATGCTTTTGATAGCAGTGTGATAGTTTTTAAAGATTTCTTTTAAATACTGGATTACTATTTATTGATATTATTAGGAAAATTTCAGATCATAGTACTGAAAATGGCTTATAAAGTTGATTTTCCCATTCTGCATAGCTGATTCTTTTAATGCTCAGCCCTAAGTATGTGTGTTCAAATGGTCCTTTTGAGGGTAAAATTACCTTACTACAGACCACCTTACTGCAAACTGCCTTACTTTTAGCTTAAAGCACAAAATCGCCTTACTACAAACTAGTCAAGGTGGTCCAAAGGTGTCTGTTTATACAGATATCTTCAATTTTCCACTGTAAAAAAGTGTAGAAGTATAAATTCCACAGTTTTTTGGTGTCAGAAATTATTTCACATTGTGATTAAACCAATTTTATTATGCCTCTTAGTGCAGCATGCAAATATTCATAAAAATGACAGCAAATGTTTGGAGGGTATTCAAATAGAGAGGAGGAGAAGGAAATGAAGCTAAAAAAATAAGCAGACTGATTTTTACTTACTACTACTTGGTTTAACTAAGCAAGAAATTACTTATTCTACTAAAAAAATTATCCAGAATATGGTAGTATATGAAAGTTTAACTGTCCTGAAGAGATTCAGTCTGAGTCAAACTGTACTACCTGCTATCTACATTGAAATCCCAAATTTTATTTCCACTGAAAAGCTACTTAGAACCCCTTGACTGCATCTCAGCACTCTTCTCCTTCTACAAGAAGAACTGCATCATATTTTATTTTTTTTACCTTACCAAATTCCAAGCAATCCCACTTAATTTCCCTGGATTTAACACACTTAGCAGTAGCTTAACTACATCCTGTACTAGTCCATTACTGAAATTCTTTTTGATTTGAAAGTCTGTCATGGATCTACTTATTTTCTGGAAACCCAAGTGAAAGGAAATATTCATTCAATTCAATAGTGATTTTGCCATCAATCTTCATAAATTTGTCTCCAATTCTTTTTCTTTATATAACTGCCCCCCAATTGCTTCTCATACTTTCTTATTAATACTACTGCTGAGAGAAGTGTCACCTGATTTTTCTTAATCCTCTAAATACAATATACCTAAAAATATTTCATGGTTGCTTATGTCAATTTCTGCATCCATTACTTAATGGTGCATTACTACTACTGATATCTCATAATGTGACTTAATCTTTAAATTTACAGAGGAAAGTCAAAATATTTCTCACTACCAAAATAGCATTAGATATCCTGAGATAAAAAATATTAACCTCCTGTATTTTTAGTCAATTCTGGAAGAAAACAATAGCAAAACCCTCTGTTACACATTGACAACATCCCTACCTCAGCACCTTCCAGTCTTTGACAATCTTCCTTCTGCCTCAGGGAAGGTTAGCAATTTTCCTGCTTTCTACAGCATGATAAATTGTTCTGCTAGTATAGCTATCAACACATCACTGTTTTGTGATATTTGAACCTGTCTGGTCTGAAATCTAGCACAATGGCGAACAGCACAAATATATATTTTTCAAAAAGGAATGAAAAGTAGTAGCTACTACTGTCAATGTAAATAACTGTATGAACTACTCTCAGATAGCACATAATGGGCTGCTGAAAACCTGAGTTCAAATTTGCCAATGTATGGAAGAAGCAAAACACAAATCTAAACTGCCTCCAGTTTCTAAGGAAAAGTTGAATTTACTACTAGGTGCTTGCTGTTTAGAGGTGTATCATCAAATGTATATTGTGTTTTGACCTCTTGAAGCAGAAGCCCAGTTGTCAAGAAGCCCAGAAAGTCTGTGAATCCTAGAACTTAACTCTCTACTTGTATCTAATCCACACTGTTTATGTAATACACAAGATTCTAAAAATATTTTAGTAAGAGGTTACTATTATATATGGTAGTTCTCACTTGCAAAATCCAGCCTCAAGTGGCTCTCAAGATTCCTTTGCTGCTGATCTATCCCAAGAAAACCTAAAGTTATTCTTATCTAAACAAAAAGAAATTGTCCAGAGACCCTGTCTCAGTCTAAAATCAATGGACACTGAATGAACAGTGTGAAAAAATGAAATACAGTAATTATAATTAAATCTTGGCTAGAAAACTGTAGCGGGACAAGAGCTTTATTTAAAAGGTGATTGCGAACATTTACTCAAAATCATATTGCAAATTGAAGAAATAGCTCCAAATAAGTGTAATTGACTTTAAAATCCTGCATTTCAGGGTACTTTCCCTCCTAATAAAATGCCAAACAAATACCAAAGACTTTGTTATAACAGTGGTTTCCAGAGGAAGAAGTAACATGGGTTTTTACAATACCTATGTAGTAAAGACATGTGCACTGAAAATAATAAGAATATTTAGCGGACACATTTAGCAAAAACAACTCTATTGTATTATCTAATGATAACATGGCAAATAGCCCATGACAATTTTTGTTAATTTCTTCCTCATTGGGTAACACAATTTTATCATTTTCAACTATGTCTACAGACACAGAGGAATTTTAAGAAAGAGAGATCTTATTTTTTAGTGTCTGTCTCTGAGCAACACCTAAAGAGTTATTTCGCCTCACTTTGAAGCATTCTGGCAAGCTCTGACGGTACATTTTCAGAAATTTACTTCAAACCTTTGTTATTCATGGGTCTATTTGTCTATGAAAAATAGGCTTTCTTATATTCACAGGGATTTTCTTCTCCATTTTTTGAAGGGAAAACAAGAGAGGAAAAGTGAAATGCAATTCAAGCACACCAAAGTGCAGTATTAACAGAAGACAGGTTACATTCACTGGCTTTGCACTTCTAAGCTCTTTGGAGCAGAATGCTCAGTGTTACAAAGAGTACCTAAACTCCCCAGTGTTTAGATTGTATGCCTGCTGAGAACTACAGACAGGGTGGCAGCTTCCACTAACCAGCTTGCTCAGCAGGGATTATACATTTAGGGACTATCTTCAGCACAGAAAGCCTTTATACATATAAGCCCTATTGAAACAGCCAGTCTAGGATAAAAGTTCTGTTTATGAAATCCTTTGGTTTAAAAAAAGTGCTTGGACCTTCTCCGAATTCTTTATAAAGCTGAGTTTGCACTGTGTATCTCAGTGAAGCCAAAGAAAAATTGGAAGTCATTTGAGGAGACAAGGATTAGACCTTATGTTTGCAGGACTTTGGCCTTGCTTAAAACTCTGGCTGAGTTTATTTTCCTGACTAATTGTAAAGATTGTCACTTCACCTTGCACTTCTACTTTTCTCTAAATTAACCCAAGGGTCTAGTTTGAAGCACTGTCTGAAATCAAGGCCTAAGGGAGCTAGCTCTAGGGAAAAAGATTTCTCTTACCCTAAAAAAGGTGAAGTCTTGCATACAAAAACTCTTTTTTCTACTTTACTTTTATGCCTTTCAAAGTCCCCCATGAAAAAAATCCCCATGTCTACTCTACCTAAAATTGACTGAGCAATCTCTTGTATCTAAATATTTGAAAGTTTTATTTAAATAAGTATTTTGAAAGTTTTGGTAAGAAATTACAAATACATTAACGAATAAAATATTATTACAAAAATATGGATGAACAGCTGAGAATATTTGGAATTTTCCAACAAAACATCTTTTTCACTGGACACTGCATAGTTCCTTAGGATTAAAACTCCTCACTAATGCTTTTGAATTCACTACATAGTTTTGAGCCTGCTGTAGACTTTTTGACTAAACGTAATTCCAAAATAGCTAATATAGAAAAGTACTATGTTTGTTTAAATGTTCAGATATCTCTGTGTGATCTAATATGTTTCTGAGATCTTTCCTACATCCTTTTGATTCACATATCTCATTCTTTAAAAGAATCATACTTTCTACTTTTCTGTAAGAGATATTACTAAATAACCAAGTTCTTGTTTGGAATGAGCCCTAAGCTGTAAATATAGTTATATATAGAAGTCAGTATGTAGGACCACTATAAACAAAATCAATCTTTTAATTTTGTTTTCTTTTAACAAAATTTTTAAAAAACTTGCAGTTTTAATCTTATATTTTGGTTTATTTGTGAAAAACTAACAATTTAGTAATTATGTTGGAAAACTTCAAACGTTAGAAAAGTTGAGACATTTCAAAACTAAACAATATTTAGTATCAAAGTAAGATCCTTGTTTGAAATGGGTTTGGCTTTGAAACAATATTGCATTTGAAAATGTGGAAAGAACAATAAACAACCTGTTAATAAGACAAAGATTTCATATCTTGTCAGAGAAAACATTTTTGAACCATGGATATTGAAATGTATGCAGTCATTCTAATTAAATTTTGTTGGTCCAGATAAAATTATTCTCATTGCATTTTTCCATTGCCATACGTAGTTCTCCAGTGCTTATTGCTCCCTCCAATGTTTATTGCTCCCCCCTGTATAATACAGGCCTTAAACTATGTAATTTTTCTGACATCTATATTGTATGTAGATACTGAAATGGATTTAAATTACCTTTCTCAAAGAGTAGTTATAGTCTAAACGGAACGGCACTACACGTTGATTTAAACTAGATTTCAATACATTAATTTAAATAATAGTGAAGCCTAGAAGCAACACCACCACAAACAAAATAGTGAAATATTACTGTGCTCTGGATTTTAAAAATATCCAGGTTATTTCCATGTTACTTGGTAGACTGTGCATATGTATACAACAGAGTTCACCAAATGGTTCGTCACAAAGCCTAATAGTTCTAATTCTGCTAGACTCTCCTAGATATAGAAGGAACTGACAATAACTGCCAATTCAAAGCAGACATTGACATGTAAATGCCAAAATACTTAGGTTTACATTACTAATTCATCCTCATGGTGTTTACTCTAAGGCCAGATGCCTTATACTAATACTAATAAAAGTAAGTGTAATCTATATTGCTTAGGGATAATATCTCAGAAGGGTGTGCTGCCATTCAGCAAGACCTGGACAGGCTGGAGGGTTTGGTAGAGAGGAACCTAATGAAGTTCAAGAAGGGCAAGTGCAGAGTACCACACTTGGAGAAGAATAACCCCAGGCACCCGTACAGGTTAGGGGCTGATCTGCTAGAAATGAGCTCTGCAGAAAAGGGTATGAGGGTTCTGGTGGACAGCAAGAAGGCCAGTGGGATCCTGGGGTGCATTAGGAAGATCATTGCCAGCATGTTGAGGGAGGTGATCCTACCTCTATAGTCAGCCCTAGTAAGACTGCATATGAAGTGCTGTGTCCAGTTCTGGGCTTGTCAGTTCAAGAGAGACATGGAACTCCTGGATTGGGTCCACTAGAGGGCTATAGAGATGATTAGGGGATGGGAGCATCTCTCCCACAAGGATCGACTGAGGGAATCAGGCCTGTTCAGCCTTGAGAAGAGATGTCTGAGAGGAGATCTTGTCAATGCATACAAATATCCTAAGAACAGGTATAAGGAGGATAGAGCCAGACTCTTTTCATTGGTGCCCAACTACAGGATAAAGGACACTGGGCACAAAGTGCAGCTTGAGTAGTTTTTATTTTGAGAGTGACAGAGCACTGGAACAGGCTGCCCAGAGAGGTTGGGGAGTCTCCTTCTCTGGAGATAGTCAATCTCACCTGGACGCAATCCTGTACAATCTGCACTAGATGAACCTGCTTTAGCAGTGATCTCCAGAGGTGCCTTACAATCCTAACCATTCCGTGGTTCTCTGATAACTAGAACTGTAAAAGTTGCATGCTTCTAAGAAGAGAAACAGGGACAAAAATCCAACAGACCATAATCCACCAGACAGAATTTTTCTAGTTCCTTGTTTTCTTTCTTTCCTGTACTGTCTCCTAATTTTTTTTCTCAGTATGCATCTCTTCGTCCCACAATAAATACTTGAAATTATGCTTAACTACATGAATAAAGGAGAATTTAATTTAACTAAATTGCAAATGATTTACAAAAACACATTTTCCCATCCATTTTACAGTGGAAGAGAATTGCTGCTTTAACATTTAAGAACATGGCATTTAGGAGTACATTAAAACCAAATACAAACCTATGTTTCATCTAGAAAAAAGGGAATAATTAGCATGACCGTACACTGATATATTTTAGCTCTCTCAGGGCACTTAGAGATGCTGTTATCTTTTTTATTTTTGCTGTTAGAAATAGAAAAAAAAAGAGAGAAAAATATAATCAAGAAAGTAAGTAAAGTTCTTTTTTAATGATGTCTTTGTGTAGCAAGCTACAAATTACAGGACCCACACGATAAATGACCGGTGTTTTTTGTTTTCCAATTTACATAATTATAAAAGTAAAGATTAGTTGAATAGCATGTGGTTCCCTTATTGAAAATTGTATTCTAATATATATGAAAAAAAGGACAAAGCTAAGGGAACTATCACAATTTTTTTCATTTTCTGATTTTTAATAATTTTGTTTTGTAGTAGTTGCTCTTTTTAAAGGCATTGTTTTATATTAATAGTAAATACCTTACCCAGTTCTCTTGATTTATTACAAAGCTAACACTTCTAATTAAACCTTATAACAGAAATTTCTTTTCTAGACATGCCAAATGCTATTCTAATCCATTCCTTAATGAGGACTGTGCTTAACTTAGACAACCTAGATTTATTCATTTTTCTAACTTAAAATCTAAAAACAAGCATAATTTCACTTAACTGGTCCATATCATACCAATAAAACTGAGCTTTCAGCTCAGGATTTCATGGCTCCCCATCACAAATTCAAGTGGACTAAGAGACATTTGCATATGAAGATGGGCAATTTATGATATTTTTTTTCCTTTTCAACTGAAACAAATTTGTTAATGTCAAAGTGCAGTTGTCAACCAACTATTTGTGGAATGAGAACTAACCATTTGAAAGACACAATCATATAAGAGTTCATGTCATTTATCTGTTGCATAGGGTCAGTAAAATAATGTTTTCTGTTTGCAACTGCAGTTGGTAATCACCACAAGGACAAGCTTTTTTACCTCATGGTCATATGTCCTGTGCTGGTGATACAGCATTTCAGTGTAACTGCTGTTGTTCAAAGCACAGATTCACAAATTCATTGTTTCAAGTTATGGAAAAAGAAAATGTATGTTCTGGTTAATCAACAGTATGAACCACATTCATCTATTCTACTAAACCTTAAATATTAATATCCCCTTGTTTGTAGCTTGTTTGGGTAAACATTTTGAAGCTTCCAGATATTGCTTCATGGCTAGTATGTTATGTAAAAAAATACAGGTGCAGGTTAGCAAATTAATGCATGGATGGTACAAGAGGGGAGAAAGGTACTGTCTATCATGTATATTACTATCAAAACTAGTGGCATTAAACTAAGACTCTTTTATCTTTACTGTACTTATTTTAGGTTTTCCAAAATATTACAATTCTGTTTATTTTCAGATATTTATGAATTTAATCAGTATTCTATCATGAGAGAAGTCTGGAAATTAGATAATTTGTGAATTGTAGTGTATAGACTGCCATTTTTTACTTTTATTATCAGCAATTCTTTATGACAAAAACTTACTGAAGCCATTTACTTGGACTATATTCTATATTTCAGCATTAGGTCTATTCTCTGTGGATCATTCAACACACACAAACCAAAACTCACTCTTCTGCAAAGGGAGGAAAATTACAATTGTGAGTTTACTTAATTTAACATCTTTTATAATGGTTTCAAGTTCCTTTAAAAAAATGGTGATTTATAAATGAAAAATATTAAATTTTCAACTCCTTACTCTTTAGTGAAATATAGGAATAATGTATTCAGGAAACATCAACAGTAATATATGTAAAAATAAAATAAAGAGATAAACAAAAATTTAAAAATATGACCAAGATTAACATAATTGGGAGCAGTATTTGCACATACTATGAAAACCTTTAGAAATACTATAAAAATCTTTAGAAATTCATGGTTGATTTACCTTATTCAAATCAATATTAAATAAGTGCAAACTCGAAAAGGTTCAGTTGGTTAGAGTATGGTGCTAATAACGGCAAAGTACATTTTTACTGCTCTCTTATGAGTGAAGTGCATCACTCCATTTCCAACACACACCCTGAATGTATGTAGTAAAGCATGTATGAGTAGCAACAGACCTGTGTTTTCTTTATTATTATTTGGAGAGCTCTTCTAAAACTGAATGGCTTGCTCCAGGTTTGTTCATCAGATAAAATATTCTTACTTACGCTAATAGCACTTAAAATGTCTGTTCCATGCTGAGCTCATCTTTTTTGATTGCAGTAATCACAGGTGTACACAGTCTTACACACAAGGTCTAGCTGATCATGTTGTACAACGTCACTTTTGTTCTCCTATCTGTACTTTGCCTCAAGCATCTCAGAAGTATATTTACCTTTTCTCGGGTATACCACAGTTATAACTCATAATCATCTTTTGATAAGTTAACACAGCTATTTCTTTCTTCCCTTCTGTTTTCCACCTAAAGAGACTTCAGCTTATAACAGAATTTTTTCTGTTAGCTTACAACTTGATGCATTAAATCACTCCATTTTCATTATTCCAGTATTTTTTACCATTCATTTTTGTTGTAATGTTGTGGCATTCTTCTGTAGCTCAGAATCATAGGCCTTAATCTTTCTCCATCCTTAAAAAAGTCACAAGCTAATAGCAAGAAGTTTCATGTTTACATGTTATTATTAGATTTTTATTTTTTGTCTGAGGGAGTAGTATTTAAGGTTATCAGTAAGATGAAGTTGGCTGTAATTGGAAGCACACAGTGAAAGGTTCACTAACCATCTGCATAAATTGAAATGAGACGTCCAGACTGAATATAAGGGGAAGCTTGCACTGTGTGGAATGTAAGAACACTGAAGCACGTTGTCCAGAGAAGTTGTGCAACATCCATCCTTGGGGGATTTTGAGTTATCTGGATAAAAACCTGAGAAATCTGATCTGACCTCATAGCTGACCCTTCTTTAAGCTGGAATTTGAAGTAGATGACATACTGAGGTCTCTCCCAGCTTGAATTATCTTTTGATCCTAAGGTTTTTATCATAAAAATTTGTCTTCCTTTTTTAATTTCAGTCCTGACCTACTGAGTCTCTTCTGATTCTTTAAGTATAAATGTCACAAAAACACTGTATGAAGCCAAGCTTTAGTAATCCATGTTCAGTCTGTTGCAATCTTCTTTAGAAACATCCTAAGACAAAGGTTTTATATGACAGGTAGATGTGCAGAGAAGCAAAAATGAAGGGAACAAAATGTCTCAATGAATGCATCTGGGACAATTCTCACTATGCTAGCTGCTTACAGGTAGAATGGTCTTGAATTCATAAGATTTTTGGTATGGATTTATATTTGAGTTAGATGGGGGATTGGATGGACAAGTCCTGAAAAGAATTTTTTAAGAAACCTTTGTACTGGAAAAAACTTACTTTTAGTCATTCCTATAGATTAAACCTATTTGTTTGATAAATATTGTTTAATAGTTTTCTGATTTCCAGGCTACTAGGGTGCTGCCTGGTACTAAATAAATATCTTCATATCACATATTCTTTTGCTGCATACCCACTTGTTTTTCTTTGTTTACTATATTGCTTAGTAAGGTGCACTCATCGATTATATTAACAAAAAATGAAAGCTAAAGAAATTTTTTAATGTAATTCATTATTTTTTTGTGCCCAAATTTAAAAATTTTCAAACAGCTTAATATTGAGGTAGCTATTGCCTTAATGAAAATGTTCTGAACTTCTCCATTCTTAACTTCAAAACTCATGCTAGAGAAACATACCTTTTTTTTAAGTGTAGTCCCATAGTTTGGTTCCTTTTAGTTCTATATTAATTTTTTTTATACTAGAATATACTTTTTAACTACTCCTGTGAATTATAAATTCATTAAAATTATTTGCTACTCTGTGATTATAAAAAGGATATATGATTTACACTTATACCAAAGTCAATATACTCTTATTTGAAAGAAAGAGAGATAGAAAAGGATTTATATAGTCTGAATTCTTTTTGCTTTAATGAGTTAATTTTTAATTCATTTGGTATAATTTCTCAGGGGCAACCTCAAAATTTAAACCAATACAAAAAGACCTTTTTTATAAAGGAAACAGATGGACACCTTGTGCTTAAAAAAGAGAGCATTGGCCATTTTGAGTAACTTGATTTTATGTCCTGAGTGCCACCTTCCACAGTTCACATGGCATACCAAATGGATGCTCCCCAGAGGAAAATAAATAAGAAAAATAAACAAGGCTCTCTGCTGTAAATATGAACCAAGCTTCTCTTGAAGGACTTGTTATTCATACATGCATTTCAATGCATCTGGTATGCCCTGCAATGAAGTACCATAAAAGTCAGATTAGTAAAATTGAAGTATTTTATAAGTAATATGCTAGATAGATGAGAAACCTGAAATTTATTTGTTCCACAATAATCACAAAAAAAAAAAATCAAAAAAATCCATGTTGATCTCCTCGAAAGCTAGAGACAATCCAAACATCACAGTGATGTAAGGCTGTTATGGTTTACAAGGGAAGAAAAACATAAGAACAGCAGTAACAAGTAGAAACATGGAAAGGGAGTTTGGATTCCCAGTTGTGATCAGCATCATTAATTTAGTGAACTTACATGGATTTAGAATGAAGTTGACAGACTTTTCAAGAACTAAGAATCTGTGCAAAATATTTAATTCAGGCCTTACTGAGAAGTTTAGCTAAATTTTGTTTTGCTGTCTCCAAAGCTGAGAAGGATTTTTTATGTTTGATTTCTTTCCTTCCCCACCAATACTTTTTATGTATTTAGTGTATATAAACTTTATAATAATTCTAGGGGTTTTGTTTGTTTTTTGGTTTTTTTGCAAAACATAAAGCAATGATACGAGCATGTTTGCAGTCAGCAATTTCTACCTTATCTAGGTTTTGTAATAATGCTCACAGTTGTAGTTGGAGATTTTTTTTTCTTAACAATTTGATGGAGCCAAGGTTCTAAACTGAAGGATAATTAGAAATCCAAAGAGAGCCCCAAAGCACTAATACATCAGTTCTCCCTACATTGCCATATACATGCTATTTCCAAGCTTTTGCATCCATCTGCGTCTTTTCACTCTTGAGTCTTTGATCTTCCTTCCAAAAAAGCATCTCAACCCATCAGACCAAGATGCCAGCCAACTGCAATTTCATGGGCACTACACCACTTCTCACTCTAATCGACACCATTTTTAGCATAAGGATTTCAATATCAAACATATTTATTAATTCAACCCTTTTTCTCTTTTATATACTTTATATATGTATGTTTTCTAAGACAAAGAATTAAAAGAGACTCTCAAAAAACCTATGTTATCTTACTATCTTCATCAAAATAAATTTTTGAAAATGCCTCTTTTTTGGTGATGAGCTAAAAATTTACTTTTTGAACAGTAGAATGGATTACAAACATAACTGAGAGGAAAAAGTAATCACAGAGAGGATTCCAATTTGGCACAAGAAATGCAACATATCCAGGGACCTGTGCCAGTGGGCAATGAATGTATTGGTGCCAATGAATCTTGCAATGTTGTCATTAAGTCTACTTGTTATTGTTTATCTTCTGATTGATCATCATCATTTGTCATCATCCAATTCATAGGAAAGTATCACATCACAGTCCCAAGTTGATTTCTCACTGTGTGATTATGCAGTGTTGGGATTGCTGAGTGCCTGCCTGCTTATGGCTGGATGCAGGCTGAAAGGCTGGCTGGTGTGTGAAGCTTTAAGTAATTGCCAAAATATATAATTACTACCAGTTTAGTCTTCATAGAGATTTTTTAGATTTCTTTAGTTTTTACATTTACTTGCCTTCAAGAGTCTCTTTAAAGCTGCTATTTTTTTCTTTCTGTTTTTTTAATAATGAAGCTTTGGCCCAAGTCAAAAGACAGAAGTGTGCTGGTGAGTCATTCAAAGTCATTCATGCCTTTACATGATACTGTTTCTCCAGTGAGCTAATATTTTTCCTTTGCATCTATATGCATGTTCAAATTTGTCTTATGTTTTCAGGTGAAAAAAAAACCCAGTATACTCAAGAAGACTTACTGCTGTAAATGAACAGCGGACTTAAAAATTTTTGGAGAAGGGTAGAGAGTGACCCTTGAAAATATGTTGCCTGAAAAACTGACCTCCATTAGCATTCGGCCTTCACAGAGGGAAGTTGTGCTTGTGAATCCCTTTAGAACTGAAAGAGAAAAGAAGATCCTTTTCATCACATAGTCCCTAGTAGTAAAAACTTTCTATAGCTGCAATGTTAGTCTCAGAGCTAGAGTCACTCCAGAAATGGAATGGCGATGAATAAACACACACACATGCATGTAAATATATTAGCAATAAACCTGCTATCACCTCTGTTTCACAAGTCCCTCTTGCACGGTAGGTCAGAAAAAGCCCAGAGGATTTTCTGCTACTCCACAGATGCTCAGTTTCTATTTTTAAGTAAAAAGGATGGCTGAGGTATTTCATCCATACTTAAACCAGTAAAAATCTGTACTTTAGTATAGATATTAGAGGGGTTTCAGCAAAGCTATAGAAAATTAAGATGATTAGAAAAAACACTCTGAATAACAGTTAGTATTGGATTATTCCTTCACAGGGATTGCAAAGAACAAATCAATGACTTTTTTCCCCCAGTAGATCAGTGTCAGGCAGAGGAAAATTATAGAAAGTGTAAATTAATAGACATATGAAAAAAAACATGATGCAGAGATACTCTAATGACAGGAGTAGCACTAACATGATTCTAGAGAAATAATAAAGAGAGATGGGAAGTGTCATGGGAAATTGATGTTGAATCTACATATTACAGGGGTTTTTTTAGAAATCATGGTTGGATTTGGCTGATTTCTCACAATAATGAAGATTTCATTATATTCTCAAGATTTTTAAAAGGAAAATATAAATTATTTCTTGACTTCCTAATTTCTAAGGTTTTGAAATATACTGAAATCTAATTTTCTTAACCTTTTAATACTAATAGGCACATGATTTTTTTTTTCCTTGAGATGCTGACCTAAATTTATTCACCAGGAGCTCAAAATTTTAAAAACTACCAGGATAAGAAATTTATAAAAACTAATTTGCACCTTCTGACTAATTTATTCTTCTGCATTTCTAGTGAAAATTCAGTAATCTCAACTCTCAACTATTTCCAAGTGCATTAATTATTCTTGCTTAGATACTTATATTAAATATAAATTATGAGCTACCACATGACTTTGTAAGTTGCCTTTGGCATAGCATTGTAGTGTGAAGTCTCAGCATTGCATCACAAAGCAGTTGTTGAACTAATATTCCATTATTCACACACAAATAATTTTTATGAATGCTGATTTTTGCAAGGACATCCTTTTGCTCTAATAATGAATTATACATATTTTATTTTCAATTGTAATTTAACTTTACAACCATTGTATTACTTCTTGCCATGCTTAGAAACTTCAGAACAAATATGTTGTGCAAAAAAATAAAGAAAAATGTGTGGTTTGTGGGCTTTGGTGGTTTTCTCTTGAGAAAATATTGAGCAGGAATCTTCTACAATTGAGGCAGAAAAGGAAAGCATATGGACATTGAAAGCAAGGACTACAGAGATTCTGTTCACCGCTGTAAGGAGAAAATTTGCACAGCCAAAGTTTTATTAGAGTTCAAGTTGGACAGCATGGTGAAGAACAACAAAAAGAGCTTTTTAAATATATGGACAGTAAAAGTAGGATCAGAGATAATATTGATCTGTTACTTGATGAGGTCAGTCATCTCACAAATAGGGACATAGACAAAGCAGAGATGTTTAATGTTTCTTTGCCTTTATCACTGATTATGGGCCCTGGGACCCTCAGAGGATGCTGAAAGACCATGACTGGTAGATGACAAACTCCCAGCCTACTCCAAGCTTCAAGACTTGCTGCTGCAACTGGATGCACGTGAGTCTTTGATTCATTGCAGGGTCCTGAAAGAGCTGACCGATGCCAACAAGACACCTCCCCCTTACTATTATTTTTTAATGGTCTCAGGAGTCTGGAAAGGTACCAGATGAATAGAAACTGTCAAATGTTATCCCCGTTTTCAAAGGGTAAGAAGGAAAACCCTGGGAATAAAAGTCTGTCAGTCTTGCTTCAGTGCCTGGTAAAATTATGAAGAAAGTTATTCTGGCAGTTATCGAAACACTCTTGAGAGACAATGCATTGGTCACAGTCTACTCTGGTTCAATTTAATTTCCTTTTATGACAAGGTCACCTATCTAGTTGAGCAAGGGAAGTCAGTAAATGTGGTTTGGTTTGGTTCAGTTTTTTCCTTATTTCAGCAAAGCTTTTGATACTGTCTTTCACAGTATCTCTCTGGACAAAATGTCCAGCACACAGCTAAAAAAGTCCATAATATGCTGGACTGAACAACTGGCTTCTGTGTTGGGGTAAAAGAGTTATGGTAAATGGGGTTACATCAGGATGGCACCCAATCACCTTTGGGGTTCTCCAGGTCTCAGTTTTAGGGCCAATGCTCTCTAATGTAAATGGTATGCATGCAAGAGTCAAAGGTACATCAAGTAGGTTTGATGATAATCCTAAATTCAGGAGAGCTATGGACTCCCTTGGGTGTAGAGACGCCTTACAGTGAGATCTGGATAGACTGAGAGCTGGGCAATCAACAATGATATGAAATTTAACAAGACCAAGTGTAGGATGTTCCACCTGGGACAGGGCAATTCTGGTTGACCCTATACACTGGGGGACAAGAGGATGGAGAGCAACCATGTAGTTTGTAGTTACAAGGTTATTTCATTAAATCTGAATTAAACCTTAAAACTTTTTTAACATATTGCTTAGTAGAGTATAAAAAATCCATAAGGTTTTGGTTCCTTTCATGGAGAAAGTCCATGGAGAACTCTTCTGACCAGAATTAGATCCAACCAGGTTGTTTGACAAGGTACTTTATGAATTATAGAACCATAACATGTTAAGAATGTAGCATGGTTGTTGGCTTGGTTTTTTGTTGGTGTTTTTTTTTGTTGGTTGGTTGGTTGGTTGGTTGGTTGGGTTGGGTTGGGTTGGTTTTTTTTCCAGGAGAGACATTCAATCCTCTTAAGTCACCTCCATTTGCAACTCCATTATCCTTTCTTCAAGGAGTTCTTGATTTCTTTCCGTCAGTACTAGCAAGTAAGTGGCCCCAATGTACCTTCTCTCTAATTGTAGACAGATATAGAGAAAGCAGAAACACTAAATTTCATTCTCTTTTTCATGTTAAATAGGAAATAATATCTTGGAGATTCAATTAGCTCACAAACTTGCTAAGTTCCTATAATCAATAAATATGTTTAGGAATAGTTTTTAAAACTAAAAGCTTTGTTTTTTGTCTTTTTCTCTAGGTTATAACATTTACCCATTGCACATCTTCTTCTTCCTATAGAAGAAGTCATAACCTGGTTCAGTAAGAATCACTTAAAATTAGGGAGACAATGAAAGCCACTGTTCCTCTCATATATTCAGTAGGAAAGGACTGGAATTCTCAGAAGAAAATAAAACGGTCGCTCTAAGTTTTAGTTAAAGAGATCTTTGAGATCCAAATGGTTCAAATAAGCTGCATCAAATTCAGTTGAACTTCTAAACTGATACTCCTTTTGAAGATTTAATCATCAGTAAATTACCGTCCTTTTATGCTGACTGAAGAATAATAACATATGGAACAATATATCATAGCGTCTGTCATTATATTTAAAGAACAGGGAAAAGGAGAACTTATAAAAGAGAATAAAAAATTACTTCACCAAACTCCTGGAGTTTCTCTCCCTTCTTTCCCTCTCTGCATTGCATAAGAGAACAAAAAAAAGAATTCCTTAAATCAAAGTTATTATCTTTTGAGCAGCATACTGATTCTAGATACTCCTTGATGTATTATATATTTGTAGCATATAACATAATGATATATATTTAAATGCAGGATTTTAATATACTAGACAAAGAAAACGTGGCTGTTTTAATAAATATGATGCATTCAGTTTTTCTGTTGTGCACTGAAACTCGGGAACAAAGCAACACGTTGCACTGCTTCTCCCTTCCTTCTCCTTACAAGTTCCCTTGTGTCTGCCAGCAGTTTATCTGGCATTTATTAAGTCAGGAATTCTGTATGGCATCTTCTGAGCTACTTTAAACAACTGTTTAATAGACATATTCACTTCCTAACATGAATAGGGGGAATAGGCATTACTGGCATTTCAGAACTGTATAAATTGTCATTATTTTCTCTTTGGATCCCATCTGACACTTAAGCCATAATGAGGTTGCATATATGTGTTTGATTTACCAGGCCTAAACTGGAGGCTAAAGAGTCTACAGGTATATTGAAATTAATTTATTATTTGTTTTAAGAAAGACAGTATATTCATTCAAGCAGCTGGAATTAAGTTTCTCATTTAGCAATTCTAGCAAGACTGCTCAAGATTTCAAAGGGCAGCAATAGAATTTTATGAACTATACTCCCTGATAAGTAGTAGACTTTATATGGATTTGTCTCCCTGTATTGCAGACTTTTGTGTTTTCTAAGCAGATCCATCTTCTTGCTCAGTAATGAGTTGTCCTCATTCCTGAATATCTAAGCTATTTTATAATTGTGTGTTATTTTAGAGATATTTTTTTTACCTAGAATTTTTCACTATACTAGCATGACTTGGATTCCAATGGGCAAAGAAGTATCACATTCTACCTGAAAGACAAAAGGTAAATATGTCTTTCAAGAATACTTCAAGACAAGGCTAATTCTTCAGATTATGGAGCAAAGCAAAAGTGACTTTACAGTGTTGTGTGATAAATGCAACTGTCTGAGAAAAAGCCCACGGTTAAAAAAACACAGTGTAGTGGCTTAGGACTGTTATTCTCCAATTTAGTGTTCCCACCGAAACTGCTCCAAACTACGTGCCATTTGCTCACTTTCCCCTCCCCTGTGGTGAGCTGGAGAGAAGAACTGGAGGCAGAAAAGGTAAGATATATCTTATTGAGATGAGAACAGTTTACTGGAAACAGCAAAAAGATAAGAAAACACAGTAACAGCAACAATACTAATGACAGAGGGTACAAGATAAGGGTGAGTCATTCATCCAGAACCCCTCTGATAATGCCCGACCACTTGCTCCTCCACATTTACTTGTTTACTTGACCAGAAGAGGGCCCTTCTCTGTCCTTGAAAAATGATCTGAGATGGTATAGAATAACCTCTGGGTCCTAGCCATGGTGTTCCTGGCTACTGAAACAATTAACTCTATCCTGGCTGGAACTAGGGCGCTCAGTTATAATCCTTTGGAAAAAAGTGAATTTCACTTTGTTTCAGGAACACTTCTGGGAAAGAAAACCCTCAGAGAAAGATAAAAGAAAACACATACAAATGCACAAGTATTGCCCAATAGTGGAGGAAGTTCTCTGCCAAGTTCTCTGAAAACATTTTCTTCGTACATTTTTTGGGAGGGACAAGCAAAGTTCCAAATAGAGAGTTTTGGAGGCATTTTTCTTCTCTAAAACCATTAAGAATACTTGCAAAAATGAAAGGTAAAAAATTATCTCATAGTATCTTTTGCATTTATTACCAGGATAGCTGCAACATAGCTGAACCAATTTCTGTATCACTGTTGTTGGGGCCATAATGAAAAATGTAAATTTTCTAAGTGTAATACTCGGGTTACAACACACGCCATCCAATTTGCTGATGGAAATTTCAGGTATGCAAAAGGAGGATTTAATCAGATCCTTTTAATTCAGTGGTCTACAAGCCACTTCCTTCTCTCAGGAAGTATTCAGAGTCATTTTGTGTCAGGTGAATGGCAGGAATCAGTATTGTCAGGAAATCTAGCAAAGACTTCTAAGGGCTGGGATAACAGCTGTTCAACTGCATGTCGTAATTTCTATTTCTATGAATTCTTTTAACTTAAAGTCAAATGAATTTAAGAACTGATTCTACTCTTCCAACACTGCTGCTTGTGATGTTCTGAATTAATATAACTTGGAAGATAGTGACAACCACAAAGTCCTTAGTGACTACAGATTTGTTACAACACATTGCATTTATATTTATCCCAAAGGATACCAAAGTGTATTATATATCAGGCACACAGCAATCACTTCATCTACCAGCGAATCAGACACCACTGGGGTGGAATACAGCAGATGTTCAACAGCATAAAGTAGTATTGCACAACAGTTTTAAGACAGAAAGTGAAAAATGACTTACCAAAATGACACTACAGAAGGAATTTAGGAAGACAGAATGTAATTAAGCTAACTGCAGTTTATAGAAGAAACTGATGGTAACACATTATTCTTGCAAAACAATGCTGTGAGATCTTTAGCAGACGAAAGTGATAAGACTTCAGGTTTAGATCTTACCTGCAAAGCCAAACTTTCAGTAACACAATGGCTTTTAATACAATACTAGAGATAGATAAGTGCCCGTATTTAAAAGATGCAATTAATGCAAGGTAGTGAACTACTGAAAGAATAAAATTAAATATCTGAAAAGATAACAATTAAGCTGACCCTGATCAATAGAAGAGTCAGACGCTAAACAGTGGTATCAGCACAACTCTGAAAAATTTCTTTTAGTCTCAGAGCAGTTACAGTGTATTTGTATGAGGCACCAGATTCTAAAAATCTAACTCTGTTGAAATATTAAATAATGAATAAACTTTAATTCTTACACAATGCTTTCTCCACTATCTTAAGAACATAGCATATGCTGAGTACTATCATGATTCTCATTGATTCATAGTTTTAAATGTCCACTTAAACCATATCACGAACTAATAAAACTGTTGATGCTTTTTTTTCCCCAGTAGCTTTAAAATAAAAGAAACCTCATAACAATTAATTGCTTGTTTTTCAAAATTGCATATAGCATTTCTTAAGCTTTCTTAAACCTTGAGTTCTGTAACAAGAGGGCAAGAGTTAGAGAAAATGGTGGAATTTCTTTAAATCTCTACATGACAGTGCATAAAAGGGCTCTTATGAGTAAATCTTCACAAATTGTCAAGTTTTCTATATGAATACATATTTTTCATTTTCCAAAAATCTTGGCTACAAAACTCACAGCAAAGTAATTTCCTGGCTTTTTTCCTTTTTTTTTTTTTTTTTTGTGATACTGTTTTAAAAAATCCAGAAGTAAAAATTAAAATTTTCAGTACTTGGAGAAATAGTGTTGTTATTTAAATAAGTCTAGGAAACATGAATTATGAAATGTTAAGCATATTATAATGTGTAATGAACACCAGAGAGGAAAGAAATTTTATTAACATTCCAGTGATCCTGACTACTATGTAAAGACAAACCAGAAAACTAACAACTAGAAAAAAATATGGATATTATCACCATAAGTCAGTGGTTGAAATTTGAGGTCGCTATATAAGAAGTAAAGAGAGGTCCTTCTTTGCAGAGTAGTCATGTATGCAATAAAACAGTTCACAAAAAACTTGAGCCTGAAGCCTTGCTACAAAAAATGTGACAAGTCTGTAATTTTTACAATCTGCTGTGACATGTTCTTAAGAAAGTAGTAATTCCAACATTTACGCAATCTTCAAGTTGAACATATACATATACAATCTCACTTGTCCTGAATCCACAGTTCATCCTGAGGTTTGCCCCTATTCAACAGACAAATCACTGAGAACACACACATATGATTTCACCTCTTACTGAATTATTTTCATTAAATAGTATGAGGAATAAGGACTTCTATCGCTGTCCTTAATGCTGTTTAATGCCATTCATTATGTTTATTAACAGTTATAATCAGAATACCATTTTAATATGCAGAAATTGTTGTTTTGTAATCCTGAATAGCAAAAATAAATTCCTGGGAGTTTCAAGATTCAAAATACAAGAATAATAGAAATAGACATTCTCATGTATTTTCTGATGTTTTGTGGGCTTTGTTTTGGGTTTTTGGTTGTTAGGTTGTCTGTGGGTCGTTCTTTTTTATTTAACAAGAAAAGTACCACATAAAGCACAAAATAGTTTCATTCAGTTTGATTAAACTGCAGACTTTGCATAGCACTTTAAAAATACCATTCATATTTCTTGAACTTAGGGAGTCTTTCAGTGAGGATTCTTATGTATTACTATTCCTGTAGATAGGAAAAAAATACCTAATGTATGCAGCTGTTATACTTAAATTCCTAATGCAAAAATTTTAATTAGCTCTCTGATTGCAAAGATTTTCTACAGAATTTGAAATAGACTGCATTCTAAAAATATTCTGTATTTTTAAAGAACGTAACTTTGTCAGAAGAGAAATACCAGAAGATATAAAGAATACTGAATATCTATATGGAATTACTTTGTTTATTCTGTTATTGTATCCTCATTTATTTCAAATTTATTAACTTCAGTATTTGTTTTGCCAACTGACTGACAGTTAGAAGCACAAATGTACTTTCTTAGTCCCAACGCAAAGCAAGCCATCATTTGCAATAGAACAAATCTATTGCAAGCTCAGGATTATTACTAATAATATAATTAGCTACCCTTGGTATGTTTCATTCTAAGTAATTGTATTTTAAAATTATTATTCCTGGGAACTATTCTAGAAAAGAGAATGAAATGTGACCTCAAATATTGGAGTAGAATTGTTGTAGATTCAAATAAATTAACTCTCTGGTCACTATGACAATTTTAAGTAACAGAATTTTAGGGGGTTGTGTAATTAAAGGAAGTTATAACTTCAATAGGTGATGCACATGAGGAGGCCCTGTCAAACAGTCTAGTATAACACAGCTCCACAATTCTCAGTGCAGCTGCTATAACTGGAAACTATGTAGAAGCAGCCCAGGAGATCTTGTAAGGAGTCAGCCAGGAAGCCAATCAGATACCCAGATGCTACACTGGAAACACAAATTTGAGAGCTTTCCATCTGGGATCTTGTGTCTGCCAAATTTGTCACATAAGTGGTCACAGCAGTTAGGTTCTGTGCTCCAGATAAGAGGAAAAGGCACCAAAGGGAACTGTTTACTACCCTGCAATCAACAAGAAAACACTGTGCCAACTGAAAGTGTAATCATATCTACAGCAATGTGCTAATGAGCTCTGAAAATGTTTAGTAGAATAAGAGAAACCTCTGGAATATAGAGAAATCTGACACACTGTACCTTGACATCCAATTATATGGTAACATTTATGATTAAAATCTTCATCAGCCATAAGTTGTCTATAAAAACAATTGAATCAAGCCAATAGTAGAACTATACTGGATTGCTTGGCTTGATTACATATCTGTGATTCTTTCTTCGTAGGAGCTCAGCCATTAGTAAAAGCAAACTCTTGCCCGAGATAGGCTAAATATAAGTTGATTTTATAGCTAAATATTAGAAGATGGGTTGGTCAGTGAAAAAATAAATGAGCAAACAAACAAAAAAACCCCCTTTTATTAAACAACAAAGCAAACAAGCAAATGACCAACCAAAAAACAAAACCAAACCAGAAAAATACACACACATACACAAACTCCCCAAAGCCAAAACAACAACACCAAACAAACAAGCAAAACCCCAACAACTATTAAAAACCACAAAAGAAACATGCAAAAATCCCTGAAGCTCCCAATACAAAAAAAACCCCAAACCAAAAAAAGAGGCATTTCAATCTCTTGATTATTTTGGGTTAAAAAGCCTTAATGTTTCATTCAAAAATTTTCTCCTAAGTGATTAGCAATGCAACAAGTAAAATTGTTTTTTGTCCTGAGGTGACACTGAGCTGCACATCTACTTGGTAAGATGAGACCTTATCTTTCTCCTTTTCCCTAGGTTAGATTACAAACTGAGCTAAGGCCTGCCTTGCAATGTTTCTGTGCTGCACCTAGTACAGTAACCCTGACTATGAACAGAAAATCAACACAGAAACAGGGACAGAAACAGAAACACTGAGTCCTATGGATACTGTAAACAGAGAGTACAACCTGCAGTAGTCAGGAAACCTGTTATGACCAAAAGTGATAGAAAAATCTAGTGCATTTTTTAAACAGCATAATTAGAAAATACAAATTTTATATATATATATATATATATATATATATATGCACACACACACACACACGTATATGTTTCATAGATTGTACTCATTTGACAAAGGTGGTCAGTAAAATGATTGTCATGGGCAAATGAATTGGTTGAACCTGTTTTATAAGTTTACAAGAGACCAAATACAACATGAAAAGTTTTTTTTCCCTTGCAGATGTCTTATTTGTTAGTTCTCTTAAAGGAAGAGAAAGACTGCCAAAAGATATCGAGGTTCTCCTGAACTGACCCTAATAAACCATGAGCCACACTCTGATAGAGTTAATGCATGTTAATAAGGGAACCATATGAATTCCATTTGTTATTCTTCATCATGCACAGCCTTGGGAAGATAGAAAATTGGGGAAGATATAGAGTGACAAATCATCCCACTCCTTCGGGCTGTTTACTCCAATAGTTTATTAATTTATATAGCAAATGTGGGAAATATCAATATATCATCAATATTAATGTAGTACCACTATGTGTGTAAAATATTTATCTGGGACAACTGGTAACAATGTGCTCTCTGTCACTGTCCTTTATGTCAATCCTCTGAGCTTGAAATAATTTTTCCTCAAATAACAATTCATTTACCTTATTTTTCCCATAACATCCTCTGCCTGTGCACTGCTTACAGGTCTTGAACAAGTAAAAACAAAATACCTTCAAAAGTGAAGAGGTTAAATGTGAAAATGATAAAACTGGCATAACTGCACAACTGATTTCTAAATATGGAGAACAATGAAGACTCTTGTGTTTCCCCAGACCAGAGACTGAAACCTGGATTCTAGGAGCTTGCCAGACCATATTTTGGCTAGATTTACAGGCCAGGTGTTAGTGAAGGGCAATACTAGCCAGCCCATCTCTCTTGACAGTTTATCAAAAGATTTCCTTATTTTCCATCAAACATATTAAATAAATGAGGTTGAATTACAATATGTTCTAGTGTTAGCTATTGCTTCAAGTTTCAGCTATTGAAGTGAGAATAATACAAGACAAGTTTCTTATTACCACACAGTGAGTTACCTGTAGAACTACAGGTAACTTGTATTTCGTACAAGTATTTTCTTTAGAAGAACCTCAAATAACATTTAAAGAGGATGTTAACAAATAAAACCAACAAAATCCAAGCATCTTCTGATTATGTAGTAGCTGATTCATGAGCAATTGATCTGACCGAGATAACTGTACATCTTCCTCTTGAATGCTCTTGAATTTCCATTTCTTTTACACACAACTTGTTTTACTGCATTCCACAAGTAAACTAGATACTCTCTGATAAAGTTCAGAGTGGTTATATTTTTTCAGGAAGATAGTACAACTCCACAGTCCTTTGCTGAAAACAAACAGAAATTTTCCTCCATCTCTGACACCCCAGAAGGTAATACTTCTTAGACCTCCTTCTCTTCCTCCCTCCTCATCTTTCAAAGCATAGAGAGGTGTACGTGAAAATGACACACAGAAAGAAAGTTTTTTCTCTTTGTTGTGTTATGCAAAGCAGAAACTCATGCAATATGCATTTGCCAATTTTTCACAAATTTTTCAAGCACCAATAGATTACAGATATGTTCATTACATCAGTGAAATTTTTCATAAGAGCCATGGACAACCATTCAGCAGAAGATGAGCAAACTCTCAGTCAGAAATGTTTTAAATGTAGTTTCAGAGGTGCACAGTAGTAGATATCAAAATTTTGAGAAAACTCATAGGCAACAAAAGATAAAAAATAGATCTTCAACCTATAGCATAAATTAAAATAGTATGTAAATGGAATGTGTCATAAACATCACAAACTTGAAGAAAATGCATCTTGTAATAGTGCAACAGGAAGGAAAAGTTTAAAAGGAATGATGTGGTTGGTCTTATAAAGTGAATACTTTCATAAGAAAACACCCCAAGAGCTAAAGAAGATGTTATATAAAAGCTGTAACAGAACTGAAATGACACTGCTCCTGAGAGTCTGCATCACTCTACATCAGAGGCTCAGAGAGGACCATTGTTTTAGATGTTACAGAAGAAAAAAGGAAAAACAAGAGGAAATATACTCTGTGGTGACTGTGCATTAATGTGTGTTGGTTGGCTATTTTTTATGATATTTTTTCCTCTAAGTAGGAACTCTTTTAACTTAAAACCTGTAAATGAAGTGAAAAGGTAGTATTTTCCCCAGTTAAAATCAGTGTTTATTCTGGAAAGTTACTGCGATAACAGTTATGCTTGTTTTGTTAAGCATTTTCCCTTGTGAGTCATAAAAAACCCACACAGTAAACATTTAGGTAAATTTTATATTGCCTTTTGGGAGATGTTTTCTTAGATGGGCATTTGATTTCAACTTTATATTTTGAGGTGTTTCGGTTGAAAATATAAATGTAATGACATTGAGATTCCAGGTTCTCTACATATCTTCTTTTAAGAAAGAAAAATAAAAGAGCATGACCAAAGACTTTGAAAATTAAATGAACCAACAAACTCAGAGGTCAAGGAAATAAAAATAACATTCAACACAGAAGTACTCAAATCAATATTAAAAATAAGGCATAGATGCTGATGGTATCAATAACTTTGTTATCTACAGAGAAAGGAAACCTGACTGAAAGAGAGGGATCCAGGGTGAGAGGGCAACTCTATCTAATGCAGCTGTCAAAACCAGCAATGTCACAACACTATTTAGGCAGAGCTGTTGAATGGAAAAAGATTCATATCCTAATGGAAACCTTCAAATAAAAAGAGTATGGTAATGTGCATTCTAGGACTGCTTTCATTTGAACATTGAAAAATTTTACCTCTGATCATCTTTTTACAGCCAAATAGAATGACATAGAATAAGACAGATTTTGGAAGCTGATCCTGTATTTCCAATAGGACAAAACTCAACGTCTAAGTGACCTACCCAGTTTTATATATGAACTGTAAGATCCCTATAAACACTTTCTGAATATGAAAAAGAGTTTCAAATACAGATATAAACAGGTCCTGGAAATCCAAAAATGGAGGAGTATATGAAGTACTAATTTGTCAGACTGTTATATGGAAATTTCACAAGCCAATGATGACTGCAGCTTGAGATTGCTCAATTCATAAGTGGTGATACAAGTGTCTGAAGAGATAAACACATTTCAGAAACCAATTGAACTACATGGTTTTTAGGTATATGGACTCTGGGGCTGGCACCAATAGTCAGTAGTTTTGAGATTAGCTGCAGGGAAAGAAATAGGGAACCTACTTTTGAAGTGTTCCAATTATTTTGTTGTGTAATTTTTTGAAGGAGGAGTGGCATTCAACAAATTTAGGCAACAAATGAAGCAAACCTTTGTGTAACCACCTGTTTTCAGATGATTTTAAGCACATTGTGTCCCTTGTTTTAGTTAATTTTAATTATTTCTTAAAACCTTTTTGGTTTTAGCCATCACAAGTTCAGTCCTATGCCCTAAAAGCAACTCCATGTGCGCGTGTCAGTATAGGCAGCCAGACAGAACAACCACAAATTCATGATTGAAACATAAAAAGTTAATTTATTTCCGTTACCTCATTAATTTCATGCCATGAGGACAATTTCTGGATTATCCTCAAAGAAATCATGATCTTCAATCTGTGAGAAGGAACAATAGAAATCATTCTTGCAAGAATTTAAAGCTAATAGAAAAACTAATAATGAGGCAACAGGTTTTGTTCTGTGTTCTGGCTGTAAATGGAACTCCCTGTATTCATATACCTGGAGTTGTTTTGACTATGAATGGTGCAGGTACAGTGTAAAGGGGTAGAACACAGCATGTTAGCAAAATGTCTAGAGCACTCAGCTCAGCAGGTAGACTCCAGTGTAAATCACAGGAATTTTGTCAAAGATTCCTGAGTAACTGCTTAAAATGAGAAAAATTCTGTAGTCAAACTTTACTGCAAATATTAACAATACTTTTTCCTTAAAAATATTAAAAATATTAAATTTCTTTTACAGGAAGTCTATAAGGCAATAAAAATATTCTGGAGTCATAAATTCAAACTCCTTGATCTTCTCTGTAAAGAAACATGTGCTTAAACCCTTCCAAAGCGAGTGACAGTTGTCTCTTATGAGTCAAGGTGAACTGGACAGCCAATACAGAATAAACATTATCCTGCTAACTGCAGGTGAAAAGAAAACATAATATTCATTCCATTCCTTCACCTGAAATTTTTTTTTTTTTTTTTGCTGTGTGATATTGGAAGTACTCAAAGCTACTTGTTCTGGCATAAATTGCTGTCAGCAGCACTACTGTTACACTTAAGATCATCATCTTTGCAGTTAGTGACAGGTTTATTTGTGGTTATAAACAAAAGTTAGACCTGTTATATTTTTCTTTCCCAAACTAAGTTATCATGGAATCACAGAATCACAGAATATTCTGATTTGGAAGGGACCCACTAGGATCATTGAGTCCAAGTCTTAGTTCTGCACAAGATCATCCCAAGAATCACACCTTGTGCCAGAGAGAATTGTCAGAGTAATCTCCAAGAATCACACTGTGTACCTAAGAGCATTGTTATTTATGAGAAATGTTAAGTATCAAATATGATTATAGGTTCATATTATAAAGCACTAGATGTAAAGTCCTATAATAATGGATTGCAAAAGCCTTTTTCAGTAAGTAGTCCTACATATAAATCCATTTATAAATCATAGTACAACGTAATGAAAATGAAAATAAAAATAGCTAAAACAAATCCCTTTAATTTTGGAAGAAGTATTTACATAATGTTGTTAGCATTAATTTATAGAAAATAATTTATGACGGTTTTCAGTATTCATAAGAAAAGCTTAGTTATCTGTTTACAGTGCCTATAATGTAACTTCCTAAATTAAATATATGGAATCTTCCTGGCCATTTTCTCAGCTTCTTTAATACAAAAAAAAGGTGATAGGTTTTATAACATATCTAGATTTCTAGAAAACTGAATCCTAGACCAATTAATTGATAAAGAAGTTAATTTCCAAATTGAGGATCCTCACAAATAGTGTACCAGCTACCTTGTTGTTTACATTGAGAGTGTCAAGGTCAAGTGCTACTGTCTACAAGTGTCCAAGTCTTAAGATATCAGGGGATTTGCAGGCTAAACTGAACACCATTATAGATCATGTAAGTTGTACTCTGAATATATAATATCTTTGTAGAATGATATTTCTGAAGAGAAATTAGTCCGTGATATAAAACACTGCAACTGCAGTAATGAAAACCACAAAAATTTTATTTAAATAACTATTCATTTTGTATTCAGAACAAATTTAAACAAGTTTTCAACGGAATCAGTTGTAGCCTCAAGCTTCATTTACATTGAACAACCACCTATTATATCATTTTCTTTCAGTGTTCATAAGCACTGACCACGAAGACTCTTTGAAGAAATTTTATGTAGGTAGTAACAAAGTTACCGTGCTGAACACTAAACATAGGTGATATTAATTCCATTTTTTCCTTACTGGCTTTGTATTCCTAATGTCTTTAAAATTAAGTTTTGGTATGCAATCATAAATTACATATAATTTTTATTGTGTATTGGGTTTTTAAGTCTACCAAGTATCATAGAGACTGTAATACTGATTTGTAATACTGATAAACTGAACAAAAATTTGTTCATTTGTGATACTGATAAACACATTACTAACTTTATTTTTCAGATTCTTATGCCTAATTTTACAAATATCCTCTCATGACTAGAAGGGCAGCAAACCCCAAAACATTCAATATACCTGTAATTGTAATGAACTTGTCTGATGTTATACAAGTAACATCCAAGAGGACTAAGAAAAGGGACTAGGATTTCTTGACTAGTTTTCTCTGCATGATTATACAAAAGTCCCATTTGCCAGAGACAAAAATACATACAACAATCTGTACAGTTATTGGATGTTAAAAAGGATAGTTGTGAGTGACCTGGAGCAGGCTTACTGGAAGTAAGTAAATGGTGCTGGCCTGGGGATTAGTGATAGTAATGACCTGAGAGTAAAATGAAGAAATAATAGCTATGCCTGGACATTAAAACTCAAAAGTGGAATGAGAAAGAATGCAGCAACAGTAAATGAAAGGGAGCAGTGATATGCATCTGCCATAGTAAAGAAAGAGGTTGGTGAGAGTGATGACAAAATCCCTCATGATCACAGAGTGATATGTGTATATGTTTGTGCTTTAAAAGTGAGGCTTTTTTCCTTTAAAGATAGTTTTACGTACTATCATTAATAATTCTACTAATTGGTTTCTTGAATTTAATCATTTGAAGCAGTGTTTGAATTAAGCTAGTCCTTGTATACTCCCTGGCATTATCGTACACAGTAATTGATCAATTCTCGCAGTGCACCATTGTGAAATTAGTGTGTGGTCTGACGATTTAAAAGGTATTAACATCTAATTATTGTGTTGCAGTGCCATGGCTATCCTGTGACAAACTGGTAGAGAATTCAGGCAGCTCCTACTTCTCTCATTTACACTTCCATTTCCCTCTTCGTGTCCAAAGGCAGAGTTATGTACAAGAAAGGTCAAAATAGGCTAGTAGGAAATAAAAGAGGTTGTCCCCCATATAATCACAATCAGTCTTTAGAAGAATTGCTTGGGAAGGAGTTCAAGGCAAGAAAGCCAATAAATAACATTGGAAGTAGACAGTGTCAAGTGTATAGACAGGAAAGGGGTCATTACTTCATTGCAAGCACTGACTCAATAGATAGACAAGCCAGTTCTACCTCCCATCAAGCAGTAAAAGACAAAGGAAAATTACCAAAGGGATAGCAGTAGTCATCAGAGCAGACAGTGTTAAATGGTACCAGTCAGACAGTGGTTTTAATCACATCTAGTACTAGTTCTTGCAACTGTCCTCACAGCTTTAAAACTTGATGGTCACATTTTCTGGACAATCTATGCCTGTTAATTCTGTTATGTGAATTGTTGATCCATTCCTTCTTCATGGCTGCTACAACCAGACCTGTTGCATGTTTAGATCTAAGAGCTCTCTCCATCCCAACCTGATCAATGCAGCTGCTGTTGTTCAAGTTTGGAGGTTCAGCCAGCAGCAAAGTTGAATGTGTGTTCCAGAAGGACACATTACACATAATCACACAACATTTAACATGCCTGGCCACAGAGAGCACTACAGAGAGAGCAGTGCCTTTGTCAGCACCCACATAAACATCAGCTGCACTAATATAAAAAAGCACTGTTGTCCAGAAGGTCAGTGTTGATATTCACTAAAGAAAACACACCTCTTCTCACTCTCTCCAGTCACAAGCACACTAATGTTCTCCTACATATCCCTTGAATATTAGCAATGGCTTTAAGTCCTTAATATTTGTGTTACAGAAAATGCAAGGAATATCTTACTTTTATTAAGATCTCACTTGAGGCCAAAACCTACATAGTTAAAATAACACTATTTTAAATTAGTTCTTATTTCTTTCTTTCCCAGCACTGTTTATCTTTGCAGAATCTATTACTTGTATTACTTGTTAAATTCCACTATTTCAGTTGACAAAATTATCAGTATTCCCTAGCTAACAAAAAACATCAGGATGTTCTTTTATTCCTTGTGCAACAAATAGGTGCCGGTGGATGAAAAATTTTCAAGAGATTTCTATTTGCAGTAGAATTTAAATCAATAAATATTTTTTTAAAAAATAGATAAATCTGTTTTTTTTCTAATTTAGGAATTTTTTCCCTGTCTAGGTTTAAAGTTTGTTTTTTCTTTTGATGCTCAGTACCAGCATAGCACCTACTTCCAGTATATTATGGGATCTTATCTTTTTAAATCTCAATAGCTTCAAATTTCTGTCCGTTTTTAATACTCCTTCTCATTTCAGTCCTCAGTTTATTTCATCACAGGTTGATGAAACAAATCTTTAGTTCTTTCCTGATTAACTTTGGCCCGTGTTATCATAATCTGCTTATTCACATTCAACAGTAGTTATATGTTTGACTTTAAACTAATATAAGTAATACAAGGAAGTATGAGGGAGGTCTGATTACATCATGTTGTTTCAGGGTCTGAAGCACGTTATTACAGTGAAATTTCCTCTCCCATTTGCAGAAGACTAAATTCTGTATCCATATTTTTCCCTCACAATTCCATAATAAGGACTATCCATTCAACACTTTCAGTTTGGAAACATTATATAAAATGGCATCAGATATTTCAGCCAAAGAAATCCCATTATGAAAACACAACATAAAACTGCACATTTTAATGTTTGCTACTTGGGGAATGAGACTTCTGACAGCAAATGCAGTTATTTCTACCTGAAAATACATTATGGATAAACTGAGTTTCTTGCAAACCCCTTCCACAGATCTACTTTCCAGCTCAAGGGCACAACTTCTTTTAAAATTTGGTTTTTTATAAAGCTTTATTTTATATAGGTCTACTGAACAGACAGATGTTCAACAGTCTCAATTCAACCAGTTCTTCAGAGCCTGGAACTACAGATACATGCTACAGTTTTTTTCTTGAGAGCCTGAAGGAATGATATAGGATTGCCAACAGCAATGTAGAACTTGGACATACCTTTGGCAATACACAGGGTCTTGATCAAGACCAGTAACTCTCATCTGAATAGTTCTGCACTGTACTTTTTACAAAATGGCAAGTTTTATGAGAAAAAGATATATAAGAAACTGATTTTGAGAACTAGAAAAAAACAGGAGAAAACATCTGGATGTACATTTCCACACTTCTGAAAACTGAATAATTCAGTGAATTATATTAATGTCTTGTATTTTGGTCCACATATGATGAAGAATATTACCTTTTGTGAAAATCTCACTGACATTTTATATTTAATTTCAATTTTTTTCTTTGAAAGTCTTTATCTGTCATTAGGGTTTTAAAACTCTTCTGAGGAATATGTTTACCAGAAAAACCAGGACAGAAATTGAGTTTTTGTTCAGTAGTCTCTTAACTGTAGTCTTTCTGACTTCAGGATAACAGTTTTCATTGCAGTTAAAAATATTTACTCAAAGGCAAAAGAATCACAGAATCACAGAATATGCCAAGTTGAAAAGGATGCCCTTTCAACTCCTATTCTTGCACAGAACCATCCCCAAGAGCCATACTATGTGCCTGAGAGTATTGTCCAAATGCTTCTTGAACTCTGTCAGGCTTGGTGCCGTGACCACTTCCCTGAGGAGCCTGTTCCAGTGTGCCCAAACACACTCTGGGTGGAGAACCTCTTTCTAATATCCAACCTAAACCTCCCTTGACTCAACTTCAGGCCATTCCCTTGGGTCCAGTGACTGGTCACCAAAGAGAAAAGACCAACGCCAACTCCTCCTCTCCCCATATGAGGAAGTTGTAGACTGCAGTGAGGTTTCCTCTCAGTCTCCTCCCAGCTGAACAGAACAAGTGATCTCAGTTATTCCTCATATGACTTTCCCTCAAGGCCCTTCACCATCTTGGTAGCCCTCTTTTAGATGCTCTCTAATAGCTTTATTTCCTTCCTATATTGTGGTGCCCCAAACTGCACATAGGACTTGAGGTGAGGCCACACCAGTGCAGAGCAGAGCGGGACAATCTCCTCTATCAACCAGCTGCCACTGCTTTACCCAGTGTCCCCCAGGACATTGTTCCCCCGTTGGCCCTCCTGGCTGTCAGGGCACTGTTGATTCATATTCAGCTTGCCATCGACCAGGACCTCCCGGTCCTTTTCTGCAGCACTGCTTTCCAGCACCTCATTCCCCAATCTGTACAAACCTCCAGGGTTGCCCCATCCCAGGTGCAGAATCTGGCGCTTCCCCTCGTTGAACTTCATATGGTTGGTGATTGCTCAGCCCTCTAATTTGTTGAGGTCTCTCTGTGGGACCTCCCTGCCTTTGAGGGAACCCCACCAGTGACGAGTTGCCACTCTGATGTTACCCCCTTCACTATCACAGTCTGTGCTTGACCCATGAGCCAGTTGCTCACCCATCACATGATGTGTTTATCTAGCTGTGTGCTGGACATTTTATTTGGAGCATTCTGGGAGAGACAGTATTGAAAGCTTCACTGAAATCCAAAAAGATTGTATCAACTGGCTTCACTTGAAGGGTTACCTTGTCATAACAGGAAACCAGACTTGATAAGCTGAATTTTCCCCTCATGAAGCCATGCTGGCTGTGACCAATGACTATTGTCTTTCAGTTGTTTTTCAGTATCTCCCAGAATAATCTTCTCCACATGTTTACCAAGCACTGAAGTGAGACTGACAGGCCTGTAGTTTCTGGGATCTTCCTTCTTGACTTTCTTGAAAATTGGGACATTGTTCGCCAGCTTCCAGTCATCTGGGACCTCTCAGGATTCCCAAGATGGTTAAATTGTGAGACAAAATACTGCAGAGGTCAGTTACTGGATAATTTTTTTAAAAAATCTGTTAATAGTAAATAGTAAAATATAATTAAAAAATCTGAATAATTTTTTTCCTTTGAAAAATTTTATTTGTTTCTGTAGTGTCATAAATGGACAGATAAAATAATTACCATTGAAACCACTGATCACTCATTTGCAACTACTTTTAGCTATGCTTTCTGAGTCCTACCATAGCCTGAAGCACTTTGCCTGAAATTTAGGCTAACCTTAATCAGAAGCTGCTCTATATCAGTAAATACAGTTTATTATTACTAACTGTGTTAAGCAATCATGCAGTGGACAATGGAAAAGGACACCCAGAAACTGATGTTTTAATAATTCTATTGAGATAACTTTTAAAGAGTTCTTAATGTGAAGGAGAGCTGTGGAAAGGAAGTTGTCTACCACAGGCTGCAAGGGATGATAAGAGGAGATGGTAGATTCTTTTTACATAATGGCATAAATACAGTGTCATTAAGTATTAACAGGATGTTCTAGGAAATTTCCAGCCTCAGAAATTTTGAAGATTATGCTATATAAAAAGTTGTCCTGAGTAGTGCAAGTAAAGTTAGTTCAGTCTGGGGTACAGAGGGCTGTATGACCTGCAGATCACCTTCACAACCCTTCAGAAAAAATAAAAATTATACCAATATAAGGTCTAACTAATCCTATCTCTTCTCCCATTCATATAAACGGCTTCATATAAACCCTCTTGTGATGAGACCTTTTCCTTTCATTTATCAGCACTAAGCTAATAAAACAGCAAATGCCAAAACTGGAGTGTGCAGCCAACTAAAAGACCTGGCATTCAGAAAATAAATTGCTATTTAACAGCTCTACATCACTACTTATAAGCAAGTACCACTGTTTCGTGAAAGATATGTGCACATTGAATCAAGAACTTCCCTTGTCTAATCAAAACTATATTTCAACAGAAAGATTTTTAGACAAAAAAAGGATGTCACTTCTTCAGTCAAAGATAATTGATGTGAGCAGTCCGGAAAAATGAAAAAAAAAGAAAACAAATGCAAGTTACATTTTTTAAAAATAATTTTCACAGTTTTATGTTAGATTAGTAAATTTTAGACTTGTGTAACTCATCAGTTGTTCATAGAAGCATAGAATTTATCCTGAGTTGGAAGTGACCCCCTAGGATCATTGAATCCAACTCCTGGCCCTCAGAGTGCACGGGCTGCACAGGGCAGCCTCAAGAATCCACCATTTGCCTGAGAGTATTGTCCAAGTGCTTCTTGAACTCTGTCAGGGTTTGTGCTATGACCATGAAGCCTGTTCCAGTGCCCAACCACCCTCTGGGTGAAGAATCTCTTTCTAATATCCAACCGAAACCTCCCCTGACACAACTTCAGGTCATTCCCTTGGGTCGTATCACTGGTCACCAAGGATAAGAGATCAGTGCCTCTCATGAGAAAGACTGTGATAAGGTCTCCCCTCAGTCTCCTGTTCTCCTGGCTGAACAGACCAAGTGATCTCAGTTACTCCTCATATGACTTTCCCTCAAGGTCCTTCACCATCTTGGTAGCCCTCTTTTAGATGCTCTCTAATAGCTTAATTTCCTTCCTATATTGTGGTGCCCCAAACTGCACACAACATTCAAGGCGAGGCTGCACCAGTGCAGAGCAGAGCGGGACAATCTCCTCCCTCAACCAACTGCCGATATTGTGCCTGATGCCCCCCAGGACACGGTTGGCCCTCTTCGCTGCCAGGGCACTGCTGACTCATATTCAACTTGCCATTGACCAGGATCCCCAGGTACCTTTCTACAGCACTGCTTTTCAGCATCTCATTCCCCAGCCTGTACAAACCTCCAGGGTTACCCCATCTCAGGTGCAGAATCTGGTGCTTTTCCTTGTTGGACTTCATATGGTTGGTGATTGCTCAGAGGTCTCTCTGCAGGGCCTTTCTGTCTTAGAGGGAGTCGACAGTTTAGTATCATTGTTAAACTTCCTTAGATACTTCATATCTTTCACTTAATATTACTGTTGAGAAAGAAGAAGGGGAAGGAGAAGGGGAAGGGGAAGGGGAAGGGAAAGGAATTTGCATAACTTTCTGTTTCACTGGCAATACTACAAGTTTTATGATTTTTTTTTCTTATGTGTTCTACCTCACAGGAAAAAAGTAAACATATTTTCTAAATGTCAGTTAAAAAGTTTTATAGAATTGAATACTCATATCCTAGGGAATTTATCCAGGAAGAAAAAGAGAGCTCTTTTCCCTTAGAGAAACAATACTCAATCTGCTATATGTGCCCTGGATGGAAAAGCATATAAGTCATATGGTTACACTTCCTTTCCACCCTACAAGGTTTACATAGACTTAGTGACAGGCATAGCTAGCAAATATTAATAACATCAGCTCTGACACGGCTTCTGCATCTGGAGAACAGTAAATATGAGAATGGGATCTATTATATGATCTTATTGATGCTCTGTCTTTTACCAGTGGCTAAATTCTCAGTTGTCCTGCCTGCAGCTGGACCTTTCAATGCAGACACTGAAGCATGAGAAAAATAAAGTTTGAAAAGAGGAAGAAAAACATCTACTTCCTATAGCACTGTTCTGAGGTTTAGGAGGACAAAATTGTCTAGACAAAGTACCCTGGAATACTATGGATGGCTGAGTCTTTCTAAATTGAAATGGCCTTTTTTTTTTTTTCCTTTTTCCCTTCCCTCAGTAGGGGTATCTTGCCTTATTCATTTTCTTCGCTGTATGTGTAGTGGAGATGTAGTATTCAGATAACCACTCAGGTTGTTTAATTCATTTTCACAGGTCTTTGTGTAAGGGCTCAAAAATTTTACAGAAAATCACAGAAACTGAAATTTGGCATTCCTTATTGTCAGTCAGCAAATGTATATAACCCTAGTGCCAATCAGGCAAATAGAAAGGTAGTGCGTAAGTACCCCAATACACTTAACTCTACGTTCCCTGGAAAAGCTATTGCAGGAGCTGAAAAATTTTCAAACACCTTTCTGTAGCAAAAAGATAAATGTCTAATTTTCTCTGTATGTCAGAATGAGTCTGAACACACATTAGAATGTTTTCTTAAGAGACATGTACAGTGTCATTTGCTGGAAAAGGCTGTGATCCTGTGTTTTAGGAGCAAGTTTCCTCCAAATTTCATATCTAATTAATAGAAGTACTTCCAGGCACAGCATGAGCATATTTTATTTGGCACACTGACTAGGATTTTGTTGGAATAAAGTAAACTTTATATCATTAATAAAGTGATTATGGAATTTCTGCAAGTCCAGGCACAAAAAGGAACTGTGAGAGAGGACATCTGGAGGAATTTTTATTTCTGAGAATTTCAAGAATTCTACCTTCAAACAAAATTTTGTATTCTTTCATCACTGCCAATATCAAACGAGTTTTTATTGGATCTTTACTCAACCACACATGGATGGGTAGAAGACCAGAAGACATTAACCTTCTCTTTCTTTTTCTGCAAAGTGTCCAGGTACAATCTCACAAGTCTTGTCTTCTAAAAGCAAAATCTCTTTGTTTTTGGAGTGTGTGCAATCTCAGCTCTCCCTTAATAACTCGTACACAGCTGACTAAAAGTAGCATTTTTGCACAATTCTGATCAGCTAATTTCAGCTAAAATATTAATAATTAAGCATTATACACTAATTGATTGAAGAGAAATAGGGTATCAAAGACTTCAAAGCCCAACTACACAGTGTCTAACAGACCTTATCACTCTCTACAACTACCTGAAGGAAGGTTGTAGCAAGATGAGAGTTAGTCTCTTTTCCCAGATTATGAGTGACATGACCAGAGGAAACGACCTCAAGTTGCAGCAGAGGAGTTTTAGATTAGATATTAGGAAAAAAATCTTCACTGAAAGGATGCTGAAGCATTGGAATGATCTGCACACAGAAGTGGTTGAGTTACCATTGCTGCAAGTGTTAAATAAACATGTGAAAGTGGCACTTGGGGGTATGGTTTAGGACTGAACATGGAGGGACTGGGTTAATGGATGGACTTACATAGCAGTGAATACTAATATGGAATCAATCTCTTCAGAATTCTGGAGAAAAAAGTCTCCTATATTTGAAAGTAGTATCATCAATTAGAGCACACATAACACTTCAACATACAGGAATTTCAGGATAATTTCTGAGGGACCTATTTCGGTGATGTTTAGATATATAAACAGCTCACTTTTTGACTGAATTTCAAACATTACAGATTAAATGTTAACAGTTTCAACTAGGACATTATTGAAGGACTATTTTGAAGACTGGTTTATTTCTTCCTCCTTGGTAAGATACTTCTCAAATTTGTTAGTAATACATTACAGAAATAGTCCTATCTCTCTAGGAGTTGTTTGTATCTGCTCTCAGGATTAGCATTGCTATACAGCAAAGTTTCTGATTTTATTGAGGGAAAAAAAGAAGTCTTTCCAGCATCAAATAGTGAGATAGAGGCTATGTAACATTTATGCTCAGGATTCATAATGCACCCTCATAGCTCTTTGCTTAAACCTCAGATCAAGAAAACAGTAAAAAAAATTGTAATATCAATAAAGTTAAAGACCTATATGTGCAACAGGATAACCCTATGGTGAGAAGAATTGTTTTAATTTGGGATTTGGAGAGGCATGTCAAGTTTTATGTAATTAGCTGTTCATCGTGGGAACTCACATTTCTGATATAAACACGCTGTTAGCACATGCAAGAGAAGGACAAAGCAAACACAAACTGTAAATTAAAACAACAGTGGTAACAATTATGTTGCAATCATTATATGCTGCCTTCAGCTAACATGCAACATTGTCCATAGAATAGTGCTTAGGAATTCACACAAAAGAATGAAAAACAACTGGTCTTAATCAAGATGTGGAATACTGTTATTCTCTACAGAGTTTCAGCTAATGGAGTGTTTCATCAATGCCAAAAAATTTGTTGTTCAACATTTGTTTCTTTCAAGAAGGAAGAAAGTAGAGGACAGTCATATGTATGTTAAATAGTGTAGTGAACCTGACAAGATATTAACAAAAGGGAAGAGTCCTCAGCTGAGCTTAACTGGTCCCTGTGTAGAATCTCTTTAGAGAAACTCAGGCTATGGTATATGTGACAGTTACAAGTTTAGTTTCACACATCTGCTACCCACATTTTGATAGCACCTGTTCTTCAGCACCATCTTTTCTGGTTTTGCTGCTGTCGCATCGCAACCACCCTTCACAGAATTCTAACATTTCTGTTAGTGCTGCTTAAAATGTTCCACAGCAACTAGACTATTTCTCTTTATTAGACAACAGCTGTTAGATGTTTTAAAATAATTTTCATAGGGTTCGTGAAAGTGTGGCAGCTAATTACTTATAATTTCACTTCAATTTACTAATTTCCAAACCAACAGGATGTCCCTTGTCATAGATTTTCCAGGATCGGCTTTTAATTGCCTCAACACAGCTGGCTGTTACAGGAACCAATTCATGCCAAATATGGTTTCCAGATTTCCCTACCTGTACGGTAGGGAAAAATGAATTTAAGAAAAAGAAACTTATTATGAACTTTTTCAAAATGATTTCAAACAAAGAAGCCTTTAATATCCTTTCCTTCACCCACCCCAGAAACGGACTAAGTGCAGCACATTTGTAATAGGTAGACCTTGAATAGCTTTGTCTTTTTTCCCCCCATTAAAAAGTTTGGAAGCTTTAGATGTGATACTGCATATCTCAGATGTTTTAGCCTTCATCAGCCTCAAAAAACATTGGAGTTGATTTTGGTTTTGATATGTTAAATCAGAAATACAGTAGAGGAAAATTCATCTATGCTGCTTTCCCCAAATTAGAATAGGAATTGAACAGTTTATGTACTATCTTGGATATTTGAAACTTCTATTTGAGTTTCTATTCTGTGGTTGATCCCATACAACAAACCTCCTCTCCATACACAATACTAATAAAAGCAAGTTTATTTACAAGTAATGTTTAGGGCCTTGAACATTCATAAACTAATTTTTTATCATATTATATTTGTACTAACAGGATAGTGTTGTGGAGTTTGTAGTGCCATCATATTAAGCCTTATATAAAGCCATAAAAGATTCACAAAAGACATGCCTCTCCAACCAGGTAGTCATTTCCAGTTTTGAACAAGTCTTGAATGACAATGCTTTGAATTTAAAATACTGAAACTATTTCCAAGGTTTATCTCTTTCTTTCTCCTCCTATGTTCTCCACTCCACTAAAGACATAAAACTCAGTATAAAATTTCAAACAAGGCATTCCCTAAATTAATTAGAAGCAGAAAACCTTTTCATGTTGAAAATGAAAAATCCATACCTATGTAAACTTGACACCCAAGATTACCCTCAACAGTAAAAGTAATACTAATTTAGAGAGAAATAACTGTTCTTGTAAAATGTTAATTTCAGATTTGAGATTGCTTTTCCACGTGATGCATTTGGGATTTCTGCTTGCATCTTCTGCTAAGTATTAGCAGAGGTCTTTTCCTCCAACATAAAAGTGTCAAGTCGTCCTATTCTTAGTCCTTTTAAGATTCTACTTTAATATATAATATTAAATTAATACATAAGCCAATATACTAAAACTTTTTCTGAGGTGTGTCTGCAAATGCACATGTGCATTTGACTGTTAACACATATCACAACAAAATGTGTATTCAAACACCAAAGTATCTATAAGTTTAGAACAAACAGTTTTATCCTCTTATTGCTTTTCTTGCCCTTGTACAGATTAGCACAAGTAAAAGACTGCAGATATGACTCTAGTTTCCTAGAAGTATTTGGATCTAAGATTCTGAATCAAGCAAATCTTTGTTAAATATTTTTAATGGTTAGCAAAACCATGCATATTTTAGAAGTCCCCAGATTATATTTTGCAGTAAGGCATTGTACCAAGTATTAAATGCATCTACTCCCTTTCTTTACAACTGCACCAAAGTCTAACTAATAAGGAAATGGATGAGAAATAAATAAATACTAAATACTGTAATGTAAGAAAAGTTGTTTCTTGTAGAGCACACAAAAAAATGAAGAAGCTCCTTTTTTTTTGCTTTAAGACATCAAGAATCCCCCCCCCAAAACCCTTAGATACCTCATACTAGCGTGTGGAAAAACAATAATGTCTGTCCTTCTTTATGCATTTGAAAAGTAATCAGTCCTGCTTAGTAGCAGAGCAGCTTTGATGATCCCTGGTCTGTGACTCAACAGGTTGGATTTTCCTGGCTCTGTCCAAATTCCATTTCCAATTCTACAGTAGGGGTTAGTGTAGATTTAACCCCGATGGACAGATAAAACCAGTAGTATGTGCAGGCTTAGTATTTAATAGACTGGGTCTAAGGTATCAGTGGTTGCTGAAATGGACTGCCAACTAACGTAGATGGAAAAAAGAGGAGCAGTCTCCTGCTGTCCCTTAAAACAATAATGCCTTTATTCTCTTCAGTTTGTAAATCAGAAGATTTCTGCTTGGTTCTTACCTTTATTGTGTACTTCATATGGTAAAAGGCTTAGAAAAGCTAATTGCAAGAGTATTGTATATGAAGAACACTTAGAAATTTCAAATTCTGGAGGGTTTTTTTAATGAATCTGTTGCTTTTTTGCTTTTCCTTTTTTTTTCCTTAAGTGTGAACATTTCAATACAAATTTTATTTTGAGTCTTAGGAATGATCTCTTTTAAGGAGTTAATGTGAATTGTTGTAAATGTAGATGTAGGTACTATTGCTTAGTGTTACTTACTGTTATTTGGCTTAGAAAACACCAAAACTGTAATAAGTCAGTCAAAGCTGAAAGTATAGGAGCAAGTGACCAAACACTCTGGAAACAATGGTGTAATCTTCAAATAATGAACACCGTTTGGACTTAAACTTGCTTACACAGTACTTTAAATTCTTTTATATTTCACAGTAACAAGAGCCTTATAAATCACTGTTCTGTGGAGTGAAAATTTATGGACTAAAATACTATCTTTTTTGAGTCAGCACAGTTGCATTTTAGGACAACATACCCATAAAGATTTTTACTCTGCCTATTATTTTTTTGCCAGAATAATTTAGACAAATTAATATAATTTGTCTTTTCAGGTGTGAGATGCCTTTTGTGACATCTCTGAGTATATCACAGAATAATCAGGGAGAATCTCCAAGAGTTAACTAGCATTGGAGAAACCTGGTAAGCAAGAATGAAATTATGTAATTTCTCCAATATCTTCAAGGCTAGTCCAATCCTTGATCTTCAAGAAATAGGAAAAAAAATCTTTTTCCTTCTTTTTTTTCTCATTTGTCAGGAAAAAAAGCAAAATTCTAAAAGCAGTATTATGAGGGAGTAACTGTTCAGTAATTTTTAGTAGAAAAAAATCTATATCCAGTCATCAACAGGTTTCTCTAATACGCCTCTGGAAATCACACAAGCTTATAACCTGGTGGTATGAAGGCTTATGTAGTAAATATGTTTACACAGTTTATATGGCATAAAATCAGTACAAAAGTATTTTAAGGAAGAGACAAGTGAGAAGATGCTTCATGTGGTGAAGGGAATGATGGTTCCTTATCCCTGTTCAGCTCTCCAAAGCTTGGATTGTTAAATAGCTTTCCATGGTCTTCTCCCTCATTCATGAATTTTTCAACCTAATCTGCTCAATCATTCTCCCTACAGAACATGCTATATACTTTTACTTAGCCTTGGTATTTTCTTTAAATCCTTTGCAGCTTTACTGTGTCTTTCTTGAGACAAAGGAAGGGAAATTTACTGCATATGGGCTTCCATGGAGCCAATCCATTTATACAACTGCATAATGATCTTATTTTATTTGCTATTTCTTTCACAGTAATTTCTAGGATTCAGTTTGTTCTTCTGGCTGCTAGCACGTTAGTATTTTCTTAGAACTACTTATCATAACTGAAATGTCTCATTCCTGAATTGTGAGACTTAGGCTCTGAGCACATTACTATATGTAAAATCTTAAAATTGATGGAGTGGAGAGAGGGACACTATATTTAACTACATTCAATTTTCACATTGACATTTTATTACTTAATCACTGAGTAGCGTAAGGAGATACTGCAGTTCTTCATATTCAGATTCTGTCTCTACTCTCCCCAATAAGTCAAAATCATAAGCAAGTTCTGTCACTGGTATTCACAGCATTTTTTACATTGTGAATATGTGCATTTAACAACATATGTCTTGTGGAAGTTCATGGGTGACCTTCACTACGGGAGCATTCATTCTTATTCAGTATGTCCTTTACTGTTTGGTAATGAGGACCATATCAAAAGTCAACTTATACTTCAAAAAGTGTGGGGTTTTTAACTGATTTCCTTTGATCATACATTTGCTACAGTTCTTTCAAGGAACTGAAGAAGACTTACGAGACATCTTTTAAAATCATGACAACTCTTGCCTAGTATGCTGCTCATTTATGAGGACCCCAACTCTGCTTTTTATTATATATCCTATTAATTTGCCCGATAGAAATATCAGTCTTATCAGTTTCAGTTATTCAGACTTACAGAATCCTAGAAAAACAATTGTGACATTTTACATAGTAGTATATTAGGTATTTTATTACATAGTAGTTTATTAGGTATTTCATATTTAGTCCATTTATAACTACAGGTAAAATATTGTCTGATCTTGGCAGGTGTCCTGTTTCCACATTTGTCTGTCTGTTCTGTACCTGCACCTACTGATTCTTTATTTAGAAGAGATCAGCTAATGAATCCTTCATGAAGACTGGTGAAATCTCATTGAAGTTCTTGAACCATAAACATATAAGCAGGTCATTTACATTTTTCTTCAGTAGTAGTATAGAAGAAATATACTGGTGTTCTATTGTCTGTTGGCTTCACACAAACTCTCTGGAAGGCTTCTTGCTTTAACATATTTCAATAAACACATTTTTATTAGATACTCTTTTTCATTTTATCTGTTCTCCAAACTGGTTTTGGCTTGACTGTTATGTGTTTACATTTAAGTGTTTACATTTTATTTTTCTGAGGTTAAAATATGCTTTTGGTTTGTTTGGTTGGTTAATGTAGATATTCAGTGAAAGATTCCTTCCCAACATTTTTTCTGCTTTGCCTTGCTATTTAGGTAAACCATATTCCTTTGACTTACTTTGGTTATATTTCCTACATTGTTTAATACAGATATTTAAATACTCTGCACTTACAATTATTATTTTTTCTAATGCTTTTTATTTCTGCTTCAACAGATTTACCTATTTTTACATAGACCATCTCTTCAAATTAGGCAAAATAGTAATGAAACAGAGTTAAAACCCAAATGTGCTCTGAAACAGTCTATTAAATAACACTACCAACAGTTAATAGAAATTGTATTAAAGAATCTAGAATAAAATAATTTAATTCTTATGTTATATTTTCTTTTTTTGAAACATTCAACAAATGAATTTATAAATCTGCACAATCAACTATGTGGTTGTGGAATAGGGATATTTCTATTAGCAAACATTGATGCTGTCCACATATACTCTGTTCTCCATGTTTTTGCATATAAAATGCCAGATAAACAAAAGAAGAAAAATATAAGACTCAAATGCTCAGTTTTCGAGTTGAAATTTGGAAATAAAATAAGTAGTTTCTCTGCTACAAACTAATGACTTTTTCAACAAATAAACATGATTTTCACATTACCCGACAATGTGCCTTCCATCTTTGAATCCAAATCACAGTATTCTCAAAGACAATATGTTGCGAAGTAACAATTCAATTAAGCAGGTAAACCATCTATCATCAGTACTGAGTGATTAAAATGTCCTTGTTATCAGCATTATTATCCATTAATTAAAGGCAAGATCTGTTTCAACAGAGGAAAATCAGCAAAATAAGTTGCAGCAAATTTGATAAATCAACTCCTAATTAATAAACGCTGACAGAATTCTTTTCATTTTGTTTCCCTTTGTTTTAAAAAAGGGAATCCAGAATCAGATACTATAAAAATGCCTGAAGATGAAAAAAATAGAAAGCTAGTAATGGCATGTTTACTGTTCAATTTTTAAAATTGTATTTTTGATCTACTGTGACTTGTCAGTATTAGATTTTACTAATCTTTTTTTAGCATTTTGTGGAAAGCTTCAGACACGTGCACTTTGCTTGAGATAAACCAAATTGCTTTCTTCATTCATTTAAATCATTATGGGTGTGAAAGAGTAGGATATCTGGCAATATTACCATAAAGAGGAACAGTAGTACCCAAAATCCAGAAGAATTTTAAAGACAATGAAATTGTGTTACAATAGCATATTGAGGTTTACTCTCCACTGCAATATACATAAGAAACCAAGGAAGGCGCACATCCATTAAACATAACATCTATGAAGGTGAACATGGTGTAAGAAAGATTAATTTTTTCCTTTCTTTTTCACCTACTATTTCACACCAGTCTTTTTTCATCTTACACAAAGGAAAATACTTGGATGTGTAACATAAGCTCTTTTTATATCTGTATGCAATAACAGTAAAAATACTAAAAAAAACCCCTTCAGGTTTAGAGGAGGGCGGTGATATCATACAACTTTGGTGCTTAGGATTTTTAGGGTCTTCAGAGAAGTGAAAGAAAGGTTAAATTATTCAGTCTAAATTAGCATTCATTTCTGATTTGCTTTTGAAATTTTATCTTTTTCTCAACACCAGCAATTCAGTGAGGCCAGAGAAGCCATCTTAATCAAGTTATTTGAGTAAAAGAGTTGAAGATTTGAATATAATAAAAAATATATCTATTTTCTTACACTTTTAAAGACCCTTGTCTTCCCAAATTCATTGTTTATCACTCTTTAAACTTTATTTTGTATGAAGACAAGACTTTTATCTCCATCCAGATGCACAGAAATAAAACAAAGTGTATCTTCTGATAAATCAACAGTCAAAATGGGATTTTGAATGTAGTGGCTAGTTCATATTTAATTCAAATTAATAAGAGATTAGATGTAAGGGAGATCAGCTATAATATTGGGGTTGAGTGAACTGTATTACTGTGAAGATTTTTGCTTGCTTTAAATAACAGCAGCTTTACCTAAAGAGTACTTCATGCATACATTTTCTAAAACCATTAACTTCTTATGGTAAACTATTATGTAAGGGAAACCAGGGTGTTGTCTTCCATTAGGGATCATTTTCCACATTTGTGGAACTTGTGCAAAATTGTACTAAAATATAGAAAGAAAGCTATAGTATATACACCCTAGCTGAATATATTTCCTGCTTAAATAAGTCCATTGTTTTAATCTTCCATTTATTTTATGCCTTAATATCCAGGAATTTGATGAGAAAAACCTACAGTTATTAGCACTTGCAAATAGATCAGATTTTCCTTCCTGTTTGGATGCTAATTAACTAACCTTAATCTAATAGCAACTGTGTTGTATCTCAAATACTAATAATATATCATTTCTGAAAAAAACTCTTTGGAAAATATGTCTATCTATAAATTAATGAAAAAATGATGAACTTTTACTTTTCAGTATGATCTGTAATGAGCAGCTAAAACAAATTTACCTGTCTTGGAGTTCTATAGCTGGATTTTCTTCCTTTCTCCCTTCCCCTTTCTCTCTCTTTCCAACTATTTGCGATGTCAGATACTTTTATTTATTAACTGAAAATGACACTAAAAAGGAAGGTTCAACAAAAAGAATTGACTTTGGCTTTGGTGGAAAGCAGACTTATTCTCATAGCTTCATAAATATAGGGAGCTACTTCTACTGCAGTAGAATATCCTATTTCTCATTCTCACTGCCTTTCTTCCCCAGCAGGCAAGTGTATCTTACATAACTGTCGTGCATGTCACTCTTACTGTAGATATCTTACTGTGGGTAGCATTTAATGTTAATCACAACATCCCCCTCTCCATTAGAGTAATTGTTTGTCTCTCCCTCCCTCCTGTGGCTGTTTATTATGCCTACAGTCTATCTACATAATTGTTGTGGGTTTTAAATGAACATCTTCTCTCTTGGTGGCAATTATATGTATAATTCTTTACCTTGTTTTCATTACACTTATGATTGGATGAGAATTTTGACTGGACAAACTTGGTGCAAAAAAAAAAAAAAAAGGAAAATTATTATTAATAGAAAAAGGTGCAGCAAATTCTGTTTAGTCTTTTATGGTTGTTTCTGTCAAAACAAGCAAGTTGGTCCTAGGTATGCATCCTTCTTTGGCTTATGTCATTCCTTGGTAAAATTATTTCCATTAATATTTATTTTATAAGAGCCAGTTTACACATCCTGTTTCATAACATTGCTAGGATAGAGGTATATATTTTTGTTTTACTAAGAATGTCATTGCTAGGTTATGAAAGAGACATTTTTAATTAAAACACAAATCTTTCCTTTAACATAATCACTGATTCAAATCCAACAACCTGAAAAGTCATAATTATTAGAAAGCTATGGAACATGATTTTATGGTCATACATGAAATACTGGATTCATATAAATTTGTCAGATGGTCACATTATTAAAAATGTTAAAAAACACCCCCTCAGCTTTAAGTGTTTTCTAGCTACCACGTTAACAAAAGCCAAGACTGAGAGAAGAAAGTGATCAAAACACTCAGCTGTACAGAAGAAAAATTCCCTACAACAGTTGTACAGTTCTGCTAGAGAGTTTGCCAAGGCTTGTAGTAATGGAAGTAAATTAAGACTGAACTCTATAGGAAAATAGGACTACTTTAATAGGACAACAAATCAAACAGAACTTTTACTTTAATGTCTATGCTCATAATTAGCATTTTAAGTTCAAACAATCTAACGAGAGAGAGAGAGAAAGAAAGAAGAGCCAGTTTATAAATAACTTTCCTGTTACCTCCTGTGTTCTTTCAGAAAAAGTCCTTGTTTTCAAACTTTGTTTCAGTCAATCCTGACTTCCTGAGTGTCAAGAACTTTAGCCCACTACCTTGGGAATTTCCTTTTCATGACCTTTGAGTCCTGTCTTGGTATTCTTCAAAAGCTGTCTCACTATGAGCTGCAGACCTGCTGTTCCTTTATATTATTTATTTATGCTTTCTTATGACATCCCCATGTCTCTGAAACTTCCCTCATCGAGATGTGCAGCTACCCTCAAAAGAAGAAGCAGAACTCTCATTTCAGGGGTACCTATCTGACCTAATAATTCACATTTTTAGGGGAAGTTGACAATACTGTGAACAAAACACTTACTAACCAAGAAAAAAACCCAAACAAACAACAAAAAACCCCCTCTGCTTCAAACTAGTGAACTAAGCTTTTAAATGTTAAACCTCTCCAGCTTTTTGACTAAACAGTTGCTGGTGCTGGGTCAATCAGTGCTGGTCACTTTTTAAACATCACCTCCTAAGGGCACAGGAGCAGGCAATTCCCAAATGTCAGAAGTAAAGTAGATGAGGCAGAAGGCTAGCTTGGCTGAACAGGAATCTTCTCTTGGAAATAAGGCAAAAAGGAAGATATATGCCCAGTGGAAACATGGTCAAGTGGCACGGGAACAATTCAGGGCCTGGTCCAGTGAAAGGTGTCCCTGCCCAGGGCAAGAGGGTTGGAACTAGATGATCTTTAAGGGTCCCTTCCAGCCCAGATCATTCTATGATATTTAAGTCCAAGCCTCAGAATAACAAGCTTACAACACTGTGCAGTCCTGAAGACAGTAAAATTACAAAATATTTTCCAGTTGAAGTCTATCAGGTCTTCATTTGCATAAAGGAAATTCTGTAGTATATTAAATTTCATATGAAAACTGCCACACAGAGTAACAGATGCTCCCTATCAGGCTCTATTATTACATATATTTTGTAATCCAGTGAAGTTTACAAATACCTATGTTTTAAATGTGTGAAAGATTTTATGAAATAGCATGAAAATAGTGCTTCGTGTTTATGGAGATTCTCTGTCCTCCTGCCCTATGCTCTATTCAAACAAACCAATGTGTTAACAATCCTGGCTTTACAGAAGTGCAAAACTGTTTAATATTCTTATCATGTGGAAGCTGTTGTCTGATCATTAGTCATGTTTAGTTGCACCTGCAATTATTTTTTCATACATTTAATATGTCAATTTTATTGCAGTGACTGCTCTCAGGAGGTTTATAATAGTGATTAAAGCAATGTTAATTGCTGTGATCATTTCAGGATTGTTTCAATGTCAGTGTGATCAATGGTGATATTGGGAAATATGAAGGTTTCCACAAGTTTAGAAAGTTTTAATCAGAATTTTCAAACATTTTTAAAACTTTAATTTCCAGAAGTTAGACTCTATTTCTCATCAGGTCCCCCCAAAATAACCTTTCATTAATATCCAGTGGGTTTTTTTGCAGTGTAAAGCATTTCCAAAGCTTTGCATATGGTACAGGTTTATAGGTGAGCACATATGTTCAAGGACATTGTCTATCCTTGCTGTTACCTTGACATCTTCTCTATTTCTTCAGAAGTCTGCATCTTTTCCGCTGGTAGGCTTCTTTGCAAAGAGCTGATAACATCTGAGTGTAGTCAGTGGCTGATATAGTAAAATAATTGATCGCATTTGGAACACAGGTATTTAGAGTTGAAAAAAAAAAAGATGTGGAGAGTCTGCTGCTAGAAAGTATTAGCTTTACATTGCATGTTGACTATTTCTCAGAACATCAGGGCCTCAAAGGATTTTTTTTTCTTTACTGAGCAGACCTTAAATTTCTTGCCAGCAGTGTAAGTCAGCACACTTATTTTTAAAGGAAAAATCACTAAGACAGGCTAGATTATTGCTACAGTATGTAATAGATCTCTCAAAAGTGACATTTGGAAATGAAACCAAATATTCATGAACACTCTTGTTACAAGTAGGCTGTGCAGAAACATTGTTCTATAATATTTTATAATACGGTGCAATATAGATGTGTCAGTCCACTTAGGACCACTCTGTAATTTGTCAGACTCTGAAACTCAAGGGTCTGATGCATGGATTTTTGTACTGGTAGTCTGAATTTTATTTCAACTTCTAAAAGAAAATATACACTATGGTATGATGGTCGCAAGAACTTAGGAATTTCCTAAAAATCCGCCATCTATTGCCTCACTGAAGGGATTTTTTAGAAGTTGTGACTAGAATAGGTCAACATTAACATCAGATTAATGTTCTTCCAGATTGGGCAGTTAGAATGGGAAGTGCAGAGGTTGATATCCCACATTATTTGTAACTGACTGGAGAAAAGTGAAAGGCTTGAAAGAAATCCATTTATCAGATCGGTACCGTAGACAACTGTATCATTAGTGGAAAATGTAATAAAAGATAATTTTTAACAATCTATAGACAAAATGAAATTAATTATCCTAGTCATCTATTTAGGGAGCCTGATGAGGAAATGTCAGTGGACCTGATTTAGTTTCCCTTTGTTTACATTCTTCAAGGAACAGTTTGTCTGTTTAATTGACAAATTTCACTCCATTTATGTCCATATAAGAACAGAATTTATTGAATTGATTATACTTAAATATTTTTCCTTGAAGAGGACTAAAGTCCCACAGATTCTTCACTCCCATTAGATTTTTCTATCAGGTTAGCAAGTGTCTGTGTCCAACAAAAAATTGTCTTCTGCAGTTATGATGACCATTATGTCTATTTACAAAAACCTGGCATGGTAAAGTTTCAGCAGTGGTGGAGGCTACAGGGGTGGCTTCTGTGAGAAAATGTTGGAAGCTTCCCCAATGTCCAATAAAACCAACACCAACCTGGTCCAAGAGGAATCCATTGCTTGCCAAGGCTTAGCCCATCGGTGAAGTTGGTAGCGTCTCTGGGATAACATATTTAAGAAAGGGGAAAACTGCTACACAGCAGCCAGGAGAGAGGAGTGAGAATATGTGAAGGAAATAGCTCTGCAGACAGCAAGGCCAGTGAAGAAGGAGGTGGAGGAGGTGCTACAGATGCCAGAGCAAAGATTCCTCTGTGGCCTGTAGTGAAGACCATGGTGAGGCAGACTCTGTCAGTATGTCAGTGACATCGAACCTGGGAAAAGCAAAAGGGTGGAGGGAAACTTCTCATTACCCTATTCTGACTTTTTGGCAAGAAATTAAACTTTCTGAGCTGAGAATGTTTTGCCCATGAGGACAATCACTGAGTGATCTCACCCTGTCCTTATCTTGACCCTTGAGACTTTCATTATAGTTTCTCTCCCCCATCCAGTTGAGGAAGGGGAGCAATACAGTGGCTTGGTGGGTATCTGGCATTCAGCCACAGACAGCCCACCACAATAAAAAATACTATTTTTCCTTTTAAATATTACAATGCATGCTGGTTTAGAAAATGAAATTTTGTTGGTACGTTACTTGGTATAGGTGATTTGTCCAGGTAGTTGGGACAATAAAATCCACTAAGGATCAGTAGTGTTTGGGGCTTTTTTCCCTCCTAAATTTTTATATACATAATATCGGATTGTATGTTCTGGTTGCCTGAAAAGGCAGTGGAATGTCGTCTTTCAGCATGATGATTCTTCTTAGATTTTATATCAACCAACTGTGGTGGTTGTCTCAGAGATAAAAACTAGAAGTAGAATGGGATGAATTAGAAGAATGAGAGCAGAGTATGAGTATGGACATGGTGGTTCAATGCTGATTCGTTTTTTGAATATGCAGACACTCCTTTCTTCATATACTTACACACACAATAGATTAAAATTATCTAGTAGTTAGGTAACAAGCATATGACTAACTTTGGCCAAAACATTGTGTGAAACAGAGGGAAAATCAAGGAACAGGCCATAAAAAATGTCTCCAAGGTTCATTGTCCTTGTAAGGCTCTTCAGAGCATTCACTGACTTCCCCAAGGAAAGAATATGCTAATCTTTCTTTCTTGCCAAAGGCAGTTTTGAAAATTTTAATGGACTTTTGACATTTTTATGTTTTGTTTGTTTTTTTGGGGGTGTGTGTGTGTGTTTGTTTGTTTGTTTGTTTGTTTAATATCAGTTTCTTTCAGGTAAGTTATATAAATTGTTAATAAACATGGATGTATCTTGACAGAGTTTTGTCTGACAACTGAAGTGTTACAGATCATTCTGAAAGTGAAACTGCCTTTATCTGTAACCTCCTGAGGAGTTGCTATTGTAAACTAATGTAGAAATTGTAAAGGAGAGAAGGAAATATTAACTTATTTTGTACTGAGTGTATGCACTTGTCCCTTCCCATGCAGACTTGCTGAAAGCATGTTTTGAATTTAGATTGTGAAATAAAACGCTTCTGCTGGAGATGTGCTTCTGCTCCCCGGTTATCTCTTGTCTAAACTTCAGAATAGACCTTGACAGCTGACACAGAAGTATTTCTAGCTCTAAAATACTGATGATTTAATATACATAAATATATGATGTAATTTGAGCCTTCCACTTTGCCAAAACTTTACTGATTGACAACTTTCTGAACCATTTGCATATTTTATCCACACAAACTCACTAACTGATGCTAGAAATTCATTCCCCTTGAGGAATGCTAAAAATGGGTATTTATATTACAGTTTTATTGAAATCCCATGCTGGTGTAAAGGAATTATTATAAAAAAATTAGGACAGGAGGTTTCCTTGGTAGTCTGGTTTTGTCTCAAACACAATTTTTTTTTTCTAGTCTTGGAAAAGTCAGTCATCAGCTGTTTGGTTTCATATGAAGTCATAATGTCAGAGTGCACTCTTAGTCTGAGTAGAAATTCACTTAGCATAAGTAGAATAAATGTCTTCTGCAAGCTACAACACAATAATACAATGTACTCAATTTCCTCTTAACTTAAGCCTTGGAATCTATATTTAGGATTGGACCATAGTATGAAGAGGAAGAGTACTAAAAGTCCAATTTTCTACAAATGCTTTTGCTGTTCTAAAATGAAGCATCTTGACCTCTTTCTCCAGTTTGCTGCTCCTTTTGTCATATTTTTCTGATTTCTTGTCTTCATAAGTTGTCATAAATATTACAAATTTAAAACTGTAACATCCGAGCAATTAATCAATCTAATTCAGAAAGAATGCAGTTACAGAGGTTAACTCTTTTTAGTAAGAAATGTAATATGATTCTTACTTATTTTCTCATCATTGAAAGACTTGTTGACATGGGGGGCAAGTGAGTAAGACTACCTTTAATTGAGCAGTTTCCCCCCGCCCTCTTGAAGAATGATTAATTTATATTTGACTTCACAGGTGCTTTTAGCAGGGAAATGTATATAACATGAAAACTCTCTGAGGATTTTTATGCAATGACAGACAGCTGTCACTGTCAAACCTAGCCTTTAAGGAGAGAGTCAAGCTACAACTGCCTTCAGGCTTTCCTTCATTTAATGTGAAATTTGTGACAGTGGAGGTTGAAAGTAAGGATTAGATTTGTTTTTGATGAGGCACTTTAAATTTCTGTATTTCATATTGTAATAGAATTTTTTTTATTTTAACTTCTCAGGAGGCAGCAATTCTAACCTTTTGATCAACTTCTGTATAAAGACTTGACCTTAAATAAATCTATACAGGTAGAGGTCGTGTTACACATAGAAGATTCTTTGGTCTTGCTAGCTTGCTTAGGGCATGAATGAATGAATTCCAGTTCTGGAACTTTGAATTGAATATGGATAGAAGTCCTAGGAAAAGATTATATAATGTAGATGGTCGTCATTTGTCCTTGGACTTGCACCACTGCTTAGCTGAAGGTGGGTTTAAAATACCTTCAATACTTCAGTAGTTTGTCAGGAGAATTATAGAAGACATGAAAATTCTATAGATACTAGTTAATTTTGATGACCTGATTAAGTTTCAAAGACAGAGAAACTTGAAGAAATACTTTAGAAAACTTCAGGTTGGCTAGAGCCCTGAAGATGAAAGTTCTTAAGTGATAAATATGTACTTTGCAGGACATATGGTTCTGTAAAATATGCAGGAGGTGTAAATGCATTCTTTGATAAAATAGAACAGCTTCCAACATTATACAATTTTCAGAGTTAAATATTGTGTAGTTTCTCAATAGTGCTAATTATTTGAAAAGATATTTAATTTAAGTGAATATCAGCCCAGTAAGTGGTAAAGAAAATGGAAGACAACTGGAAGAGAAAATAAAATCATAAACAGAAGTATCAAGGATCACTGGAATAAAACTACAACAAGACCATGTATTAAATTATCAATTGTTTCTATCAATCATGTTCTACCTGGGTCTTTGCTGTCGTCTTCTGTCTCTTTTTTTGCTACAGAACCTTCTATGATATAAAATCTCTTGTAAGGGTTATGTTATATCACCAAGTTCCCTTTCCATCTCTCATTGCTAGGTTCTCAAAAGATGTCTGAAATCATGAAGAATCACATTTCATTTCTGGCTTGGAAAATTGGCCTGTTGAGTTTATATAGCAAGTATTTTGATAGGTAATAGATTAGTTTGCAAGGAGCTTTAAGAAAAAATAGCAGAACTGCAACATACTATCACCATTCTGTTGAGTTCTTCTGTGTTCATGTACAAAGAACGGGAAAACATGCTCAAACTCAGCCCTCACACACACACCTGATCTTTGACTGCAATTCTGGCTGTATTGTTCAAGACTTTTAGCTCACTTAGAAAATTTTTGTTTCTAATAACGGTAACATTCAACATAGCATATCTCCAGCTATTCTTGATAAGAACTTCTGGTCTCTGCCTGAATAATGATTAATTGTTACAAAGGAAAAGGTATAATTTGGGATTTTTCAATACTTGCACACTGAAGTACTTTGATGGGTCCTCATTTCAAGTAAAACACCTCAGTAAAATCTGCAGGATACCAAATATGTTTCTTTCTTTTATTTTTCCTTAGCAGTAGCAATGAGTATTAATTGTTCCTAATTTGATTTTTGATGGGTCCTTACCTAATTAACACTTGGAGAGCTTTTACAAACATAAAAAGATGTCCTTATGCAGAAGAAGAGAACGACTCATTACCATTTTTACATATCAACACAAAAGCTTTGTAGTAACAAAAAAATACATTTTAATATTCTTGCCTGACCTACCAAGCATTGTGATTTTTCCCTGTTTGAAAGCTTCATTCTTGGAATCTGACACATTGCTAATGTAAGATATCTGGTTCTATTGTTCTGACTAGTAATTAATCTTTACAATTATAGCATCTTTCAACAATAATCATGATGATAAGATGGGCAATAGCAGTTAAAAGGGAAGAAATGCCCTAATCTGCCCTGCAGATTGAAATACCCTCACTTGATGGAAGTCGGTGAAAGAGAAATATCAATTTACGATAATGGACTTATACTTACAAGGACTAAAGTGTAACTTTTCCACAATTTTTTTTCTTGTTCTCTCTCCAGCTTTTTCAGTGAAAACATTAATACTTTGTTATGACAAATCAGCTGGAGAAACTCTTTTGAATTGAATCCTTGGCACATACTGCATGACAGTATCACTTTTCTTTCTGGAGAGGAGCTAGATAATTGGTTTGATATGCCGGTAAAAAGACAGTTAGTACTAATGGTCATTTCCAAATCCATTTAAAAAGGTAAATCCTTTTTATATCAACTACTGTGTAAGCCTTTAAGATATCAGACTCGCTTAAGTGAATAATTTATTATTTTTTTCTTTTTCTGAGGACAAGTCTATTAATGTAGATGTTCCTGTACATTTTTGGCAGATGGAACTGTCTCTGTCTATCCACATCATGTTTAATCATTTTCATATTTTAACCCTGTATTATATTTGACTAGATTGAAATTTATACATTACCTTATAAAAATAATTAATGTAGATTTTGGCTACTTAAGTCTTGCTACACATTACCTGAAGTGAATACCTGGAAAATTGTATAGCTTTATCTATAGTAATATAGTTAAGAAAGTGTGAAAACTTTGCACTGTTAGACAAAGATTAGACATTGTGAAGGTTTATGTTGCTGTAGATTTTCTTGTTTGAGTAGGAAAATTAAGTATATTTAGGTGGATATAACTGACACTGATATAATTCATATAACTAACTAGGTAATATAGATTATGTATAATAATTTATACTTTTTTAAATTCTATTGAATTCATAAGTAATTGTAAATTTGTATGTGTATATATATCTATATAAATATATGTATGTTATTGTGACCTTTCCTTTGCTTTCTCCAGCCCTTAACTAATAATTATTGCTGTTGAAAATTTCTTTACACACTGGGTTTAACCATCAGAATTGTAAATACTTCTTAAGTTGGAAACACAATTTAGAATGAATAAATTGATTTTCTGATGTTCTGTGTGCTGTGTTATCCTCTATATAGGGCTGCTAGAAAATGCTAGCATTCTTTCTTCTAACTCATTTGAAAAGTAACCAAAGTTTTTGGCATGAATTGTAACACTCAATGTTTCTCATCTATGATTAAACGATATTTTAGTGGTGTCAAGCACTAATACTGCACCTAAGGAAGTGAGAAGAGGGTAGGAGATAGAATTATGTAAACAGCAAGATAGCCATTCCGTTATCTCTGGCAGCTCAGGGAAAAGAATTTAGCTGTTTTGCCTGGTGTATAAAATCAAGAGCTCCACAGTAGTTACCATTCTGCAGAAATTACCAAGCTTTACAAAGATAAGTTACCATGTAGCCTTCAGGCTTAATATTGTACAAAAACATATTACTAACCAGCTGCGCCAACTAAGGCCTAAAAGTCCTTTCACTTGTGGTCATTTCCATAATCACAAATTTCAAGTGTTTAACCCCTACTGAATGAAATGACCATTTTTTTGTGGACTGAAGAAATTGAAATGCGAAATACCAGATTTCAAAACACTATTAGAAAAATATAGTTTTATTAAATAATAAACAGAACTGAAAATTCCTTTTTATTTTAAACTCTAGTGTTTTATCTTGCTTTTTGCCCATTGAGGAAGGTTAGTATCAGAGATAGAAAGGTTTGGTTTGGTTTTTTAGTTTGTTTGGGGTTTTGTTTGTTTTGTGGGGGGGGGGGTTGTTGGTTTTTTGTGTTTATTTTGTTTTGCTTTGTTTTTTGTTACTGGTTTATTTTTTTAAAAGATATTGTCATATGGCTAATTCTGTTCAGTTTGACAACAAAATGTGGAGGCCAGTTTATACATTTACTCTTTCTTCCAGTTTCAAAAGATGTTTCATTCTAACTGAGCTACATTTTTATAAATATCCACCAAAAAGCCTAACAATCTAATGATAGCCTAAGTTACTTATGCATTTTATTTCTCAATGACTTAGAGCAAACAAGTGGCCCTGTTGATGACTTACTTTGTCAAAATAGTTTATTGTTCGTACTTACACAACTAACAACATTCTTTGTTTTAAAGAGTCACATCATGCTGTGAAAGAAAAAGTAACTTTTAAGTCAAAATGCCATTTTTAGAAAATTCCACATTTGGTGTTTTTCTAAGGGCAATTACTTAACTAAAAACACCACAAGTGTTTCTTTTATGTGAAAAAATGAAAAGAGAACAGTGTTGAGAAAATAAATATATACTTCAGTTATCCTTAAGCCTCTGAATCTCATTGGGTTTTCTACTTTATGTTGTGCCATTTTGTTTTTGCTCCTTAAGTTACGCTTAAGTATATTATCATATGATGGGGAGAGATAAAATCAATATTGGAAGGAGCTTCATCTCTGTCATATTTTTGATACCTCAGTCACTGAAAACTACAATGTAATTCTTTGAGATCTTATTCTTGGCCAAGGAACATACTTTTTAATCCTAATGAAGTCTACCTTTTATTTCATTACTTTATTCTATGCTGGAATCTGATTTGGAAAATGGTTGCTTTACAAAAGACATATAAGACAAATGTCAACAATTTTGCTATCATAACAGTTAACATGTGTTCCTAATTAATTCTTAAGCAGATAATCAGCTACAAATATGTTGTGAAACCAGATGGTCTAAGATTTCCAGGATATTTGGCAGTAAAGAACGTTTCATTATAAATCCTGTATTGAATCCAGGTCTGCTTATAGGCATGCAGTGTATATTCTGATTGAAGGTGAACTAAATAACTTTGAAATATGAAAAATGGAGAAAAGCAGATTTCATTTTTTAAAGCTTTTATTCTCAAGTAGGTTGCTCTTTAGTCTCTTTTTCTCCTAAAGTATTAAATGATTGTAAGACTTTCCTTGCATACCAATACACTTTTGCGTCTGTTTTTCAAGATTGCTAAATATATCCTCAGTAATATCATTTTCTACGTATTCTGCAAATGTATTGAAAGATAATATTTCTGCCTTTAAAAGCTATGAATTTGTACACAGCTGGCAAATCAAAACACAACACAGCTGGCAACAAAACAATTATATCAATTTACTATAGATGAATGTAAACATCTACTTGTTACTAGCTTGGAAGAGAACAGAATGGGGAAGAATTATATTTTTTATAGATTTCCCCTTCTCTCTTTTTAACCATGAAAATATATCTGCATAAGGGGAAAATATACCTTCATATTTTATGAGAAAGAACTTGTGACAAAAAATTAACATTGAATAACAAAAGTTTGTAAAACATAGTTTCACAAGGTATGTTTGCTCAGTGAGAAAAGTACAGAAAATTCAGAAAAAAATAAATTATTTTAAAATATCAAAATATTTTTGCTTTCAATTGAAATAAAATGTTTCAACATTTCCAAATTGAAATGGTTAAAATTCCATTGTCTAAGTCAGGAGTAATGCTGTGCTGAAGGAGATTTTTTTTTTTAAATTCCCACAGTCAATTCTCTGCTGTAAAAAAATGTGTTGGTTTACCAAGACAAAAGGTATGACTGAGGCTAAAATAACCTCTTTCTTTCCCTTCACCCCCATCCCCGCCTTTGTCCAGTAAACTTATTTTCCTCCTAAAAACTTGAAAAACTTTCTTTTTATTGTATTGTGTGTTTTCCAATTCAAGGGAAATTAAAAAGTTCATCAACAACAGGATGTTTTACTTCTAATTTTCAGTCTAGATAGATGTTTAATTATCAATCATTCTTCTAGTGCAGGGATGGAGAAAAAAAGACATATGTTGGCAGGTAAAAACAACCCAAAACTTCAGTCATCAGGAATCTTTCCCTTGTCCAGGCTGAAATTTGGCCTCTAATACCATATTTTGTAAGAAAATTGCTTTAACTGAACTTTTTTGAGGAGTATTCTGGGAGTCTCACATAAATTTTGAAGTGTCCTAGACGTATTGGAACATAATATTTTGTGATATTTGTACTACAGTTGAAAAAAATAAGCACTTTTTCAAAGTAACTTTGAACATGGGATTTAAAAAAGAGGATCAGACCTGAGGGTATTTAATTTGGTGTCTTTGTTTCTGAGAAAAAAGGTCTTCAACAGTGAACAGGGCAAGATATTTTAGAGGATAATGATAGAATCCCAAGCATTTTGGGGTGGCACAACTCACTGTTATAACAAAGGCATGAAAAATGTTAAGGCATCTCCTAGTTGAATAGGATTTTTTTGTGTCTGACTAATAGTACATGACTTTAAACTGAAAACCACAAAATTTAGTATCTTAAGCAAATAGAAACTGCTGACAGAAGGTTGCACTAATTTCTGTCAATGAGTTCTCAACAGGAACAGAGATTGCTATTTGGAGAACCCATATCAATTAGAAGTGACCATTACTTTCTATTCAAAATCTGAATATTTCTCTTTTTTCAATGTGCAATTCGACTGACCAAAAATTAGTCTTGTGAATAGTATCCTGATATCCTATTCCACCCTTTGAGATGAAAAGCAGGCTTGATGTCAGCATTTCTGCACCAAAAATGCCCACTAAAAGAGTGTAAAACAGTGTAAGTGCTACTTCGTATGTACTCACTGACTTAGTGATGGAACATCTACCTCCTTCCCGTTTTTGTGCAACCAGTATTTTTCGCTGTAGATGTAATCTGCACTAGAAGTGTGTGAATTAAGAAATATTAATGAAACCAGGAAATATGTGTATTTACTATGATTTTCATCACTTTTGTGCTGAATTCAGTGATCACATTCGTGACATTGCATTTGGCTGTTTTATTATACTCAATAGATCTTCAAAACAATTAAATTCTGTTCTGATTAAGATGCAAAGTGAAAGGCCTTTTTCTCCACAAACAATTCTGAATTTTTACATTCTGTTTAACCAGAAAAAGAGGTGGAGTTATAGCTGATTTAGCATTCAAAACAATTTCCTAGGTCATATTTTCTCTAATTCAAAGATCTTATGCAATGGATTATCTATAAATTCAGGATATGGCTACTGTAGGTATATTCTGATACAGGTGAGATTCCTCAGTCTGATGTAGAAGACTTTCCAACTCTGTGGGATTCTTGAATTCCTCAAGCAGTAAAGAGCTTTCTTCACAAAAAAAATAATTTTCAAAATCAGATGTTTAGAAACTCATTGCTGAGTATGAGGTTAAAAATATACAAACATAGTGTTAATCAATACTAGTAGGTACTGCTTAGGCAGCTCAAATCAAATATGCAGTCTGTGCAGATTAGTGTAGCTCCAATAGCTGGTGTAAGATAATTGTAAAATCATCACAGAATCATAGAAAGGCTTGGGTTGGAAGTGACCTCAAAGATTATCTAGTTCCAACCTCCCTCCCACTAGGTCAGATTGCTCAAGGCCCCATCCAACATGATCTTGAACACTTTTTGGGACACCTACAGCTTCTCTGTATGTTAAAGAGCACCAGTCCCAAGACAGAGCCTTGGGGGATACCAGTTGTCACCAGCTTCCACCTGGACACAGAGCCATAGGCCACAACTCAATCCTATATGGTTTACAGTGATCACACTGAAAATCCTATGCATGAATCTTAAATTATATTAATCAGAGTAGCTACAAGGCTTCCTAATAAGTGGTAGTCCTACTTTTGAGACTACCCTCATGTAGTCATTGTGACTCAAAAGTCATTGAAAGGTAGTGTTGCATAGCAACACTGAACATTATTGACTATGGTGTACTTTTTTGAGTTTACTTGTCCCAAACTTAAGAAGAATACCCTACTGTGGTGTGGCAAGCTAAATTTATTTTGGTTTATAGTAGCTATATAACTAAAAAATGTAGAAGTATTAAACAGTTTTTATCTTACAGGTAAGGTCTTTCTTCATGTAGTGTATTAGAAGTAAAGGTCTTTCCTGGCTCTTATTTTGGAAAGCAAATGAATGAAAACAGATTAAGTGAATTTACCATAAAAATAAAATATAAATGGAGCTACTATATTACTCTTACTTCTACAGTTCAATTAACTTCAATCAGTTTATTATTTAAATAAAATTACCTGTTTGGAGATGGTTGATCACATAATTTGAACATTAAGCATTATTAATATACTATTAGTCACAGAAGAATAAAAATAGAAACCTAACTATTCAAAAATTTCTAAGGTAAAAGACAAGTGATATTTCAGTTGTCAAGGACATTAAATTATCCTCAGAAAAGACAAATGTGTGTACTAGAAACTTGGCACCTCTGACAAGGTGAGCAGCATGCCTAATACTTAGTGACATGGCAGGAGTGTAGGTGCCTACAACTTCTTGAGTACGGGGCCTTAAACAAAGTATTTAAAGAAATGTACCCAGGTTATTTCTAGACTATGAGGGTAATTTTGCACCAGACAACGTAAGAAGGAAAAGAATCAATATTTATGGAAATGGTTTGCTCATGATTAAGGCATTGCATTTAATCTCACAAACGTTGAAGGTATAATGTAAAAAGAAAATATGTAGGTGGGAGCAGGTCAGTGTGTAACTTGGAATATGCAATAGCTGAGGGGCTTGAAGTCTTTCATTTCTTAAATGAATATTTTAACTGGTAGAATAAAAGTCTTTGTTATAGTCAGTTACAATAATGATTTTTTACTATCTCAAAATACTATTTTAGAGATAATTTCTGTGACTGAGTTTTAAAACAAATCATTCATCCTAGGGGGGGAGGGAGAAGAGATGGGGATGGTGATTTCCTGATTGATCATCAAAAGATTTACTCCTGTCTTTATCTGCTGCAGGTATGAGGGAGACCCTAATTTCTGAGACTATGGCAGTTCCAGAAGCAGTTACTGACATCATTCACCTGGACTTGTGCAAAGCATTTTACACTGTTCCACACAATGTCCTTGTCTCTAAACTGAAAAAACAAGGATTTGATGGATGGATCACTTGGTCAATAAGGAATTGGATGGATGGTCACACTCCAACGATTGCAGTCAATGGCAAAATATCCAAGTGGAGAGCAGTGATGAGTGGTGTCCCTCAGGGGTTGGTATTGGGACTGGTGGCGTTCAACATTTTTTTTTAGGGGCGTGGACCGTGGGAACTGAGTGCACCCTTGGCAAGTTTGCCGATGACACACAGCTGTGTGGTGTGACTGACACTCCAGAAGGAAGGGATGACATCCAGAGGGATCCTGACCGGTTCAAGAGGAGGGCCTGTGAGGACTTTATAAAATTCAACAAGAACAAGTGCAAGGTCCTACATCTGGATTGGGGCAATCCCAGGCACACCTACAGATTGAGTTGAGATGTGATTGAGAGCAGCCCTGTGGAGAAAGACTTGGAGGCTGATGGTTGATGAAAAACTCAATATGAGCTGGCAAAATGCACTTGCAGACCAGAAAGCCAACTGTATCCTGGGCTGCATCAAAATAAGTGTGGCTAGCAGATCAAGAGAGGTGATTTTTCCCTCTACTCCACTGTCATGAGACCCCAGCTGGTGTTTTGTGTCCAGCTCTGGGACCACCAACATAAGAAAGACATGGACCTGCTGGAGCAAGTGCAGAGAAGGGACATGAAGATGACTGGAGGCTGGATCACCTCTCCTGTGAAGACAAGTTGAGAGAGTTGGGTGGAGTTGTTCAGCCTGGAGAAGAGAAGTCTCTGGAGAGACCTCATTGTGGCCTTCCAGTGCTTAAAGGGGGTCTACAAGTAAGCCAGAAAGGTATTTTTTTGCAAGGGCATGTAGAGATGAGTGGAAATGGCTTTAAACTAAAAGAAGATAGATTTATTAGATGTTAGGAAGAAATTCTTTACCATGAGGGTGGTTAGACATTGGAATATGTTTCCCAGAGAAGTTGTGGATGCCTTATCCCTGGAAGTGTTCAAAGACAGTTGGATGGGGGTTTTAGCAAACTGATGTAGTGGTCCTAGATTATCCTGATTATCCTTATGTCAGGGGACTGGAAGTAGATGATCTTTAAGGTCCCTCCCAACTCAAACCATGATTTTGTGAACTTGAGCAGCACAGTGATATAAAAGCAAATTAAAGCAGTGCTTAAGGAGTTCAGGCATCTGGTTTAGGCACCTGTCTCCAGGACCAGTCACCATCTGAATGGACAGTTACTAAGGTCTAAAATTTGCCAAGTCTCTGTGTAGCAGCAGTTAAAAACAAAACGATATGTGAAGAAGACTAATCTTTTTATTCAGAAGAAATAAAGAAACATTGTAACAGCCCTTCTGCTTCCAAAACTGAAATTATCTACAAATGCGGAAAGGGACTGTCTCCTTTTTCAGTGATTCTCCATGTGATATCTATCTTTTTAGTGAAAACAATTTTGGTCTGTGTATTTGGTAATGCTGTTAGTATGAGCATGACAAATTCACCATGTTAAAAATCTTCATGGTATTGGTGGAAAGGCAATAATTGAGAATCATTGCTTCTCAAGACATGGGATAAGATCTTTATGTACCCTGTAATGTGAAGAAAATAGAGGATGTTGGTTTCAGAAATACAGTCTTTGTGGTGTTTCAGTATCTCAAATTTTGACAATAAAAAATTCTTAGCTATTCATAAGTAGGGCAAACCAGTTATTTTATCTGGCTGATTTTCGACACTGGCCAATGCCAGAAATTTCAGAGAAAAGTATAAATTGTAATATGAAAAATACTTGCAGTAATTGAATTAACAAAAATTGTACAGTTTAAGCTTAAACAAAAAGAGAAACATTTTTTTCTAAATAACCAGATGATACAGGATACTGAAATACAGATTATTTCTGTGCTTTGTCATTAAGTATAATTTTAAAAGAGCTCTATCAATTAATTTATGAATCTAGAATATAAAATGTTATGTAAAACTTCTGGCCACAGTGATATGCCATGTCAACAATGCTAATTTCAAGAAGAGAAGTTATTAAATCAGTAATTTCCTGATTATTTAAGCCCAAAAATAAATGCTTTCCTGATTCTTGATCTAACATTCTTTCCTTTCACTTCAGTCTGTGAAAACTCACTTAGTTGTATGGTCCCTACTTCAATATTACTTGCAAAAGATAAAATTATTTTTAGATTAAAGACTTATGGTGTTGGTTTTTATCCATTTTGAACATCTGCAATAGAAATTTCCAAACAGCTCAAAGAAAAAATATAATGAAGAATATTTTCCTAACAACATATTCAAAGTATGGATAATAAAGTAGGGATGATAACTATCTGTCCATTGTCAGAGTAGAATTACCCTTTTTCAGGTTCTCCAGAATCTTTTTACCACCTTACTTTTTGCCAGTTTATATTCTGGTGCCTCAATATATTCTCCAAATTAAGTATCTTTACTTTTATTACTTTATTACTCAGGATGCCTGTATCATATCTTACTTTGATGACTGCAGATAATTTTTTATTCTATGATTTTTACAAGCTCCTATAGCTTTTTGCACTGTTGATGCTCAAGAAGTACCTTGGCATTAAATGCAGTACATTTCTGGACCACTGACACTGCAGTGCATTTGTGCCGCTTCAATTCTGACAAAGATTTACAAGTACTTGACCTTTTCAGTTGAGAAAAAAGCTTCTGTTTCTTAATGCTTCTGCACATATGCTAATTTCAAATTCTGTTTCTTAACAAAATATAAAATTACACATGACAGAAACTAATGACATTAGGAATATTGGGTTGGTACAAGACAAAAATTGATCCTGATTAACTATACGAACAGAGTATGACAGATGAAAAAGAAAGTAAGAAATACACTGTCTTGTACTTTCTGGACAAAATTAAAAAACAAAACAAAACGCAAAGAATAAACAAACAAAAAAGAACCCTGAGTAATTTTGACTGGGAGTTATGCTATGAATATATTTCAGAAATATGTCACTTTATTTTTGTAATGAATGTACAAAATAGCCTTCTTTGTTGCAAATGTGTTTGACATATAACTACTCTCCAAATGGCTTGGATAAGCAATTACTGTTCTGTGAAACATTTACAGACTGTTTAGTGTAATGATTTTCTACTGATTTTTTTGGCATGAGTGTGCAGATATCTGAAAGGGTGTATGCTTACTCTCCTTCTGCATTTGTTTAAATGCAGAATTACAAAAGATAAAATTATCTCAGGGGGTTATTTTTGTACCCAACAGCACACAAGCAATTCACACAATTTTAGAAGGGATCTTTAGGATTTGGGACGTCTGGAGCTGTAGAAAGTGCATGGGAGTTGAAGTACATATCCCTGATTAAACTAAAAACTGAACACAGCCTCCGAATTGCTGGAAGTGTTACATAGAGGAACAAGCAGAAGGGGTGCTGAGTCAAAATGCTGGAAGTCCTCAAATTGTTTCAGCTGCAGCCACTGTTGTCATCCACAAAGAGGAGCTGGAGACCCATGACAGTGGGGTGCATGAGGTGGTGTCTACTGCAAGGTACCCAAAGAAAAATGAGAGATCATATTGTGGATATTAAAGTATTTTCTGTAGCTCTTATTGTAACTACAGTAATGTTAATATCACATTAACAAAGTACAGACTATCTTCCCGTCCAGAGGATATAAAGCCTCTGGATTCTGGGGAATTCAGAACAGACTACGCTGGCAATACACCCACTCACTGTGGTAACCTGAGTGAAGGAATTTTGACAGGAGCATGTTGGTATGGAAATGTTACAACATGGCTATACTTCAAAACTGGAGTACAAAATAAAATGTTTTATATAGTTTCCCTGTATTCTATCAGAGCCAAATAAGCTCCTCATACCCTAGGGGTGGGAGTAATTTCCTCTCTGTCCCTGAACTAGCCTCTGAATTTTTTATAAAAATAATACTATCAAAAATGATTTAGTGTAGAGATGGTTCTTTTCTCAATAGGTGAATAGACTTTTTCCTATTGTCTTTCCTTTTTTTTTTTCCTATTCTTTTTTCTTTCCGAACTGAAGAGGAAAGAAATCTCTAGCTTTATTTGAGACCTAATGAAATGATATCAGGCATATAAATTCTTGGTCCTCTGATTTTTATCCTACTTTCATACTCCGTGTATGTGGCTGTGTGGTAACCCCCAGTAGATAGAATTTTGATGAGTAGAATAGTGGACTTTCATTAGTAAGAACAATCCCTTTTCTTCTAATAAAAATTTATGTTATACTGATGTTCATTTTATGATGATTTTATCTCCAATAATGCCAGTTTCTGAATAGTCAGAGACTGTAGGTTTTGGAAAGAGTTGTCACACTCTCTTATTTTCTTTTATTTCAGTGTCATTGTTCTTCCAAGTCTTTTGTTTTGTTAGCACTAGAAAACACTGAATATAAGCAAATGCTCCTAAGCAGAACCATAGACTCATAGGTTAATAACAGTATTATATTACTCTTCAGTAGTAATTATATAGTTCAAGAACTAAAATTGTTTAGTTGACATTGTCAACAATAAAGTCCACAAAACTTATGGAGTATGAAATATAAGACCTTTTCAGTAAATCTACAAGTATGCTGAGCATTATTTGCCTTTCAGTATTGATGTATGTCAAGCTTGTAAAGAACTTGTAAATAACAATGAGTAGTTCTATCTAGAAATGGGAGCTAAAAAAGCAATTGAAACCAATTATAAATTATAAAACTCAGAAAAATTGTAGGAACTCTTAGAAACAGCTGTCAGAACATTCTTGGTGTCTTTTAGTTATCTTGTTCTTGAAAAGAAAGTCATAAATTGGAGGTGATCTACTTGTTTTTTTTAAAGATATATAAAATTATTTCATATGTGTATATGAAGTTAGTTTCATCTGGAAAAAAGAAAATATTTCTTAAAACCTTGGCATATAATTCACATCAGAATCACACCATTTCCTATTGCCTCCAAGACAGAAGATTATTTTATTTTTGGGACATAACATTCACGACTTGTCTTTCCTGCATACCTTATCTGTGAGTTACTACCAGATGCTTAATCTTTCCATTCTGCTGCAACTATCTGAGAGTTTGTTTTGAATGTATTCCATTACTGAAAATATAATTATCCTGTGTTCTTTAAAATAAAATTTAAAAAAAAGAATCTTAATTGAGTTCTTTAGATGTAATTTTATCTCAGGTAGGTGCTTTCTTCAAAAAGAGAGGGGTTTTTTGTTTCTTAAAGAAATGTTTAGGAAAATTTGCAGCATCTATATTATAGCTACAGAGGGAGAATAAAGAGAAGATAAGCAAAAAAATTGAGGAAGAGAGCATGAGGACGGAGAGGAGACTGGAAGGATGAGGGGAGTGGAATGCTGAAGAAGAGGTTAGAATGGAAGATTAAGAGGAGGAGAGGACAGGAGAGGGGAAGGGAAGGGAAGGGAAGGGAAGGGAAGGGAAGGGAAGGGAAGGGAAGGGAAGGGAAGGGAAGGGAAGGGAAGGGAAGGGAAGGGAAGGGAAGGGAAGGGAAGAAGCTCAGTACTGGCTTTCTAAAAATTCTGTCATCCCCTTAGTTTGATTTGAGCAATATAAAACTATTAAAAACCACGTGTGAAACTCAGGTGGTATACACTTCAGAAATAAAGATACTGACATTTTAAAGGTTGCAAAGCATTCTATTTTTTGGGAGTCCTAGTTGGATTTTGACCTATCTAAATCACGTACAGCATGAAAACAATTTGTGAAACTTACCTTGCATGTCTTGATGCTTAATATACCACAAAACCGATTTATTAAAGATGTGAGGTGAAATATGTTGTCATACTGGCTTAAAAAAAAATATTAGGATAACATTTCATAGTCTGGCACTTCTTGAAGAAATCCTATGAGCAGCATCTCCAAATAGGCAACACCCATTTGGGTGGAACAGAAGATCATTTGCAAAGTAAAACCTACACAAGGCAGAAGCTATGAAAAAGGGGACTAGACTGGTCTCAGTTCATGGAATCATTTCATATAAACACCAAGAATACAGAGTGGAATTTGGGGAAGAAATAACAGAGCACTTGGGTTTTAACTGTCCCCTTTGAAGATGCATTGAGCCATCTCAGTCACAGTGATAGGCTAAGAACATCAAAGACTATGGGTATGAGAGGGTGTTGGAAGCAAAAACCATATCATTTTTCCAAGGCTTAATTATGATGTTGTATTTATATATGATTTTCAACTGTTGATATAGTACCTGGTGATTAAATATAAATAAATAAAGGCATACCTAAAGTTCTAAATTTCACTTGAGTTTCAGTGTCCAAATACTCCCATCACATCAGTTCTGAATTCATGGCACTGTGATATGGTTGTAGTCTGCTGTGTTTCATTCCAGAGAAAGCTGTATCCATGGTAGCTAGTATGTAGCTATGTTTTGGATTTGTGCTAGAAACAGTGTTTATATCACAGGGATATTTTCATTATTGCTGACCAGTACTTACACAGAGTAGAGATCTGTTTGGCTTCTTGCACTGCCCTGTCAGCAAGGGAGGCGATCACAAGAAGTTGTAGGAGACATAGTTGGGACAGCTGACCCTAGCTGACCAAAGGGATGCTCCATACATATGTCATCATACTCAGCATATAAAACTGGAGGAAGATAAAGGAAAGAGGGACCTTAGAAGCTATGGTGTTTGTCCTCCCAAGTAGACACTATGTATGATGGAGTCCTGCTTTCCTGGGGATGGCTGAACACCTGCTGATGGGAAGTGGTGAATTAATTTCTTATTTTGCTTTGCTTGGGTGTGTGTTTTTTTTCCTTTACTTAATAAACTACCTTTATCTCAACACACGAGTTTTCTCACTTTTCTTTCTGATTCCCTTCCAATTCTCTCCCCCATCCCTTGAGAAGGAGTGAGCAAGCAGTTGTGTGGAACTTAGCTGGGTGTTGGGGTTAAACCACTGTTACCAATTGCTGCTTTAGACAGTTATATACTTTAAAAATCATGTACAATACTGATTGGAAACCATCCAGGAAAAGCTGGTCCAATAATATGGAAAAAAGTCACACAGCAAAGTTAACATCATATTTTTCTCTTTTATCCTTTTCTACTCATTTTCCATATCTATTAAAGCTTATGAGGAATTCCTCATTAAAAAAAATAAAAAGCTTCCTTGCTCTTATTAAAAAGACAGAAAATAGTCTCATTATAAGTATAAAGTTGCTATTGATATTACATTATGGGGTGCTTGAAAAAGAAAAGAATAATTGCTGAGATAATACAGTAGATTATCTAGAAGCAATTAGGATAGAAAAAAAAGTTAATTAAATCTGTCCTGAGACTCCCGACATCGATGAGCATCTGTTATCTGTTCAACCATTCTCACTGAGCAAACATGGGTCTGAATTTCTTTGGAGTATTAATTGATTTGAGATTGTAAATTTTTTCTGTTCTTCTTTTCTCCCCCACTAGGTCTCATTCAAAAGACCCAAGCACAAGATGAGTCATTACAGAAAATGTAAACAAAAATTAGTTCCTCACCAACAGTAAAAAAAATCTATCAGGTTCCTTGACTGAGAGCCAAATGAGTACCTAATAAGATAATCCAAGCCAGTCTTTCAGTCAGTAGTGAATATCAGCACACTGTAGTTTCAAACTTTCATCTGAAAAACAAATCTGTTTGTCTCCTTTCCAGCTGTATTGGCACCTAATCATCTCTGACAGTGAGAGCTGCGAAACTCAAACTATCTCTGCATGTCTGAGCTGAGAAGGCCCATGCTGTCTCAGCCAATTACAGAAACAATGGCAGAATGCAAAGACTATCTGGGGACTCTACCAAATTTAGATCCAATTATCTGATTCTAGCAGTTGCCTTAATTAGATTCAAGGAAATACTGTATTGAGGGTCATGGCATACAGATCTTATTTAACATGCCTTCTCTAGCAAAGCTGAAAAGCCTGGGAAACGTACAGAATGAAGAAAGCAGCTTTAAGGCAGGTAAATTCCAAGAACAGTGCTAGAGAGAACTGGACATACGTCAAATATTGACTGACATTAGCAAAATGCTCAAAACACTGCAAAAGATAAACACAGTCTCTAAATTGTTTTAATATTGAGCTAACTTTGGGAGGAGTTTTTATTCTCATATGGCTCTCATCCTAAATGGTCTCATTACTTAATAAGATAACAGTTAATGGCAGTAGATTGTGAAATGAGAGATTTTGGATAAATTCATGACTGGGTACTTGGCCCACTTGGTTAAAACCTGATGTTGCCATGGATGGTATTTCACACACTGGAGAGCAAAGTAGTCAAACTCACTCAGCTTCCCATCCAAGTTTGTACTGGAGTCAAATATCACAGTTGGTATTAACTGGCATCTTTACAGGCACTGTTAGGAGAAACTAATACTCTTCTGGCTGCAGAGGCAGAGGCAGCAAAACTACCTTGAGATAAGGCTTCTGCTAAACAAGTCTAAGACAAGGATAGCTGTAGGTAACAAAGGAAAAGTTTACTGTTGGTTAAGTGGATCTATGAGACTTAACTGGGATTTGTACTAATATAGTGCAAAGATTATCCAAATGACACAGTTATAACTGAATATTTTGTTTGAACTTCATGACACATACCAGTGTCTACAACCCAAAAGACTTATCAAAAGATAAAGAGAGTTGAAAGTGCTGTCTGGCTTTTATTCTGCCCTTCCAACAAAGTAAAGCTAAAACCATTGGTTTCATGATCAGTGAAATGATTTACACCTCTAAAAAATGCATGAAAATGGAACATGTTATAAAATATCTATATCCACTTGGTGAAGGATTTTAATCCCTGTTTTTGGCAATCCAGTGCATTCTAGTGGTGTCAAATTCATTTGATTGCTGGGAAAGTAATGACTTAATTGATATTAAAAATTCCACTTGCAAATCCATTTCCTAGTCTCCTCAATGAAAGACACTTTCTTTTGTGCAAATCTCAGAACAGACAGCTGAACACACTAGAAGCTATTTCCTTTTCATACATGTTTATACTCTATTAGTTTCAGATGGCTAAACAGGTAGTACAGTATTTTGAGCAGTCATTCGTGCATTTATGCATGTGCTTAATTCTTTGTCCAACATAACATAAAATAATGAGTACATTTTTGAGCCATCTGACATCTTGCTTGCTGGTGCTTCACTATATCTTTTAAACAGGAACTACTGATTCAGAAGAAAGATATGCTTGCTCGTTTTAGGTTATTCTGAAGGAATTATAGCATGTTCTGGCAGTGGTAAATGATAAAGAAAGTCTCTATTGTAAATTACAGATAAATCTGACAAGTTCCACAGTTTCTCCATGGCAGAGTTATCAAATCTCCTGCTTCATTAACAACTAGATGGATTTTTTAAAAATATGTTTGGTGTTTTAATTTGTTATGCAAATTCACTCAATTTTGTATTTAAAACAGATTTTCATTTGGTAAAGGCTACTAGTAATTATGTAGTCTGATTAGTAAAACTCTGTATAAATTTATAATTTACTAATAAAATATGCACAGAAGGAAAAAAGCTACAGCTGGTGCAGATGAGCTTTTCTGTACACCCTTTTTACTAGTTATTCATGCAGCAATGATTTACAATTGTTTTGGGCCCACTGTGCTCAGTGATGTATTGTTATGTCATCAACACATGGTTGTAGGAATGCCAAATGTATTTAGTCCAATAAGTACACTGAACAAAATTATTTTCTAGAAAACTAATACAAAACACATCCATATGCCTGTGTTAGTCTGCGTAGTAGGGATATTTCAACCTGTCTGAAAGTTAGGGAAATGCATACCACTCTTAAAGTCTTAGTTTATTATGTTGTTAGAAGAGACATGTACATCCCTTCTTTTACAAATGCAGAACACATTTTTTCTTCAGAAAGCTAACAAATATGGCATAATGTAAATCAGAAAAAAATACTCAATTTGACACTTCCTAGACTTCTAAAATCAAACATAATTAGACATTGCCCACAAAACTTCCAAATATTTGTTTTCAGAGTTGCTGTTGTGCACTAGAAGTGTGAGAAGAAGCTATGCAAACATACTAGTGATCCTCCTGCTTTAAATAACAATAAATGTTCAATTTTCCATGCAAAGAATCCCAGGAAGCCATGTGTCAAAAAAAAAGGTGTAATACTGTGTACAAGTGATAGAGTTGGTTCTAGGAGAGTGTCCTTTGTATATTTACCTTGAATACCCACTGTTTCCAAATTCCTCTCTGCAGCTTTCTCAGCCATGATATATGGATGTTGAGGAATTTTGTCACCACTCTGAAATCGAGGACTACAATAGAGAAGGATTGTACTTAGTCTTTTGTGGTTGCAGTGTCTTCTTATGCCAAAGTTTCATGCTTATTGTAAAGGAAATAAATGACTCACTGGGTATGGACTCATGTTACCAGTGATAGTGCTTAAACCCCTTTATAAATCCAACTAGCCTTTGGCTTCTTTTTTTTTTTTTTTTGTGCACATGACTAGATGGATTGGACCAGTAGGATTTTGAAGCAGTAATACAATATTACACCTTTTTAGTGCCTTAAAACCATTTCTAAACTCTTTAAGAAATATCTTCTTGGCCAGAAAATCATTTCAATAAATAGGGTCTGTTGAGAGGATCATATTCAGCAGCATATTGGTGATGTGCTGGCTCAGGTGAAAATGGAAGAATTGTCTGTCTTGAATGCCATCTTGCTTTTTTCCGAGGCTTTTCTTTGATTTTGTATTCTCTCTTCTAGTACCTTTACTATATTTCCAGATTTCATTTTCTTTTCCTCATTTTGGGACTGTTCATATTCCAGTTTTCCTACTCAAGGATTTCCTTTTTTCTCTATTTCTCCTCCAATCTAAAACCTGTGGTTCTTTCTAAGAAGTTAAGATAAATTGGAATACTTTTCAAATGAAAAAGAGTCACAATTTATAAGAATTTAGACACCTTGTAAATTAAGTATAACATCTTTCATTATAATTTACCAGGTTGAATAAATTATGGAGAATCAGAATACTATTATAAAAACCCATTTTCCTGGGAGGAAAGTACCCTGAAAGCAAAGTTTCTGATTTATCATGTTGATAGTTTCTGATGTAAAAATATTGATTTTTAATTTTATGTGCATGCAAGGCTATTCAACTCAGTGAGGTTAAGATAGTGAATTATGGCACTTCTAGGAAATCCTTACCCGAGGAGCAATAATTTCTGTGTTATGGTTCTAGCCTTTGATATAAAATTTTGTGGTACTTACATTATCTACCTGAGACTGTCATTCACCTATATATTTTTGAGAAAACAGCACTGCTAAAATAATTACAAAGATATTTTCTTTGTAAAGTTCCATTTGTTGTATTTAAGAGCAAGGAACAAAACTGAGAGCAAGCATCTATAAGAAGCGTAATATATTATAAGAGTATGATAATTTATATTAGGAAGAAGAAAAAATATTTATTCCCCAAAATATGGAGGATCTTTTGAAATTAGAATCAATTGTGTGTTTAATTACTAATATAATATATTAATTTTATGAAATTGATTACTCTTTCTGACTTTAATGAGAAATTTAAGCCTTTTATTATTTGATCCTTCACCTGGAAGCAATTTTTTTGTTTAAAAACAGTTTTCAAACTCTTTTTTAAAACTACTGGAATGGACTATATTCTGATCTTTACCCTAATAAGTGGATATTTATTCTGTATAACAACATAGCTGAATATTATATTACTTAATCCTCCTGTTAACCTCATTTGTATGGATCTTTAGTTCTTCCAAGAGGCTGTTACTATTTGTTACAAAAATCAGCCATCTTTGGTTAAGACAGACTCTCCATGTTGAGAATTAAGTGTCTGTGTAGTTTATTCTGTACATATATTACTGTAATTTAAAGGACAGTTTCTAAAATAGTTTATAAAATGCGTGCAATCTATAATAACTATCAGGATTTTCCAGAAGTAAAATCACTTTTTTTGAGAGATGAAAGAATCATTCCAGACTTCCACACAGTCCACAGGACAGCTATCAGGCCCACTCCTCCTGCTTCCTTGTACCCTGCAAGCTCATTTACATGCTAGTGAAGTCTATGTCTACTATGATTGTAAACATTGTCAGAGAGTGGTACCTCTGTTTCTAGGGTTTGGTCCTTATGAAACTATTTCCTGTACTATGATTCAGACTAAAAAACTCTTCTCAGCCGGAATAACTTTCAGTGTCACATACTAACACTAATGAACCTCGAAGCTATCAAACATACATAGGATATTATGTTTAAGTATAGACAAAAGAAGTAGTCACTGCCCCAAAACTACTCTGTCACATAAGGCAGTCTACAGACCTATCATAAAATCCTGTTAACATTGAAGTTATTGGGAGTTTTGTCATAGATTTCTGTCTCATTAAGTTTTAGGCCTGAAATATTGAATTTATACTTGTTGTACAGGTTTCCTTCCTCTCAGGATAAATTCCACCAAATGTACTGGTTTTCTGTAACAAAAATGCCCTCTTTCTGAATGCTAAATTACTTCCGAGAACTTTTGGAAGCACTTGAATTTAAATTTATGTAAATCATGAGAATGGTAGTTTATATTCACAAAGGCAGTTGAACATTAAGTTTAACTTGATGTGAATAATTAGATCATATTTAGACTGACTTGTACTAGAAAATTTTTTTTTTTTTTTTATGTATAGTACACAAGATTGTTGACAGCAGCATTGCTGCACTACATGCTTTCTTCAACAAACATTTAATCAATCTTTAACAGCTCAGTTATTAGATACAGAGAAACAGCTACCAGATCTGTTAAATGCTTTTTCTGTAGCCACTGTAGACTTCCTTAAAGTCTTAAAAATTCCTCTGTGTAGCAACATGCTTAGAGATTCCTATGAATCAGTGTCAGTAAGCCATGAAATACAAGAAATAATTACCTATATCCTCCAAAATGATCTTAAAGATCTTTTCATCTGAGGAAACAGTGCATAATAGCATTGGATAAAGGAATTGCATTTCAGTGCAAGCAAATTAAGGCACAGTTATCAAAATTCTGTTAACAAACATGTATGTTTTCTAAGTTTATCAATGGTAACTGGAATCAGACGAAACTTTTTTTTCTCATTTGTCCTCATTTTGTTCTTTCCTTTTCATTCTTCAACTGGCCACCTTATGAAATAAAATGTGCAGTCAAATGACTGTTTTTAATCCAGCATACTGTCATAACAGATTCAGAGTTTTGTCTAGTTTAAATAAACATTTCTTGCTCTTAAACAAAACAATGAAGTTGTTCATCAATCCAGAGTAAGATGTCTAAGCCAAATCCAAGGTCTTAATATAAACCTATGTTAGAGATTTCAAAGCTGCTTCAATTGTGAGAACTTTATTCTGGTTCTTGTAAAGTCATAGTTTGAGAGAGGTATGTAAAGCTATAGAGAGAACCAGCGCAGTTCCATATTACTTCCTCTCTTAGAGGTACCATCTGGAAAGTTATCAATAACACTCCTTTGCTCAAAGCACAGATGGTCTTTAAACTGGTGTATAGAGGTTATCACTGATATCATGCAGTAGGCAGGCAGTAGTGCATTTGTATCATCTTATACATGCAGCAAGGGTCATTCATGATTACATGTAAAATTTTTGGAAGTGTCTAAATACAGTTTAAGAATAATTTTCAGAAACATGGTAAGACATTGAGTTTAACAATTTTTAAGAAAGACCTAAGTTATTCTCACTACTTATATTTTGTGTAGTGAAATACTTTCTGCACTCGTGTTCTGAGCTTCTAGAACAAGACCTCAGGTAGCAGCAGCAGCAGCATGGTGCTCAACACAATCTAATATATTTGTCTGTCACTGGCCCCATATCAGTATGGTTTCACTGATATACTTGTGCACTTGATTTGTCAGACAGAGGCTTGAAAGAAATTTCATCTACTTAGAAATACAGCAGGTAGAGACCCAGTCTCCCTTCTAAGAATAGGTTTTAGCCTCTTGAGAACACAATTGAGTTTGAGAGATTTAGACTAATCTCAAAAATACGATTCTGTTTCAGACTTTTTCCACTTCTGATTAAACTAGAAATAATGTGAGATTATGCCTTTGTTCAACAGTAACCTTTTGAGTGACAATAAATTATACAGTCATGTAAGATTCATTATATAGATTCCAATGAGACTTACTCACCAAGTTCTCAAAACTTAACAAACTGCAAAGAATGGTAACTTTACAGTGAAACCCTTGGAAAATTAGGGCTTCCTTGTGATTAACGTGGAAAAATTTCTCTGGCATTACAGTTCAACAGATAATCTTCTTTGTTTCCTTTATTATTTTATTTTCTTTAAAAAAATTAAATCACTGGTGTAAACCTTATTAGCCAGATATCTGTAACAGTTTATTGTGTTTCCAAAGAAGATCACCATTTTGACCTACAAATCTCCTCAGCAGTCTTTGGTAACAATGTCATTCATGGTCAAGAATTCTTAACTTTTGCTTAATCTTGAATACCAGAGAGCAGATTGTTAGCTATGAACTTCAAGAAATGAAGAGAGGGGATGGAAAGGGATAGGTGGAGAAGAGAAAAAATATAATTTAGTGCCTGGGTTTCCTAAGTCTCCTTAAAACTCATTCAGTTTCACAACCAGATAGGCAAGCCATTATTCTGCATTATTTTCATCTGTAACCTAGTCATATTACAACTGCCTTTTCTTTTTTTTTTTTTCTTTTATGAGCCATTACTGACATGGCTGAGACTAAATGTGATTTTTAACTGTGTAAAACTCATTGAGATCTATGTGATTAACCTTATTTTCTCCTCTCTCATGTTGATGATGTGTACAAACTAGTGCTGTTTCTGCCTATTCTACTTTTTTATGTTTTTTTCCTTGCTTGTGAGAATAGAAACCCCCCAGATTATGTGCAACTTATTCTTCAGTCAAAAGTGTAAGGCTTCACGGGCAGAAATGTTGAAATATACATCTCCAGGTTGGACCTGTCTATGATGTACCCTTCATGTGGAAAGTGCCATCCCAAGTTCTTGAGAGAACATAGAATAATTAAAAACATTATGTTGAAAACACATAAAAATTGTTGAAATTATGAGAGAAATTCCTGCTAGTGGAGCACACACTTAATACTTTTACTCAGTTAAAATTCACATTTTAAAATATATATTCATTGGAATAATATGTGTTACTAAGCTGGTTATGAGGGTATTAAAGAGAAATATCTTATAGTCAATAATGGCACCTTATGCCACTTTTACACTGAACAAGAAAGGGAAAAATAATCATATATGATCTCTTTTAGTTACAAAGACACCACACACTTCTTTTTGATATTGCACAAGTACAGATCTGTCAAAACCAACCCAAAACATATTTGTTCAAAAAAAAATTTCACTCTAATACTGCATAGATGAAAGTAACAGACACTGGAGATTTTTTCAGGACAAATGGTGTTTTTGAAAGGAAAATGCAGATATTTCCCTCAAGGTATTAGGAAACTATAAACAGTAACTCCTAAAGAGCATGAGTAAGTGTTCGGTCTGATCAATAAGACATGTTGGATTTGAATAATGTAGAAGAAAAAGTCAGAGAAATTTGAGAAAAAACATTGTGGACTGTAAACATTATAGTTCTACCAGAATGAAGAATCATATATTCTTTGTTTAGTGAAGAGAAAGCCTTTTTCAGTACGGTGTAGAAAATGAGGGAGATGCATAATATCCGACAATTTCAAAAATATCCACTAAGCCATGACATGCCCATTGGTTGGTAAAAGTGGTTTGGGGTTTTTTTTCCATCTTTATTTCTATGAATATGCTAATGCCTAAAAGGAGAGCAATAAATCAACATTTACAATTTCATGCAGCCATATGATGGTTTCTTTTCTGTAGTTGTTTCTAAGTATCCTTTTCAGTTTCAAGTCTCTTTTCTATCATCTGATTCATCTATGAATTTTCTCTGACCCAAATAGTGTCAAAGCCTGATGAATGACTTCACAGATAGAAGAAACTGTAAATTCCTTCATCAACAGTAATAATAAAATTACAATATTTGATGTATTATCTAACTTGTGCTAAGCAAACTCAGACCATTTTGTCCTACTGACTGAGAAGAAGCAAAATCCTCTCTTCACGAATATTTAAATGGACATCAGAGAGCAAGCCTGATGTCTACTTAGATATAAAATTATACTGCATCTTACCTTCATCGGGCTTTATTAGATGCTGGTTTTAACATTAACACAGCCAGTACACTCTAAAATGTCTGAGACATAGGACTCTTCTGGGTTTATGCACAAAATCCCCAGCATACTGTGTGAATAAGATTGATAATTTCCGAGCTTCTCATAGGCTGAGATCTCTTAATGTATTAAACAAGAGTTGGAAATGGTAGTATTAGAATATAAGAATTAATCATACACACCAGAAAGAAAAGTCTAGTTATCCTGTCTCAGACATTTATCAGTAGCACACGAGCAAGGGATAAGTTAAGAAAAGGTGAGACAGAGAGAGATGATTGATCCTCCTGTTGTAATACTCACACATATTCCTGGAATTAATGGTGTACAAATTTTCTCATCTGTAAATCACATCCACACTGTCCTGTTTAATGGCCAACAACAGAGATATCCCTATTTTCAAGGTTTTGTGATACAGTGCTCTGCAAATAACTATTTACCGTAAAGTGTGAAGCACGAAAAAGTCTTTTCATTGTATTACTTCTTTTGAAACTGCTATCAGATCATTTCCTAGAACACTCTTCTTTTTTCATCATAAAATATATAATAAGTGCTTATTTTCTTTCATTTTCTTCAAATTCTATATTTATTATTAGATTTTTGTTATGTCATTTAAATGAGCAGTGATGATCCATTTCATTTATCCCCAGAGTTCATGTATCCCATGAGAGCAAAGCACTGAGATTTTGCTTTCAAGAAATAAAGACAGAATGTTCCATCTTGAGTCCACACAAAATTTCATAGTGTGCTTTCACTGTGGGTAGGCTTGGTGAAGGTCACAAAATGAATGCTCTGTTCCATGGTAAAGATATAACACAGTAAAGGAAGTGAAGGAATTACTCTCTCACTAAGAGGCAACATCAGTAATTATGCAAAGCAACTTCAAAAGGACACAGAAATCTGAGCTGAATTTGAACATTTACTTTCTTCCCTTCTGGATGTCTGCTGAGACTTAGTGCAGATGTGAAACTACCTTTGGCCATAAGCAAAAGTCACACATAGAAAGAAGTAAATGTCAGATTTTTATCCTTTCCACAAAATTGTAAAAAGTTTAGCTTTTCCTTTAGCTTAGATGATTTGCACACATACAACTATAACTAGTGAGTTAGTGCTAGTATACAATACCCACAGCCAATAAATCCTCTAGAAGATGTTAGGAAGGAAAATATATTAATTTATATATATAAAAAGAAGGTTTTTATCAATTCCACTGTTTACATTGTAGTGTCATAAGGTAAGTGACACAAGACTGGACACTGTGTACTCAGGATACCAAACTGTGAAAGAAGAATCTATTCTTTGACAGACTGTGGTTATTGAACTGATAGCTCAAGAGTTGCTTCTTGATGTGTTTTCAACTACTGACCCTACTGAGTACTTTTTTCTTTTGCATACCTTGGTCATAGATGAATTTAGATTCTTCTGCTTATCGAAAACTGTGCTTCTATTAAGGTCTTTAAAGAAAGTCAAATTCAATCTCCTCCTTCACCCCCATTAAAAAGGAAGAAAATTAATCTCTTATCAAGTATCACTCATTTTTATATAAATAAATACTACATAGTCTTTCTTATAGTGAATAGGCCCTGATTTGGATATCTATAACTGTAAATTCAATGTGTAGCTATAGTTATATATACATTCTTTATATAAATTAATATTGCATCTCACACAGTGCAACTTGAAGCAGCATTGTCATCAGTCTGAAGTGTGTAAAACCTAAGAAATAAAATACACAAGTGATATTGTCTTTAAGTGATGTTTGCCTCTACTGCAGTGAAAGGAAATCCCGCTGCCTTGTTCAGTATTCTGACACAGACATATCTGTTAGGCTGTAACATATGAAATACTAAATGTTTTTGATGAAGACTTATTAAATAGCTGTTTAATTAGCTTGCTTTGCATTTAAGAGGATTATCATTGGATATTAGGGATAAACTTTCTAACTCCATAAGTAGTTAAGCTAAGATATTCCACCAAGGAGAAGTTCATCTTTCTTTGGAGGTTCGTAAGAAGATATTGCACAATTATCTCTCCATACATTGTCTTACATCAAACACTGGAACCAAACAGGGCTGGGAAGTCTTTAGGATGCATGAAGCATTTTGGAAGAGGATAGATTTCAGTGTCTTATTTATCAAGATTTATGTCTGTCATATGATCCATTCCTGATATACCTTTCTACAACTTTTTCGAAGGCAGAATGACAGGGATGGTTGGAAGGAAACTGTAAAAGCTGATATGGTTAATAGATTTTTACATCAGACATAATTTTCAGAGATAATAGTGAATTTGGTTCAACTTTTGGCAAAAGATGAGAATTTAAGGTCTTGTTTCCTTCTGATGAGATTGACATAGTATATACTATGTATATTCTATACCAAAGTGTTTGAGAAAATTATTTTTATAAAGCACAAAATCCTGCTTTTTGTAATGCATTATCAATTTACTTTTTTTGTGAAGGCATATATATAACACATTCTGCAAGCAGAATTATCTTAGCCCATATAATAAGATACACTTAACACATGATAAAAGCTGTATATACATTTAAGAGAATAATGTAGTGATTCCAGTAAGTTTTAAATGGTATGCAAACATATTAGTTATGCATTAGTCCCACAAACATGCAGTACACAGTAGTTGAATGGTGCACACAGTTTTGGGGGTCACAAATTGAATTTTCAATTATGTTAGAACTTATGCAGTGAAATTAGAACTATTTTGCATATTTTGGCCTTAAATGTTCCTGAGTTGATTGTACAGTTTTAGACTTCTGTAACACATCATCTGTTCATAGAATCATAGTATCATAGGATATCCTGAATTGGAAGAGACTTACCAGGAGCAATCTGTCCACCTCCTGGTCTTGCACAGGACAACCCCAAGAGTCACACCATGTGCCTGAGGGCATTGTCCAAATGCTTCTATCAGGCTTGGTGCTGTGACCACTTCCCTGGGGAACCTGTTCCAGTGCCCAGCCACTCTCTGGGTTAGAAATTTTTTCCTGATATCCAACCTAAACCTCCCCTGACACAACTTCAGGCCATTCCCTTGGTCCTGTCACTGGTCACCACAGAGAAGAGATCAGTGCCTGCCCCTCTGCTGTTCCTTTTGAGAAGGTTGTAGACAACAATGAGGTCTACCTGCAGTCTCCTATTCTCTGGGCTGAACAAGCCAAGTGACCTCTGCTGCTCCTCATATGTCTTCCCATCTAGAGCCTCCACCATCTTTGTAGTCCTCCTTCAAACATTCTCTAATATATTTTATATCCTTATATATATCATAATCACAAGCAGTTATGATTTTCCTGTTCCTGATTTTCACTGTGTGTAACTGATATAACCAAAAATAATTTCATTTATAATATATTTTCCATCTTTTCTCTTTGGCGTTTTTATCTCAATGTTATGTGTTTTCCAGATGTACACTCTAAAACTTTTCTTTTGTCCATAGGGAAAGCCACGAGATATAAATGAGTACAATACTCTCTGAAACACTTTTTCCTTAACATATTTGATGCTCATTCTATATTAATGCATAATTTAAATTTTCAGATAAGGCACAGTGTACTGCATAAACAAGAATAAGAGATGAGACTGAGAAGAAAGTAAAGAAATATAACTTAAAAAATTTACCAAATAATAACTGAGAAAATGAGGTGTGTAAAGCCATAGTGAATGTTGATTATAAGGAGTTGAGTATTTCTACTAGCTTATATGTTTTCTGTTGTATATCCTCCAGAAGAAAGAAGATTATTTCAGCTTCAACCCCCCTCCAGACATCTTTTTAACCTACTTAGCTTTCTTGTAGCTTCTGGAAGAGCTTAGAAAGAATTAGTAGATATGGCTAATTCAGCTGAAATGGGAACCGAAGAGAACTCCACCCCTTTGGAGCGGTGATGAGTCTGGCTTGGCAGGAGATGCTTTCTTGGCAGTAGGATCTTAGAAAAACATATGTTGCATGGGAGGATGGGCTTGCTTTGCCATTTTTTCTGCCTCGGAAATCATCCTATATAGATTTCCAAGGAAAGGAATTAAAAAGGAAAGGTATTCTTTATTTTTGCAACTTTTTAAGCAAAGAATGAAAATGAAAATTGAGATTTGAGAAAATGTAGGGTAACCTGAATATTTAAAATCTTCTAACCTTAAATGGAAGGGAAAAGCTGTTTTCTTCAGACCCAAATTTAAAATACAATCTTGAGAAATATGCTGGCTGGTAACATTCATCTGAGACTGAATAACATGCCAAACTGTGGAGAATTGTGAATGTTTTATAAGGCCTGGAACTGCATTAAGTTCTGATACAGGTTTAACCACTAACATGCTGACCAGTTTGGTGTGGTGGTTGGCTCACAGATCAGGTTTTGTAAACAGCAACACAATGTTTTAATTGAAGGATCTCAAAGCACATTATAAACATCCACTATTTGAGATTAATAACTGGGAGTTCAGAAAGCAATATTCACTCTTCTGAGAAAAAATTTTCTTTTGAATATTAAACTTCCTTCAGCTTCCATATCTGTGCACTTTACCTTCACAACTGGATCAAACATCTCTAAATTCATCTCCATAAACATTTTTGCTTCACAGTTTCATAATTACACAATGCAGAACTTTTATTTTGAGGGTAGGGAAGAGGATGGTCATTGTCTCTATTCCTTTTAAACTTCCTAAGTTGTGTTGGTTTTATTGTACTCATAACACAAAATCAGGATACTGATAAAAGCTTATATGCTAAGATGAAAAATTTCCTAAAGGAAAATAAAATCAAAGAGCAGTCTTCTTGTGTTTCTTATACTTTATATACATAGAGCTGACACAGCTTAATTCATGTACATTTATATATTTGGATGAGTTTTCTTAAGAGACTGTATGAAGCTCAAATTGAACAACAGAATTTTGGTTTTTACAAAGCATCATAATAAAACAAAACAATGCCTTTTAGACAGTCTTGATATTTTTCACATGATATTATAATAACATTCTGATGATACTTTCCACCTTTACCTTGTCTCTTGACATATTCTTCTCTTACCAAATTTTGATCTATTATTTATATTAGTGGTCCCAAGTCTTTGTTTATGCAAGAGAGAAGGATAAGGTTTCAGAGAAGCCTTTGGAGACTAAAATGCTTAAGGGTTTTGACAGTGACAGAGTACCCCAGGGTCCCTGCAGTTTTGCCACAATAAAAAGCCTGCTACTGCAATCAGTGAGTGGGTTCATAGTTATCTATTCATTATGCAGAAAGGAGAGATAGTATATGTTGCTTCTTTGCTTGAGCCTAAGAAACTATTCAAATATGTGGGAGTGATTTTCTTCTTGTTTTACTCTTTTGAGATTTGAAAGGCATAAACTGTTGCTTTTTTTCCCCTTGTTCTCCATTTTCCACTCTTCTCATCTTTCTAGTAAAAGTGCTTTTATAAATGGGGTACTGAATTTTTTTAAAAGAAAAAAAAATTATATTCTTTCAATGTTCCCCTATGAATATGTATTGTGACTGGGATACTAATTACTATGCAGTATTTATTGTGAAAGACCTTAAATAACACTGCAGTTCAGGAATAGCAACAGCAGGTAGGGAAAAGAAAGAGACAGAGATAAACTTTTAAAGCCTCTTGATCCATGAAGAGCTCTCATGAGGTATGATCAGTCCTATGGGAGTGAAGAAAATAGGTTCTGAAATGAGAGAAATATCCTATAACTAGCCACAGCAATGAAATAGGCAAGGATGGGGAGAAGGGAAGGAAAATTCTATTTAGTATTGGAAGTAGGACTCAGTGTAAAGAAATCTGCAAAAGACATGACTTAATTTAGAAAAAAATGGGAAAGAAATAGTAAAATATACATGATGAACAAATCAGTAGAAGAGTCAGCAATCTGCACAAAAAGAAGAAAGAAATAAACAGTATGTAGCAGAGATACAGCTTCCAGATTCAAGACATTTACTAGATTGAAGTCTAGTATCTGTGTACTGTTCATGTTGCAGGCCTGTGTGTTTCCGGGTGCCTACTAGATAAAGGAAAGAAAGAGTGTTGAAAATTTGTTGATTTGTGACTCATAAATGTTCACTTTCATAAGCTGTGAATTCCTAGATCACTAAATTGATCCTTTACCAGAATTTCCTAAATACCAACCAGTAAACATCCAGTTAAAGACTGATGATTTACATTTCAAGTTTTTATCCTGCCTATAGCAATGTTATTTAACACCAGCTCATGTGTCTGCAGATACCTCTTTAGCTCACAGAGGAAGTCCTTTACATCTTAAAAAATGCATCTTGGAATAAAAAACGAGATAGTGTTAAAAAGCCATTCAGTTACCATGATACTCTTTAGGAAGCCATAAAAGTCCTTTAGCTTTAGAAAATTAGGTAGACTTTTCAGAATCCAGTTCTGCACTCATACTTAATAAAGCCAGACATTAATATTATTAAAACAATGAATATCAGCAAGATAAAGTGCAAGTACAACCTGAGAACGTTCCTCCCAAAGTCTGTAAACTGAGTGAACAAAACATACGGAGCAAGAAGATAGTAAAATTGACAATTCTTGACTAGGTACAAACAGCAGACTCAGGAAAAAGTCTCATGGTAGTACCCAAACAAACCTTCTTAATCAAAATATTTCAGTTTATACTTCAGCTTCTAAATATTTTTCTTCTTTCTTTGTTTCCATTCTACTCACTATTCACTCTTCTGTCCATTCTTTATTCTTAAGGTAATTGAAAAATCAGTGGTAATGTGCAACTTGATATAAGTATTAGACAAAGCAATGGTTATAATTTCTGGTGAGACTTTGTACTCTAGGTGACTTAATATTGGCAACTGAAGGAGATGGCAAACAGTTAGACACATTAATTTGTTTCCCTTTTCACTTGATTTAAGTGCTTAGCAAATCAAAATAGATATTAATACATATTTTGAAAGACAGTAATATCTTTACTGTCATTGATATATCAAATATCTATTCATGACAAAGTACTATGAGTTGTGAAGATTACTTAACATCCAGGATTCATGAATATTTTTATTTAAAGTCAGAGATTTCTACCAATTGTATCTGAACAATTATATATTAAATTATGTAAGTAGACATTACAGAGTGTATCTCATTTATTATTCTGATATGACCATCTAGCTTGTTTCTGCAAGTTGCTTGCAATCTTTTGTGATAGTAACATAACACTCAAGCATTACATTTTAGATCCTTAGACAGTCCAGAGCACTTCAGGAGAAGACTGCTGCTAAGTTTCTTTTCCCATAAACACAATGTGCTGACTATCTGTACGTGTGTTATATTGGTATATCATTAATCAGCAAAGGAAAGCTGAAGAAACTCTGTTGTAAACAGCTTTTAGTATGCAAAGACAGCAAGAATCATACAACCTCTGAGAACACTCAACATTCAAATATATGAAAGCCTTCTTACAGTAAATGAAAAAGATTGTAAATTTAAAATATTCTCTATAGAGCTGCCTGTACAATTTTTTGCATTATATTTTGCAAACTAAACAATATTTTCAAAATGTAAGAGTCTAATTGCCCATTCTACATGCCCTAATATTAGTACATTCTTTGCAGGGCATAAGAAGCTAAAAATCTGAATACATCTTCACATCAGCAAAATTTCTCTATGTAGAGATTTCATTTCAATAGCATTCTCCACTGAGTGGTGAATAACTGGATGTGGAAACAGTATAATATTCTTTGTGGCTAGGGAGAAATTAATATACTCTTTCCAAACAGCCTCCAGCCTTTATAGCTGATCTATTTAAAATGCGCTTTGACCTAGAACTGTGGCAGCAAGGATATAAGTCTTCTCTGTATCAAGCTCATTAGAAACAGAGAAAAGAATGATGCTTATCCCACAATTCATATAAAATTATATGTACTGACTAAATTAATTGCCAGTAATTAATCAATTTAATGACAGAATGAAGGGTCAAACTACTCAAGATCAAAACAAGACAGAACATGAGCATTTTATCACTAGTTGACTACTATGTCTTTTGTTGCCCAACACTAGCAGCGTTTTCATTCACTGGCTCCATTTGACTTTCTTGTCCACCTCCTGAATAGAATACTTAATTGAGCTCACACATGAAACTTAAACATGATAAGGCATTCCCATTTACTGATTAAAGTTGCTGTTGAGAAGCACACTCCTGTATTAGGTTTACCTTCATATTTATCCATTCTTTTTCTCCAAGGTAATTACATCTATAATGACTACACACTCCTAGATGTATAAATCTTTAGATCATAAAATGACTAATAAAAAAGTTTATTTCGTATCTGAATTAGAGGAAGTCTTATTGGAAGAACACACCATAGTAGTCTCAGTTCAGACAAAAAGACAATTGTCTCCAAGGTTGTTCAGGAACAAACTGTCATAAAAGAAAGGGAGAGCTTGCTTAGTGTAAATTGTACATCTAAAACTGTACTTGAATCTTCAGTTGACATTTTAGATCTGCAAGTGTTTTCTGGACTTCCAAGAAAAAATCTGTGCTTGCTGTTCCCCATGCCCTTTTAAAAGAAACATATACTCATTTCTAATGTTTTTCTCTTTCTTTTTTTCTTTTTTTTTTTTTTAATCTATTTGGAGGTTCTTGTTACAATTCTCTCTATCTAGCATCTTTTCATCCAAAAATCAGAGATTTTTGTGGCCTTTGATTTGGTTTCTCTAAGACTGTATGTGTTGATAGAAATTTCTGGTGAAACATCACTGTATTTGATGATTCTCTCTTCATAAAAATGTTCATTCAGTAGGATTTTTTTTTCCCAAATGGTTTATGTTTACAAGTTGAATGTGACTGACATAGTTTTAAAATAAAAGGCAAAAGATTTTTCTATGGAATTAAGAAGTCATTCTCTGCTTTAGAATCTGAGTATATCTTACAGGGCGAATAAGAGTGAGCAAATTACTGTCGAATGATTTGGTTTATGATTTGGTCACTTACAGAAAAACGTACCTGGGAATGACACGTGTTTCTGATTGGATTTTGCAAATGAAATGCTGTAAGAGAATGCCCAATATGAGGGACAATATGGATTTTTACCTTTCAAACAATCACAACTGACAGAAGTTATGTATGTATTTTTGGAATCAAGTAGGACATGTGATCTTACAGTTAGAGCAGAAAGCCTGCGTAGTGAGGGCTCCCAGAGAAGTCATATTCAATTGCAGTCTGTAGGAATTTTGCCATAAGTTCAGAGAGACAAGGATTTCATTCTAGAAACAAGTTCTTTGCCTAAAAATGATAGTTCTGCACTCTTTGCATTCCCCCACTGCAGAAAAAGAAATAATAGCAATTTTATTTTGAAATTGCAAGCAAAAAGAACACTCCTGTCATTCCAAAAGATGGTTGGGTTTTTTACTTCATTTGATAACAAACCCAGACCCCAAGTGATTGCATGTTCCCCTAGGAAAACCGGGGCACTGAACTCAAAGATGTTGTTTATATAGTTCTTTCTCTACAGGAAATCCAAATATGACAAGGAATGTGGGACCTTTTCTAGTTCTCACATATGCATAAGTAAGGGAGACACATATCCTCTGTTTGCTTCATCTTCTATAATTTACACTGAAAAATGAATGGTCATAACCTGTCCAGATATATTTAAAAGGTACACTCACATATTGAGCTAAGAATTATAGAATTGATTTTTCTGAAATCCTAGAGAAATTATGAATAAACCCATTAACAATTATCTAAGAATAAAACAATTTTGAAATAAAACTCCATAATTCAGTATTTCTGTAAGTTAAAAACATCTGTTGTAATCACAATTACTGTGAATTTCTGAATTTCAGAATATGCAACACTAAGCAACACTATCAGAATAGGTTTATATTTCAAATTTGGATGTGAACTGCTTACCAGACTAGAGTTATAATGAGATATATTTTGGAAAGGCATATACAGTCCTAGCACTAATAAATTCTATTTTCAGTCTTCCTAAGCCAAAGAACAAAGAAAACAACTGCTATCCTGCAGTGATGGAAATAAGTGGCTTTCTGCTCTGTATGAGGCCATTTTCCACAGTCAGGATGTTTTTTAGCTTATGATACAGAAAATATTTAGTGCTTATATGCACATATATAAGCCTGCCATGAAAAATGACAGGTAAAAAAATCCAGACTAGTTACCCATACAGTCTCAACAGTAAAGAACTGCAATCACTTCTCCCTAATAATTTTAATACAGAAATTTGCCGAACAGGAGGCAAAGTGACAACTCTGGAAAAAGATGAAACAAAGACACCAAGTGATGAAGATAAATAATTGACAGCAAGAACAGTAAACAAGCAAGCAAATTCTACACATTTTTATTGCTCAGTAAGAAGTACTAGTACCCTCAAGAATAACAAATATATAGAAGACAGGCACTATATCATAATAAGAAAGTATGGGATTCACTTATATGGGTTAAATGGAGTTATTACCAACCGCAAGCCAGGTTACTACACCTACTCACAAAAAAGCACTGCTAAGCAAGAAAGGAGTCTTGAAGGTTTTGTGGAGGGTAGATTTGTGACTTGAATAAGGCTGTTGCTGTCTGAAAACCTACTAGAAACAGAAGTGTAATACAGTAGTCTGCCTCACAAGGAGAAAGACCTGGCCTTTTGGTGAAATGAGGAAAGGGGGCCTTCCAAAAGGAAAGCTTTGTACATGGAGTATGAAAAAGCAGTTTTGTTAAGTTTCAGGCTTTCTATGCTGTAAATCTTTACAGGTTTTCTATCTCTCCAGGAGTCTGAAGTGATCTATTTATATCTAAGGGAGAGAAAAGCTCTTTGAAGTTAAAGAGGATTGGCATCTTAGTCTCAAAAAAAAGTCTCTGAGGGGGAAATGATGCTCAGTAGGTGAAATAGTTAAAAGCTCTTGCTTTTTAGCATTATAGTTTTAGTTAAAACTTTAATACAAAGAGTTCGAATTTTTTCATAGTCTTTACTACCTAGGCAACTGGACAAAGAAGGAAGTTCTGAGACTTCCCTTCAATTACTGTTAATTGGGGCAGATTGAATCACACACCCTGGGGTAGCAAGTCCTGGAAGGCATTCTTTTAAGTCTCCTATGGAAATTTAGTTGATTTAGGAGCAGCAGAACCAAGTAGGTTATTCTTTTTTAGGAAATTCTTTAGAAATACATATTTTTAGATAGAACTCAGTTGACAGAAGAAAATATGTATTTTGACTAATGATCACTTCCAAACTGCACATTGCCACCAGATCTTATGGTAGTTGCTCACTTCTTTGAGCTACTTCATAGCATTGTGCTAACTCAAAGATGAACAATCCCTATGGAAACCAGAAGATTCATAACCCTCAAATCTGTTGTCAAAACAAAAATACCCTTTTTGTTTTCTCATTTGTCCTACAACCATACAGTATAGTGACTACAGGAAGCAAATGTGTTTCTTCTGACCTAGTAAGTGTTCTAAAGCAGAAGTGGACCCTTAAATTCACTGCAGTGCAATAACACTAACCGCTGATAAATTATACAACACCAGCAGGAAAATAGTAAGTGGTCTGAAGGGTCAATGAGCCATGAATATTGTCTGACAGGGATGAATTCCAAAAACATCAAGCCGCTTTGCAGACCGTTTGTTACTCATCAAGTCTATCCTTTAGATTTTTTTAGCTAGGTTCCAATGCAAATATAGAGAGCCCTCATCAATATATCACTTTATGAAAAATATAATCCTGTGATTATCTTTCCAAAGTCACATACATTTGGAGTTCTTCAGAGTTTAAGAAGCTGTCTCTGAGAGTATCTGAGAGTAAACCCCTAATACCTAAACCACTATGCTAATAATGGAAGGGGATCCTTCCTCAGTCAACAAGAGAATGTTTCAGCTACTTGTGGATTAATTAGCATCTTAAACAGTGAAAATGAAAGATTTGTCACAGCTCAAAGTCTATTTTTATTAGTTATACCTAGAAAGCATGTTCATTTTATAAGCTATTTTTTCTTGTTTCATTGTCATCCTCTTCTAAAATGGGATTGCTAATCAGAGGTACCAGGACCCTTACTTTTTAAGACAAATTTTGGCAATGGTAGATTTTTAAGGGTTGAATTTAGAACAAATAATAGGGAGATCATTTATATTCTTTCTACTTTGTAATTTCTCTTGCAACACCCACCTTACATACAGAACAGTGCCTAAGTTTCAGTCACACATCTTCTTGTTCTACCAATTAAGCCTTTGAAGCTAGTTTATGTCATTAAATTGGATCAGAATTATGCCCACTTAATTAGGTATATGCTGATCTGTACTGTCTGCATGGCTAACACAGCAGCTGAGATGTTAGGAAGCTGTTCACATTCCTCTTTTGATTACTAATTGCTGCAGTTTAACTGATAGAGTAACACTCGGCCTGGTGACAGAATAAAGGAGGAAAGTAAGTTTGAAATAAACTCCAGCCTCAGTCAAAGCTTGTACTTGCCTTTGAACAGACTGTCATAGCTTGAGACTTCCTGGGTTAAAATTCAAGCTGCAAGTTGTACTACCATTCATTTGAAACTACAAGAAGACAAAAGACATAATTCTTTAGTTTCTACTGTCTAGCTAAAGCCTCCTTGTTTTCTCTAAGGTCCAGGGTAATAAGCCATCTGAAAAACTTGTTTGTTTCCAGAACTCAGTGAAATGAATTAAATATTGGTTGCTAGGCCATATATGTTTTGGGATCAAAACAGAAATCCGGATACTTAATTTTTGGAGGTTTTTAATATAATAAGGTGGTGGAAGACAGAGAGATTAAGCATCCTGAAAATGTTTTTTTTAAAAATCTTCCTGTCTGGCTTACAGAGGACTAGCTCAATCTAAAGGTCCTAGAATAACAGATGTGTTTCTAATTACATTCTTAAAATGAAATGCTGCTACTGAGAGTCTGCAGCACAGGAAATATCCATCAGCAAAGGGCAACAGCTGCAAAACAATAAAATGAGCTTTAAACATTTATCCAGTGATTGGTAGGTTTTTTTCCCCCTTAAACCTTATAAAGTTCATATTTATTCACATAAAATGTAAAAGAGGCATTTATCTGGTTTAAAATAAACTAAACCATTTTGACTATTCATATAGTAAGTGGCCTGAAATGAAAGACTGTGAGAACCTGCAGTACAAGCTGTTATGATTTAAATGAGCAGTGTACTTCCAGGTCATAAACATCTCAGTCACCTAAATACTACTGAAGACAGTGGTATGCTGATATTAATTATCTAAGCAGAATAAATACTTCTACTTAGTGTTTAGAGTCTAACTTTTTTAATACATCCATAGTGCTTACTGATTTTGAAAAAAGTGGCAAAAATATTAGTAGGAAGGACATTGAGGTGCTATGGCATGTCCAGAGAAGGGCAATGAGGCTGGAGAAGGGTCTGGAGCACAAGTTCTATGAGGAGCAGCTGAGGGAATTGGGGTTGTTTAGCTTGGAGAAGAGGTTGCTCAGGGAAGACCATATGGCTCTCTACAACAACTTGAAAGGAGGTTGTAGCCAGGTGGGAGTCGTTGTCTTCTTCCAGGCAATCAGCAACAGGACAAGTGGACACAGTCTTAAGCTGTACCAGGGGAGATTTAGGCTGGACATTAGGAAGAAGCCCTTCACAGAAAAGGTAATTGGGCATTGGAATGGGCTGCCCAGAGAGATGGTGGAGTCACCATCCCTGAAGGTGCTCAAGAAGAGAGTGGATGTGGCACTTAGTGCCATGGTCTAGTTGACAAGGTGGTGTTTGATCATAGGTTGGACTTGATATCAGAGGTCTTTTCCAACTTTGATCTTCCTGTAATGTTTTGCAGGCATGACTTATATGTCTTAAATTAAAACAGAAAAAATGTTCTTTTCTGTCTAGGAGTCTGGTAATTTGGTTAGGGTAAAGTCTCTTTAGTCAATGCCCATAAATATTTATGTTTCATTGCACTCACCAGAAGATCTGGTTTCATTGGTGTTTTTTGATTTTTTGTTGGTTTGGGGTTTTTTATGTCACCAACTGTCATTTGTTCTCAAGACCTCTTTTTTCACCCTTTTTTTCATCCTCAGAGAGAAGTGCTAGTGTAAACAAATCTTCAGTGAGTATCACTGGTATATGTGTGGTCTTGTGAAACTTTTACTCAGACCATCTCTGATCAGTTAAAATACCATCATCCATCTGAATGGATGTTGTGTAATTATAATTCCTCATGTAGCAAATGAATAATTTTGGTGACAAGGGACAAAAATATTGGGTGCAACTGCCCTCATTTTAAGCTGGTTTTAAAGGGTAAATAGAAATATTTTGGCAAATGAACAAATTTCTTCAGAAGATCTGAACTAAGATGTTTTTGACATTGTTGCTTTTGTGTTTACTCAAAAAGGGAGTTTTACTAAAAAGTGTGCATTTATGCAGTGTAGAACAAAAGCATTTCCCATTATACTGCAAATCCCAATAAAATAATCATGACTTTGTGTAACAATGAGAAAGTGCTGATAAACAAAAAGATAAAGTAATAAACAAAAGAAAGAGGCTTGCCCCTTTCCATTGTCTTATCCACAGGAAATCTGAAAAGGGGGAGAATACTCAGCATGAGTATTAAGTGTGTGATAATAATATAAGCAAGTTCTCCAGAGTAATGATGATCTCACACATATTTTATAAAGCATATTTCATCCCTGTACCTCCTATATTGCTTATTTTTATGAGGAAAAGGACAACTACGTAATCTACAAATGACATATAGTGAAAGGATACAAAACAGTAGTAGTAAAAAATAGTATCTATAGATCTTATTGTCCATGTGCATACTTTTTTCTTTAAAAGAGAAATTAGAAGTTGAAAAAAGAAACATACATTAGATTTGTGAAAAGTACTGGTCCTATATTTACCCAAAGTGTCCTGAAATGCATCTACATTTTTTTTTTTTACTTTATTCCATGTTTTAATGACAAGTGCTTCCTCCACTCGTTTTTTTACAGTGCCAGTATATAGTCTTAGGTTTTATATAAAAGATATAAAAGAACTGACACATCATATTTTCCTTAAATTCAATGGCTCAGAAAATATTTCAATCCATGGATGTCTGGGCCATTGAAATTATGAAGAAAATAAAAAGTGGTCACTAGTTGCAGGCAAAGGCAAGAAAATCCTCTTTTTTCCATGGAAGAGAGTCGGCTTCCCATCTTACACTTTAGAATAATTACCTATTCAACCTCCATTTTATCTCATTTAATTGTTTCTGGAATCCACAGATTTTTCTGGAGGTTACGCACTGTAATACTTTGCCTCTCCATTCCACTTGCTGATGTTGATGCTTGTAGTAGTCATGAGATGATACCTCTAGGAAGAGAAAAAAATTCAGACATACTTAAATTCATCTAATGTATATTCCTAAGTGTGAGATAGTATCAAAATGTTAGATCAGTTCATTTATTTAAGTACTTTGACTATTGATATTTGGATTGCACATATGTTGTAGGAATAAAAAAAAATAAATCTGCTGTCATTCAAAGTTTAGATGAATACGGACTAGCATCACTATACAATGATTTATATGGAAAAACACTAGACAAATATTTACCTTGTATAAATTTAAAATAAACTAAACCACATTATGGTAAATAACCAAGACAGTACACAAGGGTTCATATTAGAGTTATATTCAATGTTATGTCTCAATGCGAATTTCTTCTACGGGGCTTTTATGTCAGACATTATTTTATTTCTCATTTTGAGAGAAACACAGATTGCATTTTGAATTGGTTTTGGGTAACAACAATTGTTTTTGGGTGCTTTGTTACTGCTTGTGCTGTTGAATAGCCTGGATTTAGCTTGTTGTTTGTGTATGTGTCTCACTTCATTAAGCCCTCAAGGGCTTTCTGCACATTTGTTTTTAAATATCCAGTGTTTATAAAATATATGAAATGTAATACAAAAGAAATATTAATGGGAAGATAAGATTCACAACTAAATTCAAGAGATGAAATATCACATCAGGGATTTGGAGGAGCAGTCTAACCTATAGTAATTATATGAAGTGAACCTCAAAGAATTTACAAGTTTTAAGAGATCAGAAAAAGAATTTAAAAGTTCAGCACTTATAAATATCTCAACTCCTGTTTATGCATTTAGTCAGTTTTCTATTACAGCCAAAGGAAAAGGTAACGGGTGAAAAGATATTAGTTCTTTTAATAACATCCCTCTTATTTCAGAAACAGTTTTATGTTTTATGCCCATTTCTCTTAAAATCTTAAGAGGGCTTCTCTGGTCTAGGCGTTTATTTACTTGTTTATTCCCAGAGGAATGTACGAGAGAGGTAGTGAAAAATGGGTGCTATGAAATAGCTGTTTATTTCTTTGTATTTACTTAGGACACAATAAGTTACATGAGGTAATGAAGAAAAGAAAGAAAACCTTAGTGAAGCATAAGCAAGACAGGGATGCGTGTGACAGATAAGAAATGGCAAGATTATAGGTAACAAACAAACCTAGAGAGAAGGTAAAATTACAGAGAATTCTCTGAAAAGCTGAAAAGTCCTTGAACTGCTCGTTGTTGCCTATTATTCTCTTGCCTTTCAGACCGAGGATCTAAGTGTATTTTTGAAGCTCTTCTTTTTTTTAATTTTGTTCCTTTTGTTTTCTTCCACATCATTTATGTTGAGCATCATGTGCAAGATAAAATAAACCCTTCAATCTGTGTTTCTTGGGAAAGTGCAATTCCCCTGAATTTTTAATTTAAACCACAGTGTTTCTCACAAATGAGGTCAATAGTTTTGTGATTGTGACTTAATTGATTTCTTTGCAAAGACTATTATTTTTCCCAGGTATTAGGATCACCCTGTACATTTTACCCCTGGGGCATTAGCAGAGTTTTAAAATATTTTGCCCCATAAATCAGAAACTACATTTGAATTTCTACATATACTGAATACGCACATTATCATATTGTTATGTTTTTCATATAACTCTTCTTTATAAAGTGCACAGTTGGTGGAAACAAGCTGTCTTTTCTACATAATCGCTTTCTCTATCCTTTTCTTCCCACTACTCTATTTTATCTTTTTTTCGGGCTCAAGTTTTATAGTTGCTGTACTAAAACACCATTCTCAATTTTTACAACTCTTAAAAATTTTAAGCAAATAATATTAATTTTATTTCCTCTGCTCTTCATTTCTACAAAGGGCAAAATTCAAGTAATATTTTCCACTTCCATTCAAAATGTTAAACTAGCTCTTACTCAGATTGAGTGTGAGCAGAGATATATAGCTGTTATGTGTTAGAGATTTATGCTTTTGCACTTTTGTAAGCGTTCAAATATTTTTGTATAGAAGATGTAACAATCTAAATAAATGAACACAAATGAGATTCTGCTAAATATGATGGTTGTACCTTGTCTCTGAATTACAAAACTCTGTTCGTTGGTGAAGGAAGACCCATTTTCTCCTTCAGATTCAAACTTTAGCTGATAAGATTGATTGCTTTTATGTAACTATTTGTTTAGACTTTTTTCTTGTGTATGAAAAAATAAAATTTTTTCTCTGAATAGAGAAAGAAAACTCCATAAAATTCCTTAATGAATGTTGTGTCCTTCGTGTACTGTTGTAAATAAGTGGTCTGGTAAGTGACTGAAATATTACGCTGATAGCATTCAGACTTTAATTTTAGTTACTTGGCTTTATGAAACTAGTGCAAACAAACTACTCTATATAAAAACATGATGTATTTTATTTAAGTGAATTTTAGGGGTTTATGGGCTCATGATGGATATTGCTGCATTGACTGGTTCTGAAGCCCCAGTAGCACCTTGGTAAAAAATGAACTACATTCTCTGTGCCCATGATGGGAGCATACTCAAAGCTAGAAGCTCTTTCCTCCTCTCAGTAAAGCCAGACTAATATTAAAGAAGCTTTAAGTGTTTAATAGGGAAGGAAAGCAGTTATATTTACATGTTATATTATTAGTGTGTTTTATTAAGATGAAAATGATCTCAAACACTCTTTGCTGTTAGGCCTTATGTTAGTCTGTCCTGTAACATAACAACTATCGTGGCTGGAAGGTCCCAGTGGGACAGAGAATTACATTAAATGAATGAGAACAGAAGTTAAAATAAGGGGCTTTTCTAAATATTAATTCAGAGCAGAGGAAGGTCATTATATTGTCACTTCTAGTTTCATTATTGGATTATACTTTCAGAAATGAAATTGATTTTTGTTTTTTCAGCTGTTAAGATTGAGGATAGTTCATGGTTTTGAAATTTTAAAACAAATTTTTATTTCTATCCTGTATGCATTCTTTCCAGTACATTTCCTGTGACAATTATATTTAGTAGTATGATTTTATTTATAATTTTTTTTCTGGATCTGATGTAATTCAAGAATGGTACTCTTATACGATTACTGTGTATAATAAAGACATAGATGGACAAATAGTGTTGTTACTAGTTCTGCAAAGAGACCTGTATAAATAGAAAATAGAAAAACAGCTCTTTAAAAGTGGAAATTTATATATCATTCATGTCGCCTTATTATCTGAGTTAAATTCCAATGGATCTTGATTTTCTGAATGTATTCCACAGTTAGTGCTGCCCATTCAGAAGCCATGCTATACCATGAGACAGTGGCAAGTACAATGAAAGCAGCCAAAACCTCTTGTCTCTACAAGTTATCTATCCTTTACATGTGTCTTTTTGAGACAAATATAGAAGCCCTTGAAGTTCTGCCTCTGTTCATATGTAAGATATTTTCATGTATTCTAAGCGAGCTCCGAAGCAGGACAATTTCCTTGAAAAACATCCATTGGTTCTAGTCATCAGAGGAAGAACAACTTACATTTAAAATCAACACTTTCTTCGGAAAACTTGATAAATATATTTGAAACAGACCAGAAGAAATTAATAAACCCCTCTGGTTCTCAGGAAAAGTAATTAGTTTAATAGTAAGGTTTTATGTCCAGGTGGGTAGTCAGCTTTCAAACCCTTCTGCCATAAATTATGAATTACCCAAATACTTTATCATAATGCCTCAAGAAAATGATTGCAACAGTGAATATGTTTTTATAAAGATTGAAAAAATGCCTTTTGTTAGCTCAATAGCTCCATTAAACTGGTAATTGTGAAACTAGAGTTATTTTCTTACTCATTTACTAACAAATGTATCAATTTAAGAGTTATGATGCTTCTCAATAAGTCAAAAGCACTTCAATTCATTTACATACTTTTCAAATCTTGACTCTGTTATACTCATAATAAGTCTGTTATAAAACCTGCTCTGAGTCCCAAATGATATTAAGGAGTTTGTCACAAGAGAGACATATGCAACAAGAGGTATACATGATAGCATTTCTAATGAACTTTTGGCAAGGTGCATGTAGATATCATTAGGACATTACTGAAAAAAAAAATGTTGAGCAGCATTTATGATTGTTCAGTAATTTAAAGACAGAGGTTTTGGGATTTTTTTCTTCATCTTTGCCTTTGGAATATGCGGATCTTTGGTGCATTTTAGCATAATTTATTTAAGGAAATGAGGTTTTATGACAAAGGGAAAGAGAGTAATATCATGGTCTTCTCTTCTTCCCCTACACCATCAAAAAATTGCACCCTCAAAAAATTCTTGAATCTGTTGGTATTGATCCTTTTTTTCAAAGAGAGAGGAATAAAAAAATTACATTTCTTCAAGTTTGATGAAGTTCATATCTGGTTAGACGATAGATACAATGTCCAGTTCATAAGTTCATACATAACTCTCAAATTAGCTAAAGCCCATATTTATACTTGCTTATCGGGATCAATATGTATGATATGAGGAGAGACAAAAACCTTTGAAGTGTACATAGGCATGGACTGGGTGGAAAATGCTTGGAAAAACATAGGACACAAACATACAGGAAAACCCAGTTTTTCTCATTCTGCTAATGCAGAACAAAGAAGAATATGAATAACCTTCCAAACTCTGTATTCAGAAATACCAGAGTTGAGACATGTATGCATGATGCTGCTTCTAGAATAAGGTATTATGGGCGAAATTTATCTAATTTTGAGTCTAAGGTTCTTACAACTAATTATTACTATGCATAAAATATAATAATACCAATATACAGATCAAAGTTGAGTATTTTTCTTATTGTGAAACAATTTTTGTAGCGCATCCTATATTTATAAGGCTATCACTGAATGGAAAAAACCTCATCTCGTGACATTTCCTCTATTTTCTGACTTAAATCTGTCTTGTGCATTCAGAAAGATTTTGAAAAGCCCCTTATTCCAAAAGAGTACTTGTGATAGCAAGAAGAGTAGGTGTATCCAATATCTAATTGGAAATTCTAAACTTTGTGGATTTTACCTTTGGGATGAAAGTGTGTTCTCATTCTACGGTTTGCTTTTTTTTAATTATGTACCAACTTTACTACATAAATGCATTCCTTCATCTTTAATGTTATAATAAATCAAGGAAGACTGGTTGTGTTGGTTATAAGTACAAAGTGAATTTGACATCACGGTAAAGCAGCTTATAAATTAGTCTACTTTAATCTGTGCTAATTTTCACTTTTCTGTTTTTTCTATGTAAGGTAAGTGAATCTCAGGCAGTGAATATAGTAGAGTGTTTGCCTCCCATTTACATTTATCTTGGTAGAGTTAAAATAAAATTGGAGAAAGGGATTGTAACAGACACAATACCAATGGAGCTGGAGGAAGAGAAGAATTTAATATGGTGAGAAACAAGAACCTCCTCTACTCTGTTCTCTATCATTTATACTGTAGAAATCTTTTCTTCTTCAATATTACTACCAGATCTCTTTTCTATTTGAGCAAGTAAGAATATCTTGTGTTTACATGGAATGACTCTAAACAGGATCAAGCATTTTGACAAAGAGCACATTCCAGGCATTATCTGGAAAAAAATAGATTAAGCACCTTTAAATGTGGTGAAAATCTTTGTTACTTGTGTAGAATTTTCCTGCTATTGGCGGAAGTCACATTTTGGCCTTTGTTTCCACTATAAATCATGTTCTAGACTATCTTCCCTTCAGACAGTACCAGAGTCTTTTGCTCTAACACAGGAGTAGGGCTCATGGCTGGCTACCCTTATATCTATGCCACCATCCTCTGGTTCTCTGAGAATCAGTATCAGCTTTGGCATTAAGTTTTTAGCTCAGACAAGACAAAGATAAATATTTCTTTAGACAGATACTACAGATACCAAGAAGTCTGATTTACTATGGGACATGAGAATTTAGCCAAAGGTTGTTTAAAAGTAGAAGTGTGAGGAAAGAGGATTGTTTTCCTGTCATCAGTGACAAAGGAAAAGGGAGGAACAAAAGACTAGCAGAAATGAAGCCTAAAACTCCAAAAATTACAGTCTAAACTCAAACACTTTATATTTCCATTTGATCTTATATTCTAAAAAAACCAAAAAGTTGTATAAACCCCCTATATTTTTCTTCCATATTTTAGTTTTATTGTTCTTATTCTTCTAAATTCACTCTTAGAGAAAGGAAAACCTTTTGGAAATGTAGAACTATGCTGTAACAGGAAATCCTTTTTTATTTTTCTCCTGTTATCAATCCAGCTGTTCTAATGAGGGTGGAAATATGCTTATTAGGTCTATTGGATTAATCCATGGCTTAATCCATACATTAATTTTTTGATGAATGTGTACTCATGGATTTAAAAAATCTTTTGAAGAAATTTGTCTTTACAAATATAATTATTTACAAAATTATCATAATTTACCTTTATTCATTTTGGTTTTTATAGTGTTTTTTTTTTTTTGGTAATGTAGAAAAAGAGAGTGAGAAAAAATTTATGAAACTTAGTCAAGTATATCTTGGTTTCTTCCTGCTTAGGCAAGCACAAGAGACCCTTTAAAAACTGTATAAAGACCTACTGACTCCTGAAAATAAACAGCACTAGGAATTTAGTCATAAGTAAAGTTTTAAAAACATTAAGTTTTGACTCCATTCCTCTTGTACTGTAAAAGGGTGAATTCTCTCACTGTGTAGACTTACTATCACTTTCTGGAGTATACCACATATTTATGTCAAAATGACCATTAAATCACATAATCTTGATGGATTTTGTAAAGCCCTAACAAGTTACCTCTACATTACTGTGTTCAACTTTGAAGAACGTGTATCATCAACTTGAAATTTCAAGAACAGCTAATTTACCTTAGTAGTTAGTTTTGGTGTAATTTCATTTCTATTTATTTATACAGTATGAGGTCACGACAGGACTACCTTCATCTTTACAGAATTTAAAGATTTTTATTACCTTGGGATTTTGACAATACAGTGACAAATATTTGGGTTTTCCTGCTTATTTTATTACAGTGTTCAGGTTGAATTAGAAATAAAAATCATCTGTAATATTTCCAGAGTTTGTCAGCCAGGGAAAAAGTGAAAGTGCATTTATGTGTAAAATATACAAATATGTTTATACAACTCCTGAAAGACTTAGAACTTATTAGAGAATGTAAGGCTTCCATTTTGCCTTAACTAAGTTTCTAAGCTAAGCTTAATTTTAAAAATTTCTTAGTTATCTATAAATGTCTTAGTATAGTTATCTATAAAATGTCTTAGTTATCTATCATTATCTAAATTATTGGGATTAAACTGTTTTATAGTATTTTTATACTATATCTTTAATATTATAAGACAGTAATGAAAACTTGGAAAGCTAAGAGCAATTTGTTCTGAGCTCTAGATAACCAGCAAGAAATCTCTTTAAAAACAAAATCTCAGTAAGATATCATATATTTAAAGACTTAATATTTAAAAAGAAAATGAGCTGAATTACAGCTCATTCCAAATGTGATGGTGTCACTTTTGGAAAATGCAGTTCTTTAGACTTTTTGGAAGCAAATTTTAAGTTTATGTTAAGTTCTAAAGAAGTTTTAAACTAGTATTTCAGAAAACACTTTCTTTTTTGCTTGATTTTGGTATTTAATGCACTCACAACTTTAAAGATGTTTCATAATTTCTGACTACTCTTGTCCTCACCTTTGCAAAATTTCTTGTAGTTGGTATTTCTACAAGCAAAATACTTGAGAAAAAATTCATACACAGGAGTATTAAGCAAAACACAATTTTTTTATTAAGAAACAATATCACAATATGGGAACTTCATGAGATTGTTGACAAGAAATATTTGTCAAGTATTACAAAGAATCTGGAGTATTTTTCTTTATTTTAATGATTTAAAAAGCTACTGAAATGCTACTGTGGCTCAAAGGAACAATCATGTTAAATACAACGTTGTTTGCCCATGGAAATTCAAGCTTCATCTTGATGGCATAAGAATACGTAGAATGATGGTTTGTTGAATGAAGTATTTCACTTGTCATTTGTATTTTCTCATTTCTAGAAAAGCTGACCACATTCCAAAAATCCTAATGTTAACTGGCAAATCTTGAGAGACACTGAGACAGTATAAAATAAAGAGACATGTCTCTAATTGAGTTTAAGAGAAAGAGTGAATTGCTAAAAGGTATCCAAATGTTGTCGAACACTGAAATTTTACATTATTGCTGTCTTGCTGTAGATTCTTTTGTTTATTTGTTTGAATTAGACATTTTCATCAGAAGTCCTGTTTAATCACATATTTTGTACTCCATCATTAATGGAGTACAGTATTTATTATCTTTGTAGTGAAATTGTCAACCTGTTATAGTCCAAGCTAAAAAATTATAATACCCAGGAATTACTGACTTCTGTTAAAAAAAAAAAATCTTTTCCAAAACTAAAATTAGTTTTAATTCTGTAAAATAAGTGAGATTTTAGTACAAGTGTTATTTTTACCAAAACTCACATTCTCTATCCTTCTGTATTTCTCTGATAGCCCTCTCTTAGAACAAACTGAAAGCTGATATATGTGGAACATACTTTCTTTGTCAGTAGCTTCTGTTTATGCGTGGGAAGGAAATTAAAACAACGAGTAAACTTACTAATAATCATCTTGATTCTTAAAACAATGTTAAATCCTGTCATAAAGCTTTAGGGTACTTTGTTGGTTCCAATGCTTTAAAGTCACATAGTGGGCACAAGAAAAAGAAAATGTGCATGAAAGTTTTAGCTTGCACTTTTGATCGCGGCATTTTGAAAAACTGACAGATTCCATTTCAAATGACTCTAAATCCTTGTCTATGAATAAATTAGCTTAATATATATATTTGGACAAATTACTGGAGAAATTAACATGGACATTACATTTAAGATTATAAAGCAGAAAATATATGATAAATAATAACTACTGTACTTTTTTCTCTTTAGTGATTTAATTATTGCAATTCTGCTTAATGCTCAATTTAAGTGTTAAAACTTTAAATTAAAATGTAAAATTACATTCAATAAAACAAAATTCAGCAGACTGGATGGAGTCTGTTCTCTCAGTAGAGATTATCTTTCACTCTACACAGATTGGCAGAAAATTAAGGGATTGGGGCTTAAATTTAGTTGTTCTTATTTAGTTTAAAACTTAAAGTGAAAAAACACGCGTCTTTTTTCTTCAAATACTTTTTGTGTGTGCAATAGAATTCTAATAAATTCTGATTACATAGTTGTGACCAGTAGTGTTACCAGTGAAGAATATGCTTCCAACAATGCCGGAGATGATATCACATTCTTCCTCTCACAGTTATTACTCACTGCCCCTGAAAAACAGTCAAGAAATTGAGAAGTGATTCCTTAAGCCACTCATCTGAAAAACTTGCAGATTCTATCACCCAAAAGTCTGTTTTTCTTAGAAGGACATATATTTTCTCCTAAAAAATATCTTTCTTAACTGGGAAATGCAGCAAAATCACTATCATTAAGTAGTTTTCTCTAGAAACCTGATGAAAGGAGGTTTGGAATTTCCCTACATTGTTTGTTGATGCACTTGATATTCCAAATGGTGGTCTTAATTGAACTAGATTTATTTGTATCCTTGTTAAAGAGGTAGAAAAATGCCCCAAAAAAGAAAGAAAAAAAAAGGGAGATCAAAAGGATAATTATTGTAAATTCAGGAAAGAAAAGCAATTATCTATGGATTTCTGTCAGTAATATGACAAGTTCACTTCCACTTTAGAAATTTTTTCTCAGATTTGTTTTTATTTTTCTTTCTCAGTACAAAATATAGTCCATTTTCACAGTAGGTTTTTTTTCTTGTTCACTTTTTTTCCTCCCTGTGAGGTTAATCAGATTACTTATATTAGCTGTATAAGCATCCCATTCTATTCGACTGTGTTCAGGCTGCTGCAAATATCTAACCTGGATTTTTCAAAAGTACTCAGAGTTAACCTCATTCCTCCTCTGAAACTAGATAAATTGCAATAGTGTGCCTAATGGAGCAGATTTGGGACAAAGTGCACAGTTTCTGAATAAAATATTGTTGATATTGAGCATGTTTAGAAGTCAAATGTCACATTTCTCTGCTGATATAGCATTTCATTTACGTAGCTGTTTCCATGCCAGTAACACAATGTTGATTCTCATTCTATTTACTAAATTCTCTTCATCTCAAGGTCTTGCTGCTGTTTTTTCCTACTTTTCTCTTTGTCTGTTCTGGTACTTCCAGGAGCTTTCCAGAAGAGAACAACACGCTGTGACTGCAGCACAGCAGTAAGCCTCAGAGAAATTGTCTGTCTTCAGCAATTTTCACTCTGCCCAACACGTAACTTGTATGTTTGCCTAAATACACAATAAAGTGAATCTTACCAAACCAAGTCAATTTTACTTGGAACAGCAGTATCTTGAAGGAGAAAGAGGAAGAGAAATGCCCAGGTAATTAGCTGAAACAGCTTTGGGCAGAGGAAGTGAGTGCTCTCACTGGGTTGGTGTGTTTGCAAGTTCTCATGTGGGGGCTACAAAAGTACCCAACCTCTCACTTCTCTTCCTTTCAACCTTTAAGCATTACTACTAGTAAATTAATCTTAAAAACAGACTATAAAAATGGCATTAGAGAAAAATGTCCCAGTAAATGAGGCTCATTCTTTTTATCACTTGAGTTCCAAAATCATCCAAAGTGTCTAAAATCACAGCTCCTAGGTATCAACTTAATTACCACTTAGCAATGGAAAACTTCTGCAAACTCCTGGATGGTAGACATAAGTTATCACATTTACTGTGACAAAAAAATTGTATGACTTGCAGCAGGAAATTTTCTAAATTTGCCTATTCATAGAAAGCTCTTTAAAATGTATACATTTTATTTTACAGTCCCTATGGTGTTTTTTTTCTATAAAAACCCAGAAATACGGGGTCATATTAAGTCCCTATTTTGCTCTCAGCTTTTTTAAATTATGAATAAATTAATCTAAAGCTAAATTTATGCAAAGGAATTATAGTTAATTTTTTATGAAATTTTAAGAAAAAATAATCACCCCAGAAGGAAATTGTTTTATGTAATGCTGAATATACAATGTGTACAAATGGAAAAGATTCAAGAAATTGAAAATATTACATGATATTGAATGTTGCCATATTGCATTAAGGTTACACGAGAATTTAATTGAAGTTTTTGAATTATCAATATTTAAACAAAATTGCCTTGGAAGTTTCCAAAGCTATCAATACCTTTTTCTTTTCTTTCTTTTTTTTTTTTTTTCTTACCCAAAGATGGGAAGAGGGATTGCTTTCTAAGATGCAGTTAACAAATTTTCTGTACTGGAGAGTTATGATTGCAATCAGTTTGCTAGTGAGAATTTTGTGAGTCTAATTACAGACCAAAATTGAGAAAAAAATTCTATTTGTTCAATTTACATTTTTGTAATATATAGGCATTTCTAATACCTGTAGAGTCTGATCACTTTTATCTTAATAGCAGAATGCTGTAGGTATGATTTATGATAATTTATTCACATTCAGCAATTTCTTAGGAAATTTCTTTAGTGTATAAATCTGTAGGCTTGAAAGCCAATCAATGATTTTTCTAATATTCAGCATTGAAAATTCTTGTGAAAACACAAAAAAAGGTTGCTTTTTTTCTTATGTAAGCGGTCACTCCAGTGGTTGGATATGTCAGCTGGTGATATCCAATGCAGGACAGAACCTAGTTTACTCTTCCAAGGAGCTTACATCTCCTGTTCTGTCATTAGAGAAGTTCAGAGTAATTTGGAACCTAATATTTTTGAGCTTGTTTCAGGTCAGTTGTTGCCATGGATGTAGCAATTAGGTTGCATTACTTGTGGGGGTTCGTGATCTTTCTCCCTATCACAGAAGAGACTCAAAAATGGAGAGCAGCAGTTAGACAAAAGCAACTGTAACATTACAGAAATGATTTAGCAGAACAAACTTATCTCTGGTTTATGGATAGAGTACTGAACTATGTTTCTCCTCTAGTACCAAAGGGATTAAACTTTAGGGTTGAAAGTTTCCAGATCTCAGGTTGCTCTTGAATTCCCAGATAAGCTGATAGTTCAACTTTCTCATCATGATGTAACTTGAACTTCAATAAAATTCTATTTGATACAATTCTATTCACTGGAATTGTCTTTTGTCTGCTGTGACAATTTCTATGTTTTCCAAGTATGGAATCTCCCCAAAATGAAGGAAGATCCCAAAGCTGGTCTAACTCTTGGTTAATCCAATTAATATCATTCCAGAAGTGATTTCTATTCATTCAGTCATGGAAATGATAACGCATTTCTAATGTCTTTGGCATCATGAAGGGCAGTAACATCCTTTCTGAGTGATCCAGGACAAGAAAGCTATATTTTTAGTATAGTAGAGGCATAATATAAATGTAATGCACCTGAGACATTATCAAATCAATATAGATGAGAAAAGGAGACAAATATAAATATTTCAGTTACGTAATAGGAATTTTCTACGGTTTTTTTCTGGAATTCTTTGAATGCACCACTGCTGGCATTTTAATACTGAGATCCACTTTGCCACAGAAGCATGCCTGTGATATATATTCACCAACTTTTTGATAAATATCCATACAGATTTATTAGTGCATTTGTCTATGAAGAATAATGCCTATGCCATTATGCTTCATTCTCAATTAGAGATTGAAAGCTGACAAATATACCACAAAGCAGTGGGAGGTCTATCAGAAATGCTATGATGTACAACTACAGTAAACTCCTTAGGAGTGTAGGTTTGTTGGGTTTTGTTTGTTTGTCTCTGTTCCATCACCTCATAGGAAAATAGCCAGTAGTAAGGATTCTTCTAATTTGTAACTTTCATTCAAAGGAAATTATAGGGATGCACAGTATTCTGGTTTTGGTGTTTGGTTTTGGCTCCTGATATGCTCCATTCTTGCCTTCTTCAGACAACCTCTATTAAGAACCTGGTGATACTGAGTTTGTCCTCTTAAAGCAGTTTTGGATACCATTAAACCCACCCAGCAAGGGAAAGAACTGTCTGCTCCCAGTGACGTATAATCCTCATTTCTTAGATAATCGTGTATAGGGGAGCTATTTCAGAGCTATGAGGATTATACAAGTACACATCTTTAAATAAACATTTGTTATGGTCTGTTCAGTCTATCACAATGCTTATGTCAAATGACTGAGAGACTTAGAAGATATATCAACATTATCAGTTTTGAACACAAATTAACCATTAATATGTTCCATTAAGTTAATATTACAAGTAACAGACTTCACATTCAAAGTTTTTACCACCCTTTTTTTTCTTTCTTCCCCTCAGCTCTTTGCTGGTGTATCTTACTATTTCTATAAACCATTATTTTCAAATAATTTATTAAATTTTGTACCAAACTGAAACACCTAATATTTTCCTTCTGATATTGTAGTGAAAAAGAAACAGGCCTGTTAAAACATTCTAATCATGTATCAAACACACAAAACAAGCCAAACATATAAGCCTGATTAAAACACAGATGTTCTTCATAAAGGGCCATAGTTTTCTTTTTAACCAATGATGAATGATTACACTTATTTTTTTCAAGCTTAAAAACTTAGCTTTGTAATTTTGTTAATTTTTGTTTCTGTTTTCACTTTGTTTTCATTGCATGCAGATGCCTCTAATATTCTTCTGAACAATGAAACAAATAAAAAGTAAGTCAAAGGAAGATCTGGAAGATCTGAGCTAATAAGCAGATATACACCTTCTGTGTATGAAAAAATCAAATAAATATTACAGATTACATTTCAGTATATATGAGGGGGCAAATTCTATATACCCCCTGATATCCTGTTTATGCCAGCTCTGAAACCCTTGTTCCTGAACTCTGTTTTGCATCTACCTCAGAAAAAAATATGACCTAAAAGTGTATCAGCTTTATCAGATAAATTCAAAATTCTGAAGTAATTTCTGAAAAAAAAGAACAGATAAATTTAGATTTTAAAAGGAAGTTAAAACCTTGAAGTGTGTAATCTTAATTTTTTTTCCATTTTATGTCCTTCTTTTTGTGTAGAAATAATCTAAAAGTCAATACAAAGTCATAGCAGTGTTTATCTCTTATTTTCTACCTCAGACTGTACTAAATAAATGTACAGGTGGATGCTAGAATTGATTTTTTAATATATTCTCTTGTGTTTCATAAACCTCAAGGTATTGAAATTCCAGGTTCAGATGGTATAATCTTATCATGAGAAATTCTAGAAGTTACTTGCACACTGTTACACTTTTTAGAAAAAATAATTGAAATATTTTAATTTTTTTCATTTTTTTTGTTTATTGGTTTGAGGTAATCTTTAAGTGTGCAATATTGACACTAAATAATGACCTTAATTTAACAGTGCATATCACATTCATTAAAAAAAAATCACACTTTACAGTTTTAGAATCCATTCAAAGTGAACCAGAGATGAACTAGATTTTTGTCAGAGAAGTATAACAGAATGTGCTCTAGTAATTTCATAGATCATACAAAGACCCACTATTGAAATGTAATTTTAAGTAGTCATTAATTAATGCAACATACCATATCTGCTCAATACTTTATTAATTTAATACCCATAACTTTAAGGGCATTGCAAAATCATATGGGCAAAATGATCAGAAACCTTAATATTTTTGATTGAGAAAATCGAAGACTATCTCAGAAAAACAGATGATTAAGAATGAATGGGGTAAATGTACAACGATAAATAGTACAGAGAATGTAGAACAAAGAAATTGTAAAATCCCAGAACGACATAAAAAATTGATGCAGCAGCTATAAATCCTGGTAAGATACATTCTGGTCCAAAGTCATGAGAAAACGTGGAACTCTTTGGTACGTTCTGATTACTGAAAATTAAATTTAACAAGATTTAAATAAGCATTTGGACTTATTCTGGGAATAAAGAGAGGAAGAGTGTATTTTCTTGTTTTTAACTTTGTCTACATTCTCTAAAAGCATCTGTCTAGAGGCCAAAACAAAAGATGGGCAGTAGATATAGTTACTACATGAACAGGGGCAGAAGCTTTCCAATCGAGCATGATGTCTCCAACAATGACTATCAAGAAATGATTAAAAGGACATACAAAAAACCTTATTTAATCACCAGGAGTCACTATGAGTAAAAGAGTGTGAATATGATAGTTATGTGTATATATAATATTGTCACGTACATTTGTGAACAAAATTAGACTTATATTTAAAAATAACCCAACTCCCTATGATTTAATCCCAAGAATCTAATTTTTTACTCTTGTGAACAGAAATAGGTTTAAGCAAAAAAAATGGTTCTTTGCTTCATATATTTCATCCCTTCATTTAATTCATTTTTGGAACAAATAAAAGAACATACCAAAGTATATCTAAGAAGAGAAATAAAATCCTGACCCTGAAAGAGTGTTGAGAAGGCTTATAATAATATATTCAAATGAGATTTATTTTATAAGCCAGTTAAAACCAATTAAAGCTCTGTCAATATTTGAATGCGGATTTGTGATGTCAAATGGAATTGCCACTACTTGATTGAAGTACAAATTCTTGAGATTTTAGAAATGATAACTCAGAATGTGCAATCACTCAATCAGTTGAGGTCTCTCAATCTTGAGGAGTTCCCTTGGGCATCATCCAGACCCACGGTGATAGCCACCGACTGCAGCCCTGCTGTTGCAAGGAGGAATGACAGAACTGACCCCCCTGCAGGGCTCCGTTCATACCGTAGTCACATCACATCTGTGGTCAAATGTGGTCACACTGGTCCTCATTGGCTGAGGGGTCTGACCTGCCCCAAAACAGTCACTGTGCAGACAAGGTGGGGTTGGCCAGCACAGGAGGTTGGCAGCACAGACCTGAAGCTGGTGTTTACGTGGCTGAGGTCAGTCCCAGGTCACTGGCTGGAGAGCCTTGAGCCCTGCTAGGACAGGTGTACCTCCCATAGACCACCTGCCTGCTGGGATGGCTGAAGTCTGGGAGTGTGGACCAGTGCTCTGAAGCCTGCAAACCCTACTTTTTCTATTTTCAAATTACCTACTTGGCTGCTATACCAAAAAAAAAAAAAAAAGAAAATAGATTTTGAAACACACTGCAGTCCTCCAGCACTTCATTGATCTGGGAAAGATTCTGTTTCAAATCAGCATATTACCCACACACAAAATTCTATTTCAGGTAACAGTATGTTCAGTATCTCCATATTAATGTGACTGAGAGTCTTTAAATAGCAACAGAAAAGCTTTTTCTCATAGTTCTTTCAATGAAAAAAAATAGGAATTCAGGATCAAATACAGCCATGGTATTATTACTATTGTAATAAATTCTGATCCAGGATTAGTACAGACAAGCAGTGGATTTTTTTGGTGCATGGGGAAATATATTGCCACCACTATCCTCAGTACCTTGTAGATTTCTGCTTTCAATTGATTGAGCCAACTGAAAGATAAATACCTACTTCCTTTGGCCCTTAAAAATTACAGATGATTTGATCTAAGGAACAAAAATCATTGCTTTCAGAAAGCAAATATTGTATGTCATCTAAGCTATTCCACAAGTTTATGACAATTTGTTTACTTTGATTTGTAATCAAGATGTTCTTATTACCTTCATGCTTGCTTTCTGTCACTTATGCTCCAGCTTGGATTAAGATCAAGAGTGAAGGGGAGTGATATGATGAAAAGCTAAAGCCTGAAGCAGATTGAACTATTTGGTTTCCATGGATGGAAAAAAAAATAATATGCTTATAAAATATGTGAGGCAAATACACTGGTTGTTTTAGTTATATTTTTATTTATGTGTTTATTTTCATCAGTTCTAAGTTAGGAGCAATTACAAAATAAGCCTCAGGTCACTGAGAAATTATATATTCAAAAGGATAAATTGTAATTGTGAGCAGGATCTAAAAGGGCATAAATGAAAAGTCGTAATGAAATTTCTTGGTGCTGTAATGCAGAGCAATGTAAGTGAAAATTCCATGCCATTTGGCTGTATTTGCTGTTAGTGTAGGAAAATACAGCCAAATGGCATTATATTCAATAACTAGGAAGGTCTGAGACCAGATATGAAGCTGCACCACATGATGATTAAGGAAGGTTGTATTTCTTACTGGGATTTAGAGAATAAGCTGCTATTAACTACTCCTCCTCAGACCTACTCCTCCTCATGCAACACCAGTGAGCTGACTGCTAATGCTGCTCTTATTCTGTATGTTACAAGGTTAATAACATTGGGGTGCACTGCAAATTGTGTAAGCTGTGTGCTTACAGTGTCAATAAAATATCACTGAGCTGGGGTTTTCTGAATAGCACAGTGATGATCAGTGATGATCAAATATTTTCAGTCCTTTGGAAAAGAGTTTTGTGTTTTAAATGTATGAGGCACAATAAAAGTATAAACTCCTCTGTGTTCTCTGTACACTTATTTTGAAAACAGGAAAATGTACAGAGGTTTATGGAAAAATGATGTAAACAAAAACATTATCTGTTTTAGGTCTGTATTCCCTTGAATGAATTTAAGCTTAAACAAGATTTATATATCCAACCATCATAAGTCAGAGAGGTACAAGAAACTCATGATTACTCTAAGTTGTATGCACATGGAAGAGTTGTAACAGTATGCATTCTTTTTTTGTAGGTTAGAGTGATTTGGTTTTTTACTAATTTGAGGAAAGAAGAGTGTACTGATACTGTTACAGAAGTACTGTAACTCTATGCCAAAATCACAGACTGTACTCCAGTGTTTAGCTCCTAAAGGGTGGACTTCCTTTTCTCGTGGACTGCATATATTGACATTCATAGACTCGTACCTTGAATTGGTTAAGTCAAGAAAGGCAAGCAGGTGATATTTGAGTTTGTTTTGAAATCAGTCAGAGATTCCTAGATTTTCACTGATTAGACATTGAGATTTTTTTTTCCACTGTGTTTTTAACATGCATTGGTATTCATTCACAATGATTTTTAATTTCTGATTTTAAATCTGGGTGCATATTAACAAATCTCTTTAAAGAATATTTTGCTTTTGAAGGGAGCTAAATACTCGCAAATACACAGAAATTGGCATTTCTGAGTCATGATACTCTTTTTAAATAAGTATCTGAATTAGATAAGGCTTTATCTATGTTTTTATGAGTCTATGTCTCTTTTAACATGTTTGATCTTATTTATAGGATTCTAAAAGAACACTCTCAAAATATAAAGTAGCAAGAAAGTCTAGTTTGTGTTTATAAGCTGAACTAGTTATATGACTTATATTGGAGTGGGGTAAGAATTATAGTAAACACCATATGCCATCAACATTGCCATTGGAAGAAGATGCACGACCAAAAAAGGTAAAAAGGAGCATGTGAAATTTATTACATGAAAAAAATAAAGCATAAATCCATTCCTTTTCAATTCTGATTCTATGAAAGACAAAAATTCAACCAGACAAACTGAAGAGCGTTTACAGCAATAGGCCCAATCATGTGCCCAAAGACAATTAATATTGTTCCATCAGGAAGAAGGATGAATAGGAAGAATTAAAGTTGCAGAAAGCTTAATGATGCAAGCTTACTAACCACCATGGCTAAAATATCTCACATACTTCAAAGTGTTCGCTCTGTCATGTGCAGAAGCACTGGGAGATCAGAGAACTAACAAGCCAAGGTCAAAAATGAAAGTTTTTCCAAGAGTTATGACCTGAGTGCCTGATGATCTTCTGGTGGACTACACAGCTCTCCCTGGAAGCCTTCCAGATCTGAAATGATGGGAAACAGCAATGTAGTAGCACTCAGGTCCAATTCACACCACTTAGCTGAAAAGTTATCTGCTAAACTTTTCTCTAGTTTATCAAAAACAAAGGCATATCTATATGTGGAAAAAAAGAAATTCAATGTTGTTCTAGTAATAATAAATTTTATTGATTTGTAAGAAACCAGAAAACTACTGTCATCATAACTAGATCTATATCCTAATAAATAACTCAGTAACTCAGAAGGCAAATAGGGCTCTTATTATGCATCAACTGTTCCTGAAAGATTATACATGTGGACATAATAATTGTCCAGAGACTCAAAGACAAAAAGAAGTAAGCTTGTTTTTAGCTGAAAAGACACTGAGCAAAAAAATTCAAATGTAAAGTAAAAGATATTTTTCAGTCTCATTTGACTAAGATAGGAAATCCATGCTATTTCTAAATTGTTTGCTTTAGTGGAGGCTTGTTTTTTGGTTGTTGGTTGTTTTGGTTTTGGGTGGGGAAACATTGCAGCATTCTTGAAAGGGTTGTAATAAAAGAAGATTGTCTTGGTCACCTACATATTAAGATTGCTGTTCAATGAATAAGACTGTCAGCTCTCCCTGCAGTTCAGCCACTTGCCAACTGTGTGTGTGACATTTCCTTAAAAATCTCTAAAGGCACCCAATAATGCCCTTTGCTTTAATATATGTGCTCTGTGTGTAGAGGGAAAAGAGAAAATCCCAGATTTATTCATTGTTTCAGATATATAGCGAAAATTTAATTTTGAATGGAAGATATAGTATTTGCATTTTCAAATTTGTATCTAGTTTGACACCCTCTGGGCCATGACAAGTAACAGATGCTGTCAATAGAAATTTACAACACTTACATAATACTATGACATACCTGAGTGAATTCAAGCATTCATCTCAACTGACTGCCTCTTACAAGGGCAACTCTTCACATTTGTCCTTCTACTTTCTTATAGTATCAGCCCCACTGTTTAGAAAATAAAAAATACTGCATTACCTACGAAAATCCCTTGTCTGGAATGTAGTAGATGAGTATCTTTGTTTTCTCCTGGAAATTTTGTGTATGAAAACCCTTTACTCAGAATATCATGGATATTGATACTAAAGGGAACCATGCAGTGAGAGTGGTACAATTCAATCTTGCCTTTAGAATCCATTTGTTTTTCCGAGAACTTCTCCATTTCTTTGCCTTTTGAACCATTTACCTTAGTACTGCACTCTAATCACACCTATTTGCCAGAAATAACACAATCTGCTTTTACTGGGCTTGGAATGATATACAAGAAGATATGTACCTCTCCTTACCATTTCATTTGAAAAAAATTGCAAAAGAGACTAACGGAATAAAAAGAAAAATATAAACATCAGGTGATGTAACTTTTTGCAAAGTACATTTATCTTCAATTACACATCGTAAGTACCATTAAACTATCAGCAATAATCAGGATGATGACTATAGTGGGAGTTATTTTGCTCCCTGTTGGGAGTAGTATTGCGCTCAAGTTGAATTAACTATGAGAAAGGAATAAAATATAGAGTAACTTTTATGACAGGGTCTGGAACTTATATGGATTCTCTAACTACTGCTTATCTTAAATAGTTAATATCAGTTTCTCCAAATGGCTTACCTAAATCAATGCAAGGCTGTCTCAAGACACATGTTCCAAATTTTTGAAATCATCAACCAGTGAAAGGAAAACTCAGTTAAGACAGATGGTTAAAAGTGCCCTAGGAATGTAAGTGGAATTGAATACCATTATTATGAAATTCATTAATCTAAATGGCTGTGCTGATTTGGGTGTTTTTTGTTTTATTTTGTTTGGATGATTGTTTGTTTGGTTGCTTTGGTTTAGTTTGTTTTAATTCAAAGAAAGTGCTAACTGTATATCTGAAAATTATATATTTATCTCAGCAGCCCCACCAATACGCTGTGATAGATTTTATATAATTCCATCAGGAATATTAAGTGTTAACATTGGAAGCATTTTTGAAATTATTTTTTCAATTATTCACTTTTCCTAAAAGTGTATGAACAATACACAATTAATTACTCACACAGATGTCTACTACATGCAAGCCCTGTCAGCCAGGTGTTCAGCTAAGTTTTTGAAAGCAGCTGCTAGAACTTATCTACAACATCAGGTCCATGATAATAATGCAAATTGTGTAAGGGAAGCAGTTAAAAACTAGGATATCAAGGTTCCTCAAAAAAAGGAATAAAAATACAGAACACAACTGCTGTTGAAGGGAAACTTTGTTCCAGTATTCCTACTCTTTTGCATAAAGAACAGCTGAAATTTATCACAAATCATTCCATCCATGCCTGGGTGGTAAAAGAATTCTGGTCTTAAAAAATGCTATTACTTATGGGGAAATGACAAAAGATTCTCTCTCAGTGAATATTATTCAAAGCACAACATACAGGAATATTTTAATTTATTTTTTTACCAAATTTTGAATTTTCCATGTTTGTCAAAGTATCTCTGGACAACTGGAGCGTAGGCACACTGGCTGCAAAACTTTCTTGGTTATCTAAGTCTGCATAAGTAGAATCACCAGTCACTCCAAATATCCCTATTGAAAACAACTGGAACATCTTCTAGAAGTGGTCTATGTTATTCTTTAGATAGCCAGAAATATTCCATTGGGGAATTCCTCCTCAGATTTTTTTTCCTCATTAACTTCTCTTCTCTTTTTCAGTATACCTTTGTTTTGTTTACAGATGTCTTTGGCTCTGTTTCTGTGTTTCCTTTCCAGATACCAGTTTTACTCTTCTCTGATATTGTTTCAGGTTCTTCTTAACAGAGTAGAATGAGCAGAGCACTCAGGGCCACAGATATGTTGGGACAAAATTTTGAGAAAATGAAGAATCTGAAAGTGCTCATTTGATATGAAGTCTGAGTATGTTACAGAAAGTAACTTCTCTTTTCATAAATATAAGCAGGTATTTTCCAACCACATGACCTCAGTTTTACATCTATTCACATTTAATATCATGAGGAGGACACACTGGTGCAGTATTATGGTTGAGTAAGAATTCACTGTAGGAACCTTCTCTCTACTAAATTCTTTCAGTATATATTTTCCTCTTTCCTTACACGACCTATTATTGTAAAACACGAGTAAGTAATTACAGTCCAAATTCTTATGTCAAGTGCTCCCAAATAAAGTAAATATTCATTAATAATGGGTTATTATTTGCAAAATAAATAGTATGCATAATAAAATTAATATGAACTTATAACTTAGGCAAAGGCAGCTAAAATTATCATGGTCAATTTTCATACAAGAATTGTAGGCACTAAAAGTCATCCTAAAATACAACCTGGCAAAGACAGTACACAGTCATTAAATGGCATGCTGTCAGGCTATACAGGACAGTGGAAGACAAGACATCTTAAAGAAGTATTTAGTGTCAGTGGCTCCCATCTCACTCACATGGAGGACAAAATTTGGGAAGGGCTGAAAACCAGAGAATACTCCCTTTCAGAAACAAAATACCACAGGAGACTACCAGCAACTACTTGACTATTTGAAAGGTAGAAATTTGGAAAAGTCAAAAGTCAGTCTGGATCTGTGTGAAAAGTTTTCAACTCTTATACTAAGCTGCATACACAGAGAAAGCCTACCACAAAAAAGAATCTGATTAATTTTTTTCTCAACAAATTTTAATATCTATTTTAACAGCAAGAACTATCATCATTTCATGTTTATCTTTCATGCAGAATGGTTTTTGCAGTTTTTTCTCCTAGTTTTCCTTAACTGAGACATATAAAAGTGAAATTAAGTGAATTATAACTACCTAACTATTCGCAGTATTAAACTTCTAATGTGTTTTCAGCATATTAGAGCACTGGTTCAGCTTTTCCTGTATTCCTATCTCCAGTTTACACACACCTACATATGCATATTAAAGGTAGAAAGTAAATTTGACTGTTACATTGCAAACAGTAAGAAGAGTATATATTAGACCAATGAAAATATTTCCTTTGTGTTAGTGTTTGTTTTGTATCAGTATTGGTGTTCACAGGACATATCTTTCCATTACCATCTATATTATTTTCCCTTATTGATAATTGTATCACATCTTCATGTTACTATTCATGTTTTTCTGTTTCATCCACTTAACTGATATGTTCTGTGATGTTCCATATTATAGAAATTCTTCTTATTTAATGTATTAAAAGTTCAGTCCTGAAAATCTTCTAATTGCTTACCTCTTCTTATGAGGATACCTGTTATTGTGACCTTTATGTGTGAAATCTAACTTATTCTATGATATATAACATAAAGAATGCCATTTATTATTTCTCTTGGAAAAATATATGTTTAACCTTCCAGTAGAAAGCTTCCTAAAGCAAGATTGTTTTTTTTCCACATATATCGCCTGTGACGACAAGGTTAGATGCAAAATTTGGATTATCATCTAGATTTCAGTCCTGCCACCTGTCCCAAAATTGTTGGCTAAATGTATTGGACGATTTCATGTCAAGAACAGACAACAGTCACAGATTCAAAAGAGATTTAAATATTCATGAAATTCAAGACTGTTTGTAATAAAGCATAATAAGCAAGGATGATTTAATAATATTTTTTTAATTTAAATTAATAACATCTTGAGCCACAATGATTAATGTATCAACATTTAAGAGCATTGTGAAATCTTATTGGGAAAATCAAAATCTGAAAGCAAGTGGAATTGGAACAAAAAAGTTCCATTCTTTATTGGATTTTACATGATTTATCATTAATTATTTTTCAAGAAAAAGCTATTCTAAGGATCCTGTCTCTGTAAAACAAAGAGCTGTTTTAACCAACAGTGCAATATTGAGGGTCAAGAAAATGTAATTCTGAATGACTACAGACATTTTTCAAGAGTAAGTTTGTTATCTAGAATACCAAAAGAAATAAATAAATGAAAAGGTTTGATGATTTGAACAGAAGCGGCATACATTCCCATAGTGGTTATAAATTTGCTGTTGACTCATCACAGGGTATGTCAACTGCTCCCTAAGACACAGGTTGCCAGGAATGTCAGGGGATCCCCAAAGGGACAAGGCAGAGACCTGACCAGACGGGGATTCTTCCATTGCCTTCAGGGAGGCAGAAGGGCAGGCCACATTTGGAGGAACAGCCAGCTTCAACTGAGAGCCCAGATTGCCACACAATTCCTTGTCAGCAAGGCAGCTATGAGGTCAGGACAGGAACTCATGAGCTAGCCAGGGTCAGGGACAGGCATGGTGACAGTGAACAGGGTCAGACACAGCCTATCACTGGGTCACTGCAAGTCTGCAGTGGCGAAGCAGGTGGGGATCAAGCCAGGAATCCAGCCAGTGGTTTGCATCCCAGCTGCAAGGTGGCAGGAATGGAGCTCCAGTGGAGCTTCAGCACTGGAGCCTGGAGCTGAAGTGTTTCCCATGAGACAGGTATCCATCTGGGCCCAGGCTTCCCCGCCACAGCACTGTCAGGGAACGCTGGCTGTAGGTAGAAGGTAGCTCTCACGTGCACAAGCCCTGGGCCCTACCGCCAAATCCCCAGGAGCAGGGACACATTCAGGGCCCTGGAACCATCTTCTTTCAGTAAGGTTTACCCTCACACCTTACACAGTTCTGTAGGCACTTGGTTATGAAGTGCTGTGGTCACAGTCAGGGCATGTACAACGTCAGCTGGATCCCAGGCCAGGTCAAGGGTCCCAATAGCTTTATTTCAGGGATTCCTGGGGCTCTGTGGGTTGGCGTGATCATAGATCAGTCCCCAAAACACCATGGTGTGCCCAGGTAAGAGTTGCCAGGGAACATTGTCAGGTCACAGGGTGGGCAGAGACATCAAACCACCACCACTGAAGGGTCTTCAAGGCCAAGTGGAGCATTCCATCTGTCCCTGAGAGGCCTTCCAGGGTAGTCCTAAGGCAGGCAGGAAGAGCAGGATGATTACAGCAACTGCTTCTACTGACAGTTCAGTGATCCAAGTAAACATAAGGTCACAAACCAGGTACAAGGTCAATCCAGGAAATCCAAGCAATCCAAGCTGGAGACTGGCACTGCAGTGATTAGCTTGACAGCAACTGGTGACCTTGGGCTGAGCAGGAAGGGGGCTTCTGGGACCATTGAGAGGAGTAGGTGGAGTCTCCAGGGAAGAAGGTTGCTCAGGGCTGTGGAGCCCTGTCAGGGTACCCCGGCCCTTACAGTGGTGTTAAACCTTTACTCCAGTGAATAAGTCTGCTTGTTCACAGATGTGTCAGACATGCTGCTCTCATGGGCCAAGCACACAGATGGACAACAGCACCTGACATACCAGGCTATTTAAGTGGAAATGCCTGATCCAGTGAACGTCCCCTTATCTCAACACAGGGAGTGAGGCTAGGGAACTGTGTATGATCTAATTCAGAAGAAAGAATGGAAGGTGCAGGTATTCAACTGTGAAAATTACAGAAATGAGAGAGAATTGGTGAAACTCACAGAACAAAGGACTTGTCCCAACAGAAAAAAGATGAGAAGTAGGCATTAGCAGCAGGCAGAAACTCCATTTCTGAAAAATACCTAAAAAAGCAACTAAAATAATTTTCTACGGGGGGGGGGGGGGGGGGGGGGGAAGAGTGAAAGAAGAGATTTTTATTTCATTTATGGACAATTCCTGAGCTACAAGGGAAAGTTCGCATGTCTGTGACCTCAGCCTATTGAATACTCAAGACAAATACTGAAATACACCATTAATGTGAAGCTTTTTGTTTTGACAGTACCAGTATACATCATTAAAAAAGAAACGCTTTCAGGATCTGACAGAATAACTGCTTTTTGTTGGAATTTTTGGTGGACATTTGTTTGGGTTTTTTTTTAAATCTTTTCAACCACATTCTCCTAAATAGTCTATCTGAAAAGCTAAAATCCCAAGAAAAATAGTTGGAAAAATCATGTATTTAAGATTCTGGAGAGTCTAGGTACGTGTTGCTAGTCCTCACGGAAGAGAGAAAAATAGTTGAGTTTAGAATGAGAGACAGATATTCTTTGCCCAGGATATTTGCCTAACATGCCACAAAAATAACTGTGGAACAGTCTGTTAATTATAAGGATTGCATGAATCAATCCACTGGTATTCAGTAGAATGACCTAGAAAAAGTCTACAATGTTATCCCTTTAATACAGAAAGGTATCCTTCCTATTTAAGTCTGTTTTGTAAATAGATCTTGATTTCTATGTCATCCTACTCAACTAATAAAAAATCAAAATATATGTCAAAAAAACTGAACATATTTTCCCTAGGCCAAAATTTTCCAAAGTAAAATCTACAGCTTTTTTTCCTCTCTTTCCATTAAAAAAAATTTACATTGCATCCTTTCTACAGTTTGATTATAACTGATAAATAAAGAGGAATGTTCAGACTGAAAGGTTTATTATGTCATCAATATACAAAATCTCCTTTCAACTATTCAAGTCACTTGGTCAAGACAGATGTGTGTTGTTAATTTGGTGTTTTCCAGTAATTATGAATGATTTGCTACTATTGATGTTTACTATCCTGAAATAGAAGTTGTTATCTATTACTAATGATGACAACCATTAAAGTGACTGCTAATCATCTTTCAGAATATCATTTCAGTTAATCATAATTTCAGAAATGTCTCTGAACTTTTAGAAAAACAACATTTAAAATTGTCACCACAACTTGATTGTCTTTATATCTGACTGCTCTCGTTCAGAGAATCATAGAATCACAGGATCATTAAGGTTGGAAAACATCTCCAATATCATGGAGTCCAACCTTTGACCAAGCACCACCATCGCAACTAAACCATAGCATCTGGTCATTTCTTTAGCACTTCAAGAGATGGTGAGTCCACTGCCTCCCCAGGCATCACTTACAATCCAGGTATAATTCTGGGTACCCTTTCTCTTCCCTTTCTTATTTATACTGGAAACAGTACAGTCAATTGGCACAGTATTGGAGATTTTCCTGAGGCATATTCTAACAGTTGCCTTTGGCCAAATTGATGGACTAAAGTGGCTTCAGCAGGAAAAAAATGTTTTAAATCAGGATTTTTTTAATCTTACTTCTGAATATGAAATTCTTACTGACCAATACAGTTTTCCTTACAGATTATTAGCCTTGTATAGACTTCTAAAAATCATGCAAATGACTATTAAAAAAAAAAATCTATATATTTAGTACTTCTCTTCCTTCATTTTTAGTTGTATGCTCAGTGGTCAAAATAAGAACAAAAATCTCTTCTGCCTCCAAAATTAACCCAATTTATAGACGGTCTAATATCTTCTTTTTGCTGAATTTCTGACAAAATAGACCTTAAAACATAGGTTAATAATTGAACCAAATTTATATCTATGAAAAATGTAGTATTGAATAATTTGTAATATATTTTGAAAAATAGCTCAGTTGAAAATCTAGCCAAGTGTTTTCAAGATACCAATACTTGCAAAAAAGGTATGATGTTTCTTTGTTTCACAAATGATTTACTTTACCAATTTGAAAACAACTCATAAATACATACTTATCTGGCATTAATAAGATGCAGATATAATGAGAAAGGGAAAGTAACAGGACAAATATAGTTTTGTCATGCTCTGCTGTTTCTATGGCATAAGACATTCTGGATAGATTTCTTATAGAGACTAAACTTCTGGTTCTACAATAGTTCCATGAAAGCTGAACCGAATCCAACCTCTTTAGATATTTTAATAATTTATGAAGAAATAGCTTTATAAATTGAAGATAAATTTCAGATTGGACAATGACAGAGGAAATATTTATTTAAAAAAATTTGAATTGTATGTTTTTTTGGTGGAGCAGAATAAAAATGATATCAGGTTGACTTTAATTTTAGTACATGTGAAATATCAGTGTGGTTCCAGATCATTTCGCAGAACACAATCACATCAGTCTTTTGACCTCTTTTGCTAACAGTAGCAGAAAAGATATTAAAACCTGAGATTGAAATAAAAACTGAACTATTTCCTTGAATTATGAGCTCCCAGTAAAGGTTCACCATTTATTTTCAGGATGCTTCATAAGGAAACTGATGTCAAATCCTATTCTAAGAATGAAGATAATCTTCAGAACAAGTTTTAGTCTTCTCTTTTATTCTTCATTGATGAAGTAATTTTAACCACTGGGATTTAAATGCATTTTACATAGTAAAAAACAAAGTAATGGTAAGTAACAAATCCCAATGCCTCTCCCCGATAACAATAATTTCTAAAGCACAAAATTTGCAACAGGAACAGGTTCCTCTCAGGCATAAGATGTTTTGTCTTCCCCATTATCTGCCACTTTCACCTTTCTCTACGTTCCAAACATTTCCCTGCAGATCTCCAATGTCTTCCATGCTTGCTTCTTATATGACAGTTCTTATTGGCATTTTTGTTACTCCAATGATATTCTTCAACGATAATTCTTGTTTGCATCACCTTATTTTATGATTCTTGTCAAATCAAAGCTTAAAGGCTTTTGTTGTTGTGCTGACTTTGCATTTGTATCTGTTATACTACACTGAATGAATGGACAAAAGAAAATAATAGGAAAATTTGACTGGAAGTTTAGGGATTGAGTTGCCAGACCCAACAATTCAGCAGCAGAGTCAGGGTTAAGTGTATTTTACAGCTAATGAACATTCTGTCTTATTCCCTAGCGTTTTCAGTATTACTCTTCTTGTACTCAGTACTACTCTTCTATTTATTTTTATTTATTTACTTTTTTTTTTACTTTTCAGTTTAATTTCCTATGAGCTTTTGGAACCAATGGATTAAAAAACATAAGGAATCCTATGAAAACCTGTTGGTACTGTACCCAGTGTATAAAAAAAAAGAATTTAAAAAAAAATAAAAAAAGTTGAAACTACAGAAACCTAAAAAGTATCAATTGATATATAAATTCATTCCTTTTGTGATTTGTATTTCTTAAATTAAATTACTCAAAGAGTAAACTCTCAAGAAAAAACATATTGTTCCAGCTCAAATATTGAGTGAAAGCTGAAGACTAAATATATTTGTACTGGATAAAGAAAGATTCAAAGTAATTAATTTAGTCAGTGGTAGTCTATAAAAGCATAGAGCAAAATTAATTTGTGATTTGTTATCCCAGTATAACTGAGAGGAAAATTTTAAGTGAAAATCTCATTAAAGAGCTTTCTTTATGTTTCAGATTTTAAAATATCTTTCTGTCATGTTCCTTACTATATTGTCAAGCTCCTTACTATATGCTTTTCCTTGTTTTCTGACATTGGAGATGTGCAAGGGAGTTAATGTTCAAAAATGAAATTCCTTAAAACAGGGCTTACTGAAGTAAAGCAAACTTTTTCTTCCTATGTAATGCTAGATACCGTATCTTCTTTTGAGCTTGACGTATACAGGATTTTTATTTGCTTCTTTTAGAACAAAAATCACAATCTGGCTGTAATCGTATACCACATATATCCAGCTGCCAAATGCTGCTGTAGGCCCTCACATTGATTACCATTTTGCTGAAGCTTGAAAGTGTTATTCATAAGAATCACAGAATCATCTAGGTTGGAAAAGACCTCCAAGATCATCGAGTCCAATCTTTAAATAATCATCACCTTGTCAATGAGACTATAGAACTAAGTGCCATGTTCATTCAGTCTTTTACTGTAAAAAAACACCTCTGGGGATGGTGACTCCACCACGTCCCTGAGCAGTCCATTTCAGTGCTTAACGGTCCTTTCCATGAAGAAATTCTTCTTGATGTCCAATCTGAACATCCCTTAGTTGCCTCGAAGAAGGCTACACCCTCCTTTCATGTAGCTGTAGAGAGTGATAAGGTCTTCCCTGAGCCTCCTTTTATCCAGGCTAAACAACCCCAGCTCCCTCAGCTGCTACTCATATGACTTATTCTTTAGACCCTTCAGAAAGTGGGCTCTTATTAAAAATTTGAAATTAATTTATGAATATATATATAGGTAGACAATGTAACTTCATAGTTCTGCATGCTACTACATTTCGCATACACTTGATTGAATGTTTCTACTTCCAGACTTCTAAAAGTAAAACTAAAATGTTAGCCTGCTGCTATGTTTTCTCTCTGTCAATGGAAATAAAACATATCTGAATATAGAAGATAGAAGAGTTCAAAAAGCAAGGAGAAGTGCTTTAAAAGGTCAAAATGCCAGTGAAAGACAGATTTTGAGAAGAATAAATAAAACGACAAAAATATGTCATTTGATGCAGTCAGCTTGGCGGTAAAAGGACAAAAATATGCCTGCAGTCTGCTTGATGGTATCTTTCCATTTTGCAAAACATATCTGCTTAGTTCTCTTCTTCTTTTGAGATGATCCAGTTTGTTTGGCATTTATTTTTCTGGAGAGACTGGGAACACTAATATTCTTAAATCTCCTTATTATGAATCCACACTGATTTGCTTCTCAGGCCTCTGTTTCAATGAATATAACTTGAAATCATCACTTGCATTGTACAAGATAAAGGGTTATTTTTTCAAATATGCAGCCTATAATTCAATGATCAGTCAGTTCAGTGATAAATTATAACAGCATTAATAATTTTAAAAGCACCTCTTACATATCTGTGTGTATCTTAATAATAACATAAATGGTTGTGTTATTGAAGCACTACTGTGAACCCTATTGGATATCAGGAAAAAATAACAGCAAATTTAATGGGTATTTGCTTTGAAATACTAATGTGTTATGGTGTGGTTTTATGTGATAGCTCTGTATCTAACACAGCTGTTATTTGAGTATTAGCATTTTCTTTACATCATTCTGAAGGTGTAATAGCAAGATCTTATAGTATATTCAAGCACATGTACATACCTGAAATGCTTTGAAAACATTTAATAATAAAAAATATTTGAGGTGCTAAAATAAAAGCTAAATGTATATCTCTCACTTCACTGTAGAAATTTTCATACATCTTGACTAAGGCTACTTTCATCCTCCTCCAGGTTAAAATTTCTAGGTGTTAATCGCCTTACATACCTTAATATGCATACCTAATAACAACTTTACCTTAAATGGATAAATTTTTTGGAGATTAATGTCTCCAATAGCTCAATAACTTCTGAGTGTAAGCCTCTGTTTCTGCAAAAAAAGGATTAAATCCTATTCACCGTTATGATAAATAGCTCATAAATAGTAGTAGCTTGAAAAGAAAACCCGCTGATTACACATTTTCCCGCTCTTTTGTGGATGACTGCTCATTCTGTTTCAGGGCAAGACGTGATTATTCTGACCAAAAATTTGCGGGTTTTGGATCTATGCTGACGAGCTTTTCCAAGCTTCATTAAAGTGTAGCCAAAAGCTTATTAAAACACATAAATAAAGACAGTTAACTTAAGTGTGGTTTCAGGCAAGATTCAAACTGGATTTTGATTGTGATGCCATGAAAGCAGCCCAAATGGGAGTTACCTATACTTCATATGAGAAATGTAAATGTGCTTCACAGTGTTCTATGAAATAGCTATATTATTTATCATATTTAATGCATCCTAAGGTCACAGAAAAATATAGCAGCAATAAAAAGTCATAAAATGATGAGATATAGTGCACTCTATATTGTGCAGTATATTGTTCAGAATGATTCCAAGAGGCGAGCAATAAGTCATGAGGAGGAATAGGCTAAACGATCCAGAAAAATTAAGTTAGTGGTGCCCATCAGCTCAAGTACTTCATTCTTAGAAATAAATGTTAAATCTTTCCAGAAGTCAATCTAAACCAAACTTTTCAGAATAAATACTAAGTGAAATTACCAATTTTTATTCCCTATATTCTGAGGCATAACCTTGAATTGGCACTATGATACAAGTGGTATGCCGTACTCTGAGAAGACAAACTTGAGGTTTTTTTGATGTGTTTCCTATTCAGATGGATGTCCTTTTCCATTTAATATTCAGAAAGTGGTTACTGAAAGTACAGATGTCACAATGCACTAGGCTGCACTAGGCTGCATTCATGTTTGTTCAGTAGCCTTTAAGCTGCATCACTTCTGAAAGAAAGATGTTTACCTATATCATAAATTTTAAAACATACAACTTTCTTATAGGGGAAAAAAAAAAAAAGAAAACTAAAGAACCAGGGCCTAATAAGTAAAAATGCAAATCTATCTCGCTTTTTGCAATGCATTCAGAAGGAAAAAAAAATCCCCAAGTTTTGGCAATTATCCCTAGCATATTTAATTTTTTCTATCCACCCTCATTTGTTTAACAAACAGCAGATACACTGTTCCTTGCCACTGGGTTGCTCTGTGCAGTGACTGAGACGAGGTCAGGTTGCAGTCAGACTGGAGACTCCCTAGGGATCAGGAGTGGGGGGGGTCCCCAAGGCAGCAACACAGAGCCTCAACTTCCAGGGCCCATCCTACTGTCATACTACAGAGAACAAGACTCTCCTAGCATAAGCATTCCAACATGGACTATATATGCCTATAATGAGAATTCAGTGTAGCAGACTTTTTGTTAATATTTTAGAGTAATAACAATTAATTTATTAACCTATTAAATTGTGCTTGATATTATTTGCTGTTTATGGCAGAATAGTTTGTTGTTATGACTATGAGTACTACTTTTATTAACTGTAGTTAGAGGAATTATTTTTAAAATTAATATTTAACAAACTATAAGCATAATGAAATCTTAATAGTTTATAGTTAATAGCTTATGTAGTTAATAGTTTATACAGTTAATAGTTAATAGTCTATAATTAGCAACATGGACAGTGGGACCAAGTGTACCCTCATCAAATTTTCTGACATCAAGCTATGTGGTGCAGTCGACACACTGCAGAGAAAGAATGTCATCCAGAGAGACTTTGACAGGCTTGAGAGGTGGGCCTGTGCAAACATCATGAAGTTTCAACAAGGTCAAATGAAAGGTCCTGCACCTGGATTGGGGCAATCCCTAGCACAAATAAAGGCTGGGCCAAGAACAGATTGAGAGCAACCCTGAGGAGAAGGACTTGGGGATGCTGGTGAATGAAATGCTTGACATGACCCAGCAATGTGCAGTTGCAGCCCAGAAAGGCTCCATCCTGCTCTGGGGCCCCCAACACAATGAGGACAAGGACCTGTTGGATTGAGTCCAGAGGAGAGCCACAAAGATGATTGGAGTACTGGACCACCTCTCCTGCACAGACAGGCTGAGAGAGTTGAGGTTCAGCCTGGAGAAGAGAAGACTCTGGGGACACCTTGTAGCAGCCTTCCAGTACATAAAGGGTACCTAATAGAAAGATGGATAGGGACATTTTACAAGGGTGTGTAGGGATAGGGTAAGGGAGAATGGCTTTAAACTCACAGAATGTAGGTTTCTGTCAGATATTCTTTGTGATGAGGCACTGGAGCAGGTTGCCCAAAGAAGTTGTAGATGCTCCATCTCTGGAAGTGCTGAATGTCATGTTGGGTGGGGCTTTGAGCAACCCAGTCTAGTGGAAGGTGTCCTTGCCCATGGCAGGGAAGTTTGGAAGTAGATGACCTTTAATCAACCTAGACCATTCTGTGATGCTGTGATCTTACGATCCTCCTTTCATTCATTCACTAACACTTATTCTGTTAGTTTTTGGTAATTTGAAAACTAGTCAATTCAGGGAATTGTTAACTTTAGTGTGAGATGACTTTCCTATTTCTGTACCTAAAAATTTGTTTTCTGGGAGGAGGAGGAAGGGGATATATAATACTTCTATTATATATTATATATGTAGCAAACACAGATAAAGATTGAGGATTGCTTAAGCATCCTCACGAAAGAAAACAGAAAACTTGTTTTGATGTGTGCATAATAGACATTTGCTAGTTGCTGAGACCTTAAGATAATTTGATTTAGATGACTGGCTTTTAAAGAGAGCATTAGGTAGAATCTCTGTTTTAATAGCTATTTAATTAATTTTTAATTCCTGATGAGAGGAAACGTACTCATAGTCCTACATATATTTACAGTTAGTGAATGTACATTCTCATAGACATCTTGCATAAACAAGACCACTAATATTGTGTTTGAGTTGATGCAAAATAATCTTTTCTTTTTTGGTTCCATGCTCATCACATTGTGTGACACAGTTTCATAGAATACACTGTTACTACCTAAGTGTAGCAGAATTCTTGAAATGGAATAGGTGTGTTGCACCCTATGCATGAGTTATCAGAGAAAAAAAAAAGTTGCACAATGTGAAGCACGAGTAAATATGGCAGTGGCCAAAAGTAAAAGCTCTCTTTATCTTTTCCTTTGACACAGTCCTCCCAGAACTGCATACAAAGTGTGTGAAGTCACAGTCACAGTATTTTCTTTCTTTTCACCCCATTGAATTTTTGAATTTTACCCCCTCCTCCTTTTTTTGCACAAGTTCCTGCTCTAAAAAAGTTGCTGAAGATTTTTGATCTTAATTGTTCTTCTAGAAATATTTAAAGCTTTTGAGACAAGATAGTCTCATTGTAAACCACAAATCTGGAAACTTCTGTCAGCTTTCCTTACAAGACTGGTATCCTTTTTCTTCTCCTGTTCCAATATTTGTTCTGATGGAGATGTCATCTTTCATCTACTTCTCCACTTATTTGGGTATTTTTCATTGTTCCATTGCATGTTATTATACATGATATTACTTCCAAACCAAATCACTATATTTTTATTTATCTAAAATCCACCCTCCACTCTCCATAATTGCTTATGCAATATTCAAATATCAGAAGACGAGACAATTAAGACATCTGAAATTCACCTTGAGTTTATTTTTTATATAAATACCAAAATAAGAATTCAGAATTATCAGTATGATATCAGTGAATGCTGATAGCATACACAAATAGATAATGCTCCTATTATCTTCATTCTCTCTTCTATTCTCAATATTATTCCATCTTGGATCTGTGAGGCTGCACTTTGGGAAAGGTACAAAACTGTACTCAAAAACACAAGTGTTAAATTGAAATTGTAGGAGCTACTTCAAATCAGACAGTATTTCATGTCTAAGTAAAGTCAACAAACACCAACAAACACCAATTTCTTAAACTTTGTTAAATTAGATATAGTTCTGCAATAAAATTAATGACACTTGATTTCATCTTATTTTCAGGTACATTTCAGAATTGAGTTTCCAGCTCAAAACAAAAACCAGTGGATGTCCTGTGACATTATGCAGTTTATCAATGACAGAACTAAATGGCAAGTTACCGAAAATAGCCATCATAGTACTCCCTTTACAGCAAGCCTTTGCTTTGAATGTCATCTAACATTCTTGGCAATAACATCCTGTATATGTTTTGATATAAGATAGCAGAGCTCAATTGTACTGAATGACCTTTTGAAAATAATGCTGATTATTCATGGTTCTTTTTGCTCTTAAAATTATTGGTATTGCTATCTCTGAACCTTCAATATTACACTGACAAGTGTTCAAAGGTGTACTGAAAATATTTTTCTTGAACTATGGAGCACCTAAAAATGATAGCAGGTTATTTAGGTAAAATTAGAAAGAATAAAGAGAAGGGCAGAAAATCATCTTCCTTTTTTCACTTGCCCGCTAGGACCAGATTTTGCATTCCTCTTTTTCATGAATCAGCTACTCTTGCATTCAATTGGCAGATAATTTTCAAAGGGTAAAAAAAAATCAACCTCTAAAAAAAAGTCAAAGAAGAGAATAATAATATCCATTACCTGAGAGAACTGAATGTTTTGGGAAAAAATAAGGTAAAGCAAGTATTTCCATAGGCCCCTCCCAGTGCATGCAAGTCTGTATTCAGGAGAAAATTGGCCACTATAACTGAAAAAATGATTCTTGATGCCCATTTCCATGGCAGCATTTGTCAAAGATGCCATTTTCTTGATGATACAATGATTCTGAAAAAAAAAATTTGCTTATTTCTTGTTATTTTTCTTCCTATTCATGACATTTTTCTGTTCTTCCTTTTCTTCTGGTAGGAAGAGTTATGTGATTCATTACACAGATGATAGGGTGATTAGTGAATTAGCCATGTTTAGGATAGGAATGATTGTACTAATTCTCATTTGCATAAAAGACTTATCCCTAATACAGACATTTTCTTGAGTCAACATCAAAGAGATATTTTCCCTTTAAATATGGTTATATGCACAAGGAAGAAAAACTTACTATGTAATGAGCATGACTACCACTTGTTAAGGGGGTACATAAGACAGCATCTAGTAGATACTTCTTGACACGGTCACTACACAAAGCAGCAATAAATTCATTCAAAATATCTATTCAGACCTTTGGGGAATTAACTTATGTATAGGTTAATGTGTGAAAATCCTCATAATAAAACCTCTGAAACGAATAATTTCAGCTGAGCCAGTATTTCATTTTGAGTCTGTCTAAATGAAGAAAGTGATATATAAAGTAAGAAATATGTTTGAAAATGTGTGACAATTCAGGTAAATTCTGTGGCCTAATCTCTAATTTCATTGTTATATATTGGGTGATGAGTATCTCTTTGATTAAATCCTCTTTAAGACTCAAGACTACATTTAAATTGTCATTAGAAACTACTCCTTTTCTATGAATGTGTAATAAAATTCAAATTTTTAAACCTTGATCGAGAAGTTTCCTTAAGCACTATCTGTTGAAAGGGATAATTCACATATATTAATTCAGGAGCAATGTTTACGTGTATTGAGAAATACACAGAATATAAATACAAATTAGATATATTGCCTTAAGCAAGCAATGTTGCTCCTCTGCCTACCACAATGCTTTAATGTTCCAGCTAAAGGAAGAAAATATGCTACAAACCAAATTCAGGTTTTTATGGTAGGTAACAGCACAGCTCCAGAGGCAGCCAGTAGATGCAGTGGTTTGTACAGAAGTTTCTGGGCTCTGCTTCTTTCAGATTTTCTTGAGATCTTGTCAAGATTTCTGGGCACTTTGCCTGGGTACGGGAACTCCTGGAAACCCTCTGAAGGTTTCTGCTGCTAAGAGGTAAGGCTAAGAACAAAGAGGAGCCCTAGCAGCTCCTAAGGAACTCTGTCAGCTGTCATTGATCAAGGATTTGTTCCAGCTAACCTTGGACTGGGGAGGATCAAACTCTCTAATCCTGTTAAGTGCCAGGCAGTTTATGCATCAGGGTGATATCAGAGTTTAACTCCAGCTAGCTGCTAAGCACCACACAGGCATTTACTCACTCAATACTGGTGGAATGGGGGAAACAATCAGAAGGATAAAAGTGAGAAAGCTCAGAGGCTGAGATAAAGACAGTTCAAGAGGTAAAACAAAAGCCAAGTGCACATAAGCAAAATAAAATAAGGAATTAATTCACGACTTCCTTTTGGCAGGCAGGTGTTCAGCCATCCTCAAAAAGGCAGGGCTCCATCACTCATAATGGTTACTTGGTAAGACAAACATCATAACTCTGATCCATCCCATCCCCTCACCTCCTTCTTCTTCCCCATCTATGATGTCATATTGTGTGGGATATCTCTTTGGCTAGTTGGTGTCTGTTGTCCCAGCAGTGTCCCCTCTTAACTTCTTGAGATCCCCCAGCCTCCTCTCTGGTGGGGTGAGGAGCTGAAAAAGCCCTGATTCTGTGTGAGCACTGCTTAGCAATAATGAAAATATCCCTGTCTTAGCAATGCTGTTTTTAGCACAAATACAAACATGGCCCCGTGCTATTTGCTATGAAGAAAATTAATTCTACCCCAGCAGACTAGCAAGCTTTTCCTGTACTGCGTATACGTTCTTAGGTATGGTGATCACATGATCACACACCACAGTTTTTTCCTCCAATTCTGCAAGAATGACCGTCCATTTACTACTGCAAGAATGACTGTCCATTTACTAATGCATTCTTAGAACCATACAGGACTTTGCAAGGAGGCTGCAGCTCTGCGTGTTTCTGGCTGCGGGGATTGCCCAAGATCTCTTGCTGACTCTTGGTCACACAGTCTTTTAGTGTGCAGGAGATGCCAGTTGTTGAGAAGTTGTGCTGCCAAGTGCTTTGTGTGGAGGTCAGCAGACTGTGCAGCATCAGAAATTATAAGAAAGAGATCAACCTGATCTCCTCTGAGCTCTTCAGTTTCAGGACTCTGAATCTCTAACTGCAGGGATAGAAAGATCCTGTACCTGTGAAATCAGAAATGAAGACTCTCATTGCAAAGAAGGCCAGAAGCTGATGATTTCTCCTACCAGGAGAAAAGGTCTGACCCTATCTCCTAGTTTGCAGTTACAGAAGAGGTTAACCGCCCTTGTAGCAGATGAGAGTCTTGGAGTGCTGTCAAATGGAGCACCTCAAGATGGCTGAATCTGAGTCATACACATAACCACTAGATGGAAGTAGTGAACAACAATGGTAGGAGACTCTCCACTGGAGGGCACAGAGACTCTCATCTGCTTATTTGACTTAACCCCTTGGGAGGTTTATTTGTTTGTTTCTTCATAGGGGTTTGCATTTGAGATGTTGTGGAGGGACTACAGAGGCTCTTCTGGCCTTTTGACTGCTACCCCATTGCTTTTCTGTGTAAGCACTAGTGATACTACTGGGGTGACCTGAGACGTAGGAAGTCTTACCTGTAGGATTCTGGGTGCAGTGCTCTAGGGAAAGCAGACAGTTCTGAGGAAGACTCAGTGGATCCAATGTGTCATATAGCTTGTCGTGCCAAGAGGGTTTTGGTGTCTATGACCATGGGACCTTTAAGATGCTCAACAGCTCTTTGGAAGAGACAAGATCCACTTGGCTACATGGGGAAAAGTTATATTCAGCAGCAAGCTGGCCAGCTGAAGCTGAAGTGGATCTTTGTGAGGTAGACATGTAAACAACTAAATGCCTGTAGAGCATCTTCTAGGAGAAAGCTTTCAAGCATGTAGTAGCGAATTAGCACACTTGGCTGCCTCTCTGAAGTGCCCCTGCACTGATGTGAGCAGAATGGAGAGCAAACAGGAGTTAGAAGTCTCTGTAGTTACAGGGGTTTGACTTCATAGGGAATAATGGGGACATGGTGGATCTTCATACAGGAATGATCTCTGTGCTGTGACTTTCTGATGTGATTTCAGCTGTGACACACTTTGTGTTTGTTAATATTTCTCTAAATTTTATGATCCTTGATCTCCTGACCTTCTGACAAGCTGGTAACTATACTAGGTGGAAAATCTGATTGTTTACTCCCTGTAATCAATTAAATTAAATACTCATCACAATAATACAGGCTATTTTGCAACAGGGCTTCTAGGGTGCTTGAGTGGACTTATTATAGTCTCTCACCTTGATGTAATACAGGATACATAGTAAATGACATGGGTTTTAAGTAAAGGTTTTGTGAAATACTGCTTCATGGATACTTGTAGATGAACCAGTAAATGAAACAGAAAACAATCTGAAATTACCTGTAAGTATGAAGAGTTATATAACACATCTTTAATTGCGATACCATTTTCAGTGTTATTTATGCCAGTGTCACTATAGATGTGGTTTGTATACTGTAGACACATTGCTAGGGTGCAGAATCAATATGGAGTATTATTGCAAACCAAGATGTTTAGGATGGTTCTGGATTTTGCTTGAAACTGTATATAAAACAAGGGGTGAATGGCATGATATACTTTGGTTTTTTGCCTGTCGCGCCTTTCCTCTCCTTCCCCATTTGTTTGCTACTTGAGATTATCATCTCTTCTAATATCTGAAAGCAGCAATATCTAGGAAAAAGAATGTAAGTAAACACAGACTCCTGTAGGCATTTTTTCCCAGCTTTACGGCTAGTATGGGTAGTTTTGGATAAAATGGAAGCGTGTTAAGAAAATGAGGCTTGTGGCCTAAGAGACAACTGACATAGTAGAAAATAAAACTATGAATATAAAATGTAGTAGAATATGAATGTAGCAGAATATAAAAATATGCATTTTGCCTTATCCTTTGACCAAGGGGAAGTAGGTCATACATGACATTTAAAAGCTGAATCTTATAGCAGATAATTAAGTGTTAAATTTCTAAACCAATTTATGTGTTTGATATAAACAGTCCCTGTCAATATTTAATTGTTAGAGGCCAAATTTAGACTATTTTTAGAGTAACCTATATAAATTTTCAGTCTTTTTAACATCATGCTCTGAGTGTACCTCTCTGTCGCATATTCATGAAACACATCCAACTGTCTTAATGAAGACTTATCTTACTGTCAACATGTCTGAGCCCCTAATTCCAAACTGATATTGTAGATACTGCTTCCAGGAATCCAAACCCCATTTTTAACAAGTACAGTGAATGACTTCATGTTTACTGAGTTGAAATTTCTCAAGCAAATCGACATCCCAAAAATGCTATTTTAATTTGCATCAAATTGGTCCTACTATGAAATGTTAAATTCAAGTCTTCCATCTTCTAAATTCTCAGTGGGCCAGGTGAGTTAGATAATATATACAGAATTTTTTTCAATGATTCTGTTAGATGTCATCCTGCCATTTCATATGCCATTCTTCCTGTTTGTTCAAACCAAACAAGTAGACTTTCAAGTAGAAAGGAAAAATCTATATCTGAATTAATTTCAGAACAAACTATACTCCCTTCTATGAAAAAAAACTTTTTAGTTTATTTCTATAAACTCATATGGCTCCACAACTATTCTCAGGAACCTATCTACAATAACAGTTTCTTGTTATGGGTAAGTTTGTATGCTTATTCTACCTCTCCTTCTTTGAGCTTTTTTATTTCTTATGCCTGAAAAAAGAAAAAAAAAAAAAAGAAGAAGAAGTTGAAAAAGAGCTCCAAGGTAAAATTTCAAAGAATTTAGAGGACATAAAATGTTGCATAGTAAAAATATAATTGTTTTGAACTTATTTATAACATAACAATTAGAATAGCATTCAAGAAATCAGTACTATATAGGGAGGGTATGTATGTGTCATTTAATCTTCTTTAACCCAAAGGGATTAAAATACTTGTAACTTAAATATAAATCTACAAATGATTTAACACAGTTATTGAAATAGTTTCTAAACTTTGGAAATTATACTGTATCCCAAAACATACTTTCAACCAAAATGTCAAATACCAAGAATGAATAAAAGGTACAAAGAAGATTGGTACAACGAAGATTTTTTTTTTTAGAAGTAGTAGTAATTTTCCTTCTAATAAAGTATCAACCATTTTAAAAGAAAACAGAACAAAACAAAAAACCCAACAAACTAGAAGGCCAAACTTCTGTCTGAAACTGTGCTCAGAGAAAACCCATCAAAATGATTGAGAGCTCCTAAGATACCTTTAGAGAGGGGGAAGAGTTAGATTTAGATTTGTCCATTTATCACATTTAGTTTAGGGAGAAAGAAGCATTCTGTGATTAAGATACAGGGTTGGGAGTTAAGCAATCCAAGGTAAATGTTTTACTATAGATTTCCCACGTAATCTGTTGCAAATCATTTGAATGTTCTGGGCCTTCTCCTCAGAAATGCAGGTTTTGCCCTGGTGTATTTCTAGTGATAATGTTGCAGAGAATTGAGGTCCAAGAGTTTTCATTTTTCAACTATGAAATAATTGAGAAAGTGATGTTTCTTATCTGCTTATCTTTGGCTTATGCGTCTTCATTAATTCATATCTATGTATTCTTCTCTGGCAAAAAGTTGTAAATGTAGCACTACAGTGTTCATATATTGATAACTGAATACGAGAGGCAACATAGTTCCAGGAAGAAGGCAAGCGCACAGGCTTATAGGAAATACAGTCTTCATTGTCCACTTACATTAGTGTGCTGTCTAACCCTGGCAATCATTTTGCTATTCTGTACCTCTTCTTTTGTGACTCCCTCTCTTCTTTTCAGAGAACAGACTTTTTTGCACAGGTATTGTATCTTAGAATTTCTTGCCTTAGTATAATCATACATTTCTTTATTATGGTTTCTGGGTGCCTCCTGAACACAAACAACACAGAAGAAAAACATTTTACTTAGTTTCTCTTCAAATCTAGGGATTTAAGTACAAAGAGGCATGCACCGTAACAATAAAATTAAAATAGGTTAATACTTATCTTCTCTGTTAAAAAAATTTTCCTTCTTCCTACCTGTAATTTTTTTAAAAAATAGTAAAAAACATTTAAAAGGTGAAGCTTTGAGTTCCAAGAAATGCTAAAAAAGTAAGGAAAACTTAAAGAACAATATATATAAATTTTAAAACATATTCATAAGAAATTCAACCGAAAATATTAGAAAACTGTATTTGGACTGTAGTACTCAATGGAAAAAAAACTCAGATGAAAAAAACCAATCCTTTGGATAAAGTATTGTAATGGTTTGAGTCTAGGCCTTCCTTCCTTGTTGCCAGAAAGGAAGGCCTAGACTGAAAACCATTACAATACCAGGAAGGAAGGAAGAAAGTATTCCATCCTATTCCTTTATGTAATCAAACAAATAAATAAGATGGAGAGAGAAACCTCTTCCTTTCTCCTCTTCCGATGAGGTTTGGAGACTCCCGCAGCCGATCTCGCTCCTGTGGGGGAGCTGAGGCCTGGCTGGGTCTATGGGGCCTGTTGTTTCTGCCAATCCGGGGTCCGGTGGCGTGGTGGTGGCATTTGGCGCGATTGTGCAATCTCAAGGAAAGTATTAAGGTTTTCTTTGGCTAGTTCTTTATTGAGTGTGTATACCTGTTTTTTGGGTTTTTTTTTTGTTTTGTTTTGTCCCTTTTCCCTTTTCCTTTGGAGGTGTTGGAGGTTTCTTTCTTATATGTATATAGTTTTTTGTAATTTTATATAAATGTAATATAAGTGTAAATATATTTGTATATTGCTTTAGCACTCTTATTTATTTTTTTTTTCTTTTCCCTTGGTTTTTGGGGGGAGAAACTTTTGCTGTGATGTTGGAGACTTGACAGGGAGCAAGCTCCAAACCACAACAACTATTCACTACCAGATTGTTTTCTTGGTTGTGGTCTGAACTAAAGAGACAATGTCACTGAAGAATTGTAAGAATAATTTTTTTTATTTGAATAGAAAATACAATGCAAAGTATTTCCTACAGAAATTTTCTTATTACTATTCATTGGAGACTTCCTTACTTTTGGATTTGTTGATGAGAACTTAGCTGCACGATTAAGGTGCAGGAATTGAGTACTCACCATGAAAATGTTACTCTTGTTTAACTCAAACATTCTATAAAGTGCTAAGAATAACTGGAAACTTACAAAATCGAATCCTCAAACCCTTATTCTGACAAAAATCTCTGACAAAATTCAAGGCAATGTGAGGTTTGCCTAGGGAAGACCAATTTTTATTTTTTTTGCCTGACTACTACAGGAAAATTCTTAAGTATTTTATGGCATAAACTCTAAAGAACTTGATCTATGCAGTGCTATTGATTCCATCCAAAAATCGTGGAAGGACTGCAATGTGCTTTTAATTCATTAAATTTTTAGTTCACGCTTCTTCTAATTTGCTTCTTTAAAAAGCATCTTTAGAAACCAAATTTTCAAGCTATCTTCAGCATTGCTGCCAGAACCTTTCTTTTTCCTTGGTAATGCTATGTTTTGATCTGCTGCAGTTCTAAAAAGAGCACAAGGTACCATGAGAAGCACTAATAATTCATAATACCATTTCATGATTTGGATTGAAAAAATATACTTTTGAAATGGTACACTAATGAAAATTCCTTGTAATGCTTTTGATGAGGGAATTCTATTTATACAGAACTTTCCACAAGATAACTTCATGTCTGACATCACTACAATACATTTTGCCTGATGATTCCTACTCCAGATCAAGTGTGTCCAGGAAGCTACTTATTAACTAAGTTATCAGACTAAAAAAGAATGTATTTGGTTTGAAGGCAGTTACACAGAGGAAAAAATGTATTTGGTAAAGCCTTCCTCTTGACCTTCAGGAGACCAAAAGGCCCATTCTTAAAAAAAATCTGACAACATAGAAACAGGAAATACATTATTTTTGAGGTTTTTTTAGTTTCATGTGCCCATGGACACACAGTATTTTATCTAGTGATTTTTTTTGATTCAGTGTTTGGAATCATGATTCTTCAAAGTTCACTGGAGGAATAATCGCTAAGGTTTGAACTTTCTTATTGGAGAGATAAGTACAAGAAGGCATATTTTAAATGAGTCAAAATATACACAAAAATTATTTCTACAGGATTTGTCATATTTATTTGATTCTTAGCTATACTATGTCATTAATGTGGTTTTTATTAAAATTTTTGAATACTTTTAAAACTAATAGTTCTAGATACTGTGCAAAAAACAATAAAATTATCTGACACCAATATACATGCCAATACTTGATGAATATTTTTAATTTTTAATTCTGTCTATGTTTAGAAAGTTGGACCGGACACTTGTCTGCTTAGGTCCTATTGATATATTTTTGAAGACCAAGTTTTGTCTTCAGTTTTGAACAATCATATATCGAAATTGGATTTCATGTGAAATGTAAACACCACATATTTCAAGAAAGCAGTTGGCTGTTTCTTGAAGTGTTGTGCCAATAAAAAAATAATAATTAAGGCCTTCATCTTAAGATTCAGTTTCTCAGTTAAAGTACAGTTTAACAGAAGTTTTTATTCACATTGGATCATAAATGGGACATGGCAACATCGAACATATTCACTAATAACATTTTATTCATAACTACAGATTATTGAATTGCCTAATTTATTGTGTTTATTAGTAACTTAATTATGATTGTCTTTAAATGACTGGGCTGTTAAGTTGCAACACAGCTGAAAACATTGTAGTCTTCACTTTCTACAACTTGGTTGCCTTAGCTAAGCTATTTGCTTAAACTTCTGCTATAATAGGTAGCAAATCAAATGAACAAATTTATTGTAGATATGTTTTTCACTGTTGTCATTGACTAGACAACTGATATATAATTGCATGAAATACTGGAAAGCTATTGAAGGTAGTCCAGAGCAATCAAAACCCTAAAGTGAACTTCTGCCCAGAATCACGATCCAGCAGAAGGCATCTGTCTGCATAGACAATATGGATAGTCTCCTAATTCAAGCTAGGGGCCTAAGTATAGCACATGTAAGTATCCTGCAGCAACACTAAAACAGAATTTTACTTTTGTGGACTTTCGATCCCTTGAGGTGTTCAAGACCAGGCTGGATGGGGCTCTGAGCAACCCTATGTAGTGAAAGTTCCCCGGCCCATAGCAGGGAGGATTGGAACTAGACGATCTATATGGTCCTTTTCAACCCAAGCCATTCTGTGATTCTGTGATTCCATATTCTTTTCTACATTTTAAAATTATATCAGGAATAAGAAGTCCCCACTAAGCTCTGTAGATGACAACGATTCAACTTCCATGTAAAAGTTAAATGTTTCCTCCAGCCATCTCTCTGTGGTGCACTCAGTGATTTGCTGAGAGGTGCCAGTAGAGGTTGTCAGCACCCTCAAAGTAGGAGGGGAAAATCAGATGGCAGGGCAAGAAGGAAAAGAGGAATTGTAAATGTTTTTCTTCAAAGACAGTTGACAGAGAACTTTGATCTAGTTTATACATAAATGGAGCTTTGAAGAGCTTAGATATTCCCTACCTAATTGGGTGCTAAAGTTCATTATCATGCTCACAGTCCCTGACTATTCTAAAATTTGATATTTTTTTTCTAACGTTGATTTTTATCTAAAAAGTGCTGCAATGACTTTCCCAGAGGCAAGTTCTACCTTCTGGAGTACAAAGTAACATTTCTGATTTCTAAAAGTGGTAGACTACAGTATCTTTTTCTCTTTATCATTGTAAGTTTGGGGTTTGTTTTTTGTGGTTTTTTTTTTTTTTCTCTAGTGAGATATCATTTGAATTATGTTTAAAGTCTGAACTGCCATGGGGAACTACTGGGATATGATTGTGTTTGTCATGTATTTTCCAGCTGAAAAAGTGAACTGAGGTGGCAAGTTTTAGCTCACAGTGTCTGCTGTGGAAAAGAACTTCAGTTCTGCTATAACTGTACTGAATTGAAATTAAAAAAAAACCAGTTTATAGTTTTACGGGTCATATAAAGTACAAAATTTACATTAGCATGTTTGATATATTAAGGAATAAAAAACTCTGTAAGTATTTGAAACATTTCTGATAATTAGAATATATAGAAGTGTGTTACATATATAACCATAGATAGTTAAAGAGAGATGCAGTGAAGAAATTTTATACACAATAATTTCCTATAGATGCCTATTATTGCTGTGAGTACTAGGAGGATTTATAATTTATTACAGTCCAATTATTTTATATTGTCATGATTAAACTCTGGCTGACAACTAAGCCCCACACAACTGCTTGGTCACTTCCCACCAGTGGGATGAGGGAGAGAATCAAAAAAGTGAGAAAACTCATGAGTTGAGATAAAGACAGTTCAATGGGTAAAGCAAAAGCTGCATAGAGAAACAAAGCAAAACAAGGAATTCGCTCACCACTTCCCATGTTCAGCCTCCCTAGGAAAGCAGGGCTCTATCACGCATAACAGTGACTCGGTAAGACAAACATCATAATTCTGATCATCTTCCTTCTACTTCCCCCAGCTTTATAGGCTGAGCATGACATTATATGGTCTGGAATATCTCTGTGGTCAGCTGGGGTCAGCTGTCCTGGCTGTGTTCCCTCACAACTTCTTGTGCACCCCCAGACTCCTCATTGGCGAGACGGGGTGAGAAGCAGAAAAGGCCTTGATCTCATGTAAAGGCTGCTCAGCAGTGTGTAAAATATCGCTGATATCAACACTGTTTCCAGCACAAATCCAAACACAGCGCCATACCAGCTACTCTGAAGAAAATTAACTCTATCCCAGCAAAAACCAGCACATATAGAGAGAGTAGGTTGATAGTGAAGTTTAACAATAAAACCAGTAACCCTAATGAAACTATTAAATGAGTCATACAGAATTAGTTTAGCTAAAGAGATTAAATTTTTAAACTATTACAAAACTATTACAGTCACTACCAGTAGTAGTAACCATGCAGACCTCTACTTAAGAAGAATTAGGTGTGCTGAAATCAGGCTTTAAAATACTTTGCACCTGTCAAATAACTGTTATCAGTGATTTGCTCCAATATTGCATTGAGAACTCATCACACAAACACTTGTAGCATGTCGTGTTTCTGAGGACTACAAATGAGCAAATTAGCTTCTTTTGTAGAGGTAATGATAAATACCAGATCTAATTTTTACATGACAGTGTGCAAACAGAAGAGTAAAAACAGTAGAAAAAATTGAAAATATTTTTATATTGAAATCTACTAACTCCTTTTTCTCATTAGCACACCTACATTTAAAGATAAATTCAAAAAATAATTTTAGTGGATTTAATGGTAATGACATTGGATGCAGATCTGTCCTTTTAGGTCTGACTTAGAGACTTTCAAAATGGTTGGTTTTAATTGGAAAACTTTTGTATATTTTTTTCTTTATGTTTTGAAGTGTAGCTCTAGTATAGCCTAATATGTTTTTCTATATGGATATTTTTTCCTTAATTTATTTTGCAGGGCAGCAAGAATAGTGTGAAAATGATGGAAGTTTCATAAACACTTTAAAGGAAGTCCTTTCCCTTAGAATATTGTTTTCCATTAACATTGGTCAACAGATGTGTTGTAGTTATACTAGGAAGGGTGCTAATTTTACCTGTGACGAAGTCTTTTTTATAAAATATGTTTTCAGGCAGCTGGTTCATTCACTATTTTTCCTCACCAAATGTCTTCTTTTTGAGCAAAGAAACCATAGCTTCTGTCTGCTGTTGATTTGAAAGATGTTTGTCAAATATACATAGCTTTTCAAAGCTCCTACACATTTTTTTTAAAAGTCACTGCTGGATAGAAATGATCCTTGTAGTAGTGCCACTTCTACTGGGAAAACAGGGAATTAATTCAGTGGTTATTAGACATCAAAGAATCCAAAGAGAAAGGCATTAAAACACCCTAATTGTAATATATCCTATTACTGATATTGGCAGCTTACCAGATATCATAATTTCTACCATAAGACATAAATACTGAGGAAAAAAAGCTTTTGTAATTTCTGCTGTTTGTAAATTACTTTTTGGCCTTAAATTGCATCTTACTAAGCAAAAGTAATTTCAACTAAGAATTTTTAATTAATATTTTTACTTTTTAATGAAAGTGGAAACCATCAGACTTAGGCAATTTAAAATGAAAAATTATGGTATTTATAAAAGAGAAACTAACATTATCAAACTTTTTTTTAACTGAGTTATCCACAGACGGAAAAAAAAATAGAATGAGTCCAGTCCAGAAATAAAAATATCAATATACTTTGCTCTTTTCGTTGGTTACTGTGCGCTGGGTTGACCTTGGTCAGATGCCAAGGTCAACCCAGTCTATCCAGCCCCTCCCTCACTCTTCCTCCACAACAGAACACAGAGAGAAAATAAGATGAAAGAGCATGTGGGTTAAGATAAAGAGAGGGAGATCATTTACCAATTCCTGTTGCAGACAAAACAGACTCATCTTGGGGAAAATTAATTTCATCTACTGACAGTTAAAATGGATTTGGATAATGACAAAGACAAAATCAAACCATCACCTTCCCCTTTCCCAGGCTCAGTGTCACTGCTTCGCTCCTGATTCTTCTAACTCCCTCCACAACTTCCCTGAGCAGTGCCTTTCTTGAGCTCCTTCCTGTCCACACTTTTCCCTTGCTCCAGCATGGGCTTTCCACTGGTCACAATTCCTTCAGGAAATACCCTACTGCTCCAGCACGATGTCCTTCCTGGGCTGCGGTGTGGATATCTGCTCAGTGAGGACCTGTCTGCAGGAAAATACCATCTCCACTCCACAGGGGGCTCTTTCACAGGCTGCAAGAGAATCTCTACTCTGCCTCGAGCACCTCCTCCCCCTCCCCACTCCTTTGCTGACCTTGCTGTTCACACTGTTGTTTCACAGACTTTTTTTTTTTCTTCTCTGCTCAGCTTTCTGGCATTTTTACCTTTCCTGAAATATGCTCTTACAGAAAGTTTTTTTCCTCAGGTTCTTTGGGAGTTGCTTTTAATCTTTCAGCCTTACAACTAAAATTTTGTTCCTTGTCTTTGTTATTTTCTATTTTCCAATTTTGTTTTGGTTTGGTTTGTTTGTTGTTTTGGGATGTTTTGGTTTTTTTTTTTTTTTTAACATCATTTTCTTTGTTACTTATTCTTCAACCTCCCCAATATTGTCCCATTTTGTTCATCAGAAATTATTTTTTCTAATCAGCCTGACTTTATTCCCTTTCCTTTGGTCTCATCAGCTAAAATCCAAATCTGTTTCCCATATTCACTTTTTGAATTAGCAAATCTATTATTGCATCAGAAATAGTGTCTTTTTTTCAAGTGGGTTTTCTCTTACATCTCTCTGAGGGGCATATTCTCTGTAATACCCTACTTGCTAACTTTAACATTTAACGTGTTTTCTCTACATGACACCATAAAAAATGGGTTGTGCTTCCAGATCAAATGTATAGAGACATGAGGAAGATAGACTTCAAAAGCTATTATGGTTATTCAGTAAAGACCTCTGCATAACCCTATGTTTGTTTACAGTGTTTGTTAATCTTCCATTTTGCTATGCATTTATCCTTGCCAAGTAAAAACACATTGAAAAAAGTAAATATAAGTCATTTGCTCAATCTCAGACAGTACTGGAATAATAATCTTTAAATTTCTCATTTTGAACGAAGAAAGCTGCTGTTATCTTACACACGTATTTTTTTGAAAATGTATTAATTAATTAATTTAGAAAACTTGTTTGTTTCCCTAAAGTAAATATCAATGGTTGCTTAAGGAACCTTCCGTTTGGGGAAAATGAGTAGTAAACAGTCTCATTTCAAAACTACTCATTAGTGGTTGTGATTAATTAGTGTGAGGAATAATGAGGTATCTGAACTAAGAGTACCAATAAATAAATTGATTGCATGAATTCTTGGATTAATAAAATCCAATTATTCTCATATGTAATTGGCACAAATTTTATTTGTATCTCCTTTTTAATATGTTTGCTAATGCCATCAGAAAGTAAACAAAACAAACAAATTTTAAATTAAAACAAAGTTCAATTAAATCTCAAAACCCTACCAAGCCAGCTTTGTGTCAGATTAGTTCAAAGTCCTTATTTATCCATGAATGCATTCAAAGCTAATGGACACAACAACACTCATTTGTGAGTGGATGATATGGAGAAAGAGCATCTTTCATATCTGTGGAGAAAACTAGGTTTCCAGGTTTTGTAATGGTGTAGATTTTTCAGAGTGTGAAATCATAGAATTTTTATTTGTTATATGAGGAACTTTAGTTGCTTTTGTTGAATGCATAAGATTGATTCACAGGAGCTAAAGCCAGTCGACAATATTCCAAGAAAGCAGAGGAATGTTTTCTTTTATTTCAAGAAGACTATTAAATTCATTCTCCTTTGTTTCTGCCAACAGGTTCTGCTTTGTTAATCACTGGAGAATAAGATGAGAATGATCAAGAAATGTTTATGACAAGAACAATCTGAACTAGAATTAAAAAATGTCTCAAAAAATTGGTTTGGGTTGACCTTGGCCAGATTCTAGGCACCCATTAAAGTCACTCTGAGCTGGGAGAGGTCACACAGGTAAAACAAAAACTCAACGTGGGGTTAATACTAAAATTTAATACTAACAGGATAAGATCTAAAGAGTGAGAAATAAAACAGTCTTAGGACTTAAAATAGAACAATAAGATGTATAGAAAATAAGATCTATTCCTAGATGAGAGGATATAATTACTAATGAAGAAGAAGGTTAAAACATTCAACTCTTTCTTAACTTCAAAATGAGTAAATAGTCTGTCAAAATAAGTAAATTGTAACTGCATAATTAAAGGAATTCATTTTAGCAGAATATTACAGGATGAAAATATTTATTGTTTTTCTTACCATACTTGAAACTAAGATTTTATCAACCAGTGCCACAAGAAAAATGCAACAGCTTGATTACAGCAAGAAAGGCTTTTCCATTATGCATTATGTATATTTTATTTCTAAAAAAACACCCCAACCTATTTATTTGCTTTTAACAGACTAATGTTTATGTCTGATTTGAGAGTATCCGAATTCACAATACCATCATGAGTCATAGTACTCACTATTATAAAGTGAATTAGGACTTACCATTTTTTTACATGCTAGACAAAATGGCTGTTATTACTTGAATTTGTTTTTGTTCTCATTCAGTATTTGTGTAGGTGGGAAACAAGAAGGGACTCCATGTTACCTTTCTGAATAAGAAATACTAAAGACAGTCCATTCACTGAAAATTTTTACTTTTCAACATTTGAGAAGTTCATTGCAGTCATATGGATAAATGTATGTAAGTATTTACAAACGTTAGTGCTGAATAAAAAAGGAAGAGTGAAGGAAAGAAGAAATTTCTTTTTCAAGAGGAAGAATGTAAAGACTAACTATGCATAGGTGGTTTTGCAGGTATAAGATAGCATTGCCTCTTTAGGCTCTTTTGTTGTTTTAATGTACTGTAAGTCTGCATTAAAAACCTATGATTAAAAATAAAAATATCTGCTCTATGAAACTGCATGTTCAAACTGTCTGAGACCCTTCTTAATGAACTGCGATGAACAATAGCAATCGCAGATGTTTTGGTCTGTTCTTGCTTTCTCTACTGCTTTATTAATCTGTAGATAACATACCATGATTTTGTTGTTTTCCCGCTGCTGCTGTTCAAATAAATTTGTTCCTTTTTTAGATTTTCTTTTCTGTATAAAAACATAGTGAGTTTCTAAAGTTGTCACAAATACACAAGCCTAATGCCTTCCTGATCACTCAGAATCCATGTCAAAAAAACCATAATCCTAAATAGAGATGGTCTGATACCATGCTAGAAGATATTGCTGTTGCTAAGTTTAATAAAATGAGATTAACTTGCTCTCTCTATCATGACCAAGATCACATTTTTATAACAATCAAAAATGACATACTGAAACCACAACTAAAATGCAGAATTTGGAGACTTGATCCTCAGTTCAGTAAAAACTCTGCTGCTGAAAGTCATTTGCTCCTCTGTTGCACTCAGAACACAAGCTCTCTTTTCTGTGTAGTCAGGTTGAAGACACATTTCCAACCCTTTGAAACACTTCCCAACACAACTTCGGTGTCAAAGCAAGCCCCCTTGGTTTCTTCCCGTAGGATACTATACCTTCAGTAACTGTGATTTTTGTCTGAATTCTCCTGAGTCCATAGAAACAACTGTTCTAAAACTCCTAGTTTCTGAAGAAATAATGTAATCAAAAACAATTATGCTGAATCATGAAACCTTATTTAAAAAAAAAACCAAAAAAACAGCAATGTTATTATGAAATACACTCTACAAAGTCCTGCTGTTTACAGGACCAAGCCATATCTTAACCTGGACTCCCTTAGCAAAGTTGTTTGCCTTGTTTGCCCAAAGATTTGGGCAAATTTGTCTGTTCTCATTTACTGTAAAAATTAATAACCAAGGTGTTCTCACTTGACTCCCTGGCTTCCACTTGTTAAAAACACGATGTCTTCTCATCGCTCCCCAAGATAGGTGGATAGTTCTTCATTTCTGTTCAGAGCAACAGAAGCACCAACATGCTCTGCTTTTCACTTTTCTCAGAACAATGCTCTCCAGCAAAGATTTAAGTCATTTAACTCAGGTAATTTTACAGGCAAGTGAGTACACTCAGTCAATTATCTTGTTCAGAAAAACATTATAAAAAACTCTCCCTATTGTACATAAGAATTTAATTTTCCCTACAGAAGGGAAGATGTAGATAACCTGTGTTACAGAGAAAACTTAAAAAACGAAAGTTCTAGAAGTTCAAGCATTAAAGGAGCTTCTAAAAGTTTAAAGGCTAGACTATATCAAAACATCATAATCTTTGGCTTCTTGAAATTTCCTGGAACCTGAAAAATGTCTTGTGGAAGTAAGGAGATTGATTTTTCATTTTGTATAATTTTCAGTTAAAGCCGATTTTCTCATATTAAATATGAGCACAGTTTTCAAAGTTACAGAAAATAGAAATTATGTTAAAGTCACAAATTTTGTGTTGATAACATTCAGCCATCATTTTTCTCTAGTTTTTTTAAGGTTTACTCAGATGAGTCATACAGATGCATGCACAGGAAGGTTTATTTTTCTGGTGATGTATTCTTGTGGAGGCACGAAGATGTCTATGCAACCATCTGTAACCAAAGCAATATTAATGGGATGTTTGGAACACAGTACATCTGAAATACTGAGGCCGAGTTTATCACAAGTTGCTATGAATCTGGTAAATTCTTAGTCTTCCATTTGAGTGAGGTAAAAATCACTCATGAGCCTGTCTGAAAAATAAGTAATTATTCAAAAACCCAGAACATTTCTTTTTTATTTTTCTATTATTTTTCATTTACTAAATGCAATCTGCCATAGGAATATATTACTCATTTTAAAAACTGTACAATTCCTCTATTATATTTTCAGGTTGGCCACATATGCACAAACTCTTTCTTCCTACTCTACAACAACAAAACTTCCAACAGTTCTTTGACAAGCTTATAAAAAGCCAAGGTTTATCAGCTATAATTCATGAAGTCTTTTCTAGAGTGCTATGGTAAGGATACAGAGTATCAAATAGAAAAGTCTAAAGAAAACACAATTTGAGGACAATATGGTTTTTTTACTAAAGGATACCAAAGATAATATACTAATGATAAGGATATTCTTTTTCTACTGAAATCTTGTCCTTACACTTCTCTTGTCACTTTTCTGTTCCCAGTGCATGCAGTCTTTCAATAAGCATTTAGTTAACCCTGAAGATTGAAAATAACATGATAATTGCAGCATGCCAACTATCAGTTGAAGCAGAGCTCCTCTTTAATTCTAAAATCCAGATGCAAGCTCTTATCTTTGAGATCCCACTAGGACCAGCTTCATTGTGAAAAAAAAGCATTATAATGCACTTGCTTTGTAGTTCGTATTTAACCAAAACACTGATCTAAGTAGGCCCAACAGTATTCTGGTGTTGGTTTACTGTCAGAACAATAGAACATAATATCGTACACATATATAAGTTAGTAATTCAGGTCAAATTTTCCACTGATTTCTGATTTTGCTGCTGAACAGATTAAATTGACATATATTTTTCCGTATGTGTTTTAAAATATATTTGCAAATGTTTCAGTTGTGGAATGCTGATGTCCCTAAATTTCTTCAATAACCCATGATGAGAGATAGTTTCTGCCGGGGTCTGAATAACCCTCAGAGAAGCATTCCATTGTTTAATGAACACAGAAGGAGTCTAGAAAAACTAGTGTTCATATGACAAAATTAGATGCTATTTTTTTTAATTTGTTTTTTAATTTAGGCCAACCCAGAATACCTTATTTTTAAGTGACTACAGGAAAATCAGGTATTAAACAGCTAGATGTTCATGGTTAGATTCTCTAGTCACTAGCAAATTACATATTAAGAAATCTAGGTCATATTCACTTTTCTACACAGAAATCCTACAGCTCCTGATGCAGAAAACAGAGTAGATTCAGGTACCTCTTTTCAAAGCTCTACGGTGAAAATGCGAGACAACAATCCTGAGAGACAACACTGGGGAATCTGGTAATTAGAATTTATTTTTTATTGCTAATATTTATTTTGATTTTACCTACTGATCTTATTTTTTTTTGGTCAGTCTAATCTCAAACGCTTTGAAAGTGTCACAATGCAGTTAACTGATCTGGCACTCAATAATTTTTATTGCAATTGAAGCTCTTCAGTTAATCAGGCACAAACTATTTGTCACCTTTTTAAGCTACTAGCCAATTTATAAAAAAGTTTCAAAACAAAAAAACCAAAACAAACCAACCAAACAAAAAAAAACCCAAAACAAAACACAGACAAGAAGCTCACTAATACAGATGTCATCTTATAGTCTAAAGGAAACCATACAACTACAAGGGTTGAGGAAATTTTGGTGTGCAATGTGTGAGTTTTGATAAGGAAAGCCAGTATAAGGAAAAGCCAGTCTTAGTTCTATCTTCTTTTGATGACAAAGTGGAACATACAAGACATTTGTCAAGTCATAAACCAGATCCTCATTCTCTTAACAGAGGTTGTTGACATTCCTAGAGCAACTCTCAATTAGTAGCAGTGGGAGGATAACAAGTTTGGTTTTGGTTTGTTTTTTTTTTATTCAGGATAAATTGCTAAAAGGCAGATATAAAAAAAAAAGGTTTTCTATATTTGAGATGAGATCCACTTTACTTTTTTCCCTGAGAGGTTTTCTTTTTTTCTACCTAAGCTTTTATAAGAGTGAATCATGAGAACTTTCTGTGCAATTATTCTGGTTTGGGAACATTTTCCTAGGAACTGACAGATATGACTTCTAAATTTTCCTGAGTAGGTGCATTAGCAGTGCTTTCCCATATGATCACATTTCACTTTTCTTCCTGAAAAGGATGGTCAGTTAAAACCTAGGCATGTAGAAGTAATGTATGTTCAAAGGATCCTAACTTACCTTTATAACTTTCAGGTTCACAAGGTTATGCAAAAATTCAACCCCTTAAAGCAACGAATGTCTTCTTCAAGGACTGAGAACTCTCAGCTCTTATTCAAAAATGACATTCCAGCATCAGAATTATCTGAACTGGAAGAGACCCTAAGGATCATCCAGTTTCAACCCCCCTGTCATTGGCAGGGGCAGCTTTCAGTTGCTCAGAGCCCCATCCAGCTTGGCATTGAACACTCACAGAGATGGGACATCCACACTTCTCTGAACAACCTGTTCCATTGCCTCACCACTCTCACAGTAAAGAATCATGAAAACAAACATGAAAACATCTCTTGTTCTCATCATGAAAGCAAACATAATATTAATGTTTTAATACATAGAGTCAGAATGTGTGCTGTAACTATATTGACACATATCCAGAACCTTTCATTCCTTTCTGTTTATGTTGATACAATACACTTCACACCAGAGTATTTCAAACAGAACTATTAGCAGAATTTATGACAAGATTCTTCACAAAAGTTAGCAATAAGTTGCTAAAAATATAGCAATGAGAAGATGAAGACTTTAGCTTGATGATCTGTATAGCACTAAATCTGCAATTCCCAAACCCTCTGTCTGACATCACAGATTTCTCTAAATCAACAAGACAGGAAAACATGCAAACACAATGTGCATTACAACACAGACTAATCCTCTCTGCTATCTTCACATCTTATAGAAAAGGAAGGAAAAAAACCGGTCAAAGATGATACCTGCCTTTAATTCTACTTCCAGTCTTTGAAACAGACATTAAAAATAAAGCCCTGATGAAACACTGATGTGTTAACTCTACTATAAACTGTTCCTTATTATCAACATGGTTCTTTGTTACATTTCAATAAGCTTTCAAAATCAATAGCTGCCAGTTGCACCAGTGGAAGTTATATTAAAATTTATCTGGTGTTTTTCTTTTACATGCTGTGAAAGAACTCTGCAGTGTTTCAACAAAACTCTTTACTTGTTTTCTGTTGAACAGATATTCATGTCCTCTATAGAAGGGAAATCTCATTCTGGGCCCAGCGACATGGATCACATTGCCACAGCAAATTATTGTAAGTTAGTTCACAGTTGAATTTTACCCTGATTTACCCCAATAAGCTCATTTTAAATAGCTGGAGTACTGAGTAGAAAATAAGCTTTTTTCCTCATCTAGTCCAATCACAATTTCTGTTACAGCAAGAACAGAAAAACATGGCACATAGTACTAAAAAGTATACCCAAGATACTTTCACCCATGCTTCTCAAAGGTGCATTCAGTTTTTCTAGCCCATTAACACATCATTTAGAAGAAGAGCAGAGATGATCTTGACAACTCTTTTACACCTATGCACAGTAGATTTCATTGTTTCCTGGAAAGGATGCAGCTGAAGTGTTTCATGGTTCTTCAGAGACATAGGGTAAGGATAAGCTATACAAAATACTGAGGTATTACCTAAATAGAGTATTCTAAACTACATTACCAACTCCACTGTCACAGCATTTGTCTGTGAAGTGATCACATCTTGTACTTGTGGTCAAAAAACTCTTAGGCCAGAAGAGTTTCAGGGCTAACCTGTGCCCAGCTCATGAATTAACTGCTCCAACTTTTAGCTAAGCCACTAAATATCACAGGCTTGAGAAATGTCTAGGTATAGTTAAAAAAAATCAGAAACATGGAGAGACTTGAATCTTACATTACTTTTCTATATAAAGTTATGTAAACTCATTTGGGTCCCTCTGAAAGGTTTTCCTGTATGATCTTCAGCTGAAAGAAATCAGGACCTCTTTCCTATCCTTGACTTAATATCTGATGTTTTCTATATTATACATACAGAAATTTAGCCTGAGTTGATTTCAGAATATCCCTTTCCTTAGTACCAAATTCTACTTGGTGTTCTGCTTTCCATTCGCTTACTGGTGAAGGCAGTTTTCTTTCTGGTAAATATTTGGAAGTTAAAAGATGAGGCTTATTGCTTACTGAAATAACCAACAAAAGAATATTATCAGATTTTTGAATATTTAAGGAAAAAGAAATTGCATCTTCAGATTCAAAGTCTTTGTCTTGACTAAACAAGACTTCATCAAGTAAATACCAGACACTGGTGTTTGTTTTATAGCCACTGTTGGCTTTTTTTGTAAAAAGAATTGAAATGGATTAATTTTACATTTTGTTTCAAGAACAGAATATCAGCACCCAACTCATACACCTGGAAATCTCTCAGAAAACAACAAACATTTCATGAGGAAAGAACAGTGTGGATATAAGCCAGTGGAAAATTTGCTGACTACCTAGTTCTGTCCTCTGCTGTAAATTCCCATTAGTTGCAGCAAGGTAAAGAGCATCTCATTTGATGTAATAAGGAACATTCACAGAGGAATAATTTCTGAACTGTAATCGAATACAACAGTATTTATTGCAACATTTGGCTTTACAAGTCTCTCTTCCATTTTATTTAGTGGTAGTATTGTAAATCTTGGAGCCAAAAAATACTTTTTGTCTGCTTGGATTGATAAATTTGAATTAAAAAAAGAGGGAATAAGATAGTAAGTGCATGCCTCTGGGTTTTGTGTTGTTGTTGTAAGTACACCCAGTTGCAGTTAAAGTATCTGAAGTGGTTTCATTGGTGTATCCTAGTCATAGTATAGTGTGTAGACGAGGGGAAAAAATGTACCTGAGCTAAAGAGTCCCTGTTTTGAGAGACTGTGAGTCTCTTCACTCCTTGTGGCAATGGTTGAAATTGTGACTACTCAAGAGTGTCTGAAAATCAAAGTTTGAACACAAGAGAAATAACTGATCTTTTACAGATGTCTTTAACAAAAGTCTTAATTCCACTAAGAGCAGAATCTGGCTTTCAATCAGCAGCTTTGGTCCATCTGTAAATAGTCCAATTCCTGCTGTTTGATACTTTCAAGTAAAAGGTTAGTCATGCTCCAAAAATAATGTAAATGCAACTAAAGGTTAATCTTCCTCTCAGGATTACATTGCCTCAAGGTTACACACGTAATTTCTTTAAAGAAGATTTGTTCAAGCATATGTAACCTGGTAGCGCTTGGAAAAGCATCTGAAAGTAATGTTCTAAAGTTGGTAATGTATTACTAATTCCAGAAAATAAAATAGAAAAATTAAGGCAGTCACCTGACAAATTAAGTTGAGGCATAATTTGTCTTCTGTACTTTGTTCAAAGGACTTAAGTGTAATTGGCCAGTGCTGAGTAGCTCTAGCAATTATATAGAGAAAACTATCATTAAACTAGATTGTGTCCCTTGGAAACTATTCTTAATAAAGATTCAAATGTTTCTGATCAGCTCCCAGTTTGCTACTGGACAATTGTTTACTGTCATCACATGTCCCCTTTACTACAGTTTAGCTAAACTGAGAGGAATTTGAAATTAGTCTTCACTTATTCTTATAGCCCCTCCCCATTCCCTTCTACAAGTTCAGAATTGCTTATGTGCTGAGACAAGGACTTCTCAAGAGATTGTGGAGTGACCAGTTTTCTAACCCCCTCCATAGCTTGCAGACCACTGAAGACACTAATCATTTTTAGTAATGACTGTTCTTTTCTTTTCAGATTATATTTCAAAGTCCTGATATTTTGAACTTTATACTTCTAGCTTTCTGACCACTGGTGCAAGAATTTAACATTAAAGAAGTGGCTTTCTTATTGCCTTTACAGTTTACCTGTTTTCCTCATTTAATATACCAAGGAATTATTTTTTGCTCTTAAATATTCTTCTCCTCATTCCCCTCATCTCAACAAAAATACATGTGGTAACAAATCTATCCTTGCATTTAATGTCATAGTAGTCTGTACTTGGAAGATGCAGTCTGAGAAAAGTCTGTAAATTCTCTGACTCTGGTTTATGGTCCATATGACAATAAAACAAGAAAATAGCAAGAACACTGTGTCATTGGGAAAGTGGACACCATGTCTAATTTCAGTGAAAGTGGTTAAAACTAAATAGATATTATTGCAGTCAACATTTTTTTAAATAAAATACCAGCTGGCAGACAAAAACAAAAATCCCAGTCTTCAGAAGCAGTTAACTAGTGGCTGACTTCCAAAATCTTCCAATAAGCAAAACAATAAAATACAATCGTAAGTGTAAAATAAAATCATTACTATTCTAACACTAAGTGGAGAATGGGAGCAACATAAGACGAAGCAAATACCTGAAATGAGAATCCACGTATCCTTATGTTTTCTGTATTGATACAAAAAAATATTCCATTTATTTTAAAATATCTAGTTTTGGAATACGAATTAAAGATTTTTTTATATCTTACTGGGACATTTATTAATTCAGTGATTTATTCATTACTGTGTTATATCTTAATGATTGGTTAATATCTTATTTTCTGACAGAATGAATGGGATGGAGAATCAGAACTTGAATATCAGTGGCTTTTTTGAAACATCAGTATGACAAATAAGTCTGTAATCAGCAAAATTTTATTTTCTGAAAAACACTGACAAACCATACTAGAGATTGGAAGGCAATGTCTATGTATTCATCCAATTATATGCTTTTTAAATTTTCCCCATAGCTTAATGTCACAAAGGAAACAAAAAGCAAAAGGAAAATGGACACAATTCAAAAAAACCCCTTTAGTTAGAAATAGAGGGAAAAAAAGTTGAAAAGTTTCCATGTAAAATATAAACCATCTGTAAACTGAGTGCTACAATGTTTGGATATTAGAACTCACTTTGTTAAAATATAATGAAACATTGCTGGTTGAAAAGCATGCAATTAACTGAACCAATACTTTTTATACCATAACTGAAATGAAGCTGCTGTTTCTCTCTCACAAACCACTTGCACAGGTGGAAAATATGCTAAGAAAAGCAAACCTAGGGTAATTACTGTACTCACGGTTATTTTATCTCCATTTTTGCTTAGAGGGAGTCAAAAGCCTGATAAGTCGTGTACTGCTCAAGCAGAATACTAACAAAATCTTCATCACATCTGCAACAATTTCATAGAATCATGAAATCATAGAATGGTTTGGGTTGGAAGGGACCCTTAAAGATTATCTAGTTCCAATCTCTCTGGTATGGTCAGGGATGCCTTCCACTTCACCAGGTTTCTCAGAACACTTCCAGGGATGGGGCAGACACAAGTTCTCTGGCAAACCTGTTCCAGTGTCTCACTGTCTTCATAGGCAAAAATTTCTTCCTAATGTCTTATCTAAACCCAGCCTCTTTCAGCTTAAAGTAATTCCCCCTTGTTCTATCCCTACATGCCTTTGTCAAAAGTCCCTCTCCAGCTTTCTTGGAGCTCCTTTTAGGTACCAAAGGGCTGCTCTAAGGTCTCCCAGGAGCCTTCTCTTCTCCAGGCAGAACAACCCCAACTCTCTCTGCCTGTCTTCATTGGAGACATCTCAAGTCCTCTAGTCATTCTTATGACTCTCCTCTGGACTTGCTCCAATAGGTCTATTTTTTCTTATGTTGGGACCCCAGAGTTGGATGCAGCACTCCAGGTGAGGTCTTGGAAGAGCAGAGTAGAGGGGGAGGTGATTCTCAACCTGCTGGCCACGCTGCTTTGGATGTAGCCGAGAATACAATTGGCTTTCTGGGCTGCAAGGACACTTTGCCAGGTCATGTTCAGCCTCTCATCCACCAACGTACCTAAGTCCTTCTCCTCAGGACTGTTCTCAATCAACCCAGCCTGTGTTTGTTTTTGGGATTGCTCCCACCCACATGCATAACCCTACTTGGCCTTGTCAAACTTCATGAGGTTCTCATGGTCCCACTTCTCAAGCCTATCATGGTCCCTATGGATGGCATTTCTTCCTTTGAGTGTGTCAACTGCACCACTCAGGGTGCTGCCATGAGCAGTCTTGCTGAGGGTGCACTCAATCTCATTGACCAATTCAACAACAAAGACACTGAATGGTGCCAGTCCCAATGTTGACCCCTGATGAACTCTACTCATCACTGGTCTTCACTTGGACTTCAAGCTGTTGACCACAAGTCCCTGAGTGTAACCATTCAGTCAATTCCTTATCCACTGAGTGGTCCATCTATAAAATCTGAGTCTCTCCAGTTTAGAGTATTTCCTTACAGGTTTTTATCCCATGACACTCTACCAAGTAGATTCCTGCAGAGGCCAAAGTCTGCTCTCCTGAAGTCCATGGCAGTGAGCTTGCTGAGTGCCCTCCTCGCTATCTGAAATATCTCAAACTCCAATATTTCATGGTCACTGCAGCCCAGGCCGCCCTTGAGCTCACATTCCCCATAAGTCCCTCCTTGTAGGTGAGGTCCAGCATAGCACTTCTCCTCTTTTGCTTCTTTCCAAGTTTATGGCACCAATTTCAAATTGTCTGCCTCCCACCATAACAAATAAAAGAAAGCAGCTTAAAATTCCAATCAACATCAAATGTAACATATGATCAATAATGATTCTATAGAGTACTTTTATAAACTGCAGCAAATTCTTACCTTTTTCTGTTCTTGGATTTAGATAGAAAATTTTTCTTAATATCCTACACTGTACATTTATTGATGTGGATTGTTAAACAGGTCTTCACCAAGAAGTCTTTCCCTAATAGCAGGAAAAGTGTCTGCAACACATCATGTAACTTTCTCACAGGGTTTTCTGAAAATTAAATATTTTCCGAAATATTTTGAGACTCTAAACTTACAGTTTCCTTGGAATTACAGCATTTTCATTGTCCCATTAAAACCTCCACTACCTTTTTTCTCTTGTACATTCCTGTCTGTTATTGAAAATTTTTAAGGGGGATTAGGAGCATTATATAAAATAACATCTATCTGTCAGCATCTGCAACTTGATAGGAATGTCTGTGTCAGCTTAATGGAGAGCAGTTTGCAAGTGGCTGGGTGAAATTCTGCCATTCAAAACCGAGTGGAGTGCTCCCTGGCTTCAGTGTTCTTGCACAGCTGATTTCAGTTACAACATTTAAGCAACACTCGAAACATCAGACCATAGGTTTGATAACTGAAACATTTGCAGCAGGGCAAAGCTGGAGTGTGTATTTATCGCTTGGCTGCTGGGTTCTACATCTGCTATAACAAGGAAAATACATGTCTAACTCATCTGAAAGGAAAATTAGTTCTTCTGAAATTGTAACAATCTGACAGATTGCCAGATATTTCAAGGGGTACTGCCAAAATCTGATCAGCATAGTATCTGAAGCAAGGATCAGCTTTAACGGGACTGAAGTTCCTTGTGTAACTGAATAGAAAAACATTGCTGCCATGTGTGTCTTTGAGTACTCAAAATTGCTAATATTCTTTTGTAAAAAACAGGCATATTATGAAAAAATAACAATGTTTTTCCTTTTATAATATTTTCCTTCCAAGGATTGACATATATTTTAATGATCAATAATGAAATTTCACAATATCCTTCCTAGTTTCAGGTTTATGAGGAACTGAGGGAGAAGAAAGTAAATATATTTGCAAAACTACATCAGAGACAAAACAAAGATTCTGGGAAACCTGAGTCAGTGCTTTCTGGGTATGGGAGTTTTGTTGTTGTTGTTTTGGTTGGTTGGTTTTGCTGCTTTTATTTAATAATACGAAAATCTTATTCCTAAGTATTTTAGATTTTTAATTATTAAGACAAATAAAATAATAAAGTAAAAGTGAGATTTGTTTTATGAATGTTTTTATTACTTTATGTTCTTTTTAAAACATAAGCTTTCAACTGCTTTAAGTCTCTCCCTTTTTTCTCTTTTTCTTTTTCAATTTAGATTTTGTCAATGAAGTAAGTTAATCTACACTGCAAAGTTATAGCTCTTTCTTCTTTGATTTATAGCAGACACAACTACCATGTAGAGATTCCAGAAGATAAGCTCAAGCCTATTTCAGTGTACTTGATTTTACTTAAATTCACTGACACAGGTAAAAAAACTTCTGACAAGAGGATGTTACTGTATGCTAGTGCTGAAAAGAACTAAGAAATACTTGTTTAAAATGTAAAAGTACCAGTTCATACCAAGGGAAAGAGTCTTAAATTTTTAGTCTGCTTCACATAAGAAATAATATAAACACAATTTTAAGTGTTATGGATAAGGCGTTATATTCCTGTCTAACATAAATACATCCATAGCCCTTAAAAAAGGTTAGGAACATTAGGCACTTAGTATTTTTGAACATCTGTATTAATATTTCTCTGTGTCTTTAAGGAAATTGTTAATTTAAACGTGGGTTTTGAAAGAGGAAAGAAATACCTCTCATTCTTCAGCCATAAAAAGTTAGAGCTCTAGGCTGGAGGACAGTTCAGAAGCCAAGCTCATTTTTCTGCCAAAGGCATATTAATTCTTTTGGTTTTGTTAGATATTTGTCTACCAACTCTTAAAATTCACCAGTCACAGTGTTTGCAATTTTGCCAGGAATTTGACTCATTATTAAAACAAACAAAGAAACAAAAACAAAGAAACAAAACCCCACATACTTTCCATTAAAAACTTACTTAGTGTAAATCTCATCATATTTACTGTGAGCCACAACTTGTTCCCCTCTTGGCTAACAGCTTGCTCAGAGCACTTATCCCATTTATGTTCAGTCTTCTCATTTTTACGGCTAGGACCTCCCACTCTTTTGATCCCTCCCTGAACATCATACTTACTGGATTTATACTCACACTCAGTGCACACCTCTGTCCTCAATAACCCTTCTTGAAATGTTAGTTTGAAAACAGGACTCCAGCTGAGATTTTGTGAATATCCATAGAAAATGTACTTTATTTAAATCTACCACATGCTTTTTCTTTTCCAAAAAAGCACAACACCATGATCAGCTGGTGGACAACTAAATCTCTTAAATCTCTTTCTTCAAAGCAACTGTCTAACCAGCTGGTCTCAGTCGCTGCTTCCCCTCTACACATGAGGCTTTTCACTTTGTCATAGGAGGAAATTAGACTAATCAGTATTTGCCATCAATCATTTCCCTGTTTGTTATTAGGAAGTGGGGTTTTTTTAAAGTGTTTTCTAATGTAATTGTAGCATGGGTAGCAATATAGTACCAAGAAGGAGTTATTTTTGATGAAAATTTTCCTTATATCTACATATGAAGTCCTGTAGTACTTACACAAGCACACCACTGATGCTCTTGAATCAGCTTCCCTCTCTGAAGATCAAAGACCAAAATCACACATTGAAGCACCAGATAGATGTTCCACTTGCAATGTAGGTACAAGGTCCTTTGATACTTCTAAATATTTTCTTACTAAAATTTAATTTCTTTGTATCTGGAATTAATTGTTCTTCCTATATATGTTGCTGTTTTTGTGGGTGTAACTAATATAGAGAGATATTAAAATTATTAGCCCACTAGACTACATTTTGTTGGAGTTTGTCTGATGAATTGATATTTTCCTAGGGCTTTCTTTTTTTGTTAGTGTTGATTGATTGGTTTCTAGATGTTTGGCTATTTTTTTTCCTTGTTTTCTATGTCCTAAGTATTTGCATATATTCTTGAAACAAGGTTTAATTAAATTGACAGTGGAATTCAGATGAGATCAAAATATTTGAAATAGGTAAGAAATTGAAAATCTAGAAACTAAAATCTTAATGAAATCTAAGCAGCAGTTCAAAACTTGGGATTAAACGGGAAACAGGTAAAGTTTTTGTAACTTCAGTGTTGAATCACTTCATTGTTTTAAACTACCATTTCAGGAGAAAATTAGACTGATTGAAGGTAAGCAAAAGTAGTACTACTATACTAGTCAGGTGGCAGAAAGAAAACATGATTAAAAAGTGTGTTGCAGAACACTTAATTCCTTTTTTCAGTAATACCATGAATGCAAACTTAGGGTTAATTAACATTTTAGAAGTTCCCTGGAAACAAGAATTTTCCTGGCATTTTGTGCAAAATATTAAATCATAAATATAGTTCAGTTTCATTTGATTCTGTTCTGCCGGATTAATAGTGTGACTTTTCATGTTTTTTATGTCATACTGTATATGTATAAATAGGTTTGTCTTCTCAGTGCAAACTTCAGCATAATAGATTCCAAGTTCTTTCTTTATTGTCAATCTGCAAAAGGGGAAAAGGTACCATGAAATATTATTTTTTACTTTTTTTAACTGAAATGTAGTCACAATATTTTGCAATGGATAAATTGCTCTAGATAAACAAAGAGATAATGATAGTCATGTTCTTCAGAATATTTATCTTCTTAGTAGTTTGAAGGTATTTTAATATTTGCATAGGAAAAGGAAGTTTAGTGGGTGGATATTGCCTATTTTTGTGAGGATAGTAGCCATTTTTAGGGAATGATGGCATGAGGCAGAAAAATGTATCCCTTTCTCTAGGTTCTTTCTACCAAAATAGTGTCTAAATCTGAATCAGGTACCCTGTATTAAGAATTTATGGCCAGATTATATACAGGTAGCTATACATTAAGAAGATAAATGTAGAAGAATCAGAGGGAAAATATACATGTCGTAGTTACCTCAGGGAAGGGAAAGGAAAGGAAGGAATTCAGAGAATATTTTGTATTTTGAGATCTCCAGGTACACTGCCATTGGTACTACTAATAATGACATTCAACCACACTCATTTTGAGATGTACAGTTTAATGCATATAGGAATTCCTTAGTCTATTAAAAACAAATAAATCTTATACCAATTGCAGAAGATCCCATATTAATGCACAGAAAAAAAATTGCTTTGTCTTGTCTATAGCTAACTTTTTCTCTGTTCTAATCACCTTCATATTGCATGCATAGTATTGGATTCATTATGTCAGTGGAAGTGAAATATTCCCCAATTACTGCATATGTCACCAGGGCCAAGAACGATGGTACAACTTCTCTGATGGAGCTGAAAGAGTTTTGCAGAAACCTGCTTGGCCAGCAAGTGCTCTTTCTCTCTTTATAGCTTACTAAGCTCATTATGTAAACATGCAGGATGATGTTAAGCAAAGAAATTTAAGACTAAACACTAAGAAAAATTTCCCATGATGATGATTCTACCAACATCCAGAGAGAAATATGAAATACATAAGACTGGACTGGATAAAAGATTGGTAAATGTGACCCAGGAACATTTATCCATCTCTCTGGTGTTGAAAGATGATAAGATATCCTGAAGGATCTTCTTCATCTCTGATTTCTATGATCACAAGAAACCAATTGCATAATGCTTCTGAACCATTGTTCTTACACCCTGAGCTACTGCAAAGTGATTTTTTTTATCTGATTGGACCCTCGACGCCTGTGCTAACACACAGTAGTCCACTGCTGTGGCAAATATCAAAGTATATTAAGACAGTTTGAGGGAAAACAAGACAGGTAGCAATAAAGCTCAGTATAAATTGTCGCTGCGTGGTTTGCTAAGATCAGCCTTCGCAGGAGAGAGTTACTGCATCTCCCTCACTGCTCAGGGGAGGTATCATATGAAAAGAAAGAAAGGCTGGTAGTGTGATGGTGTAAGAAGAGCCTGAGTGACAGTGAAAAGAACACATTATGGTGGAGAATGTCCACATTGTTTTCTGTTATGAGTTTGATACCTAAGCACTTGTTCGGCAGTGAGGGATGTTTTGAGGATAATGGGTGAACACATCATGCCTGTTTATACATGGAAATTCCAGTTGAAATTATCTGTTGGAGAACAGCATTGAATATGAGAGTGGTGGTCTGGAAAGCTCAGAGACAGACTAATAAGGGGAAGATTTTTGGCAGGAAAACTGCAAGGGACAAGGGGTAAGAAACAGTATTATGGGCTCTTTCTTTTGAGGGCCACTTGGTGTGAAATGGCAAGTCGGTGTTATTGTGAGCCCTGACGCCAGTTTCAGCAGGCGTTACTGTTCCTCCTGTGACAGTGAAACTTTTATAGTGGACATGTAACCAAGCAAGCAAATGTTGCTGTGTCTTGTTCTAGAATCTCGTAATTTATGAGATGCAACGACTCTAGAAAGTATTTTAGTTTCAGGCTTAATTACAAAGTTAGGAGTATATTTAATTTTATCCTTGTGACAGACCTTGTCCAAGCTTAGAATTGGTAATAAATGAAATCTCTTTTAGCACATTTTTGTACCTTCTGAGTATCATGTTCACCCTCATACCTGTTAGCAGATCTTGGGAAATTAGTCTAATAAAGTCTGTTCTCCCCATCTTGTTTTTCCATTTCCTTGACGTAGTATTTTACCCCTTTATTACTATGAGTAGTATCTGCACGAAAGTCATGGACTACTATAATTTTATTTTTTTTTATTTTCTGTACCATATATCTAATCAGATCTTAGCTATCTTAAGTTATCTTGTTTATTGTAGCACAGTTTTCTAATGGGTTACAGTTATGTAAATGAGAACACACAACTTCTTTAGTCTGGCTTGATTTCCTCTTCCCAGATCAGTTAAGAATAATAGAAGTAATTTGCTCATTTTATATCCACTAGATGCCTCATGGTGAGCCAACACCAGGACTTTTTTTAATTTGAAATTCATTGCTGTGTCAAGCAGAAAGATCCTTTTATTTAACACAGGAAAACAATTGGATGCCTGAGGCACCTGTGCTCTATTTTCTCATCTGTCATTAATTCACTATGTGTCTTAAGCAATTCACTGAGACCAAGCTGTTTATATTCAATCAGCCAAATATATCTGAATAAAGAGCATGATTTTACAATTTTTTAAATGAATCTGTGGATGTTTCTTGTCTAAAAAAATTGCATTTCACCCCTAAGTGCTTTCATGTGAGTTTGAATTCTTAACTTTTCATAAATGAAGATTTTGATTTTTCCCTTGGTTTCAATATTTGTTTCATGGATACAAAATATACACATTGTAGGATGCTTTAAGAAATCCTTCATCTTTTAAAGGGCTTTAACACCTTCAGATAAAAATGTTCTCTAGAAATAAAATATAGTAATATTCATGGAGAGGGGAAAAATTATAGAGTGTAGGAAAATGTCAGGAAATAGTAAGGAATAGTTACTGAGTTCTCTTCCTCCTTGTTCCATCTATGTCCCTCTTACAAAATCAGGAACTCACATCCTGTTTGCTAATTCCTGTGATTGTCATCAGCAATCAAGGTCACTGATGATTTTCTGCTCATCAGTTTTGAATGTTGCATCAGAATAAAATCGTCTGGATCATTTTCAGCCAGTTCAGTTCCCTGTTACGCATTTGTCTCTTATTTACATTTGACCAACCTTATTAGCCTACAAATCAAAACAAGTTACTGGGTTTTTTAATGATATATAAAAATTTATAAAGCAAAGTTTTGGATCAGACACTAGATTTTGGACTGGTCTGAAACATTAGGTAGTACTTTCAGATTCTGCTTGCAACACTATAGTCTGCATGCATTTGAAAATATTTTCTAAGCTCAGCTATATTTTAAATGAGGATAGTAAAAGTCAAGAATATCTTTAAAGCTTGGATTCATTCTGCTGATGTTACAAAAATATGAAATAAAAACACCAAACTTGAATTACACTTGTGTCAAGAGAAGCCAGTTACTAAGTGCTGATCATACAACCTGTGCTCTGGCTACCACAAACAGATGGGATTAAAAAGCCTCTCTCTATATATACCCCAAGGAACAGATGGATATGAGTACTCAGATCCCATTTTCTCTGACCCATCAGCAATTTCTCATCTCCTACCATGAAATTAAACTGACATGACCTTTTGGGTTTGACCCATTCATCTGCAAGTCACTATTTGTATGCTGTGTCTTAAAAATGTCTTCTGGCATAGCAACTAGTGTTACAAAGAAAGAAAAGTGTTTCCATGCGCAGGAAACTTTAAAGCACATTTCTTTACACTATGTAAGCATTTTTATATTGTTATATCTAAGTAGATGGCAATTCGAAAGAATCAGAACCTGCAAGTCTACAAAATATTTGTTACTTTTATTTCATTTTTGCATTTACTCTAAGTTTTGAAACACTTTTTGCTTCTTTGAACTGGTTTATCAAGCTCCCTAGTCCATATAATTTATTCTCAAAATTACATTGTCGAAGACCGACATGGATTAGGATGCTATAAATCAGATGTAGCTCCAGTGAAATGTCTGTATGAATCAAATCTGTTACACAAAATAATATATTTTCTTCATAACTGAGCATTGTCCAAAATCCTAATAGGAAATTTACATTTTATTTTTTACCTATTTCTATTGCATCTGCAACTCCAGATCTGATTTCTCTTATAATGAGAAGAGAAAATTTAATCTTAGCTTGCCTGTGGACTTTACAGTAGGTGTTCCAAAACCACAAGCTGCCTTCTGTCCACTGCCCATTATATTACTTATTTTATCATGAATCCCTTCAAGGACACATCTTGCCTTTTTTTTGCAAGAACATGTCTTTCAAGTCATCAGATGCAGGTATTTCTGTTGCTATTTCTGGTTGGTTGTTTTGAGGTCAATATTTCTCTACTTCTTTCTTTCTCTTTTCCCAAAACCTGGTTAGTCTGCATTTGTTAATCATTCTGGGCCCATAGTGTTTGACATATTTTCAAATCTTTCTTAATGTAATGGTATTGTCTACACCTTCATTCATTGTTTCCTATTTCCAAACTCCAAGTCTCCAAAATTTCCAGGAACCACAAAGCTTACCTCACACATTCAAGCCTAATAATTCCTTTGAAAACCAGAATGAATAATTAAAAACAAGTAATTTTAACAAAGATAAGATAAATTAACATGTTCGGTCTTTGAATACTTAATTATGTGAAGGCATCTCTGTGTTTTTTTCAGTGTAGGCTGATAGCACTTCATGTACTTCTTACACAAATCATTTCTCTTTGAATTGAAGAATGATTCTATTAGTCTGCTTCATTATGCAGTCTGAAGAGCATGAAGATGAAACATCTAAAAAAACATAAACAAGGAGTCATGATTGTATATTTACGATATGTTCCAATATATCAGGTTAGACAAAAGGGGTCTAAGTCCTAAAGTTATGTACATATAAACTGGAGAAATCTTGCAGCTGAGCACATACCATCCCCATTCAGGATTTCATAACTTCTATAATGCCTTTCCAGCATCAGTCATGTATCACCAAGATAAGCTTTATTGGCTTTTCATACTTTTGAAATGATCCTTCAGAACTTGTTTTCTTCAAGTACATCCAGTCTTTGATAACAAAGGAGACTTTTCTTTTTTGCTTTCTTCTGATTTATAAGGTAGATGATAGCTTCTGATTTAACTTGACTAACTTTTACTGTTACCTGTAATCATCTGGCAACTTACAATTTAACCAGTCAAGTACTCAAGAGATGGGTGAATTAAACATTAGTGTACAACTGAGTTATCCATTTCTGCCTCTTGGTGGGTAAAAATCGAGCAGTAACTCTTCTTTTGCCCATAAAAAACTTAGACGTAAATTTTGAAGGATTTTTTTCTTGATGGCTACAGTCCACCTAAAGTTAGTCATCAATCTTTAAGGAGTAATGCAAGGTGTGTTGTAGTAGTATGCTGAACAACTTACTTCTTCTTCTTCTTCTTCTTCTTCTTCTTCTTCTTCTTATTATTATTATTATTATTATTATTATTATTATTATTATTGTTGTTGTTGTTGTTGTTGTTGTTGTTGTTATTATTACATAAATTATTATTTACCAGCTAATTCTAAATATTTAGACAACTCTATGATGATTTGCTATATTTCTGTAATACACTGTTGAAACTGAGGCAATTTCAGTTAAAATTGTGGTTTATAGAAAATACTTTGACTTCTAACTTTGTGACTTGAAGTCCAGGGCTCTAACTGGGTCAAAGATGCAGTCTGCAGAAGGTGTGGAAAACTCAGCCCAAAGCTTCAAGGCATCACTATTGAATTACTTATTTCCCTTTTATATTCCTCGTGTATTTTGAATGAATCTGAAATAAAAGCAGTGTTTCTTAATATTGCTATCTCTGGTTGGTTAAGACCATCTGGTTTATCTCCTAATTGATAACAAACCTGAAAGACACATTCTGGTTGATGAAAAAGGCAGCATAGAGTCAGATAAAGACAAGATCAGTGTCTGTGCATTAAGTTGCAGCAAATAAACATGAAGTTTCCTTAGAAATCTTCAGCAACTTTATATCAATTATTTATGACTTAAACTTCCTTAACAATGAAGTTTCACAACTTTAAATGAGGACACTTATATCAGGTAAAAAAAAAAAAAAAAAAAAGAAGTGGTGTGTTACTAAGGCTGTGGAATGATCTCACGTGAGTTTATGAAAGGCATGATATATATATATATGTCAGAGGCCTACTAATGCCAGACTATTTCTGACCAGTTTAGAGTTTTATTTACTACACAATTAACAACTACTGTTTTTACTTTATAGAGTTGGTTTGTTTTTCTTCTGCACTGATTATGTATCATATAAACTGCAGGAGGAAATAATCTTTGATGGTTGATTGCAATCAGGATGATAATATATAATTTTGATTAACCAAGGCAGTTTGATTAATTTTGATGTTGGAATTAGAATAATCCTATGCTGGAAGAAAGAACTGTTTGCTGTCATTCAAGAAGAGTAGTAATATAGATAGAGGAATGTTTATTTAAAACTCATCCAAACACCGGATGCAGCTTTCCTAAATTTTGTCTGGAAAAGGTAAACAAGACAATATTGTAAGTGAATTCAACATCAGTGATATATTTATGAGAATATATTGTATATAATGCCTGTCTATTGCCCAAGATCTCTGGAACAGCCCTCATTTATCTATATGTGCCATTTCGTAATGTCTTAAAGACTTTTGTGACTATTACATTCAGTATGTTTCTTTCTATTTTTTTTCCTGTGCTACCTATCGTGCCATTCCCACAAAAGTAACACTAAGTGCAACTCTGTGCAACCTACAACCATGCTCTCTTTAGGATCTGTTATACACTGTATGCATAACTGAGAGTAATTTTTAACTGGAAGTCAGTTCTCTGTATTATTTTTTGTAGATTTTCCTAAGTTTCATTAGAATTTTCAAGGGACATATTGCATATTTATTTAGTTAATCTTTTTTGCCATCATTCCATAGTAGTTAACATGTTTTTTCTACTTCTTTAACAAATAGGACAATCACATGTAGCATGAAAAACCAGGAGAAACAGTACAGGCCAATGCACACTGCATATGATCAAGATGATTAAGAAAAGGAGCCCATAAAGTTGTAATGGGCAGGTGGCTATCATTAAAATCAAAACATGACCCTACAATAGTTATTCCTATTAATTTGAGAACAACTAGTAGAATAAATGGTTATTCAAATAAAACAGAGAAGGTACCCAAATTTGGAGCTGACACAGATTGTGATGGAGTAAAGGAATACAATTTTAATTGCAGTGTGTGTTAGACTCACCTTGCAGATTGCATTTGTTTATCTTGTATTCTCCTGAATTAATTCTGTGGCAATAATTAACTTTATGCAAGAGATCAATATTCCAGTGCCAAGTAGAATCACATCTACTGTGACAGAAAGACACTTATCATGCATTTCATTCTATTTTATTGATTTAGTTGGTGTTTTCTACTGTAAATTTAAGCAGAACTGCTAGGGTTATAGAGACTGGGAGAAGTGATAACGACACCTTTCAATCACTTTCTGTGCATGCCTGGATGAATGTGGGGCAAAGAGCATATGTTCTAAACCATTTAGACACAAAGTCTATTATGAAAGCACAACCTAATGCTCCCTTCTGGCCTCAGTGTTTGGTCTGGCATAGAGACATTCTCATGTCTATTATACGTAGTTAGGAAAAATGCACTGAAAATCTGTTATGGTAATGTCACCATTTACAATTGCAGCTTATTGGAAAACTGCTAAATATTATGCATTAAGGTTAGCATACAGTGATAAATAGAAGCTTGTTTTCAATGCTATTACTCCATACACAGCCAAAGAACACTGAAAGTTAAATACAAGTTGAGCCACAGGCATGAGATATGAAATGCATTACAAGTTTTATTACTATTGTAATAACAGCAAGGAGCATTCCAGATATATTGCATAAGAAACACTTCAAACAGTTGAGAAGATGTTCCTAGGGATAAATTTTTAACTAATTTGCTCATAGATTTTGGCTACAACCCCTGCATGTAAATACAGAGGCTTGCAACAAAAAATTCATCTACATTAGAAAAATTTAAAACCGAAGTAGTGAATTTTTTTCAAGAGTGTGCCCGTTTTAAGTGTTCTATTTTCTTATTTAAGTGTTCTTTTGAATACCTCTTTGTGACTCATTCTGAGGCTTGTTTACATTCCTACCTGCCCTCAGGTGCATGATGTGATCAGGGCTAAAAACGTTCCCCTCCGAAATAAGATGCTTCAGATTCCAAGGTCTCAGTCAATGCATTCACTCCTTAGAGTTCTGAGAACTCCTAGAGGTGCTTTCAGCGTAAGCAAAAAGCACAGAAATCTAGACTGATGAACATAGCATACAGATAAACTAGACAAAAATGTTCTTATTTAGATGAAAGCACAAGCTTACATTTTTGTTCTGGTTTCAAAAAAAAAGTTTTACAGTTCATTTTTTATGGTTTTTAAATTTAAAGGACATTTGGATTACATTATATTAATTTAAAATACTAAAATCAGGAGCTTAAGGACTGTATCTTGGTCTTAAAATTGTGGACTAGGTTTCTACGATTTATTCAGGCAAATAGACCTTTCAGGTTCTGGAGGTAGTGCTCGACACAATTTGTTCATGCAGTCATTGTCATCAGGTTCTTGTCATTTAATAGGGTGTGTGTGAACCTTTCCTTCTTTTGCTCCAATTTTTTATAAGAGTTTCTGAAAAGGACTATATTGTTTTAATTCAGTATCTACGTAGCATTATTCTCAGTGAGAGACCACAAATGCAAACTCTGTTGTGGGTCTAATCATTGCAGAATATCATACAGAGGAAATAATTTCAACACAGACTTTTTTTTTTTTTTGAGAAAACCATTGCATTTTAAAACCCATTAACGTCGGAAGATAATGATGAGCTGCTCCCAGCTTCTGGATCTTGCAGCATTGAGAAGTCAGAATCAACTAGTTCTCACCTATTATTGAAGTCCAAATCAGCAGTAAAACCTTTGTACAATTGCATAATTTTGCCACCATGACAATTTATTATTCTGGTTGAATTCAGAACTAAAAATGAGCCGTAATGACCAAAATTTTCTTCCTCGTATGTAGGCAAGATACCTGCAATCATCTGAGAGAACTTCTTATAAGAATGGCTTAAAGGTGTTATAGTAGTGGCTAAAATATTATGACATGAGACAGACAAGAGAGGTTAGACTCTAAAAAGATTTATTTGAGAAAGCAAAGAAGAAGTAAGTATTATCATTTTTTACATGTGCTGAACCAAGGGAAAGAGTTTTAGTTAGAACCTTGAACAGAATGACACTTCATGCTGTAAGCTAAAATTTGTGCCAGAACTGGGATGTGCAACCAGCACTCTCAAGGTCTCCTTTTGACATTTAAACCTCAAGGATAACCTTTGTTTTATTCTATAGTATGCTAGAAGGATTTTATTTACTGGAAGCAGAATCTTACTCTCTTGTTAAAGCCTGGGGCAGTTAGTGTGATTTCACAGTAGAGCAAGGAAGTGCAGCAGGATTTTTGCAGCTGTACAAAAAGGTACACACATTTTCCTTTGTATCACAGAAACACAGTACAGACTTCTCATGGTATTACACTTCAGTTATAGCTGAGATGATCTGGAAAGGAATCATGAGCACAATTTGTGGTGTTGTCTTGGTTGTTGGTTGTCAACACTGAAACATCAACCAGTCTCTTGTTCACTGCCCTCCCACCACTTTCCTTTGCTTACCCCTTAGCAAGATGGGGGAGAGAATTGGAAAAAAAATTTGGGTCAAGATAAAGACTTTTAAATAAAGAGACAAAAAGCAAGTGATATGAAGGCATCACACACCAGCTTCCACACTACCCAGCCTCAACTCAGTGGCTACCTTAAAAAGATTACTCCCTAGTTTTACTGCTCTAAAGATGAAAGATGGAGATCAAACTACTACTAGCAAGCTCTGACACCTTCCTTGTCTTTTTAATTTTTTTTTTCTATTTTTGTATTATTTTCGTCTGCCTCTCTTATTCTTCTCCAAAGGAATTATATTAATAAAGTAAAATCTGACCTTATAAATTTCTTTTTTCAGTTTTACAGGTCATAAGGTTTGAACTATTCAGATAATGTCAGCAGCTGTTCTTGGTGTTTATTTTACCCAGTGTGAACTGCCCCTGAACTGAATGTTTATCACTAAGAAATAGAAAGTTGGTTGTTAAATTTTTTCTTTTTGGAATTTGTTCTCATACACATGCATGAGAATACTTTGCATGGCGATAACTCAGTATGCACATGAGGGGTAAGTTTCTGTTCTAACAACTACTGTCATGCAAAATACTTTATTTCACATACTTTAGAGGTGTAGGAAAAGTTGAAGCTGGAAGAAGGACCTTGACTTTTGCCATCTAGGACTACTTCATTTTGTTAGCTTTGTCACTTTGACACAGAAGGCTTGAACATATTTACAGAGATCATAAAATTTAGATAATCTCTCTTGGGGATGAAAAATGTGACCTTCTGTTTAGTGTTCTAGATTACTGACAACTAACTTAACGTGAGCGTTTAAAAAAGTCACTTTTTCATTGTTCATTTCCTAAAAGATGGTAAAAAAACCCTCATATTTAAATCAAATATATCTGAATGCCTTGATAGATGTCTACCTCAGGTATGTAGGTTTGTATGTTCTAATGCAATTGCTGTTAATTCATTTCCTACAAAGAGTTGGACACATTAGAATTTTCTTCACCTAAAACTCATGAGAGTGATAATTTCGCTTTCAAAAGGTCTGTCAATAGCTTTAAGTCATAAAAATGTAGCTGTCTGCACACACTGGATTTTAAAATATGAAACTACTACTTTATACTTACTGTCCAAAAACTAAAGCAACAACAGCTATTACTTTGATGGCTTTACCTTGCCTCTTTTTAGGTCTCCTTTTTGTCTCTCAAAATTATGATGCAAGAGGTTCTTGCCAGGGAGTAGCAAAACTGGTGGCTCTGGAAAGCAAATTGAGCTGGGAGTCAAGGATGACAGCAGGAGAGACAGAGGTATTGCCCTGCCAGCTGAGAAGTGCAACCCCAGCATACCTGACAGGAAGGACAGAACAGACCTCGAGATCAGCCAACATTTCAGTGCTCAGTGGACAAGTCCGCAGTGATAGACCAAATCCAAGATCAGGTGCAAGGTACAAGGCTGAGCACAAATACAACTGCCACAGGTAAGGATAAGTCTGGATAAGAATCAAGGGCAAAGGCCTGAATTTAATGCAGCTCTCAAAGAGAAGGACAGTAAGGGAGAATCTAGACAAGGCTTCTAATGGTTCTTTTTGATTGAAGCATCTTCCAAGGTCTCACAGCTGCACCGTATCAGCCCAGACTAAGGGCCTGGGGGGAGAAGAGATTGTAGGGTCTGCTGATGTAAGTAGAACCCTGACAGTTGTACAGTTATAGTGAGTCTTAGAAAGTATAGAACTGCTGAAGGCTTCTCACCTGTTTAGGGAAGATTCAGACTCACTACAGTGTTAGACTAGATTTGAGTGGCTGAAGACAGATGAGTAAAAGTTTAAGACAAGGTAGTGTATCTTGCAGAAGCTAGCAGTGAGCAGCTCTTTACTTCTTGCACTCTCTTCAGCTATTCTGCTGTATTGCTTGGCCTAGGCTTGGGCTGTTTGCTTTCAGCCTGGATTCAAATATGCAAATATGCAGCCTGGTTTCAAATATGCAATTGAAGATTTTGTGCATTGACAGTGAGCAGCACCTGGCTATGCTGCATTCTTTAGCAAAGGCATTTCTACTCAAAGATTACCTTCAGTTGTAAACACAGAAAGCATTTGTAAAGGGTTACCAAAAAAATAATTTTTTTTCATGAAAATGTTATTCTGATAAGATTCTGTGTGAAATATCTAGTTCTTACTTGCTTAAATATAAACTGTAGCTTCAAATGCCTATTCAAATGCATAGTAAGTTTAAAACTGCTGCCTGAACCACAGGTGGCAGTACATGTTTAAGTATGAATATATATAAGCAGCTCATGTCAGTACAGGAAGAAACTTGATTATTGCTTGTTCTCATTCAGTTAATCAAGATCAAATATTTTATTTCTTACACTGTGTGAAGACAAACTTGATTTTAATAGATTGGACTACATGTAGTAGAGTAATATTACAGACCACAGGAATGTTCTGAAGTAACTGTGGTTACAATAAGTGACACTGTAGAACAGGAAAAGGTTCTGTATGTTGTCTGTTCTGAGTTCTGCTTTTTTTTAGTCAAATGAATTAGCTTATCAAAGCTAGGCATGGATGGATTTATTAATGGCCATGTTCCTACCTATGCATCTATGAGACTGAGCATTTTTCTAATCTGCTTTGGGTTTGTTTACTTTTTTCTAAAAGTAGACAGTAATTATTGACAGCTTTTAATATAACTACTAGAGGCTGACCCAAGCGTTCAAGAGACTATTATTCTGACCTAAAGTCAGAATGCTAGAAAAAGTTTGGAAGCTATTTGCATCCAATAAATAAATACTATTTTTGTCTATAATAATTAAATAATATAGCTGCACTAATTAAATATTTTCATTTTTGTAGCATCCTTTACTACAGATGTCCGACAAATTCTGAGATAAAACACGCATAGTGAAATCATACAATGGGAAAAAGCAGTAAGAGAACAGTTTTTAAGCTTTATTTTTACATTTGAGATTCATCTTTCATTGGTAAAGCAGCATCTAAGTATTCAGGAAGAGTGATCCAAGGCTTCCTTCTACCTGCTAATCTTCATAAATGGACAGAGAGCGGTATGGGGGAGAGAGTGTTTGAAAAATGATGTAGCTACTACACCATTTTCCTGTATTCTTCCAGATATTATTTACTAATTTTTTTTTATAGTGTCAGAAAATAAGGATAAAAAGAGTTATGCTTACATGTATGAAAAGAGCTGTGGTTGAATTTCTTGTCTCTAGAAGGTAATGACCTTCAATTCAATGTCTGCAAAATACAGGAGTATCTTTTTATTGCTAAAAAGCTGATTAGTTTTCCAATGTAAAGACAGTATCTGGCTCATAGATCTGTTTTAAAAATGTCATCATGTCACTATTCTCCAACTCTAATGACTAGTTTACTTGAAAACTGTGTTTATATAGAGTTTATACTAAAGAGTTTTTGTACCATCATTGTCCAAATGTGAAAGGTATTTTTTCCCTGGACATTTATACAGAAGTCTAGTCTTCTTCTGTCTTTGTATTGCAAGGTTAACATAAAACAAGTGATACTTTAAATGAGCGACTCTCCAAGGACCATATTTTCGAGTCTTTTCTGAGCATTTTCTTGTTTAATTTCTTTTTCTTAAATATATGCACATATTATATATATTTATATATATATTACTATATATATATATATGTTGAATACAGTATTACATTAAAACTCCTATCAATGCTCTGTACAATGTAATTATTAAATTATTTCCTTTTCTGAAAATACCTTACTAAAAAATGCAGGTTACATCCTGGGATTACATTTACCTTCTCCATGATGCCTGAAATTCAGTCGTTGATTAACTGGTATCCTCATGTTTTTTTCTGGCTTTTACTTCCAATTCATAATCTCAGAACAATACTTTAGCTCTGTTGTCTTCAATACTGAACTTTGCATGCAATATGATTACACTTCTAATCTTTTTCTCTGTAGTATCAGTCACCTGAAGGTTAACTAGCTTTTTTCGGTTTGGTCTGGTTTGATTTGGTTTGTTGAGTTTACTTTGTGGGGTTTTTTGGTTGTTTTTTGTTTTGGGAGAGGGTTTCGTTTGTTTTATTTTTGTGCATTTTTGTTTGATTGTTTGTTTGTGGGGGTTTTGCAGTAACAGTGCTCCTCCCGTGTTTAATCTTAGCATATTTCATTAGTACTCCTGACCTTTGTGCCAACATCATTAATGAACAACGTGACAAAATCCAGCACTTAAGAAAGGACATCCCTAAACAGAAAACAAAGATCTTGTAGTGTGGATGGGACATTGAAATGTTGTAGATGCTTAGACACACAAAGTAGAAGAGTTGTATGAACTTGTATATAGCCATTCTATATATAACACTCAGGTAGAGTGGGGGGAAGATGCACTTGTCTTTTAGGGGAGAAAATAAAAAGAGAAATAGGCGCATGATTGTCGTGATGACCTGATGGCTACTGAAAGATAGTTGGGTCTTTCCTTGTGTTCTCCCCCCATTCCCGACCCCTCTTTCTTGCAATTGTCTTCGATGAGCACTTAAGATAAGAACACCAGGTGGGAATTGCAGGAGGAACTCTCTGGATGTTCCCATAATTGATGCATTCCACAGATGTGGGAGCTGTGATGATTGTGATGGACTTTGGTGCACATCAGAATGCAAAAGGGTGGATCTCCTCCCCCCCCTGCAGGGAGGCCTGCAGGGGTCGTCCAGGCCAAAGAAGGAACACTCCCTTTTGGGTGAATTAGTAAAAGTGGTAAGATCTGGTCACATCAAGGAATGTGATAAAATCCCAAGGTATCTCCACAGGTACTTTGTTGCTTTGTAATTGTACATTCTGTTAGCCCGAAGATGGTAAACCTGCACGTTTCTAGCTGAACCTGCTTATATTATAACCCTATAAACCTGCTTATATTATAGACTGTATTGGCAATATTTAGATACTGTATTAGAAATAACTGTAATCATAATCATCTACATAATCAGTGACATGTTTCTCATACCTGACCAAGAGTCTTCTCTCTACTACTCTACTGCAGAGTCCTAAAAATCCCACTATACTACTGTATCTAAAAAATGTAGGAATACCTTTTAAATGTCTGTTATTTTACTTTGTCATTAAAAGGGGAATTCTCTGAAATTATATTTTCTTTTGGTGTTTCAGAAAGAAAATATAATATCCTAATTCTAGGAGAGAAAAAGAATTGTTTGAAAAGCCTTATCCTGAAGCTCAGTGGTTGAAAAATTTTCAAAAAGAGTCACTTAAGGCATTGCAGATTTTTGCAAGAATGCGAGTTTCCCATTCAATTCTTAGGGGTCAAATGTATTACTAAGGTATATAAACCAAAGCACATAATAGCCTCCTGTTACCTCTTTTCGTACCTCTACTGTAACTGTTTCTCAAATGTACTTTTTTTTTAATCAGTCATTTAAAAAAGAAATCTGATAAGTCATATTTAGAAAAGAGTTCAGTCCAGTAGATAGATTCTGTTTGGCTTTTCAGTGAGATGTTTTGTTCCCCCTATTGATGAACTGACCAAAAAAAATGAAAATGTTGATATCATTCAGTGGCCCAGTGGATGCTACCTGTAATGCTAAATTCTACCATCATCTTAGCCACTTCCAAGAATGAGAATATTTTAGCACCAGGAGGTCCACAACTGACACCTTGTTTGCTTAAAAAACATAAATCACAAAGCCCACATTTCTTTTTCAGATAAATTTGGAATAGTGTTCTTGTATGCCTTCAGATTAGAAGTCATATTTCTGTGCATATTTTGATAGGTGTTATTTATAAGCTACACATGTTCTAATCAAAATTCTCAAGAGATATAGACAGACTTTAAAAATCTTATTTTTCTTCTTGTTTGAGGGTCCCATATATATTTATGAAATAGATATTCTTGCCACCCTGTTTTCTGATTTGAACTCTGCTAGAAATTTATCTCCACAGTCAGTACATTTGGGGCTTCTAAATCAAGTACAGTGCTCAGTAGTTCAGGGATAGGACAGGAACAAACTGCTTCACTCAACACTACATAGACTAATGATTCACAACTGCTTCTTTCATTATAAAGCACTTCACATAAGTAAGGTGTCTTTGTGAAGCAAAGTCTTGATTTAACCTGATTTAAAACAGTACTTGGCTCAACAAATGTTCATATTTAGCCTCAAGAAAAGACAATATCACCTTATCGCCTAGCTGGAGTGGTGGAGTCTGGTGTATGTTTTTTGTTTGAGGATATTTCATGTTTGATTTTTGTGTATGTGTGTGTGTGCATGTGTGTGTGTGTGCATGTGTTTGGGTTTTTTGGAGGTTTCTGAAGCAATCATAGAGTTAGAACACAGCAGTCTTTCTAGTATTTTATAAAAAGAATAAAAGTGAGGCGGAATGTTACACTGATGCGCAACTTCTGGCAAAGTAGTATATAGAACTCCTCCATACATGTGAAAGAGATTTTATTACAACAAAAAGCCATTCTTGCAGTATAAGATCATGTCTTCTCTTGAACACTATGTACCTGTGAAATAATTTTCCTTTTGTTTCAGTGTTTTCCTAGAATTGTTCATTCTTCTGCTTTATTAACCTAAGAGGACTCTCAATAATGCGTAAAGGCGCTCTGAGCACCACTGATTATATTCCTGTGAGATTCAGTTTAGCACAAAAAATTGCCATGTAATCAATATGTGTGATGACCTGTGCAGCAGTCAAAGGAGCTGACTGTGGTGATTGTAGAGGTGGTGCTTTCTGATTGGGGCCAGACTACCTGCAAATGTCTCCAAACGGTGTGCTGCTTCAGGGAGGCATAAACAGTACTAGCAGATAGAGTAAACAGTAAAAGGTTTTGAACCGATCTTTTACATGAAACGCACCACTGAAATATCTAAAAATTGAAATCGTAGTGGGATCTCTCAAGAATGAAATAATAATAGCAGACGTACTTTCTCTTTCTAGAAATAATTTCCTAATTAAGTCCCTCTGAATTAGTTAAATGGTGAAATGTACAATTAATGCCTAAATGTACAATGCCTAAATCATTAAAATGCCTGACTTCTCTCTTTACATTCATGCTCTGTATACTGCATGGAAGGTCTGATGTTTCACTGATTCAAAAAAAAAAGGCCAAATCAAAAAAAAAATTTGTTCTCTGTACATGTGTGTTTTGCCCTGACATCCTAATTGTAAGCAAAGTCATTAATGTCCTGTTTCTGAAGTACAAACTGGCCAACAAACAGTTGTAAGTATTGAACAAGGAATACAATTTACTGTATTGTTATGTTGTAAAGAAGTTATTACACTTCTTTACACTTGTAAAGAAGTTATTGATGACTGAGCTCAAACATCTTTTATGCTTATAAAAACAAACAAAATACTTTAGGGGTCAATGATCAGGAACTCTTCTCCTATGTGTTTTATAGTGCACTTCATTATTCAATACAAGACTTCATTATTCAATACAAGAGTGAAAGAGATCAGCATGGAATGAAACAGAAGACTAAAAAAGACCACAGTTTTTTGGTCTGAGTTGGTATACCTTATTAATTTTTTGGCCTGTTCATGCTTCTTTTGATAAAAGACAGAGTTTCTCTATAGTATCCTATGCTATTTAAAATGTAGTGCATTTGAAGTTATTGCTTCCTCTGCTCAAACATGTTACTTCTCACCCTCTATGTTCTTCATGTGAGAGGCAGTAATTCATTAGGCATAGCTGGGACACACTGTTAGGCAAAGTAACTTGCCTTAAAAGTCAAATTGCCTTCTATAGAGTGGCTTCCAGGACAACTTTGTTTTGGGTGACAGAATTAGAAGAATATCCAACAAGCTACGAAAACATAGTTAGATACTGTAGGTTAGCATGCAATTTTAATATAGGAAGAGCTTGTTAAGTTAATTTCTAAAATGATCTAGTTTTATCACTGATTAAGATCTAATTGTACTTTACAACCTCATGAACTTCAGATGTTGTAACCCACTACCCCACCATATTGCACATTATTTGTTATTCTTGTTTGGATTCTCAAATATAGAGAATTTTTTGGTGTTTAAGTCATGCCACTTTTGAAAATGCTAATTTAGGCAACTGTTCACTCCTTCTACTCTTCTTTCTGGGGCTGGAAGTCGATACTGAGTAACAGCTGGATGAAGGAGCATCTATCACAGCCCTCCACTGTATTACTGACACCATGAACTGCTGGTAAAGCAGTTAACAGCACAATGAAAGTGATGGTACTATGTCCAGGCAGGCTGATGGAACTACTCAACTTCGAGTTACAAAAAGTATGTCTGATCTCCCAAAAACTATTTTTCATCAATTTTTATCATCAAGTGTCCTGAAAACAACAGGTCACAGTTCGTATTTAGAATACCGGCAATCTCCAGAGTTGGTGAACAGTATGACAGTGAGGTGTGAGCTACTCTAATGAACACACATGACTGAATGACCAAGAACAAAAAATACAGTTATCAGCATCCTGACAACATATAGCACAGAAATACTGCTGTCTATGTATGAATTTGCAACCTGATGTTTCAGTGTACTGAATACAAGGTAGTGATTTTACTATACTTCAAAACGGGAAGGAATAAAAAGCTTTTTCTTTCCTAAATTTTCACATAGCTGCCACTACCTCTGAGCAGAAAGTGACAGGGAGGTGTAGTGTCTGAAACTCACACTTCTCCTTCAGGGAAACACGAATTCTTCTCTGCACAGTTTCAGGTTTCACTTAGCAGTGAAAACTTTGCAACACAGTTTATGCAGTTTTCACTGTCTTTAAATGATAATCAATGTCAATTGCCAGCTCATTACAAACCTTTTTTATGGATCATCAGAAACGCAGTACCTGAGGGGATGGCCTTACTTATTCCACCGAAAACCAATTGCACCTGCTATTTACTTTAAGGTACAAAATGTAGCCTACAAACTAGCAGACCAAAACAATGACTACATCAGACTCTAATTATTTCTGCTGGGAAAACTGACTTTTTCTATGGACATAAAACTCCCTAATGATCTTTAGCAAAGAAGAATTTAGCAATGCCAGTTCATTTAAAGGAACATCATGTTTAGATCTATGCGATTTTTGCTTTACATCACAAAACTCAAATTAGGGAAGAAAATTGCTTTGTCATTGAAATGCCATCCATCCTCAAAAATTATGGAATGAAAATTTGGCATCTTTACTGTGAACAGTTTTCTGCTTAATAAATTTTACAAAGGTTGGTGGGTTTCTTGTTTGTGAGTGGTAGATGCTTTGTTTGTGATTTTGTTGTTGTTTTAGGGGAATATTAGTATATACATTTATTTATTTATTATGTATTATCTTGACAAAAATTGAGGTCAATTCTTTAGACTGTGCCTCTGAGCAGCCAAGAAGGTACAGATGAAGTCAGAAAAAGAAACAAAGGTGTCTATATGAACAGTCTATGTGGTTGTAAATCAAAGTAATTCTATGATTTACTCCAGCTACACAGTCTAAACCAATTCACCGAGGAGCTGTCTAGTAGTGAAGTACTCTGTCGTGGCTACATAATGCATACAAACAGGTTGTCATGCATTATTACTGCAATATGCTTTAGTTCAACATGAACATGATAACCCAGGACACTCACTGAAATATATCAATGGATAGAGCATTTGTCTTCTGACTGTGACCCTCTTTTTGGAAAAATTCCCCCTTGTTACCAAGATTCTGAAGCAGAAAGTAGCTGTGCTGATATCTGGAGAAGAATATAAATTGAACAAGTAAAAATAAACATTTTAACATGTTTTCCTGATTTACTTCCCCTTCCTACTTTTTTTGTTTTCTCTCTCTCTTGGGACAGGAAGGAAGTGAAGTCAGGTACTATTAAGCAAAAGACATAGAGAGTCTTGACAGTCAAAGGAATCAAAATTCAGCCTCTGCTTCAAATGTGTGACATTGTTAACACTAATCCATTTTACTCATTTCACAGGGTAAATTCATCCTTTTGATTACTTACCACAGGTTCCTCTACTGAGCCAGAGATATTTGTTTCTTTTTTAAGAAATGCATACAAATACAGGCATGTCAATTGAAAAACATTAGTAGTGGGGTTCTATGTTCTTTTAAGTTTTATTTGGATTCTTATTTAGTGGAGGGGTGGAGGGGTGTTGGTGTTTGGGTTTTTTTGTTTGGTTTGGGTTTTTTTTGTTGTTGTTGTTGTTCTTTTTTTTGTTTAAAGAAATAGTCATAGAACTTGGATGAGAAATAAAATTTGAATGGAATAAAAGTATATGGAGTATAGATGTGTATGATAGTAAAACTTAGCTGAAAGTAGTTAGTAAAAGTTAAATGACAAGATTTCATGCAATTTCTTCTTACTTTTTGATCTGTGTAATGAATAGTAATCCAATTTCCATCTTTTAACCACCAGATTTTGAAGTGTTTATTCTCTAGACATCTCTTAACAGTAGTTATGTCCTATGCCCTGTAGATTAGTAATAGAGACTTTATATGGCATCAAAAATCAGAGTTAAAGAAATAACAAAGAACAGTCAAAAATCTAGAAGGGATATGTAAGGGCAACATGAAATAAGCAGCACTAATTAGTTGTATTTTTATAAAATTAAATGATATTCCGTATGATAGTGATGACTTTTCAAAGCCTATTGCTCAAACTACCAGATAAACTGAAAGTCCATAAAACATCAGTTGAATTGCTCTGTTTTCAAATGGTACTTTTCAAGGGAACTTTCCTAATGCTTTAACCCCTGTTAAAGCTTTAATGCTTTAACCCCTGTAACGATTTTCTTCACAGTCCTCAAAAAATGAGCCTGTTCTTTCGATAAGTAATCGATGGTTCTTCCATCTACTGTAGAAACAGAAAAAAGCACTTTGATTACTGGCAAGGTGATGTTTGTTTGTTTGTTTTTCCTTTTGGACTTTGCTAACAAAACCCCATAATAGCCAGATTCCTTAAGCTTATAAATTCATGGAATTCTATTTCATAACATCTTATGCTGAAATATCTACTAAATTGTCAGTTAGTATTCTTTGGTATATTTAATGTTGTTCTGCTTTCAGTAGCACTTTAACAGATGCGTGAAACTTTGCCGTAGCTATTAGAATATGGTGTCAGAATGTGACCTGGTTGTGTCAAATGAAATGTCTTTGGCTGTACCCATCTATGAGCTAGGAATATCCTGAACACTGAACAGAGATCCCCGTGAACTCGATGGATGTTTTCTGCTTTTCCATACAATGTATTCATATTGATATATCCAACATTGCATATAACTCTCAGAAAATACATTCTCCTCTGCCTTTTACTTCACACACTTCTAATCTCATTGGACCTGTATGTGCTTCTTAAATGTATTCTTGTTTCCTGCTGACTGCAGTCACCTTTGGCAATTGGTTAGAATTGCAAAGCAAAGCTAGGTGAACCTCTATGACTATGGATTTGAATAAAATGCTACAGGCTAAAGGTGATGGTATTTGCTTTTTTAGATTTTATGTACCTCCTAAGATATCTCTACCCTGCTTCAATTTCACTTATTGGTTCCATGGTACTTGGAGTCAATGAAAACAAATGAAGAAAGAGAACAACATATTCAGGAAAAAAGAAAGTAGTGTGAATTCTGTAAGGTGTTATTGTACCTTTTTCATTCTTTATTTTCAATTCTACTGTTAATGAGGTTTGATATTCCCTCCAGGCCACAACTTGACATAAATCAAATGAATTTTAATTACTCCAAGAGAGATGATTGATTAGAGTGACTTTTTCTTTAATTCCATGTTTGTTCATTTAGAATTTAATACAAATGTTTATTTTAGTTAATAAACATTTAACATCTGAGGAAGCCAATGAGAAAACTAGAAGATGGTGGGGTTTTTTTTCAGTACACAATGCATACAGTCTTTGAGAGCAATCCTTTCACTTAATTTTGAAGTTTTTACTATGTATTTATTAGTTAAAATTTATTATGTTTTGCTGCAATTAATTTTTTCTCTTCAAGGGCAACTGGAACTGGAACTTTTGTCTTCATTGGAAAGAATTACAGAAGTTAGGACAAAACCTGATACCTCCTGTTCAGGTACTTCCATGTGCTACAATATTGCAATTATAGAGCAGAACAGTTCCTCAGACTTATGAACTGGCAGATGTGCTAAGAAAACAGTTCAAAACTCAGGTAAAATGCATAGATGGGAACTTCTGTGTGATTAACTTTCAAATACACCTATACACCAAAATTTCATCATGCACAGTATGAATACTCCAAAAATGAGTTTTTATCTCCACAGCAATGCCTCTGGTCGTAGATAGCCTGTAATGCTTTTTGTCTACACTAGCATACATCACCATTCTGTGTACAGCTGGAAAACCACAACACGTGTGTGTTTGTGTGTATACGTGTACGTATGCAAGCACCTACACGCACATATATGTATGTACATACACATACTTATGCACATGTTACACATGCACATTTGTAATGCATTAATATCTGGTACTTGATGCTAAAATTAGATCACAGCAAGTGAGGTTTGGAGCCCTCTGGAAGGAACTTATTGTAGTAGGATCCCGAAATATTCTAACTAGAAATGATTTTTAAAATAGTGTATCTGAAGCTTTTATTAATCCTAATATTTTTTAATGAAATATAGTGAACATTGATCCATAGCCACAAAGAATGGTTATGTTGCGGAGGTATTGAACTGGAACTTAAGAGTTTTGAGCTTTGATTTTTTGGTTTCTTAATATAAGGAATTTGCTTCTTATATTAAGAAGCAAATTCTTAATTCTTAATATAAGAATATTTGCTCTTTCTTCTGTACTGGAGCCAGGAGTTACATTCTTCAATACAGATGGTACTCAAGACATTTAGCTAATTTCTGTTTATATTCTAGCTTTGAAAGAACTCATATTTTTTACCTGACTAACTCCCTGGTTATAATGATTTAAATTCATTATAAATATGACTAATGAAACTCAGGAATACGTATTTAGTATTTATAGATAACTATAAGTTCAAATGAGGAAGTTTTTCTAGTTACTGTCAAATAATGTATGAGGACCTTTATTTATCTGATAGTGCTTGAAACTTTAAAAAAACCCTATTATTTTTCTCCAGGAAAAATCAGTCATGCAGCTGTTCCACAGTGTCTTAGTCAATTGGGTTAAAACCTTTTTACGAGAATTGTTAGTTGGGAACAAAACTGAAAGGAGACACACTGGTAGATATCAATGAACATAATAAAATCAATAATGGGAAAAAAATACCATACATCAGTATCAACAGTATTATGGAAGTCCATCATTCATGTGGAATAGTGTAGAAATCAACATCAGTTTTGAAAGTGAAGGGGATGAAGTCTGTCCTCAAAAACTGAATTTACAAGTAAATACCGTAAGCAATTCATATTGAAGTCACATTAACTCCAAATTAATTCCTCTTAATTAATGTTGTTATGATGAATATCAAAGACATCAATAAAGATTAATCTATTTATTGCAGCATCTTGCTGACTGGAATAATATTTTGTAAAACTGGCACTAACATTGTGCATCTGTCTTTACTATTTATGTAGACCTAGATGCAAAATAATTTATAGGACAACTGCTATAGCTCTAAAAATGTAGGCTTCATGAGCTTGGCTGTTTCCATGCCTGATTGCAAACTCATTGGTACATGTCAACAGGCTTAGTGAATACCAGATGTGTTTCTCTTTCTTTGTTTTGTAAGCTTGTGTTATTTCTATCAATGTATTTTTATTCCTCAGTATAGATTAATGTTCAAAATCAATGGGCTTAATTTACATATTTTATGTGTTCTTTCCAAGCGTCATATATTAATTAAAGAAAAAACATATATGCAAATCAAGGATTCCTTTATTCACATTGCTCACCATTGGACTTTAAAAGATACTTTAACCTCTAGAAGTTATTTAACCCTCTCAATGGCACTACTAGATGCAGAGAAATTTAGACATACATACAACTCTGCAAGACTGACATCTCAAACTCAAATGTACCTGATGTCTTGCATAAGAATGGATGTATCTTTTCCAAATTATGGTGAAAATTTAATTGTTTCCCAGAAGCTCCACTCAGTGGAGGAAAAGGTACTGTGGTTTTTCAACTATAATAATACCTAGAAACAACAGACTTCTTACTTTTTTTGCTTTTGCGAGATTGTACAATTATTAAGCAAATATTAAGTCCTGTAGGGGCAGATAGATAACACGGCTGGAGAATCATTGTGATAACTGAACGTGTTCTAGAGCACCTGGAGGCAGAATAGAAGAAAAATTTACTTTTCTTAAAGTAATTTTTTCTACTTTAAAAAATTGAGCTGTAAGTGGTAGTAAAAAAGAGGTCCACTTGTTTCATATTTGTGCCACTGGACTTTAATATTTTACTATCTAGTTTACCTATTTTTCCAGTTTGTCTAACATGCTTTTTAGTAAGCTCTTCATCATAAAAATCTGTAAACCAAAAGGTCCTTTCTGAGATAGATATAGCAGGTACAGAACTGAGGTGCAGAGCTTGCTTCTGTTTGGATTGTCCAGAATTGTTTCTTTTTCAGTCACTACTTCTGGAGGGAGACATGGACACACAGGCACATGGTGTGATCCTTGGGCCTGTCCTGTGCAGGGCCAGGAGTTGGACTTTGATGATTCTTGTGGATTTCTTCCAACTCATTATATTTTATGATTCTATGATACAGTTGTTTACTGTTAGGGAGAATATGGGCATCTCAGGAAAACAGTCAATTAGATAGACCTTTTGTTGAGATATAAATAAAGATATGCACTACTTCAGAACTTGTTATTTTTTTTTAAATCCTTTAATTAATGCAGATGCGGCCTATGCAAAATAATGCATTTTATTTCTTGTTGACTTCTGGATCTTCTGAGGAATCTGAATGTAATCCTGTTTGAACTGGAGTTTTGTCTAGAAAACAATATTGACTAAAAAATAGACAATTAGAGGAAATCCACAGCAGCCAATTTTTCTAATAGCTTATTTGCACTTTAAATTAACAAGGAGCATTTTGATCTAGTCTGTACTAATCAATCTACATTCGGTGATAACCACTGTAGAACAAAGGTAACCTAATTTAAGACTACCAGGTCATGAAACCTTCTTTTACTTTTCATTTTGAAGTTTATGTTCTTTTTCGGATGGTACAGTAGCTCCTTGAGCTCCTTTTATTGTAAGGTTCTCTTCACATTATCAACATTCACTCTGATTTATTAACAACTTTGTTACAGTAGTAGTCAACAAACGTCAGATGAGAGGTTATGTGATCCTCTTAATCTTAGTCGGTGTCCTCTTTTTTGGTTATTCAAGGATAACATTTTTTATCTTGGGAACTGCAAAGCACTGAGAGTTCATTTATCATTTTCCATGAGTCCTTTTCAGAATCATTGTTTCTCATAACAAATTTTACCGTGATAGGTTTTGCAATTCTTTTTTTTTATTATTTCTGTTATTTGACCTTAAATATGAATGTATCATAGTTTTCATTTATTAGTCTATTTTGTTAAGTTTAGCTTTCCAAGAAAATCTGCAGAAAGGCTCCACGAGCCAAGATTCTCTAATCTAGAATATGACCCTTGCTAATCCTCTCAATAAACAAGTGCTCTCCTATATTTCTCAGGCATCGTCCCAGAAAGCTGCTCTTCTGACTTCAGCCAAACCTGACACCTGGAGGTACAGTGCAACAGTGATAGAAACCAGAAAACCTGTTAACCCATTTCTGACAATAACCCATCCCATATATTTAAAAATCTGGTCAGCACGTAGCATGGTCAGTTAGGAACAGATTTGTAAGAATAAATTAGTTGATGATAAGGACCTGGCATGCGCAGTGCAGGTACCTGGTGGCAATTTATTTCTGATTTGGTTTAATTATTTGCAATAAATGAAGCTGACATTTTAGATGTACCATGTGACTCTGATAAAGACATGCTATCTAAGAAAAAAAAAAAATCTACATTTTTCTACTTCTTCAATAACTCACAGATAGCCATAACTATTAAGGATTTAACATTATCATAATGTAAATTTTCCCAAGACCTATCAATAAAATAGAATATATTCTTTTAAATAGGACATTCCAAAGTTTTATATCATCTTTAGGTGAGTAAGTGGACAGTTATCTTCTCCATATTTCTTGGTGCTGTGATTGATTTTGTTAAGATCTTGATTCTTGCCCCAAGTTTGACTACTGTAAATTGTTCACCTTTTATGACCTTTCTGTTCTGTTTAATAGTAAAGATTTCTAGACTATTCTAGCCTAGCTGTTCCTTAAAACAATACATAGCCCTTTACGTTGCAGAGGATACTAAAGCAGTTTTAGACCGCATTGCACAAAATCAAACTGCTTTCTTTATATTTTTTATAATGACAAATATTCACTGCCTTAATCTTTTAACTTGTCTTGAATACTGGTAAGTGGGAAAATGCTGAGAAGATAATTTTATAATCTTTCCCACTTTGACAATCAGAATTCAGCTATAATTAACAATATCTCCCAATCAGAAAATGTAACCAGGGATGCATGAATTCCTAGCTACGGGCTTCAAACACATCAGATTTTATAGATATGTAACATTCTGGTATTTAGAAAGAAACTTAACTATCTTTTCTTCTAGTTCTTACAGAATGTACGTTAAATTAAATTTAAACATTTTGTCCGAATACTTGGAGCTATTTGCTTAATGTGCTTCTCATATGCTGTAGACTGAGCAACTGATTTGCTAGTTGAATATTTTCACTGGTCTCTATTCCATTTAAACAACTGAAATTGTAATAATGTCTGCAGTTTCTATAGGGAAAGATACTAATGGCTGAATAGCTTCTGAGCACTGTGCAGTCCCCATCCTAATGTCACCTTCACATCTGTTATACTGCTGGAAATTACTGTATAACAGGTAACCTCCATTTCTATTTGACCTTTTGAGTATTTTCATTTTTCCTTGAATCACAAGTACTAATGTTCCTCAAGCTACACAGAGGTTTCCAGGACTGTAGTTGACCAATAGAATTATTACTACAATCAACCTGTGAGTTATCAGATTCATCTCCCATTGGTAAGGTTTAGGCCTCCCACTCTTCTATTCACTGGCTGGCAGAGTTACACCTGGGGTAACCTTCAATCCTGAGTACATCTGCATTTGAGCTAGGAACAATCTTTCAGCACTGAATCAGGAGAGTTCGGGTCTTAGCAGAAGTCAGCACAGGCTTGCTGTTGTTATGAGGAGGTGCACTGTGTGCATCTGATAGACACTGGTGTTTGTATGTACAGCATTTTTTCAGTCTAATTTTCCAAACAATTATTATTTTTTTTTAATCTATGTCATGCAAATGCCAAGAAAGCACAGTATGGCTTAAAAATAAAAATGTGACAATACATCCATTCCTCATAAAAATAAAATATGACAGTGCCCAAGGCAGTGTTTCATTTGAAGCTTTTTTAATGTTCTCTGAAGGTGAAAATTTTCTAACAGATCCAAGTTGCTTTTATCTTACCTTTCAAGTATTTAAAACAAAACCTATGTCCCATTGTATGTGCTCCTCTATAGTTTTATATGGCATATGGATATTTCTTCCCTAGACTTAATTTTTCCTTCATAAGTTCTTATGATACACTAGTTACTAGATTACCTAAAACAAAATGTTTCTCTTAATTGCATCCATACGTGGCACAGGTATACAACCTTCTTATAATTCTGGTGCTGATGATGTGGTTTCATATCTCATTTCTTCTATTTATTTCACTTTCAAAAGATGTAAATGACAGAAGTCAACAACAATGTGAAACAGAGTAGATGAATAGAGGAGGAAGACAGCATTGTGCCAATCTAAGACACAAAAACCTACTAGTACGGTGTTCTTATTTACTGAATTATCATTCTCAGAACTAAAAAGGAAAGATGAATGTTCTATTCTTACAAATATTGATTGTGGATCCACTGTGTCTTTTTCTGGGCAAAACAATTTTTTGACTAATAGCTTATTTATGGAAGGAATTGGAAGTGAGTAATGGTCAATATTACTGCTGAATACTAGTCAGTTTCAGGTAAAATTTTTAGATTACAAAATAAAGGGAGTTTTTGGCCCCATTTTATTTTTATTCTGGAAAGTTCTCAAGTTCAAATGGATCTAAATGTAATGTCACTAAAACCAAGACATTCCTGCTGCACACTACTAACCTTCTATTTATGTATTTTTTCATCCCAGCTGAATTTCCAAGCTAACCATTTACATGCCTTTTGACTATCAGTTGACACTGAATAGAAATCCATTTTGTGTTCCTTATAGACTTGGATCCAATTTCTGTGTATTTACAATAAGCTTTAAAACAGTTTACATAATCTATACAGTTTTATTTCTTTTAGTTCACCTGTTAAATTTAGTGGAACCTATATGTAAGTATGTACTTATGTTATAAAATTAGCATCTTACGTTCTACTTCTATGTTGTTGTCTGTAGGCTACCAGATTTGTGGCATGGATAAAAATACAGCAGAAACCATTAAAGCATCCAGCTGTTTTTTTTATATATTGGTTGGAAAAAACAATCATGATAAAGAAAAAAGAAAAAGAAGCATGTAAGTATTCCAAACAGAATGCTATAACAGAGAGTCAGCTGGGTTAGACAAAATGATCTTTTCCATCTCACTTGCAAAAATAACTTGACATAAATGGGTGAGGAGTCTTAACATATTCTCTTTTCTTGGCTTCCCTCCGTGAACTAACAGTAATGAAAGTTTTCTGTGCCAAAGAAATAAGATAAATCTATTTGTCTTTATCATGGTTTCAAAAAATATTGTCACAGGGACTACAAAAAAACTTGTAAGTAAAGGAAACTAATGATCTTATTTCTCAAAAGCCACTGAACAGCCAACAGGTAGTAAAAACATGTCAGTTCCTAATTAACACATAAGCCACTAATATTCTCTGAAGAACCTCCCAGAACAAATAACATTCATCGCAACGTAGTTTTTGTGATTGTGAAATCTATTGCCTTAGAATGGTTTCTATTTCTGGATGTTTAGACCTTCTGTTTCTTAGTGAAGTTCTCCTAAAGTATAAATTGCTGAAGGTGCAAGCTGCTATGTCTTATGTTTGCATTTCAGCAGTTCATAGATTTAGTTGCACTTTCACTACAAGAGCTTATGTATGGAACTGTCACTGCATACAAGTTTTCTGCTGAAGATGATTTGTAAACTTAAGCAAAGAAGGAAAAAAATAACCGTATGTATAAATAAACGTGTTCATTTTGGGTGGTGGACATCTTGTTTGTCCTTTCAGATATCTATCTTTAATCTTCAAATTTATAATTCCAAGTTTTGGGAGGAGAGTAAAAAAAAGTAATTTCCTCTTTCTTTGAAACGTTTTAGGTATGTTTCTTACTCTCATTTTTCTATTTTCTTTCGTGTTAAAACCAGTCTTTTTAAAGTGTGAAGGCCAATAAATCTAATGATTATACATATCCAGCATCAGTTATCAATAATTGAAATCTACATTTTTTTAACTTACTCCTTTTCAATGTGAGATGTTTACAAGATAGCAACTTCTAAAGTCAGATTAACTCTCTTCACCTTTTCTAGAATTGCCTCCTAATCTGTGCAAAGTCTTAGTCACTAGATTTGAAATTTTTTCTTCTTTAATATCCTTTCCTTCTAGCAATATAATCAGAACATAGCCTTTAAGATCTTTTAAGTGTTCATTTCAGAACACTTGGGACTGCTGATTTGATAATAAATGAAAATTCATCCTCCTAAGACTTTTGACCTAGTTAGTTAAACCAGGTGCTGAATAACAAGTGAATTTGTTATGGACTTTCTATTTTTCTTCATAATCAACTTTGGTGTTCATTAGCACTGCTTGGAAGACATGAATAATATTGTATTAATAGATAATGCATAACAGTGTATTAACTGGTTATAAAATAGGTCGGTTGAAGCACATTTAGAATGGTTTGGCAGCAGCATTCAAATGATTTTGAAAGTTTGGTCTTTACCCCTGATGTATACTAAATTCCTTAAAATTTTTTAAAAAAATATAACAAAGTACTTCAAATATTTTTTTAATGAAAGTCATCCATTAGTCAAAATAGAGATAAAATTATTTTAATAAAACTTTAGGCACCATGAAAGCAAATGAATTAATTTTTTTGCTACATTCCATATTTTGGGCATTTCCAGTAAGAGCTAGGAATAGAAGTTAAGAGACCCTTTCCCCACATAATGAAATAATTAGTACTTCTGGAATAATTATGTAATAATACTACTGCTGGTGAAAAAGATCTGCCAAGTCTTTCTTCTTTTTTTTTTTTTTCTGAAGCTTCAGAATGAATGGTTTGCCTCAAACAAACAAATAAACAAAAAAGCTTTTCATTCCACAGGCTATAAGAAACAGCTGTGACTAATATATCTTCTGCAGCTCCCAGCAGCTTCATGTAGCATTGCAGGGAAAAACAAAAAAAAAAAAAATCCTATGCCTGAGGTCATGTTGAAAACAAGGTCCTTTTGGGGAGAGCAAATGAGTTTGGTAATAATTGAGGAAAGCTATGTCTTACTGGAGTGGAAGAAGCAACAATGTCAGTACAAAGATGAGAGAAAGAATATTACAAGTTTTACCCTGTCTGTCTGAGTTCTAATTCTGAGTTTACATCTCTTTATCTTTTTCTCTCTCATGTGTATGGTGGGGGGGCATGTATGATGGACTGTTTTCATCTTTTTAAGTTCAGTATGTTTTTATTTTGTTGTAATGTATTTTTGGCCAGCTATCAGCTTGATGCACCAACTGGTAAAGGCCAACTGTGAACTTGCTTGCCAACATAGCTTATGTATTTCTGTCAATTTTTGTCTGCTGAAAACACTCCTTTCTGCCTCAGCCAGCAACAGCGAGAACAGAAGCCAAGAATTCCTGATCAGATCTTTCTTTCCAAATTGTTTCATGTTGCACATTTAGAACCTAGAAGAGAGGCAGATTATGTATCTCCCCTTATAAAAGACATTGAGATTCATTTGAATTATTTTACTTTCATTTCTGATTATTTGAAGGCTTATAAACAGAAGACAAATTTCATTGTTATGAGCATGATGGCAAACAAATCACAATTTGAACATACTGAAATACATCTTATTCTTTAGCTAACAGATTAGATTCAAAACTTTGAAATGTCAGCTTTGCAAAGTTAGTAAATATTCTCATCTAATTAGCACAGAGTAGACTGAAGTATGACCTATCTAAATGTAAAAACTCAGTGTAAGATGAAATTCTGAAATTGAATGAAGCATTGTTTGAAAATATACAGTCATACAAAAAGATACAGAAGCATTTGCACACATTTCTGTGAATCAGGAGTTCTGTATCTAGTTTCTTCAAGAAGCCATTTTGTGTCATAATACAACACCTGTTATAGATATATTTCTTCTTAGGAAAACTGTCTTGTAAGTGTGAGATGAAGAATAAATAGATACTATTTAGTACTGGTGACAAGAAAGTTTATGAATTTTCTCTCTACTCTGGAAAAGGGGATTTTTTAAATTGTGTTGTTTGTTTTCTGACTACAGCACCTATGTGACCTTCAATCCAATTTTCTTAGTTAACAGGAATATCACTGTTTTTGTTTTTTTTTTTTATATGACTTTGAAATTCAAATCTAAAAAAAACCAAGCTAGATTTATTCATAGATAACTTGTTAATGAAAAAATATAACAAACATTTTTCTATTTGTATGCTTACAGCTGTTGCATGTCATTAATTTAAAATTCTGCCCTCGTCTGTTTCACAGAACCTACACACCTCTACAGTGAGTCAAGAAATCAGCATTATATTTACAACTTTAATCTTCACAAATAATGACATAACTGCACAAATTATAACCTACCTTACTTTCCTATGGTTTTTTTGCTCAGAGGTAACTTATTTTAAAAGAAATTAATAGTTAAAATTAAATTGTACATTAGTCTTTTGAGCTGAATATGTTAGAATATAGAAAAAATCCCTTCATGTTCCAGATCCACCCAACACTATAATGACTCTATAATTGTTAAAACCTAATTTCTCTCTTTTCCGTGTTGTATAATTTCCTTAAAATAATCATGCATTTAAATCTCTATGTATTTTTAGCTGTGTTGTGCTTTATGTCAGGTTTCACTGGTTGCAAGAAAACTTGCTTTATGTGTTGGCAGTAAGACAAGCATCTCTGAAATATAGTTGCTCAGTGACAGCACAGCTTTCCATTTTTTTTTCCTGCTGCAACGCTACAGTTGTTGATCAATTTGTAAAGGTATGAGATGTGCATATTGATACATATCACTTTATAATGCAATAATTCAGATAACATCACTTTGAGACATAATTTTTATAGTGAGAAAATAAAGTATTAGCAATGAAAACACGTACATTATTATGATACACAATACTGTAACCAGGGAAGAAGAAAATAAAAGAAAAACAACTACCAATACAATAATGTTATGCTACTTAACACTTTCTGGAAGTCCCCTAAGTATGAATTGTATGTGGTTTCAAAGCCATTACAATATAATCCCTTGATTATTTGAATTTTTGAGAGAGGAACTCCCTTAATTGTATGTTACAATGGTTTTTCTGAAAAGCAAGGAACTGGGTTTTCTCTTTTCTGTTTAAATGTCATTAAATTTTATATAAGTCAAAAATGTAAGTTTTAATGGGATATCAGACATTCCTAATTTTGAAGGATGGTGTCCTCAACTGTCTCCATATTTCTATTTTTTTAATGATTTGATATGCATAAAAATTCTCATGCAACTCAAGTTGGTTTGTCAGAAGATAATACACTTTATGGGCTTTAATTTTCTGTTATGGAATTCTGAATATTATTTTTATTTTAGCATTAAATAAATGGTCAAAAAGTTTACTAGCCATGTGTCACTTGATAGATATCTTTGGTTCCAGGACTGTGAGAAAATATAGATGGGCAATGAAGAAAAACTGGATTGAAATTGGAAAACAAAAATTGTCAGTTGACGAATCTTAGAGTGAGGCATAATTTTATTAGGATTTGTTAGAGGTATTGAAAGATATGAGGAGAAACAGAGGATTTTTGGAGACAAGTAAAGTAGGAGACATTGAATGAGAATAAGGGTATGTTGAAAAATATATGCATCATGTATTTTTTCTAACTTTTAAAACTCTCAATTTAAAGCTTTTATCTTTGTTCTCTAGTTCAATTATTTGGGTATAATATACATATAAATACTACTGAAATCATTCTATGATCATTTTCAAATCCAAGCTGTTTAAACACCTGAATCAGTGTTGATAATTAGGAATTCACATGCCTGTTGTATTTAATAGTTTTGGTAGGACTTAAATCTAAAATTCTTATCTACTCTGTTGCAAAACTGATAAATATGAGATCGTTTTGAGTAAAATTTAAGAAAGATTCTTTTCTCAAACTTCCAAAAATGGGTAGGTAAAAGAGGTTACTTCCAAGTTAGTTTTATCTTACAGAAAAAAAGGAAGTATCTTACACACTTATGATACCTAGGTTTGCAATTTATGTGTTTTAGAGAAATCTACATTTGCACTAGTTTTTCTTTTGGTCTTTCTATGAAAGTGGACTTATGGTTTTCACCTTCCTGTTGATTTGGTGTTTTTGGTGGTTTGTTTTTGTTATTGTTATTGCTGTTGGGTTGATGGTTTTTTTTTTTTTTAGAATATGTCATCTTTCCATATAAAGGAGATTTTTTGTGTCTCTAAGGTTTTTAAAGTAAATTCATTATTAAAATTATTTTATACAGAAAAGTCACAAAAGTGTTAATTTTAGGAAGTAAAACTGTGGACATAATTGAAATTTATTGTGTTAGAAAACCTGTTTTGTGGTTGTAGATCTGACATGAGACTACTGCTTTCTTCAGATTAATTAATTTAACATGACAAGTCGTGTTCACAAAACAATTGTTTTCTCTGGTATTAATTATGCTTCATTATCTTTTAACTAAATCAACATTTTTCCTTTTTTCTATCTGAATTAGATGTGGAAAGAACACAAACATTTTTGTGTTCATTTGTATTTGCTAGTTGAAATACTGGCCAAAACCAAGAATCCTCAGTTTGAACTGAGTCCTCAGCTTTCTAAGGCAGAGAGGAAATACTCTGGGGCAAAGAGGTAGGATCAGGTGGCTCCCAGAAAGCAACTCATGTTTTTTATACATTACTCTGTGCATGCAAACAAGGAAAAGTCTGTTATGGCCTGTTCAGGTTTGTATGTGAGCAGAGTGGATCAGCACAGGCACAGGCAAAGAAAGGCCAAGTGTCTCTTTTAAATGCTGCCCAGCAAGAGCTCTCTTTGAGTTCTGTTTCAGTACAACGATGAACCACAGTAGTTCAGTGTCAGCCTCTAGATCAAAATGGATTAAAAGCACTCATGGGCTCTTTGTTAATTGGTTGTAGTTACTACCTTCCAACTGACACATAGTAACTATGTGTATGCTTCTGATTACTTTCATGAAAGCATCAAGCAAGTTAGCTCAAACCCCCTTATATCACTGTTCAGAGTGTATCTATTATATTCAACACAACTTAAATTTAAAGAAAAGATGAGGTAGTAGTAGAAGATGACTGATCCAGTACTTTGATTTTGAAGCAAATTGTTATAAAACTAGCCCAGAAAGTATAAAATATGGATTCATTTCCTTTTTCATCTGAGATGGCTTATATCATGCTTCTCACGAGTGTGTCTTGATCCCAGTGTATTAAGCAATGCTAAATGAAGCTGTTTTCTATCCCTTCTGTTTAAACTGTTCTACTGGACAGTCAGGACTACAGGTTTCCTGGGACTTAGTGTGTGCTCGTGGAAGCTGAGCTTCATAGTACATTTGAGACTCTCCTGATAGAGTTTTGTCCTCTTCCCAGTTTATGTGTTTTATCCAATAGCAATTTAATGCAAACACACAACTGAGACTCTGTAATTTAGCGTAATCAACTGAGATTTTTACAGTCAAGTTTTATACCTCCATGATAAACCAAACTACAGTCTAGTGCTTCCCCTGGGCCCAATTAATCTCGGCTTCCTTTTGAGCAAGTGAACAGCTCCAACAAGAGAGGTGCGTATAGGTTGTTTGTAATGGCCTTCTCATGGGAAGTAGGAGATGCAGGTTCAAATCTCTTGGGCGTGGAAGAAAATTAAACCTAAAAATCTGCTACATCCTACACACACTTGAACAGCCAAATAACTATAGAAAGGTCAAAACCATCACTAGCAGTTTCCTTCTTAAAGAAATTGTCTGGCTTCATGATCCTGCTAATGATCACATGCGAGTTTAGAACTAATATAATTAGCCAAGCTGGAGTTACTGCAGTTAGAAGCAAGGTGGAGGCATAATTCTAGGTGCTTGGCAAACCTTAATATTTTGCTTAGAAAGGTTTTTCAGTATTCTTATTTTATTTTAAAAATTACATGCAGGCCCTATTCTTGACTAATCTGTATGTTTAAAATTATTGCTAATAAAAAGAAATTATTAAATGATGAAATGAAATTATAATAAACCAACTGCACTGATTTTAAATCAATGCACTTTATCAATACACTTAAATCTTCAGAAAGCCTAGATATCTATGTCTGTGATAATGTTCCTTAACTTATACACTATAATGCATATGGATGTGAAGGTTCTAAGAAAACTACGCAGTAGGACTTCTATAGTGCAAGGGAAAAAAAAAGGAAAAAAAATAGTTCATCTCCTCACTCCTAAGGGAAAATGCTGCAAACCTTAATGTTGAATATTTACATGTAAATCAAAATGCGGAAACTTTTGTCCATCTCAAAAGGTCCATAAGTAGAAATGATTTATTAACACAATACATTTTGCACTATACACTTTGCTAACAGGGAAACACTTCTGCAGCATTACTAACTGGAGGCCTACATCTGAGATAAGATCGATGAGGGAAAATAATTGACAGTGCTCATTTGTTAAGGAGTTTAAAGCAACGTGCATATATAAGTGACAGATACAGAACAGTTAAGACACAAGTTATGAGCAGAAGCAGAGTACATGCAAATGCCATAATTTTCATAGAGAGAATATCAATAAAAATGTTTTAACTCTCATTGCTCTAAAAACAAACAAAAAGTATGCTAAACATTTGAAGAAAACAATTTTTAGATAAATTAACTTTCCAACTAATAGATATTATTACTTTCTAATTTCTATTGCCAACTGTTTAGCAGCATGCTGCTTATTGCTTATCATAAATAACAATGTTTTACTAATAGCTTTTTAATGAGTAATAAATAATTGCTCCATTAATACAAAGTGCACTAATTTGTTCTACTCTTGAACTCATTCCTCTCCTGCTTGCTATGTAGATATTTAAAAAAAAAAAAAAAGGATGTTTTTTATTATTTTTAAAAATTCAAGCAATTCTAAGATAACTATCTAATAGATACTTGCTGACAGGTTGATACTTTAGGGCATGAAGATGATGCAAGTTCTTCTTCCATTTTTATGACCTTCCTTTATGAAACTACTGACTTTTTTTGCATTGAATTTAGATTTTATTTGCTATATTCATTTGGATAGAAATAAAATAAATGGAGGTTGAAATATCTACTTATTAGGTCAATTCTCAATGGATGCCTTGCTTGAATAAAAACTTACTATTCCATGATAATTATTAAGTGTATGGAAAAAAATTGCAGATCAAAATCCATAAAATTCTAAGGTAATTACATAGTACTTAAGGTATCTGTGCAAAGAAATTCAAGCTAAAATTACTACTATCACAATGAACCCCACATAAAATATGCTGAGTTTATTTTTTCTTTCACCTCCCTGTTGCATTCCCCCCGGTTTTCAATCAGTCCTCACTTAGGAATAGAGTCCATTAATTTTGCATTTTATGCATAATTCCACTTATTCTTCCTCCACTACATGAACACATTCAGAAAGTTTCATATCCTTTAACTGCAGCTGAGATACTGTCGGAAAAAAAGCTGAGAATAAATGGAATAAATACTTCAGGATTTCAGTTTGTGAATGGGATTTTCTTCCCAAAGCAGAGGAGAATCTGAGTGCATATTTTACATGAGAATAAACTTGAAATTTCAGTAGTCTTAACTGGTACACACTTTTTGATTGAGTTCTATGTAAAGATAAGAATTTTTCTTATGGGAATGTGTTATAAGGTACACTTAAGGGGTAGGTATAGAATTCTCTTCAGTTTTAAGCTCTGAAAAAAATCAAACAAGAGGCACATTTTTGCTGCAGTTATAGCATTGTCTTGCTAAATCGGTAGCTGTCCTCAGTGGTACGGGATAATAATATGCAAAATTTTCCGTGTATTCTTGTTTTCTGATGAGATACTGTTCTCCTATGGGACTTCCTTTTTGAGTATTTATATACCTATAAAACTCTTCTGTCTCTAGATAAATTCTCCTTGTGACACCAAATGCCAATAAAGTAATGGATATATGTCTATGACGAGAATTCTGGTTTCTTTAGGGAAGTTCTGCTGATTTGTGTGGGTTTTTTTGGTTGTTGTTGTGTAAAATAATACACTATTTTCCTTTTGTCTCTAATAGACTGCCCTTGATATCTCCCTAAATTATATTGTAGAAATCTAACCTGTTTCATCTACTGACTGAAATATTATGTTCTATATTGACAGAAGTCTGTATAAATAAAACTAGTCTCTGAGATGCATAGTCATTGTGACAGATTTACTAGGTGAAGGCCCCAGTTCTGCTGGCTGTTTTGTACTTTGCTTTACCTAAATAAGGCAAGAGTTCAGTGGAGAGCCACAAAGAGAATTAAGAGACTGGAGTATCTCTCTTATGAGGAGAGACTGCAGGAGCTGGGCCTGTTTAGTCTAAATAAGAGACGACTGAGAGGGGTTCTCATTAATGCATGTAAATATCTCAAAGAGGATGGTGCCAGACTCCTTTCAGTAGTGCCCAGTGACAGGATGAGGAGTAATGGCCATTAACTAGAACAAAAGAAGTTCCACCTTAACATGAGGAAGAACTTTACTTTGAGGGTGGCAGAGCACCGGAACAGCCTGCCCAGGGAGGTCATTGAGTATCCCTCTCTGGAGACATTCAGAACGCATCTGGAGGAGTTCCAATGTCATCTGCACTAGGTGACCCTGCCTCGGCACTGGAGTTGGACTAGACAATCTCCACAGTTCCCTTTCAACCCAAACAATTCAGTGATTCTGTGAAATTAATATGGACATGGTAGCACAAAAATTGGCTCAAAACTGGCCCAGCATCTTTAGAATTTCCTTGTAAATATTTAACGTAATCATAGTTATGACATATTCAAACTTGTTGTGGATAAACAAATACAGTATGATATAAATATCCATAGTACTGCATCAGTATAAAAATTCAGGATTAACAAAACCTATTTAGAACTATTATTTATTACTGAGTCATGGGTAATCACACAGCTGCTCCCTCACTCCCCCTCTGGTGGGGTGGGGGAAAGAATCAGTAGAGTGAGAAAACATGTGGGATGAGATGAAGACTGTTCAATAGGTAAAGCAAAAACCACACATATGAGCAAAGTAAAACAAGGAATTCAGTCACCGCTTCCCGTGGACAGACGGGTGTTCAACCACCCACGGGAAAGCAAAGCACATATTTCATGTGAATCACTCTCTCTTTTGTACACTTTTGCTGTCAATATTGTTGCTGTTCCTTTTCTTATCTCATTGTTTTCAATAAATTTATCTTACCTCAACCCGTGATCTTTGCCTTTTGTGTCTCCAATTCTCCTCTCAATCCATCTACAGGGAGGGGCAGAAGAGGAGGATTCAGAGCAAACGAAGGAAGCATGGTTTGGAGAGTCTCAGTTGGAGACTTGACTTGGGGAGTACCATTCCTAAACCACAAGTGTGTTGCTACATTCCTTTTGTGTTTCACTAACTCTACCCTATATTTTTAAATGGGCTTTCATGCATCCAGTTTTCGTGGTTTGAAAATATCAGGGATGGAAATACTGACAAAAAATGTATTATATATACCTATAGATGTTATTTGAAAACCTGTTGCTACGTGAAGTGATATCCACTGGAATAAGGAGATCTGCAAATGCCATAGATTTGAACCATGATTTCTTACATTTTACATGAGTAGCCTAACCATCATTGGCTATTTGTGTTTAAGTACATCCTGTCATACTCTTTCAGTGGAAACTGTGTTCGGTATATAAAATAAAGTGATGCAGCCCAAGAAAATATAGCAGCACTTAATACCCTAAAAATTGTTAGTGACCAGAAGCCTATTTTCTACATGTTTTCTTATCATGATTCATATCATTCTTCTAATAGACACTTTGCTATATTGTTACTTTAGAACATGCAATTCAAATTCTCTATGTACACAGCATTTCTTTGTGATTGCATAGGTACTGTCACAGATGGGCAAAATGCCAGACTGCAGCATGGGGAATAATAGAACAGAAAAAGCAATCTGAGGCCAAATATTCAGAAATATAAAGTTACAGATATTTACTGAATTGACACACTCTTTTTAGTGTCTCCAATGATGAAATACATAGTATGTGCATGGGAATAGAATATAAGTGAATCTCTCAACATTTACCCTGGTATCAAGAAGTGGGGTTTTATTTATTTAAATTTTCATACAATCTCTTTTTCAATTATTTAATCTGATCACTAGTGTCAATCAGTAAAATAGGAGAAATTGGAGCATTATTATGTCATTATCAGATTAACTTAGGTATTTAATGATAAATATTCAATTATATTACATTTTTCCTTTTACCCCTTCCCACCTAAACTCGTCTCTAAGAGTAGATAAAGTGCATTAGCATCTCACTTCTGAGAGTACTCTGTAAATATAATTTCCCTTAATATAGAGAGAAATTAGGTCACCAAAATGCTTCACTGGGTATTTGATTGAGATTATTTGATTTTGGATAGTTCCTTTTAATATAAAATATCATTTGTTATATTAAAATTTTATTATTAATAAAATGTAGCACAAAACCAGGATAGTGAATGCAATTCCTGAATCTTCTGTCTGAAAGTGTATGGTCTCAACACCTGGCATGTAGAAATCAGAACATCTTTTCCAAAGTCTTTTCCATTACTTTTTCAGTCATTCCAAAAAAGAACATCTTAGGTCTTTAACACAGATATCATACAATTTACATACGCTATCATGCTTACTCAAAAATAACCCCATTAAAATTCCAGACATGTAAGATTCATTTCAAACCTGCCTAATTATAATATTCTCTTTAAAATAATTAATACGCTCCTGAAAGGCTAAACCATTGATCTGTATTACTTCTATATTAAGCCTTGAACTAATGCCCTTCCCAAGACAAAGACCTAGCAATAATAAAAGGCCAAAATTAAATGCTGATTAAAGAGGTTTCTGGTTCTGTACGTTATTTTATTAGCAGAAGGTGTTTGTATTAATAATATTCTACTGTTATTGTCTTTCTTGCCCATTACCTGCTTTATGTCTGTATCAAACTAATGATTTGTCTGTTTTATATGATGCACAGAAGCTAGAAAGCATGTCTTAATGTGGATATCCCTCATTTTATTTCTCCTCCTCCTCTTTCTGCCCTAACAAAATCCCACTAACCTGAAAGAGAATTTCCAAAATGTAAAGTGTCAGTAGAAAATTTCAGACTAAACAATTATTGTTTTGGAACTGAAAATTATACAGCTAGTGTTAGGCAATTTTAATTAAAGACAGAGCTTTCCCTTCAGCATTTGTGTATTGTGGGCTGAGCCACCATCTGTGGAAGGCTACATTTCAACTCATTGCACATATATTAAATCAAGTAATAATGATTGAAACAGCTGTAATATTGGGAGTGGGGGTGGATGCTTACTTTTCCAAAAGTAGTTGTACATAGAAGTGTTAAAAAAAAAAAAAAAAGAGCATGTTCAACCCTTCTCAGCTCTGCTCATTGTTTTTGTTATATCTGAACATTAGAGAATGCTGATTTGTGCAGGCTTAACACACTTCTAACAGTATATTTATAAATGTCTTTTTCTAAACCTCAATATCAATTTCAGTGAAACACTATTGTGGTTTTTAAGTCTTAACCCTGGGAGTCTGGTATGTTATGCCTATCTTTGTTTTTCTGTAGATTGGCTTCCTGGCTTGTGCTCACTCTTTTGAAAAAAAAATTTAGAAACTTCATCTATATTCCTAAATCCAAGGATAAGCAACTCCATGTAGAATTTCCAAAAAGACAGATTTAGATTGTCTCTAATCGACCTGAAAAATATTCTACAACGTTTCCATTTGAAAAGGAGTATTTTTTCCAGGATATCACAGGACACTCCAATTTATTAAGGAAGGTAAAAAACGGGTTTTTTTCCTTTCTTGATAAGCAGTTTATTGGCCAGTCCATTTTTTTTCTGATTATCAGTATACCTGAAGCAGATGGGGTTTTTCTGACTTAAAATTATTTTAAACCAAAATGTTTTTATGCTATGAAATACACACTTTTCTTAAATACAATATAGTAGTGTTACAAACAATAATTTCTATCAGTAAGAGCAGCCAGTATAATAGGACTCCACTAGAAAAAAAGCAACAATTATGGAATTTGTCTTTAAAATCCAAATAATAATTCTGCAGATTGAAAATGAACACTACCACCCTCTGTGCACACATTAGCTAGAGAACCCAAAATCCAGAGAACATAGTGTATCTTTAGCATACACAATTAGAAATGCACAGTAGAGGAAAAGTATAGAATGAAAGCAATTCAGGTCAGTCAGAGAGTGAATATAAAGAAAATGTGGGAAAATATTAAACTAAGATTTTTTTATAGAAAATTCCACTGAAACCAAGCAAAATTTAGCCTTTGTCTTTCATCCTGAACCTACTAGGCTGGTTCTTGTCTGACAATGTGAATACCATCACATAGGTTTGCCTTACAAAATTCTGCCAAAGATTCCATGTAAATGTGCAAGAGAATTTCAACAGAAAAACTCAGATTCTTTTCACTTAGTTACAGGTGGTAGTATTCTTTCCAGAGCCAAAGAATTGCCAGTATTTAAAATGATATAATAGCAGATGAAACAAACTTCTTCACCTTTACTAAATTCTTTTTTTTTAAAATTACTTCACTCTTTATTGTTCTTTGTGTTAGGATGGTAGGAAAACACCCTGAGTGTTTTTGAAATTAATGCAAATTGCAGTCTGTGAAGAAGAACTGTCATGCTGGTGATATCTGGGTAATTAGTGAATGACAGTCTTAAATGCACTGAGTCTAATTATATTTTTCTGTTTGGAAGTGAACAAAAGAAATTCATATTTTTCGTTCTGTAACAAAGTATTAACAAGCCTCTGAAAATTTTAGGAGCTGAAACTTCAACTGACATATTTAATATCTGTATTCTTCTTCGAACATTTGTAGCTCTACTATTTAGAAGAAAAATAAAAGTTACAGATAATCACTATCTTAGACACCTTCATGGTCACAAAAAAAGTTTGTTCTCTGATATCCCAGAATATATATGCTACAATATACAATAATATATGCTACAAATATTTAATAAGAGGTATCTTTGGAAATTCCTCTCCTTACATTTCAATACACAATTTGCCAGTAGTTTTGCAGAAGGAAGAAGTCAGAATATCTTGCTTAAGAGCAAACATATGAGCAAAAGAATAGAACATCCCATGTAGGAATATTTGCATGTGTAGAACATCATTAAAGTCAAAGCTAAAGGAAAGTTAGAACTGTAATTCAAAATTTCTATAGATCTGAATGGGAAAAACACATATATATAATATCAATATTTTATCAAAAATTTTAAAACATTTGTTTCATGATATTTTTTATGCACTGGTTTGACTTTACTGTAAAAGTTATAATATGTAAAATTTAATTTAGAAACAAAACTTGTGAAAGGAAATATTTAAAGAATTGATTCTGAGAGGAAAACACATTATACTCATGGAGCATTTTTTCCTCAGAAAGATTTTCATGTTATTCCTACTAAAATTTTAAAATTTTTAAAATAAAAACTTGATAGAGCAAAATTAGCATTCATTAAACATTTTATGGAAAAAAATATTTCTTCCCTGCCATGATAGAATTGTTAAAAAAACCCTTGAGAACCTTCAAGACAGTTTTCCATATAATTCACCTAGAAAAAAGTGTGCTAAACTGAATTCCTGTCACATGTGAAAATAGAATTTCACAAGGGGGACATAAACACACGTAGGACATGTCATTTTTACAAGAATTAGCTGAAATACTCTGCCATTATGAGAACAAAACTTGCACAGAACCATACCTCCTTCAGATGGTCTAATTTTGTAAAATTTCAGAAAATATGCAGATAGCAGCAAGACAATAGTGTAACTTATAGCAGCATAAAATCTAGGGCAAATATGCCTTCTCTGAGCTCTGATCTGCATAATCAAACTAAAGGTGGTATTTATGATTAGCTCTGGAGTAATGCTACACAGAAATCTGTGTAGTCACAGCCAGTGTTCTCTTCTGTCAGGGGCACAGGTAGCATTGTCTTATATGCTCCCAGCTGCAGACCGGGACCCAGGAAGAAGTAGGTGAACAGACAGAGTAAATGACTGTCTCTGTGGATGGTACTACACTCAGCGTTTTAGATTCTGTGATCTGGGACACACTTTCAGGAGCCTGGGCATATTGACATCAAAGGGGGCACATCTGATCAAGAGGGGTAAGAGCATTTTGAGTAGCAAGCTGGCTGGATTTATTAGCAGGGCTTTCAGCTAGTTTTGGTGAGGGAAAAGGATGTTGTTCTGAGTGTCAGAGAGGAACCAGGAAGCAACAACACCCTAGGGATCAACAGGGAAATACATGTAAATTTTCCCAAAGGAATTAAGAGAGGGCTGCTCCCACAAGATGAAGAGGTTGATAGCCCAGCTGAAGTGCCTCTACACCAATGCAAGCAGTGGATAGACTCCCTGCCCATGGCAGGGGGGGTGGAACTATATGATCTTTAAGATCTCTTCCAACCCAAGCCGTGATTCTAGTCACATCATTATAAATCTGTCTATTTACATTACTATTTCTGCAGAATTTCCTTCTGCTGTACCTTTTGCAATCGAACATGCCTGTCAAGTATTGGCCTTTTAAGCCACCAGCGCGCTCGTGACAAATGTGGGTAGAGCCCTTCCCAAATCTTCATTTGTGAAACCTGGCCATGACGATTGACACCACTATTTCTGCAGAATTTGTCCTCTGCAGTGTCATAAATATTGGGAGATCCTCAACCCAATATAGTTTTGCATTTGGAAAGTTGTAGTGCATTAATAACTGAATTCCGTTTAGTGGTGACACTGCTGTCATTACATAGGAAAATTGTGACTCATGGTTGTTCATGACTGGGCATCTATTCTTGCAGCACACATTCCCTGGTGCAGTAGCTCATCTCCCCTCTCTGTGTGTTGTCAGTTTATTACGTCTTCAGCCTGATGAAGGCTACACAAGACATGAGTAGATGTCCTTTGAGCACCTGGTAGCAGTGCTATCTAGCAATGACTCTGTTAATACAACAGATTTTCTATTACTTTGTTTTTGTTTTTAGCACATGTAACTATATTAATAAAATGACAGCAATAACAGAGAAAGAAGAATCATTTTATATGGGTAAAAGTGCAGCTTATTCATAAATGAAAAGCATCATATTGAAAGCACAGGTGGATAAAGGCAGTGCTTATTGCTTTCTTTATTCTAGTTTAAATAATTTATCAGCTCTGTATCTTATTTATTGATTTTTCCAAGCATGCAGAAGGATAAGGAGTTTAAAATATTTGATGCACTTCTCTCAATTTTATCAAATTCATGATATGTAATTGATTCATTATTTCAAATATGTAATTGATTCACTATTTCAAATACTAGAAGCAAATGATATTTGATCCCTCTCCCTGCTGAAAAGACTATATAGAGTCTAAACGAGAGTCTTTACTAGAGTCAATAATCTTCTTTAGGAAACGTGGCATTTTTCAGAAGATAATTAATTTTTCAGATAAGACATGAAATTTGTACCATCTTTTATCGTAGGTTGAATCTTCAGGAACATCATGAACACGTTCTGCCACAGTAGGCATGATACTGTAATTCCAAGTCACATTTCTTTCTATATTACAAAATAGAAGTATTGTATCTTTTTTCTTAAAACAATAATGTGGAACAAAGTGTTAAAAAAATCAACAACAAAACCCCACAAAAACTACTACCACACTTCCTTGTTGCAGTCTGAAATTCAAATACCAGCAGAAAAGGAACTCCTAGGATTAAACAAATGTAAATGTTGGATCTGAGAAATATAAATCCATTTTGCCCTTTATGTCACCCCTGTTACTGGAAATGTTAATAAATTGTGGAAACCCCTGTTTGGAATAACCCTGCCTCCTCATTAGCATGTTAAGTCCCCAAGACCCTTAAACACTATTTGCATGTTCAATAAATGATTTCAGTTTTTGCCCCCATAGCTGGGATTGTGATAGCTTTATTAGACTGTTATGCTTCCTATCTTTTCTTTAGCTTTTCGTAAGAGGGAGTGTATCATACTCTTCCCAAATACAGGACATGCCTAATATGGTGGTGCACAAGAGATTATATGGATCTCACTATTCTCCATTTCCCTCAGTAGTAACTAAAGAAAATTGCAGCCTATTTATCAGGTTACCATTTGCAAGAGTTGGACATTAGCCTAACTATCATCTTCAAAATTACATTTCAGTGTTCATAAGGTCTCTATTTATGTTTAAGCGTCTTGTCCATCTTACTGAAAATAAGCTTTCTGCTAACATAAAACTACATGCCTTTATCTTGGAAACACAGTAGAAATGGAATAGTTCCTATGCAAACAAAGGAAAATATCCAGTTCTAGAGGCAAATGGCAAAAATAACACATGGGTTTGGTGTCTTTACAAGGTCTAAACATTGACTGATATAATAGAAAAATTATAGTTACTGTACTTCACGTTTGTGCAGTAACTTGACTATAAGTATTTTCAGGTGTGAACCAAAACCTTGGATATATTGATTCTACTCTCATTTACAATAGCCGGAGGTATTATCTCAGTGATTTCAACAGAAATGGGATAGGTCTCTCATTATCACTACAGACTAAGAATTTTTCTGTTTGTATCATAGTTTACTAAACTGAAAGAATATTAATACTGTGCATCTTACAGGTATGCTGAGAAGAGTATTGGTTATCTTTTGCAGAAGTGTTCTAGCAGCCTTGAGTGTATTATGCATGTATCATCATAACCATAACAACAGAAACAAATGAAGGTAGGTAGCAATATGACAGTTTTCTCAGTCTGGAGAAAACACAAGGCATATTTCAGAGGATAAAGTCTTGGTAAACAAACAAACAAAAAAATTGTATGTCTGTTTAAAGCTTATTTTAACAGCAGCAGACTCAGTTATCAGCTGAGATACGTTTACACTTGAAAGACCCAAAGAAGAAAAGTGGCTTACTTTTAAGCCACTTTATTGGTCCCCCAATACTGCAAATTGCAGCACTATGCATGGAGTACCAATTTAGCTTCAAAGAAACCAGGTATCACATCAAAAGCAGTGTAGTCATAGTAGCAAAGCACTTGGCACAGGAAAAGCAATCCTGGTAAGTAGCTTATTTCAAGGTAAAGAGAATACAAAGAAGTCTCTGTCTGCTACTGTACTGTCCACTAAGGATGTGCCTCTTGGGTTGGGTCAATACTATACCTGGGATTGTTTTCTGTAGTGCCAGGGTTCTGGTGGGTAGTGGAGACTGCAAACTTTTTGTGACACCTTCTCATTGCCTTCGCATACTGGCGTGCCTTGTATTAGAAGAACTTAGAAATAGAGTACTTGCACCTTTAAGAGTTAATGTTCCACTTCCTGGAACATTTTTGTACAGATAAAAATGTCTTCTGTTAAGATCTATTTCCACTAGTATTTTTTATCTTATAATTTCACTGTTTAAAAACTCCTCACAGCTCTGACTCAGATTTTCCATTGATAAACACTGAATAACCTATGTTGGAAGTAAACGCATAAGATTTTTCTCACTCCTAAATTCTTCTGAAATGAAAGTTTTCAGATAACCTCTCAGGGTAACTTTTGTTTCTTTTACACCTAACAGTGTTAAGCAGGTGGAACATGGACCAGAGACTAAGTACAAGCATGTTTCTTATTGCATTGTCTAAACAATATATAAAACTTACACATTAACATATCATGAAAATAGATATGTCAATTTTTATGTTCTCACTTATGTATATTATGCATCAATTTTCTCCAGTTACATTGAAGCATAAGATTTTAAGGCCCATATACAAGCTTTGGGTGCTGTAGAGTTTTATAGACCATATTGACTCCCCTGAAAAGCTATGCAAAACAGTTCATTCAGGTAGAAATATTTCTGCTACTATTTTATAGACTAGGAGTATTTCTGTATATCTTCCAAATGGTTCTATAAATTCAAATTTCGATTATCTTACAAGAAATAATAAATTTAAACTAATTAAAATATTTCTGAAATATCCTTTTAGCATGTCAAATGTCAATAAAGAAAATAAACTAAATAGGTGTTAACTTCAGTGAGGCTAAACTGAGGCAGTAGTGCATCATCACTAAAGATTCAAATTATGCATCAAATTATTTAAATATACAAATGATGAGTCTAGCTCAATTTTTCTGTTTTATTTAAAACAAACAAACAAACAAACAAAAACATCATAAGCAATACCTTGTACAGAAATTTTTTATAGCACAGTGATATGTATTAATTCTAGCAACTCATGTCCAGGAGCAGCTGAGGGAGCTGAGATTGTTTTAACCTGGAGAAAAGGAGGCTCGAGGGAGCCTCTGTAACTACCTGAAAGGAGGTTGCAGTGAGGTGGGGGTCAGTATCCTTTCCTGCTTAACAAGAAATAGAACAAGATGAAATGGTCTCAAATTGCACCGGGGAGGTATAGACTGAATATTAGGAAAAATTTCTTTACTGAAACATGTTCAGACACGGGAATAGGTTGCACAGGGAAAGGGTAGAATCACCATCCCTGGAAGTGTGCATATGTCACTTGGGGACACGGTTTAGTGATGAATGTGAGGGTGCTAGGTTAACAGTTGGACTCTGATTTTAGTGGTCTTTTCCATAGAATGATTCTTGATTCTATAATTTGTATAACTTGCTATAAAATTAAAGTTGTTTCAATACCTTACTGAGCTGACAATTAGAAACTTTCTTCTAATTCCACCCTAAAAGTGTTCACATACATCTGTATTTGTGCCAGTGCTTTCAACTTTAGTATCATTTCCATATGATGATGCTTCTGGAGAGATGGATAGTACTCCTCTAATCATATAAAAAATGCTTAAAAAAAAATCTTTTTTCATTCTACTCTCTCATTTTCAAGGAGAAAAAACAAAACCTTCTTCCTTCACCTCCTTATACGTCTTTACCATCCTGGCATTGAAAAGACCAATATCAATATCTAATTAGTTCTCTTTTTTGTCCTTGACAATAAATTGGTGTTGCAAGGCTTTTCCTCCTTCCTCAAAGTCTAGCTCCTCAGGATGATATAGAAGACCAAAGTAAGCCCCAGGCAGTCAAAAGAGTTTTCTCTTAGTATGAGCTCTGTGAAGAAACTACACAAAGGTGCCCTCTTACCTGTTCCTTACTGGACAGCTGTTGAAGATTGACCTGCAAACAGACAAATAGATTTACCAATTATAGTACCAATCTTAAATTTAGATGGGTAGGTCCCTGAACTTTGTTTCCTTATTTCTCGTTAAAGTCCTCTTAAACTTTATGGTGGTAGCATTGTTCCATGCAGGTCAGTAAACATGCAATTATTTCCAAGTTAACTAAGACACAAGATATTTACAAGAGGTTCACAGTATGTCATATAGAAAATAACAGAGTAGAATTCACTACTCAAAACCAATGTCATACAGTATTTTTAAATTACTCAAATAATTAAGCATGATATTTTCCATTTTAATTTGGATTTTCTTCTATTTTCTCCCTCCCAGGTGAAAAGAATAAAAGTAAATCAAATAAAAACTACATCTGTCACTTCTCAGAAAGTGAGATTGGAAAGCCAGTAATAAAATATAGACTGAGAACAGAAGAGTAAATTTTTACCTCAAATTTTTACATCCCTTTTATGTATACTTTCTCTAGATATATTGTATACCTAGAAAAAAAAAAAGGTTGGGAGAGAAACCACAGCTGTATCTTTTTCTTAGGGACAATCTTTTTTTTATTACATTTGTATGAAAAGAGAACTAAAATCTTCATGTCACTCAAATAATTTCTCTAGCCAAACTACAAGCTCATAAAAGACAATCCTCCTGACAAAATTTTTAAAGCATCTTTTCATTTTGTTTAATAAAATTTGATTTTTTATGAAGCTTTACACCTACAAAAAGTGCAGGCAGTTTTTATTATTGAATGTCAGTGATTTTGTTAAGTTAATGAATTCTTACATTACTAACCTCTTCATGAGACCTGAATTATTCCTTTATGTCAGCGTTTCTTTTCTGTTTGCTTATATAGTGAATTACCCATAAATAATATTCAAGGAGCTTTTCCTGATAATTAAAAGAAATTCAGACATGACCAATAATTTCTTTGAATAATGATGTGACTCTAAATTTTTTCAGGTGATAAAATTTTGAGAAGCACATGCCTTCTAAGTTTATTTCCTAATTAATAACAGAGAGAGAAATAGTGTGAAGGTCTGTCAGATTTGACATTATCAACTTGCTGACTGCTCTTAAGTGGCATTTACAATGTGCCCCTGGAAACCTTTCATCACATGAGTATATTTTACCCAAAACTTACTGTATTATAAGAACACCGTTTGAAAACTGGATTGCAACTGGCACAAGTACAGTCAGGAAACAAATGATATTTGCTATGTGAGCTGAACTACTTGGATCTTTGCAGCACAGATAAGACTGTGACTTCTGCACCTGATTTGCCCCTCAGCGATTAAATATATAAGAAGAATGAGGAAAGATAGATGTATTATTTTTAACAGGCAAATCACTGGAATAAGCTGTGTTTTGAAAATTATTGTTAATTTTTTTGTATGGCAGGGGTTTCCAGTGGAACTGAGCTGCTAGGTAATACTGAGGACTAGGTGATTAATGATTTTGGGATCATGCCTCAGACTGCTGAATCTCTGCAATTTGCACAGAGGGAAGGTGTGCAATTAGTTATCTGATAAATGCATTAAAAGCATTTTGAAAACGTCACATGAGAGATGATTCTGTTACCTTCGGTAGGCAAAAATGTAATTCACTGCTTCACCTTCTTTTTCAAACTGCAATATTTATTGTGTGGACCATAAAATTTTAAAACATCTGGTTAATCAAATTAGTTATTTACGGTATGGTGCATGCATACTATTCAGATCAAAGTATTATAAGCATATCTTGGCCTCTCTGGACTTTAACCTGCCAAGAACGTTGATGCTCACTGTATAGTTATGCCTAAGTAGTTTTACTTCATTGAAAAGGGAATGTCACCTAAAGTGGAAGGGTTCAGAGTGCAATGAAATGTAGGTCAATCCACTGAATGGGGTAAATTTGAGTGCTGTATTCACCTCTGCACTCATACTGGCATGAAACAAGGAAGAAATGTATTTGCTACACAGGATAATTTAGCAATACATGATAAGATTATCAGTGATGAATACCTCAGACTGCAAGCCTCCTTCTCTCCCCTCTGCTGGGTGCAGCGAGGACTCTAAAGAAAAACAGGTTTACTGAACTCCCACTATCTCATGGTTCTCATATACCTCAATATGGACTTTCCTCCACACACACTTCAACTCTATCTCTTGCTTACTCTAGAATGTGTGCTATTTGCATATTTTGATTAGAGCCTACATACTTAGTTTGAGAACATATATGTTTTCCTCAGAATTAATATCTATATTACTACAGAGAAAAAAAATCTCCAAATTGCTACATAGAAAGATGATGTTTCCCACTCTAGGAAGAAATAAATATATGATTTAGGAATAGGATCTTTAAGGAAAGTTTTATTTATGAGTCAGATGTTTCAGAACATGGAATAATTTTCCATTTTCAAGGCAATTATTCTCTCAGTAATTTCTTATTTAATACAGCTAGCAGTTCAAGGTTCATTGATTATCCATTATTGTATGTAACATAATACTAGTTAAAATAAACAAAGATCTTTTGGCTCCTTTCCATTTGTCTTTCTTAGGCATTTGGATTTAGACTTTCAATCTTTAATCATTTCAATAAATCTTTGTTCATAGGCAGTGTGCAAATATGGTTTTAGTATAAGGTCTGAAGTACAAATGAAGCCAATGAAAACACTTTCAGAAATAAGAAAGAGTAAATTCTTGTGTGTAATGATTGCTTCTTCAGGTCCAAAATAACATGGTGGTTCTGTGGTGACTAAAACATAATGGATACTATTTTGCATTAAAAGAGCTGCTGGATTTTACTGTCCTCTCTGCAAACTAATCATGTGTAAATCATGATCATTAAATAAGTTCTTAGTTATAATACATATTCTGACTTTAAGCAAGAAATTAGATGAATAAGGTACTTGGAGCAAAAAGGACATTAAATCAGGGGTTATGTAATCTTTAGGAAAAAAGATTCCTCTTTAGTGAGATGTAAAAGTGCTTAAGCCAGCTCAGTTTTTCCTTTCAAGGCTGAAAGAATTTCAGATATGTGGATATTTAGAGCATATTCTTGTGGTGGTTTGACACTGACTGGATGCCAGGTGCCGACCAAAGCTGCTCTATCACTCCCCTCCTTGGTGCACAGGGGAGAGAAAATATAACGAAGGTTCATGAGTTGAGATAAGGGCAGGGAGAGATCACTCAGCAATTACCAACACAAGCAAAACTGACTCAACTTGGGGAAATTAATTTAATTTATTACTAATTAAATCAGAGTAGAATAATGAGAAGTAAAACAAAATCTTTAAAACACCTTTCCCCCACCACTCCTTTTTCCCGGGCTTAACTTTATTCTGGTTCTCTCCTTCCTCCCTTCAAGTGGTGCAGGGTACAGGGAAGAGGTGTTGCAATTGGTTTGTTACACGTGTTTCTCCCACTTCTTCCTCCTCTGATGGAAGAACCCTTCCCTTGTCTCAGTGTGCAGTCCCTCAGATGGGAGACAATCCATGCACTTCTCCAGTTTGCGTCCTTTCCATGGGGTACAGTCCTTCAGGAACCGGCTGCTCTAGTGTGGGTCCTGCATAGTGGTCCAAGCCTGCCAGCAAACCTGCTCCAGCGTGGGCTCCTCTCTCCCTGGGTCCATGTGTTCTGCCAGGAGTGAGGTCCCATTCAGGCTTCCCACAGGGTTACACCGTCCTTTGGGAATCCACCTGCTCTGCTGCAGGTAGATCTCTGCTTCACCGTGGATCTTCATGGGTTGTAGAAGCAATGCTGCTTCACGCTGGTCTGCACAGTATAAACTGCATTCTCAGCGCACTCTTTGTGCTTTCTTGATTTTTAGCAATTTGCAAAGGACTGCTAACCCTTAGTGGCATCTCTTCAATGAGTAGATGACAATTTGAATTTGAAGTACCTGTCCTCAACAAACAGCTATTGGATTTCAGGAAGTATTAGAAAGCAAAGGCAGAGAGTAATTTTTATTTCTATGTGAGCATGCACATGTGAGTGTTTATTAAATATTTTAATGAGTTTAATTTTTTTCTGTCTCAGGGAAAGCATGAAATTGGAAAAAAAAATCAAGAGTGGTTGGAGAATTATTTTTCAGTTAATATTAAATTCCTCAGAGAAATTGTCTGCAGCAGTCAGGTTCAATGGGTTCAGCTTAGACTTTGAAAATAAAAAGCTTTTCTGGAGTAAATAATATTTTTAAACTACACAATCACGGTTAGAGTAACGTGCCCAGAGCTGGCACATTTATTTTAAAGGCAGAATTTATCACAGAAATAAAACCAGAATTCCTAAAAATACAGGGAATAAAATCTTACACTGCTGTAGCTGTGAGCTCTCCTTGGAGTTTGTTCTGTTTTCAGCTGCAGTAGAGTTAATTTTCTTCACGGTGCTGGTATGGGGCTGTGTTTCGGATTTGTGCTGAACCCAGGGTTGATAATATAGAGGGTTGATAATATATGTTGTTATTACTGAACAGGGCTTACGCAGAACCAAGACCTCTTCTGCTTTTGGTACTGCCACACTGTCAAGGAAGTTGGGGGTTGTGGGAAGTTGGGAAGAGACACAGGTGGGACACGTGAGCCCAGCTGACCAAAGGGATATTCTGTACCATATGACATCATGCTCAGTATATTAAACTGGGAGGAAGAAGGAGGAAGGGGGAGACATTTGGAGTGATGATGTTTGTCTTCCCAAGTAACTGTTACATGTGATGGGGCCCTGGAGGTGGCTCAACACCTGCCTGCATTAATTCCTTGTTTTGCGTTGCTTGTGTGCATGACTTTTGCTTTTTCTATTAAACTATCTTTATCTCAACCCACAAGTTCTCTGGCTTTTACCCTTCCAATTCTCTACCTGATTAACATTGTTTAATCAGATTCATTACCCTGTCAGTAGTGGTATTAGAGCATCCACAATAGCAAGACAATAATTTGCTATACAGTTTGTAAACCAATATTATTATGTTCAAGTATTATCACCTATTATGGAGTTGAGGAAAAGGGATATAGAAGGTTCTGGAAAAGTTTTGTATCTGTCAGCTCCTGATTATAGACTTTTATGAAATCTATTAATCTTTAGTCACTCCATATTAATATTCCGTTGATGGTCTACCTGCTGTTCTTTGAAATAAAAGAAAAAAAAGCCAGCTACTGGATAACGTATAAATGGTCCCTCAGGGGAGATTCAGCATATCTGCTCCTGGACATAGAATACTTGTCTGTGCACACTTTTGTCATTCTTACAGAAGTGTTTAATCAATATGGCAGTCCTGATCTCCATGCCAATAGTAGAAAAATTCCAGAAAGTTCACAACAGAAAGTTCACAACCATCAGTACTGGTTCCCAGCTTATTGCCTTCAATTATGCTGATAATATGAGGTATTAAAGCTGATGGAGTCACAAAAACAGAGGAAGCAAAAGCCACGTCTATGATGAATAATAAAATTATTTTTCTGATTCTAATTAGGTCTTTTACATAACTATTCAGAAACATAAATTATGATGATAGTCTATTGTATGAGAGAATAGATGTTTCCTACTGTTTTGTTAGTAGAGAAAAAATAGCTGTGGTGCAAGAGCAGGTCAGAACAGGTGCAGCTGGGAGTTAAATGCATATTCATGGATTCTGACGAGCAACCCATAAGCGCAGCATGGAAGCATAACTGGATATAGACAGACATGCACAATGTATGAACACTTACAGGAAACTATATTTGCAAAACTAACTGCTGTATAATTCTATTGGAAGAACTATCATATTGAATGCGGACAACATTATTTCAATTCCCAACTCTGACATTCTATTGAGAAAGATAGTCTGCATGAGTGAAGAAGTTGGAACCATACTTTTATGAGAAAAGTGGCATCAGAGCTAAAGCAATTACTGATGCTCTGTGCAGATATTCCCTTTTCATATCTAGAGTAACCAGCACATATAGTGTTAAAACATTTACAATGTAAATAAAAATTTGAAATATGAAAGAGAACCTGAATCTGCTCTTCGGGAAGTTGGTGGGTGCTATTCAGATTGCTGGAGACATAATGATTTTGTGAATTACAGAAAACAAAATGAGGGACTTACTTGGGTGTAAATAGTTGCCAACCAGAATGATTTTAGGCTGAGGATCAAGAGGATTATGCATAATTCAGTGGCACAGTTCAAGTAATGTATAGGTTTCTAGTACTGGTAACAGTATTACCACACATATGTTATTAAGTTCTATGTTATAGAAGATGTTTTAATGGTTTTTGTTACATTAAAAAATAAATATCCTTAACCATGAAGGCAAGGCAACAGAACTGAATTAAGATCAGGTTTTGCTTTACCTATGAAATAGCTTTAAATTTTATTATCAGCATTTGCTTCATCTAAAGGATTTTATTTGAATCGAAATTCAAATGAAATTACAGATCTGTATATCTCTTTCTGTAGGAAAAACCCTAAATAATTGACTCAGTTAGAAGCATGGCAAGTGAACAGGAAATAAAAAGCAGAAAAGGAAAGGAAAAGATAGCAGTGAATGAAGTGTGGTATCATATTTTGACATACATAGACATTATTTCTGTTTGGGTTTGAGATCTATTCGGCAATTCTACCAAGATAATCCTTGTGTTCAAACAAAACTTTGAGATGCCAAGACCATAGCACTCATATACTGTATCTATACATGAGAGGCCTGAACCTAGCAACTGAGTAGTCTAGTCCAATTCAGCAGCTGGTGTTTCACTATATAATATGTTTGCTACCATCAACTGAGTCTTTAGCTGCCCTTTTGTGTTGCTGTGTGTGCAGATTTAAAGGAATGTGATGGGTTCCATCTGACTTTGTGAAAAACCAAACAAGGAGATAAAAACACAGGATATTACATTTCACAGACTCCTGAGTCTATCTTCATGATCATCATCAACATCAAACAAAGGAATATATCTCGAATTTTAGTAGGGTAGTGACACTTTGACAGGGCTGCATTTATCACTAGATCTGTTCAATACAGTCTGTGTTTTAGAAGTGAATGCTGAGGTGATGAGGACTTTTATCTCAAACCTACATTCTGATGACTGATACTATCATTGGTCGTGTCGGTGTGTATACATATGCACACATGAACTTGCATCTGATTTAATCTTAGATTTACACTGCTCTTCTGCTGGCAGCTTTCCCAAGGTGTTGATGAGAAGAGGCCTAAACTTACCAAAAGCACAACGAGAAGTAAATGCACATCACTAAGCATGTAGTGAATATTTAAAGTATGAACATACGGTAACTATAATGGAGGATCACAAAGAATTTCTGTCATTCGGTTCAAATGCTCAAAAGGCATGCTGTGTTTCATCTGGATAAAACTGTAAACAAAAGGTCAAATTGATAGACTTTTTGATATACCTCTGTGAAAGTATGTTATCTTCGCATGTTTAGATCTAAGTCCACATTCACGCTATACTCTGGCTTTATATCAATACTTTTATGCATAGTAAATGCTGTAGTAATACTCCTTTGACTTAGGTTTCTGATTGGTACTACTATGGACTGCAAAATATAGACATATAAAACAGCTATTTCAGGGACATGAATATGATTATTTTCAAAGTCATGTTATATTGCATTAAATTTATACTTGATTTTTAAAAAATCTTAATTAACACTGTCTCAAGTATTTATTGTCACGTGGTCAAAAGGAATTTTGAAGTGATTTAAAACACTATTTTGAAATTTTAAATCTCAGAAACTGTTGAGATTTTAGGCTACAAAAATTTTGTAATAAAGAAGTTGTGCCTCTGGAACTGTTTCATATTAGCATGTTACCCAGGCAAAGATTCTACTTGAATGAATATTCAATAATTCTAATAATTAAGTATATGAGTCAAATCTTAATTTAAAAAATATTCCAGAATTTTCTTTGATTTTTTTTTTTCCCTGGAACAATTGGAGGCATGCTGAAAAGATAATTAATTTTTAGGAAGTGTTCTTTGCTCAATTTGCTATTTTGGGTTTTTTCCACACTGTTAGGACATTACTAGCACAAGTAGTTTTGTTGCTTTATACAAAAATTATTTCTTCTTACTTCACAAAACATACCACAATGCTATTGGAAAACCAGATTTTACAGTGTCACAGATTGCTATTTTATACATTGATGTTAAGCTTCAGAAAAACAAGTGGCCATTGTAAGCAAAACAGCACACCTCCCTTAGCTTATTCTCTAATCTTTCAATGAATGTCGACCCATCCATAAGGCATAAGAAGATTGTCTTATGCAAGCACAATTTAAGAAGGAAATTCCTATTTATACTACTTTGCCAGTGGTAACACTTTTTCAAAAATTTAGTATTGAATCATTAACTTTCATAATTCTTCACCATCATGTTAGTTAAATTAGCTAATCTTTATTTTAAATTAACCTGGTGGTGGTAAAGAGAAGAACCTGAAAGACCTGAATCTGACTAAGGACTGTCCTTTTTTTTGTAAGATTAATGGAGCACAGTTGTCATTTACTTTGAAGAAAATGTATTGCTACCTGAATTTGCTAGTAATGCTATTTATTAATTGATTTTCATGAGTAAAATTTGATAACTGAGGTTGCTATAAGTGTGCATGATGGGGAATAGATTTTTTTCGTAAAATTTGCAGTTAATGTATGGTCTTCTCTGCTTCTGCTTTGCCAGGCAAAACTTGTCCCAGTGTTGCCAGAGTACACTCAGAGTTGCCTGAACTAAGACATGACAGCAATTTTCACCATCATGAAGTGTTACCATGATAGGATATACAACTGGCATATAGCCTAAAGGAATCACAAATCTAAAGTAAATGGTAAACAAAAGTAATTGTGAGATGCCAACACCAGTTTCTGACAGCACACTGAGGAAATCCTCTAGAAATCATAGCGTCAAATTAAATTCAGTACCTCAGCAAGTCTGGTGTATATATCTCTGGAAATTTCAATTTCCTATAGAGGAGCTATTGGCTTGTGAGAAACAGACTGAGGAGATGAAAATCAACATATTGTCTCTATGGAACTTGTGAAAGTGATGTCCTTGTTTCCTCTGTCACAAGTTAGTATGTTTTCCATAGGGACATAGTTAACAGGGTGAATTTCCATAATCAAGCTTTGACCAGTATTTACTATGGAAACTGCATTGCTACCACTGATCACAGTCAGTTGGAAACCTGCCACACACTACAAATTGAAAGAGGTGCAGCCATGTCTGTACCTGGATGGGAGAACTCCAGCTGCCACCTTCCTGTTACAAGAGCTGGTTATCACTGACTGAGAAGACAACATTCTTTTCTTTGGCTTGCTAGTGAATGTTTGGTTAAAGGCCAATATTCACCTGCAAATGCAAATTTTAGGATGAGGTATAATAAGATTTTTTAGAAGATCCTACATCACTTTTCCCTACAGGGAAAACCTGTATTTAAAACTTGTTCCTCTGTCTAAGTGCTGACCTGACTAATATCTTTTTTCCTCTAGAAGCTCTACCAGAATTGGCAGTGGTTAGTACTATAGTAAAGATGCTATGTCATTCATGGCTCTGGACTCTTGACTAATTCTTGACTGCATGCTGTAATAAAAGCTACATTCCAACTTGAAATGGCTGTTTAATATTAATGGTTGAAGCTATACATAATGTAGATCTGTACATGAAGTGTTTTGGGCAAATATCATAGCTGGTATGATTCAATTTCATATATATATTTATAAATATTAAGAACGCATTGTACTTTTATCCATTAATATTTGCAATTAAATGTCAATGAAAAGAAGTTTAAGGAACAAGACACTTCAGAGATTAAGCTATGGGTTATAAAGATTACTACATAAGAAGGTAATGAGTTTAACCCAACTATATAGCTACTTTATTATCAGGCTATTGTTTTGTGACCTGCATGAAATGAATGTCATGTTTTCATCGTTTGGTGCCTACACCCCACTAGAACACCAGATTTCACTAATTGGACTCTACTTTTGGCAGGCCCAGATGGCAACGTGGCTTTACTTGTAAATAGCTGGCCTATTTTCTGGACGTCCGTAGTAAATTACTCCAGAACCAGAGAGGTTTGTTTATGACAGCAATTTGAAGTGTTGTCATTTAATAGGTGTTGAGTCAGTGAATAAACTATTGAATGTCAGAGCAAAACATCACACCTGGCATTGGCTCTAAATGTGTAAATGATTTTAAAGAATATACTACTGAGTATATTCTGCTTTCTTATATGTCATTTTAACAGGGCTAATTGCAACCAAACTAAATACTTATTTGCTATTGATACCAAAGTTTTCTCTTGTAATCCTGTTCAAAATCTCTGGTGTGATATATTTGATATTTTCCCATGGCTCTCATGAAGTTCAAAACTTGGTCCAAATTTATGGCATTATGCTTTCTTTTTTTTTTTTTAATTATGTTTATTATTATTCTCAGTCCTTGGTTCCAAGGAGTAATTGGCTGAGTTTATTGGTCTTCTACACTGGTAGTTACATTGTTTGCTTTCCCAAACTGCTTCATTCCTCTCTTGGCACAGGACAGTGTGTACCCTTGGCCTTTCATACAACGGAACGAAACAGCACCAACAGCAGACGATGTGGTGACAGCAGCTGGTTTGGCATCAGAAGAGGCAGCATCAGGAGCCTCTGCAGGAGCAGAGAACACTTTTTGTGTCCTCACTGCGTCACAAAGCCAACATGCTGTCGGCTTTCTTGTGCAAAGGAGGTTCTTCTGGTTTGATTAATTCTGTTTCAATTTCTCTCCATGGAAATGCTTATTTAAAGAAGGGAAAGAAGATGGAAACTATTTTTTATTCCTTTTTTAAAATACATTTGAGTTCTGCAGGTTTCCGTTGCATAAGCGCTTTGTAAATGAACCCACACAGTTTTCTATATAGATCAACCAGAGCAAATGAAATTAATAAAATGGAACAGTACAAAAGCAGAAACCAGAGATGAAAATAACAGTGTAAAATACTCAGTGCTTTTTTTTAATGAAAGAAAATATTACAGCGTGTTTTTCCAAGCCACTTAAAATGTGCCAAGTGAAACAACTCATGGCACTTCCCTGGTGAGACTGTTCTGTAATTTAATAGGTCTCACTCAGGAAATGTGTATTTGATATCACTTTACATTTTCACCCATAATTTTACCATAAGCACTGCTTTTGCCAGCTAATGATGTTCCTATGTGGAATGAACCATTTTAAAAATTAAAGTCTTTGTCTCATTCCTTTTAGAAAAATTATTTTATTACAGAAAAATTCTGATGGAGTACTAAGTTGAATCAAATTCTTATTGTAATGAATTCACATGATTCAGAAAAATAATGAAGGCTGCTGAAGACAGTATTCTATCAATTTGTATAAAACAGTATTTTTAAAAAGTCAAATAATGTGTTGCATATTATTGTTATGTTGGGAATTATTCATACAGTGATGTCTTGATCTTTCACCAAATTCGGATATTTTTACCTGAAGTATTCTTCAAAACAGTTTCCAACAATTTTCCTTCCATATAAGTACACCTTCACATGAGTTAAACTGTTTCAATCCAATTGAGAAATAATTGAAATGCCTTCAGTATGTTGTCTACCAGTTCAGTCTCAAATCACTTCTACCTATAATTAATCACAGACCTATGGCAAATGTTGCTGATCACCATGCAATTCAGACAGATAGGACTAAGTAGTATAGTAGGAATTATTAGTTTTGATTTTGTTTCATTGTTTATAAAACAGGAAATAAAACTCTGCCATTGATTTCCTGCATGTTTTTGTGTTACTCTACAATACTTCTACTACTAATAAAAAAGACATTCCTTATCATTTCATTTCTAAGCAGAAGTTGACTATGTATAGTAAGTCAGTAAATGAGAAAAATATGGAATTACATAATTTTTACACAGTAATTTCTCTTACTGTTTTATTGTATTATTCTAGCACAGATATAAGTTGAGCAAGGTGCCATCTGAGAATTTATAAGAAAAAACTATATAAATCATTATAATAGAATCAAAGGTTATTTTGAGTGAGAATAAATTAATTTTATCCTAGGATGGGTATAATTTTTAGAATATTACTTAAGGTGTGGTAAGGTGTGGCGGTCTCTTTTTCTCTTAAAGCACAAAAAGTAGGTTGCCACCTGTGTCTTGCAACATATCTGTAAATAACAGATTGCACCAATTATATTGGCATTCTGCTATCATACATTAAAATGAAATGCAACAGTGAGTATGATTTATAGCAGAACACATGCTTTTGGTTTCTAAAGCTGATAAGCAGAGAAGCGTCAATTATTAAACTGAGTTGCAGTTCTACAGAGGCAAGTAATCAAGATTTGCTTGCACAAAACAAGAAAGCTGTGGCTAATTTTTTTATAATGATGTTTGCTTAACAAAATGGTACATTTAAAGGTCAGCTCAGTAATGGAAAAATGATGTCAAGGGAAAGGTGTTCCTTTGCTTTTGTTGTACAATTCAACCAGCACATACATAGTAGAATACTGAGTTTTGAGTGAAATCTTACCATTACCATTTCTTCAAATACAGGTTTAAAAAAAAGCCCCAACAAAACCAAAACAAAATATTCCTTTATCATGTATTATAAAGCAAAAAGAATTAAAAATCTACATTTTTGGGAAGATGACTTTGCAAAGATGACAAAGACTATAAGGAATCAGATCACATAGAAGTTCTAGAGTGTGCCTTAAAATATTCAGTTTACGAATCATAGTAAATCAGGATTGACTTCTGGTGTTTTGTCTTTTTATATAGGTTGAAATTACCTTAAAGTGTATTTGTATTTTTCCCCATGCTTCTGCCCCTCTCCTCTTTTTCCTGATCATTGGAAGAAAAAAGCAAAGATGAGTATATATGAAAATTTTTCTTTCTACATAACTAGAACTAAAAAAAAGTTTTTTATTAAGACAGATGTTTTGTCTTTAACTCAGTTCCTATGGTTACGAAATTCTTCAGTACTTTCTGTACCAAAACAATATCAGCTGTGAAAGTCTCAAAAATAAAGTACTTGGCTGAAAGGAAACAGCACAGAAACATGCCTAGGGTCATATCTAGAACTATAATTTTAGGGGAATAATTTCTCAGCGTTGAAAAAATTAACATGAAACCTTTAGGTAAAGTAAAGAAAACAAACAAGGGCAGGGTGGAATAAAATTCAGTGACTCCATACTTGCTGTAAGATGTTTACTTTTGTCCTGTATTATATTTTATAAGAATGCAGAGTCTTATCTTATGAAAGCAATGAAGGGTATTGGATGTAAGATGATATGGGCCAATCAGGAAAGCCTCTCCATTTCTACAAAGCTAGTAGTAGTCTGGTCTGGACTTTCATGCTGATCCCTGGGAAAGAACTTGTCTTGCCTTACTTCTTGAGGATTTCTTTGTGATCGCTTTACTGTCTGGGAGCAGCAAGATTTCACATAGTTTTCTCTTGTCTTTTGCCTTCAACGTTTCTTCTTCGTAAGCATCCCCAGTGCTGATGACTCTTCCTGGAAATACTCTTGCTGAATTTCTCCTGCTTCAAAAGGATTTTTTCCCTCATCTAATCTCAGAATGTTTTTCTTTAGCATGGGGGTCATTTCATCAGTTATAAGACATCTTTAGTTAGCCTTTAATAAGAACTCTTCATTCTATATTACCATCTCTCAAGTTTTCCTTCAGTGCCATCATTGCTTTCCCTTACTCCTTTGTTTTCTCTACAAACAAGATGCTTGGTTCCTTTCTGTGTTATCAAGAGCCTGAACTTCCAAAACAGAACACAAAGAAATTCATATCTGAGACACTCAGCACTATTTCAGCACTTTCACAAAGACTACAAACAGTTTTTTTACTTAATGATAACAACCCCAATTCTCTTTTTCATGGCCTTTCACTACTTCCAGTATTAGCATCAAATGTTTGCAAATTTTCAGAAGCAGATTTAAAATATTTACAAGGCTTTGAGTTTTCTACATTTACTGTAACATTATTCATCTTGGATGTGGGTGCTTGTCTTGATTTAGCAACGCTTAAAATATTAAAGGTCTATGGTTTGATTTTAGTATAACAAAATGAAAGAGTCATAGAGGAAGAAAGACTAAACTAACATGTTTCTAAAGAAAAAATAACTTAGCTGATAGAGTGTGATAAAGAGTCTTACATAACTCCCACTGAAACATCCTTTAAAAAGACTTTTTGGGGAGATAAATTGAGGGTCACAGAATGAAGGAGGGATATATTAAGAAAGCAGAAAATCTCTTCCAATAAGCAATGAACAAGAGATGGAAAATATAAAGGATGTTAAAGGATCTTGAAATAGTTGTGCTTTCGTTAAATCAGTGTTTAACCATCATAGTGATAACCTTTCATTATTTGTATTATTACTACTGCAACTCTAAATTTTATACTAATGATAAGATTACTGCCCGTGAAATATCTCCCAAACAGATATACAGGCCAACTCTGTACTGCTGTCTGCATATGAGACACACCAGGTCCTAAATTTGGAAACAGTTTATACACCAAGTCCTTCGTAACTTGCTGAAGAGGGTAGATTAGGCTGTGAAAAGTACCTTTGTTGAAATATTACTTTACTTTAACCATGGTAATTAATGTACCAGCTGTTTCTATTTTCATTAGGAATACAGGTATAAAGGCCTGAAATGTTTCATTTCAGTATCTATATGGTTTCTAATGCTGGGCATTCCTACATAATTTGGAACCTAAAACCATTTTTGCCATACCAGAGCAATTGAATAAGCACAGTTTCCCTCCCTTCTCCTTTCATAGAGTGACCATTGGAAACACGGAACTACTAGATCTTGTAGCCCACAATAATTTAATATGTGTTAGTGTAACACTCTTCAGCTACATGATTTTTAATTATAATTTTTATATATGGGATATAAGAGATGGAAGTTCAACTTCCTAGTGCTTAAATCACTGGTTTATTACCCAGTTGTTACAAGTAATTGCAGCTGTGATGCTTTTCTCTCTTTTTTTTTTTTTTTCCAAACATGGAAAACTTGGAGTTTACTCCCATCTTGATAATCAAAAATAATGAAAGTGGCAAAACCTTCCATGAGATCCCTCTTCCCAATAAGATACGTCAATCTCTCCTCAGAGTCGACTTGAACCTCTTAGAAAGAGATTGTAATATTTAGTATATGGTATAAAATAGGCTATAAAACTGCACAGTTAGGTAAAATTAATTTATTTTTGGTTAGCTTGCAGATAATTGAATCTCATTATTCCTCTCCCAGTATCCATAAACAGTGAAACTGTGCCAACTACAGGTATGATCTTACAATATTTATTGTAATGCTTTCAGCATATGCTTAAAAGTACAAAACTGTAATAAGACTGCCTTAAGGTCATAGGTACCCTAAAATGCTTCTTTTTTTTTTTTTTTTATCTAATCACTTCCTGAAGAGAAAATGAGTCAAAAGGAAGAAAAAAAAAAAAAAAAAGACACTACAGTACAGTACAGGACAGACAAGATCCCCAAACATCTTTTGCTATCCAGTCTGTCAATCTAGAGGTACAGCCTAGCAGAAAGTAGTCAGATTTATATTTCAAAGTGTTTCTAGACAAGCAGGTTGGAACAAGTAGATTTGATGAAACTTTTCTAAAACAGGTTTAATATTTTTTGAGTGATGATGTATCAGTTCAAACCAATCCATCTTCAAAGTAGGAAGAGTTGATACTTCTTTTATCCTCAGGAAGGACGTGCATGAATCAGTAATTACAAAACATGGTTCATCTCCTCCACTTACTTTCATCTTGTGGAGAGATTAATAGCCATCCTTGAGACACCACCTGCTTCCTATTTATCAAAGGGATGTCAGGGGCTGGAAGTTCTGCTGGATGACTAAGGGCAAGGCAGGGTTTGATAAGCTAGTGTCATCTTTGGACTCAGGCAGGGAGAGGAGAAACAAATGCTAGTTTGTACACCTGATCCTCCCAAACGTTCCACCCACTCCTTATTTGGACACAGATTTCTTGTTATCCTTCTCAATTTTGATGGGTACCCAGATCTAAGGCAAATAGATTGCGCTATTTCAAAAAACTGTAAATTAATATAATTTGAATGTCTCTCCCTTTGCTCATATGTTACACATCAACAAACACCAAGGTTATCTTTCAGCAAACCTTGCTGTAACTAGAGTATTGTGAGTCATGGAATGTAATTTTGGAGAGCCGTTTTGCTTTTTACATCTCTATTTTCTATGATTGCTTCAGATTCATGCATCTTTCCATCTCATTTTAGCTTTAAAGATGACGTATTTCTATGTCTTTCTTCTCTTCAAAGTCTCCCCATTGTCAGAAATACATGTTAAAGTATAGTGGATTTTTTTATTTTATTTTTTGTCACTGCTGTTTCTTTTCAGCCATTTATTTTCATGGGTCAAAGATTGGATATCTTGGGTGATATATTCAATCTGTTGTTTATATTTCTCCAGACTATTGAAAGTATTGTTCTTCATTTTCTTAATAGCACCCAAATTTTAACTCTGTTCTCAAATGCATCAAGACAATAACATTGGACCCAAAAACTTAAGAATTATGAAAAAATAATACACACTTGTAAAATATTGAAATTACTAAAGGTTTACAGTTGATACTAACAAGATAAATAAAAGACTAAAAAACTTCCGTTTTTCCATTTACAGACAGAAAGAATCCCACATTGCTTCAATATCCTCAAGATTTTATTGAGTTTTCTATATTTATATTCAGTAAGTTGCATAAAATAATGTTTTGAATATTTTTCTAAATTTCCCACTTTATACTCTTTAGTAGCAGTTCTGCTACCAAGACTAAGCACCACATAATCCTTTATATATTCCCAAAGAGGAATTTAACAAAGTGCTTATTCTGATGGTTAAAATGTATCTTTTGAAATTCATCTATCTCACTATTTTAATTTATTAGTGGGGGGAAAAATTGAAATAATAATGTACATATTTACTTGATATACAATTCACAAAATATTATTATAAAATTCCTGTAGTAAGTTTTTACAGATTAAATTTGTATAGCATTATTCCAGTCATGGTATGAAAAGAACATTTCTGTGCACTGTGGAAATTTTTACCTGTTACTTAAACTGAAACAGAAAAATTTTCAAAATATGATTACTGAATATTTTCTGCAAGTAGCCTACAGTGAAAATTACTGACAGAAATTATCTGTCAAGATAGAAAAATAGGTAATTTGTTTCATAAGATGAGAAATAATCATAAGTAGTAGAAGAATCAAAAATAATAAGTATTACACTTTTCAAGAGTAGTCTAGTCCTAAAGGAACAAGCTTTTCTTTTTTTACCATACTGTGAAACCTGACATGTAATAGGAGCTTAAAATAAAGTTCTCCAAAAGTAATCAGTTTGGAATAGTGAAGTTTTTTCAAGGTTCATTTCTTTATAAATTATTGTTGCTCCATTAAAACCTGAATTACTGTAAAAATTCCTTTTAGTCAAAAGGTATTTTTATGAAATTAAGAATCTTAGAAATCAATATATGATCATCCATGAAATCATTAACACTACAAATGCTCCTCTCTCTCTTTTGTGGCATATAAGATCATTAATGTAAAGAAATATAATAGATACTGCATATCTGAAATGTACTTGTTTCCTGTTTTCCTGCTGATGAACAATCATGTTATTAGCTGTAACACAGCTCTTGTTTGTGTCTTTTAAATGACTCTTACCTGTTACAGGAAACTTAGTAACAGAAAAGACTAATTTTGCTTCATATGTTCTGGTCATGCACAATTCAATAGAGATACAGTATAATCCTGCTAGAACCTTCCTCATACCAGGAGTTTTCTCTTGTTGTATTGATGACTTCCAACATGTTTCATGTACATTTGGTGATCTGGGGTTTTTTTCTTTTATCTAACATACTTTTTTCTTGGAAATAAAAAGGCGAATGAGACAAGTATGTATAATTTCAGTTTTACCATTATCCATATTACACTTCAGCATGTTATTGGGCTATATAAGTACTTAAGTTGTGAGGATAATATTGCAATGAACTTTTCTGGGTGAAGCATATATATGTATATATATAATTTTCATTACAGTTAGCTAAAGCATTGCAGACTAATGGTTCAGTTAGGGAAATCTGAGACACAGGATTCCTGCTTTCAGTAAAAAATAGGCACACCACAAATCAGCAGACAATGGGTTTGGTACGTTTAGATTTTTTTACTTCTCTTGTAATACCTGGGAAAGACTTCATTCTTTCATCTCCTGTTGTACACAACTATTAACACATATTTTGTACAAAGCTATTCCTGTGAACCAAGTGAATTAACTGCAGAGAAGTTATATGTCAAGAACTTTCTTTGGCTATGTCTCTGGCAATTGTAATATCTGTACTCTGTTTATTGGGTATTTGGGTACTAATGTTTCCTTTCCTTGTTTAACTCAGAGATTAGCATTTTCAGTTTAGATACATTAAAATCACTGGTTTTGCCTCTCTTTCCAGAATTATTAATTATTCAGACATGTACCCCAATCATGATCTCCACATGAAACTAAACAGCACTGATATTAACTCAGTTGTTTGGAGCATGGCTCTAATAACACCAAGGCCCATATGGGCCATTCACTTAAGAGCTGGACTTGATGATGTCTGGGGGTCTCTTCCAACTCAGAATATTCTATGAAATCTTGAAATTTTGTTTTCTCATTAATATTCAACATCTTAAAATAAAAATATTTCAGAAAAAAAACTAAACAAGAAATGAGTAATGAATAGGGATCTGGAACCTAAATGTAGAGTACCATGACCTTTTTCTACAGTTTTCATTCAGGACCATATAGTAATGATGATACAGAGCTTGAATTTAAGCAAAGTGTTGGCATTAAAAAAATTTGAAACACATTTACCATAAACATAGAATTTTGAAGTACAGGTGAAATTATCCATAGAGTTAAGTTGAATTTGTCAAATAATTTCAGCCTAAAAAAAAATGACACTATGTATAAAAGTAACCTAGAAAAAATTGGCATGTTGTGAAATTAGTTATTTGCTACCCTTTTATTTCAGGTCTTTATCTTAAAAGTCAAGTAAATGAGCAATTATATCACAAATTATAAAGATTAATAGAATGTAAAGAACTTGATTCAACACACTTTGAATGTTCAATAAAAATGGCTGAAGACACAAGGAATATTTATTGGATATCCCCATAGGGGATTGCAAATCATCCTTCTACAAAGTGGGTATCATTCTCCAACATAAAAATGCATATAGGGCTTAAAATATTCATTAGGTTTCAGAAGTAAGTTAAGAAATGTAATGACTCTAATATGCAGTGATAAGATGCTCACAATGAATAAATGTGATTTTGGTTCAATTCTCCTGTTTCTCAGCATAAGTGGAATTTGGCTTGTCATACTTGTACAGCTGTTCTTTTTGCCTTTTGTCAAAATTGCAACCACATACCATGAGCAGGATTTTTTGAATGAATGATTGCCCTGCTAATAGACTTTGTTGCAGATTTATATATGTCTGAAGACAGCTTGGCCTATGCTCTTACTTATGGGTAGCTTTTACCTGTTGTTAGAGAACTCTAAACAAAATCCAATTTTGTGACCCCTATACAGTAGTGTGCTTTCCACCAGTAGCAAGGTCCTTTTAATTTTCAACATCTGTAAGGGTGCAGCTCTCTAATACATAACTAAAGGCTTTGTTAGCACAGCTAAGCCATGGATATGTCTTGTGTGGTAGGCTGATCTTGGCTGTATACCAGCTGTCCACCAAGCCACTCTCTCACTCCCCCTCCTCAGGTGGACAGGGGAGAGAAAATAAGATAGATAACAACTAGTAGGTTGAGCTAAAGTAGTTTACTAAAGCAAAAGTGAAAGGTTGTGCATGCACAACCAAAGGAGAAAGAAAAACCACAAAGATTTTATACTCTATTTCCCATCAGCAAGCAATGTCCAGCCACTCCCTGGGAAGCAGGGCTTCAGCACATGTAGTGGTTGCGTTGGAAGGCAAACGCAAATGGCGAATAGCTCTGCCTTTCTTCTTCTTTTCTTAACTTTTTTATCTGAGTAGATGTCATGTGGTATGAAATAGCCCTTTGGTTAATTTGGGCCAACTGTTCTGGTTGTATTCCCTTACAAGATTTTGCCCACTGCCAGCCTCTTGACCTTTAGGGGGTGGACTGTCAGAGAGGCAGCACTGATGCTGTGCCAGCACTGCTCAGCAGTAGCCTGGAGTAGCACTGGAGTGTTATCAACACCTTTCTAGCTACCAATAAAAAACACAGCACTATGAGGGCTGCTATGAAGAAAATTAACTCCGTCTCAGGTAAACCCAATACACCTTGTTACAAGATTTACTTTTATTATGTTCTAAAACCTCTAATGACATCTGTGATTTTATCTGTGGGTTCTCTAATATCATCCTATGCCTCTACTTTCAGGTCATCTGCTATAATTATGGAGCCCATTACAATTTCCTGGCTGTTTACCCCAATATCTTAGAAGGGGTACTAAGTTATATGAAGATATGTGTAGATGTAAATATTATATATTTTATATTAAACAGTATAAATGAAATATGTATTTATATTTTACATACATAATGCTTTTGCAACCACACCCTCATTAATATTTATTGAAACGTGTTTGATTTTGTTCATGTTATAACAGTCTGTCAGTTTTGAGATGTTAGCCTATTCTTTACCTTTACTTCAAGAGCCGAGTAGTGAGTCTTTTCTGTGCACTATTGCCTAAATATTTTTAGTTAAGGTTTTTTCAAGTCAAACCTTTTATTCGGCCCAAAATAAAATGTTTAAGTTTTTCATTCATGCAGGAAGAAAACAAAACAAAGTGAACAATGTGATTCATGTTTTATAATTTAATATTTGAAGTTTACAATGAATATTCTGCTCACCTATGTTCAGTCATGTTGGTGCTCCTGCCAATTAATTTTTCATGAAGTTCCTTCACAAAAATTTGCAATGACTTTGTCATGGACAACTACATTTCTACATCTTTCTCTCTGCCAAAGAAAAGAATCTTGACCTTACAATTTAAAATTAAATGAGTTCAGAGCTAATTAATTTTTGAAAATTCTTTCATAAGTAAGAGCTACTTAATAGTTTTAATAACATTTATAAAGACTAATTACAAAGAAGAACACATTCTAATACTGTAAAGCCTTTTTATGGAATTTGGGAATTTGGGGCTGGGGAGTAATAGAACCTGTAAATATACATTAGAGGTTCTTTCTGCACTGGTTACCAGCTAAAATCCTCTTCTGGATTTTCCAGTAGGAGGAAATTGTAGTTATATGATCATGTAGGCTTTTACTCACACTGAAAAATTCTACCTTAAGAGGCAAGCTGAAGATGTACATTACAATGCTACAGAAATTGTAAGGAGAGGAAAAGGAGAATTTTTTTTTCTACATTCCCTTTGAGCAGATTCTGTCTATTGATTGTAATTACTTCATTTAAGAGAGCACAGAACCTGTCTTTACTGCTGTCTATTATATCATGTACTTTTTGGCTTAGTAAAGCAGATACGCACCCTCTGTCAAGTGTCTTTCTAATTAATCACATATGTTGGACTTCATTTGAAAATACACTATCACATGCATATAAGCTTTTCCTGAGAAAAGCTTAGGAAAAAAATGGGAGTGTAAAGTATTCTACTATGAAGAAGAGAATTTGGAGGAAAAAAACCAGAGAGACAAAATTAATAAAAATTTTACTGCTGTTTACAGATCTGTCTTCTCTTACGGTTCTTAGGTCCTTATGACAATAGCAAAATTTTGGTTAGTTAATAAATTGTACAGCTCTAACTTCTTCCTTTCATAGAAAAAAAGCTGATATGCTTGTATCATTTCAATTTTGATGATAAGAATCCATATTGTGTGGACTTTTTTTCCTTTGTTTTTCATCTTACTGCCTTTTGGGAAATATATTAATACGTGAAGCACTGGGATTAAGGTGCTGAATTCTGTCTTTTGACTTTCCTCTAGCCTTCAAGTCCTAGAATCCACAGAACTGCAGATTGTCATATGAGAATAAGACCACTTTTCAGTATGAGGGATGATTAATATCCCTGCACTGCTACCCCAAGGAACTGACCTTTGCACTGATGTTACCTGGATCAGTGCAAAATGCCTAACTCATCTTTCACTAAAATTACCCATCATGGCCACAGTGTGACCAAGATTTTGAACAGTTAAATGAATCACAGAATGATCCTTTTTTATGAATAAGTGCAAGTTTTTACAAATAGTAGCTGTGAAGGAGCTGAAGCAAAGGAAATGCATATTTGTATGAGGAGAAGAAAAATTTATAATGTATGATTATTTTTCCTTTCTCATGTGGTATTTCTGTTCTTAAATTTCTCAGCTGTAATATTAGCAATTACATGAATCATGTTACCTGATTTTAAGCTTCTCAGTTGTTATATAACAATAGCTTAGAAGCTTTATAAATCACTTTCATTATGTCTGTGAAGCTGTTCAATTATTCAATTTTTTAAGAACAAACTATTTTCTAGGTCTTCTTTCTATTGCTTCTAGAAAATTATTCCAGCAAAACTATCTGTCATACTCTGACATCTACATCTTAACAGTAATGCAACTAGAGCTTGCTACTTTTTTTTTTTTTATTCTGTGTTATATTTATACCTCATTCCCTAAGAATCTATTCCATGGACTTCCACATAAGCAAACTGTGTAAGCAGTGTCTGCCTCCGTATTTACATGAGTTATTTGTTTCTCCTTTCACTTCTGGGAAAGTTTCTGTCATGTGAAGCCAATGCGAAAAAAAATTATGCAGTTAAAAAGCCTATGGAAAAAAATATTATTGAATTTAATTGTACAAAGGGAATCCCTAAATGTGACTGTGATATTGATTAATTACTTCACAGAGAATAGACATATAGAAAGTTTGGTGATTAGTGGTTAAACTCCATTGCTATAGAGAAAACTTCTGGGAAAAAAAGGTAAATTTTTCACTATTCAAAAATCTTTATTTGATAAAATATCATTTCAATGTAGTGAATTTTAAATTTCCAATTAAATGAAATCATACCAGTGTTCTATCTGCTTTTTCCTCTGCCAGAAGGCCTAGATAATCATTTACCTCATTCAATGTTGATCATTAATTAACACTAGAGTGAGCTTAAGAAAAGAGAGACATTGAAGTAATAAGACAGATAGTTGTGCTGCCACGCAGCTCAGAATTATGAGTTCAATGCCTAAATTGCGGCTCTGAACTGTCCCTAGACTTTGATTAAGTACACATGCACTTCTCTTACTTGCTTTTCTGTAATACCTTTTCTTCTGACAGAACATTCTTCTTTTCCTTCTTCACATAATAAGCACTTTGCTGCGGATCTGTGTCACGGTCTGTGCCAGTTAGATCCATCATGGGGCAGGGGAAAGTGAAACAGCAGGCTGAGGGCCCCCTGGGGAAGGAAGGTCAGCCCCGGCAGAGGTTCCTGCAGAGCTGCCTTCTGAGGATCACAGGCTACACTCTGTGTCAGCAGCTGGACACACTGAGCATCAGCAGCCAGATCTTCAGGAAAGTGAGGATACCCTCATGGCCCTGGCAGTCACTGTAATCTATGAATAGATTTTATCTAGATGGTTTCTGTGTTTCATATGTTTGAAACTAGCTTCTAATAATTTTTGCTGAGGGTCAGATATGAAGAGAGCCAGAACCTCCTCTGAGCAGGTGAGTTTTAGCTCTTCCTTCTTATCATGCCTTCCGTATCTATGAACTGCATTTATTTTAAAATCCTAGTCCTTCATCACTCCTGTTCTTGTTCCTCTCAAGTTGAACAATTATTCTGTTTCTGATGAAAGAAGAAACAACAGTCACAAAATTAGATTTGTAATCTGACATTGGTACTGACCCTGTGTCCTCACATTGCAGATAATAATACTGGATAAATTCCTTAATTACTCATGAGTAATAAAGATCTCTCCTGGAACTTCACTCCCTATCAATTCTTTATAGTCACTTTTTTTTGCACTAATCTACATGAAATAGGTAGTTACAACCATTATCTAAAACAAGGAAGCATATTTCTTTTTTAAATGAGTATTTCATAATTTAACAGTATTCTAAAAATGAATTTAACACTCAAAAAAAAGTGTTGACGGACTTGGAAATTGATTTGTCTACAGAGGCCACATCACTAACAGAAATATAAGCTTCCATCATAATTCTCTAAAAATAAACTAGCTGAATTATTTGTTCTGCTCCCTTATTGGATCTTTAATTAGGAAATGATACAGGAAGAAAGCTTATAGAATCACAGAATAACAGAACCATAGAATCAAATGGGTTGAAAAAGACCTCTGAGATCATCAAGTCCAACCCTTGATCCAACACTGCCATGGTTACTAGACCATGGCACTAAGTGCCACATCCAGTCTCATCTTAAAAACCTCCAGGGACGGTGAATCCACCACTTCCCTGGGCAGCCCATTCCAACGTCTGATTACTCTCTCTGTAAAAAATTTCTTCCTAATATCCAACCTAAACCTCCCCTGCCATTGCTTAAGACTATGCCCTCTTGTACTACTGCCGGTTGCCTGTGACAAGAGATCAACCCCCACCTTGCTGCAACCTCCTTTCAAGTAGTTGTAGAGAGTAATGAGCCTCCTCCAGGTTCAACAACTCCAGCTCCCTCAGCCTCTCCTCACAGAACTTGTGCTCAAGTCCCTTCACCAGGCTCGTTGCTCTTCTCTGGACCTGCTCCAGAACCTCAATATCTTTCCTGAACTGAGGGGCCCAGAACTGGACACAGTACTCCAGGTGTGGCCTCACCAGCGCTGAGTACAGGGGAAGAATCACTTCTCTGGACCTGTTGACCACATTTTTTCTGATCCAGCCCAGGATGCCATTGGCCTTCTTGGCTACCTGGGCACACTGCTGGCTCATGTTCAGCTTCTTGTCAATCAGAAAGCTTCATGAAATGGGCAAGCAGAGATGGAGGGGTAGAAGGAAAGATAACTGAGAACACCTTCCTAATTATTGGATTTCATAATTGTTTATGCTAAATTTTGTGGGTTGATGGATATACGTACGAGCTAGTGACATAGCTTAATGAAAGATAATTTAAAAAAATTAATTTTATTTTAATGGGACATTATTCTTGCCCCTAAATGTTTCATATTACTGATATGGAGAATATTTCATCCATATTATTTACTTTCTTCTCAGGCCACCTATGTTAATGTATTTTTCAGAAATCCAAGATTTGGATATTTTGACTCTGGAGACAAACAGCATAGTATTGGCTGAATATGGATTCCACTGAGCTTCAAGCTAGCCAATTGTTGATTTATTTTTCAACATAAATCACAGCAAACCATACATTACTTTTATTTGTCAAAGTTGCCTATGAGTTTAGTTTTGTTTCTAGCAAGCAGATATCCCAAAGTCATAACAATTGCTAAGAACACTTTGCTCTTTCTTTACTTTTTAAACCAGTGATTTGCAGTGCAACAACAATTTTGGTAACAATGTAGGATTGAGTAGAATCTGTGGCTCTAGAACTTACATGTAAAAGAATTAGCCAGGGATTACTCTAACCATAATATACTGCTGTGGTAGGACAAAATTTCAAATCTGCAGTAATGAATCAGACCTTCGAAGACTTTTTTTTTCCCCAAAAGTAAATTCAAAAGCCATCAGACAGTAGTAGATTTTACTCCTTTCCAAACTAAGAGTATACATGCTCAAAAAAAACCCCAATTAATTTATTTGTGTATAATAAATTCTGAAATAGACTTACCAAAAATATTAATTGTTTAGTGATCTTACCTCACAATTTGAAATCTTATTAAGTTCTACAGAGTTATGCAATAAATCATGTAGGTACTTATTTTGACCTATGTAATTACTGCATTAAACCAGCTCTGTTTCTACTTTGTTCTTTTATATTTTATCCCAATATTTCATATTGGAATACATACAATTTACACTCCTCCTTTTCCCTTGTGTATCTAAACATGATGTTGCTGTTTGTGAAATATGTCAGATGGACCAAACTGGAGATACAGTTCTTGCTTTATTACAAAATTAATATAGCAAAACCACAGGTGTTTCGGTCACTCTGACCCAATGTAGAGAGGTTATAATGTAGGACATTAGAGACTGTTATACTGGCCTAGGTCTTTCTCAATGGAACCAAGACAGTATGGTTTTTTTATGTAGCACCATACAAAACCATCTATTACAGATAATATTTTTTAGAATAAACCTAGATACCTCTTGATAAAGTAATATATTAACAAGTGTTAATTCTACTAGATTTCTCTCAATCACAATTTTTACTCTAATACTGATTCCCCCAGTGTCACACTGAGTAGAAACAAAATGCATCCAGAGACTGCCTTTTTTATATTCATTGCTTTCTATTTAAAGTAAAATTTCAGAGCAGCCTCTGTCATTTTTTTCCTAGTTATCTTTCCACTGCTAAAGTACTGTGCAAATTTATGGTAAAATTTTTTGATGTTTCTAAAACTAGATTTTTCACTTTACAGAAGCACAATATTCTTCATTTAGTGACTGACTGATTTCTCCAGCTTTATTCATGAGATGGAAAAAACTACACTTTTCCCTTCAAAGAGTCCTTTTTTCACTTTTAAAAGTAGCCATTATTTTGTAAAAAGAGCTGTCACTGATGAATATAAGATGACCTACAAATATTAGAGGGATATTTGTAGGGTATCTTGTAGAGGAGTATCACAAATATTAAAGCGAAAGCAAGACCTGAAGCAGGACATAAATAGTAGGAGACAGTTTTATTCAAAGTAGACTTTTCACGAGGGATGAGCTTACTTTGAGGTGCAAGTCCTCATATTTATGAAACTCCTTTTAATTGTAACAAACAGTGGTAGCCTATCTGCTCAGTCCCTCTGAGGAAATGGATTTACAGGGAATTTAGAATCTAACTGATACTGAGATTCCCACATGCCTTTGCGTGGAGTAGGAAGCTTTCATATACCCTGTGCTGTCTATCCCTGAGGAGTGATGACTATTCCAGGTCAATCCAGATTATCTCTATAAAAGTTAATTTGGGACAATTCTACAATTGGAGACTCACATCTAACAAAATTTAGGGACAGGGAGACAATGAAGAGGACAAAAACTGATTCTGGAGGAAAAAAATAACCAACAAAATAAAACATAAAACCAATTCTGGCGGAAAAACAGTCTCCAATATAGCATACTGGGAATGATTCACAAGGAAAATAAAAACTGCTTCTGCTAATTGATTCCATACAACTATTCAAAACCAAGTTGTTTTTTTGGGCAGTCTCTGATGGTTTTGACATCAGACAAAATGCAATAAAGGTCAGTAGAAATGTTCTCTGGCTGTATGTAGCAGCTCCTGATAGAACTGATGGCATATGTTGGGAAATACTGTAGCATGGTATTGGAGCATAGTCTTACTTGGTTGCTCTATGGGTTTATATTTACCACTGGCAATAGCAATGGTGTCTCCAAGCAAAGCACATGCTGTCTTTGTGACACAATATCAGTAAGTTCTCTTTCTCTCAGAGAGATCTATATTCCTCCTTATTTGGGATAAGATGGCTCTGAATGGGATTGTGTGAACTACTTTTCTGAAGTCAGGATCTCATATACAGTTCCCCTGTGTTGCTGGAGGCCTTCTTGTGTGAAAGCATAATCAGTCTTGCAAAGCAAGAAGAGCACAAAAGTCCTGTTTGTCTTGAGCACTTCATGAATACTGTGAATACTGCTGTGGGGAGGTTGGCTCACTGGAATTCTTCCAGTTTGGAATAGTCCCAGATGTTGTTCTATTAAAATCTTCTATAGGAGGAAGTATGTCCCTCACTGTGTTTGAGGTGCTCTCCTATCACTTCTGCCTATGTTCTAGCTTTACCAGTACAAGAGGTGTGACCAGAAATGGATGTAAACCTGGTTACATACTTCTACTCACTGTAGAATTGCTAGAAATATGTATCACTACCACTGAAGTAACAAAAAAATCAGAAAATATTTTTCTTGTCTTCATTATTTTTTCCTATTCTTCAATTTTTTTTTAAAGTTTTTAAGGGGAGGGAGCTGCCCTGGCATTGCATTCCTTATAGAAAGCCCAGTTGAAAATAAAGCTACATGTGAGATGTTAAAGGCTGACTTGTTATTACATTTTTTAAGTGGGCGAAGGTTGAATAATTCTGCTGAGGATTAAACACTGAAACTGCAAGTAAGCAAAGAAGGAAATGGCATGGCCAGACTGCTTGGAGAATTGCATCACTGTTTCCATGGTTTATGATTTTTTATCATGAAAAGGCATAGAAACTCCTTCTGGGTATGAAATAATAATCTGTTACAAAATGTAATATGGAGTAGTTTGAGTCAGCTTAGGAAATGAAATATAAGACAGTACTGTATACTTAATGACGAGTTCATGGTTATAAAGATGTAGCTTTTTTAGACCTCTTGTGTGTTTTGTAGTGCACAATAAGAAAAATCAATAATACTAATGAAATCATATGCTATTTTACATGTTTACATAGTCCTATGTACATAAATAATAGAATGGCATAATTTTCTTGTCTGTTGGCTAACTGAGCAGTATTTAAACTATTCCATACTGATATATTCAAACTGTCCAGAAGAATAGAGAAACTGTATTTACAATGGTTTTTGAGGCAACATAAATTATTTTTAAAGATAAATTTATTTATTGTCTACCCTGTCTACCTGCTATATTCGGTGCACTTCAACACATTAGCTCATTTCTTGAAAAATACATACAAGCCCCATCTTAAATGAATTATAACCAGTGCGCAATCCAGAAAGCCATCCTGTAAACACTTTCTGTTCTTACCTTAATTTTAAATGTATTACAAAGAAATAACAAAAATTAATGAGTTACTCCATCAGAGTTAGTAAAAAGAAACTTTAAATTTAACCTATTATATTTTCAAAAAAATTGTGAAGAATATTTTATTTTAACTTAAAAAATTAGTTTCAAAATAAAATTATTTTACTTTCCATAAGTAATTTTAAAAATAAATAATGAGAAGTATGCTAAGTGAAAGAAATCTAACTAGATTTGTCATTGATTGAAAACACCAATTTTTAGAATATGTTTTATAAGGTATACCTTTAATAGTTTGTTCTACCATAAGCTCAAACAACTTGAAATACTATTAATTTTTTAGAGAGGGGGACTTGGCATTTTACCTGCCTGATAATGTTCATTTCATTAGGTCAAACAGGAACAGGAATGATTAAAGTCTTTCAGATCTAAGTTGCTCAATTAAGGAGATTGCATGCTTCTTGAAAGACACAAATAACTCTGAAAATATTCTTCAGCAAGAAAGTAATATACTGTGCAGTTTCAGAATCAATGAAAAAAAAAAGAAAACTATAAAGGGACTGGTAAAAGGAATGGAAATTTCTTTTTTTGCCCTAGTTAAGACTGAAGGAGATTTGAAATTATATGACTTCCTCCATCAGCTTGACAAGATCTCCCTTAGCATATAAACAAACACCTATAGAATGAAATCCTGGGTATTTTCCTAGGAAGATGCAGGAAGAAGTAGGAAACTTGTTCCTAGGAAGAAGTAGGAAACTTGTTCCTAGGAAGAATTCCTTTCCATTCGTGAAAAAGAATGGAAGGGATGACAGCAAAGTAGACTAGATTTCCCCTTCCTGGCAAAGGCATAAAATAGGGGAGATAAGGTAGAAATCTTTAAAATGAATAATATGAAGAAAGTAAATAAAAGTTTTATTTCCATATTGCAAGACATTGAAATTATTCAGTATGTCCTGTGTTTGTTTTTTTAAAAAAAACCCACAAAACATAAAAACCAAAAAAAATTAGTGCTTTTCTTTGTTTCTGCCTTAGAAACTCATTGCTATGTGCTCTTTAGAGTACCAAAATACAAACAGACATAAAGAAAGCTTAGAAAAACCTATGGAAGACAGGAATATTAATAACTACAAAACAGAGCAATATAGTTGCTATCCCAATTAAGGAAATTAATTCCACTGATTAATGGAGGTATATATACAAGCAAATACGATGCTTCATATGTTTGGGTTTTTTTCATCTATTCAGATATTTTGCCTTCACTAGTTTGAGAATACAGAATAGGACGTTCATCTGTAATGAAATTTTGTCTGACAAAGAGTATTAGCTCCAAATTTAATGTGCCTTCTAGTATATTTTCTTGAGAGCTGAGCATACCTCAAGAGTATTTGGGAGATTCTGTCAACTTAAATCTACTGCTTATGCGAAAAACAGTTGTCTATCTCCATGAATAATTTAACTCTTTTCTTTTAAACTAATAATGTGTGCTTCAAATATCCAAGGATTTGTTCATTCAATGAGAATTGAAATTCCTGAGCAATGTACAGACAGTAACTAAGCATGGAGGTACTGTTTCTTTTCATAGTCTTCTCAGGCTCTTAGCTGAGAATCAGTATATTTAGGAGATCTCTTGTAACCATCACATCAGAAAGGAAGTTTTCTTGTATTGCTGTTTTCCTGTAGCAGATGCTGATAGTACTTTTTAGGGATCTCTGGTATACAAAGCAAATGCATGTTGAAAGTGAAGAAAACAAACAGTCTTTCCTAATTAAAAAAAGGTGCTCATAATTTTCTGAAGAAAGAATTTGAAGTCTTTTCTATAAATTCTTCAGTACTGAGGACATCCAGTAAGGAGTAAAAAAAACTAAGCAGAGTGATTTACTTTTGTTTCAACCTTTCTTTGTAGACAACTAGGCTATCCAATGCATGTATCTGTTAGAAAAAGCTGTAGTTGAAATTTTCTACTTTCTTTTGTCTTTTGAGATAAAGAGAATTTGCATACATCCCTTTTGTAGATGAAGGATTCTACATGTGTGTCTTCTCCCTCAGTTTTTAATTTTTCTCCATCTGAAGAACTCTTCTACTAATATTGCAGTTATGACCGACAGCAGAGACAGCTGCATATGCTCCTGTGGGTTTTAAGTGTTGAAGGTTCTGATTTTTCTTGCACATCAAAGAGTTGTTTGTAAAGCCATTAAAATGCGGCCAGGCCATCACCTGCTAGTTGTTGCTTAGGTTTGAAGGGAACATGCCCCCTCAAGAAGTAAAACAGAATAAGACTTATGCTTCTGTTTCTATATATGAATTTTAAACTATGTTAAATTTATACTTAACAGTTGCACCAGGCAGACTCTATTTACAGTATTCCTCTAGCTAGCAAGTTATTGATATTCTCTGTCAGAGTGTTTCCAGAAGAAAACTTGATATTGTGGTGCCTCATTCCAACGCATCAGTCATATGTTATTATGGTTTGAGAAAATCAATTAAATACAAGAGCTGAAATTATAACAAATTACATATATTTTTCATTATTTGAAGAAATTTGCAGAAGACCAATATCAAAGTAAGCATGGTAAAAGAACTAAAGTATAACATTTAGAACATATGAGTTTGAATGTTATACAATGTGGCTCATCACGACCATAAGCTAAGGTCTTTCTGCCTGCCACATGAAAGAGAAATAGATACACTGATTCTACAAGTCTTATCCTTTCTAGTCCTAACAACCGGCTAAATTAAAAGAAATCCCTAAAATTTATGCTGTGATAAAGTGATGAAGAGATGGAGTTTTGTGTCTTTGTAATCTTTGTAATCAAGTCCTGGATTTGACTGCATTTGGCTCCCTGTGTTTATCAGAGACATTCTTCTACTGGCCTTCCTCTGCATAAAGACTATTTTCGCTAAGTCCTTTCTACTCTTATAAAAAACTTCGGAAATATATTAGTTCATTAATGTTGATTAGGCTATATGCAAATGTGGTGTGACTGGATACAAACATGAAAATACCAAAGTTCAAAAGGGAGAAGTAGAAAGATCACATAATAAGAGAAAACTGTATCTGAAAGCCAAAAATAGATTCATAATGACAACAAATTTTAGTTCTGTACTCATATTAAGAATTATTGAGAACTTTAATTTATGGAGTGAGACACCTTAAAAACTTAATTAGGATCTCAGGTTGAATGAGTCTGGGAACCAAAATCATCATTCAGACCTCTGAATATGTGCATCTTGGACCCCTTATGGAAACATAGAGTGCATATCCTGCAATCCTGCATTTTATCTGTAATTGTGACAAATCTGGAATTCTTTATAAAAAAGTGAAACTTCATATCCCTTTTCTTAGTTTTACAGGTGTGGACATACCTTCTCCTCTAGTATACTGGGCTAACTTTTATTCATGTACCAAAGGACAAAATATGCCTCTAACCATTTTCTTGCAACACTGCTACTGCATTTTTTTAATTAACCACAGATTTCATAATCTAAAGAAAATTTTTCATAATCTAAAGAAAATTTTTCTTCTCTTATTTGTATTTCAATACAGTTGTCCAGATTCAGTCAAGAACTGTGTTTTGATCCAGAGATAAGAACATCAATGGATGTTTTTACCCTGGATTCCAACTCAGAATTTTCTATGTTTCTGCGATTCTGTGATTGAACTTTTGAATGGTGTTTAAAAAACTGGGCTTAGAATCACTTAAGCTTGAAGAGAACCATACTGCAATACACCTCATGATAAAGGTTGAAAAAATTTTGACAGCTGTAAGAATTATTCAGGTAGATCAGAATATGGAAGACAATCGTGTAACAATGTCAGGATGGCTGAGAATTGCCTACAGTATCCCAACAGAGATTGGTAAAGAAAGGATAGCTTTCTGAAAGGCTGTGTATCAGTTTAGTCACTTAAGACAGATTAAGTGGAGTAAGATGTGGAGTAAAAGAAATTCTTAGGACGAAGAAGGAAGTCAGCACAGCTGAACCATGGAGAATAACCAGAAGAATGCTATAACACAAAGATAGGAAGAGATACGCAGAGACAAAATATATGGATAGAGGTATCTTATGCACAGAGGTGAAAAGACGTACCTTAGTGAATTATTCATAGGAAGAAAAAGTATTGCATTTGAAATAGGAAAATTAATCCATTATCAGATCCATGGATGGTGGAGTACTTCATGAGGTGGGACTATATTTGGGCATACAAGTAAGTTATTTGTCTTGTAAGAAAATGTTTCTATAATCTTATGTGACTATTGTATTATACCAGTGTTCTACATAACAGTTATTCTAAATACATGCAGTTTGCAAGGTTCTTCTTTTAGTACTGCAAAACATATTGTTCATTTACCATTTGTTGTAAAAACGCAATATGGTCTCAGTTTCCTTGTAGAGTTTCAATAACCTACAAAGGATTTCAAAAGTCATTGAAAAATAGTTCAAATAATCACTAGCAGGAAAATGGTTAGTTCAGTTAAAACTGTAACCATTTGAATCTATGAATTTGGATTTAGGAAGATGGGAAGGATGCAACTAAAAACTAAAAAAAAAAAAAAAAAAAAAGTTTGGATTCATTTTCTGAGAATTTAATGCAAGTACATTTATTGACAGGAAAGTATGGTGTGCAAAACACCCTCCAGTTAAACTATGCAATAAACTGAAAGAAAATATGATGCTTAAGTTCACTTTTGAAAATTTACTCTCATGATGAGCAAAATGGAGGCTTTCAGTAACAGTAATTTTTGCTTATGCATATTTTGTGCATTTCTATGATAATGGTTTCATTTATTTATGAGTACAATATGTTTTATGAAATGTTGCTAAAATGCAACCAAATAAAGTTCTTTCTTAGCTCTTATTCCAATCTTTGGAAATAACCTGGCTATATTTTATGAAGTTGGAAATTAAATTAATTTTAGTCCAGTGGATATGTCATTTTATAAATGTAGCTTATGTAATTTTCCTTCCTTGCCACAGAGTCCTATGTCTCATAACAGAAAATTAATTGTTTAACAGCTTTATACTTATTTGCACTGTAACTATTCAACTGTGAAGTGACTCACAAAATTACTTCAATTTAACAGTCCTGTCTGACAGAGAAATGTCAGTAGACAGACAAAGGGTACAAGGTTAATCCACTTTGATATGTGAATGAGAATTCTCCCTTTATCCTCAGTGATGTAGTTAAAAAGAAAAAGCATGTAATTTCAGCAGCTATATTTAGATATTGCAGTTGTAATATATGCATCAAATCATAACTAACTTGCTTTAAACTCTGTGAGAGCATCTTTACAACGGTACCCTTCAATTTATAATAGATACATTTATTTTCTACAACTACATCTAAAAAAATAAATGAAGTCATTCCCAATATTTAGTAAAACACCATGGTGCTATCTCCTTATTGGGGAAGGAGGGTCACTAAAGTGTTACTTCTGACTGTTTCTGAGGTGTGATCTCATAAGTGGTTTAGGCAAATATACACAGGAAAAAAAAGATTAACTGACAGTTTCTTAAACTACTGACATGTTAAGAGCTGACATGGTGATCATAACCTTTTGCTTAGGGTCCTAAACAACTGTTACAGGTCACTAACAGAGATGAGCTTCTTGTCTAACTTAGTATGTCAGCTGTTAAAAGTCCTTGCTTCTTTTTCCACATGTGATTTTAGGTGGGCAGCTTTTGAAAAGAAATGTGATAAAGTGAAGTATTTCTTCTTTTACTCTTTTCCTTCTCCTGTGGGTAACTTAAAGCCAATGAATTGTGTTTTACTAAAACTAGTATATTGATTGTTTGTAGAGAGGGTTTTCTGTAGAATGGATCTTTGTGCACAGTGTTTTAGTGAAATGTTGTTTTTTTGGTTGTATTTTGCTCCTGTAAAACCTTTTGCCAAAGTATCTTATTTTTCTCACTAAATGAAAAGATTTTCTCTTAGAGGAGAGTGTGTGACTCTTTCTCTGGATGCTAATTAGAGGTTATAATGAACGAAAAAGCTTTTAAATAAAATGTATCGACCCTGGGCAGCTTATGGCTTAGAATCCAGAGTGTAACATAAGCTTATATATTCAATAAGAGTTCTGTAAACAAGGAGCTAAAAAGAATTTATCATACTGCGGTAATAATATTTTTTCCTTCCTGAAGGTCTACTACGTGTACTGTAAGGTGCTTTTGAAAAGTGCCTTCTCTTCTGGAAGATACTCTACAAACAATTCTACTTTTGACCAACTGTTTTCTGGCTGATGCAAGATAATGGCTTGTGTATCTGTACACTGGGGTTTGCCTAAGGATGCATTTCCTATTTGGGTTGAACAGTTGCACATAAGCTTCAGGATTGGTTCTGGTGAAACAAGTTATATATTGACTTTCTAGATTCTTTATAACATCAGGTGTCATTTGAAACTTGGTAGAGTTAATAACCATTGCAGGGTTTCCATGTTCCTTGTCAATTGTCTAGAGTCACCAAAAACTGGAATTTATTTCTTTAGCTGGAATCAATTAACCTCTGTTGTCATAAAAAAACTGGTAATACAATTCACCTTTGGAGAAACTATGCTCCTTTGGGAAACATACAATGTATGAAATCCTACCATTTCTTAAAGAATCCTGGTAAAAACTCCAAGATATATTGTTGATGAACCCAAAGGAGTATGCAGTCAAAGGCAGAAATTCCCATAAAAAAATGTATTACATGGGATGATACAAGAAGCCGGAGTAACTTGTGATGGACTTTACCCTGAAGCAGACTTTGTTGTGAAAGACAGATCTTTGTAACATTTTTTCTTGCCAATTTTTTGAGACATGATTATAGTACAGAGTAAAACAGCTTGGTTCTTGTGCTTTACCACTGTGTTACTGAAGGGAATGTTTTCTTGAATCCCTGGTTGCATTTCCTAGCACCTTTTAATGGGATTTCCTCGTGATTTGTGAAGGTTTTCTGTCAGTAGTGTGACTTTCTGCTTTGTTGAGGAGTGCAAATATCCAAGTACTCTCAAGTTACTAATGATGTGAGCATTATTCATTCATTTATTCAATAATATAGCCATATGACAGGACAGCAGTTTCAAGACCTTTTTCATTTATTTTAATTATTATTATCACTTAAATAAACTTATTTGTTTGTTCTTCATAATTTAGCTTATGTTCCCAAGATCCAGGTAGCAGGGTCTAAAGGCAGTGCTTCTCTAGTTGTTTCGAGCAGCAATTAAGAGAAACCAGCCTACTATTGTCAGAAGTCCTGGGAAACATCATGGTTGAAAGGGTAGATATAGTATGCAGTCCTCTGTCCTGAGATATTTTTCTCATGATAATGTCCACCATATCAAGTAGAAAACTTACAATAATATTAGTTATCCATTACCATAACCTCATAGATAAATAAGGTAGGTTTTTAAGAGAAGCATGGTTTGTCCAAAGGAGTAATTATGGAGTGCAGTGAAATACCCCTTACAATGACATCTGTTTGCTGATACATTTTTTTATATCTTCCAAGTGGGTAATGTGTCAACATAATTGTCATTTAGTCAAGGAAGAAACTTCCACATTAATGTAAGAATTATTTCATACATTATTTTGTGGAGGCTGCCTGCACTGTCCCTCAATTACCCTTAGATAGTTTGTTGATACTCTGTGTTTCAAACCTGCAATTAGTAACTTTATATACTGAAAAGCATAAACAAATTCACATAATTGAGTAAGCAAGAGTTCAGCAGTGAATTTCCTAAGAAACCAATATTGTGGCCTCCATCTTGTAAGAAAAAAATGTAATATGGAAAGGTTACCATACTTAAAAAAATAATTATTTAAATCAAGTTTAGTGTATTGAGAGCAGCCCTGAGGAGAAGGATTTGGTGTTGGAGGTGTTGGTTGATGAAAAGCACAGTATGATTCAGCAATGTGTGCTTACAGCCCAGAAAGCCAACCATACCCTGGGCTGTATCAAAAGAAGTGTAGACAGCAGATCAAGGAAGGTGATTCTCCTGCTCAACTCCACTCTTATGAGACCTCACCCGGAGTGCCGTGTCTGCCTTCAGGGTCCCCAACATAAGAAAATCATGAACCTGCTGAAGCAAGTCCAGAGGAGGGCAACAAAGATGAACCAAGGGCTGGAGCACATCTATAAAGACAGACCGAGAGATTTGGAATGGTTCAGCCTGGAAAAGAGAAGGCTCCATAAGACCTTAGAGTAACTTTCCAGTACCTAAAGAGGGTCTACAAGAAATCTGTAGACGGACTTTTTGCAAGGGGATGAAATGATAGGACAAGGGGGAATGGCTTTAAATTGCAAAAGCATATGTTTAGATTAGATATTAGGAAGAAATTTTTTACTATGAGGGTGGTGAGGCACTGGAACAGGTTACCCAGAGAAGACGTCAATGGTCTATCCTTGGAAGTGTTCAAAACCAGTGCTCAAGAGTTGGAGCAACCTGGTCTAGTGGAAGGTGCACATGCCTGTGGCAAGGGGTTGTAACTAGATGATCTTTAAAGTCCCTTCCAACCCAAGCCATTCTATGATTCTTTGATTCTAAGTTAGCTGTGCAAATGGCCTTGTATGTCCCAGGCATGGTCCCCTCCACTGAAAATTTTCCATAAATTTTCCTGTCTCAAACTAAAAGCTGGACTAAAACTAAAAGACAGGACAATAAAAAACATTGTCTAGGAGGATATAAGCAGAGATTGGGACCTCTGGATATCTAACCTGAGACAAAGGGAAGGATCAGATTCTGATTTTCTTGTTGATCAAGTCAGAGTCCGCAAGTAAATTTGATATAAAAGTCTGTTTTTAGTAGCATAAATTTGTCTTTACACTTTCTGAACTTCAAGGCAGATAAACACTATTCTAATAATGATGTTACAAAGTCATGCTTTACTTAATTGACAAGCACTGGTATTCTCATTCCTGATTTTTCTGTTTAATAGGTCAGAGAAGGAGAGGAAGAACAGCAGGCATATTCATGAAAACTGTGACTTGCCTTGGTAAAGAGACTTAATAGATGGATGGTGCTCATTGGGGAAGATCATGTGCAAGTCAGGTGCATATCGTGAATTTTCCAATTAATCATGCCTGTCGCATAGTGTAACTTGTCATTTTCTAGTTAGCTTGAGATCTCAAAATAATCACAGAATCATAAAAACACTAAGATTTTAAAAAACCTTTAAGATCATCCAGTGCAGCCATTAACCCAGCACTGCCAAGTCCACCACTAAACCACATCCACAAGTGCCATTCTACATGTATTTTAAACACCTTCAGAAATGGTGACTAAACAACCTTCCTGGTCAGCCTGTTCTAATGCTCGATAAACCTGTTTCCTAATTTCCAAACTAAATCTCCCCTGGTGCAACTGGAGACCTTTCCCTGTCATCCTGTGACTCGTTACCCAGAAGAAGAGATTTACTTCCATCTGGCTACGACCTCCTTTCAGGTATTTGTAGAGAGTGATAAGGTCCCCACTGAGCTTCCATTTCTCCAGGCTAAATAACCTCAGGTCTCTCAGCTGCTCCTCACAGGACTTACCCTCTAGACCCTTCACCAGCTCTGTTGCCCACCTATGGACTCGCCCTAACACTGCAGTGTCTGTCAAGGTGGTTGTAGCCAGGTGGGGGTTGGTCTTTTCTCCCAGGTAACTCCTCCCAGTCAAGAGGGCATGGTCTTAAGCTGTGCCAGAAGAGGTTTAGGTTGGATATTAGGAAGAAATTCTTTACAGAGAGAGTAATCAGACACTGGAATGGGCTGCCCAGGGAAGTGGTGGATTCTCCGTCCCTGGAGGTTTTTAAGATGAGACTGGATGTGGCACTTAGTGCCATGGTCTAGTAACCATGGTAGTGTTGGATCAAGGGTTGGACTTGATGATCTCAGAGGTCCTTTCCAACCCGGCTGATTCTATGATTCTATGATTGATTCTTGTAGTTTCAGGCCCAGAACTGGACACAGTACTCAAGGTGTCGTCTAATCAGTGGTGAGTACAGGGAATTTTAAATTTTGATAATTTGATACATTATGATTTTTATAATATTTGATGGTGTTGTACTACCATTAAAAAGGAATATTTTGAAAGAAGTCAGAACTAAAACTTCACTAAGAAAATGAACCAGAAATGTATCTATGAATAAAATCAAAGTATGTTCCTTTTTTTTTTTTGGTATGTGATTAACTTCAGATGGTTGTGTTTATTTTACAGAATTTTTATGATTGGTTTTTAAAAACTTGTTTTATATATATATATGTATCTAGTGAATTATGACATGCACCTAAGAATTATTTTATTTATAAATATATTTTAGTATATATTTAGTAGAATCAAATTAAAATTGTTATTCTTAACAATACTGAACTGGTGGTAGACTTTATCTGGTGAAACCTCCTCCCTGATGATTGGTTTCTACATTCGTAACATTGAAAAAGCTCAGTGACACATACCTTAGCAAATATGCCATCTAGAGTCAGTCAGCATACAGTTTGCAGATGAATGTACCCTCTTGTATTTGTGGTTGTGTTTTCTTAGCTAAGAAAGCAATTTCCTATCAATGCAAGTAGACCAGTACATAACAGCATTATAACTAGGAAGCAGGAAGAAGTTTGCAGAATCTAATCATAATCTGAGAAATTCTTTGCTAGAAGGATTCAGTAATTGACATTCAGATTTTTCTCACAAAATAATTTTAATAACATTGGGTAATTCCAGGTCTTATACAAAATGTATTTTATGCATGATCAGATCAAGATAATCAAATTTTATTCTTCTGGGTATTGGTATATGAATGTAAGAGCTGAAAAATGTACATACCTCTTTCTCCTCTCATGATAGATATCTTGGAAGATGTACTACTGTTGTCTCATTTTATTTTGAAAAAATTGGGGGTGAAGGGGAGTTGGAGAGATGGATATTTACCCCTTTCTGTATTAAATATTGGCCTAGGACTGTGAGGGAATGATTTCAGATGCTAAATTAGTTGTCAGGATATTGTGGCACAAATTATGTTGGCACACGAAAAAGAAAAGGAAAAAGAAAAGAAAAGAAGTTTGATTTGGCAAAAACTTTATACAATACAAATAAAACACAAAGGCATGGTTTCTGAGATTTGATTGTATTTTTAATATTTTAACAACTTTAAAGACATACTGCCTTAAATTATGTTATCTTCCCTTATGTACAGGTTAAAAATAGGCATCTAAGGTTTTTTGCAATAATGGGTAGAGAAACTGCCTTCTCCTCAGCTTATCATATTCTAACAGTAGTTGGTGAAATGGTATTAGTGAAAAAGAATTCAATGGTCTCTCAATTCATCTGTGTTTTCTGTTCAAATTAGTGCAGTGTTGGAGGAAGTAACCGACTTAAAAAGTACCAACTCAAATTCCAGCCTGTTGTTTCTTCCTTTGAGCCTAAAGGTGTTATATGTTACTCCCCCGCTTCTCACAGCTTCAGTGATGTGAAGAAATGTATTTTCATATAGAGAACACAGGATCCCAATTATGTCAGTCAGCTGAGTTAGTATAAAACCTTGAGTCTGCTGCAAATAACAGATAATAACATTAAAGTCAGTCTCATTACTCCAAGAAAATATGATGTGTTCCTATTCCTATAATTACATTTCTCCCTATACAATATTCTCTGAGATCATTCAGTGGCATCTTCCTTTGGCAAGATAAAACCAGAGCGGTCAGAGTATGCTATAATATTTTAAGACTTTTCCCATAGTATTGTAAAATTCTACTGAAAATTAAAAAAAATAAATACTCCAGTTTCTGTAGGTCTTAACTGCTCTAGTTAGAAGGCAGTGCTCCAAGACTTCTGATGTTACTGCAAGTAAGGTGCTGGACATATGTTTAGGAAATTTAAGTTCATTTCTAAGTTTTCAAAGCACTCTTTTGAGCCTTGTCCTCAGATCATGTTGATTTTTTTTTCATTTATATAGTAGAGAATGAGTGCTATTCCTAATTCTCAAACTGTTCAAACTTTCATGTACTCCTGCTGTTCAGACAACACTGGTCAAAGCACAGAACACTGGATCTGTTAAAAGTATAATTTATATGTTGTAGAGAAGATTAAACAGCCTTGGAGGGTAGAAGGGTGGAGCCTAAACTGAAATCAGTTTAGTCTATTGCTTCTAATCTTAACCCTCTTAAAATTTTTGGGCATGTTGAGCTGTCTTCAAAATTAAGCATTTATTACCTTGTTTTACCTCTTCTGCTTAACAGCCTATGTATCTGACCACAATCATACGCCTTCCAAAATCCATAGTCAATGATAGTTTTTTTTCTGTTTGGCATATGACACTGTTAGAGTCAAAACATCACTGCAGCTATAGTGAATTTATGCCGGGGGAGGGGAAGAACATGAAGATTAATTTTTATTACTAGGGACATATACAATGCATACAGTACAAAGTCCACAAGACAGTGCTATGTAAATAATCAGTTTAAAAATACTTCTCTTTAATCTTTTATCAATGCGTGAACAAGCTTTCTTTAAAACCACAATGGTATGTGCAATTGGTCAGGGTCTAAGTGTCTCTGCTAAATGTAACAGAAGATGGTAGCCACAGCTGGTGGCTAAATGTCAGTTTGAAAATTTTATTTTAAAAATACACTTCACAGTTCATTTCAAAACTGTGGACAGACATACCTCCTGCCTTTACAATCAAAAAACTTCTAGGCTAAGAAAATGGGAATTATTCTTTTAAAGACAGATGAAAACCTTTTTTTTAAATTATTTTTCAATAGTTGTTGGTCTTATTGGTCCAAAAATCTCTACAGACGTTTTAGAACACCTTTATTCCATATAGGTCTACATTACATAATATGTAAAGTGCAAACACTGTAACTCCCTTTATTCAGAGTACCTTTTTTTTCCTTGTTACTTTCTCTCCCTTTCATTCTTTGCTCTTCTGTAATTTTCTTCTTTCTTTCTTTGCTGAAAATGCTTACTGTTCATAATGCTATCTGTACATGTTGTTTGAACAAACAGGTCAAATGCTGTCAAAAGTCTAAATACTTACCAAGGACTTACTATCGATATTTCAAATCATAATGTTCATAAAGTTAAAATTAAAAGTAGTTGTCTTTGAATTCCAAATATTATAAGAATGTTCTTTGCTATAACTGTATCTTTCTGAAATTATCAGAACATTCATTACACCCAGCAAAACCCAGATCTCCTTGAATTTCCTCTCAAAATTATGGTAACTGAGTTTCAAAGCCATAGCTGTATTTATGCAGTAGTCAGTGAATGGATGAAGTGAAGAGAAAGAACCAGGATCTCTGTATCTGTAATTTACTAGAATTACCTGTAGAAGAGGGAGGGAGAAACAGAGAACTGACTTTACTTGTTTGTGTCAAAATAAATAAATAAAAATGTCTGGAAAGAAAGATTACAGGTGAGTAACTTAATCAAATCAAAGCCAAAATTCTTCTTCAGCATTCATTTTTGCCCTCTCTAACCTTGATTCAGCACTGTACGAGCTCTTCGGCTTTTACAGCCTGTGCCAAGGCTGTCAGCCTCAGCTCAGTTCAGTTCTTCCATCTGCTAGCAATCAGTGGGTTTCCCACCTCTCTCTATGTGGTATTTTTCATCTGAGTTTTGCTAGAGTCTAACCTGCTTTTATTCTCTTATGTGCACTGACTGCAGAGGAAAATGAGTCGGTTTAATTTATTTATTAATTTTTATTAGAAGATAATAGAATTAAAAATGGGTCAAAAGAAACCTCAAACCTTTTCCTCCTATTATTAAGTGGAAATTATCTGTGTCCTGCTCTCTATCTAGTCCCTATATTAAGGTTGAATCAATATCTGCATTCAACACAGTCCTTCTGAACTGAGGTTATATCCCTCTCCAACAGAAGGAGATTTTATTTTTTTTTTTAATACACGTGAGGAAAAAACAATGGTACAGAATAGGCTGGTGTGATAACTAAATAAATCTAGTTTCATGCGCTGTAAGTACAATCAAGAGAGATCCTGAAAGAGTGTATGCTCAATTGGGCAGTCCCTCTGCACTGAATTTCTGTTTTGCCACAGTGTGTATTGTCAAAAGATTTAGTGGTTTCCTTTGAAGAAATAGCAAATCCTGCGTGGGACTCATCACTCTCATTCTTTTACCGAAGAAAAAGCCCCAAACTTCTTTTCCTTCCATCACAGAATACTTTAGGGGAAGAAGATGACCCTGTAATCATAATGCACTGCAGATTTTGTTAATGAAAGAACCAATTCCTACCACCACGGAACCTTTAAAATCTTAATAATTTACAGCAATAATTTTCTGTTAGCCATGCTACTGATCCTATTTGGGTTAAAAGTTATGGCTCGTTATGTTTAGCATCTGCTTTATGCACACTGTTTTCTCATTGTGAATAAATCAATAAATCAATTAGGGGCAGTGAGCTTTGCATAGGTTTGCAGTAGAAAAATTGAAGATTATGTTAGCTAACCCATGATGCATCAAGTAACTGTTTTCCTACTACAGGCCTATCCAGAAAAGAGAGAATACTCACAGTGTTAGGATATAAAAAACAAGGCATCCCACAGAATGAGGGAAGAGTTTGGTATCTCTCTGAATTAGACTTCCAGGCTATCTGTGGGCTTAAAATAAATATGCTTAGGGATATGGAACGTGGGATGGTTAACTTTGTTCTAAGTCTGTGCTGTTTTCAGCATCTGAATGGATAAGAGTGTATGTGAAAATGACCTTCCCCATCCATACAGAGGACAATGGTTCCTCTTCTATTGTTATCAAGTTCTCAGGATTATTCTGGCTTCTGTAGATGGTAGAGAGCTGGAGCAATAATAATAATAATTTTTGTATGTCACATTTCCAGAGATAAAATATTCTCCCAAAATTAAGTTTGTAGGTTGTTTCTCCCTCCTTACCTCCTACCCCACAGAGAACACTGTTGGTTTTGTTTTTTTTTCCCTGAAACCTATTTGCAATATCAAAGAAACACACTTAGGGACATTTTTAATGTTCATAAAATTAAATTGTTTGGAATCCACAAATGAAAATACCACAAGTAGTCCATTAAAAATCCTTGTTCTTGAAACTGAACACAACTGAACAAAACTCCTGAGAGGTTTCTGTACTGTTCCTGTCACTTCTTCCCTCTGCTCATGTGACATTGTTCTTCACTGGAGTCAAGAAGATCTAAGCAACTTCTGACCTTGGGTGGTTCTTGTGGCTGCGAATTATGAAAACAACTACAGTTGCCTTGGAGAGTTCCACATTGCCAGGATTTTCAGTTGTAAATTTAGCAGAATAACAGGGAAACTAAGAATCAAGGAGGGAAAAACACTTATGGGAAGAAATGAGGCTGTGAATGAGGTTCTGAGTGTTAATTTTTTTCTCTAGAATGAGCTAAAACATTTGATAACTTGTGAAAGCTTCTCCTAAAGCTAAATTTTTATAGATTTTTTTCTTTACATAAAATATAATGTATTTTACTGTTCTTAACAGAATGGGCAAGAAAGTGAGATGTCTAATTTCTTTCTGCTCTTCTTATTCAGTCTTTCATGTATAAACCAGAAAATATGTCTTTTGTCTTTGGGTTTTGGTTGTCTAGAAATGTTCTTCTTCCCACATTTTTCCTTAGGTTAATAGCTACTTCTTCATTCCTAATCTAATAAATTGCATACTTTTATCTTAAAAAAAAAAAAGAAAAAAATAACTCTCCCCCCCAAAAAAACGAAAAAAAACCCCAAAAAACAAAACAACAACAACAAAAACCTCAAAACATTATTTCATTTGGAAATAAGTTCTTTTTATAATAGTACTTATGTGTTGAGGTACTGGCACAAGTTGCCCAGTGAAGTTGAGGATGCCTCATCCCTGGAAGTGTTGAAGGTTGAGTGGGGCTCTGAGCAACCTGCTCTAATAGAAGGTGTCTTTTTTCTTTTAAAAAAAAGCAAATCTAAGTAACTGAAAGCAAAGGAAACTTTACCCATGCTATCTGGTTTTGCTAGACTTTTTGATCTTTCATCAATAACAATCTGTTACTTTAAAATATGTTAGTAGTTTGCATACTCTTTGGATGTCAAATTTTGTTTTCCAGTAAAACAACTTCTCTGAAAACTTCATTTATTGTCACAAATATTTTGTGTGACCATGAAAGCCTTCATATCTAATATCCCTTAATTTTTATGTTTATTTAACTTTCTGTCTTTTAGCGTTAACTTTTATTCAGGAACTTACTTTGGACATGTAATAAAAAATTGAACAGAACTGGATATTTGCCTGTTCTATTCCTTCTGCTCATTGACTTTAAAAATTTGGCTCCAGTCCCTTGGGGGGAAAATAATTAAAAGTTTTACACATTTTTGGCAGAATTAGTGTATTTTTTAAAAAAAATATGTTTGATGTTCATTAAGGTACAGTGTCCTCAAGGCTTTGAAGAATTGCTCAAGGCTTGGACTAAAAGGTTCATTTATATATTTCTTCAATTAATCAATAACAAAATCTCTCACAAACAAGTCTCTAAATATATGTGATTTGTTTCTTAAACAAGTTGTATACTATTGTCTTTTGTTCTTGGAATGTGTTCCTGAAATCAAAGCTTTAGTAACTCAATTCAAATAAAATAAACAATAAACCAGAGGAGATAGTTTTACTTTTCGAAACGGGTGGTTAATGTGTGGCCTCAAATTTAGCTGTTATGGGATGCTATTGTTCCCAAAGCATGGATGGTTGTGCCCAAGTGTTCTGCTGAGATGTGCCTGTAATATGTTTGATAGAACTAGACCAAAATTCAAATACTTTTACCGCACAAGTACTATTTGGAATTTTAAGCAGTCTAGAACATAAACATTCTTTAGTCCCAGATGTTTGCTTTTCATTGCAACTCAATTAGTCATAGTTTCTTAGAGAATCAAACCAAAAATTAATTATAAACTGGAAACACTTTTAACATCTTTTTGAAAACAAACAAATGAACAAATATTTGCTTGAGTCTCAATAAGAGGTGGAAATCTGCTGCAAAATCTTTCTGTTTTGTTTTTTTTTTTAATTATGATTTATCTTCATGGTTTGGTTTTCACTCTCTTCTGCCTGTAAATATTGTACAGCTATATTTTTTTTATCTCATTTTGGCTATAAAATCAAAAAAAGTATATCTTTCTGAGTAGTTCTAAGTAGCATGAGAAAAATGTAATGTTTAAAAAAATAATAACAATAGTCCTGTTTTTTCTGACCAATATGTCTGATACTGGTTGTAACTTTCTTCATTTCTATAATCTGTGTGATACCCATGAAATATTAATCAGCAGCTCTGAGTACTAATGAATAATAATCATCTTTCCCTCAGGATATGCTCATTCATTTTTTCATGTTGTCTTTACACTGGCATGAATCAGTGTTTGTTTAGAAAAGAAAGCCACTACAGGAACCAACACTTCCAATTACTGAGATAAACAAATTCAAAATTAGTGCATGCACTTTTCACAACGTTGGCAATTAAATTTTAGAATATCTACAAAAAGAAATAGTGGATTCAGTATCTTTTCAAATCTTCTCAAGCCTGGATACTTTTCTAAAAGTTTCAGTGTTGAGGACAGTAATGTAAAAACATATTGATTTGTGTAGTAGAAGAGTCTTCAGCAGGTGATTTGGGAATTTATTCCAGCTTTTTTGGCAGAAAATCTCTCTTGTGTTATATCATATGAAGTTTTCATTGCCACATTTCATAACCTAAATGGAATCATTGATGAAATTGTGGCAGCACTCTAGCCTCCCTGAAGCTGAAGTCACCATATTTCTAGAACAACATTTGTTAAAGATTTGCTATACTGTTATTTAAAATCCTACTGCTGTTCCAAATTCAGTTTTGTTCCCTACATCACAAGCTCAGCAGGAATTAGAAATTCTCAAGGAAAATAACTCTACAAACTTGCTGAATTTGTAGTCACTAAAATTTTAATGAATACCATGACCAGAATTTAATTATCTTCTAAGATTTTTATATATATTATTTATTCCTAAATATATCAAACTCAAAGTTTTTAAGAGCCAAAACATCTGAAGCATTAATATTTGATGTGAAACAAGACATAGACTAATAGGTTCTGACTCTGAACAGCAATGTTTGTATGCCTCTTGGACATGTCTGGAAACTTCAATATCCATTGACAACCAAGGATATGGGCATTTTGGCTGAAGCTGAATGAAAACAAGGCCATTATGATTTTATACATGCAACCATATTAATATATTTATCAAGTAAATGTAGTTTTTATAAGAAAATTTCCTATATTTTGTTTGTGTTTTTTCTTCTTTCTTTTTGTAAAGTGTCTTACAGCATAATCTGAATTCAATATATTTAGTACCTATTTCTTTCCCTTTCCAAGATCATCATTACAATAATACCTCACAGTTTGGAATTCCTAGGCTTTAGTCAGCCAGGCAGAGAAGGTTCTTCTCTCCAATATTTTCATTCCTTGGAATTTGAAAACAACCTACTTAGAGTTGTCCAAAATCACAGTCTTTCTTGGATCTCTGAGGTAATTCCAAATCTTTGAAATCCTCCTAACCAGTTTCTCCTCTTCTTCAGGCACCATTTAATTGTCCATTTATTTATAGCACACCTCCTGACAGGAGCTCAGAAGCAGTTGTCTGTCATAAACTATTGGGAGACTCTTGAGAAGATATCGAGAAGAAACAAGCCAGACAGACAGCTTAAGAGATGTTTTTTAAAGAGAAGTTGTTACTCAGAAGCAAAAGGTATGTAAATGTCAGTAATACTCTGTAAATCACAGAATACCCCTCTTCTGCTCTCTGTGAAATCAGACCATTAATGTTTTGCTCTGACACCGGCTCAGCTCAACCAAAGGAATTTCTCCTTTAAATCAAAGCAATAACATGCTAGTAATTACTACACTGCAGTTTGACTGCAGAAATAATGAAATAAAATTAATTACCTCTATTGAAAATATTGTAATAATCAAGAAAACAAAGTTGATTAAAAAAATTTAAAAAGAAAAAAGAAAAGAAAAAGGCATAAGATCTTCCCCCAGCCGACTACTTCAACGAGGCATTGCATTTCATTTTCCCAGTCACTAGACAGTACGACTGCAGACAGCATAAGGGACACTTAACTGAAATCATAAAACCATAGATCACCACTTCAAAGATTTCAGTATTTTTTGTATCACACTTCAACATATACTCTGGATTTTGTTACACTCAGTCTTGTTTATGGATAAAGAGGAAGCATGTTTTATACACAGTGATAACCAAGAACTGATTATTAGTGTAGCCAAAATCTTAAAATTCTAATAAATGATAAACCAGATGTAATCGTTACAGAGAAAGTAAGAATAACAATGCAGTTAACATATGTAACTTTTTCTCATGTAACGCTGTCTTGTGTTACTGTCGGCTCAGTCCTTCACTACTTCAGTGGAGTGTTGCTATAAGAAAGCAAAGTAGTACTTCTATAAAAGTTTTCTATTCTTATTATGCTTTTCTATCCTTATTATGCAAGAATTATGGTTATATTTGATGATGTAATAAAAAGGATGTTTGAGTTAACCTATAGAAACTTTTAAAGCTGAGCACATAGTGACAACTATCACAAAATATTTATGAAGCTATTAGTCATAAGGATGCTGATGTCTTTTTTGGGCAAACCTTTAAAATTATGCTTTTGCTTTTTCCTTATTGTCATAGTTTAATCCCAGTCAGCAGTGGAGCTACTCAGTCCCTCTCCCACCTGTGGAATCACGGAGAGAATCGGAAGGTAAAAGCCAGAAAACTTGTGGATTGAAATAAAGACAGTTTAATAGGTAAAGCAAAAGCCAAGCACTGCTTCCCATCAGCAGGTAGATGTTCAGTCATCCTCAGAAAAGCAGGACCTCTTCACACACAACAGTTACTTGGGAAGACAAATGCTATCACTCCAAACATCTTCTGTTTTCCCCCCCCCCACGTTTATATACTGAGTATGATGTCACATGGTCTGGAATATCCCTTTGGTCAGTTGGGGTGACCTGTCCCTGTTGTGTCTCCTCTCAACCTCTCACACACCCCCAGCCTCCTCAACAGTGAAACAGTATGAAAATCAGAAAAGGCCTTGGCTCTGTGTAAGCCCTGCTCAGCAATAACAAGAATCTCTCTGTATTATCAACCCTATATTCAACACAAATGCAAAATACAGCCCCATAACAGCCACTGTGAAGAAAATTAATTCTTCCCCAGTCAAAATGAGCACACTTATAAAGATAATAATCTTGTGTTTCTCCAGTCTTGGCAGCCTTCATGTTCTTACAATAAAGCTCCTTACTATGATGTCCCGTATAGTTCTGCTTTACAGAACAAAAACAATTGATCTCTTCAGAAATATTATTACAGGTAAATAAATAGAAAGATAGACTGGGGAAGTTAATAACTTAATTAGAGAATATGAGTAGAAATATTTATTTATTTATTTATTTATTTATTTATTTATTTATTTATTCCAACTAAAGCTTTTCCTTCCTCCTTCCATTCCAGGTCAGGCAACCCACTTAAAACAAATAAAAATTATCCACACCTGACCAGCAAGCTAGACAAATCAATTAATGCATTCAGGTAAATCATTGTCCTGTGGCTTGGGTTACAGTTCTGAAATGAAGAAGTTCTTTCATAGAACCAAATCATTTTGTCAGCTTTTTTTCTTCTCTCTACCCCAGAGGCCCACATAATATGCTCACAACTAGCACAAAGATGCGCCTGCAAGATGAACTGTAAACTTCAGTGAAAAATATATAATTCAGTCTGCTTCAGATTTCCATTTCACACTTGCAATGGGTCAAATTAAAACTTATTCTAAGCAAGAACCAAGTTGCTAGAGCAGTGTTTTCAACTGAACATACATGTATAACCAATTTTCCTAAATGTATTGTCATATGCAGAGTGAGATATTAACAGATCAGGACTCTAATGAGATTCCCTCTTTGAATACTTCTAGAATTTATATATTGTAAGCATTTCAGACACATTTTTCTTGAAGAATCCATTAGTCACCTGTGTTACTAGGGAAAAAAACCTGTCTGCATTAAAAAAAAAATCATAATAATAAGATAGATATCACTGTTGTAAGGAATGAAAAATGAAAACATGACAGTTAGTAGCATGTCTGAGTGAAGCTGTGTTTTATTGGAGGCTTTTCAAGATAAATGAATAAATAATTGACTAAAAGTTCAGCAGAAATTTGTCTTTTATACAAGTTTGCCTACAGCAAAGAGGCTTGGTAGTATCTTTTTATTTTGTTTCAGATTAATTTAAATTATATAATTCATTCTTCAAGAATAAAGAATCATGAAGTGGTTGTCATTACTTTTTGAATAATTGCTTGAAAGTTTAAAATTTCAGGACACCTGAAATTTTGTTTGTCTGCTGATCTTTCCTGGCGAATTTCACTTGTTTCTTTTCTCCTTGAGTACATATCAAATCTAGTCTGCTCTTCAGTTCTGCTTTTAGATAAAGCAAAAGAATGTGTAAAAGCTGTGGCACTTTTCTTTTGCTTGATGAGTCTAATCTTTCTATATAAGGTCAAATAAGTTAATCAGAAGTCTGATTCAGAGCACTTGCATTGGTTTCCTCCTAATTTCCATCAGAGACTTCTTTTCTGACATATATAAAAATACTGCAACTGAGTTTTTACTCAATTTACATGATCCACGTAGAATATAACAAGCAATATAATAACTACTTACCTTACCAAGAGGGGGTCTTTAATCTTTCACAAGTCTCCATGTTATCTGCCTTTTCCCCAAGCATCTTTCTTCTTCTTTGTTCTCTCCATTCGATTGAATTATTCTGTTGTACTATGGCTAGAGTAGTACAAATAGGTTATATATTTGTGTCAGGCATTTTTGAGACTGTGAAACTAGTACTCACACAAATTCAAGGGAAAACACTAAACTTTGGGTAAGAGACCAGTGATAAGAAGTTGCAAGTTATTGGGATTTTTTCCTAGCACAGTTGTGAAGAGGTTATCTTCATAGGGTCTGAAGTACTGTGTTATCCAGTGGCTGTTTTGTTAGCAATTTATCAGCCAGACTTTACTTCCCTTCAGGCCAGGGTTGCCCAATGCATCATCAGCATCAATGCTGGTTTAGGAATGCCCTCTGCTCAAAGCACTGACGAAATACTGCTACTGTGAATGAAAAAGTTTGGGAAATAAGACTAGTTCTAATGACTCTGACATTGAACATTTTATAAATAAAGGGCACTAAATATAAATTTGATCACTATATAGATGTGGAACTACGTTTTTACTTTTCAAATCTATATCACATCTGTGGGGCAGAAAACCCATACTAGGGAAATTAAGCCATGGAAGCAGATATCTGTGGAGTTTCCTTTTTACCTGCACACTTAAAGTGGGATCATTAATTTTTATTTTAAATAGGAATGAAAACAGATTTTGATGTATAGAGTTGTTCCACAATGTGAAATTCAAAGGTTCTGCTGATGTTTAAAATTGAACAAGGTAGCAAATGTACTATAATTATAATACTTTGGAAACTTAATTAATGTCTTATATATCTTACTTTCTTAAACTACTTCAACCTAACCTAATAGTGCCTGCAAATAAAAACATGTTGGGACATATTATGCTGCTTAGGTTAGCTAGTGGGCAGTTTTGGGGGGGGGGGGGGGGGGGGGTTTTTTTTAGATGGTTAGGTTTTGGAGGGGTTTGGGGTTTTTGGGGGTGTTTTGGGTTTTTTTGGAGGGGGGGTGTTGTCTGCTGTGGTGGTTTTTGTTGGTTTATTTTTTCTGTTTGGTTTGGTTGGTTGGTTTTGTTTTGTTGTTGGGTTTGTTTTTTTCATTTTTTCGTATTGCTCTTGAACTTAAATGCTGTAGAATAAAATTTCTGAGTACATAGCCTTCACTGGTAAACCTTGGGTCAGAAGTTTTCACTTGAGGCTGTTCATTTCTGCTTGCCTTTCAGTTCTGCGTCCCTCCAGTTGTTATGATGCAGTGATATATGGCAACGTGCTACAGCCAATAACACAATAAAATACTTGTCCTTTGTCCTCTGGCTTTAATTTCTTCAGAAGGTTACTTTTTACCTATGTCTTTTCACAGATCCAGATTGCAACTGCAAACAGGAATCTGCAACATTCAAACAGTTGAGAGATGTTTAGAGCCTTAAAATGGCTTTTCTATCAAAGATAGCATAGTTTGAAACTATTGACTGCTCAGTTTGATCTTTGTGCTCACAATACTGCTCAATAGAAATGTAACACTGTTAAGAATCTGAATAAAAGATTTTCTGGCTGTCTCTAGGAGTCATACAGATGCTGTGTTTTTAGGTATGTAAGGAATTTGATAGGCAAACTGCATTTGTCATTTTCCTTTTTCACATCACTAACAGTCTGTTCTCTAATCTACCTTCACTTTGACCACTACAAATGCTTAAAAATTCTAAGAAACTTCAAATGAATATGATTTTTAACTCTAGTAAATAAAAATTAGCATTAAAATTTTGCTTCATCCTCTGTATATGTAAATTCAAAGTCCAAATTCAAGAGTACACTGAACTAAAGAAGAAAAACAATATTTTATGTAATGATATAAGGATGTCTGGGACAAGATTTAATAAGTTAATCACTTCGACTTTTCAAATAATCTACTTTTACATTTTCTTGTAAAAAAAAAATTGTGGAAAAATCAGTTCAGGTTTAACTCTTTTTTTTCTCCTCCACAGAAACAAAGGACATTTTTTAGAATGTAATTAAATTAACCCAGAAGGAAACGCTTGGTTTTAGTAGATTCAATACAGGCAAGAAGTAAAGATCTAGACTGTCAGAAAAGGTAGTCACTTCTACTTAGCACTCCAGTTTCTCACTTCAGAAATCCGAGATTTGGCAAATATTTATTCGTGTTTGTTGATATGGGAAGGTTCATTTAGCTTTTGTCATTATCTATGGAGGTCCTATGGGGTATTCTTTGAAAGTGGAGATGAATATGTCATTGAAAGAGACTGAGCAGCAGAAGAGTCTCTTCTGTCCATTTCTTCACAAATTATTTAGACTATTGACATTTGATGAATAAGTTTGGAAGGGATGAGATTTTTAGTGAATTTATCATACTAAAAAACAAAGTAGGTCTGCATTTTTGCCTCAGTTTGCTTGAATTTATCAAAAGATCATCTGACCATAAACTTCAAGCAACACTCTATTTTTTTTTCTCCCTGAAGATTTGTTAGATATTAACAAAAGAAATGGGAGAAGTTACAGTTTCAAAGTCAGAAGTGTCTCTTCCTAGAAGTTATGACTGAATGAACAGAGCCTGTTTATAGAGATATGAAAATTAAATAGTATTTTCATTGTGTATATAATTTTCTAAATTTTTTCGTGGTCATATTTGGTAGAAAGTTACTGTTATATTTTTAGGCTTGCCCACTTCATGTGCTTCATAATGCTTTATCTGACAAACTGTTTAAATCTTTTTATTATATTGCACTTTTTTTGTTCTTTAACTAAAGATATACAGCTGTAACTAAGAACATGTGTTCACACTCGTGGAGTCCAAGTGCTTACACTGCAGGTTTTCTTCCAAACTTGTTTACTTGAACCATCTCTTCTTCCTACTGCTTCAAACGATTCTTGTGCAGTTTCTGTCTATGCTTATTGCTTTTTTCTTCTTCATAATTCAATGTTTGTAGGTGCATAGGAGGTATCTTACATCATGAATAATTTGGCAAAAGAATGCCAAAGGGAATGCATACCTACTTTTCTGCTTGGCCTTTGAGATTTGCTTTCTTACCTTTTTTTGTACTTTTATAGAAGCAAAAAAATGATTGTTCTTGAATCAATTTCAAACCAGCTTCTGACACTGATAGAATCGTCTTTCAGGAGAAAAGACAAACACAGACTTAGAGAAATGTCTGATTTCAAATGCTGTAAGGGCCATCTAGTGTTTTGGAAGATGTCTATTCTCTTACATCAAAGGTTAAAGTCTAATACCATGATTCTTTTAAAGGCATGTAAACCTGTAAGGAATACCGATCTTTACCTCAAGGAGCTGACTTGACTATAAATAATGAAGAAAAAGAAACTAAAAAAACTAAACAATATTACTGTTGTTTTGGAGACAAGGTTAAGATAGATGGTCTTCTCATTAGTAGATGACAGTAGAAATGAAGTAAAAGTTGTGTTTGAATTTTGTGGTCTTCAGATCCTACAGGACCCAGATGCAATCACCTGATGTATGCTTACTGAATGTTAAACTTGAATTTATCTGCCATGATTATTTCAGTATTTCAGACCTGATTCTACTTGAACTCTTAGCTTTATTACTGATGCACATTGTGCAAGCTCACTGAGACGTAAGGCAGGTTAAAGTAAAGTAGCTGCCACACTGTATGTTTGCAATATGTTTCAGTTTTCTTGTGTTGATGCTGTTAAGAAAAAAATTATTCCAACACCTAAAGCTACTATTCATCCGATTTCCAGTATTAATAAATGTTACATTTCCCTGAAAGGGGAATGGAGTAATAAATGGTACTAAAACTGTTCATAATAGGCAAACCAAAAATTGTGTGAGATCTCTGACCCTTTTCATATGTTAATTTGGCCTTTGCTTGACAAAAATTTTAAAAGTGCATGGCAATTGTTTCGCTATAGGAGATGTATAAAGAAGAAATTTGGGAAAAAAATCTAAAGAAGTTGGTTTTTTCTAAGTCCCTTGTAACAAGTTTGGTTTTCCAAAAAGGTGACAATGTTACAGGGTCTTAGACTTGATGAGTTCAAATGTTTTTTATATTCCTTAAGATCACCTTTATTCATTTTTTAAGTTCTTGTAGTCTCTCAGAATATGACACATCATTACAAGTAACTAACATACTCTGATTTTGACTTAGAAAGGAAACACTAGGCCTCATGCAACCACATTAAGACTTTCTCTCCTAGCAGGGAAGCTCTGTCAGACTTCACCACGTCAGCTTTTCTTACCAAGGAAGCATTGAGGTGCTGCAGGGCAAGATAATACAGAAAATTACAAATTTAATTTATAAGTGACAGAAAACTAATTTCTGCAGAAATAGTTTTCATGTAATATAACCAATGATTAAATGGTACTATATGGAAATATTTTTTTCTTTTTGATTGGAAAGGTTATAATGAAATGCTCCTTTCAGGACTGCTGTACAAAGTCTGTTTATCTGTTTTCCTTGTTGCCTTCAAATATGTTTTGACCTGTGTAAACAATTCGGAAGTTCAGGAACTTATTGACTTAAAATAGTGTGCAATTTTGTAAAACTCAAGTTAAACCTTGAATTTTATGGAAATTACATAACCTGAGAGTGTGAAAGGAGGAAGAAACAGTCATCATCTAGACAAATTTTGTTGAGGTTTGGAAAAGACTGTTAAGTTTTAGCTTGTTTGTTTGTATATTTAGATTTTTTTATTAAAGAGAGAAGCACTTTAATGGTCCCAGCTGAAAGGGAAAACATCTAAGCTTCAGCTCCTCTGATTTTGAAAATTAATGAATGTTTCAACACATCATTTCTCTGGCTTAGATGTGGTTGTTTGCATAGTCTAGATAAATTTCAGATGAGCTCCGAGATCTCTAACATTTATCAATACCTGTCAACAGCTCAAATTTTCAACACACTTTGTTTTATTGTTAATTTAGTTTCACGTCTATTTCAATATAAGTTTTATTTCATTTACCATTTTTCTGCAATCTGAAAAATACCATTTGAAGTTGTGAAGAAACATGGGAACATTTAACAAGCTCAGGCACAAGCCAGGGGAAACCATTGTGTCATACTGAGCAATGCTGATCCTTCCAGTGCACTTAGTGAATTAAATAAATATTGACTGTGTTTCTCTTTTTAAGGTAATTACTGAATAATGCAGAGAAATGTAAGTATTACTTTACAAACTTCTCAGAGCAGATGGACTTTTTTCTACTATCTGATTTTTAGCAGAAAATAAAAAACTGAGGGGAAAAAATCAATAAGTTTAATTGTTTAAATTTTGGTTTCATCCTCCTTTCGCCTTTATTCTTGGATAGGAAAAGGAAATAAAAACATGGAAAAAAAAGGAAAACAAAAAGAAAGGAAGAGTTTGCTGAAACTAATAGAAAAATATCATATTTGTAAATGTTTTTCATAAATATTTTTCACTCTGTTGTTAAATGTTTAACTGATAACTTCTTTTTAATCAACCCTAAATGGAATTAACTTTTTAAAATGTGAAGAGAAAATGGACAGGCTCATACTATTTAAGATTCTCAAATGTCTCATATGTACAAATACCTGTGAAAGACATCTTTATGTGCAGACTGACATAGATGTCATTGGGGCTATTAATTTATAAAGCCTTTCTGAAGCACCAGTGTTTGTTTGATCCATGTGTTTTTTAAGTGTCGTAATCTGTGTTTTTATCACAAGGTTGAGTATTTCATTACACTGAATGCTCAACAGAATAGAATATAGTGAAGTTGAAAAAGAAATGTCCTACTGAATCACATTTGTCGAAAGAAATCTGTTTTGATGACGGAACTGAGTCGATAGCCCTGATTTGTTGTTTAGTTGTCTTAATACAGTTTTCATATAGAAGACAGTTTGTACTGAAAAATGCTGATTTGCAAAACAAACAAAAAAAAAATCCAAATACTTGTGGGAGTGTGCTGATGGTTTGGTTTTGGGTTTTCTTTGGGGGGTGAGGTTGTTTGTTTGAGTTTGGGTTTTTGTTTTCTGTTGGTTTTGTTTGGTTTCGGGTTTTTGACAGCAGTAAAGTGGGCTTCTTTTTGAAATTCCCATGGCTTCTTTACTATGTATGTCAGCCTGACAAAACTGGTCAACATAATCCCCAGCTCTCATAATCTGCAGCCCCAGAGAGGTAAATGGCCAGGCAGTGCTGAGAGCGTGCTTTGGGTCATCCCTAAGCGCTGGAATGTGAGGACACTATTCATATAGTGTGACTTAGAATTAGGAAATCCAGACCTTGAAGGACTTTCGCACACTCTGATACAGAATGTGGAAGACCTACAAATACTAAATTTTTTCAGGTCCGTACCATTGTAAACATTACTGGGGGTTCTGATGTTTGGTTGGATTTCTGCAGCAACTGGACAGCAAACTATGAAATCATCTTCAGTAAAGAATGAACAGCCTATCAAGTCTCAAATGAGTATTGTTAATTAAGCTTAAAAAAAAATAAATCAAACACTTGTAATTTTTTGCTAGCTGTAAACAAAATTCAGATTTTTTTTTAATGAATCAGGTGTTTTTAAAATCGATATAGAGCACTATGTGGTCAGATGAAATCAGAGATCTAGGGAAGGGAGACATTACAAACAAGAGGTGTGTCTAGGAACAGTAGAGACGTTCCAAGGCAGTATACACAGTATTGTAAGAGGGCAAAGGTATAGTAAACATAGGGTAATATATATTTTCAGGAGACAGAATGTATTTTTGGACAGAGTAAGAAAGGATGAAGAAGAGAACAAAATAAATAAGACTTATTTCAGAAGGCAGATAGATAAATAGCTGTCAGAAAAGTGTCTCTAGTTTTGTCCTTCGAGCTGTGCAATCCACAGGATATTATTATTTATGGAAATGCACAAAAAATTAATCAAATGGGACACCACTAGTGTCTGATAAAAGCCAAACCACAGCTAGTTCAGTTGCCTTGACATTTTGTGGTGTGTTCCTTTAAGACTTTGGACTCTCTGTGTGAACTTTGGGAAAGGTGTTGAACTTGCCACTATTATGTCAATTCTGGATTTGACAGCAACAGACTAGAAACCTCAGTTTTCTAAAGAGAAAAGTTAGATTTGACACTATTGATAATCCTCTTATTTAAATTAATAATATTAACTATTATTACTTAATAATTACTTAATAAGTAATATTAATAATATTAATTAATTAATATTACTGCAGAATAAAAAAGCAGGAAATGGCTCATCTAGAAAAGGAAAAGCTCTTCAAATACAAACATTGAATTTATTAGAAAATGTGAAAAAAAAAATCACCAATACCATATGACATTTGTTTGAGTGATTGTTGGGGGGTGTCTTTATGCCCATTTTGTCCTAACTGTCACATGAAAGGAGTTTTTAATGAGTGACACCAATGGACTTGTAATATAGTGATAAATAATATTTGTTTAATCAGTTGTGCACATTCAACACTTAAGACATAACAACCTTTTAAAAGAAAACAAAATAGTCTGGTCTTCCTGGCTATTTTCTAACTTGATCCTTTTCCTTTAGCAAAGGGAGTTCCTGGGAGTTAGAGGATCCCACAGTTTAATTTACTGGAAGTCTTTGCTAAATGATGACTCATTTCTGACTGTGTGCTACTCTTTCAGACATTGCTGCAGGGCTATCACCTTGATTTGGGACTCAAATCCTTTAGCACTAAGGTAAAGGAAATAGTTCTTCAACTTTGCAGATTTGGGGCAAGAAACTGTTTTCCAGGGTATATCTGAACAATATATATATTTCAGTTGCGAATCGATTCTCCAGTACTATCTGATATTTACTGTGCTTGTTAAATCAGCTTTTCATCAGGAGAACAAGCAATCCAACTAAAAACAAGAAGCCAAAAAGTAACTCTTAGAAATTAAAATCAGTAAAAATCATTACCTTCTCTGCTTAACCTGAAGGCCAACAGAGCTGTGAGGACTGATGAGCATAAACACTACACAAACAAGTTCCTGGTGCTGCAGAACTGTCTGCTAGAGTTTCAATGTTAGAGAACATTTTGGAGTGAAAAACATAGAGCAAACCAGAGGCATTTTCTGCATTTTGTTTAGATTCATTAATTTTAAGTGCTTTGTTAGCTAAGAGGGATGACCTATCTTGCTGAACTAGCTGGGAAAGTACTTAGTGCTAGGCAGAAACATCAAGAAGCATCTGTGTGTTTAATTTTAATATGCTTAAGTGTTTATACAATGTGTTTAAGTGTTTGGGATTTTATCTGTTGCCCTTTTTAATGTGAGCAATTGCAAACATTCAAATTGATTTGAAGTTTTCTGGCAGAAAGAAGATAGAAATACAAGTTTTCCAACAAATTTCAACTTATACAGGCAACAGCTGAAATTTTGCGTAGCAGGTAAGCATGAAAGGGTCTGCTGCGTTGTCCAGTATGACAATTATCCTTCCTTTTCCCCTCTCAAACACTAAGGGGAATGTCCAGTGTTCTGGCCTCTGTAAGATAACCAAAATTTTTCAGTGGTATCATCACTGGCTCAGCTATACTGTAGGGCACATGTCATGTTGACATTACCCACCGTAGATTTAAAGTCTCCCAGTGTCTGTCTGACAGGCAGAAAGGTTTTGCATATCCTGGGCAAAAGGGTAAGACTGAACTGTTGTGAGTCTGAACGGATTCCTATTTTCTTTTAAGCATACTGAAGAGGTGTGACTGCATATTGCAAACACAGCTTCCAAGAGCAAATCTTTTGGAAGAGACTAGTAAAATCTTACCCGCAGTGACTTTTTGATCCAAGAGTACTGTTGCTGTTGGCAGTACAGCTGTATCAGTGTTAACAATCCTGGGATTTTTCCTAAGGTGACATTTTCAGCTTGCAGAGTTAAGGGGTAGAGGTCAGAAAGCAATCAGCAGAAACAGATAGCTGCTTTGACTATCACTGATGGTATTTACTGAGCAGAAGAACCTGTATGGTAACTTTAGTATATAAGTTGACATATACCTGCACTTTAAATGGCCTTTATCTCAGACTTACAGAATGGAAGAGCACAGGGTTGATGATTCATATGATGACTAAATTCTAGAAGTATCAAATGTTACTCTCCTGTCATGGATGTAGGATAAAATTAGTTGGTATTCCAAATTCAGCTAATGATGGAAAATACAATATTTTTAAATTACTAGAAACTGGGCTGGCAGGCTCTGCAAAGAACTGAAAAACCTGAATGATTAATGACAGATGAGCTTTAAATTGTTGAATTTATTCTGAAGATAGATTTAAAGAAGCTTGGAGAGAAATGGTAGAAACTGACTTGTCATTTTTTACTTCTTCCCTGTGGAGAGAAACTTTTCAGTCTAACACTTTCACAAACTCTCACGTAAAAATCTCTTACAAAGCTGCAGTCCTGCGACATTCCTAACTTTTTGACATTGATAAAAGAAAACACTTTCTTAATTATTTATCTACATGTCAGAAATATGCAGAAAAGAACAGAATTATCATTTCCCATAGTGTCTTTTTTATTTCAGTGATCAAAAAAAGTATATAATAAATAAATAAGAGTTTTTCCATCTGCTGGCACTGCAGTTAGTATGTAGGCAAATAGAGCACCTTTTGTAAGGTAAATACCTTTACAATAGCTTTCATGCATTAGATGTTAGACAGTGATGGGATGTTGCTGCCTCCTTGTCCGGAGACATTGAGGCAATGCATTTTTCTTTCATAATGCTTTGAACTTCTCCTTCTTTTCTTATATCATCAGACATGAACTGGAATTACAAAATCCAGCTCAATTTCATGATGCATAATATCCTTGAAAACTTAAGATAAATGTGTTAAATAAAACAGACAAATGTGGATTTTCCAAGTGCTAGCACTCTACCTCTGTTGCTCTGAGCAGTTGCAGACTTTTCCCTTCTCTCTCTCTGCCTTCTTATTCTCATTCTTGCAAGCACACAATACATTCTACTCGGGCTAATCTACTTAAAGTGTTATCAAATTTATTTTACTCACTGTAGTTTTTTCTGCCTATTATTTGTGAGAGATATGTGACCAGTTTTCAATATATGGAAGTCATCTTTATTCATTTTAAATAAGTCCTTGACAATCCATTTTGGGTTTTTCTCCACTTCAAGCTTTAAAGAAAGGGAAAGGAACAGAAAGACGTTGCCATTACACTGCCCAAGGAAAGCTTAAGCTGCAGAGCTGGGTACAGACTAAGGTTGCTTTTCCATGTGGCCCAAAGGACACTAGCAGTGCCTGCAACCTCTCTCCTTGAGCTGCCTGTGCTCCCCCAGCCCTATTCCGAAACAGCTCAGTAACCAGCATCAAACAAACCTCTGTGATGACCTGACTGAGGGAAAGCTGTGAGGAGACTTCTTGGGGGCTGCCTCCCATCCCCTCTCCTCCAGAGCAACATTTAGTTTCCCCTGAGTTTCCTGGCAGATTTGTTGGGCCTGGTTGTGGTTCTTGCTAGTCCTGACTAAACCTACTGACCTCACTCTCCAGGCACACCTTGCACCTGGTTCATCACTGCAGATTTCTTCAACAACAGCTGTCTTGTCCTAGTTGGCATATCTGGACCATTCTCACTTGGCTTGCTCACATATTGCAGGTTAGTATCCTTGCTGGTGAGGCTGTTGTCTTGCCCACCCTGCTTGCCATCAGCCTCAGCTTCCCAGGGGGGAGCTTGTGTTGCCCCAGCACCTTACACTGAACCACAAAATCATAGAATGATTTTGTTGGAAGAAAAATTAAAGATCATCTAGTTCCAAGCCCCCTACTGTGTGCAGAGACACCTTCCACTAGACCAGGCTGCTCAAAACTTTGCCTTCTGTGACTCGGCCAGTGCGACTGGAGTGCTTGTCCATCAAGATCAAGACAAAAAAGTCATTAAGTACCTCAGCCTTCTCCATGTCCTGGGCAATGAGGTCTCCTGTTTTCTTATGCAGAGGTCCCACATTTTCCCTAGTCTTTCTTTCATCATCAATGTACCTATAGAAGCTTTTTTTGTTGTTCTTGGTCTGATTTAATTCTGTGTGGCTCCTTGAACAGATAACAGGGTGGTTGAAATCCCGCATGAGGACTAGGTCTTGTGAGCAAGAGGTTGCTCCTATCTGTCTGTTAGAGGACCTCATTCACTCATCCTTCTTTGGTGGCAGCCTGTAGCAAACCCCCACTATAATGTCACTTCTCCCTGACCTACCTTTAATCCTGACCCATAAAATCTCGGTCAGCTCCTCCTCTATCCCCAGCTGCAACTCCTTGCACTGCAACTGGTCGTTGACATAGAAAGTGACATTCCCTCCTTGTCTCCCCTGCCTGTCCTTCTTGAGGAGCCTGTATCCTTTCATTAGAGCACTCCAGTCATGTGAGGCTGTAGCCACGTAGGCATACACATTGCTAACTCCTCCAATTTTTTCCCATCCTATGTGCATTTTCATAGAGACATTAAGTTAGATCCCCAATGAAGAAGACTTACTGGCTGGAGTGACTGGAATTCCCTTCTGCTGCTCTTCAGATACCCTCCTGCAATTCCTTTCCAGACTTTGGGCATGTCTTGCTGGCCCTGGTATCAAACTAGTAGGAGAGGGATGCAATGAGGTTCCCTGTCAGCGGACCCTGGGACCATCTGAGGGCTGAACCAGAGGGTATCTGCCTGCCTCTGACCTCAACACTCTGTTCCAGAAAGGCATTTCTGTATGACTGTTTCTTGCAGCAATAACCCCCAAAGCTGAGGCCAGAAATGATGGCAAATAAGTGGCTATAGTGATGCTAGATGTGTAAGGATTCCTTTGGCAGACAAAGTCCTTAGGGACTAGTTGTGATACATCTATGTCTGCTCTTGATGACAGGACCTCTGGGCCTGGGTTTTGAATATCATTAGGAGGCTTGGGTTTTTTTGTTTAATTACTTATTTATTTTTCCTACAGAAGCTGTATATGGTTCTGAAATAGAAATACTTTGTGTTCACACTAATATAAATAATAGTATATATCACTGTGCGTATATATTATACTGCAATTGGATAACTTCTATTCTTTACTTATCAAGTGCTAATATAAGGGAATTTTTTTCACATCCAGTGATAAGGGGGAATTGTCTAAATCCAGTGGCATGAATAAGCAGAAAGGGATTTATTTTGACCAGAGGCTACTTCTGAGAGGCTGACTGATTTTTTTTCCTTATTTCTGTTTTCGCAGTGTGATGGAAAACTACTCAGATGAGAGGGACACTGCTTCAAGGTCATTGTGAGAAAAGTAAACTTAATACTAACTTTTAAATATATGGCACACATTTGAACTGCTAGGGGTAACAGGCATTTAGAACAGTCTCAGCTGACAATTCACTTGACAACACAAACCATAGCTTTGCTTTGCTTCTATTTTGTATTCTTACAGATTTGCTGATTTTGACTACAATAGCTAGAGGTTTTGAGTCACACCTTGAGCTGATAGGAGCAGTTGAATTTGCCACTGCTTGAAGTAACCTTTAATAGCTGACACCACCTTGTGGTTTAAAGATCTAATCTGTGCACTACTAGCTTTCTATGAAAATACCATGGATTATTTATTTTAAAAGGCTGAAGGAAGCAACAGTTAGCCCTGGTTTTTCAAAACTATCCATCTCTGAAGACCAGTAATGAGCTAAATCTCCAACTTAAGTAAAATTTTAAAACTTTTCAAAGCTTTTAATGATAGACCAAATTATTATATGATTTTTCAGTGTTTTGCATTTAATTTGCTTTAAACTGGGTTCATGTAACCTTCTGGCAAAAAAACCCCAACAAACCAAACTCAAAAAAACATTATAGATGCCTGTTTCAAAAGAAGAGAGAAAGAGTAATATCTCTGTGAAGGAAGGAATGTATCCTGAAGTGCACATTTAATTATGTACTCCACAAAAATAGCACTGTTATTGTTATCAAAGCTCAGTTAACAAGAATTTATCGAAGATTTGAATATGTCTTGCAAAGTTCAGCAAAGTTGCTTTTGAAATATTCTTGACAAAAGTTTTCTGGAGATAAAAAAACATCTCTGTCTAAAACTATCTGGCTTGCACCTGTTTTGAATTCTGTTCTACTTATTCATTTGCCTATTTGTTGCAGAAGGGTTTTTTTGGTTTGTTTCTAAGTCAATCTTAAAAGGAAGGTACATTAAAATTTTACAGTTATAGAATCAACCTAGAGCTACAGAAGTGATAGTATAGCCCTAAAGTTACTACATACCTATTATTTCACAGAAAGTATTTTTTAATTTCAAACTATTATCCTAGGTGTAGAAATTTCATTATCTTACTGATGCTTGATAATACATGGCATTGATCTTGTTTTGGGAGCTTTAAAAAAAAAAAAAAATCACCTTTTATTCTATACCTAATTAACTTATATGAATCACATCCTCGAGATAGAACCTGAATAAAGGTAGAGATTTCCAAACCTTTCTAGCTTGCTTGTGATAAAACTGAAAAGCATCATGTTAGGTTTGGCATTATTCTTCAGAATTACACATTCACATTGAAATAGTGTATATGTGTGTGTGCAAATGTATACTCGTGTGTTCAGATGCATATGTACACATATGTAATACAATTCTTTCAGTGAAGACAAAAACATTTGTTTCTGAATAGGAGAAACAGGTGTGTAACTGGGAGCCTACCCACTCAGTTTATGCTATGATTCTCATAATCACAGTTCTTCAATAGTTTCAAACAACAAATGTCAAAAGGTCACAACAAAACTACCAAGATATGTCTAAGCTGATATATCTCAGAAAACAACTTGAATTACTAAACAAATTTCCTTTGAAATATTTATTGTTAAATATTTGTTTATTTAAAAGTCATAGATAAATTAGCAACTCATAAACATATAAATATAATTAAAGTATCTGACAGGAGTATCAGATGTATACAACTTATAAGATGATCAGTGCAACCAGAGGGAACAGAGAAATGCTACAGAATTTAAGTCAGTGCTGCACAGGAAATTAATATGGTACATAGGATATTAAAAACTATTCTGTATCTTGTGTATTGGATCCAGATAGGTCGTTTAATAAAAAAGATCCAAAAATGGGAGTGGGGAGAGGGCAGAGAACACTTTAATTTTTTCAAATCTAGTGTATTGGACTTTCTACAACTAGTTTTTCCAACTTGTGAATATTAGATTTTCTTCACTAAGTTACAACCTTGCATTTGTCAGTGATAAATAAGAAACATAAACCCTGTAAACTCCAATGAAGAAAGTTCATTATATACTTCAGACAAGTATTATAATCAATGGACTAAATCTATGACTGGTAAAATTCAAATTTAATGATTTACAGTAGAGATTAATTTTCCTTATAGTTTCAAAGACCGTTAAACTGGATGAAGTTTTAACAGGAAGCTGCTTGTTGAATAGATACTTCCTACAAAACATATAATGGGTTTTTGTGGTGAGTCAACCTTCACTGGCTGCCATATGCCCACCAAGCCACTCTACTATTCTCCCTTCCACAGCAGGACAAGGGAGAAGAAAATGAAATGAAAATGAACTCACAGGTCAAGATAAAGGCAATTTAATAAAGAAAAAGCAAGATTGCGCATGGAAGCAAAGGGGAAAAAAAAGATTTATTCTGAACTTCCCATTAGCAGGCAATGTCCAGCCACTTCCTGGGAAGTAAGGCCTCATTATATGTAGCTGTTGCTCTGCAATACAAATGTCTTAATAACAAATTCCCCCCTATCCTCCTCCTTTCTCTTAGCTTTTATTGATGAGCACATTATATAGCATGGAATATTATTTTGGTTAGTTCAGATCAACTGTGCTGGCTATGCCCCCTCCCAAACTCTTGCCTACCCTCAGTCTCCTGACCTTTGGAGTCAGGGTGGGATGGGGGTGGGGAGGAAGAAGTTGAAGAAACAGCAAAGAGCCTTAATGTTGTTTGAAGACTGCTCAGCAGTAGCCAAAACACTGTTTTGCCACCAATGCCTTTCTAGTTACCAATACAAACCAAAGCACTAGGAGGACTGCTATAGGAAAGGAAACAGTGCAGCCAATAAAGTTTATTTCATACCACATTTTTTATGAAACATTATACAGTCCTTAAAAATCATGTTCTGTGTGGTTTAAATCAGAGGATCATGAAAATCAGGTGACATATCTGGAGACTGGCTATGTGCACAGTGATCTTTTTGTGGGCATTAAAATATTAATTTGATGTCCCAAAACAAGTTAAAAAGTTCAACAGGGAGCAAATGGATACAGGAAACCAATAGCATTCAGTGTATTCCATAATAAGGAGAGTTCAACACTAGCATTTGCCTCTTTCCACCTGCAAGGAATTGTTGACTTGCATGAGAGGCTGAGGTAATGACATGCTACACCCTAATTTGGCAGCTTTCCCTTTCTGTGTATATTTCAATTGCTCTTTTAAAATAGAAAGATGATGAAGAAAACTTTCCTTGGTATTCAATTTACTATTGCAGTGAAGGGCATTTTGATGAGTTTACAGTTCACAATAATGTGGCAATGATCGGTTTTAGCACCTCATTTTAAAGTGTGTTTCTCTTGCTTGTTGAAGATTCTGCTCTGTTTTCCTCTGGTTTTTTGTAAGTTTTATTAAAATTATTTATTTAGAAAGCTTTAGAATCCAGGGGTTTTTATAGCATTTATATAGTGTAAAAATTTATTTAGAGACAGATGAGATCTCTATTTGTGTTTAGTGCTTCTGGTTTTAAAAGTAGTACTTCAAGAATTTGAAGTTAAACTGTTACCACTTCCTCGATCTTCTCATGAGAAAAATTTACCTTAAAATTTATTTGAGCTTGCAGATTTTCAGTCTTGTGAATTCTGGGGCTCAGAGTTGTTTCCTCTGTGTTTCCTATGCTTTCCATGTTTTGATATGTGATTTACATAAATGATTCAGTTTAAGAGTCTTGGGTTAAGTTAATGTCAAATCATTTTGGCAAAGTAAGCAAGAGGTTGTGGAAATATTGACATGGACAGATTTTTATCACATGAATTTTCAGTCCCTTAAAAATTAAAATCTGAAAAGAAGAAAAGTTTTCATAAGAATAAATTCTTGCAAAATATGAATAGTAAAAAAAAAAAAGATTTTAAAGTGATGAATAAAATTGACTGGATATGTTTTTATCAAACATGACTTTTCTGCAGGTCAAACAACATGTAAGTACAAATAATGAAAATTAAATACAGAAACCAAGAAAGTATAGTGAGAACTCCTTAACCAGAAATAATGGAATTAATATTTCCTGTATGAATTGGCAGAGGTTATCTTTTGACCTTTTACAACACAGCAAAACACTTATCTGTTCTTTAAAGTACTTGTTTGAAGAAGTGGCTTATTTTTTGATGGGGGAAGGATTGTTATCTGTTTTTTTTCCCTTTCTCTACTGGAAAAGAATACAAAAGTATCGATTTTGTACTTTTATATATAATATCCATTTTTTGAATATAAAGTGGTACAAAACAGTGGAGCTCAGAACTCCCTTGGATATGGTTTCTAAACCTTACTTTGGGATAAAATCTAATTTACGGATTCAATCAAATGTCTATACCACCACTGTTGCATTCACCTACTGTCAGCATTTATTATGGGGCGAGGGACATACAAAAGGTTATTATTCAGCTTTTATTCTACATAACTTTTGTACGTACATTGTAAAACGTTGTAGAAGTTAATACATGAAAATAAGCAATATGAATCCTGTTACATTTAGATACATATGTATTTTATTCCTCTAATCTAGAGTCAAGATTCGGACCATACTGATGAGGCACCAGAATTTCTGATTAAATCTAATGTTTTCATTTTTTTTAATAGAAAGCTTAGAAAAAAAAGTGAGAAAGCAATAGGTATATAAAGGTAATTCAGAACAACTGTTCCCCAATCACAATTATAATCCCTGGAATAAATGAGAGGAAAAGAATACCAAGTGATTCTTGCTCAATAAAAATGGGTCTGAGAAAGATATTTTACAGAAGGAGGAAAAGCAATCTCAACTGTTTAAAATATATAAAACAATGCTGCTATCTATTACTAGGGGTTATGAAATGAGTAATTGGCCCCAAAATTTGTAGCATAGCATTTTGCTTAATAATGCCATCTCTTGTTTGCATGCACTTATTTAAAAACACCCTTCTTCTTATACAGCATTAAAATAACACCAGGAGATATATTTTTTTAAGAAAATGTAATTGAAATCAGTGTTGACTCAGTCAATTTGAGTTCATGTATATGTCAATTATATAATTTCTCTGCCAAACCACTACTTGCTAAAAGGAAGACAGACATAACTGAAGACAGAAATGAAGGAAAGAAAGATTTCTTTAAACATTCTGAAAAAAATATTTGTGACTATCTAATTATGTAATTGATTCCTCAAAGAGATAGAAACCTCCTATTGTGCATTTGAAAGCTGGTTATTCACTCCTTTAAATATTTAGAATATTTGTGAAAGAAATTACAAATGTTTCATTTAAATTCAGAGATTTAGAAAATATTTGAGTTGAAAAAAAGAGCTTGAAAAATTAACTACGGTCTCAACTGAGAACCGGTAAAAGACTGTTTATCGTTATGTATATCTACACTTTATGTTTCTGTTGTGTGTCAAACCTTAGGGGTTATAAACATAGGAAAATTTCAAAGCCCAAATAAAGGCTATTTCTTCCAATCTGAACTAAATGCTTGAGCTCCACTGAAGGTACATCCACTTAACCAGCGTATTTGACTACCTTTTTTTTATGGTAGCTGAGAAAAAAGTCTGAAAGGTAGAGTAAAACTGACAAAAAAAGCACTAGATAAAGTATAAACAAGTAGGTAGCAACATCACAATTTATGAAGGCCTGAAACTAGGGATTCTTAACTTGGTTTTGTAACAGTAGGAATTCATTTATATCTTCAGTTTTTTATATCCTAAACACTTTTAACCGCTGAGAAATTACCCCACCTTTATCCTTATCCAAGAATAAAGTCTTGAAAACAACGAAGCAAACTCTTTGTGTAACAAAGATGTACCAATAAGAATGACAGAGTCACTGACTTACTTGGCTCTCTGCCCATCTGAGGTATCCCTGACCCTTAGCGAGCCAGGTAAGGTCTGACATAAGCCTGATTTCTTTACTGCTGTTTATTACTGAAGCATAAATAAAAGTGGGATTTTATTTATCTTGAAAAGGATATAAAAGAGATATTAATAAATGGATGATGGATCAGCGAATGGAAGTTTTTATGCCAGAAATTTTACAGATAACATTTCTGCAGCAGAGAAAGTGTCAAATAGTTTTACCCCATTTTTACCCTGATGTATTGCAGTATTTGATATGGGTTTTTCAGGAAAAAAAAGTGCAGTTCACAAAGGTTAAGGGAAAAAATGTTGCTATATTCAGAAATTTTCTAGAAAAAAATTATAAGTTTTTATTTAGAAATTGTTTTTCATGAAAAAAAAATTCACTAGTAGAATGTAATTAGAAATCTTCATTTCACAATAAAAAAATTATACTTCTCAGTAAATGTCATTTATTGATGGAGATTATATCTCATAAAAAAACAGAACGGAGCTTTGGAATCTCTATGTTATTCATAAACTAAGTATCTGGATTTAAAAAATTGTTCCTAACCTACCCAGATTTTAAAACCCTGAACTAAACTTTGTGGGCTGTTTTAATAACAGAAGAGAATTTTCACGTATGTTATTACAAGTAGTTTATTTTCTTTCTTTTGTGTGTTTGTTTTTTTTTTTTCTGAACAATGCTGATGAGAAAATATTTTTTGCATACTTCTGGTGATTATAAAATTGTTTAAATAATTTGACTTGTTGTCTCCTCTGATAACATCTGCAAGACATAAATTTGCAGTCAGTTCTTGTTTTCCTAGTTGATCACCAGCAGTATAAAAAATAGAAGATGTAATCAGTATACACTAAAAAACACTACTGAAATAGAGTTTCTTCAGTGTAGGCAATTCTTAAAAGATGGAATACCATAAATCCTAGAAGATCTTTTTAAAAAGTCTTAGCTCCGTGTAGCTTCCTCAGCATGTTCCTAACATTTCAGGTATTAATGATATTGTATAATGAAAAAGGCCTCTTTAATGCAAAACTTAAGTACCTGCATTGAGATCAGATGTCTTCTCATGTGGGTTGCTAAAGGGAAGGAAGGCTGTGACTGTGCATACCTGGCTGCACAGTCACAGTCCCGCTAGTGACTAAATCTGTGTAGTAATCACAAACTTGTTGGGCCACTGGGAGACCCTTGAGTACAGCATACAGCAGTATAGGGGATGTAAACCTGTTGGCTTCTACCTCTGTAAAGCACAGGAGATTTGATAAAATAGTTTGGGGCTTGGATTTCCCGTATTCTGATATCTATTTTGCATGAAGCTGTTGCTCTGTCTCTGCTATGAAGACCTCCCCCCCCATAAATAGAGGCCTCAAGGTCAAAATTTGTCCTGTAAATAGATCCAGAGCTTTCAGTGTGCTTGTTGATAACAGAAGGTAGGGTTTTCTCATGTAGGGTGATACTCATGTTTGAAAGTCCCAGTGTCCTACTTTGAAAATTATTTTTCTATTTGAGTTTCCTTCAGCTGACAAATTTAAATTGATGGAATACTAGGTTGTTTCTTAATCTTTTATGTAAATCTCAATATCAAATCAGTTAATCATCACAGTTACAAGATACTAGCTTGAAGTAATAATAATAAATGCCACAAAAATAAGAAGTGTTGACGAGGTTCTTAGTAAATATTCTGGCATCTCCAAGGAAGCGAATTAGCTGTGGCTATTCCATTGTGTCCAGCTTGGAGCACATTAGACTGGAACTGGAAATGGTCCACACTTTTCCATCCAACAGGTCTGGAAGACTAGGATACTCACATGTTTTTTAAGGTTAGTCTTCTCATGACAGAAGATGCAAAAGGTTTTAGTTCTCATTGACGTTTTGGAATATCTCACAGAACCAGAATAAAAGTCATTTAAGGAAGACTGATTCCTAGAAAAGCTAATGATATATAATCAAAGAAATAACAAATGCGAGATAATTTGTCAACTACAATATTTTCACAAATGCTCTCTGTAAATGAAAAGGAGTCACCTGACACTGTTTAAAAGGCATTTGAACAGTGCTCTTAGTAATGTGATTAAATTTTGCTCAACCATGGAGTGGTCAGGCAGTTAAACTAGATGATAATTGAAGGTCCCTTACAACTAAAACATTCTAGTCTATGTTATTTAATTTGATTCAATGTGATGTAATTGAATTCCATACTATATCTTACCCTGTTATATATACTATTATTTATACTGATTCTAGTTTTTCAAGGAACAGTATCATTTACAGTGATCACCTTTTTGCCACTTTGACTTCTGTAGAAAGCAACTCCTTCTGCATTTAACCATGTATAGATGTCTTCTTGCACATAGACCTCCCCTGTACTGACACAATAGAACTGAAATCTTAATTTGCTTTTTTTTGACAGAGCTATATATCACAGAATGAGAATGTTAGATATGGAAGCCAGCTTAGATAAAGTTACATTCCAAAATCTTTCCAAGATGAGCCTCACAAATTTCAGTGAATGAGGTTTCCATTGATTCACTGAAAGACAATACTAGAGCAAAAATCACCACAAGGAATTACGGATTCTATGTGCTTGTTAGATTACCTTCCAAAATTTTATGTGTGTGTATCTAAATCAAAAGATGGTCTACTCTAATGAAAATGAGATGGTTCTCTTTAGCTTCATCAGAAGCCAAAATAAAGATATTAATTTTAACCATCAATTCATATGCTAACCATTTGTCAGGAAGACCTAATGACCTAATCATTAGGCCATAATTCTTTATCACTTCATTCCCTGTAACTGTTCACTGCAGTAATGCAGTCTACCAGTAGAGCATAAACAGCTGCCAGAAGTCAGCTCTCTGCAGCACGGGAAGGCCCTAGGGCCAGTCACCATTCAGAGGACACAGACCTCCAAAACTTGCATCTTTGTTAAATGTGAGCATCCCATTGAGCACACAGTTCTCATAGACTTGTTGTGATTTTCTGCATATCCTATAGAAGCAATACTCTGACTATATCTGCTGTGAAGTATTTACCAGTACTTAGAATTGAATCATATAGAGAAGGTTATGGAATAGGGCATAGATTCTTAGGTACCTATTTATGCGAACATCCTGTGGCACATGTAGAAAGTGTTTATTAAGCCCTAAATACTGCTGTAACAAGCTGTAGTTTTGTTCCCCATTCCCAGCAAACATTTTATCTGTTGTTAATACAAAATTCTCTTTCTTTACAAATTTTTCACAAACGTCATTTAAAATTTGCATGGATTGTCTCACTGACTTCTAGATACTATTCAACTTCTGGATTAACAAACAACAGAGATTCAATTGGCAAAACCAAAGCCACACGAAATAGAAAACTCAGTTATGCCTTCAGTGTTCAAGTAATACTGAGATATCATTGCAGACCAGACCATTATCAGCTATGTATTGGATAAATGGGATCCTAAGTATCAAATAATATGAATTCAACAAATTTAAACTGAGTAAAATAGTTAATCACTTTCACTCTGTCATTTGTATAGTGAAAGACTATGGTGATGTAGTAGGTTTCTGTGGTTGGGTTTTGGTAGCAGAATTGGGGCTACAGGGGTGGTTTCTGTTAGAAGCTGCTAGAAGCTTCCCCTGTCTCATGGAACCAATGCCTGCTGGCTCCAGGATGGACTTCCTGCCGCTGGCCAAGGCCGAGCCAATGAAGAGTGATAGTAATGCCTCTGTAATAACATATTTAAGAACTTAAGGTTGTTGTGCAGATGAAAATTCCAGCCAAGGAAGAGTAGATCGAGAACATGTGAACAAAAATGCACACACCAAGGGCAGTGTAGAAGGAGGGGCAGGAGGTGCTTCAGGCACTGGAGCTGAAACCCCTGCAGCCCATGGTGCAGACCATGGTGGAGCAGCTGTGCCCCTGCAGCCTATGGAGCATTATCACTGCAAATCTTATGCAGTCATAATATAATTGTGATTATGTTTTGCTGTAGTACAAGCATATGGATTCATAAGGAGATAGATTGTTTTTATTTTTTGCCTTTGGTTTTATGATTTGATGATTTGTGTTTCAAAAACTCTGCTAGAGCACCCTTATTGTTTTCTCCTAACTGTTCTGCTTCTCAAAATGCACACTATAATCTATACTTTTTCCCTTTCAAAAAGTAAAGACATAATTTTCATTCCTGTAAATAAAAGAAAACTTATACTTTGAAATGTAGATATCACAAGATCTTTCAAGAGATTTTGGTTAAGAACACCTGCAGAGTGTACTTCTGAACACCATTTCTGTTCACTAGTCAAGTACTTAAACATAAGCAGCTGAAACAGATAATTTGAAAATATTTGTTAAGTATGTTAACTTATTCTTGGAACAATTTAATCTTATACTATTGTTATTTTTCTCTTCTTCTCTGTTATTTGATTCTGAACAGGCATGTAACGTGGGATTTGTCTTGCCTAATTTCAAATGTCTTAAAGATTGTCTCAGTCTAAGCTAGTTGTATAAGCTCTCTTTATTGAGAGAACTAGACATTGTAGGCAGACAATTCGTCTAAGCTGTCTTAGATGCTCATCTTCAATGAGATGAATCACTCCCTGAAGGTGTTTATTTCTCTCTACTGACTATAAAGGAAGACTAGATTACTAGTTTAGATGACAACTTTTAGTTGTCTGATGTTTACTGAGATGGATCCAACACAAAGTGCCCTGAAGCATTCTGGTTTACGAGGCACTGGAGTATTACTTAGAATACCAGATTTCCAAAAAAATAGTCTACATTTCCTGAGACAGACCTACCTCCCCCTGAATTTCTTCAAAATTAATTTTTAGAATTAAAAAAAAAAGTCTTATTGATGGTTTGGTACAAAAGGATCATTTTGCCCGAGTTTGTATTCAGTGTTCTTAAGCCATATTGTAGAGAAATAAGTTATGTAAATAGAAATAAATTTTGAATATTATAAAAATACTGTCATATTTTCTTGATGGTTAGAACCCGTTTGGCTCAGAGTTGTTATAATACTGAATAGATCAAAACTACCTTACTGGTTTATTATCTACCACCCACTCACACTTAATCTTAGCTTTCAGTCACCTACAAACCACCTTGTTATATACCGCTTTTAAAGTTCACACCTTGTTTTTCTTGTGAAAATTATGGTATATATCCATAGAAGAAACCATTAACCAAAAATTCATTATTTTCTCTCAGTGTTGTAAGCTTTAAATATTTCTCCTCCAAGTTGTTATAATTGAGATAATATCCTTGTGAATAATATTGAAGTAGTGTTGCTCATCCACTGCCAGGATGAGGCAATTTCAGGAAAGGCTAACAATTATCTCTGATAGAACGTGCACTTCGGGATGAGTACAGGAAATACTGCAGACTGATAGAACTCACAGAGCTGTTGCAAAGGGCTACTGAACTCGAATTTCAAACATTGTTTAAAAAAAAAAGAAACATCCAAAACAAAAACAACAAACAAAAAAAAAATCAAATGCAAGTAAAACAAAACAAAAACCAAACTCTTGACTCGTTGTTTTTATTTTAACAGGATTTCTATAGACCTATGTTTACATTACTGTAACTTTTCAGGTATCAACTAGCATCTTCTAGTGAGAATAAACTCTAAACCACATGCACTGGCTCATTTGACAGAAGTATTTCATGATTTCAGATTCAAGGTCAAATCAGGTTTATCTAGTGGTCCAGTAACAGGGATTGATATAGTATTATTACTAATCTTAGATATTACTAAAAGTAAAACCATGACCTTAAATTTATCTTCTTAGTCTGTTGAAGACTAGTCCACACTGATGTTTATTTTTTGACTCATAAACTTTGTTCCCTTTCTACAAATACCAAAGAATGAGCTGAGAAAAATATGTCCCCCAGATCAGAGCAGGGGATTGTGGCCTACAGGGAGGTTTCCTGAAATGGGGACCTGGCTGGGAACTAGAAGCTCCCTGGAGAGCAGCTGTGGAGGCACGAGCAGAGCCTGCTAGCCCTCTCACCATGAGGTGGCCCTGGAGAGCCTGTTGTTTGGAAAGGGTAAAATCTGTGGTTTGGAAAACCTGTTTCCAGTTTGCAAGGAAAGAGGATGGAGTGGATACCTCTGAAAGGTAAAACATTCCTCTGCCTGATCGCAGAGGCTCAAAGTACACACGGCCCAGCAACTGGGCACTCATCCTACCTGACCCTCAAGGCAGAATGGTGGGTGCTTGTCTGAGAGCTAAGGCTGCCACTCCTGCCTGCTGGTCTCCACCTCCTACCTGAGAAGTGACTGATGCCTACACCCAGATGGAGATGCTGAAGGGAGAGTGTTGTAATGGAAGGGTACAGGCTCTTTAGGAAGGACAGGCACAGAATACAAGGAGAGGATGTTACCCTCTATATCAGTATCCAGCTGCAATGCCTGGAGCTGAGCCTAAGGGACGGATGAAGAGCTAACTGAGAGCTTATGGATCAGGATTCAAGGGACAGCAGGAACAGGTGATGTTATAGTGGGGGTCTGCTACAGGCTGCCCAACCAGGAAGGACGAGCGGAAGTGGCCCTCTATAGACAGATAGGACTAGCCTCCTTTTCACAATCCCTGGTCTTCATGGGAGACTCCAACCACCCCAATATCCGTTGGAAGGACAACACAGCAGGGTATATGCAATTCAAGAGGTTCCTGGAATGCATTGTCGATAGCAGCTTGAATTCTGCTCTTCTCATGTCCAGAGTTGAGGTTTTGCTGGTACTTTTCCTCATGTCAACAGAGATTTTAAACTTAATCGCTTCATGGTCGCTGTGGTCAAGACAGCCACCAGTCTCCACTTCACTCAAGAGATCGTTTCTGTTGACAAGCAGCAGATCAAGGAGATCATCTTTCCAAGTCTTCTCCCTTAGGACCTGTTCCATAAAGCTGTCATCCAGTTTTTTAGGAATCTTCTGGCCTGTGTTATATCAGCTGTGTGATGCTCCCAGTTAATTTCTGGCAAGCTGAAGTCCCCTATAAGGACAAGGGCAGTTGACTTGGAAGTGTTCTTTAGTTCCTCAAAGACTGATTCATCAGCATCATCGTCCTGACTGAGAGGTCTATAGAAGACTCCCATGATGACACCTGCATTATTTTTTTGCCCCTTATTTCTTACTCAGAGACTCTCAACTGTGCCATTGCCAGCTGTGAGCTCCATAATTCTAACCCTTCTGATATATACAGTGCTGCCTCTCTCTTCTGCCCTATCCCTCCTGAAGAGCCTGCAACCATCCAACAGGATGTTCCAGTGACAAGTCTTATCCCACCGGGTTTCATTTGTGCCAATGATGTCAAATCTCTGGGACTGGGTCAAAGTTTTGAGCTCCTCTTGTTTGTTTCTCATGCTGCACATATTGGTGTAAAAACATTTCAAGTGTGCTACATTGTAGCTAACACCTTGTGAAGCAGATTGGGAGATCCCATAAGTGCTTGTTTTCTCAAGTTTTGGCACACCATCCCATCGCTCATCACAGGTGAGCCTGATTTTGTCACTTTCCCCCTTCCAAGCTACTTTAAAGCTCTGTCAATGAACCCCACTAGCTCCTGTGCTAGAATTCTTTTTCCCCTCTTGAGATAGCAGCATTCTGTCAGGTGTCAGTAGACCAGGTGTTCAGTAGATCATCCCATGGTCAAAAAGCCCAAAATTTTTCTAATCACACCAACCTCAGAACCACTTATTGACCTGATGGATCTGCCTGTTCCTATCCGTATTATTCCTTGTCACTGGAAGGATCAAGGAAATGAATACCTGTACTCCTGATCCCTCTACCAATTGACCTAGGGTACTGAAGTCTCTTTTGACTGCCCTTGGACTACTCCTTGTTATTTTATCACTGTCGGTTTGAACAAGCAATAACAGATAGTAATCAGAGGGCTTTATTAGACTGGAGAGTTTTTCAGTAATAGCCCTTATCAAAGGCCCTGTCAGACAGCAGACGTCCCTGGAAGTTGGGTCCAGTCTGCATACTGGGCCCTCCACTCCCATTAGAACAGGGTCTCCTATTACAACTACCCTTCTTTTCCTCTTAAAAGAGGAGATCTTGATGCAGCATACAAGTGGTGTTGTTTTAGGAGGCCTCAATACCTCAGAAAAACCTTTGTCCACCTCATCAGTTGTCTGGCCTTCTGGTGCCAGAGCCTCATACATGTTGCAGAACGTACCAGTCCTACCTGTCAAATTTTGAGGAGGAGGAACCTTTCTCCTGGTACATGCAATGAGCTGGTTCCAGCCTTCATCTTTAACAGACCCTTGACCAACAGTCCTTTGACTAATTGCTCTCTGAATCCACCTGTTTCTCTACTACAATGGAGGTTCAAGACTCCCAAGAGTTTTGAGACTGTAGCATGACTGAAAATAATCAGTCTCTCTCTTGCTCATTCGCCTGAATACTACAAAGATTGCTCACTTCTTTCTGTATCTCCTTCACCTTCAACCAGCTCTTCAACCATGGTACACCTTCTACAAAAAAAACTGTATGTCTGCCCCAGCCTCATGAAGAGGCATCAGGCACTCCAGGCAACCTGTGACCTGGAGAACTGCATCTGCCATCAGCAGGTCTGTCTCACTGGAGGCCTCTGACATGGCTGGTTCAGTGACTCCACCAGATACAAGGGACTGAGCTTTACAGTGTGTCAACACTATGACTGAGGAAGCTAAAACTAGTATGCTGATAAGACTTTGGCTTTCTGCCTCTATTGGCTGTACCCGGATGGTCAGAGAGAAGTCCTTCCTGCTCACCCTGCCTATGCAAACTGCTTTGCCATACCCTCACTGCTGTGCCACACCCCTGTTTGCCTGCTCCTGTTTGGCAGGCTGTGGGGCACTCGTGCTCCCTGGAGCCCTTTAAATCTACCCCCATTTGCTCTTGGACTGCCCCTGCTTGCCTAATTGGCTGCCAAAGCTGTGGATGCACCATCTCTGAAAGTGTTGAAGATCAGGTTGGATAGAGTTTTGAGGAGCCTGATGTGGAAGACACCTCTGTCCATGGTAGGGGGTTGTGACTGGATGATCTTAAATGTTCCCTCCAACCCAAAGATTTTATGATTCTATGACTTCCATTTTCAAATACACTACAAACTCTATTGCAAATATATGTCCTGCGAGTCTGTTCTTTACACTGAGCTTTCTAGGATCTTTAATGTTTTTGCAGCTGCTGCCAACAGATATTAAATTAAAAATAGTACTTCTAGGTCTGACAAAATGGTTAATCATAATTAGATTAATGATACTGGAGGTATTAAAACTTTAAAGTTTTAGGAGACTTTTCAACTCTATGTAATACTCTTCTGTCATTTTTTACATTGATATTTCTGTTCTTTGGTCTGGACAGGACTGAATTAATATCCAATGATATGTCTTGTTTTTATCAATTTGTCACCTTTCTCTGAAAAAGAAAATAAGCCAAATAAACTAAATGAAGGTATCACAAGCTGAAGGACTTCTATGAACTTCTGAAATGTTTAACATTCATCAATTATCATCAAGGTTATTGATTTTACTGCTATAAAAAGGTATATCACTTTGATATAATGATGAGAAACTTGATGCATGCAGTATTAGAAGATTAAAAATAGTGTTCTTGTGTATGAACTGTGCACTTATTGCATATTTCAATTAATTGAAGTGTAATAATGGCACTCAGAATAGCTCATTCGTTAACAAGCTACCAAATAACTTACCAGCTATGATGACCATCAGTGTGACATCTCAATAAGACAGATTGTTACTTTGGTTTGGTTAATCATATAAAAATGAAATTTGCAATACAAGACTCTGGAGGCATTTCCATTTTTTTAGGTACTGAAGGTTAGGAATTCCTATTATATTTTTCTCAGAACCTTGCAGACAGCAGTTTATCAGGACTGATCTTAAAGTTATATGATGAAATAGATTGCACCCATTGTCATTTCAAAAATTATACAGAGTGACTAATATTCTCTATTATGCAGTTGTAAAGCAAAAAACAGGTCAGCATCTACTCAACTGCTTTAATAATTACAGCTGAAGTACTTGTATAAGTTTAAAAATGTGTATCAGTACAACATACTAAATCAAATTGTACAAGCTATGTTTTCACCCAAAGCAATGAAGTGACTCATCTATAGTTCTATTGATGAAAAATGTGAGAATTCATAATAACCTATGAAGATTATAAAATACAGTCCACAAGATGCCCTTTTAAGCATTCCTATACTCTACAGGAAAACAACTTGAACATAATTGAATACAATTCTGACAATTCATTTTAAAGATTCCAAGGGAAATAACATTCTGCAATGGAACCAAACAGATTTATTTTAAGACTGTCATGCTATATTTGTAACCTGTCAAGTAGGTGAAACCAACATCCTGATCAATGTTAAATTGTTGTAATCTGGTAGAATATATCTCATGTTTGCACAGGGAGATTGTTGACTTTACATGGAGATAATAACAAAAATACCCATGTACATGCATATATGTACATGCATATATGTACATAATATCACACATATGTATATGTCACAAAACATGTACCTAAGACACTGTATGATGCTGCATGTTCTTCTCTGTGCATGTAGTGTACTTACAAGTCTATTAGTACAGTACTTAGGTGAATACGTACCAACATTACCGCAGAATTACGATAAAAGTCAAGGCACCAGCAAATGCTCTGCTTAAGATCCACCTTAACCTTTCTGTACAGCTCAGCTTTGGAGAGCTCACCTCCATCAGGGTAGAAAGCAGACCAAGTTTTCACTTCCTTCACATGAAGGAGCTTGAGGAGCCAGATCTAGTTCCCATCAGGAAACATCTGCATGCATTGGTACAAAACCTTGAAAAGCACAAATGTAGCTGCTTGATATTTAAAATTGTTTCACCGGAGAAGGAAAAGGTAGTGGTGCTTCACCCCTCTGCTTCTTCTAGAGATTCTAGCAGTCAGTCCAGTCTGTCACTTCTGTTGATTTACCATATGTTAAGCCTCACTGATTAACAATTTGATAAAATCCTAAAATTGTGGGCTGAGACTCCACTCCTCAAGGGAATTTTGCTCTGAAAAGGGGCCACTTGAGCCCTCTCTTCCTAATCATAGTGGAATACCTTTGTGAGCTAGTTTCAATATGTACATTTCAGTCTTTCTGTTGATCAAACCCAACTTGTCAGATTCTGCTTATGTTTCTAATCTCTGAAGTAGCACGAGTACAGTACAAAATCAGTATAAGGTGTCCCAGATAACTTTATAAAGAGTTATTTACATGGAGTATTCTTCAGGAATAGCAGAGGAGAAAAAAAAAACAGAACCAAACCTGAATAAAACTACAGAATATGGAACAGAAATTTATTAATGTTTTTTAAGGTACCCATGATGTAGATTCCAATTACACCTGCACATATTTTAAACATTATTACATTCAGTCAATCAATAATCAACAAATCTGAGGTAAGGGATTATTACTGTCTTAAACTGACAGACAAGGAAATTGAAGCTCAGAGAGGACAAATGTTTTGTCCAAGCTTACATAACCCCAGCAGAGAGGCACAGATCTTGAGTTTGGCTTATTACCATCTTCTAAATTTTCTGGATAAAGAAAGGATCACTAGTGAGATGTTAGATCTTCTGAAAAGTCACAGTCAAAGCATTTTTCCTAAATATTCGTTTTTCCTTACTGTGAGGGGCTTGTGTCAATTGCAGTTATGGTAATCCTTATGTCTTCTGGAGCAGTTCCTTATTGTCCCAGAACCTGACTTCTCCTTGTTATTCTAACTTTTTTCCACTTACTGGTGAAACTCTATTACATTCCCTGAGAAGTCTATATGTATATTTATTGCTAAAGGGCAATAATCTTCAGAATGACAGATATCATCTTGTTTCAGTACTTGGGAAAACGGAGAAGGTCCTCTCATACCCCTTTGTCATTTCTGACAGATAACACAATGTATAAAACCCTGGAAGAGAAAAATCCACTATTGGCTTTTATAACTCTTACCATCATCCTAAATTCCTCTGAGACCACCACAGACATGAGGTTTTGTATAGCTGACAATACAGGAACAGAAATATTCTGTATATTGGTAGTCAGATATGGAGACTTTAATTTTGTTACATGAATAATTTCAGATAAAATTCATAGTGATTAAAATTCATTATTACTTGTAGACAGCTCTTTCATAATGAAATTGGTGTCTATCCATTTCTTAATAGAAAAATATTAATCTCATTTTTAAAAGAGTCATTAGGATTGATATTAAATAGCCTTTTTTCGTTAAATCTTTTCAAAGTTGAGATCACCATGGTAGAAAGACATGACAAATACACTTGTTCCTGGAAACAGGAAAAGTTGAGGTGTTTTTACATGTCCTTAGAATACCTGGAGTTGGTAATGCACCTTTACCAGAATGCAAGGAGAAGAAAAAAGAGTACAAAGAGCCCCCATGCCGTCTCAAACACTGTATTATTCATACACAGACTCAATTCTCCTCTCTTCAAGCATAGTCAGTTTCTCGTTAATAGCACGTAAATACAGTAAATACAGCTGCTAATATATTATTCTCCAGTCATTTGTTGCAGCTGATTAAGGAGAGAAATGTAAAAGGTTAATTTTCTAATTACATACTCCCCCAAGGTAAATTATGCATGTTATCACATCCATTGACACTCTATAATGGGGACTTTTTATTGCAGAGTTATTTTCTATGAAAGTGTGTTTCTTTGAACATTTTATTTTTAGTAAGCAAGAACATGGAAGGAAGGAAAAAAGAATATTCATCCTATCAGAATTTCTTAACTCTTTCTGGAGAGCTTGCTGACAGGATATTAAAGCTTGCCGAAAAAATCGCTTCTCCCTTTCTTCTCACAGCTCATTTGTAATTTCCATAAAACTGTATTAAATTGAAGAGAAAGAATGAGACTGAGCTAAAAGGCACACTAATGTTAGATGCCTCTCAGTAAAAGTTTTAAAAAGCAATGACATCTGAAATGAATATTCAATAAGAATTTCCTTTGGATACAAATGCATGTCTTCCAGGAAAGAACTACCTGAACTCACCAGCTATAAGACCTTTTAATTACCAGCCAGGTCCTGACCACAACTAGTCTGAAAGCTATTTTTCAGACTCCTTGTGCTTTCTAAATAAGTGTCAATGCATTAAGATCAGTAGTTTCCCAAAAATAAAAAAAAAATTGTTTTCCTGAGTTACCTACTATGCCTTTCAATTACTATCTCAAATGGTGGAACAGAGAAGCAGCATGGACACAGGTGATCACTAGTCATTTAAGATGTCAGCTTTGTTTCAGTCTAAAACCAGATGGTTTATATTCGATAAATTTGTAATTTATTAAAGATAATAAATTACACAGTGGGAAAGGCAAACCTAAAAATGTAGAAAGATGAGATAAAAAGCAATGAGAATGTTTCCTTTAGTATTTTTCTCTATCTCAGATGTATATGTTAAAAGAGTAGAGCAAGGGGATATTATGCCATATGGCTTTCGTATAATTTGGGTCAAGATCAATCATAATAATATAACACTGCTTTTTACATATATATACATGAATATAAAAATAATTTTCAAGCCAAAATGTTTGCAATAGAAATTTTCAACCATCTGTAATAAGCATATTACTATAAAGTAGAAATTTATTTAATGATCATGTGATCCAGTTATGTTGTTCTAAAAACTTGTTAAACAAAATTCAGAGGACTGAAAGTAGTATAAAATTTTAGACTTGCAGATTAGACAGTGGGAAAAAGCTTTGAAGGAACTTTGAATTAGTGGAGATCATGGTCTTGTTTTATTCCCACTGACAATAATCCATTTTTCATGGGGCACTGGCACACTAGTAGTTCTGTTCTCCTTCCCAACCTCTAATATAAAGAGAGTTTATGGCCCTTTACTGCTATGTAACCTTTGTATCTCTTCAAACTTTTTTATCACTTCTGCCTACGTCTGGTATAGACTGTGTACTATATCTAGTCTTACGAATTTAAAGCAGAATAAACAAAGCATTTAGTGTGTCTGAAATGTAGCTACTATTAATGGATACAGAGAGTTCTACTGAAACTCAGTTGAGTTATGCTTAGTTACACCAATAAAATATTTGGCCCTTTCATACTTTCAACATCAAGCTAAATCTCTACTCTTTTTTCCTTTTTCTCTTCAGAAAGGAATTCTGAAGTGTAATCTCTGAAGTTCCATAAACTTTATTTCTCCCATGTCAATTTATCATAACTTTAATATAGAAATAAAACTATTTCTTTTCAGCTTTTGATGTTTTATCTTGTGAAAATGAGCCTGTATCATTCTCTCTGTCCTCCAGTACATAATCCTTAGAGTAGTCAAACAGTGGAAAAAAAAGGTAATGACTGATGGAACCAAAAGGACAGAAGGACAGATCTTATATCTTTAAACTGCAGTAGATCAGAAGCTCAGGTGAGAAAGAAACCAAAAGGTTTTTTGTTCGTTATTAATTAAATTAAGGTTACATGAAGTGCAAGTGTCAAAGCCTAAACTCGTCTTAATAATAACTCTTCAGAGCGTGTTTAAAGGGTTATGGAATGTTTTGCTCAGTGACACTGATCAGTTGTCTAATTAATCCCAGTCAAGTAGTGAGTAGCAGCTTTTCACAAGTAAGTGTGGGTCTGATTCAGTCTTTCATTATATGACAGTTGTCCCATGAGTCCAATGCATTTTGGATCAAGATAAATACAGAAGCAAGCAGAGGTTAGACTTCACCTAGAAGGTAACAGATGGCCACAGAGCACTGTCAAGACTCCAGCACATATACCTGAAGCTTTACAAGACATCCAGTTGTGGAGATAAATAACAGTATGGCCTGCTGCTGGATGGATCACCATCAGCTCAAAAACGGTACAAAGACATATCCTATACCTGTGCATAATCACCAAACTAGGAAATATATAGGACATATAAGGATGAAAAAGCTGATATCCTTTGTCCTTTTTGGCATTTCAACAGATCCTGGATCCCACATATGGACATTATCATCATGGTGCCTGGCTGTGGCTAGAAAAACTGAACACCCCTGCTGTGGCACCTGGCAATAGGACAGACTTTTTCGACACTACACAAACTTTTGATGTTAATGAGTATGAAACAGTGATGGAGAGGGAGAGTAAGGGAAATCTGTTTTATTCCAGTTTTAATTTTAAATAAAATCACTGTTGTTTTCTTTAAAGTATTGCCTTGACATTTGCTACACTGTTAATAAAATGCTCCAACAGTTCTTCCTACATGCATATATCTGAGAGAAAGTTCCTGGAATGAGAATTGCATCAAAAGCTGCATGGATTTGTAGAATTATTAACTACATTAAAAACCTAAGTTTCAGGGAAAGTTGCTTGCCTTTTGACATTTGACATTATATGTTATATTTTGGATAGGTTGTGTGAGTCTAATACCAAAATGGACTGATAAGCAGGTAAACCCAATAAAGAGCATACGAAGAAAATACTAATATGATGGAGATAGCACCTGTGTTTATGGGTTTATTGCTCCTTTATTGCTTCAAGAATGAAATTATTGTTATATTTTTGAGCACCAGATCATTTCTGAGAAGAAAGGTACCACAATAATTTACTGCCCTTTTGAACGCTTACCAACTAACAAACTACTTTGATCTCTGGTGTAAGCATATTCATTCTAATGGAATTAGACAAGGCATGAGTTTGGCCTGTGTTATTTATTCATGCAGTAAATGCTATCACTGTTCACTCATCACATCAAACTAAGTATTCACCTACGATCCATTCTCAGGGCAAAGATTGCTGAACAGCTGGGGCATGATGGGTGACTGAAGGCCAAGAACCTCTGACATACCACGGTTTATATGCGGTCTCCTGTGACTTATATAGTTTAGCTGGAAAATCCTAGAGAGCAATAATTACCTACTGACAATGCCACAAGAACAGATATCGGTACAGAGGAGAATCTGATGTCTTTTTTTAAATCTCTTGACATTTGTTTTAAATAAGTAAAATAAATCTGATGCATTACCGGTGTGGATTGTATATATTCAAAAGAAGGAGGCCCTTTATTTCCCTTTATGTTGTTGAATACCAAATTTCTAAAACTGAGTCATGGACATATCATAAAATGTTCTCATTTTCTGTCTTATTTGAAAGCTCTCAATTTTGTTTTCTGCTGACTAATTCTAAGAATTGTTGTGAAAAATCCATTCAACTCTACTGTGATTTTTTTCCTGTCCAAAAAGTTCAAGAAATGAAGTCTGTATTTTTGATTTCAATAACACATGAAACAATATCATGAAAACTTCACATGCTACCTGCTGAAGCTATTTGCATCATACTTTGAACACTTTTGTTAAAATCTGTTCTTGATGCTTGCAATACATAAACCAAAGCTGTATGGTACATGGAGGTTTAAGCAATGACAGTGAATCTTAAGAGCTATAGGTTAGTTGCATTGTTCTATTAGATTTCACAGTATAAGATTTATTGCTTGTATTTACTATTGAAGGTGTTTTGGAAAACTTAATGTCTGAACCACCCTATTTTAAATGGACTTTAATTCTACTAAAGCCCATTTTATAATGGTAGCAAAGTATACCTTATAATTTACTTTTTAAAGACTGTTTAACTAATCTACAATGATGCAAGAAAAAAAATTATTCCAAATAAGAAACAGGTCTTTAATTTAGCTAAAGCTATGGGTCACATGAAACTAAGTTTCCAGTACTGCCTGTTAATTTATGATTCAGCATTTAGTTTTCATATCTAAAAAATGTTTGCATTTTTTTAATGAGATTACACAATTATTAGTGGTGGTTTTAACTGATGCAGTCATCACTCAAAAGAATCTGAAATCTGCCTACTTCTAGTGCTAATTTCATCTTTCATGAGCTTAAAATTGTCTGAAGATTCCAGATTTTGTCATCCAAATTCTAAATCTTTTCACAGGATTATATTCAGCAAATATACATTAATGATGCATTACTTTATCAAAACTGGCTTGAAACTTCTTGTTCATCAGTCTTGCATAAAACTTCAACTTATGTTCTTAAGACCATCAACCAGCATAATCATTCTGATGCTGTTAAGTATAAGTGTAATCTGCTGAGCAGTTTTAGCACTTAAATTATTTAATTACATTTTTTTCATTCATAATTCTAGTAAAACAATAAATGTGATAAGTTAACCAATGATGATTGGCACATGTCTGTGTTCACAACTTAAAAGAAATAGGGTAGTACATGAGTTGAACTGATGAACAGGAATTTTAGTTCCTTTGAGTTAATGTTTTTCAGTGATCAAGCAGTGGTTCATTTCCTTGGTAACTTTGATAACATAATCATACACCTGTGAAAGCCTCTAACATAGGTTGCTGTAACTTTAAAAAAAAAAAATAGAGATAGTTTTACACAATCTCTTTAAAACCAGATAGAAAAACAAACAAACAAACAAACAAACTAAAAAACAACAACAACCAAAAAACAAACAGGAAAAAATTCTCAGAAATGTCTGGGATTACCAAGAAAATTTAAGCTACAAAGAGTCATGTGTGTTTCTTTTTGAAGACAAATAATTTTTGCTGTAATATAGTGTGTTATGCTTATCAGATGTCATACATGCCTGAAGAAAGAAATTTAAACTAGATTGGAACTTTATGGAAAAAGTATTTAAATATCTGTAATATTGTGTAAAGAGCAACTCTTGGATGGACCTTTTTTTTTGTTTTAATGAGTCATAGGCAGCATTTGTTTAAGAAATCCTTTGGATAAGCCATGGGAAATGCTGCTGAAATCTATTCAAGACCAGAGTGACTTAAATGGCTAAAGCCAACATAGCAGTCCCTTAAAACCTCTACTGGTAAATGTTCAGCGGATGGTGAGTCTCCTGTGTGTTTGCTTTGTGTTTCTTGCCAGCTACCACTAAGTTTTACATCTTTCATTAACCACAGAATCCCAGAATATGCTGAGTTGGAAAGGAGCCACAAGGATCCTGAGTCCAAACCTTAGCCCTGCACAGGATCATCCTCAAGAGTCACACCATACACCCGAGAATATCGTCCAAATGCTTCTTGAACTCTGGCAGTCTTGGTGCTGTGACTACTTCCCCATGGAACCTGTTCCGGTGCCCAGCCAATCTCTGGGTGAAGAATTCTTTCTGAATATCCAATCTAAACCTCCCCTGACACAACTTCAGGCCATTCCCTCAGGTCCTGTCACTGGTTACTATAGAGAAGGGATCAGTATCTGTCCCTCCTCTTCCCCTCACAAGGAAGTTGTAGCTGCCATGAGGTCTCCCCTCAGTCTCCTCTTCTTCAGGCTAAACAGACCAAGTGCCCTCTGCTGCTCCTCATACGGCTTCCCCTCAAGGCCCTTCATCATCTTCATTGCCCTCCTTTGGATGCTCTTTAATAACAATATCTTTCCTATATTGTGGTGCCCAAAACTGTACATAATATTCAAGGTGAAACTGCCCAAGTGCAGAGCAGCAAAGGACAATCACCTCCCTCAACTGGCTGGTGATGCTGTGCCTGATGCCCTCGAGGACACAATTGTCCCTCCTGGTTGCCAGGGCACTGCTTACTCATATTCAACTTGCCATTGACCAGGATCCCCAGGTACCTTTCTGCAGCACTGCTTTCCAGCATCTCATTCCCCAGTCTGTACAAACATTCAGGGTTGCCCCATCCTAAGTGCAGAACCTGGCACTTCCCTTTGTTGAACTCCATGTGGCTGGTGATTGCCCAGTCCTCTACTTTGCCAAGATCTCTCTGCAGGGTCTCTCTGCCTTTGAGGGAGTCAACACCTCCTTCGACTTTTGTATCGTCTGCAAACTTGCTTAGTATCCCTTCCAGTCCTGCATCCAAGTCATTTATGATGATGTTGAAGAGCACAGGGCCTAGGATGGAGCCCTGTGGAACCCCACAAGTGACAGATCTGGTGTTCCCCCATTCACTATTACCCTCTGTGCTCCATCCATGAGCCATGAGCCAATTGCTCACCCATCATGTAAATACATGATGTATTTATCCAGCTGTGTGCTTGACTTTTTGTCCAGAAGGATCCTATGAGAGACAGTATCAAAAGCTTTACTGAAATCCAAAAAGATTACATCATCTGGCTTCCCTTGATGAACTAGGTGTGTTAATTCGTAGTAAAAGGAAATCGGGTTTGATAAGCAGGACTTTCCTCTCACGAAGCCCTGCTGGCTATGACTGATGACAGCATTGTCTTTCACCTGTTTTTCAGTTCTTCCCAGAATAATCTTCTCCATAACTTTACCAGGCACTGAAACGAGACTGACAGGCCTGTAGTTTCCAAGGTCCTCCTTCTTGCCTTTCTTGAAAATCTGGACAAAGTCCATCGGCTTCCAGTCAGCTGGGACCTCTCCAGATTTCCAAGATGGCTCAAAAGCATTGAGAGAGGTTTTGTGATGACATCAACCAGTTCTTCGAGGATTCTTGGATGAATCCCAGCAGGTCCCATCAATTTGTAGGGGTCCATCTTGAGCAGCAGATCCCACACAATGCATGGTTATGCTTGGTTATACATATATACAGTTTGTTTCTGGTTTTGAAACTTGGAGGGACAATGAGGAATACATTTCTCTTTAATTCTGACAGGCAAATGCTCTTTGGGATTACGTCCTGATGGTCAAGTAGATATTGAAATTTCAGCAATGTCCACTAGTATTTTGAAGATTTTGTGCGTGCGTGTGTGTGTGTGTGTCTGTGTCTGTGTGTGTGTGTGCGCCTGTGTGTGTGTGTGCGCATGTGTGCGTGTGGGGAGAAGCTTGCTTGTTTATTTCTTTTTCATGTTTGGAAACAAAAATTTGTATCAACTGTACTGTTAGGTTAGTTTTTTATTTGGTTCCGATTTAGCCCCACTTCATTCTTCAAAGAATATTTGCTGAGTCAGAAGATGAAGATACCTGAAGATATATGTCATTCCCATTCAGTCTCTTTTGAGGATGAGGTGGGAAAACATGTTCATTCAGTAATAATCTTCTACATTTGGCTTGATTTGTAAAATGCAAGAACAAAAATATATCATATATAAATTTACTAAACTTTTAAAATTCTTGAAAAGCTTCAATGTTTATTTCAACTTATTTGTCAGACTCAGTTAAATCTGAAGCACTCCACCTGCTTTCAGTTTTGCATCTTTCTTTTACCAAAATGCTTCCTAAATATAGAACTGCTGGCAGGAATCTCATGGTAAAATGTCCAGTATGTCTTTAAATATAATGGAGATATTCTTTGTTTAACCCTGCCAAGTGGCTGATTGCTGGCAGCTGAAACAAGGGACAGATGGCCATCCAGCTCTATTTGCACCCTATTGAGATGAATAAGTGACAATCTGCAAAATACTCAGAACTAATGTAAACTGGTTTAACCTCAGGAAACCCAAGAGCCTCTTGGGTTTCTTTGGTGATGTGTAGGCAGATTTTGTGCTTTTTGATGTGGTGTTCTTTGACATAAAGATCTCAGTTCTCCTCACACGAATGCAACCCATTATGGCCCAAGCACAAAGGTACCAAACTGCTGTGAAAATGCTGCAAGGGCATTCTGGTCATTGACATGAGAGTGATACTGGACATCATGCAGTGTTCGTGAATTCATCTATTCAAGGGTTCTTCATCAGACATATTTTTTTAAAGATAGCATTATATTTTCTCTGAAAGCTACTGGGGCTTTGTCCTAGCCACCTTAGCAGAAGAGATGAAAGCAGAAGACAAAGGGATGACAGAAAGAAAACCCAGTAACAATAGTGAGTTTACGTGGGTCAAATTCGGACTCTGATTTAACAAACTGCTTCTAACAATGGAGTGGGGTAATCCCAAACACCAATAAAGGCTGGGCCAAGAATAGATTGAGAGGACTCCTGAGGAAAAGGATTTGGATTTCTAGTGTAAGAGAAGCTGGACTTGACCTAACAATCTGTGCTTGCAGCCCAGCCAGTCATATCCTGGGCTACATCCAGTAAAAAGCATGATCAGCAGGTTGAGGGAGGTGATGCTCCTCCTTTATTCCACCCTTGTGAGACAACATCTGGAGTTTGGTGTGACAGAGTGTATGTACATGTTTATTTGGTTTATTGCTCTGAAATCTTGTATCAGTCTGTACTTCTGAGAATGAGACTTCTTCGCTGGTAAAATAGGAGTATTAAATTCAGGTTTACACTCTCTAAGCAATCCGTACTGCATGCAACTATTTATCAAGGACTCCAATCCTTTACATGTTTACAGTCTAATAAAGTATCGATTTATCTTTACCACATTTGCTACTGATTTTTTTTATTTTTTTTTTTTAAGTGGAGTCACATTCTTTGCTAACCTGGCTTCTTTGAACCCCATACCAGAAGAACTACCAGACTCAATACCGTATTAGGGATGTCATTCTCAGGTTCTTCCAAGGTCAAGTCCATTAATAAGTAGATTTGAACCTTCTATTTCATTCTTTTGGACATACAGCTGTACAGATTTTTCCAAAAAAGTTATATGAGCATATCACTTGCATAATAATTTTATCCTAACAATGGAAGGGGACATTCTGGAATATGTAGAAACACATGAATCAGTTTAATATCTCCAATTGTATGCTTAATAGGTTGTAAGAATGGACACAAAGTTCTTTTTCCCATTATCACAACAATTGCTTTACTTAGTTGGTCCTTTACAACTAGTTGTTACTGAATGTGTGGCTCTGCTATTTATAAAGAAATAACTATTGTTCATTTCCCAGCTTTATTGGAATTAGAGGATCTGCTGAAGATGCCTTCATATTTCCCCCCAGTCCCCTTCACTCATTGTCAGAATCCTCCAGCATCGTAACGTTAACTTCCTCTGATTGACCCCTCCCTTCCCTACTAGGGCATTCATTTTTCTAATGTCCTTCCTGCCTACAAATAGCACATTGATTCAGGTCCAAGAGGAGGTACCCTTCAGACCCCAAAACCTCTGTCTATCCTTTCACCTAATCTAGTACCATACTTTTTCCTTCTGCAGTAAAAAGGTATTCAATATAGCCTGCATATCCCCTCCAATAGTTTCCAAAAGTTGATATATTCCTTCAGATACATTCTCGGCATGACCCAACAGATCATGTCCAATTCAACAAGTCTAAAGTAGTGAATGGAACATGTACAAAAACTGGTCAACCCTCTGATCTCACTGATTGCCTCAAAGGCACCTGTATCACTGGCTGGGTATGGCCTCAAGTCTGTCCTGCAGTAGAACTATAACCCTCACTTTCCTTTTTTTGTTATGTTGATCTGTATCCTCTTTATCCAACCCTGATTCAGTCTTAAATGGGTGTGGAAAGGAGGGGGCTAACACTTGTATATCGTCCTGTTCATCCCCTCCACAACATACAATCTCTTGGTTTTCCTCTTTCTTCTCAATACATGGCAATAGCATGTCTCCTCCCAATTTACACTTTTTCTGAGTATTTGTATCTCTATACAGTGTCATAAGAGCATCAACATAAGAAATCTCATCACATTCACCCAGCTGGTGATAAAACATCAACTGCGAATGAATGTTAAACTGCAATGACCTATTTTCCAGATCCTCTAATTTATAAGGTGGCTACCATTGATTAAAATATCTTCATTTTCTCTTTAGTTAAGGATGTCCCCAAAAATTGTTTCAGTTTTTTAGAATATAACTTAGAGGGCTACAGGGAGGAATTTTAACAATATTTCATGTCTTCAGTTTGCATTCATCCAAGCATTAATATGGAAAAAATAGAGAGAAATTATAAGTTTTAAGTTGTTCAAGTGTGCCAAGTTAAATGGTTAGATTTTGACTAGTGTTCAAATTACTTAAATATTGTTTTAGAACTTTCAAATTTTATTGACGTTTTCTAATTAGAAACTGTTGGAATTGTAAGTGAAACTTCTGTGAGGTTTTTCTTTTGTTTGTTTGTTTGTTTGTGGTTTTGTTTGTTTTGTTTTGTGTGTTTGTTTTTTGGGTTTTGCTGTTTGGTTTTTTTTATATGAACATGTATTTTAGATTTTAAATAACAAATTATGGTTTAAATAGAAGTTTATCTGAAATATAGTTTGTGTAATCCCACTATCAATAACTTTACCATAATTGTCAACAAAGTTGGAATACATATTATTTACATAGCTTTAGCATTCTGGACCTTTATGGGTCCTCTGACGAATGCTATGATGAGTAAATTGATGATTTGCAAGGAAATGACTCATATTAATTTTTCATTTCACTTAACAATAGCGTAAGAGATTACATTAGTATTGCTTCTAAACAATGGATAAATGCCCTGACTAGCATTGTGTGCAAGCCTATTCAGAGTAATTAACAGGTGTGAATTGTTGTTTACTGGGATAAGCCTCCCACTGTGCAGCACTCTTGTTGGCTGTAGGTTGCTTTCCTGCTGTATTACTGCTTCTAAATCTCACTTTAATGTAAGATTTTACATATGTTAATTCTTCGTACACTTGTCTATTTTTAAAGGAGTTGAGGCAATAACAGTTTCTTAAAAAAGCTTGTATTTCTGAGGGCTTCTGATTATCTTGCACCACTCCAACCTGTTTTATCTTTCTCTTTTCAGCAGGGTCTGATTCAATTAAAAGGAACTGGTTTAGTAACTTGTAGGAATATCAATGCGACTTCTTAACTGTAAGAATGAAACCTGTTCTGCAGTTTACACAATCAAAAATCTGCTGGACTGGAATTTGCCCAGAATTATATAAGAAAAGTACAGAGAGTACAAACAAATCTCTGGGTTTCTGTATCTGTAGACTCCATCAGCTCTGAAATGGAAATTTTATTTTTGGCTTTGAAATTCCCATAATTCTTTATTAAAATCTCAGACTAAAACTTACCCATAATGTTTTTTTCTACTGTTTGTGTTCTAAATTTAGTCAAGGAATGGCAAGTCCAGGTACAGAAATCAAATTAACTTCTCACTTTTCCCCACGTGCCTCTTTCACATAATTGTTGTATCACAGAATTGTTTTAAATGGTTTTACATTTTATAATGCTAACAGAAGAAAAATTAAAATGTTATACTGGTTAAATCTTTTTTTCAGTTAATACTACCAAGGTGCCAATTTTTATAAAAATATACACCTTTACTGTATTTTATATTTCTTTTCTCCCTTGTTATTATAGTTCTGAGCACTTCTAGAGGTTATATTTCATATGTTTATATAGTTATATAGTCTGATCTCTTTTATACCATCAAAAATTTCAACCTCAGAGCTGAAAAGTTGGCCTATATGGGAGAAGATGTATGTAAACTTCTTCTAATGACACACTGGGACAAGCACTTATCCTTGAACTTTCTGACTCTGCCTCATTGTGCTGATAACTTTTTCTGCCACTTTAGAAAATTCAGTTTGAAACTTAAACGTACAGACTAGTGATATTATTTTTTGTTTGTTTCTTTTTGATTTTTTTTTCCTCAAGTTGTTCTAACACCAGTAATTTATTATGTCTGAAAGCCTGAGGTTTTTGCTGCTGTACATGAACTTTCTGTACTCTAGTGTAGTCAAAAGGTTTTTTTCTTTCTCCTTTCTCCACACAAGAACAATAGTTTTCTCTTCATTCTCTGCAAAATGTTGAAACAAATGAAACACATCGTTACAGAACCACAGAATCAGTTAGGTTGGAAAAGACCTCTGAGATCACCAAGTCCAACCTATGACTAAACACCAAGACCCTCTACCAGACCCTGTCACTAAGTGCCACATCCAGTCTTTCCTTAGGACACCTCCAGAGATGGTGGCTCCACCACCTCCTTGGGGAGCCCATTCCAATGCCCAATCACTCTTTCTGTGATTTCTTTCTGTCCTTTCTCATATTTTATTTTAGACATTATTATTTGCCAAGCTATAGAAAACTGTAGCCTTTTTATAGGAAGAAAAAGCAAATCTAAGTTACTACTACCATCAGTTTCCTTTTCCTGGAGAGAAAAATATATTTACAACACATTGTCTTTTTTCATTTTTAATGGAGTACCAGGTAGCAGTTGTCATCATACATTTTAGACAAATTTGCTAGAAGACTGTAATCTGGACAAAACATTCAAAGTTCCTTAACAAGATGGTTAAAATATTGATACCTAGTTATGGTGTTGAATTCTAAGAAGATTCTGCCAACCTAGAAAAAAGCTTTTGTTTTGTTTTGTCAGACTGTAGTGTAATTGTATTGTTGGACTGTTTAATTATTTGATAACATGTAATCTAATTAAAAATGCATATGATATCTGTTTCCCTACCACCTCCATTCCAGAGTTCAGTTTAGTAATTAGACTATTCTTTAGCTTTTTCTCAACTATATCTCACAGAAATTCATCAACACTTATCTAAATTCTGCAGGGAATTATTTCTTATGTTGTGTTTCAACATTAGAGGATAAATACACTGTCTCAACAATTCCACACTTGCACTGGTAGAGTTGAATTATGGAGAGATATGAGCTGCTTATTAGTTTACAGACTTGAGATCTGTAGCAATCCACTAAATTTGGAAGACAATATGCAAGAATTCTATCTGCAGAAGTTACCAAAATCTCTGCAACTGTTGGTGTTGTCCCAAACATGGGCTTGTTACTGGTGTGCAGCTCCAAGTCACAAACCGAGGTGAGGTATTTCTATTTTTAATTCCAATTTGAGCAAAGTAGGGAGCTAGATGGTAACCCACAAAAGGCTGACTCCCTGATCTTCAAAACTTTACATCATTTGTACATTTTAACAAACAAGGCCATCAGCATTCATAGGTTACAGATTGCAAAACCTTTTTATTAATTAGTACTCAACCCCTGTTTTCCAGTTTTGTCTTGTGCTTCTCATGTTAATTAGTCCACTGGCACAGTCCTTCCCTCTGTTTGAGTCTGAGGTCAGTTTTAAGTAGGTGATCAATGAGTCAGTAGTCATGATCTTCCATTGCCAGAATTACCTTTCCTCCCAGTCAGTGCTCAGTTCTGCTAACTTCACTCCTAGTGGCTGTCACCCAGATCAGCCCATTCATATTGTCTTTCCTTTTCCTTGAAACAAACGATTAGCCAAGTATGTGACATTCACAATGTAATTGCTTTATCACAACTGTCTAGCTATAGCTACTGATTAACCACAAAAAAATTGCAAAGTTTGACTCAAATTCCTATTCAAATCTTGAGGGGTTCAAATATTGAGGGACTTGATATCATTGGGTACCAATACTTAAACTGCTAGGCATATTCCCTGCCTTCTGCCTCCTGTTTGGTCGCATTCCTGCTCAGTACTGCTGCCCCAGAAGTGGAACCATGCTCTACGGCTGACTTTCCCAAGGGACTGAAGACTCATGGATGTTTTCCATCTCTCATCTCCTGCTAACAGTGTTCTCATACCTCTCTCTTCTACATGACTTGGGCCTGTCTGCTTAAGTTTTTCTTCAGTGGACTAACCCATAGGCTAGTATTCATTTATTAAAAGTAGAAAATGTAAATCAATCTACAAGAATAAATCAATTCTTGCTCCCTGGATTCTTCAAGCCAGTAACCAGTGTAGGGATCCCACAAACTGAACGGATACTCATCTCACTTCAGGATTTTTGCTATTTCCAACTTCTGTGGTTTTTAATACAGACATCAGGTATTATGATAATGAGTTCATTAAAGAGAGAAGGAGATGAGAAATTCTTATCTACTAAAATTCCTTGCCATGAGATAGAAATCTCTAGTTTTCATCAAACAGCTTTCCTAATATTATTTGACAGTGCAATATAAAGTCCTTATTTATAACACCAGAAAGAGCTCAACACTAGACTGATGTTACATATGTATTCCTCACCATTTTGAATTGATCCTGGTTAGTTGTTCTAAATAAGAGTACTCCCTGCAATGTAGTCACTACTCCTATGTGAATTCTTCAAGCTAATAATTGTTTTTGGAGGAAAAGGCCTTCCTTGATACCAACTGAATTATAAACTGAGAACATACCTTATGCTTTTTGCTATCTTGCAGTAAAGGGAAAGTAAACTGTCATGAATTCTGTGTATCTTTTTGAATACATATGCACCATAATCAGCTACCCTCAACTTCTTTAAGGTCAAATGTTTTGAACTCCTGAAGAGCTTTCATACTGAATAGATTTTCTAATCCCTTGATGAGTTCTATCTTTTGAAGCACTGACACTGGGCAAATCTTTTGTAAGTGTGCCTTTACTCAACATAGATATTATGTATATAGATTTATGTAGGTTTATAAGTGTTAATAACAGTTCATATATTTTTCAGATAATGTCCATGTGTGGATAAATCATAAAAGTTGGATAGAAAAAACAGTAAAGGAAGCTGTCAGAACTATGTTCCTTTTCTTCTTTTTCACTTACCTTACTCTCTCAGACCCTTACTTCACCAGTTTATGAATATGAATATTATATACCAATTGCTGCAGAAGAGATTCATCAATATTGGCTGATATGTTAAAATTATTTAGTCTAGCTTTATCCATATATTGGTTGGGATCACCATGAGTAAATATTTAATGAAATTATTTCACTGGTTAAAATATTTCAGAACAAGTCATCTGTAGTCAAAGTCATATTGAATATTCCAATAGGTCATTTTTGTATTTATTTGTGTATTGATAGTAGAGCTGATAAACAGTTTGCTGGTTTTGCAGATTTTGAAAGGAAAAATGTGTACGTTGAGAGATGGATCCTCTTTGCTACATGTGCAAAAAATATATATTACATAATAAAATACTGGCATTAAGAAAAATATCCCACATTTCATTGTCATCATTATTAGATTATCACATTAACTATTTAATTTTAAATCTCATTCTCAATTTTTATTCTCATCTCCTCATGTTGTTTAAATCCTACTGCACTCTAGAAGATGAGATAAAAGTTGCTGTCAAATGCAGTCATAAAAAGTGAAAGGGGGGTGAGCAATTTTATCTTTCATAAAAAGCATTTTCTCACTACTGGATAATATCCTTTATATTCATCATAATGCATAGCTACTAAGACTGGACACATCTTTTGGCAAGTGGTTAATAGCTGGATTTAGAATATGATGTTCAGGGAGAGTGCAAATAGGCTGGCTGGAAAGTATCTTTATAAAGAGAAAGACTGAAAATTCTTTCAAGAATCTCAGTAAGTTACCAGCTTGTTGTCGTATTTGTAAATAAACAGAATTATTTTTATAATAATTCAGCAGTGTGTGACATTTATTTTAGCTAGAGATCTGAAGAACAGCTTTAGGGCTGAGCAGTGACTATATAAATATAAACAGTGAGACAAGCAGACAGATTTCCTCTCTATATCATAAGTGCACATGTTGTATTAGTGCCAAACCAGCAAGCTTTATATACAAGAGAATATCTTTAAAAAAAAAAGGAAAAAAACTGGCACTGACCTTATGAGCCTCTGGCATCCTCTCTTCAGTGATGAAGGGATGTTTCCTATCTGGACTGCACAGAAAAAATGTTTTATGATTAACTGTTTGGTACACTCATTCTTTAAAGTTGCCATGTTGTACTGGGGTAATTAAGTGTCCCATTTCAACTTAGTTTGATTGATTGGAGCAAACAGAATTATTAACTGTAGGAAGAAAAATATAATATTTTCCAGTATTTTGAATGTAAATCAATTTCATTTTAGAATGTGTTTCAAATGAAATTTTGGGTTGAGGGAGTTGTTTGTTTTCTGTATTATGGCAGGGATGTGTTCTCAACAAATTTAATATTACAGACATTGAGTCCCATTAGCATTCCTACTGAATGCTGTAGAAAATCTCTGATCTCAATCCTGCCGCCAGATCAGTGTATTTTTTTGGACACTTGCAGAACCAAACTGAGCTTGGGCAAATTCTAAGGCTTGACCCATTTCTACTTGATTGATTTTATTTTTATTGTTTATTGAAATACTAATGTAAGTTTTCAGAAGCATGGTTGGCTTTTATGACAATCCGTAGCCATACCAGTGAAAGGTGGGTACAGTATATGTAGTCCGTGTTTGACATAAAGTGAGTGGTGATAAGAACAAGTGGAAAGTAGTCTACGTGCCAAGCCCTTCATGAAAAAATTCAGAATATACTCCATACAGAGTGGAGGCACTTAGCAAGTTCTCAAAACTGCTAGTCTGGAACACCCCATATGCATCTTTTATACAGCTATAGAATCGCTCCAGACACATTAGCTTCCCAGGCTTACTGCTACAAATACCTTGCCAAGGTATGTAGGTAAAATTCAAAATTGTTATAATTTTTTAAATTGTTTTATTAACTATAAGCCTTTTTTAAATTATGTCACAAAATGCTACTCCTAGTATGAACACTGAGGGCAGCAAAGCTTGAAAATAAAATAAAAATGCCAAACCAGCCCCAGAATAGGAAGATCAAAACCAACATTAATGGATCTGTGAGAGTTCTGAAGAGAATTGTTTTATTACTCTTTCTCATTCTACTTTTTTTCTTCCTGAATGTTTACAGGTCTATATCTAATGCAAGCCTCTTGTACTCAGAGATGGGAGATGCTGTGACAGGATGGGCCACCTACAACTTCTTTCTTAGGCACATTTATTGGTTTATTGACTCAGGACTTGTTTGATTTCTTTAACAGGGGCAATTGCTTGTTAGAAATGCTGAAGAACTATGCTCTAGTCATATCTAGATGTATTCTCTAACAAAAAAAGCCATCAGATATGAAAAAATCTTTTTCCCAGGCCTAGAATCATACACTTCTGAGTAGTGTTCTGCAGCCAATTTGCTCCATGTAGGTCTCAGAGTGTCCTGGTTTCAGCTGGGAGAGAGTTCATTTTATCCTTAGTAGCTGGTATAGTGCTGTGGTTTTTGGATTTAGTATGAAAACAATGCTGATTACACACTGATGTTTTGGTTACTGCTAAGTAGTGCTTATCCTAAGTCAAGGACTTTCTGGTGTCTCATGCTCTGGTGGTGAGGAGCTGCACAAAAAGCTGGGAGGGACCATAACCAGGACTGGTGACACAAATAGGATAAAGGGATATTCCATGTCATAAAATGTCATGCATAGTACATAATCTGCAGGGAGTTACCCAAAAAGGGTATTATTGCTGCTTGGGAACAGGCTGAGTATCAGTCAGTGGATGGTGAGTAACTGTATTGTGCATTACTTGTTTCTCTTGGGTTCTGTTACTCTCTCTCCCCTCACCATTACTATTATTATTGTTGTTATTGGTATGATCAGATTGTTATTAATTGTTATTATATTTTGTTTTAATTATTAAATTGTCTTCTCTTAACCCATGAGGTTTACTTTTTCTTTCCAATCCTCCTCCCCAATAGGGTGAGGTGAGGGGAGTGTGTGAGCAGCTGCCTAGTACTTAGTTGCTGTCTGGGTTTAGAGCACGACATAAAGAAAATTCTAAGAGGAACGACTGAGAATACCAAACAGAAAGATTTAACACATGAGCAAATTTCTGTTTGTGCCACCTGCTAAAAATTAATTACAGAACAAGCTTGCTTTCTCTGTGGACTATACTTACAGTAATAAAAAATTAAAATAAGATTGATTCTGGTGATTTATGATTTAAATTGGTCCTTTTTTTTTTTTTTTTTTTTTTTGGAGTTATAGCACTGATAAAGAATGTATGACCACAAGTGCAAGGCAGTTTTACATTTACCATATCCAGGCAGCAGTCAGCTACAGGGCAAAAATATTATCAGCATTAAATCTTCAGAATTTAACACAATGACCAGAAAACCAAGTCCTTGCTTGCTACCAGAAAATAGAGTTTTGAGGAGTCAACTGAACTGCTGTCCTATCTCAAAAAACTTGGAGTTTTTATTTGCACAGTTTGAATTGCAATGCAGACAAAGAGGCCTGTGACATCTATCAATAGGAAGTACACTAAGTAAGAGATAATTAATATTAATGTGCCTTAAATATAAACATATTAAAGTAGTATTGCTAACAACAATATACAAGTACTTCATAAAATGGTAACATAGCCAGATACAATGGATAAATATTTTAAGTGTACGAGCAAGGTAAACCCTGTTGTCCTAGTTAGAGCAGCTGGGACCGATTCATCATTGGATGGGTGTAGCCCAAAACTGTGTATTCTATAGCCCTCCATGCCATTTCACAGAAACTGTTGTCAGTAGAGGCCTGCGAGGTGCCCCCCCCCCATGCTCCTGTCCTCATGCCCTTTTGTGGAAATTCCCTGACTGAGCACCCTCACACCCTTTTATGGAATTCCCCACTCTGAGGGAAGGACTGAACATCCTTTTATGGAATTCCCCACTCTGGGGGAGGGGCTAAGCATTGCTGCCTGAGCTGGAGAATATATAAACCTGGAGTTTCCGAACCTGGCTGCTCTCTCCACTCGTGGGACCCAGAGGAGGACTGCAGCTCACCACCACCACTCGGCTGGACTACAATCACCACTTTTAGCTGGACTGCAGCAGCTCTCCCACCAGCAGGTTTTTTCCCCTCTCCCTTTGCTTTGGACTCAGGGGGGGGCCCAGGGAGCACTGTTTTGTTTGTGCCCTGGGGTGCCAGGTTGTACATTTGGGTTTTTGTGGGTTGATACCAATTGCTTGTCTGTGTAGTTGTGCTTATTGTATTATTTTATTAAATTGTTATTCTGACTTACAATCTCTCTTTTGAGTTGAGTTCATTTCCCCTGCTGGTTAACTTTTAAACCAGCACACCTGTCAAGTGTGAATCATCAAGGATCACATATCTGGTCATATAGTATTCTATACTTGCCACTAATTTAGCATATAAATGTTTTGTAATGAATGAACTTTGTAAATTTTGTTTTAAAATATGTTAATAATGTGGTGTCAATCCTCTACACTTCCTTCACAGTGATATCTAATTCCCTGATGCATAAATTACCCAATATATTTGCTTGCAACAAGAATGACAAGAGACATTTTGTTCTCTGCTTCCCTGCTTCTTGTTTAAGCCACTTAACTACATGAATCAGTTATCTTTATTTTCACATTAATATGAACCCAACCTACAGTTGTGGTCTTTTGGCTTGGTCTTCCTATTTCTTTATTAGTGGTGTTCCTCCTCAGGAATGGCAAATGGACATTTCCTTCCCTTGCGGTAACAGTTAACTAAAATAATAGGTTCTACCAAAGGCAGAGAACTGCAGCAAAAATTGTGGTCTCTTATGTATTCTGTAGTATGATGATAATAAGAAAGATAGAAAAAATTGCTAATTAGTAACTCTTCAGTCACAGATCATCCAGATCAGGATAGTGTTTTGGTCAGATTTCTTTAAGAAAGGCTAACTGAGTAAAGGAAGAGCTGTTATTCCTGTGCATGGCAAGGAATATGACTGTTTCTTACATCTCTATGTTAGCAGCCATGAATGATCACAAAGCATAAAGACCAATAAATAAGAAAGTGGCTATTTTATAAACACTAGGGGTGTGGAACACTCTCCCTCTAGAGCTGCAACTGTTTGAAAAATGTGTTTAATAAAGCCTCACACATTTTTAAACTGACTACAGTTTTAAGGCACAACTCAACAGCAAAGATTCAAGTCACTGAGCTGTATGTTCAGCTTCTTAACTAAGACCTCAGTCATTTTAGAAGAGTTGTATAAAACTAAAATGCACTATTTTATGTACCTTTTTGTATTCCTCAAAATATATGTATGTCTCTGTATCTCATTACCTGCTATTGAACAGTATGACCATCCTGTTAGACACATTTTTCCACATGCTTCCTTATGACCACAGTTTATTGCCACTTTAAACCTAGTCTCTATGAAGTAAGTTTGCTATTATTCAATATGCAGTAATCTATTTTTCAGAAATGTTGCTTTCTAAGTTTCCAATGTTAAAAAAAAAAAAAAAAAGAAAGGAAAGAGTGACAGGTAATTTATTCTTTCTCCTCTGATTTTCCTCACTTGGAAATGCCTGACATTTTTATGCTATTTGGTCTCTGCTACCAAAAGGTGGGTTCTCTTCTCCCAGTACCATTTATCACCCTTCTTGTTTCCTCAGGTAGATGTACCACCAGTTTGCAATCCATTGTCATTATCTTTTCCTTTGTTTGGTAACTTTTGTCACTTGTATGCCTTCTGTGTACAAAGACACTTGTCTTTCTTTGCCTGTTTATTGGTCATATATGCTCATAGTTATGTAAAATGTTAATAGATTACAGGTGGCTGTGTCATCACAGCCATGTAAAATACCTGTATAGATTTATTCACAATATACATTTATCTTTGGGTTTAAGTCTTAGTAACACCAACTGCATCCTACCTAATGCACTTTAAAATCTGTAAGTGTCACAAGTCTTAGCTTTTGATGCATTTTCATTTCAAAAGGTGTTAAGATGCCTAATATCTGCTGACATATGTATTTTAAAAAAACATGTCTCTTGTGCCCAGCTTTTCCAATATGGTTTCTTTTTTTATGCACTAAACAATACTAGATATTTAGTTAGTTATCCTAGGATTCCTCTGGCCTACCTTTAGCTCAGATTAGATGTCTTATTTTTAGATGATTACTCCCTCATGCTTCATCCATAGTCAAGATAAAGAGAGGCACAACGAGAAGTGATTCATCTCGTCCTAGAATAGATGTCTCAAGTAGGTGGGCTTCATCACAAGTAACTAGTACTTCAGCTGTAAAAAATTAAATCTAAATTTGATAAAAAAGGCATAACTATCCATAAAAGGGAATTTATAAGGTTTCTACACTTTCCCAAGCAAACAAAGTATATATAAAATTAGACTTTGAGGTATATCATTCTCTATCACTCAGTGTGTGCTAAAGCTCAATTTTCATTTTTGCTCTGAATATATTAACTGTTATGTTATTGCAAGAAGTAGATGAATGATACTGCTTTTTAGAGTCTATAAAATGGATCCATAATTAACCCTTACAGAAGGTACAGACAACTAGCTAGGTAAAAAGGGAAATACTATCAAACTGATTCAAATTTTACACTAATGGAGAGACTGAAAATGATTGGTTCATTTTCTGCTTTCCAGCACCACTGTTCCTACATCTGCTGGTATCTAGGATAAACTGAAACATTTAGAAAAGGTAGCACAGGGGATCTTTTTCACTTAATGATTACCATGAAATGTTGCTAACGTTGCACAGTAGGTAATAGAAAATAAATGTGTTAATAATATCCAATGTAGCCTAAGACAGATGACTCATGCTGTATCAGGATAAAAGTACTTATTCTATTATCATCTTTTAAAACTTCAATAAGAAAAACTTGTGGGTTCTATTATCTATTATGCAGTTCTGTAGTTCAACTACTGCATCACAAATCCTGAACAATTCTATATTATACCACATTTCATATTACATTCAGCTATCAGCATAACTTATCATAAAGAAAAGCAAATATCTTCTAATTTTGCTCTTTGGGGATGATGGTAAAACTTCAGTTATTCAGTTTCTCTTTGCTCTCTCTGTCTGACTACAGTCCTTTTATATGATAACATGAGTGTTTTTCAGGTGAGACAAGTGAGGGATTTTTAGGTGCTACTCTGTGAAAGTATTACAAGTTGCCAGTTCCACGCTGCTTGTGGTTTCAAACAAGACAGAATTCTTCATTTCTTCACAACAGTTTGACATTTTTGAGTTTCAGTTCTGTTTTACTTTTTCTGGTAGCAAATCCTCAGTGCGTGAGAATCTCCACCGAATCTGGTTTGTGAATTGTATGGAACTTAGCAGACATTTGAGGAGCAAGTGTGATGACTTCCCTGCATGATGATGGGAATTTCTTTAGGATAACAAGGTATTTATTCTTGACTTTGATATAAATTTTAGTCTTTTAGCTCGTATTGGCATAGAGATTTGTATATAAACATTAGGGACACTATGAACAGAGAACAAATTAGAATAACAGGTCATAAAAGCTCAAGGAGAAATGGCAGAAGGCTTTGATGGCACACAGGCCAAAAGGGCATTAGGGTGTACAGGGCACCCATAGGTAGCTTCTCAGGATGCAGAGATCTAATGAATAGGAGTGTCCACCTAAGAGTCTTCTCTCTGAAAGTCTAATAAACATTTTGGGTTTCTTTTTCTTTTTTTTTCTTTTTTTTAGGTCACAGTGTTATTTCTCATTCTGTGTGAATTATTTATAGTCAGATAAGGGTTACACTAATTCCAGACAAGCAAAATTAAAATCATATTTAAATATAAAATAAATCTTATCAACTTTTTTATCTGTATAATTAACTATACTACCTATGACATTTTAGGAATTAATAATGACCAAATCATATATATAATTATTATTATACCTACACTGTATAATTACCCAAACTGCCTCAAATTCTGTGGTTTAAATATATGGCCAAGTTGAAAGTCCTGAAGGCAGTTTTAAAGTAATATAACTGCATTAGAATTTTTCACAATTTTTTATTTTCATTTCAATGCATGGTGTAAAGACTTTTTATCTCCATTGAAAAGAACCAGCAAAATTAACACTATGCACACATAGCTGACAAATGCAAATTCAGCTTTGTCTTTTTGTTCAGGGCAAAAGCATATGGTGGGATTAGCGTGGTGGTTTCAAGTGTATAAATCCTGTTTCACTTGAATTAAGTGGCTGAACTGCCAAACACTAAATCACTAATGGCCTACTTTATAGTGACATGAATATTCATTCTATTTAGAGAAAAAAAAGGCATTGTTCAGTGTTGAGAAATAATAGTATTCTGTAGCAGAAGTGGACAATGATGAAAAGTCAAGTAGTTTAGCTTCATATGGGGTTATACAACTACTGTTATAGAACCTGTTGATTCCAATTCAGGTTCATGCTTTAATAAGGCTGCAAATAAATTTGGAATAGTGTATATAACAAATACTTGAGAGGCCTTGGAAGAGTATAACCAAGTAAATATGCAACTAGATGGGTCCAAATTAAACTGAAGAGATCAGCTATGTCTCCCTGCCACCTGTTTACTTTTTCGATGCTGAGAATACCTTCCTTGAAAGTCAGGAATTTAATGCAGAGTTTCTAGGCTCCTATTTGAGTAGGAACATATTCTATGAAAAAGGATGATACAGTTGGAATTGAGAAGAGATTGACCTACAGACAATAGAGTGGAGGGATGGACAAATTCATGATATAAAAAAGATAAATATGTATGTGTCAAGTCTTCAGGCTGATTTTTATACTCAGATCTCATGAAAGAAGTATGAAAAGAAAAAATGATAAAAAGTTGTTTTTTCTGACCAGAACATGATCTATGTGGTGCTTCTTCCTTTGTCTTTTCTTCCGTGGTTTCAGAAGATGAGTCTATTATCTTCTATGTAGTTTCATACAGATATATCAACTTCACAGTTCTTGTTAAAGTCCATGGGAACTAACCATCTTACATTTCTTTCTGATGAGAGCCCATAATCTCTTCTTAACTAGTTTATATGGTATCAGTTGTATAGGTGTATATTGGAATAATACAAACACAGATTGTGTTCTTAAACAGATGTTAAGTTACTCAACTAGAACAGTGTTCTTTAAGTCAACTTTCAGGGAGAAAACAAGCTACAGGCTTTTTTTTTGTTTTCATATTCTAGTACTTCTGTTTCCTTGCTATGATTTGTTCATGGAAAGGACCTTAGTCTTCACCCATACAAGAAGTAAAAGGTTCTATGGGTTTTGAAACATTTTTTATGGTACCTACATAGTTTGCTAATATGCTAGGTCCAATTTAATTGGAATACAACTAGTTAATGTAACAGTAGTGAAACCAATGCTGTATACATCCTTACATCACTAGTACAGTTTACTAACTGTGAAGGTAGTTACCAAACTCCTTGATTAGTAATTAGTCAGATTGAAAGAGTTAATTAGGCTTTCTGCTGATTTAACACGACACAGTGAAGACTTTCATTTTATGCCAAAATTCTTACATCTGAACAGTTCAAAACATAAAAAATTCTCTGCTATTTAGTCATTAAGTAAATGTTCTTAGTGATTTCATTTTCTCATGTAAAAAAACCCAAAAGAAAGAAATAAAAAAACTTTCTGAAACTATTGCATACAGTTACCATGGCAACAAAAATTGCTCAAACCTCAGGAGTCTGTGTTAGAATCTTTAAAATATATAATTTTTAACTCTAGCCAAGGCTCTTTACATATCAATTTTAGTATAAAAAGATTATTGTCTCCCCAGTACTATATCAAGAGAAATAAGCTGAGATTTACCATTAGTGTGTACTGAACAACCGAGCACACTAGATAATTTAAAAAAAAGAAAGGAAAAAAGAAGAAAGAAAGAAAACAAGCTACCTTGTCACAATCTCAGAGAAAGTGTTGGCTATTTTATCTAGTCAATGGTTCTAAAATAACCCAGCGATTTTTATAAAAGTAAGAATTGGCAGGCTACTAGACAGGTGCTGGAAATCTAGGCCTCATTCAATCCCCAAATCATTGTCACATATTACATATGGTATAGCACTTAAAATATAGTGATGTCTCTTTAACATTCAACAATCTTATTGAACTTGGTCTGCATATGGGCTTCAGTATGAATCTCTTTATTGAATTTAAGTCAATATTTACTTTTCATAATGGTTTAAATTGTGGAACTGCATAGTTCACAGTATAGTAGGCAGAAGTTCTGCTTGAACTGGACAAAGTGAGGATCTCATGTGAAAATTTTTAATTAAAACCCGAAAGAATTACAGTCTTTGCCCCACTGGTAAGAAAAGATGTTTGGCATGCAGATACAGACTGCATACTCTAGTTCCAAGTTTTTGATAAGTTGGGTATGAGCAACGAAATGTGGGTACCACATTAAGAAGTGACTGTTTGCTGTTCAGATACCACATTTTGAAGCTTATTTCAAGAAAACTCTTACTTTCATTTGAAAGTTATATATTTGCTATACTCATTTTCAGTTTTCATCTGTAAATCTTAATCTAGGTATAATCCTGTTAATATTATTTCCTAGATTTGAGAAATATATTTAATAAATGCTTTGTTTTCATTAGTCTCATATCTCTTCTGTTGTAAAAAAGAGACATCAGGTATTGGAAAAAAAGTCAGTGTTAACCAGCTATTAATCACAAGAATAGGGATTTTGGTTTTTTTCCTCTCCTTTTTCCAAGAAAAAATGTAGTCAAAATGTATATTCTAGTAAACCTGATATTTAATTTGTTTTTACCAAAAAATTTTCCAAAACTTGGCCAAATCCTGTTCTTCAGTATTTCCTTAGTAACAAACACCTTTCCTGTCAGGCTGAGCAATTCTAACATCACATGAATCTATTCAGTCTAAGAAAATTTCCTATGTTTTCATGGTTTATCTCAGCCACTGCAGTTCGGGAAACTGAGAAGAAGATTCTGATTTTAGTTTATTTCTTATAACATAGTTACAATACAGATGAATTTCAAATATGTACAGTAAGTGTAGATTAGAAAGATCGTAAAATGATAGGTATCACAGATGAAGATTTGGTTACACGACAACTTGTGCATTTGTGTAAAAGGGAAAGAAAGAAATAAATACTGCCTTGCAACATCAAATCATAGGTAATGTTGTCCTTCATATTTAGTCTGCTTATCTGTCCAGTTTAGAGGTAAAAATATAAAATGAACTAGATGATCTACTAAAGTTTCTTCCAAACTTATTTTCTATGATTGATCTACTTTAAAATTTTCTCTCTGATCTGACACCTCTCCGTAAGTGTTCTATATACCTGCTTTTTTTATTCTCTTGGATGTTCCAAAGGAGAAAAAATAGTCTATTTAAATAAGAAGTAGAGTTACCACCCATTCAATTAAGAGTGTATTTGAAAGTAAGCTAAGCAACAGGTTTTGTCCTTCTTCAGCTGAGAATGAGACACAGTTAAACAGTTCGTTATGAAATTGTCATATTGATTATGTCCTTGTTCTGTGTATATTTTAAAAGCCAGAAAGACAAAACCTCTGACAACATAATTCCATCAGAAAATAGCTTAAAAGACTTTTTATTCTCCACCCACACCTCTGAGAGAATGAATCTTTCTTTACCAAAAGTGCTTGTTCTACCCAGTAATATTATCTTTGTCCCCAGGGTAGTCTCTGACTTTCAGAGCCTGACAGCTTTATCAAAGTTTCCAAACTGTATTTTTTCTCTGTTTCAAAGCAGAAGATTTTTGCTGACCTCTAACTGGAATCAGGTCACCAGCAGTTCTCAGCCACCGGGCCCTGGTGCTGATGAAGTTTTCACACCAGTATTTTTTATTGTCTTCATGTTTAAACCATATCCATTACAATAGATGTAGATATTTGAGTCAGAATGATTCTGTAGGCTTGGCTAGGATAAAAATGACAGTCGTATGGTTAAATAATGGTATTTGGAGAAATCACTGTTACAAATAATGTGCTAATACACAGAAAGATGCTACTGCTACCTTAAGGAGTCTATGTAATAACTTCTGATTCCTTCATGTCTGTGTGTATGGAAATCACAATATGACTGAGCTTTTCCATGAATTTTAGCTGCTACTGTTTCACTGCATTAACAAAATATTAAAATATATAAAAGAAATAAGACTTCATTTTTTCAAAATCAGAGAAATTAGACACACTTGTACACTGTGGCTGCTTTTCCTTGCCCTGGTAAACTAACAGAGGTGTGGTGCTATTAAAGAAATGTGTTGAGTTTTTTTTCACGACAAAAAGATCACAGAGAACATCTGCAACTGAAATTAACTTGATTCCAACCAGGACCAATAGTCCAGAACTTGGTTGTTCTTGTCTTGGACCTTAACATTAGTGGAGTAAAACAGGACAAAAGCAGGAACACCATGTCAGACCATCTACAAGACTGTTCACAGTTCCCAATGTACATGTTGGGTAATTTGTGCTAAACAAGGTATACATCATTAAAAAGGTTCAAAACAAACAATTACAGTACAAACCAGAGAGTCTTTAATTTATGAAAAGTGTAGTTCTTCATGTTATTTTTTATATTAAGGTTCTTCTTTCACAAGTTTTGAAAAGGTATTTTTTTGCTTCTCATCTGTATGGAAATTAAGAAACACTATTTGAATGTACAGATCTGAACTCATTTCATATGACCTTTTCTATATTGAGCATAATGCTAACGTGCATGTGAAAAAATACTGGAAAGTTAGTACACACATTTACAATAAAAACCTGTATACTCAAAATAGGAGGCAAATATTTGAAAATAAAACTTCTGTTCTTGGTATTTGTAATAATTTTCTTGTCCTATCAATCATAATCTTTAAATTCATTCTTGCAATTCCCTTCTTCATTTCCTTCTTTGCCATCATATTAAAGTTCTCATTCTCACCTCCAAATCTCTGCAGAATATTATGTGACCTTATATCTCAGATCTCAGTACATCCCTCCTCATTTTGTTTGTGCTGCTATACGGATGTCAATACTCCTATTCTTATTTTCAGACTTTCTACCATGCCATTCCATATGTAGAAAACAATTCATAAAATTCAGTCTTTGCACAGAGACCCAAACTCTGGTCCAAAGAGAAGTTTTCTACATGTGGACATTTTATAAGAAAAATTACGGTATTATTAATTTTCAACTCCACGTTGACAAATGTGTTTTGTCTTTTAGGCTGAAAATTTTCTGTGTAAAATCTAGTAATACTTGAGAGCTTATATGTATCAAAAGGAAGTTAAATTTCCATAGGTGAAAGTAAGGTGTTTTCATCAAAATGTGAAAACCAATTTATTTTCTATGCATTATTAATACAGCCACTAGTGTGCTTGGCTTTTTAGACCAGGGAGAACAGTTCTTACGCATCATTGACTCATTCTTTGAGGTGATCAGTGGTGAAATACAGTTTTAAAAGCAGAGAACTTCATGTTGTATTTTAATATGGAAAAATACGCCCGTGTCAGACTGGATGGCTGACAACATGTAGAGTGGTCACACTGAGGTCATCAGTTCTAATGCAGGGCAGGTCCCAGTGACTAAGTCTAGGTGTTTGCAAGTGACCACCAGATGAACTGTGCAAAAGCACTTGCATTTCAACCTACATTTTAAATGATGGGCATCCACAAAGAAAAAAAACCTGCTATAGAATTTTCCAGCAGCTTGCATTTGGTAGTCTCAGAAGAGAGACCAAGGATGAAAAAAGAAGCCCAGAAAGAATTGCTATTTTTTTCATTAGCAACACAGTGCTTCAGTCAGGACTGAAATACAGTTTAGGACTCCAGTGCCCCTTACACATGTATGTGATGCAGTAGTGTATTATTTTTGTCTCTGGATCTACAGGTTGGTCCTGATTGCATAACTGATTTTGGTGTATGGCTACAGGTAATAATAACATACCATGGACTATTCTTATGCTAAATATGTCATTTAAGTACCTAAATTGGGAGGTTAATCTACATATGTAATCTCTGTAGTGAATAAAAATGAGAAATTCTTTTTAGCTCAAAGTCAGAGTAAGTAAGTTTCTGGAGGGATCTTACTGCTGTAGAGGAAACACACAGCACTTCACAAGCTACATAGACTAGCTAAATTAAGAGTTTCACATTAGAACCTTCTGATTTTCCACCAGAATGACTATTTTAATTAATAAATTTAATAGTTAATTTATTTTCATATTCCTTTAAGCCAGATTCCACTGAATATACAGACATTCAGTCTGATAACAGTGTATCAGAAAGGCTTTACATTGGTAGCTCTAGATTGTGAGTGGTAGCTTATATAAAACTGGTGTAACTGTCCCTTATGAATGTTTCAGGGTTATAGGGGAGTGGAAAAGATGGGATGAAATTGGGTTAGAATTCAACAGAAAATATCAATTATGTATACCAACAGTGTCTCTTTATAAGCTTAATGAAGTTGAGCAGTTTATTTTAGTTTATTTGTGAGCCATTTAACTGATCAAAAGTCAGAAATGGTAGAACTAGAACCAACTTTTTCTTCTGTGCTCAGTGGACTATAGCAGTACTTTTACTATTCAACTGCAAACACAAAGTACCTCATTATGAAACCATAACTACATAAGTTTTGTATGTATTCTGCACCCAGTCCTTATGATGTAGTAATTAGGTTGATTTAGTTATTGCAAGTAATGTGGAAGTTTACATACTTTGCCAAGCCATTGGTGTACTAGATTCAGTTTATACCTGACCAGATTAACATCAGGCTAGGAAGCTTAGACTATCAGAGCAGACTCAGAACAGAGAGGACAGTGCAGCCTGCTGGTTCCTACTTCTAGAAGTCCAGTAGAAAGTGGATGGCTCAGACACAGAATGAAGTTATGAAGATTATGTCTGCATGATGATGGAATCTGTTCCTGGCAATCAAACATGAAAACATCTCGATCATTAGGTACAAACCCTATGCAAAACTGATAGTTTCTTATATGTACTGTCCTTTCTGGTAAAGCCCTGAAGTTACTCCCTGCAAAAAAACCCCACAACCCTAACCTTAAGACCACGTCGGGTGCCCAATGACTCCACTGGTGCCCCATCACCATTCCAGGTGCCCCATGAAAGCACCATTTACCTTATCACTATATTGGATGCCCCATGACCATGCCAAGTGCCCCATAAGCATGCTAGGTGACCCACAGCCATGGCCATGACCACCCTATGGAAACACTGGGTGACCCATGGTCACGGTGGGTGCCCTATGGCAACATCCTTCTCTTCACATGGAGGATATTACGTTTTTTTCTGGTTGTACGTAATATTCTTTTGGAAGTGGAACTTGAAGAAAGAGGAATTACCTCAGTGAAATAACCTGTGTATAGGAAAGCACTGTGGGGTGATAAAAAAAAAGCCTTTCCATACAAACTTTCTTGTTGAAATCATATTTCATTCATTTCATGTTGCCCTGTTTCAAGGTTGCCAGGGAAAAACATACCACCAGAGGATTGTAGTATATCCTTAATATCCCAAGGGCAATTGCACATGGTATCTTTCATGTTTTTCTCACAGATGGCATCTATTGCTGTGGTTTTTAATAATCCCCTGAGGTGAAGCTGGATGACAGCATCATCTATTCAAACTGTCAGAAGGAGAAAATTCAACACATTTATGATAAGTGGATGAGAACTTTCTCATTTGTTGTGCTGTTGACATTTGGTTTATCTAACAACTTCTATCATATAGTCATCGGTGGGACCATCTCATGAGATTATCTGCATTGTCCTCCTGTGTCTAAAGCTGTACCCAATTAAAGAGTTTTTATTTAGTGGGCTTTTTACAGGACATTTGATTCTAGTTTCTCAGTCTCTGTGTTGTCAAAAGTTCAGATTCAGATTGATCTGAAATATACCTCTATTGTTCTAATACTTTGGTGCTAGGAAATCTGGCAACTTTTAAAGTCAAAACTATGTATTTCAAGATTACTAGCCTGCTACACTCATGAGTGTGGGTGACAGGCTAGGCCAGATGTTGCAAAAATGTTACCTGTCTGCAGTATGAGCATCTCATTCTTTAATTATAAATTATGCCATCATTTATCTTACATATGATTACATTATTTACTTTTCCTATTTTCCTCTCTTTCCCCCCTGCATTCTGTTGAACAAAGATCTGATCAGTCAATTTGCTTTTATTTCTTTAGTGATTACTGTTATTGCTGATACTAAAAGACTCAGTTGTTATTACTGACATTGACTTCTTCCTACGCCTTGTTTTATTTTATCCATGAGTTATGTCCTAGTAAATAGTCAATAAACAGTTTGGGGAAGGGACTGTTGTTCTCAACCAATTTGTACGTAGCCCTACACAACAGGCCTAGAATTGATTGTGACCACTAGTACTACTGTGATGGGAATATTCAGCATATTTAACATTTGTAGGACTGTAGAAAAAGCTGATTTTCATTTTTTTCTGGCTTGCTGACTGAACAAGTGAAACAAAACAAAAAAAAAGTGAATGAGAATGGGAGGGGTTTTAGGTAAAACAACACAACCTGAGACTGAAATGCTTAGACATAGCATCATGTGCTCCATGTATAATCAGTGGAGACAGGTTTATTCAGAAGATGATTCATCCAGCTTCTATGAAGAGCTATATAAAGATGAAAAATATTTAGAAATAAGTCTCTCACTCCTGTTTTCTTTTCAGTAGCTTCAGGGTTAGAAATAAAAAGAACTTCTCCTAGCGATGCAGATAGACTAGATACTATTGCTTATCTGAACAGCACTATGTATTTAGCCATTTTAAATACAGAGAATCTCACTTTAAATGCCTACTTGTGGCCATGGTTAAAACATTTATATTTCTAAATAAAATACTGTTTAATTAAAAAAATTGAAGTTGAAAAACATCTTTATTTTATAGCCAAACTAATTTAATGAAAAAGACCCTGAATTCATATTCTATGTGGATCTGATAAAAACTTCAGAGGAAAATTTGATCCAACTCTAGTGTTTACTGTAATTACTTTCTTATTTTAGGTCATCATTTTGTTATAGCTGATTGATCTATTCTTTCAAAGTAACATTCTATTTGTTCATATATCATTATTCTCATGACAATTCATGATACAGTCAAAGCATTTTATATATGTGTGGCAGTCTACTGTAGAAACAGGGATGGTATTTTGAAAGAACAATGTGTATGACTGGTATAGCGCTGAATTTTCAAGACAATTTTAACCAGCACTGATCACAAGCATGTAAGCGATGTGTTTCTGAAAATCTGGGCTCTTTTGTATGTCTGTCTGCTGCCATTATTTACCATAAGGGTGAGAGAGAGCTTACATGTCTTCAAAAGCTTCTGGAGAAAAGTAGTGCTGGTGGCAGTAGTCCACCTATGGCCATTTTGAGACATCAAAGAACTGAATCCTTATTTAAAAGTCCATTTCTACCTATAACAGTAATTGGACCAGAAGGATATATGTGCAGATTACAAGGATGATAATGCTTTCTACATAAGAGCTTTTCAATCTCCATGTGGGATACCCAACAGACCAGACAGTTTGCCTTGGATCCCTAATTTCTCATATACAAAGTGTTCTGCAAGGCTGCTGATACAGAGATGCCCAGGGCAGAAAGGAGAAAGTAAAATCAGCTTTCAAGTGTAAAGCCCTATTGTCTGTCATGCACAAAAATGATGGAAAGTGTTGACATTATTGCTTTTCCAGTGACATCTACCTCTGCCTCCAAAACAGTATCCCAAAGTCTGGAAGCAAAACATGAAAGGATCAGCAGCAGATGGCCACATGGTACTTATGCAATTTTCTCTGTAATTTCTGTTGTTGTGAACAATCACAGCTACCAAAATTTGGAGTTCATCTTGGACAATCATCCAGACCAGATACAGCACCTTCAGGGTCAACTTAGTGCTTGTGGTATTGAAATACAGTAGAGGAATCAGGTGGTTTTCTTAAAGTATTCAACAAGCTAGCAACTCAGCACTTCAAAGCTCTCTTTTGTGTTAGAAAATACTACAATAATAGAGATGGTAAAATTTTCAGTACTTAAGGCAAACCTTTAGGATCTGGAAAAAGACATTTTCCCTTAAGGACATGAGCTTTCACATCTCACATTATTTTTCACAGGACAAAAAATCCAACAATTAGATTACAGTGCTCTGGACTGCTCTTTCATGGAGCACCAGCATTGCTTCTGAGCTTTGGGCTCATCTTTCTAAAAAAATTACATCTATTTTAGTAGTTAGCTGATTACAACTATCATGAGAGGTGGCTAAGCACTAAGAAACATAACATCTTCAGAAAATTAACTTGTGACAACCTCCTTGTCATCCTCTTTTGTATTCTGTGTTGTCAGAGCACAATACAAGCTGCATGAATTCATTGAATTACACTTCCTGTTTCTTGGGGTTACTGGTGACCAGGTGGCAATATACACAAAGACATAACCAAACAGGTACAAAAAGGAACAAATGAGGTTCTTGAGAAAATTCTGCATTAAATTATTCATATCTCATGAACAGTTGTATTCCAAGATCACAGAATACTAGCACACTGATGGTATTTTTTATTTTCTGAAAAGGTTTGGAATATGCACTTAACAGTGTCACTATCAATGAAATCCAGGAAAATGCATTTGCATTGAAACCAACTTAACTGGTTTTCTTAAGTGCCTCACTAAAGGTAGGACGGTCTCTCATAAGGCCTGAATAAAGCTGCCAGCAGAATAGCTCTCAGCAATACCAGGGCTCATGATACAAACCTATACATTTATTTACTTTTTATTCTTGTTAATTATGAAAAAAAAGCTAAAATAATCTTTTTCTAAAGGAAACAAAAATATCATGACATATGAAGTATCTAACTCATGAGATAGAAATTATCATAGTGATAATGAATAGAGAACCTGGAGAAACAATATGATAGTGATAATTGCATAAGTCTGTATGCAGTACAGCAAAGGCATTTGGAGAACAGTAATTGATCACAAGCATGTGATCAGATGTTTCTGTAACACATGATGATTAGCAGTGCATACAGATTTCCTTAAAAATATAAGGATAAAGTGGTACTTGTATCACCAAAAGTATCTTGGCTAGCTAGTTACTGTCTCATTGGTTAAAAAAAAATCAAAACCACCTTATGACATGCTGTATCCAATATGCATTAGGACTAGTTAAATTATCAAAGTATAAATATTTGCTTGGTTCATATATTCCAAGGAAACCCTTAAAGAAATAGACAAATAATTGAACTAAAAAGATTCCTTATGTAAGGAAATCATCAACCGTTCTTTCTTGTTTTGAGTGGTTTGAAGGAAGAAGAAAATATTATGAGCTATAGTTTAATCATATAAGGCTGTTTTTATATCTACCTGCATGGTTTAAAAGGACAAGCTGAAGTATACGGTGCTGACCCATACAGGAGCCATGGCAGTAATTTAAAGGAAATTCAACAACCTGAATAAAATGGCCATGAATCATGTGAACCAGTCCAATGTCATGGCATTTCAACTCCGTCATCGCTCAGGTACCTGCTAGAGCAGAATAGAGCTGGCACATTAAACTCACAAGGTCTCGAAAAGCAAAATTACTCACAACTCCCCAAAGCAAATTTGAATGTGATTTTTTTCTTTTTCTTGCCAAGGATTTCTCCTTCCAATTTCTTTAACTACACAGCCAGATCCCGGAACACACAGTCCAACTTGGTTCCGAAGTAAATGTTGTAGTTTCAGAGAGGTGTATTTCACAGCCTTTAGAAAAGTAGTTAAGGAACCATCACTCTTCTTATTATATCTAATTTTCACTATGTAGTGAACTTACAGTACATTTCAGCTTTCTCTGAGTAGAGGTCAACATCTCAGTTACTTTGGTGTGATGCTGAAGACAATTACAGCTAGGTTAAATTTTACATAAATTAGTATTTTCAAGATAGGAATGTCATCTTAATATCTTCTGTGTAGGAACTGTTTAAGCAGGAAGATTTCATAAGATGAATGAAAATTTCTACATGAATGAGGACTTGATTATGTAAATAAGAGGTTTAAGATACAGTCCCCAAACTGTAATCACCTGGTCTTCCAGAAATAAATACTTTGTAACTAATGACCCTTCTAAATTTAGAGGACTTTCTTTATCTTTTAATAATCTCCAATGCTTTAATGAGTAAAGTATAACAAATGACATTTTGGTTGCCATAGTGACATAATTTTTCTTATATGTTTTCAGACTGAATGCGTTTTTCTTTTCCTCTTGCTTTGTTTTAGTGGAATAAAGGCTACAGCTATAATAAATGCAACTTCACTTTTCTCTATTATAAATAAATGTAAGAAAAAGGATATATGCTCTAATAATAGAATACGTTCATACTTAATTACTGAGTGCCATTATTTTGAAGGTGTAATATTGCTGACAAACACAGTGGCTCACTGCTCCACAGAGTAATTAATAGTGTTGTTTATTGTAGTATAAGTTTTTCTCTTTTGTCAGACACAATTTGTTAAGTAAATTAGATACTGAAATGCATGTGGGCTTAAAACATAGTGAATAATAAGGTATTAGCAAGGATTTAATGAAACTGAAATAACTGGAGAGAAAAGTAGTAGTCTGATGCAAACAGTTTCCATAGTAATGCCTTAAAGCACTCAATACTGAAGAAAAAATAATCATAATTTAAAACCTGTATGCTTGTATATATATTTTTAAAACAGGCAAGCATCAGGTGGATCAGGACTCCATTTCAGACAAAATCTTTCATCTTAAGGTTTACTGCAGTCCAAAGCACCATCAGTGGACTGACATTTCCATCACAGAAGATCTGTCACCTCTGAAAGGAGCAATGTGCTTGTGCTCTTCAGCAGAACTGAGATCGTTTTACTAAGATCTTTTACATTTAAAAAATAATTCACTATAGGAATTAACTCTGTCTATGTTAAGCCTAATTACATGTAATCATCTAGCTATAAACAGGTGAATCATTTCTTCACAGTCACGTGAAATGATAATTTCTGCATCACAGAAATTTGGTCCTCTTGAAGTACTTCTCTATAAAGCAAATTGATAAAGAATGACTAATAATAAAAGAGACAAAAATTCAATTCAGATTCCTAAATTAGGTCTTAAAATTTCTCGTCCAGTTATTAGAAAAGGAGCACTTCCATTGTTACTGATTTTGAGAATAAGTACCCTCTTGACAAAATTTCTTTCCCATTTACGGCAAATTATTTTAAAATTTTAAAAACAAAAATGCAAGTTTAAGTTTATAAATGGTTCTTTCAGTTTATAAGGACTGCAAACATACTGGTTACACCTTTTCTATCCTAAGTAATTTTATATTCATGTCAAAAAAAGTTTATTGTTTCAATGATTTCGTAAAATGAAGTACAGTGTGTTGATTTAGAAAATATTGATTATAAATACTAATGACCAGGAATATTCAGGCTGAAATTTTGTTTCACAAAGGCTGTCCGAAAAAAGATGCTTTTCTTTCAACTAGAATTGGAAAATTCCACCTAATTACTTAAAAACTGGCATATATGCTCCCTTGGTTTTTTACAGTTCTCTGTGTTCCTCACACGAAGGGCATGGCAACACTTTATTCCCTCACTGCGTGGCTTATCTTTGAAGAACAAAGCCATCAAGTTTCTCTGAGGAATCAGTATTCACTTAAGTGGCAATGCTCATTATAATGATATGCTTATAAAAATAAGAGAAAGCATCTAAAATCCTTAATTACCTATTTTCTTTTGTCAAAAATTTATTTTTGTTCCTTTACATTTAAAAAAAATAAAATTATATTAATGAAGTTGTTCTAAAACTGCACCAAAATCAACTACCCACCACAGTCTAAACCTCACAATGGAATACAAACATCAGAAATGAAAAATTTAAGTTGTCGTTTATAGACTCAGATTACAATTGGGTTTACATTATGAGCTAACCCATCTGTGAGGTTCTAGAGACTGAATATCAAGGAAAACTACCTTACCTTAATGATATTTTTCAAATACTTTTAAATGTTAGACTTATGTAGAATTATGAATATAATTTTGAGCAAGTCATTTGTTCTTTCATTTTAGTTGATGATAGTGATAGCTGTATTAGAAATAAAACTAAAAATTTAGAAATGTAGCCTGGGTGAGGGAGAGCAGGGGTTCTAACTAATCTCTATGTCAAAATAGATTCAAATTTGTGTTGAAATTATACTTCAGATAATTGACAGAGAGATCAGGAGTCAGAAAGAATTAGATTGAGCTCAGCCACTCTGCAATAAATTTGTCATTAATACAATTTACATTACAATGTTCTTCAGTGTAAATCATCTAGTATATATTATATAAATTTTATTTCATGTGAAGAATCACCTTTGAAAAACTAGATTATTTAATTCATGTATGACAGCATTAAATCATCTCTTATGACTTTTTAAAATTGATGAAATCGATAAAAGGACTTTCTTTTGCATGCAGCTGATTTGTAGGAAGGGACTTCAGTGTGCAGAGATTAAAGATCAGAGAGAGAAAAGAACCTTAACATGTTCATCATTTTGTTGTGGGAACCCTCTTGCTCTAGTCCCACCTATAATATTCAGGTTTATTCCTTTTCAAGTCCTAGCTTAATGAACAAAAGTACATATCTGAAAGAAAGTAAAAAGCATCTCTATTACCTTTTACAGAGATCTATTGATTCTCTAGAAGGACTTCTAAGCCTTGTTTGCAAGTATTTCCTGCAAGTGCTATATTTCCACAGAACTGAAAGGCTCTGTTGTAGGTCAGTGTCTTTCATGTATGATATGAATTCAGTAGTATAGCCAAATTTGTGTAGAAACAATGAAAACAATAAAAATTTTCAGACAAACTGTGATAATGACCAAGGACAAAAGGATCACAGCTGTTTTGGTGGCTATTTGATTTGTGAAATGTGTGCAGGCATAATTGAAGTACACTTTTTTTTTTAAAATGCCCTTTTTGTTCTTGTTGGGAAATTAGTTAATTTATGTCAGGAAATTCAGAAAAGAAGGTTTTAGCACCTAGATTATTAACTACAAACAGATTCCCTTCTTTAGTCACATACTCTTGTAATTCTGTACAGCTGTACCACACACATCTTTATTGCAACAATGAAATATCTACCACTGATAGAACTCATCAGATGTCAAATGCTGCATTATATATGCTCATCTAGGAAGAAGGGAAGCAAGCGTTTATATGTTCTGACTTTAGTCAACCATTGTAGCCCACTGAATTAAGTGTGTAAAACTGGATTGGGTAAATATTACTCTACTTTTCAACTTCACAGAAAAGCCATTATATGACTGTATCGCTGGTGGACTGTGTTTTGATAAACATGACATTACCTCCTAGAAGTTTTTTGAAAATTAAAAAAAATGTGCAGGTGCTATGTGCATAAAAATCTCAACAGTCATGAATTACTGCCTATCCAACTACGTTTCTAGCCTAATCAGCCTGAAGATGCCCATTTTTTAAAAACTGTTAGTGAAATAGAAATGGCAGTCCTCTAGTTCTTTTCTATTTTTTCTGTTTTTCAATACTTACTAGCTATAATTATTAAAGTTTCATAGACTTTTCATGTAGTTAATTCCATCTCTTCAGTTACGAATAATTCATACCTGCAGATTTGAAATTCTTTAAATTTAGTATATGTTGCTGGCTCTTTTGCTGTAGCTAATTTTCCTTGCTCACTTCCTTCCCACAGGATAGTATCCAATATCCTATTCAGATGCAGAACAGGGGTGCATTTGACATTTCTGCTTTTCTCAAGTTACTGTCCATGGGTTTTTTTAGTCTCAAGTACCAGAAGGAACTTACAAGACTTTTTTTTCTTCTTAAAATGTTTAAAGAGTTAGCTTCATTGTTTCTCATTCCTCTGACACTGTGATTGCACTGAGGCCTTCTTATCAGTAAATTATGTACCTTTCCTTTACCATTTTCCAGTCTTTACACAGATACACATAGAAATGGAAAAAAAGTAAGGCAAATAGAAAAGACAAATTGTATACATAACTATCCAACTCATGTATATTTAAATCACTTTCCAGATATCTAATTAGCTAATAAAGCTCTTTCTCTGACATGATTTCTTTTTATATCTGCTACACCTGTCACAAGGCAGTCACATCTACTTCCCAAATTACCACAAAATTTTAGAAAGTTAACAGTCTGAGCAAATGGCAAGGGTTTCAACTGCAAGTTTGCCTACCATTTTAAAGAAGACAAGAAGGAAATGTAGTCAGGGAGAAAAACAGAACAAAACACCCAGAATCCTGAAAACAATTATTTCCTGAAATAATTTTTGCTTGTGCAAATCACCACTGTTGATTCAACTAGCTTTCTACTTATTTCAGAAAGAAATCCTGTTGCTTATTTTAGATTTTTTTAATTTTTCCTTCACACACACTGGACACACACACACACACTTCTGTAGTGAGTACACGTAAGTCCAGTATGATCTGTATACATATATACTACATGTATATAGGTTATATAATGGAAATGGCTAAAATCAATTTCATCATCTTTTTTTTCAGTGCTCCAAACTTCAAGGTCATTTTCTTTAACACAAAAGCTATAAATTTGTGTGATTTGGATATTTGCTTTTTCTTCCTTAGAGTATACAAATCTGACCAGAGACTAATTGAAATGAATGGAAAAACAGACTTAAATCTTGATTTTCTATTCTTTTGCCACTTACTATTTTTTAAAAACAATTTTCGACCTTCTTTATTTTATTTCTCTAGTTCTGCACTGCCTTCAATTGCCTAAAAGGAACAGTAGGTAAGAAATGTCTGATGTGAGTTGAGACTTGTTGATCTACTAGTTTTTCCATGGTTAATCATTGTTTTAATAACATTTAAATGATTGTTCTTTCTATTGCTACAATTATTTCTTCATTTTCTTTAATGCACTGGTTTTGTAAAACTGAGATGGTTCTAGGATTAAGTTATCATTCTCACATATGCAGTATATTGTTCTAATGATAAATTATGCTTCCTTTTCCTTCAGCAGTTGTTCATTATGTTGATTCATTCAACAGGATAGGACAATTGTTGATGGATTATTTGGTGACAAGCAGTAGTTAAATCACCTTTGATTAGATATATTGGTTTAAAATATTTATTCCTGTTGAATAATGTATTTCAGGTCAAATTATTCAAGTTGATCTTAATGAAAAATGTTATGACTGTAACACCCCTGTTTTGATGAATAAATTGTTTGAAAACCAACCTTCTTTAGCTCTTGTTTCTTATATATCTGTATGTAATCAATAAGTTGATTGAGAGTTTTTCATGAAAAACTGTGAAACGCTTTGCTGAATGCACATTAGCAATGTAGTAGTCAGCATTTCAGACTTGCTTGGCTACTTGGGTTTCACATCTTTATTTTGGATACTCGGAACAAGTGAATACTGAATGATGAATATCAAGTATTACATTTCAGAGAGAAATTCTAATGTGAAAGAAACCATCAAGAACTCAAAGCTTATAGTTTCATAGTATGTATTTTTCTAGACCTTATCCAAATTCTTTTCGATAACAAATTGTTATTATTATAAAATGAACCCAAACATCACTGAATTTAGTAGTTTTACTCAGAAATCCTCACTTGGTAGTTTTTTCCCTACATTGCAACTCAGGATTTGTACCTTTAATGTTAAAATAAAATTGGTTAAGGATAAAGTGTGAGGTTATCTAAAACCTGTCCATATTTAGTATTTCTATCAAACTGAAGAATTGAATTTCTCTATATAAAAACTTGAGGTCTTTTATGAACACAATACTTCAAATATTTTTCTCCACCTCACCATAAAGTGCACTGTGTTCATATGTTGTTCATACTGTGTTCATACACATAATATGTATATACATTCACATAAAGTGTTTATTCATACATTAATTATTCATTTGAACCATGTGAACATGCTATAAATCCAGATTATTTTGCTTCAACATAATTGTTTTCTGTTTTCTGGTTCAGAAATTATAACTGATTTCAATGGTGAATGTTGTTTCTTATTAAATTTTATTTATTTTTATATGTCTTCTTTCTTTTTCTTAGTCCTCACTCTGAAATACACCGTACATATCTCTACAAAAGGCCAAGTCTTCGTGGGTCAAGAATCTGGTTTGAGGGAGAAAAGCTTTTCTTAGAGATCTTGGGATTGATAGATTTGTTTACAGGACACAGAAAACCCACGAAAAATACTGACTGGCTCTTCCCCACCATGCCATGCTTTCACCCTGCCCAGAAACAAGAGAGTGAGACCCTTACTCCCACACCTTGCAAATGATGTGAGATGGTATTGAATAACATAAGGGCCTGGCCACACCCCCTTTCTGGCTACTGTAAAAATTCACCCTGACCAGGCTGAAACTAGGACAGCTATGTACGTACCGTTAAGTTGCTTGAATTTCCATAAGTTGCCTGAATTTCCATATATTGGGAGAGCATGAATGGACACTAAAGGTATCTTGCAAATCTCGTAATTCAGGAAGACAAAATATGGGACTACATAAATTCTCCATGGTAACTCAAGAACAGAAAATCAAGCAGGTGTGGATATGAGACGCTACTGCTGCAAAATGGGCATCCTGTACATTGAAGTTGCATGTGAAACTTCTCAGTGGCATCATGCAACAGAGGAAGTCACTTCTTTTAAACTTGAAAAGATTGCTAGAGGCTAAATCAAGTAACTTAACAACTTCTATCATGTACTTCTCATACTATTACAGTTGTTTTTCCATGACTCAATCTTGCCCTAACAGTGCTGGAGGGTAGATATTAATGTAGAAGAGCTGTGAGTGGGAGACATGAGCTCTAGAATAATTTATAATTTTATTGCCTCTTTTTCAGTCTTTACAAGTTTAGTTTCTTGAAATATGAGGAAAGGTGATAAGAGATTAAAGTGATGTATTGGAGCATCTAAACTCTGGACAAGAAAATGCTCTTGTAATTCTTTCCTACAATATGGATAGCTTTACCTATGAGAAGGGAGAAAGGAGGCAGGAAAGGAAGAAAGGAAGAGAGGGGAAGAAAGGAAAAAAGGAAAAGAAAGGAAAAAAAGAGGAAAAAAGAAATGAAGGAAGAAATGAAGAAAGAAAGAAAAAATGAAGAAAGGAAGAAAGAATGGAAGAAAGAAAGAAAGTATGAAAGGGAAAAAAAAGAAGTAAGAAAGAAAGAAAAAAGAAAGAAAGTAAAAAGAAATAAAGAGAAAAAACAAAAGAGAAATAAAGAAAGGAAGAAGAAAAGAAAAGAAAAGAAAAGAA